>NC_052637.1:12313538-13513538 GCF_016161935.1 Mauremys reevesii | reverse complement strand
CGCGCCTGCTCTGCCTTGTTCTGCTCCTTGGGGACTGGCTCCCCTGACACAGTGCAAGGCAGAACAGGGAAGCATTGGGCAAACTCATTGGGCTTGTAGGGGCTCCCCTTGCCCGCCATGGGGCACAGGCTCCTCCTCTGCAGCACTGCCCGCCGCGGGGCTGGGGCTCTCCCGGGGCTCTGCCCTGCACGCGCCCGGCACCCCCGGGGCTGATCCTGTTTCTCCAGGCTGGCCCCAGAATCCCTCCCACAGGGGACTGGGGTCCTGCTGCGGCTTACGCCCCTCTGCCTCCTCCGCGGGGCAGGCAGCCCCAGGGGGTTGAGGCCGTGCCACCCCTTCCCCAGCTTCCCCCTCCAGCAGCCCCCGCACCACCCTGCTGGGCCTGTTCAGCCCTCGGCCCCACCGGGTCCTGCCCTCATGCAACCTGCCCCTACCGTGCAGGTGCAGGGGCGGCCCGGCCTGGGGGGACTGGGGGACCCACAGCAAAGCCCCACCTGGAGCTCTTGCAGGAGACGAGCCTGGCTCTCAGCCCAGGCTCGGCATCAGCCTGCAGCAGGGAGCAGAGCCACCCCCCGCCGGCTTGGCTCAGCCCACGGGACACGGACCCCACCACAGCTCGGCCCGGCCCGGGGCACGTGTGGGGTGTCAGGGTGCATGCAGGGCTCTGCACCGTAGCAGCACAGAGGGGAGGCCAGCGTGGAGTGGACCCTATGAGGCGGGGAGGGGGGGAGGGCGTGGTGCGGCCGGAGGAGCCAGCCAAAGGGCGGGGGTGCCTTTTTATGTTTGCTTCCCCTGCTCTTAGAACCTGGCTATGCCACTGATTTGAAGCCACACTTCCATTCAGAGCCCATAACACCCAAGTGAGAGCAAGACAGACCCTTGTGTCAGGCTCCTTAGACCACATGGTCACCCTGCCACTGTGCAGACAGTGACTTATCCTCCCTAGTTTCCTTTAACACGTTATGGGCTGTGCAAGCAGGCCCAGATGGCCAGGGCTGGTTCCAGGCACCAGCTGAACCAGCAGGTGCTTGGGGTGGCCAAGAGGAAGAGGCAGCACATCGGGCTCTTCTGCGGCTATTCGGCAGCAGGTCCCTCGGTCCCTCTCGGAGGGAAGGACCTGCTGCCAAATGGCTGCCAAAGAAGAAAGCGGCGCAGTGGAACTGCCACAGATCGCGATCGTGGCTTTTTTTTTTCCCGCTGCTTGAGGCAGCAAAAACCCTGGAGCTGGCCCTGAAGATGGCACAACTCTTTCAACACCCAGAGCCCTTCTGCAGCACAGATGATTTGTATACACCTTCACCATGAGCCAAATTTGCAGGTTTCTGGGAGCCCTGTGAGTTCTATGGTGTATTAGTCTCCTTGCTGATTTATTATGATAATAAAAGATGGACACCAGAACTGAGGCAGAATACAGACACAGCATTATGAGAAAACAATGGTGAACTTCAAACTCCAGCAGTGTGGGCCACATAGACAAGTAAACAGCACCCAGCTTTTTTTCTAAAATAACTCAGCACTCAGTGTGTTGAGCGATTTTGAAAATCTGGCAAAAGATTTTAGTGCCTAACAGCAGGGCCGTCCCTACCCATACACAAAGTACGCAGCTGCGTAGGGCATCAGGAATTTTGGGGCACTAAATTTCCTGATGCCCTCTGCGTGCTGCTCCAGCCCTGCCCCACCTTTTCCCCATGGCCCCTGCTCCTGTTCAGCGTCATCCCCTTCCCACCCCTGCTCCGTCTTCACTCCACCCCTTCCCCAAAGCCTCCGCCCCAGCCCCCACTCCCCTGAGGACTGCAGCACGGCTTGGCCTCCACCCACCAGCAGTGGGAAGTGCAGCAACCCGGACCCAGCCACTCCACTGGTGACTGCTGGGTGGGGGTTCCCCCCAAGCCGAGGCCTGTCCTCCTTCCCCCCACGAGGGGGCTCCATAGGGCCCCAGAATAGCTAGGGATGGCCTAGCAGCACAGAGAGCAGAGTTCTTCTGAAAATCTGGCTCTAGTAGTGGGTGTGAGACCTTCTGAAAATTCTGGCCAATGTGTCTGGAAGCACTCTAAAGTGCAGAGTGGGAAGTTGCCCATATTTTACTAGTAGGTACAGTGAAGTTTTGGTTTTCACATGGCTGCCAAACAGTTTTCCAGCAGCACAAAGGCTTCTAACAGGGACTTGCATTTTTTCCCATAGAACTGCAAGTTAGGAATAAAAGGGAGCTTTTGTTGAAGAGTGTAATTCCCTGACTAGGAACTGAACTCCAGGTATTTAAAAGGCTAGACTTGACTGTCTAGAGCTACTTCAAGTCTAACTGAAGTAATTGATGCTTCTCTAAAGGCTGTTAACACAAGATCTGAGCTTCTCATTTCCTTGTTTACTGTTCCCTTGATATTTTTAGCACAGTAAATTGATATAAAAAAGAAACAGAAAACATATTAAAACAATTTCCAGTATTATACATTGAGGCCACGCCTTTTTTTAAAATAGTTTTTCTTGCTATCTTGTTTTACTCTCTAAGGGGTTACAGAAATGTACAAGGGATTAATAAGATGTGGTCAGAATCTTGAGCCTGAAGCAATCTCCATATAAAATGAAGAGGGCTGGGGAGGATTTGAGAAAGAAGCAGTTATCTGAACTACAGAACGCTGGTGAAGATGTAGAAAGAAGTAGAGAAACTACAGATCGCTGAAGTGGGGCAATCAGCTCCTGAAAAGTTAATTTCCCCCTCTCTTGGCAGGCTAGAAGAGACTCAACTCTCACAGGATGACGGAATTGTTCATTTGTCTTCTCTTCATGTTCTACTAAAGGTCTGAGACAGGAAGAGACATTTCCTGCCTCAAACCGTTGAGAGGACAGAGGCAGATTTCATTCTGGCCTGAGAATACAAGGAAAAGAGTGACATCTAAGGCCTGGTCTACACTACGCGTTTAAACCGGTTTTAGGCGCGTAAAACCGATTTAACGCCACAACCGTCCACACTAAGAGGCCCTTTATATCGGTATAAAGGGCTCTTTAAACCGGTTTCTGTACTCCTCCCTAATGAGAGGAGTAGGGCTAATATCGGTATTAACATATCGGATTGGGGTTAGTGTGGCCGCAGATCGACGGTATTGGCCTCCGGGCGGTATCCCACAGTGCACCACTGACCGCTCTGGACAGCAATCTGAACTCGGATGCAGTGGCCAGGTAGACAGGAAAAGCCCCGCGAACTTTTGAATATTTCCTGTTTGCCCAGCGTGGAGCTCCGATCAGCACGGGTGGTGATGCAGTTAAAAATCAAAATAAAGAAAGAGCTCCCGCATGGACCATGCGGACGTGATCGCTGTAAGGGCAGGCAAATCTGTTCTATTAGCGCTCCGTTACAGAAGACGAAATTCAAAATCATTTTTTAAATATCTCCAGACAGATGCCATAGCAGGGACTCAGCGCACTGCTGCGTGGCAAGCGTAACGGAAAGCCAAAGAATCAAATGGACGCTCATGGACTGGAGGACTCAAGCTATCCCACAGTTCCTGCAGTCTCTGAAAAGCATTTGCATTCTTGGCTGAGCTCCAAATGCTTCTAGGGTCAAAAACAGTGTCCGCGGTGGGTCAGGGCATAGCTAGGCAATTTACGCACCCCCCCCACCCCCAGAAGTGAAAGGGAAAACAATCCTCTCTTGACTCTTTTACATGTCACCCTATCTTTACTGAATGCTGCAGATAGACGCGATGGTGCAGCACTCAACACCAACATCCTTGCTCCCCCCACGCTATGGATGGCTGATGGTACAAAAAGATGGAAATCCGTCCTCATCATCAGCCTATTGGCACATGGGGCAGTGCAAAAGGACTGGTAACCATGATGACCAGCATCTGTTAGGTCAATCAAGGGCGCCTGGTCCTAATTTTTCCTGGTAGATGGTACAATATGGCTGATAACCATCATCATCATAGCAACAGGGGCTGAGCTTCATCAGCCCCACCCTTCATGTGTAAAGAAAAGATTCAATTGCCCCTGGACTAGCAGCAGGATGCTGGGCTCCTCTCCTCCACACTCCTTAATGTCCTATGTGGACTATCATAGCAACTGGAGGCTGCCTTCCACTCATTTCTCACTAACAAGTATTCCTGCATTCTTTATTACTTCATCACACAAGTGGGGGGACAATGCTATGGTAGCCCAGGAAGGCTGGGAAGAATGGAATGAACAGGTGGGGTTGTTGCAGGAGCACCCCCTGTGAATAGCATACAGCTCATAATCTATGCAGGATCTGACACAGAGCAGCTGTGCTCTCTGGTTCTCTGATACAGTGGTTCTCTAGTACACTTGCCCATATTCTAGGCAGGACTGATTCTATTTTTAGATACCAAAAAGGAGGGATTGACTCAGGAGTCATTCCCAATTTTGCGCCCCTGGCTAAGAGCAGCCAGGGGCACTTATGACAGCAGCAAATGGAACAGTGCAAAAGGACTGGTAGCCATGCCCATCTTATTACCAATTTATGGTATGGTAGATGGTACAATATGGCTGATAACCATCTCTGCTATCATGCAAAAGCAAAAGCATGCAGCTGTGTAGCACTGCTGAATCGCCTCTGTGTACACATCTAGTACACATACGGTGACAGTCACAAAAGGTGAAACAGGCTCCATGATTGCCATGCTATGGCATCTTCCAGGGCAATCCAGGGAAAAAAAGGCATGAAATGCTTGTCTGCCGTTGCTTTCCCAGCGGAAGGAGTGACTGACGACATTTACCCAGAACCACCCGCGACAATGATTTTTGCCGCATCAGGCACTGGGATCTCAACCCGGAAATTCAAAGGGGGGAGAGGCTGCGGGAACTATGGGATAGCTACGGAATAGCTACCCACAGTGCAATGCTCCAGAAATCGACGCTAGCCTCAGACCGTGGACGCACACCACCGATTTAATGTGTTTAGTGTGGCCGTGCACACTCGATTTTATACAATCTGTTTTGTTAAACCGGTTTATGTAAATTCGGAATAATCCCGTAGTGTAGACGTACCTTTTGGCTACAACATCAAACACCCAAAGTGAGGCACAAACCCCACAGCCCTGAGATTAAGGGGCACATACTCTACCAGCTGAGCTAGTCAGGCCATGCTTGTAGGGCCCTCAAAAGCACAGACACTGTACAAGGAGCCCAAAGGAACTGTCTTTGCCAGCTGACATTCGTTTTTGGACATTTGCCTTGTAGTGTAGTAAACTGCTCCATGTAGGAAAGTGCTATTGATAGCAGTTACTGATAGGTTAGATTGTAATAAACTGCTATTGTAGTAAACTGCTACCTGATGTAGCAAATGCCTCCAGGTAGCAGTTTCTTGCACTATTATGTATGTAAAATTGATAGATGTAGAAATGTGCTATCTCTAGCAGCCATTGATCTGTATAGAAACTGCTTTTGTAAAAAAATGCTACTTGATTTTTACATACTTGAAAACTGTATCATGTTTCAATCTTCCCTCATAGGTCATATTTCCTTAATTTTTTCTTCTTTTCTCTGGACGTACTCCAATTTGTCCACATATTTCCTGAAACGTGGTGCCCAGAACTGGACATCATACTCCAGTTGAGGCCTAATCAGCAACGAGTAGAGTGGCCATCCCAGAGTGATGTTCTGTTTTTTTGCAGCAGCGTTACACTGTTCACTCATATTCAGCTTGTGGTCCACTATGACCCCCAGATCATCTTTCCTGTAATTTGCTACGTCCTTCCACTCATTCAGATGAGCTCTTTCGTTGCGTGTCACTTCCATGATTTCTGAAAACATTTCTTCTTGCGTCTTTTTTTTCCGCCGCCTTATCTGAGATAGTCTTCGGGACGGAGTAGGGAGGCTTGAAAAATTTGCAGCTGCATCAGGGAGGGAAAAAAGGGAGAGAAGTATTTAAAAAGATACATTTTACAGAACAATGGTCATACTCTTTCACGATGAACAACACTATTCACCTTACATAGCACATGTGTTTTCACTACAAGGTCACATTTTGCATCTTAATATTGAGTGCCTGCGGCTTTGGTGTTAGAGATCACAGACGCAGGTCCAGGCAGCAGAATTCGGCTTGCATGCGGCCATGGTAAGCCATTGTCTTTCGGCTTCTGCAGCCTTCATCTATCCAGCGCCCTCCTTTCCCAAATAGCAAGTAAAGCCCGTTGAGTGCTGCTTCTTTCCTGTTAACGTGCAGCAGCAGAAACCACCCCCATGGCTGGTATCATGGAAGATCACTGCTAAACACCCTGTTTTCCCCCACCCCTCCCAATCGCATGGCTGGTAGCAGGAAAGATCCCTGCTAGCCAAACGCGGAAAAGCTCAGCACCAATCGCCCCCCGCCCTTCCCCCCGCTTGGCTACCTGCAGGGAAGGATTTCTTTTAAGCCACTGGCAAACAGCCCAGTAGGAATGGCCATCTCTGTCCCCTTACTTAAATTCCTGAATTTCAACCAGGTTACCATGAACAATATCACTCTCCTGAGGATAACACAGCGAGATAAAGAACGGATGTTGTTTGAATGCCAGCAATCACCGGGACCATACGCAGCTAGGCTTTGTCATGCAATGATACCAGATTACTTGCTACATGCATGGCGTGGTCAAGTGTCCTACCATGGAGGATGAAATAAAGCAGCGCTGCCCAGAAACCTTCTGCAAAGGCTTTTGGAGTACCTCCAGGAGAGCTTCATGGAGATGTCCCTGGAGGATTTCCGCTCCATCCCCAGACATGTTAACAGACTTTTCCAGTAACTGTACTGGCCGCAAATGCATTTCAAGTCCTCAGGGCAAATTAATCATTAAAAAATGCTTGCTTTTAAATCATGTCTTATATTTACAAGGTACACTCACCAGAGGTCCCTTCCATGGCTTCATTGTCTGGGATAGTTGCTTGGGAGGGCTGGGAGGGTAATTCCGTCAGGGTGAGAAAAACTCCTGGCTGTTGGGGAGAACGGAGTGCTGTGTGCTCTCTACAAGCTCGTCCTCCTCTTCCTCCTCATCTTCCCCGTCCACAGAATCCTCAGCCATGGCTGCGATTACCACCCCCATCTCGGAATCCACGGACAGGGGTGGGGTAGTGATGGCAGACCCTCCTAGAATTGCATGCAGCTCAGCATATAAGCGGCATGTTTTCGGCCATGCCCCGGACTTTCCATTTGCTTCTTTGGTTTTCTGGTAGGCTTGCCTGAGCTCCTTAACTTTCACACGGCACTGTACTGAGTCCCTGGTGTGGCCTCTCTGCATCATGGCCTTGGAAATTTTTTCAAATGTTTTTTCATTTCGTCTTTTGGAACGGAGTTCTGTTAGCATGGAATCCTCTCCCCATACAGCGATCAGATCCAGTACCTCCCATGCAGTCCATGCTGGAGCTCTTTTTCGATTCTCAGGAGACTGCATTGTTACCTGATGAGCTCTGCGTGGTCACCTATGCTGATGATCTCTCCACGCTGGGCGAACAGGAAATGAAATTCAAAAGTTCGTGGGGCTTTTCCTGTCTACCTGGCCAGTGCATCCGACTCCAGATTGCTGTCCAGAGCGGTCAAAATGGTGCACTGTGGGATAGCTCCCGTAGGCCAATACCATCGAATTGCGGCCACACTAACCCTAATCTGACATGGCAATACCGAATTGAGCGCTACCCCCCTCGTCGGGGAGGAGTACAGAAATCGGTATAAAGAGCCCTTTATATCGATATAAAGGGCTTCGTTGTGTGGACGGGTGCAGGGTTAAATCGGTTTAACGCTGCTAAATTCGGTTTAAACGCGTAGTGTAGACCAGGCCTTAGATTCATTCAGGTGTTTAGGCTCAAGGCCTTACCGTACCCTACAGGAACAAAGAGGCATATACAGCTTAAATCACACGGACAGCTTTGAAAACCTCAAGCCAAGTTATTATCCTGGAGTCTCTGCACATTTTTGTGAAAGCCACATTTACTGACTGCTTTGCTCAAGGCTTCCTTGACCTCTCTGTTTCTCAGGCTGTAGATGAGGGGGTTTACCAGGGGAGTCAGGACTGTGTAGCAAAGAGAGAGCACTTTGTTCAGGTCTCTCAGTGTATCACGTTTCAGTAGCATGTAGACAATCATTATGGTTCCATAGAAAATTGTCACCACAATGAGGTGGGAGGAGCAGGTGGAAAAGGCCTTTTGCCTCCCAATGGTGGAAGGGATTCTTAGGATGGTGGCAATGATACACACATAGGATGTCAGGGTTAGTAGGAATGGAGGCCCAGTGAATACAGAGACTATTATGAAGTCTAGCACTATGACCTGGTGGGTGTCACTACAGGAGAGTTCCATCAGTGGGATGGGATCACAATAGAAATGGTCAATTTCATTCGGGCCACAGAATAATAACTGTGATAGGAATGAGATTAAGATAATTAAAGCCAAACAACCATTTAACCATGACCCAGCAGCCAACTGGAGGCAAAACCTGCTATTCATAAGAGTTGAATAGTGCAGGGGTTTACATATCGCTAAATACCGATCATAAGACATCGCTGCTAGGAGATAGCATTCTGTACATGCCAGAGAACCACAGAAATACAGTTGTGTGAAGCAGCCACTGACTGAGATGGTTTTGTCCCCAGTTAGGAGACTGGCCAGCAACCTGGGCAGGATGGTTGAGGTATAGCAGGTCTCCAAGCAGGACAAGTTGCCCAGGAAGAAGTACATGGGGGTGTGAAGATGCTGGTCAGCCACAATGAGCACCACGATGAGGGTGTTCCCAGCCACGGTTGCCATGTAGATCACTTGGAACATCAGGAAGAGAAGAATTTTCAGGTCAGGGAGATCCCCGAATCCCAGGATGATGAATTCTGTGGTGGCCGTTTGGTTTCTCCAGTCTCTGTCTTCCATGGTTTGAGTCCAGGAACAATAAATCAAGCTGTGCAATTGAATTGGAAGAACATAGAGTTAAAAGTTTGTTAAGTCTCATGAATTAATTCCATAAATATTTGGAAACTCCCCTTCCTGTCCTGCTTACAGGCTGAAATTTTAAGGCTTAATTTTAGAGTTCAGAGCAAAGTGCCAGAAATCTCTGTTTATTTCTCAGGGTTTGAGAGAAGATGGGTGAGGTAAAACCTTTTATTGGACGAACTTCTGTTGGTGAGAGACAAGTTTTCGGCTACGCAGAGCTCTCCAGGGTTTGGCAGACAGGACTCCGGTTCCACTGAGGTTCTTGTCTTTCATCATTCTGCAGAAACAGGACTTTCTCATTAAAGAGACCTGCAGTTACCTGAAGAGATGAGCTGGTGCATGTGATCTACGTTTGGAAAATGGGCTTCCCCTTCAATTTAATAAGTGTAAAATCTCTCTCATATTTGTATTCTTTCTTCATTCTTTTCAATATGGACCCACTTCAACCTTTCTCCCACTTGGTTCATTTTGTCTTCCAAAACTTTGTAGCTAACAATGCTCTGTGTGACTCTTAATTATACAAGTCTATTCTACATCATTTTTTAGTCTAAGGATCCTTTGTGGAAAATATTTTAGATCATGGACAAACACCAGCCTACATTTTTGGAAGATGCCTGTCCAAGGTGATGGGCTGTTATAATGTACAGTAGAACCTCAGAGTTATGAACTGACCAGTCAACCACACACCTCATTTGGAACCGGAACTACGCAATAAGGCAGTAGTAAAGACCAAAAAATCCCCCAAACCCGCCAATACAGTACAGTACTGTGTCACACATAAACTACTAAAAAAATAAAGGGAACATAAAAAAAAAGATTTTACAAGGTAAGGAAAGTGTTTCTTTGTTTGTTTCATTTAAATTAAGATGGTTAATAGCAGCATTTTTTTCCAGATAGTAAAGTATTTCTGACCCTCCCCCCTCCTTCACTTCCTGTACTCTGCTGCCATCTAGTGTCCATTTCTCAGCATGACAGCCTGTTACTCTGCTATCCTGTAGTGCATTCTTCTTTTCTCTTTCCCATTCTTAGCTCTTATGTCACCTGGTGCCCATTATTCAGTATAAAAGCCCATTTCTCACTACTCAACATCTGCTACTACCCACACTTCATTACATAGCATCGAGGTCCTTTTCTCTTTAGTGCTCTTTACTCACCACTTATACACCATGATACAGCTTCACCTCCCTTTCCACTTCCCTCGGTTGGTCATTTGGCAGCACAACATCTCCTTTCTTGCTCTTCCTCCTTGGCTGCTGTTCACTGGGCAGCACCTCTACACCTGTCCCATTCCTCTGCCCTCTAGTGGCCCTACACAGCATAATCTCATCTCTCCTCATTCTTTACTCACTGCCGGGTGTGTGCTGTTCCAAATTATAGCCACTAGGAACCAAATCACACAACATCATGACTGCAACATTAGTGACTACGAGACAACGTACAACAGCAGTGGTTTTCAAAGCATTAGCAGGGGTTTCCCATCCATCCAGTGCATTTGTGTTGATGTGGAGTCTGCTTCCAATGGAAATACATAGATTGAATCTACCATGACAAATCCCCATTGCTCTCCAGGCTGAGATTCTCAGAGGCGTCTAAGGAAGTTAAGAGTCCAACTCCCATTTCAAAGTGATTTGGGTTCCTAACACCATTAGGTCCCTTGGAAAATCCTTTCCACAGTGTTGGACCCCTACCATCATCACCGTTGCCCAGCTCTTCTACCTCTGGCCAAGCCCTGATGTGCTCTCAGTGACTGAGCCAGCGCTGCCATGTTAGGCATCACAGGGGTTCTGCCCAGGTAGGTGGCAGCTGCTTCCTCTCGCCATAGGTTGCATCACGTCCCGAGGAGAGGGCCCTGCATGCAGAGCTGAGTAAGGCACCTGGGGCTGACTAGACACTGTGCCCTGAGAACTAGCCCTCTCAGGACATGTGCTTGTTGCAGTGAGTTTTGGGGACACTCATTGTAACAGGTCCCCTCCCTTTGAACTTCTCTGTGCAGCTGGTGACAGAAGAGCAGCTGCTGCCCTGAAGGGCTGTAGGAAGAGTCCTTAGTCAGTGACCGTTTGACAGACCCAACTGCAGAATTAGCCTCAGATCTCTGTGTGCCCTGGCAAAACCCCAGCTAGGTCTGGACAGTCCCTTTGGACCTGGCATGTGCATCTACTTCTCTGTGGTTACCCAAACTCCTCACCTCTAAGGGCCCAGTGAGCCTGGTGCTGTGGCTTTGCCGGAGCTGGTCACAGATGGATGTAGCCCAGATAAGAACTATGAAGCTGTTCCTGGTGAAGTGTCCAGAGGTCACTGCTGGGGTCTGGTTGTTTGCCTCTGGCCTGTGAGCACAGTGAAGGTGGTTGATTTGCAGAGGGCTATGCTGGCAATAAGCACAATTTCAGGGGTGGCAGATTTCCCAGGCTTACGTCCCCATCTATGTTGCACAGGGAGTTACTATTTTTATTTTCCTAACATTTATTTTGATCAAAAATGGCTTTTTTACAGATCTAAAATACTGGTTAAAATTTTGTTTCCATTCTGCCTAGTGCCCAAATAATAACTCCATGATGAGAACCTGGTTATGGCCACCTCTCTCCCTGGTCCTTCCACTGAGATGGGAAACACTGAGTGCTAAGATTTACAAAGAGCGTTTTCAGCTTAATTTTAATGGGGGCTGATTGCTCAAAGCACCCAGGCAGTCTTGAAAACCTCAAGTTACATTATTATGTAGGTGTATCTGCAGGTTTCTGTGAAAGCCACATTTACTGACTGCTTTGCACAAGGCTTCCTTGACTTCTCTGTTTCTCAGGCTGTAGATGAGGAGGTTTACCAGGGGAGTCAGGACTCTGTAGCAAAAAGAGACCACTTTGTTCAGGTCTCTCAGTGTATCACATTCCAGTAGCAGGTAGACAATCATTATGGTTCCATAGAAAATTGTCACCACAATGAGGTGAGAGGAGCAGGTGGAAAAGGCCTTTTGTCTTCCAGTGGTGGAAGGGATTCTCAGGATGGTGGCAATGATGCGCACATAGGATGTCAGGGTTAGTAGGAATGGAGGCAGGATGAATACAGAGACTAATATGAAATCTATCTATATGACTTGCTGGGTGTCACTGCAGGAGAGTTCCATCAGTGGGATGACATCACAATAGAAATGGTCATTTTCATTTGGGCCACAGAATATTAACTGTGATAGCAATAAGACAAAGATGGTAAAAGCCAAAACCAAACAAACAAACAAAAAACCAAAAACACACCCAAAACCAACAACATTTAACAGGGAGCCATAAGCCAATTGGAGGTAAAACCTAGTATTCGTAAGAGTTGAATAGTTCAGAGGTTTATGTATCGGTAAAAACTGATCATAAGACATTGCTGCTAGGAGATAGCATTCTGTATATGCCACAAAAGCAAAGAAATACAGCTGCGTGGTGCAGCCACTGACTGAGATGGTTTTGTCCCCAGTCAGGAGACTGGCCAGAATCCTTTGCAGGGTATGAAGATGCTGATCAGGCACAACAAGCACCACGATGAGGGTGTTCCTGGCCACGATCACCATGCTGTATGTCACCAGGAATATCAGGAAGATGCTGTCCCTGAACTCAGAGTCTAGAAATAATCTGGCATGTGTGATCCGGGCTAGTATGACTCTATCACCACTCGCCACCTCATTGAAAATTCATGGAAGACAGAAGACATTCCAGAAGACTGAAAAAGGGCAAATATAGTGCCCATCTATAAAAAGGGAAATAAGGACTACCCGGAGAATTACAGACCAGTCAGCTTAACTTCTGTACCCAGAAATATAATGGAGCAAATAATTAAGCAATCAATTTGCAAACACCTAGAAGGTAATTAAGTGATAAGTAACAGTCAGCATGGATTTGTCAAGAACAAATCATGTCAAAGCAACATGATAGTTTTCTTTGACAGGGTAACAAGCCTTGTGGATAGGGGGGAAGTAATAGATGTGGTATATCTTGACTTTAGTAAGCCTTTGATACTGTCTTGAATGACCTTCTCATAAACAAACTAGGGAAATACAACCTAGATGGAGCTACTATCTGGTTCAAAAATGGTTGGAAAACCGTTCCCACAGAGTAGTTATCAGTGGTTCACAGTCATGTTTGAAGGGCATAACGAGTAGGGTCCTGCAGGGATCGGTTCTGGGTCCGGTTCTGTTCAATATCTTCATCAATGATTTAGATAATAGCATAGAGAGTACGCTTATAAAGTTTACGGATGATACCAAACTGGGAGGGGTTGCGAGTGCTTTGAAGGATAGGATTAAAATTCAAAATAATCAGAACAAACTGGAGAATTGATCTGAAGTAAATAGGATGAAATTCAATAAGAACAAATGGAAAGTACTCCACTTAGGAAAGAACAATCAGTTGCACACATACAAAATGGGAAATGACTGTGGAAGGAAGGAGTACTGCGGAAAGGGATTGGGGGGTCATAGTGGATCACAAGCTAAATATGAGTCAACAGTGTAATACTGTTGCAAAAAAAACAAACATCATTCTGGGATGTCTTAGCAGAAGTGTTGTAAGCAAGATATGAGAAGTAATTCTTCCGCTCTACTCCAAGCTGATTAGGCCTCAACTGGAGTATTGTGTCCAGTTCTGGGTGCCACATTTCAGGAAAGATGTGGACAAATTGGAGAAAGTCCAGAGAAGAGCAATAAAATGATTAAAGGTCTAGGAAACAAGACCTATGAGGGAAGATTGAAAAAAGTGGGTTTGTTTAGTCTGGAAAAGAGAAGACTGAGAGGGGACATGATAACTGTTTTCAAGTACATAAAAGGTTGTTACAAGGAAGAGAGAGAAAAATATTCTCCTTAACCTCTGAGGATAGGACAAGAAGTAATGGGCTTAAATTGCAGCAAGGACAGTTCAGGCTGGACATTAGGAAAAACTTTCTGTCGGAGTGGTTAAGCACTGGAATAAATTGTCTAGGGAGGTTGTGGAATCTCCATCATTGGAGATTTTTAAGAGCAGGTTGGACAAACAACTGTCAGGGATGGTGAAGATAGTACTTAGTCCTGCCTTGAGTCAAGGGGACTGGACTAGATGACCTCTCAAGATCCCTTCCAGTTCCTCGATTCTATGATTCTATGATTGGGGCTTACACTGAGACGGATCCTCAGCTGGTGTAAATCAAAGTAGTGCCATTTGTGTCAGCGGGGCAGATCCTCAACTGAGGACCTGTAACAAGACATGGATTTCATGCTACTTCTCTGTGAAAAGGTGCTATGAATGCTAACTAGCTCTGCGATGGGAAGGTGAGGCTAAAACTCTTAATATTCACCTGAAGAAGAGCTCTGTGTAGCTCAAAAGCTTGTCTCATTCACCACCAAAAGTTGGTCTAATAAAAGATATTAACTCACCCACCTTGTCCCTCTAATATTCACAAATCACATTCATGCCCCTGTTTAGAAGGTGGTATAGAAATGCAGTCAGGAAGACAGTGCTCACCTGTAACCACAGGACAGCCCAAGCTTGAAGTGATGAGCTCTTGTTTCTCAGAGTTCAGAGGCCAGGACTCAGAATCCTCAGCTGAGGTTCTTGATGCTCCTCTTTCTGCAGAAACTGGGAGAAGGTAGAATGGTGAACTTCTGTTTTCCCTGCCCCTTACTCCAAGAATAAGGGGGACATAACAAAATTTAAAGGTGAGCAACTTAAAATCTAGAAAATGAAATACTTGTTCATCCATTGTGTAATTAAACTGTGGCACTCACTGTAATGCTGGCAGATCAAGTTCTAGCTCATGCCAAGGTCCCGCCCTGTTTCAGCAGGACACTAATAGATACAAAGATGTAATCAGTCTGGCTCACTTGTGGGTTAATATTGATAAAATGGGTACTAGAATTATAAAAAAAGTGTTTAATGTTTGGACTCTGTTGAATGCTTGTCAGTTGCTGCCTGCATTAATCTCCCCTGTAATGTCTGTTCCATATTGTAATTTAACATTTGGGCAGTTGTAGTGAGCATCTGTGAGTATGAATCACCACAGAGGAGAGGGATGTTCATGCGTATGAAGAGTTGCTCTTCCACAGACATGAAGCCTCTCCTGAAAAAGGAAACCCATCCGTACCAGATAGGGTGACCAGATAGCAAGTGTGAAAAATCAAGACAGGGAATGGGGGGTAATACAAAACCCCAAATATCAGGACTGTCTCTGTAAAATCGGGACATCTGGTCACCCTAATACCGGGTGGTCAATGGGTGGATATTACAACTGGAAATTCCCTACAACTGGATTGAGAAACAATCAACAAAAGGACTAGCACAGGGATTGGCAACCTTTCAGAAGTGGTGTGCCGAGCCTTCATTTATTCACTCTGATTTAAGTTTTTGCGTGCCAGACATACATTTTAACATTTTTAGAAGGTCTTTCTATAAGTCTATAATATATAATTAAACTACTGTTGTATGTAAAGTAAATAAGGTTTTAAAAATGTTTAAGAAGCTTCATTTAAAATTAAATTAAAAAGCAGAGCCCCCCCCGGACCAGTGGCCAGGACCCGGGAAGTGTGAGTGCCACTGAAAATCAGCTCACCATAGGTTGCCTACCCTTGGACTAGAGACTTATTGTTCTGCTCTCCTCCCTATGAAGATGATTCATGCGAGTAGATTTAGTTTGCAGCTCAGAGCAGATGGCGGGAGGGGGATAAAAACTCCAAGCAAAAGGAACTAGGGATCTCTAGGCTGCTTGGATGCTCGGGGCAGTGTGTTTCTAGGCATTCACAAGAGATGCTCGCTGCTTAGCCTGGGTTAGTCCTAAAGGTCAAATACAGCTTGCTGCTGAGAGAAGCCTGTATTACCTTTTGAAACCTGAGATCTGTTTGCTTGCTTTAACCTTGTAAATAACTCTCATTTCCTCTTCCTATTTAATAAATCTTCCTATACAGTAGTTCACTATAGGATTGGCTCCAAGCGTCATCTTTGGTGTGAGACCTAAAGTGCAATTGACCTGTGGGAAGTCAGAAGTAACCTGAATATTGCTGTGATCCTTGGCAAAAGGGGTCGTGTACCACAGATACGCTCACTTGGATGGCATGACAGAGCGGCACAGCCAAAGGGAATTTCTGGGGGGACTCTGTGAATGCTGTTAAAGTGCCTGAGGAGTTTGCACTTGGCACAGTTGGTTGGTGAAATCTAAGTTTAGAATTGACAACCAATGAGGCGTTTGTGCCCTGGTTTGTAACTATCTGCCCTCAGTTTGGCACTCACACTCTTGCATCCCCATTGGGAGCATCACACTCAATGCCACAGGAAATCATTAATATGAAGGACTTAACTAGATTCCAGAAGAGATTGGATGTTCCTGATAGTCATATAAATATCCAGACTTATCATAATAATGGCAACAATAGAGATTGGCTTAACCACCAAACCATGCGGTTTAATAACCATTCCAAAACTATTATACACCAATATGACAGATGTGATGGGAGACTATCCCAGAACTGCTATTGAAGTGTTCTTACATTTGCCTCTGAAACATCTAGTACTGCCCACTCTCGGAGAATGATACCGGACAGAATGGCCCTTGGGTCTGATCTAATCTTGCAATTCCTATATTACTACATTCTCCTAGAGTGATACAGAGAAACCCCAAATTCCAGTTAGTTCAATAATCTACTCTTTTGATATTTCAGCCTCTGACAGGCTGTTCCCTGAAAAAAGTTGACCTGGCACAGATAACTTGTAACATTTTTTGGTGAAGATCAATACAATTAAATCATTTGTGAGGAGGTTGTCAAACTGTCTAGGATTGCAACATTAATTCTAATAGGAGATTAGGACACCCTTTTCCTAGGTGGCTTCAAAATCTCAACCATAGCACCTAAGCGATGTCTATATGTTGTATATTCCCTGGGTTCAGCTGACTCATGGATTCTCTTGCAACCTGCCTGACTCAGATACAGTGAAACAGTTTTTGTTATTTACTTTTAACTAAAGCCATTTGTTTTCCAAATTCCCTCTCATCCTCCTAATTTCATTCTTATACTTTACCCACCTAACATGCCATTTTAATGTTCCTTTTTATTAGCTTCACTTATTTTTGATTTCCATTATTCTATTCCAGGCTTCACCCTAGTTATCTTGAGTCAGATCCTTAGCTGAGGAGCTTTCACAAGACATATATCTCAATTTCCCCATTGTTAAATGGTGTTATTAACACCGACTGGCACTGCTGTGGAAAGGTGAGGCTAAAACTGCTAATATTCACAGAGACAAGGTGAGTGAGTTAATATCTTTTATTGGATCAACTTCTGCTGGTGAGAGGGACAAACTTTTGAGAGCTAGAGAACTTGTCTTTCTCTCCAACCAAAGATGGTCCAGTAAAAGATATCACCCACCTTGTGTCTCTAATATCCTGGGACCAACACGGTTACAACAACACTGCAAACAATATTCACAAAGCACATTCATGCCGCTGTTTGGAAGGTGATGTAGAAACAGAGTCAGGAAGAGGGTGCTCACCTGTAACCACAGGACAGCTCAATGTTCGAGTGATGACTTCTTATTTCTCAGGGTTTGGTGGCCAGGACTCGGTTTCTTCCACTGAGGTAATTGGGTCTCATCA
This sequence comes from Mauremys reevesii, assembly GCF_016161935.1. NCBI lineage: Eukaryota > Metazoa > Chordata > Testudines > Geoemydidae > Mauremys > Mauremys reevesii. The sequence goes on along the minus strand of NC_052637.1, from coordinate 13,496,057 downwards.
TTTGATAGAAACTGGATCTGCTCAGCAAAGACACTTGCATTTACCTGAATGGACGAGCAATTGCTGCGATCTGTCTTAGAACATGCTCTTCCTCCTCCATTTACAAAGTGCATGTAAGGCTGCATCTCCCGTGATTCCACCTCTGAAGAGGTTGAGCCTGGAGAGTTAGCGCTGTGTTTTCTGTGCAGACAGTACAAACAACTGTCCTGATGCAACCAACCTCCCTCACCCAGAGGAATCGTCTTTCTCCTATCAGCTGTATGAGGTCATTGCTCTGCATGGCATCCTAATAGCTATTGCAATAGCTTCTCTATAGGTCCAGTGTGTTTCCTGGGATGTGCCCTGTGGGTTGCCTGACCATTCTGTGTGTTGGAGTCTCATTTATGAGAGATTCCTGCCTCTCCCGAAGGAACAGAACATACCAGACTGAAAGAACTAGTGGAAAGCCTCCAGAGAGGTGGGAAGCACAATGTTCTGTTTCCATAGGAACATAGGAATTGCCAGACTGGATCAGACACTAGCTTGATCTAGTCCAATATCCTGACAGTGGCCAGACTCAGATGTTTAAGAGGAAGGTGTAAGAATGCCACAGGAGGCAGAGGTGGGATAATCTGCCCCCCCCCATATAGCTCTCACCTGGATCTCTAATACTTAGAGATTGGCTCAAGTCCTGAAGCATGAGGTTTAGTATCTTTTCCAGAATGTTGGTTATCATTAATTAGGATAACTCTGAACTTTATCCATGTAAATATCCAATCCCTGACATTCCAAACATATTAAACCAACCTGACAGTTTTCTTTGACAGGATAACAAGCCTTGTGGATGGAGGGAAGTGGTAGATGTGGTATATCTTGACTTTAGTAAGGCTTTTGATACTGTCTTGCATGACCTTCTCATAAAATATGAGACCATTGTTTCTTGTTCTGTCATCTGCCACCACCGAGAACAGCTTAGCTCCATCCATTTTGGAACCCCCCCTTCAGGTAGTTGAAAGCTGCTATCAAATCCCCCCCCCCCCCCGCTCTTCTCTTCTGCAGACTAAATAACCACAGTTCCCTCATCCTCTCCTCATAAATCACGTACCCCAACCCCCCAATCATTTTTGTTTCCCTCCGCTGGACTCTCTCCAATTTGTCCACATCCCTTCTGTAGTGGAGGGACCAAAACTGGACACAATACTCCAGGTGTGGCCTCACCAGTGCTAAATAGAGGGGAATAATCACTTCCCTCGATCTGCTGGCAATGCTCCTACTAATACAGCCCAATATGCCATTGACCTTCCTGGAAACAAGGCCACACTGCTGACTCATATCCAGCTTCTCATCCACTGTAATCCCCAGGTCCTTTTCTGCAGAACTGCTGCCTAGCCATTCGGTCCCCAGCCTGTAGCGGTGCATGGGATTCTTCCGTCCTAAGTGCAGGACTCTGCACTTGTCCTTGTTGAACCTCATCAAATTTCTTTTGGCCCAATCCTCCAATTTGTATAGATCACTCTGGATCCTATCCCTACCCTCTAGCATATCTACCTCTCCTCACATCTTAGTATCATCTCCGAACTTGCTGAGGGTGCACTTCATCCCATCATCAAGATCATTAATAAAGATGTTGAACAAAACCAGCCGAGGACCGACCCCTGGGGCAGTGCACTTGATACCAGCTGCCAATTTGACATCGAGCCATTGATCCAATCCATACTTCTTTAACTTGCTGGCAAGAATACAGTGGGAGACTGTATCAAAAGCTTTGCTAAAGTCAAGATATATCACATCCACTGCTTTCCCCATATCCACAGAGCCAGTTATCTCATCATAGAAGGTAATCAGGTTGGTGAGGCATGGAATCGATTAATGGACTATAAGGTGGATAGAAATCTGGCTAGATTGTTGGGCTCAACGGGTAGTGACCAATGGCTCGATGTCTAGTTGGCAGCTGGTATCAAGCGGAGTGCCCCAGGGGTCAGTCCTTGTGCCAGTTTTGTTCAACATCTTTATCAATGATCTGGATGATGGCATTAATTGCACCCTCAGCAAGTTCGCAAATGAGATTAAGCTGGGGAGAGAGGTAGATACACTGGAGGGTAGGGATAGTGTCCAGAGTGACCTAAACAAATTGGATGATTGGACCAAAAGAAATGATAAGGTTCAACAAGTGCAGAGTCCTGCACTTAGGAAGAAAGAATTCCATGCATCTCTACAGGCTGGGGACCAGAGTCTGCTTCCTTCTTCTCCATCTGCTGACTTGCTTTCCTCTGATGTGCTTTTCTTTCTCATTGCTTCCTTCCTGTCCATGTGTCATAGAATCATAGAATATCAGGGTTGGAAGGGACCTCAGGAGGTCATCTAGTCCAACTCCCTGCTCAAAGCAGGACCAAACCCAACTAAATCATCCCAGCCAGGGCTTTGTCAAGCCTGACCTTAAAAACCTCTAAGGAAGGAGATTCCACCACCTCCCTAGGTAACCCATTCCAGTGCTTCACCACCCTCCTAGTGAAAAAGTTGTTCCTAATATCCAACCTAGACCTCCCACACTGCAACTTGAAACCATTACTCCTTGTTCTGTCATCAGGTACCACTGATAACAGTCTAGATCCATCCTCTTTGGAACCCCCTTTCAGGTAGTTGAAAGCAGCTATCAAATCCCCCCCCATTCTTCTCTTCTGCAGACTAAACAATCCCAGTTCCCTCAGCCTCTCCCCATAAGTCATGTGCTCCAGTCCCCTAATCATTTTTGTTGCCCTCCGCTAGACTCTTTCCAATTTTTCCACATCCTTCTTGTAGTGTAGGGTCCAAAACTGGACACAGTACTCCAGATGAGGCTTCACCAATGTCAAATAGAGGGGAATGATCATGTCCCTTGATCTGCTGGCAATGCCCCTACTTATACAGGGGCATTGCCAGCAGATGCCCTCTATAAGGGCCCAAAATGCCGTTAGCCTTCTTGGCAACAAGAGCACACTGTTGACTCATATCCAGCTTCTCATATCCAGTGTCCTGGAAGGTGCATCAGAGAGAGAGAGAGAGAGAGAATGTGAGCATTAAGAGCCTTAAGCCAGTTCTGAGCAGACTCCATGTCCTCAACTCAAACTGAGCATGAACCAATGACGCAGCATTGTATTTCCCGGGTTGGCAGACAACCTGAAATTCTAGCCCCAAGATAGCTCCCTTAGCCATAGTTGTCTCCTGCCTGAGTGCACCCCACCTCAGCCAGAGCCCCTCCACCCTGCCTGAGCTCCTATCTCTCATTTCCAGGCCGTTCCTCAGTGTGCCCCACTCAGTCCGATCTCCTGTAATTCACCCTGGGGCCTTTCCTCAGTGCCCCCACGTTTGCTAGAGCCCATTTGTCTCTCACCCTCCCCTCCTCAGCACTTCCTGCCTCAGAGAGATCCCCCATCTCTCTCATCTCCTGCTTCTGCCTCTGGCTTCCCACCTCAGCCACAGCCCCATGTGTCTCTCCTCATCCCCCCCATCTCTCACCTCCCACTTCAGTGTGACCTGTCTCTCACCACCTGCCTCAGGGCTACCTGCTTTTGCCTGAGCCCCCCTCCCCCCCGCCTCTCACTTCCCGCATCAGCCCGAGCCCCCACACCCCTCGCTTCCCACCTCAGCCTGAGCCCCCATCTCTCACCCTGACCTCACCCTGAGCTTGTTATACCAATAAAATAAAAACCACCAGGATCTTATTAAAGGGGATAAGACATTTATGCCACATTTATTGTAAACATAATAATAAAACAAAATATAACAGTAAACAACGTTGTTTGGCTGCTTATTCCTACCATTTACTTATTTCTTATGTATATATATTCATTCACACAATCATTCATTCAAGTTCTGTGTAGATGTTATAGTTACCAGCCTGAAAGTTGCTCGTGACAGAATACTGGCCAGGTATCCTGCTCATGAGAGTGGAGCCGAGTCTGTGTCAGATGCGCAGCTGATGCTCCTGGAGGGTGGCAGCAGAATCAGAGTCTCAAAGTTCTTAGTCTTTAGAGTCCATTTTTATAGGGATTTATTCCTATGTCCATCTATGGGAGTTGCCTCATCCTGCTGTTGCTGAATCAGTCAGTAGATGGCACATTCCTGATGGCTCCATGCTGTCAGATGTTTGTTTTTCTCATCCTTTGAGATGGTGGGGTGGATTCCAGTTTGCCCTCCGGGGGTCAGCTGGTTGTTCCCACTTGCAGGGCCGGTGCAACCATTAGGCAAACTAGGCGGCTGCCTAGGGCACCAAGATTTGAGGGCGCCAAAAAGCGGTGCCCGAAATGTCTGGGATGCTCACCCCGTGCTGTGGCTTTGATCAGCTCCGGCCGGCCGGGAAGTGATGTCATTCCTCCTCCGGCCGCCGGGGGCGCTGCGCTGCTCCCTCCTGCTCTGGCTCTTCCCCAGCCCCCCGCCTCCCCGCCCCGCTCAGCTCCGCCCCACTCCCCTGAGCTCTGCAGCAGGGCTGGGTCTGCATGCACAGAGACCCGGCCCCAGTCGCGCCACCGGGGAGTGTGGGGGAGTGGTTCCCCCTGCCCTCAAAGCCAGCCCCCCCCCAAGGCTTGCCCCCCCCCACGAAAGCCTGCGTAGGGCCCCAGAATATCTAGGGACAGCCCTGGTACCCGCCACCCAGCCAGCCCCTGCTGCACCCCCCCGCCCTGCCTCCAGCCAGCCCCACACCCCCTGTCTCCAGCCAGCCCCACACCCCCTGCCCTGCCTCCAGCCAACCCCACACCCCTGCCCTGCCTCCAGCCAGCCCCACAACCCCTGTCTCCAGCCAGCCCCACACCCCCTGCCTCCAGCCAGTCCCAGCTGCATCCCCCAGCCCTGCCTGTAGCCAACCCCGCACTCCTCCCCTGCCTCCAGCCAGCCCTGCACCCCTATGACGGAGCTGTTCTGGCGGGACCCAACTGAGAGTGCCAAATCAGGACCAATTGCTCAAACAGGGCAGTCACAGCCCTAGGCTGGGGTTTTTCCACCTCTAAGGCAAACCAAACCAGCCAGACAAAAGGGACTTTGGTCTCACCCCACTGGCTAACCACAAGTCACACAAGCAATTTCCTTAGACACTCCAGTCTCCCAGCATCACCACCAGTGCCCTCGTCCTGGGGATGAATGGTTATGAAAACCAACACCCCAATAAAGAAAAAGGTTCTCTCAATCCCAAAGGACCAAGCCCCAGACCCAGGTCAATATACACATCAGATCTTACCCACAAATCACGCTGTTGCCAATCCTTTAGAATCTAAAATCTAAAGGTTTATTTACAAAGGGAAAAAGGTAGAGAAGAGAGGTAGAATTGGTTAAATGGAATCAATTACATACAGTAATGGCAAAGTTCTTAGTTCAGGCTTGCAGCAGTGCTGGAGCAAACTGCAGGTTCAGATTAAGTCTCTGGAACATCCCCCGCTGGGATGGGTCCTCAGTCCCTGGTGTAGAGCTTCAGTTTGTAGCAAAGTTCCTCCAGAGGTCAGAAGCAGGATTGAAGACAAGATGGAGATGAGGCATTAGGCTTATATAGACTTTTCCAGGTGTAAGAATCCCTTTGTCTTCACTGTGGAAATTTACAGCAAAAATAATATGGAGCCTGGAGTCACATGGGCCAGTCCCTGCATACTTTGCTGAGTCACAAGGCGTGTCTGCCTTCTCTCCATGGGTCAATTGTGTAGCTGATGGCCCTTTAATGGGCCATCAAGCCAGCTATGCCGGGCTAACATCAGCTTGTCTGGGACACTTCCCAGAGGCAGAACATAATACAAAATTACAGACATTACAGAGCCAATACTTATAACTTCAACTACAAAATAATACACAGACATACAGACAGCATAATCATAACCAGCAACCCAGAACCTGGTCTTAGACACCTTATATGACCCCCTTTACTTAGGATTTGGTGCCACTACAGGACCTTGGTTGCAACCCATGTTCTATATGGTCCCCATTTATATCAATAACGTCACAACCCCCTTGTCTCCAGCCAACCCCTGCCGCACACCCCCTGCCTGAAGCCAGCAAGCCCCACAACTTGTCAGGTTATTCATTTATTTTCACTAAATTTTCACTATGTAGACTAAATAATGAAATTAATAAATGTTTAGGTGAATGTGTATTAATTCTAATGAACAATGCCATATTATGCAGTATTCATTTTTGAAAGTTTATAATCGATGCTCTGGGGGGAGGGGTGGGGAACGCAAGGTGGAAGTTTTGCTTAGGGCGCAAAGTATCCTTGCACTGGCCCTGCCCACTTGACACCTTCTTATGGGGAATCACTTTCATTTCTAATATAAACCTTCTTTAATATCCCTACAAGCTAACCTATCACCCTCCTGCCTAAACAAGAGCCCCCCCACCTCTGACTTCCCCCCTGAGCCCCTTGCTTCCCACCTCAGCCGAAGCCCCCCTGCTCCCCCCTTACATTCTAAATACATAAACCAGACCAAAGGTGGGAATGGAAACAGATGTACAGCGAAGCAAGGTGACTTTCCACAGGCTACCCAGCAAATAAGTGGAAGATTCAGGAAGCAAATGTGCCCTTAGCCTGGGAAGGAAGGAAGGACAGCTATACTGTCTAACTGCTGCTGCATAGGATTACTGATGACAACTTAGCATGGATACTGTACTGGATGAGTGATATGCATAATGGAGGTCAGAGGTCAGCAGAATCTCGGGGGTGGGAAAGCAGCTGATACATTATAGAAAGACCTCTCTAGAGGGGTGCAGAAAATGCAGGATAAGAAAGGGTCAGCTATAGAGCAAGATTCTCAGCTCTGGCAAAACTTGAATAATTCTGTTTATTTCAATGGGGCAACGCTGAGGTACACCAGCAGGGAATCTGGCCCACTGTCTCCTTCAGAGCTACAGCAGTTTACACCAGAGTAGAATATGGCCTGTAATGTTTTATTGGAGAGCACAAGGAAAGGGATGATATACTTCACAATGACCACTAGGTGGCAAGAAGTGTATGAGGGGGAAGGAGGGAGAAAAATAGTCAGCTATATTGGCCACTAAATATCTCTTCAGGATTCCTAATGGAAAAGATATTTGTTCTTTGAGGTGTCCGGTAGATGACAGTACTGTCAGGAATTAATAATGGATAGCTATTCCATGAAATAACCATTACAAGGCAGCAGAGGATGAATATTAGCAAAAAGCAGTGGATTGTAATGCACCATCATACTGCACAGTCATCGCTCCAAAAGGTAAACTAGTGCTTCATGATGATGTGAAACGTCCCCCGCCCCCCCGAGACTCATTAGGCAGTTTCTCTAAATGCAATTACATTTGGGGAAAAACAAGTCAAGACACATGAGGAGACACAAAATTATCCGTATGGTGATGAGTTGAAGTGAGATCTTATTAAAAAGTTTTGGAACCAAATTGTACTTATTTAAGAATTTGGAATTGGATAAGAAACAACAATCTCCTACAGGGATCTGTAATCAGATATAAGTGGATGGTCTTATTCATGCCCCAAAACACTAGTTTAATTCAGGTCAAAATAGAACAGCTGTCATCTGAAAGAAAACTTACTGATAGAAATGCCAACTTCAGGGAATATAGACAATACACTGTGATGCACAAATACAGTGGTTACACAGACTATACCACAATATTTGCATAGATTGATGTGTGTACACACATCTGTACATGTGTAAATTGTGCCTCTACACAAACCACTCTCCTCTTCTGTATGGTTTTAGATAGCCTCAAGTTTGCTCTTTTCTATACCTCGTAGACCAAGTTCTCTTGAGTTCAAGTGATAGCCAACATGATAACCTTGAATGGCAAACAGGAAGGCTGGGATTTCCAAAGGAGCCTAAGGTAATTACACACCCAATTCCCAGTTGGATATGGGTGCCTAACTCCCTTGGGCTCATTTGAAAATTTCAGCCAAATTTAAGGTGGTCAAGGATTAGTTCCAATATAAGACCCTCATCTGTGCAGTGCCAGGCTATTTAGGATTGAGAGGTGGGACTCAGTACAAACTTATTCACAGCTGCCTTACCCTCCCTCCAACCATGAATACTTGGTCACGCACAACGCTTTTTCTGAGTGTTCTGCTTTATTGGAAGGTGCTCTGTGCAGGTAAAGGTAGGGAGGAAGAGCTGATAGTGTGTGTGTGGAGGAAATACTAAGAGGGAAATCAAAGATCTCAGAAACATCTAAGGCACCAAAGTTTAATGTCCACATTTCATTTTGCAACCATGCAAAGACACTTCAAACCCAGCTGGACAATAAAGGCCCCAGTTATAAAAGTCCCTTCTCTAATTTCCTAGCCAAAAGGTTTCCTGAATGTTTTCAGGCCCAGCTTTGAGAAATCCTCAATGACACTGTGGAAGAATATAGACTCAGTCAAAGAGATTGTTAACAAGTCCATTTAAGACTGTGGTCTATCCTCATAAGAGGAGACCATGAATGATCAACAGAACTCAAGCCTGAGGACCCTTCAGACATCTCCTATGCATTTGGGAGAGGTAGGAGCATTTTGGGAATGAGAATCTCAACATGCAGATGTGGTAAATGCTTTTTGTAGAATGAGGTCCAGCAAACGACACTTGTACTTCTCCCGTAGCAGGAGGCTACCACAATAGTGACCAGCAGGGGGTGGAATGTGTGTCCAGTTAAGAAACGCAGCAGTGATCAAGATGAAGAGACACACTCCAGGGTGTTTGTTAGACCCCTCTCAGCTCCCATCCACTGGTGATGACCAAAGCTGGAGATTGCTGATTGGCCCAGGTGTTGTCCTCACTAAATCACAGATGGGTCCCAGGTAACTGGCTCAAACCATCAATCTGGACTGTGTGCCACAATTTCCCTACCTATGTTTTGCTGCTGTTACTGTCTGGGCTGCTAGTTTTCAGTGGGAGCCAGGCCTCCTGTCTGGGACTGGCTTGGGTTACACTTTGGGCTCAGCTCCCCATCTTGTTCTCTCGCTTTTCTGCCAGGTCAGGGTTCTTGCCTTGCTCTAAGACCCTGAGCACCTTTGTCTTGTTTTGTTTTTTGTGGTCTGCCTCACTGCCCGCACCTTGCCCTCTTGGACCTGTTTATGGAAAATTCCTCTTGCATCTCAGGGTTCTGTCCTCTCTTCACATTTGATCCAGCAGGATCCTTTCCTTTTCCGCCCTGGTCCGTCTCCATCCTGGCCTGAGGATCCTGGCCTCGCTGCTCACCTACCAGTCTTCAAGATTGCAGGGAAGGCAAGAGACACACAGGGGTAGCTCTAGGCATTTTGCCGCCCCAAGCATGGCAGGCAGGCTGCCTTCGGCGGCTTGCCTGTGGAGGGTCCACCGAAGCCGCAGGACCAGTGGACCCTCTGCAGGCAAGCCACTGAAGGCAGCCTGCCTGCCGCCCTCGCAGTGACCGGCAAAGCGCCCCCAGTGGCTTGCCGCCCCAAGCACACGCTTGGCGTGCTGGTGCCTGGAGCGGAGCCACAGATAAAACTCTGTCCTCAGTCCATACCCTGAACCGAGCACTGCTTTCCTGCCCCTGGGAGTGATGTGATACAGCTCTCAGCAGCTGTAGACCTCTTTCAGCCCTCATGGCTCTGGTTTCCTAATAAATCTTCATTTGGGCATGCCACCTGAGTCCCTTTGGGGATTTCACAGGGTTGTAAGGTGGCCATGTGGATGGAGACTTGAGCTCATTTCAGGTGGCAGCTGGTGCATCCCTCTGTCGCATGAGGAGGAAGTGGGAGACAGGATGGAGTTGGATGTTCAAAGCTATCTCAAGGAATAGGACATCCAATTCTCATTAAAATGTAATGGGATTTGGGCTTCCAATCTCTTAGGCAGCTTTGAAAACTCGCAGGCTGGATGTGAATGTTCTAACTTCTGGCCATTAAAGGGGAGACTGCAGAGGGTCGTATTGAAGGGTGATCTGTCGTGTTGGAGGGGGGTTACCAGTGGAGTTCCTCAAGGTTCAGTTTTGGGTCCGATTTTATTTAATCTATTTATCGCTGACCTCGGAACCAAAAGTAGGAGTGGGCTGATAAAGTTTGCGGATGACACCAAGTTGGGAGGTATTGCCAATTCGGAAAAGGATCGGGATATCCTCCAGGGAGATTTGGATGACCTTGTAAACTGGGGTATTAGTAACAGGATGAAATTCAATAATGAGAAGTGTAAGGTTATGCATTTAGGGATGACTAACAAGAATTTCAGTTATAAGCTGGGGATGCACCAGTTGGAAGTAACGGAGGAGGAGAAGGACCTAGGAGTCCTGGTTGATCGTAGGATGACTATGAGTAGGCAATGTGATGTGGCCATTAAAAAAGCTAATGCGGTCTTGGGATGCATTAGGCGAGGTATTTCTAGTAGAGATAAGGAGGTGCTAGTTCCGTTATATAAGGCGTTGGTGAGACCTCATTTGGAGTATTGTGTGCAGTTTTGGTCTCCCATGTTTAAGAAGGATGAATTCAAACTGGAACGGGTACAAAGAAGGGCCACTAGAATGATCCGAGGAATGGAAAGCCTGTCGTACGAAAGGAGACTTGAGGAGCTCGGTTTGTTTTCCTTAACCAAAAGAAGGATAATAAGAGATATGATTGCACTCTTTAAATATATCAGAGGGATAAATACCAGGGAAGGAGAGGAATTATTTCAGCTCAGTGCTAATGTGGACACGAGGACAAACGGAAATAAATTGTCAGTCAGGAAATTTAGGCTTGAAATTAGAGGAAGGTTTCTAACCATCATAGGAGTGCAATTCTGGAACAGCCTACCGAGGGAAACAGTGGGGGCAAAGGACCTCCATGACTTTAAGATTAAGCTGGATAAGTTTATGGAGGGGATGGTATGATAGGATAACAGGTTTAGTCAATAGGTCAATAACGTGCCACACTGGTAATTAGTACAAAGGGTCAATGTTGGGATATTGTTAGCCTTTTCCAGAGGGTCTGGCTGGAGAGTCTTGCCCACATGCTCGGGGTTCAGCTGATCATCATATTTGGGGTCGGGAAGGAATTTTCCTCCAGGGTAGATTGGCAGTGGCCCTGGAGGTTTTTCGCCTTCCTCCGAAGCATGGGGCAGGGGTCGCTTGCTGGTGGATTATCTGCTACTTGAAGTCTTTAAATCATGATTTGGAGCATTCAACAGCAGAGTCAAGGGAGAGAATTAGTTCAGGAGTGGGTGGATCGGCTTATGTGGCCTGCATCTTGCAGGAGGTCAGACTAGATGATCATAATGGTCCCTTCTGATCTTGAATTCTATGATTCTATGATTCTATGATCCTCATAGTTCCTCTAGTGGATGAGGTGCACAAGGAATGATGCACTGGGCCTTTAAAATTCTCCTGCTTCAACCAATGGGGTGTTTTTTCCACAGTTCTAGAGTGGTCTGAAAACATCCTTTGGGTTTGCTTTCCCTTTCAGATTAGAGATCTCACTCCATTAATGATGTTTCCACTGTTGAAAAAAAATATGATTATTAATTTTTTCTTCCCACTACGATGCTCATTATTAGATATATCAAGGGAGACTTCACCTTATCATATGAAGGGTGAACAACAAATCAGAAGACACATTCATTGTCTGGTAAGAGATACAAAACTAAACGTACCTTGGATCTCACCAGAACTAGAGAGTTCCTTCAAGTATCTGCTGCTCTCTTACCGAATGAAGTGAAGTACATGAAAGAGGTATGGTTAGATGACAGACTAAGAATCCTGTAGCCTGGTCTCCAAACTTCTGAGTCCAGAGATCACAACAGAGACTCAACTTTGTTTTACATCAGGTAAACAAACCTTTCCCAGTCCTTTAGGTTAAAATTTGAATCATTATCTGTTTCTATGGTCTCCATTGTCATAGAATGAAATAATTTCACCATCGCTCCTCTCCTAGTTTCAATCCACTAGGAGATTAATTTCTCCAATTCTCCAGCCCAACTCAGGATTTTTCTACCACTAGGCTGAATTTCCATCATGGCATTATTGAGGACAACTGGCTGGAATTTTTTTATTTTTTTTTACAATTGTATTTGGTAATTATATTTTGTTTGGTTTTGTGATGGCTGGTTTTCATTCCAGACTTTCAAAAAGTATATATCAGGGCTCGGCAACCTTTCAGAAGTGGTGTGCCAAGTCTTTATTTATTCACTCTCATTTAAGGTTTCGCGTGCCGGTAATACATTTTAACGTTTTTAGAAGGTCTCTGTCTATCAGGGCCGGCTCCAGGGATTTTGCCGCCCCAAGCAGCAAAAAAAAACAACCCAAAAACAAAACAAAAAAATCCACGATCATGATCTGCAGCTCTACCACCGCCGCTAGAGCCTTCGGTGGCATTTCGGCGGCAGGTCCTTTGCTCCAACAGCGAGTGAGAGACCCGCCACCAAATTGCCACTGAAGCCCCGGATGTGCCGCCCCTCACCGTTGGCCGCCCCAAGCAGCTGCTTGCTGGGCTGGTGCCTGGAGCCGGCCCTGTTTTCTATACGTCTATAATATATAGCTAAACTATTGTTGTATATAAAGTAAACCAGGTTTTTAAAATGTTTATGAAGCTTAATTTAAAATTAAATTAAAATGCAGAGCCCCCCAGACCAGTGGCCAGGACCCAGGCAGTGTGAGTGCCACTGAAAATCAGCTCGCATGCCGCCTTTGGCACGTGTGACATAGGTTGCCTACCCCTGGTATATATATTAAATATTCAGTAAAATAATGGCTTGGGAGCAAGTTATGTTAGGTAGCTAGGTAATCTCATTTCAATATTTCATCAAAACAAAATAAAAATATAGGTTTTGAGCATCCTGTGATATTTTCAAATAAGTAGAAATGGAATTTTTTTCAGTTAAAAATTGTGTTTTGGAAACTCCTTTTTTCATCTTTTTGCAAAATCTCTGAAAAAAATTAATGGTAAATTTTAATTCTGTTTCCTTCCAAAATCTTCCATGAAAGTAATAGGCATTTTTAAATCAGATTTGGTTATCTATAGTAAAGTCTTTTGAATGTGAAAAGTGGTCTATAAATATCTATCTTCATCATCCCCTCTGATACTCATAGCAGAACCCCAGAGTAGGTGGGTTGTACTTCTGCCCTAGGAGGTGGGATACCTCTATAGATGAAACAATGACCAGACTTTTTTCCCCACACAGGATGGTGAGATAGTGAAATATCAGGCTGAGATCTGAAAGGGGCCTAAGGTTTAGGCACTTAAATGCGATTGAAACATCAAAGATCTGGTTATGGGGCCATTAGGTAAACAGAATGAGGTTATAGCATTAATTACAATAATTTTTAAGTTTATCTTCTCCAAATTGTGGTGGGATCATAGACTATCAATAATCTATTTCAGCTGTTAAGATTTATAGATAGACATTCCAAGGCCAGAAGGGACCATTGTGACCATCTAGTCTGATGGTATAACACAGTTGAGAACTTCCCAGACAAAAAAAATCTCCCTAGTCTGGGGAGATGCACCTGTGAGGCTCATAGGATCTTGGCTTTAAATATTATCAAGTTATATTGATTACTATGTCCCCAAATTTCACTTTAGTATTATTTTTATATTGAAGAATTTGCTTAGTTTCCCCTACATACTCTGAATGGCAAAGACAGATTGGAGAAATCAAACGTCCATCACCAATTTCATCCTCCTGGGATTTGGGAATCTCCCTAAACTACAGATCCTTCTCTTCCTGGTTTTCCTGGTGATCTACATCGTGACCATGTCTGGGAACATCCTCATTGTTGTGCTAGTTGTGGCTGATCAGCACCTTCACACCCCCATGTACTTCTTCCTGGCAAACTTGTCCTGCTTGGAGACCTGCTACACCTCCACCATCCTGCCCCAGGATGCTGGCCAGTTTCCTGACTAAGGACAGAACCATCTCATTTAGTGGCTGCATCACACAATATTACTTTTTTGTTTTTATGGCATCTACAGAATGGAAACTCCTAGCAGCAATGTCTTATGATCGGTGTTTAGCGATATGTAAACCTCTGCACTATGCAGCCCTTATGAACAGCAGGTCCTGTCTCTGGCTAGCAGCTGGGTCTTGGATAAGCAGATTCCTATCTGGTATCATATCAACATTATCAATGTGTCAGTTAATTTTCTGTGGTCCCAATGAAATTGACCATTTCTTTTGTGATTTTGTCCCAATGATGAAGCTCACATGCAGTGACGTTCAACTGATGAAAGTTTTGGCTCTTACACTATCCTTTATTTTCTCTCTGACCCCATTTCTTTTAACTGTGACATCCTACATTTATATCATCTCCGCAATCCTGAGCATCCCTTCCACCACAGGGAGGAAAAAACCATTTTCCACCTGCTCCTCTCACCTCATCATGGTTACACTTTTCTACGGGACCATAACTGTTGTCTATATGTTTCCAGCAACCCATAGACTGAAAGACTTAAGCAAAATGTTCTCTGTCTTCTACACAGTCCTGACTCCCATGGTCAATCCTCTCATATACAGTCTGAGAAACAAAGAGGTGAAGGAGGCCATGAGGAAAGCTCTTAGGAAGTATATAACTTTCCAGAGTTCAAAAATTTTACCAAACTGGGGTTTTTTAGGTTAAAATGAACTAGATACACAAATATTAAAAAAATTATCCACATGAAATGTTCTCACTGAGGAGATGGAGAGAAAGAACCACATCCTTACTAGTCACATTGCTCAATGCATTGCTAGAAGCTGCTCATGTATAGGCTTGGAAGGATTTCAATTTTTTCGGTAAGGATCGGTAAACATCGATTTCACTGTACACACAAACCACCGAAAATATATTTCCATCAACACCAATCAAAACTTACCTATGGACAAAGTAAGAAAAATGCTTCTTGAGGACATATTTGATTTTGATTTACGGATATTTACTTTGTGTATTTTGACATGTGATATTGACAATTTGTATTTTAAGGATTATAAAGCTTTAACTTCACGAAGCTCAATGTCGGTCACTAAATAATTGTTTGACATCCCTAGTCTGACACACGCCCCATAATTTGGGGGAATAGTGAACATTTAAATCAATAAAAATAAAAAATAAAATGCTTGAAAGCAAACAGTGATATTCTCCACTGAAATTATTTAAAAAATATCAAAATATAATTCTGCCAACCCTACTCATATACCATGGAGATGGGTGTCATATAAACAGATGAATAGACTAGAATGGAATAGAACAAACAAATCTTGTATAGGTTGCATTAGGACACACCCCTGCCACCCCATACCTTATCAGGATGGAAATCAGAAGGTCAAGGAAAAGCCCCCTGATGTCCCTTGCTGCATACACATTGCCTGCAATGCTGTGGGTAAAACACATCATGACACTGGGAGGCTTTTGCTTCCATCTCCAATTCACACTGAAGTGCAATACATACCCCAGCTTCATCGCACTCGCCCTCCAACCCAACTCCCCAATGGTGACCTCGGCATCATTATGGTAGAACAACTTCCAACTGCATGGAGCATGTGACTGATGTGCTGATCTGTTGATACAAGGGTGCCTGAGGTCCCATTGTGGTTCAGCGAACTGGTGCTGCGGGGCACAGGAGAGCCAGGAGGGCTGGAGGCAGAGTGGGGAAGGGGTCAGAGAGCTGGTGCATCAAGGGTTGTGGATTCATAAGGGGCTGGGAAGGGCTAAAGGTCATGAGCGGGATGGATTTATTTGGGCAGGATGTCCCAGTAGTAGGAGAGAGAAATTAAATCTAATCCTACAAAGTGTAAAATGTCTGGTTAACAGAAAGGAATCTACTGGGTTGAAAATGGCATAAATTTAAGCTCAGCTGGTAACATCAGCTTTCTGGGTCATTTCTTCTCTGCGGGGGTGGGGGGTGGGTTGAAAAAAAGTGAGATATTCCCTAGGAAAAAAAAGTCTTTAAAGAAGCAATTTTTAGATCTTTTATTAGCAACATTCCCACACTTCAAATGATAAAAAAAAATCCTCTTTACCCAAACCTCATTTTAAACATTTTAATCTTTAATGTACACACCAATAGTAGACAATCTGTCACCATCCTTTCCACTATCAAAAGGAATCTGTACCACAGCCTTCGTGATCACAACAGTATCAGACTTGAGAGCAGCATATACAATTTCAGCTGAAATGGTTAACGTGTGGCAAAACCATAAGTAATGCTACGAGTTAATCCTGGAAGTCACTGAGTCTGGGATTTTTACATGACCTCCGCAATTTCAGCCCCGGGCTTCAGTGATTTCTTGTTTATTGCCTACATCCTGCCTGTGACTTTTTCTAACAATAGCTGTGACAAAATCATAACCCTAGTCATAAGCAATGGAGAGCTGGGTGTTCTAATGAGAAGTGTAGATGCTTTTAATAACATGCAGTGTGTAAAGCACATAGCAACATCTACTGTTCAGGTTGTTTGACACTTCCCAGATGAGATTTTCAGCTGCTTATAACTTTTGCAAATTTTAACTAATTCAGCTGAAATATCCCATGCAGAGTCTCTTTCACTCCCTCTTGCACATACAGACACGTTCTTTGCACCGTGTTTTTTTCTCCATCATCTTCTCACTCATTTCATCCCCCATAATCACAGTATGCTCCCGTCATCACTTGCTCATCTTCCCCCCACCCCCCGCATGCACCTTACTGCATGACCCTGTGCCCTGTCCATCTCTTTTGACCTGATTCTGCATCCTGAAGTATTAATGCAATGAGACGGCCCATCCAGCCCTGCCCAGCCTCAGAACAACCAATGAAAGAGAAGACACTGCCCAGACCAAAAAGATCATGTCCCAGACTGGGGAATTAAACCCACACGCAGAGCAACAGGAGTCGTGGCCAACCTGCCAACCCAGAGAATCTGTCCATGGACCAGCTATCTCAAATATTGAGAACTTCAATAAAAAGCCACATGCCCCCGCCCCCATTTTTGCTGTCCTCTCTCTTCTCCCCCATTTTGTCTGTTTTCTTACAAGCAGGAAAAGTGACCACAAAACTCACAGCTGAGTAAAAAATCCAAGAACACAACTAACTCTGTCTTCCCCACTAAGGATTCTGACGAAAGAAGGATTCAACCCAAGAGCCGGTCTCTGAAAGAGGCACTTAGATGTAACCCTTCTGCCAGGCCGAAACAATAGCAGCAAGGGCCGGGTTCAATACATATGGGTCCCTTCCCTACAATGTAATGCAAAACCAGCTCGAGCCCCCACCCAGTGACCTGGGAAAACCTTACACACACCCCTGGGCGCCTCAAGGAGGCAATACTTCCCCTCTCGCAAGCACAGAGTCTTGGTGTAGCAGAAAAGATTTAATTACATGAGGTAAACAACAAGCATTAAATTGGGAAAATACCTCAGCTAGAGTTCATAGATCAAACCGTGAGCAAAGACCCACCCAAGGAAATTGGGCCGTGTCCTTCTCTCTGGTCTCTTGAGTCCAGCAACCCCCCAAATCACCCACAGTCCCAAAAGTCCCACAATCCAAAAGTCTCTGTCCCGGGTCAGGCAGCCCCAGAGTTCGAGAGTCTACCTGCAGAGGTCCCCCTCCCCAGCCTCAGTAGCAAGGGGCACCTTACGTGGTTTGGGGCCAACTGCCCTGCCTCTTCACGGGGTTCTGCTTCCACTAGTCGTCCCCGCAACTGCTCAGCTCCGCTCGCTCCGTGGGCTGCTCCACCCGTCCCACAGCTGCTCCACTCTACCAGCTGCTCTGGTCCACTAGCTGTCCTGTGAGCCGCTCCAGCCGTCCTCGGAAACTGCTCGCTCCACTCCGCCAGCTGCTCTGCTCCACAGTATAGCTTCAGGCTCCCCCACTGGTTAGCACAGTACTCAGTGCTCTTAGCTCAGCGATTCCAGTGATTTCAACTCTTAGTGATTTCAGCTCACAGTAGGGGAGCCCAGTGCCAGTGCACTACTGGTCCAAAGTGAGTTCAGCTCAGTAACCTGTATCTAGATTCTTAAGGGAATCAAAATTAACTCTGACATTCCACAGTGGAGAGAGGCATAGGCAAAACTGGGGCCTCTGGCTCACACAAGGAGCCTGCACCACCAAGTACAGATACCTGTCCCCAGCCTCTCTCAATTCACTGGGTTTTGGAACCCATATCCCTTGTCTAGCAAGTACTATTTAATGTAGGTTGAGTCATTTCTGTCATAAAGCAGTCTCATAGTTCCTCATTCACATAATTAAGGTAACAGCACTTTTTTTTCCTTCCTGCCCCAATAACAAAGAAATTGGGGATTCCACAGTGTGAAAATAACCATCCCATGCTGCCGTGTGTTATGCTAAGTGGAGTGGGTTTACCAATGCAAATGCACATTCCTAAAATTCCTTTGCCCACTCCTCATAATGTACCACCAGATGTCAGGGTAGAGCTCATCCTCAATCACCCCAGGTGCATCGTAAGTTAACCGTTTCACTGGTCTTATTACCCTGTCTCGCCTATGGAGAATCTCTGTTGCTGTGGCAGGGGGGACATCCTCTTGAGTGACGGATGGGGAGGTTTCCTGTGAGGTCCCCTCAGATACTGCCATAGGCCCCTGCATTTCTAGTTCTAACAGGGGAGGGTCGAAGGTGCTCAGGACATCCTCCACCTGTATGTCTCCACTGTGCAATAAACTGTGTGTGTCATCACATGGGGGTCCCACCAGTGGCTCAGGGGTGTCAGGAATGGGCCTAAATACTTCTGCCATAGGGTTTAGGGCGGAAGAGGAGGTGCTCTCGTTTGATTCAGCTGATCGAGACTGAAGTCTTGTCTTCATCCCAGGATACACCATGGTTGTGTCTTCCTCCTCAGACTCACTCTCAGATGTGCTGAGTAGGGGTAGGTTAGCTGCCTGGGGCTGGCTGTTCACGTTGGAAGGCAGCTTTGGTACAGCACCTTCGTTCTGCCCAGTTGCCCTGTTGTGGCCCATCTCATAAGGGCTGCCTACCAATTCCCCCACCGGGAGCAAAAGGTTTCTATGCACAGTCTTTGTCTGCCCTGGACCCTCTTCAGGTTTGATCTTGTAGACCGGCAGGTCTCCTAGCTTTTCCATCACCAAGTAAGGTATTGCCTTCCATCTGTCAGCTATCTTGTGTTTGCCAGCAATACCCAAATTTCGCAGCAGGACTCTGTCCCCTGGCTGGAGCTCTTGCAGACGTACCCTAGCATCATATCGATGTTTGTTGCGGTCTGCATTCTTCCGAGCTGCAGATGCAGCTAAGTGATAAGCATCCCGCAGCTTTTCTCGTAGTCGGGATACATATTGCTGATGGGTTTCATAGCTATCGCCATCCTCTGATACACCAAAGCACAGGTCTATGGGTAATCTTGGTTCTCGCCCAAACATCAAGAGATATGGGGTGACTCCCGTAGCGTCGTTCTTTGTGGCGTTGTAGGCGTGCACCAGAAATGCGACATGTTGGCTCCAGGTTGCTTTTTGCTCTGGCCGCAAAGTCCCTAACATATCTAACAAGGTTCGGTTGAACCTCTCTGGCTGAGGGTCACCCTGCGGGTGATAAGGTGTTGTCCGCGACTTCTTAATTCCTGCTATCCTCAGCACCTCCTTTAGAAGGTGACTCTCAAAGTCCCGCCCCTGATCCGAGTGTATCCGGGCTGGGAATCCATAAACTGAGAAATATTTTTCCCACAGTACTCAAGCGACAGTAGTGGCCTTCTGATCACGTGTGGGATATGCCTGCGCATATCGCGTATAATGGTCGGTCACGACGAGAATGTTCCCAATATTCCTCTTGTCTACTTCTAAGGACAAGAAATCAATGCATACCAGCTCCAGAGGTTTGTTGCTGGTGATGTTCTTCAGATATGCAGCCCTCGTAGGCAGAGTTTTCCTTTGGACACATCGAGCGCAGGTTT
The DNA here is from genome assembly GCF_016161935.1 of Mauremys reevesii. NCBI lineage: Eukaryota > Metazoa > Chordata > Testudines > Geoemydidae > Mauremys > Mauremys reevesii. The sequence goes on along the minus strand of NC_052637.1, from coordinate 13,476,304 downwards.
CACATTTTCTGCGAACATCTTCGGCCATCCGGGGCCAATAGAACCTACTGCGAATAAGTTCCAGGGTCCTCTCCATTCCTAAATGTCCAAAGTCATCATGCAGGGCCCTCATGGCCAGGGCTCTGTACTCTTTCGGCAGCACTAGTTGGTTCCGTTGCTTTTGTAGAGGGTCTGTGGTCACACGGTGTAGCACTCCCTGAATTAGTTTTAGTTTGGTCCATTCTCTCAATAGTAGCTTACCCTCTGGGTTGGGTGGGACAACCACAGCCGGACTTCGCCCCTCCCTTTTGGCAAGTAGTGTATCACGGATGTCAGTATCTTGCAGCTGGGCTTCCTGCCAGTCAGCCGCATTGAGCATGGGCAAGGGAGATTGGTCCAATGCAATATAGTTCACCGAAGCAGAAGGCACGCATTCAGGGGGCAGGCCCAAAGCTTCAGCAACACATCCATGAAGGCTCTCATGGGCCTCCGGCTCTCTGCGACTCACGCTGCAAATAGCTCTCACTCCATCTGTGGGTATCACAGCAACCTCAGGTGTCTGCGGATGTCTGGACAATGCATCTGCATCTACATTGCTTCTTCCGGATCGGTATTGAATGCTGAACTCATAGCTAGCCAAGGCGGCCACCCATCTTTGCCCTGTAGCATCCAACTTAGCACTTGTTAACACATAAGTCAGTGGGTTGTTGTCTGTCCATACCTGGAACTGAGCACCATACAAGTAGTCTCGAAATTTCTCAGTGATGGCCCATTTCAAGGCCAAAAACTCCAGCTTGTGGATGGGATAGCGAGTTTCACTGTCAGACAGTCCTCGGCTGGCAAAGGCTACAGGTTTGCGGTTGCCTTCCACCTCCTGATACAGTACTGCTCCCAGACCCTCCAAACTGGCATCAGTATGCAGGATAAATGGTTTGCTTGGATCAGCAAAGACTAGGATGGGAGCATGAGTTAGGCGAGTAATGATTTCCTGAAAAGCCCTCTCACATCTCTCATCCCACCGTGGCCCAAACAGTTCGAAGGGGCCATAGTGTTTCTGCACAGGAGGCTTTGGAGGCCTCCTCTTATTCCGGGTCTTAGATTTGTACTTGTTGCACTGGTATCCCCTGGTAAGATCATTCAGAGGTTTTACAATTATGCATAGTTCTTCACAAATCTGCGGTAGTAGCCACTAAATCCAAGAAAGGTCTTGAGTTCTCTGTAGTTAGTGGGACGTGGCCAGGTAGTGAGTGCTTCTATTTTATCGGGATCAGTACTCACACCCTCTTGGGACACAATGTGACCCATATATTTCACTGAGGTTTGGCAGAACTGGCATTTGTCAATTGAAAGCTTCAAACCATATGCCTCCAACCTATCGAGCACTTTAAGAAGTCTTTCTTCATGTTCCTCCAAGGTTCTTCCAAACACAATCAGGTCATCCAGCTAAACTAACACTTGCAGTAAATTCATGTCTCCCACGACTTTTTCCATAAGTCGTTGAAATGTGGCAGGGGCCCCAGAAATCCCTTGCGGCATGCGTTCAAACTGGTAGAACCCTAACGGGCAGATGAAGGCTGTCTTCTCCTTATCCTCTTCTCCCAGGGGGATCTGGTAGTATCCACTCCGAAGATCCAACACAGAGAACCACTGGCTACCCAGCAAACAGTCCAAGGCATCTTGTACTCGAGGCATGGTGTATTGATCAACTGTAGTGCGCCTGTTTAGGGTGCGGTAGTCAATACACATCCGGATTTTTCCACTCTTCTTACGAACGACCACAATGGGTGAAGCATAGGGGCTTCGGGACTCTGTAATGATACCAGTCGCGATCAGCTCTTGAAGATGATGGCGTACGTCTTCCATCTCAGAGAGGGCAATCCTCCTAGACCTCTCCCTGAAGGGTCGGGGATCGTGTAGCCTGATGTGGTGTTCCACTCCTTTGGCACATCCGACGTCCCACTCATGTAGCGAAAACACCTTGGATCTCTCGCAAAGCTTCTTCCTCAGGCGATCTTTCCACTCCTCAGACAGTGGTGAGTCCCCGAAGTCAAACTTTGCAGGATCTATCATTGGAACTTCAGCTTCACACTGGGGTCTCACAATGCTTTCAGGCTCAAAGATGTCTGCAATCTTCTGCCCTGGTTTTACAAACACATCACGGCATGTTTCATTAGCCACCAGTATAGTCACCTCCTCCTGGGCTTCAGCAGGTAGGGTTATGACTCCACTGAGAACCAGCACTCCTTCTGGGAGCCCTCCCTCGGTTGGCTGCTCTGCCACAGCTAATGTTCCCTTACTACCTTTTAGGCAGGTACTCCTGACAATCACCTCCTTTTCTGACATTGCAGGCACCACCAAAGGGACTGGGCCCGCATACCTCAGTGCTCCCATTGGCAAATTGGGCATCACTTTTCTTGTGTCCTCAATTTTTCTGTAGGCCGCGGCACAATGTGTGTGTATCACCAAGGTGTTCAGATATTGGTCTCCTGCTTGCTGTCTGCAGTAATCGGCAAGTATCCTAAAGAGGCTGGAGTTGGTCCCTATTAGCACGGACACATCAGAGGCTCCTTTGGGGTCAGGGCATATTAAAGCAGCAGTGTCCACCTCCTGTCTTACCCCAGCAATCTCTTCTGGGAATTCCAGGTGTACTATGACATAGCCCTGATAGGGGTATTCATCCATGCTAAGGCCACACAGGCCAAGTCCTGTCAGGTGCTGTTTAGGCAGATGCCCAAGCATCTGCTGGTAGAACGATTGGAATATGATGGTCACTTGGGATCCCGTGTCAAGTACTGCTCTACATTCTGTTCCTTCAACCTTTACAGTGACCTCCGCTCGGGGTCCTATCAATCCTGGGGGGATTCGGGCCGCATGGTTCCTTCCAGGGGAGCCTCCACATCCTGCAGGCCTAGGCGGCTCCCTTCCCAGGCCCTGGGGCCGTTTCCCGACTTTCCCCAGGTGGTCCTCAGCTTTTGATATACCAGCATGGGATTCTCTGCATTCTGACACCTTGCAGCAATGTGCCCACCCTGGCCACACCGGTAGCAGAAGAAGGATTGTCCTTTCCCTTGCTGACGGGGTGGTGCCGAGGTTCTAAACGTAGTCCTCTGGACCATGGTACCAGAGGGTTCCTTGCACCTCGAAGTCTTTGCTGAATCAAAGGTATTCTCTAGTTCAGTCACTTTCTGTGTCAGGGCCTGCACTCGCTGGGCAAGTTCCTCTTGAGGATTCACCATTAGTGCCTTGGGTGTCCGCATGGATGTTGTGCCAGTTGCCTGGTGTTGCTGCACCTCCCAAACCTCGCCAGCTGCCTGCCTCTCTTCTTCCTCTCGGACCTCTTTTATTAGGCAAGAGTATCTTGGTGGATTATCTTGCCGTTCCCTTAATCGAAGGTGGAGAAGGATTGGGTTCTGATACTGGATTCCTCTCACAATCTGAGCCAATCTAGTCCGGTCCATTTGCTCAACTGCTACTGCTCCCCTCATGATGGCTCTCTGTAATAATTTCTCCAACCTCTGGATATAGGCAGAAACCTTCTCTCCCTTTTGTTGCCTTGCATTGAGGAACTTGCAATAAACATCCTCTGAACCCTCAGTTCTCCCAAAGGCGTGATCCAGGGCCTCCAGGCAGTCCTTCACCTTGACCCCTGGGTTACCGAGCTTTAGGGTGCGAATCACATCTAGGGCTGGCCCCCTGAGACACTCTATTAGTCGCCTTCTCTTTTCAGCATCAGGCACCGCCCACTCCTGCAGCATCTCAGTGGTGTGCTCCAACCAGGGCTCAAATGCTTCCTCCCCAGGTATTGGGGTGGGACCCCCAGAAAACAACCTCAGTTTACGATAGGGGCTTGACTCAGGGTGGGATGGCCTAACTTTCTCTAAGGCTTGCCCCAAAGCCTTCACCCACTCATCAGGTGAAGGAGCAGGCTCCTGTTGTGGGGCTTCCGGCTTAAGGCCCAACAGACCTGGCATATCAGCCAAAGTTTTTCCCTCTTTCCCCAAAAAGGCCGACATTTTCTTTAAAAACTCTACATCAGGGGTAGGGGCTGATGAGGGCTGGCTCCCAGTGGTTATTACCTTCCACTCACCATCTTCCACTGCTATCGTGCCTGGAACCTGTAGAGGGTCCACAGCCGAGGGCAGCTCACACAGTACAGCAAAAGCCCCCTCCTCCCTCACAAACATGCGCCCACGCATTTTTCACTTACGCAGGTACTCAGTGGATGACCTTAAGATAGGTTCTATTGAGCCCTCATCAACTGCCTCCAGCACCCCCGTTACCAGAATACAGTTCCTGGGGTCAATATTCATCCCTTTGCACCAGTCCTCTAACAAGACTAGGGTCATTATACAAACTCTAATCTGTTCCAAATACAACAGGTCAAAACAACAAGGTAATTTGGGGTTTTCCAAATTCAATGGATCACTCAAGATGTGCTTGCGAGGGGTACTGACCCAGGATCCCGGACGAGCCCCCGAAAATGTAACCCTTCTGCCAGGCCGAAACAATAGCAGCAAGGGCCGGGTTCAATACATATGGGTCCCTTCCCTACAATGTAATGCAAAACCAGCTCGAGCCCCCACCCAGTGACCTGGGAAAACCTTACACACACCCCTGGGCGCCTCAAGGAGGCAATACTTCCCCTCTCGCAAGCACAGAGTCTTGGTGTAGCAGAAAAGATTTAATTACATGAGGTAAACAACAAGCATTAAATTGGGAAAATACCTCAGCTAGAGTTCATAGATCAAACCGTGAGCAAAGACCCACCCAAGGAAATTGGGCCGTGTCCTTCTCTCTGGTCTCTTGAGTCCAGCAACCCCCCAAATCACCCACAGTCCCAAAAGTCCCACAATCCAAAAGTCTCTGTCCCGGGTCAGGCAGCCCCAGAGTTCGAGAGTCTACCTGCAGAGGTCCCCCTCCCCAGCCTCAGTAGCAAGGGGCACCTTACGTGGTTTGGGGCCAACTGCCCTGCCTCTTCACGGGTTCTGCTTCCACTAGTCTTCCCGCAACTGCTCAGCTCCGCTCGCTCCGTGGGCTGCTCCACCCGTCCCACAGCTGCTCCACTCTACCAGCTGCTCTGGTCCACTAGCTGTCCTGTGAGCCGCTCCAGCCGTCCTCGGAAACTGCTCGCTCCACTCCGCCAGCTGCTCTGCTCCACAGTATAGCTTCAGGCTCCCCCACTGGTTAGCACAGTACTCAGTGCTCTTAGCTCAGCGATTCCAGTGATTTCAACTCTTAGTGATTTCAGCTCACAGTAGGGGAGCCCAGTGCCAGTGCACTACTGGTCCAAAGTGAGTTCAGCTCAGTAACCTGTATCTAGATTCTTAAGGGAATCAAAAATTAACTCTGACATTCCACAGTGGAGAGAGGCATAGGCAAAACTGGGGCCTCTGGCTCACACAAGGAGCCTGCACCACCAAGTACAGATACCTGTCCCCAGCCTCTCTCAATTCACTGGGTTTTGGAACCCATATCCCTTGTCTAGCAAGTACTATTTAATGTAGGTTGAGTCATTTCTGTCATAAAGCAGTCTCATAGTTCCTCATTCACATAATTAAGGTAACAGCACTTTTTTTTCCTTCCTGCCCCAATAACAAAGAAATTGGGGATTCCACAGTGTGAAAATAACCATCCCATGCTGCCGTGTGTTATGCTAAGTGGAGTGGGTTTACCAATGCAAATGCACATTCCTAAAATTCCTTTGCCCACTCCTCATAATGTACCACCAGATGTCAGGGTAGAGCTCATCCTGACTCTGCTTACATGGATAAGTTTTAATTGAGATGAGCGGTTATACAAACCAAATTCCTGATTCAAAATGCTTCATGACTTGTATACTAACCAATGCAATTCCAAATTTTTGCATAAATTTTCTAGGGTGCTTGTCATGAGTCTAAGCAGGCTGAGGTTTCTGTATTCCAAACCCCAAGCCATATGTAACTATTTAATGTTGTACAGTGACAAGGTCATGTGAAGAGCATTGACTCTGTGGGCTCATTGATTCCATTAAAATTGACAACAACATTTCCTAGCAGCTATAATATGGAATAGACCATACATGGCCGAAGGTAAGAAATGAGAGGTTGTGTTCTTAGGTGTCTAGAGGGCAGAGGACGTAAGGAATGGGAAGGGTGTGGTGATGCTGGTCAGTGGCCAATGGATAGCAGCAGCAGAAATGGAAGCACAGGAAAGGAGAAGTCACACTGCCAAGTGACCAGCAGAGGGCAGTGTAAAGAGGTAAAGCTGTATAATACAGACTAGAAGGCACCAGTATAAACGGTGAAGAAAGAACTTTGTGGAGCAATGGACCTCTATGCTACGGAATGAACTGGAAAATTCTTTAGAAACCAAAGTGAGGAATATGCGAGTGAGCAATGCATAAATTAAGATATTGAGGATCCCTGTAGTCACGTTAATTAGGGGATTAGAGGAAGACAGCCAAGCCATTCCTAGGACACCAACATTACCTAAAGTCAGAAAAAGTGTACCACGGTGGAACAAGGAATGTGAAATGGTAGTAGATGGTAAGGGATGAGAAATGGGCTGTTATACTGAATGATGACCAAAGGGAATACAACAGCATCAAGGATGGAAAGAGGCAGCTAATAGCATTCACTGGAGCTAACTCTAGAAGAGAGGAGAAGGTAAGAACAGAGCAATAGACTATCATGCTGCGTAATCGACACTAAGGCAGCAGATTGGAAGAAATGAGGAAGGGTCAGGAATATTGACCAATAGATTTAAGAACAGGATAAAGTAATGTGGAAAGGTCAGTGATGTTGCAAGATGTCCACTAGAGGGCAGCATATTCCAAGCAGGAAAAATGGGCAGCTATTTTCTGAAATGCCCACTAGATGGCAGCAGATATAGGATTATTATTTATTATATTTATTATGTTACATTATAACAGGCCACCACCTTGGACAGGTATCTCGGAAAAATTTAAGCTAGTGTTCGTTATGTGTAGTATTTTCCCCCATGGGATTTTTCCTTCATTTTATAAGGAATCAAGAAGTCACATTGGGCAATGTTTGCAAAAAAGCTTTGGAGACATAAAATTAGTCAGCTGGTAGATAGGTTAAAGTGGGACCCTTATTACAAAGTTAAAAAATCATTGCCATAAAAATGAACAATGCCTAAAAGGGGTTGAGAATTTTGTTTTCCCAATCAATTTTGCACTCATGCTAATAATAAATAAATATAAAGTGGTTTGTCACCCAAATGCTGAAACAAACTATTTTATTTGGGTTCATAAGAGAATTTTTTTTAACCAAAAAGAACATTGTGCTTGTATACCAGCTTCTGGAAGGCAGGTGTGTGGAGAACAGTGTAATGCAGAAACGGAATGTATCTATAGACAATATCAAAAGAACTTAAGCAACTGTGTGTGGGGGGTGGCGGCGCAGGTGAAATAGGGCGGGGGACTGCCGTCTAGTGGATAGAGCTTAACCTTGTCAAATGTGCTCTCTTATGTTAGTGTCTAATTCAAGTATTCCAGAACTCAGATACTGGTCTGTGCTTTGAGCAGGATGATCTCAGTTTCACCTATTCTGTTTCCATAGGAACATAGGAATTGCCAGACTGGATCAGACACATGGTCCATCTAGTCCAATATCTGACAGTGGCCAGACCCAGATGTTTAAGAGGAAGGTGTAAGAATGCCACAGGAGGCAGAGGTGAGATAATCTGCCCCCCTTATAGCTCTCACCTGGATCTCTAATACCTAGAGATTGGCTCAAGCCCTGAAGCATGAGGTTTTTCACACCTCAGATATTTCCGTCTAGGACGTGAGTTCAAATACATTGTCCTGCTCCCTGTCTCTCCAGTCAGTAAGACCAGGGATAGGGGAGACTAGCTAGGCAGCCTCCAAATGTCTAGGTTCCATTCTGTAACCAGGGAGCGGCTCAAAAAGAGCAGACTATAAAAGGAATCATTTATGGAAAACTTTTCCAAACTGTCATCTGTACAATCTCTCTGGCACTTTTGCAGGTACAGTTTTGAGGACTCAGTGATGCTTGGGATGAACCTTGGCCAAAGCAAAGATCAGAAAACCTAAGAAGTTTACTTTAAACCAGTGTTTCCCCCAAAAGTGGGCACTGTGCATCTCCCCAGTAGACTGAGAATCCTGGACATTTCCTTTCCCATCTCAAATGATTTATTTTCTGTTCTTTTGGGAGAGACAGGAATCTCTCAGAAATGAGAATCCAACACACGAAATGGTCAGGCCACCCACAAGGCACATCCCATGAATGACACTGGAGTATAGAGAAGCTATTGCAATAGCTATTAGGATGCAGCCCGGAGGGCTGTTGCATGAAAAATATGTGAAGTTAGTTCATGATGCAACAGCATAAGAGAGAATCACAGCTACACTTGTCAGAGAGGTCACACAGAGAAGTATCCTGTCTTGCCCAGCTCCCACTCAATGGTGATGACCCAGCTTTCACCCTTAGGGTCCTGGGCTGAAAGTATTGTGTGGGGGAAGGTCCTTGCACACTAGTCCTGCTCCTGACGTATGGGATCCCTAAAAGGAGGATTCTGACATGTTGTCTGTGGTCACCTCTGTTCCAGGACTGGTGTGTATAATGTAAAAACAAAAACGTTACACTAAGAAATTACCCAGACTCCACATCACTGGTTTTCCGATGGGAAACCAATCTGCAAGACCCTGAATACTGCTACTGCTCAGCAGAAGGGTGAGAATAATGTTAAATAAACAAACATTAGTAATTACTGATAACATCAAAGTTCCTTGGGAAAAATATTTCCACTGGGGGTGTGTAGGCTGTTCGGCTGGGGCTCGTCCCCCTCTGGGACGGCGGGGAGCCAGACCACCTCGCTACTTTGATCGGGTCTATCGGGGAATTAGCTTGGCTGTGCAGCAATCAGCAGCTCTGGCCCTCTGGCGGGGGATGAGCAAACAGTTCAATAGTAGCAAGCCCTGTCCCTAGATCGGGGCCGGCAACAATCAGTCAGTAGCTCAGGCCCTCAGGACGCAGTCCCCAGTTTTAAAGTCACGGCTCTGCATGTCTCGGTTATAGGTTCGTGCTTGAGCATCCTGGGCGGCCCTTAAGTTTTCCCGGGCGAGCTGCCTGGCCTGAGCGAGGTGTTCCTGGAGCTGGAAGACATACTTAAAAAGGCCCTGGGTTGGTGATGGAGCTTGTTCCCAGTTTTTGTGCATCAGGTTGCGCAACCCCCGTGGGCAGCGGCCATACAACTGAAAAGGGGAAAACTTCATAGAGGCCTGGGGCACCTCCCGGATCGCCAGAAGCAAAGGCGGGAGTAGCTGGTCCCACTGGCGTAGTTCTTCTGGGGGGAATTTGTGCAACATGTCTTTTAGAGTACGGTTAAACCGTTCAACCAAACCATCGGTTTGTCGATGGTGGATAGTGTTGTGCAACTGCTTGATCCCCAGGAGCCTACACACCTGCCACAGCATTTGGGAGGTAAACTTGGTGCCCTGGTCCGTGAGAATCTCCCAGGGCCTACATGAGCAAAGACCTTCACGAGCTCGCCCGCAATGGTTTGGGCAGTGATGCTCTGCAGCGGTACTGCCTCTGGGAAATGATTAGCATAATCTACTAGGACCAACACATACTGAAACCCCACAGTGCTTTTCAGGAGGGGCCCCACCAGGTCCATGGCCATGCGTTCGAAGGACATTTCGACTATGGGCATAGGGTTAATGGGGTGTCCGCAGGAGTGCGGCTAGCTGGCACTCTGGGCAGGAGTTACAATAGTTCCTTACTTTCTCATGGACGCCGGGCCAGAAGAAGCATGTCAGTATTCGGGCTAGAGTCTTTTCATGGCCCAAGTAACTGGCAGCAAGGATTTCGTGGGTGAGTTTCATTACTGCCCACCGGTGACATCGAGGCACGAGTAGTTGGCTCTGGGGTTCTCCAGTGCATGGGTCCCGTTCTACCCGATATAGCCAATCCTGTCACAGTTCAAAGTGTGGCCACTGCTTCGCCCGGTGCGGGTCAATTATGGCCCCATCAATCGTGGCTAGTTGCTCGTAAGCATGACTGAGGGTGGGATCTGCCCTTGGGTCATGACAAAAGTCAGTATGAAGCAGGGGTTCAGCAGGAGCTTCTGGAGGAGTGTCCTTGGGCTCTTCTTCTGGTCCCGTTGGGGTCTGGCACCTCCTCCCCCTCTGACTGGGTCTCAGGGAGGCTCCCTTCCAGTACTGGGGTAGTTGCAGGCCTCTCGTCGGCATTGGAGTGGAGGATTTCCAGGAGGTCTGGCCAGTCCCGCCCCAGGATCACTGGGTAGGCGATCCGAGGAGCCAGACCAACCATCGATCACGTGACCCCATCCATGGTCAGTCGGACTTGGGCTCTGGGGTAGGGTCGTATGTCGCCGTGAATGCATTGTAGACGGATCATCCCCAGGCATGGGTCAGCCTGGAGGCCGAGGCTTTGGTGAACCAGTATCTGGCCACAGCCTGAGTCAATTAGGGCCAAGGTTGCACATTCCCCGACAACCACTGGCACTGTAATCTTGGCGGCTTGTGAGCATCGGGCGTGGGCTTCTCTCGTGCAGACCTGGCCAAAGTTGCAATCCATCTTGGTGCAGTCTTGTTGTAAATGGCCATATTTCCCACAGGAAAAACAGGGTCCAATATCCGAGCGTCCAGGCTGGGAGAGTGTTCCCATCTGGCCCCAGGGAAGGCTTCAGTTGGTCCCTCGGGCATCTGGTCGAGGTGCCGGGGCTTGTCGACCGGGACCTCGGCAGGTCAGGGGTCAGGACTCGGGCTCCATGACGAATTTCGTGGTTCGCTGCGGGTGGCTCCCCTTTTCCCTGGGTTAGGGCGCTCTAGTCCTGTCAGGGCAGCTTGAGTGAACGGTCTCACTGGTGCCTCGGCGGCGAGAAAATCATCCATGAGTGTGATGATAGCCATTAAGGTTGTTGGCCAATGGCGGAGGACCCAGGCCCTCCCTCATGATGGGAGTATATGGATGAATTGCTCCAGAATAATTTGTTCAACGAGCTCATCTGGGGTTTGTCTTTTGGGTTGTAGTCACCGATTTCAGGCTTCCCTCAACTCTTGGGCTACCTTCCGGGGTCGGGCCCCCATAAGGTAGACCAAGCTCCAGAACCTCTGTCGGAAGGTCTCCGGGTTAAAGTCCAAGCCATCTAAGATTGCTGTCTTTACCCGGGTGTAGTCCCAAGCCGCATCCGTGGACAGGCCCCAATATACGGTTTGGGTGGTCTCGGTCAAATATGGGGCCAAAATTGTAGCCCACTGGTCTTGGGCCCAGCCTGTGACTAACACCACCCTTTCAAAAGTTACCAGAAAAGCTTCTGGGTCGGCGCTGGGGCCATCTTTGTCAACCGGATGGGAGGGGCCAGGCTGGGGGGCCCAGTGCACCCATAGGCTGGGGCTCTGCAGGACAGGGCAGCAAGGTCACCAACTGCTGCAGGCACTGCTCCTGGTGGTCCTGGTTCTGACATCTCAGCTCCAAAATCAGCTGTTGCTATTGGGTCCTGACCAATGCTGGACCAGCTGCTGCTGCTGTTGTTGGCTTTCGGCTAAGAAATTAATAAGCTTGTCCATATCCATGGTCGCTTGGGCACACTCCACCGCAGATCCCTTGTCATAAGGACCATATTCTCCACCATGTGTACACTGTTTCGTCCGGGACTCGTCCCCCTCCGGGGTGGCAGGGAGCCAGACCACCTCGCTACTTTGGTCAGATGTGTCAGTCAGCAGCTCCGGCCCTCTGGGGGAGGGGGCTGAGCAAACAGTTCAATAGTAGCAAGCCCAGGCCCTGGATCAGGGCAGGCAACAGTCAGTAGCTCAGGCCCTCAGGCAGGGCTGAGCAGAGAGGTTCAAATGCAAACCCCAGGCTCCTGGCTCCGAGCAGCCTGGGAGAGGGGGAGACTACCACCAGCAAGGTGGGTGGCAGGGGGGACGCAGGCCTGCCCACTCCACTGTATCCCAGCCCGGGACCCTAGCAGCGTCAGAAGACCCGCTGCTGTGTCAGTGGGGATCCTGACCGCAACACACTGACATTGGCTCTGGCAGTGTTGCAGCCAGACTCGGGTTGGCTGCCTCCGGGCTACTTCCTACCTCCCCCTCTAGAGGTACCAGGGTCTGGACAGCATCCTCCACGGGGTCACACACCATGGGCTCCTCGGGGTAGCTGGCAAGTGGTAGGCCTGGCAGTTCCTCAGGGTAACAAGTGAGCGGTAGGCTTGGCAGCATCACTGGGCTCGGGCTACGCTCAGGCGTTAGCTGGTCTGGCCAGTCCTCATGTCAGCCACCTATCCCCATGATCTCCCCATCGGGAGCTACGCCACAAGCGTCTGGTCACTTTGGTGGCTGAGTTCCAAGTGAGCTCTGGGGTCGGGCTTTTATACTTCCTGTCCTGCACCCTGACCTCTGAGGGGCAGGTGCAGGGTTTGCTGGCTCCGCCCACTCTGGTGTCCAGAGAGGCTCGTTCCCCTCTGGGGTGACAGGGAGCCAGACCACTTCACTACAGAGTGTAAGTGGGAGAGAGAGATTCTTTCATCCAAATCTTTCACATGCAAACTATGGTTTAAATTTACTTAACATTCAGTTTCCTGTGTGTCTGTTAAACTGTGGCTTTAGCACCCAATCTGGCAGGCTTGAGTCATCTTAGCCATTTTTCTTACGCAATTGTTCCACTCAAGGCAATGGGACAATCAACATGAGTAAAGATTGCTGAGTAGTTTCAGTCTCTGCATGGCCATGCACTCCAGGGACACTACGTTACATTTCAGCCATGCAGAGCAATAACCTCATACAGCTGGTAGCAGAAAGGCGATTCCTATGGGCATGAGAGGTTGGTTGCATGAGGACAGTTGTACTGTACCCACAGAAAACACAGCACTAACTCCCCAGGCTCAACCTCTTCAGAGGTGGAATCACGGGAGATGCAGCCTTCCATGGAGAAGGCTACAAATATGAGGACTCTACACTTTGTAAGTGGAGGGGGAAGAGCATGTTCTAAGACAGATCGCAGCAGCCGCTCATCCATTCAGGTAGATGCAGGTGTCTTTGCTGAGCAGATCCAGTTTCGGTCAAATGATGAGACCCAATTACCTCAGTGGCAGAAACCGAGTCCTGGTCACCAGACCCTGAGAAATAAGAGGTCATCACTCGAAGCTTGAGCTGTCCTGTGGTTACAGGTGAGCACCCTCTTCCTGACTGCGTTTCTACACCACCTTCCGAACAGGGGCATGAATGTGCTTTGTGAATATTGTCTGCAGTGTTGTTGTAACTGTGTTGGTCCCAGGATATTAGAGAGACAAGGTGGGTGAGGTGATATCTTTTACTGGACCAAGTTCTGTTGGAGAGAGACAAGTTCTCTAACTTTCAAAAGCTTGTCCCTCTCACCAGCAGAAGTCAGTCCAATAACATATATTACCTCACCCATCTTGTCTCTATCAATGCTAGCAGTTTTAGCCTCACCTTCCCACAGCAGTGCCAGTTGGTGTTAATAGCACTATTTAACAATGGGGAAATTGAGATATATGTCTTGTGAAAGGTCCTCAGCTAAGGATCTGGCTCAGGATAACTAGGGTGAAGCCTGGAATAGAATAATGGAAATCAAAACTAAGTGAAGCTGATAGAAAGGAACATTAAAATGGGTTATTAAGTGGGTAAAGTGTAAGAACGGGAATTTGAAGAAAATAAATAACAAAAACTGTTTCACTATATCTGAGTCAGGCAAGTTGCAAGAGAATCCCTGAGTCAGCTGAACCCAGGGAATAAACAAGATATAGGTATTGCTTAGGTGCTATGGTTGAGATTTTGAAGCCACCTAGGAATTGGGTGTCCTAATCTCCTATTAGAATTAATGTTGCAATCCTATAGACAGTTTGACAACCTCCTCTCAAATGATTTATTTGTATCGATCATCACCAAAAAGCGTTATGAAGTAATCCGTGCCAGGTCAACTTTTTTCAGGGAACAGCTTGTCAGAGGCTGAAATATCAAAAGAGTAGCTTCTTGAACTACTGGAATTTGGGGTTTCTCTGTATCACTTTAGGAGAATGCAGTAATATAGGAATTGCCAGATTAGATCAGACCCAAGGGCCATCCTGGTCAGTATCGTTCTCTGAGAGCAGGCAGGACTAGATGTTTCAGAGGCAAATGTAAGAACACTGCAGTAGCAGTTCTGGGATAATCTCCCCTCACATATGTCATGTTCATCTATAATAGCTCGGTTTGGAATGGATATTAAAACTCATGGTTTGGGGGTTAAGCCAATCTCTATTGTTGCCATTATTATGATAACTCTGGATATTTATATGACTATCAGGAACATCCAATCTCTTCTGGAATCTAGTTAAGTCCTTCATATCAATGACTTCCTGTGGCAGAGAGTGTGGTGCTCCCAATAGGGATGCAAGAGTGTGAATGCCAAACTCAGGACAGACAGTTCCAAACCAGGGCACAAACCCCTCATTGGTTGCCAGGTCTAAACTTAGATTTCACCAACCAACTGCGCCAAGTGCAAACTCCTCAGGCACTTTAACAGCCTTGACAGAATCCCCCCAGAAAGACCCCTTGGTCTCTCCTGCCACCCAGGTGAGCGTATCTGTGTTACACGATCCCTTACGCCAAGGATCACAGCAATATTCAGGTTACTCCTGACTTCCCCCAAGTTAATTGCACTTTAGGTCTCACGCCAAAGAGGACACTTGGAGCCAATCCTATAGTTAACTACTGTATAGGAAGATTTATTAAATAGGAAAAGGAAATGAGAGTTATTTACAAGGTTAAAGCAAGCAAACAGACCCATGAATGATTCACAGTCTCAGGTTTCAAAAGGTAATACAGGCTTCTCTCAGCAGCAAGCTGTATTTGACCTTTAGGACTAACCCAGGCTAAGCAGCTGGGGATCTCTTGCTAATGTCCAGAAACACCCTGCCCCAAGCGCCCAATCATCATAGAGATCCCTAGTTCCTTTTGTTTGGGGTTTTTCTCCTCCTCCTTCCATCTGCTCTGAGCTGCAAACTCAATCCACTTGCATGACTCATCTTCATAGGGAGGAGAGCAGAACAATAAGTCTCTAGTCCTTTTGTTGATTGTTTCTCAATCCAGTTGTAGGGAGATTACTGTTGGAATATCCACCCATTGCCCACCTCGTATTAGGGTGACCAGATGTCCCTATTTTATAGGGACAGTCCCGATATTCGGGGCTTTGTCTATTACCCCCCATCTCCTGTCCTGATTTTTCACACTTGCTATCTGGTCACCAGATCTGGTACTGATGGGTTTCCTTTTTCAGGATAGGCTTCATGTCTGTGGAAGAGCAACTCTTCACAGTCATTAACATCCCTCTCCTGTGTGGTGATTCATACTCACAGAAGCTCACTATAACCACTCAAATGTTAATTTACAATATGGAACAGACATTACAGGGGAGATTAATGCAGGTAGCAACTGACAAGCATTCCAAACTTTCTTATAATTCTAATACCCATATTATTAATGTTACCCTTCTGCCCCTCTGAGTTGGCAGCAACAAGGGCCGGGTTCAGTATCCAGCAGTTCCGTTTCAATAGCGCAATGCAAAACCGGGTCGAGCCCCACCAAGTGACCTGGGACAATTACATACCACACCCCCCCCCCCCCGGGTGCCTCTAGGAGGCAATAGTTCCCCTCTCGCAAGCACGGAGTCTGAGTGTAGCGTAAAGGAGTGAAACAATGAGGCATTACATTCAGGAAACACCACAAACAGGATTCATGACCAGGGGCGGCTCTAGGCACCAGCAAAACAAGCTGGTGCCTAGGACGGCAAAATCTAGGGGGCGGCAAAAGGCTGGGGCCCCAGCTCATCCTGCCGCTGCGAGCCGAGGAGCGGCCCATCCCCTGCAGCTGGGGGGGGCGGCAGGGTGGGCCGGCGGACCTGCTGCAGTCATGCCTGCGGGAGGTCCACCGGAGCCCTGGGACGACTGGGCCTGCCGCAGGCATGACTGCGGCAGCTCAAGCGGAGCCGGCGGACCCACGAACCGTCTGCAGCCGCGGGAGGTCCAGCCGAGCCACGCGGGACCAGCGGTCCCTCTGCAGTCATGCCCGCAGGAGGTCCGCTGCTCCCGCGGCTCCGGGGCGCCTCCCGCGCATGACTGCTTGGGGCGGCCAAAAAGGTAGAGCCGCCCCTGTTCATGACACAAACCATGAGCAAAAGACCCACCTCCAAGTAAGTTTGGCAATGTCTTTTTCCCTCAGGGTCTTAAGTTCAAATCACCTCAAAGTCCAACAACCCAAAAGTCTCTGTCCCTGGTCAGTGCCGCCCCTGAGTTCAAAAGTTCATCTGCAGAGTTTTACCCTCCCCCCAGCATGGGTGGAATTGGGGGGGGTGCACACAGAGTGTTAAGGGGCACCTTACGTGGGCCGAGGCTGACCACCCCGCCTCTCCGTGGAGGTCTGCTGCAGCCTTCCCCACGAATGGCTCTGCTACTCCAGCCGCTCCGCTCCACTTCTGTCCTCCAGCCATCCCCGCAAACTGCTCCGCTCTGCTCCACTCACTGTTCTGTGGGCTGCTCCAACTGTCCCACACACTGCTCCACTCCACTAGCTGCTCCACTCCACTGCGCTCGCCGCTCCAACCATCCTGCAAACTGCTCTGCCAGCTGCTTAGCAATATATCTTCAGGCTCCCACACTAGTTAACACAGCACTCAGTGATCTCAGCTCAGTAATTTTAGCTCTTTTAGTGGTTTCAGCTCTTAATTATTTCAGCTTGTAGTAGGGGAGCCCCAGTGCACCATTGGCACAAAGTGAATTCAGCTCAGCAGCCTCTAGCTAGACTTCTAATAGAATCAAAATTAGCTCTGCTATTCAACAGTGGAGAGGCAGAAGGAGGTGCAATTGGTGTGTCAGGCCCTCAAAAGGGGCCCATGCCATCAGGTACACACACCTGCCCCCAACCTCTCTCTATTCATTGGGTTTTGGAACCCGTGTCCCTTGTCTAGCAAGTGTTACTTTCTGTCATAAAACAGACTCATAGTCCTTCATTCACATAATCAGGGTAACAACACTTTATTCCCCCTACCCCAATAACTGAGAAATTGAGGATCCCACAGCTTTCAAAGTGACCATTTCGGGCTCATGCAACGCGGAGTGGATGTGCCTATGCAAACAAGATCAGCTCCCTAAGTTCTTTTCCACACTCGCCATAATTCACCACCAGATGTCAGGGTAGAGCTCATCCTGACTCTGCTTACATCAATATTAACCCACAAGTGAGCCAGACTGATTCCTGCTGTGTATCTGTTAGTGTCCTGCTGAGACCGGGGGACCTTGACATGAGCTAGAACTTGATCTGCCAGCATCACAGTGAGTGCCACAGTTTAATTACACTTTGAGTGAACAAGTATTTCATTTTATAGATTTTAAATTGCCCACCTTTTAATTTTGTTGCATGCCCCCCTTGTTCTTGGAATAAGGGGCAGGGGAAACAAAAGATCCCCATTATACCTTCTCCCAGTTTCTGCAGAAAAAGGATCGTCAAGCTGAGGATCCTGAGTCCTGGCCCCTGAACCCTGAGAAACAAGAGCTCATCACTTCAAGCTTGGGTTGTCTTGTAGTTACAAGTGAGCACTATCTTCCTGACTGCATTTCTATATCCCCTTCCAAACAGAGGATTGAATGCAATTTGTGAATATTAGAGGGACAAGGTGGGTGAGGTAATATATTTTATTGGACCAACTTGTGGTGGTGAACGAGAGATGCTTTTGGGCTACACAGAGCTCTTCTTCAGATGAATATGAACAGTTTTAGCCTCATCTTCCCACTGCAGTGCCAGTCGGCGTTCATAGCACAATTTCAGAGATTGAGTGTGAGATCCATGTCTTGTTACAGGTTCTCAGTTGAGGATCTGGCCCACTGACACAAATGAAGCTACCTTGATTTAC
The DNA here is from genome assembly GCF_016161935.1 of Mauremys reevesii. Taxonomy (NCBI): domain Eukaryota; kingdom Metazoa; phylum Chordata; order Testudines; family Geoemydidae; genus Mauremys; species Mauremys reevesii. The sequence goes on along the minus strand of NC_052637.1, from coordinate 13,458,434 downwards.
ACCAGCTGAGGATCCAGCTTAGTGTGAGCCCCAATCATAGAATTGTAGAACTGGAAGGGACCTCGAGAGGTCATCTAGTCCAGTTCCCTGCTCTCAAGGCAGAACTAAGTATTATCTAGATAACCCCTGAGAGGTGTTTGTCCAATCTGCTCCAATGATGGAGATTCCACAACCTCCCTAGGCAATTTATTCCAGTGTTTAACCACTCTGATAGTTAGGAAGTTTTTCCTAATGTCGAATCTAAACCGCCCTTGCTTCAATTTAAGCCCATTGCTCATTGTCCTGTCTTCAGAGGTTAAGGAGAACATTTTTTCCCCTCCTTCCTGTAACAACCTTTTAAGTACTTGAAAACTGTTATGTCCCCTCTCAGTCTTCTCTTCTCCAGACTAAACAAACCCAATTTTTTTCAATCTTCCCTCGTAGGTCATGTTTTCTAGACCTTTCATCATTTTTGTTGCTCTTCTCTGGACTTTCTCCAATTTGTCCACATATTTCCTGAAAGTGGCTCACAGAACTGGACACAATACTACAGTTGAGGCCTAATCAGCACAGAGCAGAGTGGAAGAATTGTTTCTTGGGTCTTGCTTACAACATCCCAGAATAAGGTTTGCTTTTTTTGCAACAGTGATACACTGTTGACTCATATTTAGCTTGTGATCCACTATGATCCCCAGATCCCTTTCTGCAGTACTCCTTCCTTCCGCAGTCTTTTGCCATTTTGTATGTGTGCAATTGATTGTTCCTTCCTAAGTGGAGTACTTTGCATTTGTCCTTATTGAATTTCATCCTTTTTACTTCAGACCATTTCTCCAGTTTGTTCTGATCATTTTGAATTTCAATCCTATCCTCCAAAGCACTCACAACCCTTCCTGGCTTGGTATTATCCACAGACTTTATAAGTATCAGAGGGGTAGCCGTGTTAGTCTGGTTCTGTAGAAGCAGCAAAGAATCCTGTGGCACCTTATAGACTAACAGACGTTCTGCAGCATGAGCTTTCGTGGGTGAATACCCACTTCGTCGGATGCAAGTAGTGGAAATTTCTAGGGGCAGGTTTATATATGCAAGCAAGAAGCAATCTAGGGATAACGAGGTTAGTTCAATCAGGGAGGATGAGGCCCTGTTCTAGCAGTTGAGTGAAAACCAAGGGAGGACAAACTGGTTCTGTAGTTGGCAAGCCATTCACAGTCTTTGTTTAATCCTGAGCTGATGGTGTCAAATTTGCAGATGACTGGAGCATCATCAGGGATCTACAACCCATCCTGGACAATGATCCCACACTTTCACAGGCCTTGGGTGGCATGCCAGTCCTCGCCCACAGACAACCTGCCAACCTGAAGCATATTCTCACCAGTAACTGCACACCGCACCATAGTAACTCTAACTCAGGAACCAATCCATGCAACAAACCTCGATGCCAACTCTGCCCACATATCTACACCAGCGACACCATCACAGGACCTAACCAGATCAGCCACAACATCACCAGTTCATTCACCTGCACGTCCACCAATGTTATATATGCCATCATATGCCAGCAATGCCCCTCTGCTATGTACATCGGCCAAACTGGACAGTCTCTAAGGAAAAGGATAAATGAACACAAATCAGATATTAGGAATGGCAATATACAAAAACCTGTAGGAGAACACTTCAACCTCCCTGGCCACACAATAGCAGATCTTAAGGTGGCCATCCTGCAGCAAAAAAACTTCAGGACCAGACTTCAAAGAGAAACTGCTGAGCTCCAGTTCATCTGCAAATTTGACACCATCAGCTCAGGATTAAACAAAAACTGTGAATGGCTTGCCAACTACAGAACCAGTTTGTCCTCCCTTGGTTTTCACACCTCAACTGCTAGAACAGGGCCTCATCCTCCCTGATTGAACTAACCTCGTTATCTCTAGCTTGCTTCTTGCTTGCATATATAAACCTGCCCCTGGAAATTTCCACTACTTGCATCCGAAGAAGTGGGTATTCACCCACGAAAGCTCATGCTGCAAAACGTCTGTTAGTCTATAAGGTGCCACAGGAGACTTTATAAGCATACTCTCTATGCCATTATCTAAATCATTGATGAAGATATTGAACAGAACCAGACCCAGAACTGATCCCTGCAGGACCCCACTCATTATGCCCTTCCAGCATGACTGTGAACCACTGATAACTATTCTTTGGGAACAGTTTTCCAATCAGTTATTCACCCACCTTATACACCTAGGTTGTATTTCCCATTTGTTTCTGAGAAGGCCATGTGACACAGTATCAAAAGCCTTACTAAAGTCAAGATATACCACATCTACTGCTTCCCCGCTATCCACAAGGCTTGTTACCCTATGAAAGAAAGATCTCAGGCTGGTTTGACATGATTTGTTCTTGACAAATCCATGCTGACTGTTACTTATCACCTCATTATCTTCTAGGTGTTTGCAAATTGATTGCTTAATTATTTGCTCTATTATCTTTTTCCAGATACCGAAGTTAAGCTAACTGGTGTGTAATTCCCCAGGTTGTCCTTATTTCCCTTTTTCTAGATGGGCACTATATTTGCCCTTTTCCAGTCTTCTGGAATGTCTCCCATCTTCCATGACTTTTCAATGGGGTGGTGAGTGGTGATAAAGTCTTACTAGCCTGGATCACACATGCCAGATTGTTTCTAGACTCTGAGTTCAGGGACAGCATCTTCCCTCCACCACCCCAGTGCCTTTCTTGCTCCTCTATTATCATCTCACACTCATTATGGAGTGGGGATGGTCACTCCCAAGTTTGGGTTGCACATCAGTCTGGTTCTGCCCCTTTCTAAGACCCACCATTCAAAGAGCTGTATTTTATTACTGCTACATAGTTAATGTCGGGAAAACAGAAAAAGCATTGCCAGTCCCTCACCATGTAACCAGCACAGGAACTAAGGGAGAATTTACTCCACTTCATAAATTATGATAAAGTTATCTCTTGTGAGGGGGTGAAAATTGTTTCTTTTCCTACAGAGAATTGAAAGGCTGAATATACCAGAATATATTGTTAGATTTATTTCCATTAATTATTACAGAAGATCGGTGCCTACGGACACTAGACCACATTGGAAATCTCAGTCCAAGATTTCAGTTGATGTATTTATTGATTTTGACTCTTAAGACATGGAATGATTCTGACCATTGTCAGAAATGAAATACAGCAATTAAGCATCATTGTTAAGCTCTGGTATGTCACTAGATGGTATATGATATGACGGATCAGATCATTTCTCTGTCTATCATTATTGGCTACCAGAGAAACGGGTCGTTATAGTAGTCATTGGTATCCACGTAAAACACCCTTTTCCCCATCAGAGCAATGTTCTGTCCTCAGACTGAGACTCCTGGCACTTTGCTTTGAAATCTACATTTATCCTTAAAATTTCAGCCTGTACCCAGGAGAGAGAGGGAGTTTCTGAATATTTATGGAATTAATTCATGAGATCTGATTAACTTTTAACTCTATGTCCTTCCCATTCAATCTAGGAAAAGATTTATTGTTCCCAGGGGCGGCTCTACAAAAGTAGTTGCCCCCCAGCAGCGGAGCGCTGCGCCGCTCTTCCCAGTCCCGCCGGGGCCCGTCCTCCGCGCGCCGGGCATCCTGGGAGAGGGCGTGGAGCGGCTCGCCGGCGCCTGCGCGCAGGCATGCCCGCCCGGACGACGCGGGCCCCGGACGAGCGCTGCCGCCGCGGAGTTTCAACCGGGAGCCGCGGGGACACGCCCGAAACGGGCTCCGCGCCCGCGCAGGCCCGCCCCGGCAGGTCCCTGCGCTCGGCCTGCCATCCGCATGACGGAGCCCACTCCAGCCAGCCAAACCCCCCCCCCCCCGCGCCCCTGCCCGCCTGCCCCCGCTGGTGGTGCCTAGAGATTGTTCCTAGACTCAACCCATGGCAGACAGACACTAGGGAAACCAAACGGCCATCACAGAATTCACCAGTTCATCCCTTCAGGTAACTGCAGGTTTCTTTAATGAGAAAGTCCCGTTTCTGCAGAATGTTGAAAGACAAGAACCTCGGTGGAACCGGAGTCCTGTCTGCCAAACCCTGAAGAGTTCTGTGTCGTCAAAAACTTGTCTCTCACCAACGTAGTTGGTCCAATAAAAGGTATTACCTCACCCACCTTGTCTCAAACCCTGAGAAATAAACCGAGACTTCTGGCACTTTGCTCTGAACTCTACATTTAAGCTTTAAAATTGCAGCCTGTAATCAGGACAGGAAGGGGAGTTTGCAAATATTTATGGAATTAATTCATGAGACTTAACTAACTTTTAACTCTATGTTCTTCCAATTCAATTGCACAGCTTGATTTATTGTTCCTGGACTCAAACCATGGCAGACAGAGACTGGGGAAACCAAACGGCCATCACAGAATTCATCCTACTGGGATTCGGGGATCTCCCTGACCTGCAAATCCTTCTCTTCCTGATGTTCCTAGTGATCTACATGGCAACCGTGGCCGGGAACACCCTCATTGTGGTGCTTGTTGTGGCTGACCAACACCTTAACACCCCCATGTACTTCTTCCTGGGCAACTTGTCCTGCCTGGAGACCTGCTACACCTCAACCATCCTGCCCAGGTTGCTGGCCAGTCTCCTAACTGGGGACAAAACTATCTCAGTCAGTGGCTGCATCACACAACTGTATTTCTGTGGTTCTCTGGCATGTACAGAATGCTATCTCCTAGCAGCGATGTCTTATGATCGGTATTTAGCAATATGTAAACCCCTGCACTATTCAGCTCTTATGAATATCAGGTTTTGCCTCCAGTTGGCTGCTGGGTCATGGTTAAATGGTTGTTTGGCTGTAATTATCTTAATCTCATTCCTATCACAGTTATTATTTTGTGGCCCAAATGAAATTGACCATTTCTATTGTGATGGCATCCCACTGATGGAACTTTCCTGCAGTGACACTCACCAGGTCATATTGGTGGATTTCATAATAGCCTGTGTATTCACCCTGCCTCCATTCCTACTAACCCTGACATCCTACATGTGCATCATCTCCACCATCCTGAGAATCCCTTCCACCACTGGGAGACAAAAGGCCTTTTCCACCTGCTCTTCTCACCTGATTGTGGTGACAATTTTCTATGGCTCCATAATGATTGTGTACCTGCTACCGAAACATGATACACTGAAAGACCTGAACAAAGTGGTCTCTCTTTGCTACACGGTCCTGACTCCCCTGGTAAACCCCCTCATCTACAGCCTGAGAAACAGAGAGGTCAAGGAAGCCTTGTGCAAAGCAGTCAGTAAATGTGGCTTTCACCAAAACGTGCAGATACACCTACATAATAATGTAACTTGAGGTTTTCAAAGCTACCTGGGTGATTTCAGCCATCAGCCCCCATTAAAATTAAGTTGAAAACTCCCTTTGAAAATCTCAGCACTCAGTGTTGTGCATCTCAGTGGAAGGACCAGGGAGTGAGGTGGCCATAATCAGAGTCTCATCGTGGAGTTTTTAACTGGTCACTAAGCAGAATGGAAACCAAATTTTAACCAATTTTTATATCTATAAAAAGCCATTTTTGATCAAAATAAATGTTTGGACAATAAAAATACTAACTCCTGGTGCGCATATGTGGAGACGTAAGCCTGGGAAATATGCAGGGACGTAAGCCTGGGAAATATGCCACCTCTGAAATTGTGCTTATTGCCAGCATAGTGCTCTGCAAATCAACCACCTTCACTGTGCTCACAGGCCAGATGCAAACAACCAGGCCCCAGCAGTGATCTCTGGACACTTCACCAGGAACAGCCTCATAGCTCTTTTCTGAGTTAAGCCCGGCCTGTGACCAGCTCCAGCAAAGCAACTGCTCACTGGGCCCTTAGAGGCGGGGAGGTTGGGCAACCACAGAGAAGTATATGCACATGTTAGGTCCACTGGGATTGTCTCCAGACCCAGCTGTGGTTTTGCCAGACACACATAGAACTGAGGACACTTTTGCAGTTGGGTCTGTCAAACCATCACTGATGAGGGACTCTGCCTGCAGCCCTTCAAGGCAGCTGCTGCTCTTCTGCCACCAACTGCACAGAGAAGTTCAAAGGGAGGGGACCTGTTACAATCAGTGCCCCCAGAACTCACTGCAACAAACGCATGTCCCGAGAGGGCTAGTTCTCAGAACACTGTGTCTAGTCAGCCCCAGGTGCCTTACAAAGCTACTGCCTACCAACGGGCAGAGCTCCTGTGATGCCTAACATGGCAGCGCTGACTCAGTCAGTAGGAGCACGTCAGGGCTTGGCCAGAGGTAGAGAACCTGGGCAATGGTGAGAGAACCGTAGGGCTCCAATGCAATGGAAAGGATTTTCCAAGGGACCTAATGGAGTTAGGCACCCAAATCACTTTGAAATGGGAGTTGGACTCTTAACTTCCATAGACGCCTCTGAGAATCTCAGTCAGGAGAGCAATGGGGACTCTGTCACGGTAGGTTCAATCTATGCATTTCCATTGGAAGCAGATCCCACATCAACACAAATGCACTGAATGGAGGGAAATCCCCGCTAATACTTTGAAAGCCACTGCTGTTGTATGCGCTCTCATAGCCACTAATGTTGCAATCATGATGTTGTGTGATTTGGTTCCTAGTGGCTATAATTTGGAACAGCACACACCTAGCAATAGGTAAGGGATGAAGAGAGATGAGATTATGCTGTCTAGGGCCACTAGAGGGCAGAGGAATGGGACAGATGTAGCGGTGCTGCCCAGTGGACAGCAGCCAAAGTGGAAGGGCAAGAAAGGAGATGTTATGTTGCTAAATGACCAACCGAGGGAAGTGAAAAGGGAAGTGAAGCTGTATCATGGTGTATAAGTTGTGAGTAAAGAGCACTGAAGATAAAAGGACCTCTGTGCTATGTAATGAATGTGGATAGAAGCAGATGTTAAATAGTGAGAAATGGGCTGTTCTACTAAATAATGGGCACCAAGTGAAATAAGAGGCAAGAATGGGAAAGCAAAAAGAATGCACTACAGGATAGCAGATTAACAGGCTGTCATGCTGGGAAATGGACAGTAAATGGCATCATAGTAGAGGAAGTGAGGGAAGGGAGAGGTCAGAAAGACTGACTAGTGACCAACAGATTTCAGTGACCAATACAATAATGGCAAAGTGGGTGGTAGCAAGCTGTACTGTAGAGATATGGGCAGCTATTTCCAAAAATGCCCACTAGATGGCAGCATATCTTGACTACTAATAAAGGGGCGGTACAATTACAGGAGAACCTCAGAACTAGGAGCACCTTGGGAATGGAGGTTGTTCCTAACTCTGAAATGTTTGTAACTGAACAAAACATTATGTTGGTTCTTTCAAAAGTTTTCAGCTGAACATTGACTTAATGCAGCTTTGAAACTTTACTATGCAGAAGAAAAAGGCTGCTTTTAACCATCTTAATTTAAATGAAACAAGCAAAGAAAGTTTCCTTTCCTCGTCAAATCTTTTTTTTTAAATGTTCCCTTTGGGTTTTTTTAGTAGTTTACATTTAACACAGTACTGTACTGTATTGGATTTAATTTTAATTTTTATTTTTGGTCTTTACTGCTGCTTGATTGCATAGTTCTGGTTCCAAATGAGGTGTGTGGTTGACTGGTCAGTTCGTCACTCTGAGGTTCTAGTGTACATTATAAAAGCCCATCACCTTGGACAGGCATCTTCCAAAAATGTAGGCTGGTGTTTGTTCATGATCTAAAATATTTTCCACAAAGGATCATTAGACTAAAAAATGATGTACAATGGGACTTGTATAATTACAAGTCACACAGGGCATTGTTAGCGACAAAGCTTTGGAGACACAAAATGAACCAAGTGGGAGAAAGGTTAAAATGGGACCATATTAAAAAGCTTGAAGACAGAATGCAAATACGAGGGAGCATTTACACTTTGTAAATCAAAGGGGAAGCCCCTTTTCCAAACAAAGATAAAATGGCACTGATTCATCCCTTCAGGTTACTGCAGGTCTCTTCACTTAGAAAATCCAGTTTCTGCAGAAAGAGGAAAGACAAGAACCTCTGCTGAGAATCCTGAGTCCTGGCAGTCAAGCCTTGAGAAACAAGAGCCCATCACTTCAAGCTTGGATTGTCCTGTGGTTTCAGGTGAGCACTGTCTTTCTGACTGCATTTCTATAGCACTTTCCAAAGAGGGGCATGAATGTGCTTTGTGAATATTAGAGGGACAAGGTGGGCGAGATAATATCTTTTATTGGACCAATTCCTGTTGGTGAATGAGAGAAGCTTTCAAGCTACACAGAGCTCTTCTTCAAGTGAATATTAACAGTTTTGGCCTCTCCTTCCCACTGCAGTGCCAGTCAGCGTTCATAGCACCTTTTCACAAAGATGGAGCGTGAGATCCATGTCTTGTGACAGGTCCTCAGGTGGGGATCTGCCCCACTGACAAAAATGGAGCTGCCTTGATTTGCACCAGCAGAAGATTTGGCTCAGTGTGCCCCAAATGGGGTGGCAAGTGGTAACAGAGTTTTATTACCCCGGATCACGCATGCCAGATTATTTCTAGACTCCAAGTTCAGGGACAGCATCTCCACCAGCCAGTGCCTTTCTTGTTCCTGTATTATCATCCCACAATCATTATGGCATGGGGAGGGTAATTCCCCAGTTAGGGATGCACATCAACCTGCCTTTATCCTTTCCTAAGAGCCACCGTATAAAGAGCTGGTTTTTTTACTGCTACATAGTGTCAGGGACTCTAACCCCGACAGCAAAGTTCGTTGTTTGACCGCAGAGAGACAGGCAACACCAGCAAGGTCCAATCAAAAGCTCTTTATTGACAAGTGCACGCATCAATAGAGAGCAGCTTGTCTCCAGAGAGAACCAGCCCACTCTTTTACAACTAAGTATAGGTTATATAGACAGTTCCGTCGCGTCACAAATTATTCATTTCACACAACTCATATCCCACCCCCCTTTTGGTTAGTAACAAACCCTAGTAACAAAGCACATCTGTCTTTCTTTATAATGTAAGCAACTCATTATTCCCCAGCAACTTTCTTATTAGCATGGTTGCCAAGCACCAGAAACTGGAAGACAGGAGTTAAGAACGGACCTAAAACAGAAACAGGGAGTGAATACAGGGAGGCTGGCTCCCTATCAGTTCTTCAAATGAACTGTTCCTAACCCAGGACAGCTGGTACTATGCCAGGAATGCGGCTCCTCACTTATCTCACTTTTTCCCAGGGCTTTGTGAAACATGCTACTTCTCAGTATTTTTTTACTCTGGGATTACCCAAAAACCTCTGTTAGCCTGACTTCAGTCAGGTTGGCATAACTGGTTTTGTGCTACATCTTTATTCAGGCCTAACAATAGTCAATATCAGGAAACAGAAAAGGCATTGCCAGTCACATACCACATCACCATCACCACCACAGGAACTAAGGGAGAATTTACTCCACTTCATAATTTACGGCATAAACTGATTGCTTGTGAGGGGGTGAAAATTGTTCTTTTTCCGACCGGGCACTGAAATGCTGAATATACCAGGACATATTTGTAGAATTAGTAGAAATAAATCTAACAGAAGGTCAGTGACTAAGAACCCTAGACCGCATTGAAAAAACTCAGTCCAAGATTTTAGTTGTTTGATTTTGACTCCTAAAACACGGCATGATTCTGGTCATTGCCAGAAATGAAATACAGCATTTAAGCATCATTGTTAAGCTCTAAGATGTCATTACAAGGGATATCATGGTAGAAAAAGAAATATTCTGATCCGCTACATCAGTACTCGGCTACCAGAGATATGGTCTGTTACAGTAGTGATTGCTCTGATCATGGCAGAGGCTGGTCTGCATGGATAGAAATGTTCAGTTCTCAAATTGAGACTTCTGGCACTTTGCTTTGAACTCTACGTTTTGGTTTAAAATTTCAGCCTCTAATCAGGACAGGAAGGGGAGTTTCCAAATAGTGATGGAATTAATTCACAAGACTTGATTAACTTTTAAGTCTATGTTCTTCCAATTCAATTGCACAGGGTGTTCTATTGTTCCTGGACTCAAACCATGGCAGACAGAGACTGGGGAAACCAAACGGCCATGACAGAATTCATCATTCTGGGATTCGGGGATCTCCCTGACCTGCAAATTCTTCTCTTCCTGATGTTCCAAGTGATTTACATGGCAACCATGACCGGGAACACCCTCATCGTGGTGCTCATTGTGGCTGACCAGCACCTTCAGACCCCCATGTATTTCTTCCTGGGCAACTTGTCCTGCCTGGAGACCTGCTACACCTCAACCATCCTGCCCAGATTGCTGGCCAGTCTCCTGACTGGGGACAGAACCATCTCAGCCAGTGGCTGCATCATACAAATGTATTTCTTTGGTTCTCTGGCATGTACAGAATGCTATCTCCTAGCAGCGATGTCTTATGATCGGTATTTAGCGATATGTAAACCCCTGCACTATTCAACTCTTATGAATAGCAGATTCTGCCTCCAGTTGGCTGCTGGGTCCTGGATAAATGGTTGTTTGGCTACTGCCATCTTTATCTTATTCCTATCGCAGTTAATATTCTGTGGCCCAAATGAAATTGACCATTTCTATTGTGATTCCATTCCACTGATTGAACTCTCCTGCAGTGACACCCACCAGGTCATATTGCTGTCTTTCATATTAGTCGCTGTATTCACCCTGCCTCCATTCCTACTAACCCTGACATCCTACGTGTGCATCATCGCCTCCATCCTGAGAATCTCTTCCACCACCAGGAGGCAAAAAGCCTTTTCTACCTGCTCTTCTCACCTCATTGTGGTGACAATTTTCTATGTATCCCTAATGATTGCGTACCTGCTACCGAAACATGATACACTGCGAGACCTGAACAAAGTGGTCTCTCTTTGCTACACGGTCCTGACTCCCCTGGTAAACCCCCTCATCTACAGCCTGAGAAACAGAGAAGTCAAGGAAGCCTTGTGCAAAGCAGTCAGTAAATATGTGGCTTTCACCAAATGTGCAGGGACTCCAAGAGAATAACCGAGCCTGAGGTTTTCAAAGCTGCCCGGGTGATTTAAGCAATCAGCCCCCATTAAAATTAAGTTGAAAACTCCCATTGAAAATCTCAGCACTAATGTGAAAAAGAAAAGGAAAAAGAAAAGGAGATGATCTGCATGGAGTTACTGATTCAGTCTTTATGGTACCCCACTGTGTCCATGTAACACATCTTCCAGGAAAGTGAGGATGTTGACAGCTCTGTCACTCTCTCATGTTCAGCACTAATACACCCAGTATGATGGTATTTTTCTCCAGGGTGTTGGCTAAATGTTCACCCTCTGTGAGGAGTGTGTACAGCATCTGAAACTGCACAGAGCTAATGTTGTGTAAGGCACAAAATCCACTAACAGTGAAAGTAAATCCCTGGGTATATCCCGTGTTCATTGTTTCTCTATGTAAGATAATAAAGTCTTGTGATGAAATTCAGACAGTCTAATACAAACAAAACACAATGGGTGACATCATCATATTTGTTGCTATAGATCATTTCTTATGCCCCTAAGGATACAGCGCAGATTCCAGACAGAGCTCAGGTCACTGTTGTCCATCTACGTGGAAGGACTAGGGAGGAAGGTGGCCATAACTGTGGTACCATCATGGAGTTTTTAACTGGGCACCAAGTGGAGCGGAGACCAATTTTTATATCCATAAAAAAGCCGTTTTTGATCAAAATAAATGTTTGGACAATAAAAATAGTAACTCCTAGGGCAGCATAGGTGGGGATGTTTCCTGGGAAATCTGCCACCCCTGTAATTGTGCTTCTTGCCATCATAGCCCTCTGCAATCTGTTGTCAGTTGGCGTGCTTGCCTTCTCTCTCTGTATGCTGTCACAGGCCTGGGCAGACAGATGGTTCAGCAGACCTCGATAGTACTACCCAGGAAGAAAGACCAAGGTACGCTTTGGTGACAAAGGCACTCAGACAGGTTTATCACCCTCAAGGCAGAGTTCTAGCATCCTGGTTCTGTGGTTACAGATACACTAACATGCTAGTGCCCAATGCCAAGGAGCAGCTCAGTCAGCTGCAGGAATTTCTGCTGTCATGTATTGGACAATGAACTTGTAAGCATCTGCTGTAATACATGGCCTGACTTTGGTTTACGGCATGGCTGGACTTTTCTGACTATGGTTCAGGCTTCACATCTTACATCAGGCCCAGTGCTCCGAGCTCTCTCTCTCGCCTACGTAAACCAACCTCCTCCATTGCACTCACACAGGCCGGATACAATCCGCTAGGCCCAGCAGTGAGCCCTGGACACGTCACCAGGAACAGCTTCATAGCTCTTATCTTGGCTACGCGTGGCTGTGACCAGCTCCATCAAAGCAATATCTCCAGGCAAACTGGGCCCCTGGAGGTGGGAAGGTTGGGCAAACAAAGAGGTAGACTCACAAGCCAGAGCACAGGGACTGCCGAGACCCAAGGCTAGGTTAACGGAGGATACGTCCATCAATGGGTATTAGCCAGGATGGGCAGGGATAATGTCAGAAGACAGTTGAGCAGAGAACACTGTGCTGCATAATGAGCTGTGGCTAGTAGCAGATGTTATGGAGTGAGTTATGGGCTGTTAGTTATACTAAATAATGGCTACCAGGTGCCATGAGAGTCAAGAATGGGTAAGAGTCAGCTATAGCAAGAAGAATCCATAGAGGAAAGGAGAGCAATAGGCTGTCATTCTGGGAAATCGACACTAGACAGCAGCAGAGTAGAGGAAATGCCAAGGAGTGTCAGAAATACTAGCTGGTGATCAAGATTTCAGTAGGTAATACAATAATAGGAAAGTTATACTGTAAAATGGCCACTAGATGGCAGCATGTTGTAAGCGTGAGATATGGGCAGATACTTTCAAAAGTGCCCATTAGATGGCAGCATCTCTTGACTACTAATAAAGGGGCAGTGCACGTACATTATAAGTGGCCATCACCTTGGACAGGCATCTCCCAAAAATGTAAGCTGGTGTTTGTCCATGTGTAGCGGGGTGACCACCCGCTCCAGCCTGGAAGGAGTTGGAAAAGCCCTGTACAAGGCTGGGGCTGTGCAAGGTAAAATGCTGGTTGATTGGAAGAAGTGGCTGCAGCTGGGACCATGCACCAGACTGAGCAACAGGGCCTTCTAAGAAGCCCAGGGAAGCCGGAAGGGTCAGTCTCCGCCTGCAGAGGGCGATGGGCCTGGCTGCAGGGAGCTAGAGACAGGGTACTTGAGTGGAGCAGGGCTGGGGAACTCCAGCCTGGAAAGCCACAGGCTGCGGCTTAGCACAAGGCCAACAGGTACTGGGTGTTGCAGGGGACAGGCCATGGGTAGTCAAAGCCAGCGGGTCCAAACCTAACCTTGCCAGTGATGAGTAGGCTGATACGACAGTCTGCCCCAGGGCGTGGGCACTAGACGATTACTGGCAGAAGCCTGATACTGAGGCGAGGTGGGGATAGTGGGTTGGGGGTTCTCCTGGGAGGGGGAGACCCAGAAGTGTGAGGGTACTGCCAGAGGGCAGCACCCCAGTTAAAGGGGCACCGGGATCCAGGTATGGACATGGGGACCAGAGAGCAGGTGAATCACTGGCCTGCAGAAGGTGCCCCTGGCTGGTAAAAGAGCTAATTCCCTGAGAGAGAAGCAGGAGGCGCCGCAGGGGTGAGTCCGCATGTCTACACCATGATCTAAAATATTTTCCTCAAAGGATCATTACACAAAAAATGATGAACAATGGGAGTTGTATAAGTCACGCTGGGCATTGTTAGCTACAAAGCTTTGGAGGCACAAAATGAACCAAGAGGGAGAAAGGTTGAAGTGGGACCATATTGAAAAGCATGAAGAAAGAATACAAATATGAGAGAGCATTTACACTGATTAAATCGAAGGGGAAGCCCATTTTCCAAAGGTAGATCACATGCACCAGCTCATCAGTGTTCTAAGACAGATCGCAGCAGCTGCTTGTCCATTCAGGTAAATGCAGGTGTCTTTGCTGAGCAGTTTCTACTGAATGATGAGACCCAGTTACCTCAGTGGAAGAAACTGAGTCCTGGCCACCAAACCCTGAGAAATAAGAGGTCATCACTCAAAACTTGAGCTGTCCTGTGGTTACAGGTGAGCACCCTCTTCCGGATTGCGTTTCTATACCACCTTCCAAACAGGGGCATGAATGTGCTTTGGGAATATTGTTAGCAGTGTTGTTGTAACCGTGTTGGTCCCAGAATATTAGAGACATAAGGTGGGTGAGGTGATATCTTTTACTGGACCAACTTTGGTTGCAGAGAGAGGTGAAGCCGGGATTAGAATAATGGAAATCAAAACTAAGTGAAGCTGATAAAAAGGAACATTAAAATGGGTTGTTAAGTGGGTAAAGTGTAAGAATGAAATTAGGAGGATGAGAGGGTATTTGAAAAATAAATGATTTTAGTTAAAAGTAAATAAACTGTTTCACTGTATCTGAGTCAGGCAGGTTGTAAGAGAATCCATGAGTCTGCTGAACCCATGTAATAAACAAGATATAGGCATTGCTTAGGTGCTGTGGTTGAGATTTTGAAGCCACCTAGGAATTGGATGTCCTAATCTCCTATTAAAATTAATGTTGCAATCCTATAGACAGTTTGACAAACTCCTCTCAAATGATTTTTGTATCGATCTTCACCAAAGACCATTATGAAGTAATCTGTGCCAGTTCAGCTGTTTTTTTTTCAAGGAACAGCCTGTCAGAAGCTGAAATATCAAAAGAGCACATTATTGAACTAACTGGAATTTGGGGTTTCTCTGTATTGCTCTAGGAGAATGTAGTAATATACGAATTCCCAGATTAGATCAGACCCAAGGGCCATCCAGGCCAGTATCGTTCTCCGAGAGCAAACAGTACTACATGTTTCAGAGGCAAATGTAAGACCACTGCAATAGCAGTTCTGGGATAATCTCCCCTCACATGTGTCGTGTTGGTCTATAATAGTTAGTTTTGGAATGGATATCAAACTTCATGGTTTGGGGGTTAAGCCAATCTCTATTGTTGCCATTTGTCATAAATAAACAGATCAGGGTTAAGGTCTCTTTTACCTGGAAAGGGTTAACAAGCTCAGTAACCTGATGAACACCTGACCAGAGGACCAATCAAGGGACAAGATAATTTCATATCTCTGTGGAGGGAAGTCGTTGTCTGTGTTTCTTTGTTTGGGTTTTTGTCTCTCTTTGGATTTAAGGGTGAACAGACATATTTTCCATCTCTCCAGGTTTTCTTAAGTATCTTCTTCTATTCAGTATAGTAAGTATTAGAAAGGCGGATTAGTCTTATAATTTTATTTCTGCATTTGCAATTGTGTGTTGCTGGATAAATTCTTTATTTCTGTTTGTTGTTACTTTGATTATTCTGAGAAGGAGGGAGGGGAAGACTCTCCAGTTCTTATAAGTTAGAGCCTGTATTTTTTCATCCTGGTAATACAGAGATAGTGTCCTTTTTTGTGTGTGTGTGTGTGTGCCTGGAGAAGGGTTGTTGGGGTTGGCTGGAAAATTCTGCTTAGCCCTTTCTAATTCCAGGGCCTGCTGGTGGGCCTCCCTCTGGAGCTCCAACGCCCTCCTGTGGTCAGCCTCTTTGGCTTGTTGTTTCTCCATCTCTCTCTTGTGGTCAGCCTCTGCCTCCCCACCCCCTCCCCCATTCCCACCCCCACTCTACCCCTTCCCCCATCCCCCACCCCCCTCTGCCTCCTCCCGCCCCACCCCTCCTCTTCCTGCCCCCCCTCCCCCATTCCCACCCCCACTCCACCCCTTCCCCCATCCCCCACCCCCCCCGCCTCCTCCCACCCCGCCCCTCCTCTTCCTCCCCCCTCCATTCCCACCCCCACTCCACCCCTTCCCCAATCCCCCACCCGCCTCTGACTCCTCCTCCCCGCCCGCCCCTCCTCTTCCTCCCCTCCCCATTCCCACCCCACTCCATCCCTTCCCCAATCCCCCACCCCTCTGCCACTTCCCCACCCCTCCTCTTCCTCCCCATTCCCACCCCCACCACCTTCCCCAATCCCCACCCCCTCTGCCTCTTCCCCTCCGCCCCTCCTCTTCCTCCCCTCCCCATTCCCACCCCACTCCACCCCTTCCCCAATCCCCACCCCCTCTGCCTCTTCCCCTCCGCCCCTCCTCTTCCTCCCTCTCCCATTCCCACCCCACTCCACCCCTTCCCCATCCCCACCCCTGCCTCCTCCTCCTCCCCGCCCCTCCACTTCCTCTCCCATTCCCACCCCCACTCCACCCCTTCCCCATCCCCACCCCCTCTGCCTCTTCTCCCCCGCCCCTCCTCTTCCTCCTCCAAAGGGGTGCAGGCTGCAGTAAAGGTTAAGAACCACTAATCTAGACAATCCCTGAGAGGTGTTTGTCCAATCTGCTCTTAAAAATCTCCAATGATGGAGATTCCACAACCTCCCTTGGCAATTTATTCTAGTGCTTAACCACTCTGACTGTTAGGAAGCTTTTCCTGATATCTTAACCTTAACCGCCATTGCTGAAATTTAAGCCCATTGCTTCTTGTCCTATCCTCAGAGGTTAAGGAGAACAATTTTTCTTCCTCCTCCTTGTAGCAACCTTTTAAATACTTGAAAACTGTTATGTCCCCTGTCAGTCTTCTCTTCTGCAGACTCAACAAATCCAATCTTTTCAAACTTCCTTCATAGGTCATGTTTTCTAAACTTTTAATAATTTTTGTTGCTCTTCTCTAAACTTTCTCCAATTTGTGCACATCCTTCCTGAAGTGTGGCACCCAGAACTGGATACAATACTCCAGTTGAGGCCTAAACAGCACAGAGTAGAGAAGAAGAATTACTTCTCGTGTCTTGCTTACAACACTCTTGCTAGTACATCCCAGAATGAGGTTTGCTTTTTTTTTTTGCAACAGTGTTACACTGACTCATATTTAGCTTGTGATCCACTCTGACCCCCAGATCCATTTCTTCAGTACTCCTTCCTAGTCCGTCATTTCCCATTTTGTATGTGTGCAACTGATTGTTCCTTCCTAAGTGGAGTACTTTGCATTTGTCCTTATTGAATTTCATCTCATTTACTTTAGACAGTTTGTCCAGATCATTCTAAATTTTAATCCTATCCTCCAAAGCACTCGCAACCCCTCCCAGATTGGTATCATCCGTAAACTTTATAAGCGTACTGTCTGTGCCATTATATAAATAAATGAAGATATTGAACAGAACCAAACCCAGTACCGATCCCTGCGGGAGCCCACTCATTATGCCCATCCAGCATGACTGTGAACCACTGATAACTACTCTCTGGGAAAAGTTTTCCAATCAGTTATGCACCCACCTATAGTAGCTCCATCTAGGTTGTATTTCCCTAGTTTGTTTATGAGAAGGTCATGCGAGACAGTATCAAAAGCCTTACTAAAGTCAAGATATACCACTTCTACCAGTTCCCCCCATCAACAAGACTTGTTACTCTGTCAAAGAAAGCTATCAGGTTGGTTTGACTGAATTTGTTCTTGACAAATCCATGCTGACTGTTACTTATCACCTCATTATCTTCTAGGTGTTTGCAAATTGATTGCTTAATTATTTGCTCTATTATCTTTTTCCAGATACCGAAGTTAAGCTGCCTGGTCTGTAATTCCCCAGGTTGTCCTTATTTCCCTTTTTATAGACATGCACTATATTTGCCTTTTTCCAGTCTTCTGGAATGTCTCCCATCTTCCATGACTATTCATTGGGGTGGTGAGTGGTGATAGAGTCTTACTAACCTGGATCACACATGTCAGATAGTTTCTAGACTCCGAGTTCAGGAACAGCATCTTCCCCCCACCACCTCAGTGCCTTTCTTGCTCCTCTATTATCATCCCACATTTATTATGGAGCGAGGTGGGTCACTCCCCAGTTAGGGTTGCACATCAACCTGGTTCTGCCTCTTCCTAAGACCCACCCTCGAAAGAGCTGTATTTTATTACTGCTACATAGCTAATGTCGGGAAACAGAAAAGGGATTGTCATTTCCTCACCACATCATCATCACAGGAGCTAAGGGAGAATTTACACCACTTCATATTTTATGGCATGAACTGATCTCTTGTGAGGGGGCGAAAATTGTTCTTTTTCCTACGGGGCATTGAAATGCTGCATATGCCAGGATATATTGTTAGAATTAATGGAAATAAATCTAACAGAAGGTCAGTGCCTAAGAACTCTAGACCGCATTGACAAATCTCAGTCCAAGATTTTAGTTGTTTGATTTTGACTCCTAAGACATAGCATGATTCTGGTCATTGCCAGAAATGAAATACAGCATTTAAGCATCATTGTTAAGCTCTAAGATGTCACTAAAGGGATATAATGTTAGAAAAAGAAATAGTCTGATCCGTTATATCAGTACTCGTCTACCAGAGATATGTAGTGATTGCTCTGATCATGGCAGAGGCTGGTCTACATGGCTACAAATGTTCGGTTCTCAAATTGAGACTTCTGGCACTTTGCTCTGAACTCTACATTTAGGTTTAAAATTTCAGCCTGTAATCTGGATAGGAAGGGGAGTCTCTGAATACTTATGGAATTGATTGAAACTTTACTAAAATAAAACTTGACTAACTTTTAAGTCTATGTTCTTCCAATTCAATTGCACAGGGTGTTTCTAGATTCTGAGTTCAGGGACAGCATCTTCCCCCCACCCCAGTGTCTTTCTTGTTCCTGTATTATCATCTCACACTCATTATAGAGTGGGGAGGGTCACTCCCAAGTTAGAGTTGCACATCAGCCTGGTTCTGCCTCTTCCTAAGACCCACCCCCTAAAGAGCTGTATTTTATTACTGCTACATAGCTAATGTCGGGAAACAGAAGAGGGATTGTCATTCCCTCACCACATCACCATCACAGGAAATAAGGGAGAATTTACACCACCTCATAAATTATAACAAACTGATCTCTTGTGAAACTCCACCAGAGAGGTCCTTTGGGGCCATCTGCCTGTCCCAAGTCAGGGTAAAGGAGGAGGGTTGGGCGTGGGGCTAGCAACTCCACCCCGTAAAAATCAGCTTGCTACAGAAACGCCAACAATAGAGTTAACAGAGACTTTTAGCCTGGAAAAAGAAGGGTCTTCAACTCGAAGACGCATGACGCTGGGTGGTGAAAGCCGCGAGGAAGCCACTAAGCCGATCACCCTTCTTACAACCAGGAGGATTACCATCGGCACATGGAACGTGAGGACCATGTACGAGTCAGGAAAGACGGCGCAGGTTGCAGCAGAGATGAGGAGCAACAACCTGACCCTACTAGGCATTAGCGAGACAAGATGGACGCAAGCTGGACAGAGACGACTGTTGACAGGAGAGCTGTTGCTGTATTCAGGACATGAAGAGAGCAACGCACCCCACACACAGGGAGTAGGCTTCATGATGTCCAAACAGGCACAGAGAGCACTGATTGGTTGGGAGGCACATGGTCCCAGGATCATCACAGCATCCTTCAGAACTAAAATGAAGAGGATTAAGATGAATGTTGTTCAGTGCTACGCTCCAACCAATGACAGTGAAGAGGAGGACAAAGACTACTTTTACAACAGACTCCAGAAAATATTAGAGACTCTCCCAGACAAAGACATTACCATCCTTATGGGAGACTTTAATGCCAAAATTGGACCTGGAACCAGCTAGAGCGAATGGCCCAGGATAGAAGACTCTGGAGATCTGTGGTTGGCGGCCCATACCCCGGTTGGGGTGACGGGCATGAATGATGAATGAAATGAATGATCTCTTGTGAGGGGGTGAAAATTGTTCCTTTTCTACATGTAATGAAAGTCTAAATATACCAGGATATATTAATCAATCTAGAGGGATAGCTCAGTGGTCTGAGCATTGGTTTGTTAAGCCTAGGGTTATGAGCTTCCCTCCTTGAGTGGGCCATTTCAGGTTCGAGGGCAAAAAAAAAAAAGTTGAGTATTGGTTCTGCTTTGAGCAGGGGGTTGGACTAGATGACCTCCTGAGGTCTCTTCCAACCCTCATATTCTATGATTTATTTCCATTAATTCTAACAGAAGATCAGTGCCTACAGACACTAGACCCCACTGGAAATCCCAGTCCAAGATTTCAGTTGATGTATTTATTGATTTTGACTCGTAAGACATGGCATGATTCTGAGCATTGTCAGAAGTGAAATACAGCATTTAAGCATCAGTGTTACACTCTGATATGTCACCAGATGGGATATGATATGACAGATCAGATCATTTCTCTGTCTATCAGTACTTGACTGCCAGAGAACCTGGCCGTTATAGCAATCATTGGAATCCACATACACACCCTCTTCCCATCAGAGCAGTGTTTTGTCCTCAGACTGAGACTCCTGGCACTTTTCTCTGAAATCTACATTTAGTTTAAAATTTCATCCCGTAACCAGGAGAGGGAGTGAGTTTCTGAATATTTTTGGCATTATTTAACAAGATTTGATTAACTTTTAACTCTGTGTTCTTTCAATTCAATTGCACAGGGTGTTTTATTGTTCCTGGACTCAAACCAAGGCAGACAGAGACTAGGCAAACCAAACGACCATCACAGAATTCATCCTCCTGGGATTTGGGGATCTCCCCGACCTGCAAATTCTTCTCTTCCTGATGTTCCAAGTGATCTACATGGCAACCGTGGCTGGGAACACCCTCATCATGGTGCTCATTGTGGCTGACCAGCACCTTCACACCCCCATGTACTTCTTCCTGGGCAACTTGTCCTGCTTGGAGACCTGCTACACCTCAACCATCCTGCCCAGGTTGCTGACCAGTCTCCTGACTGGGGACAAAACCATCTCATTCAGTGGCTGCATCACACAACTGTATTTCTTTGGGTCTCTGGTAGCTACGGAATGCTGTCTCCTAGCAGCAATGTCTTATGATTGGTATTTAGTGATATGTAAACTCCTGCACTATTCAACTCTTATGAATAGCAAGTTTTGTCTCCAATTGGCTGCTGGGTCATGGTTAAATGTTTTTTTTGGCTATTACCATCTTTGTCTTATTCCTATCGCAGTTAATATTCTGTGGCCCAAATGAAATTGACCATTTCTATTGTGATCCCATCCCACTGATGGAACTATCCTGCAGTGACACCCACCAGGTCATACTGCTGGATTTCATATTACTCTGTATTCACCCTGCCTCCATTCCTACTAACCCTGACATCCTACATGTGCATCATCTCCACCATCCTGAGAATCTCTTCCACCACTGGGAGACAAAAGGCCTTTTCCACCTGCTCCTCTCACCTGATTGTGGTGACAATTTTCTATGGATCCATCATGATTGTGTATCTGCTACCGAAACATGATACACTGAAAGACCTGAACAAAGTGGTCTCTCTTTGCTACACGATCCTGACTCCCCTGGTAAACCCCCTCATCTACAGCCTGAGAAACAGAGAGGTCAAGGAAGCCTTGTGCAAAGCAGTCAGTAAATGTGGCTTTCACAACAACGTGCAGATACACCTACATAATAATGTAACTTGAGGTTTTCAAAGCTACCTGGGTGATTTCAGCCATCAGCCCCCATTAAAATTAAGTTGAAAACTCCCTTTGAAAATTTCAGCACTCAGTGTTGTCCATCTCAGCGGAAGGATCAGGGTGGGAGATGGCCATAACCATGTTTCCTTCATGGAGTTTTTAACTGGGCAGTAGGCAGAGTGGAGACAAAATTTTAACCATAAAAAAGCCATTATTTCTCTAAATAAAAGTTTGGACAATAAAAATAGTAACTGCTGGTGTTGCATATGTGGGGACGTAAGCCTGGGAAATCTGCCACCCCTGAAATTGTGCTTATTGCCTGCATAGCCCTCTGCAAACCAACCACCTTCACTGCACTCACACAGGCCAGACACAAACAACCAGTCCCTAGCCCCTTCACTAGGAATAGCATTATAGCTCTTATCTGTGACCAGCTCCAGAAGAAGCAGCCGCTCCAGGCTCACTGGGACCTTAGAGGCGGGAGGTTGAGATGAGATTATGCTGTGTAGGGCCACTAGAGGGCAGAGGAATGGGACAGGTGTAGCGGTGCTGCCCAGTGGACAGCAGCCAAAGTGGAAGGGCAAGAAAGGAGATGTTATGTTGCCAAATGACCAACCGAGGGAAGTGAAAAGGGAGGTGAAGCTGTATCATGGTGTATAAGTGGTGAGTAAAGAGCACTGAAGAGAAAAGGACATCTGTGCTATGTAATGAATGTTAAAGCAGATGTTAAATAGTGAGAAATGGGCTGTTCTACAAAATAATGGGCACCAGGTGACATAAGATGTGAGAATGGGAAAGCAAAAAGAAGAATGCACTACAGGATAGCAGAGTAACAGGCTGTCATGCTAGGAAATGGACACTAAATGGAATCAGATTAGAGGAAGTGAGGGAGCGGGGATGTCAGAAATACTGACTAGTGAACAACAGATTTCAGTGACCACTACAATGATGGGAAAGTGGGTGGTAGCAAGCTGTAAGGCTGAAATATGGGCAGCTATTTCCAAAATGCCCATTAGATGGCAGCATATCTTGACTACTAATAAAGGGGCACTGCAAGTACAAAAGAACCTCAGAGCTAGGAGCACCTTGGGAATGGAGGTTGTTCCTAACTCTGGAATGTTTGTAACTGAACAAATGTTATGGTGGTTCCTTCAGAAGTTTACAACTGAACATTGACTTAATACAGCTTTGAAACTTTACTATGCAGAAGAAAAAGGCTGCTTTTAATCATCTTAATTTAAATGAAACAAGCACAGAAAGTTTCCTTGTCACAGTTTTTTAATCATTCCCTTTAGTTTTTTTAGTAGTTTATGTTTAACACAGTACTGTACTCTATTGGCTTTTTATTAATTATTATTATTATTATTGGTCTTTACTGCTGCTTGATTGTGTAGCTCTGGTTCTAAATGAGGTGTGTGGTTGACTGGTCAGTTCGTGACTCTGAGGTTCTACTGTACATTATAACAGCCCATCACCTTGGACAGGCATCTCCCAAGAATGGAAGCTGGTGTTTGCTCATGATCTAAAATATTTTGCAAAAAGGATCGTTAGACTAAAAAATGTTGTACAATGGGACTTGTATAATTGCAAGTCACACGGGGCATTGTTAGCTACAAAGCTTTGGAGACACAAAATGACCCAAGAGGGAGAAAGGTTAGAGTGGGACCATATTAAAAAGCATGAAGACAGAATACAAATATGAGGGAGCATTTATACTTGGTAAATCAAAGGGGAAGCCCAATTTCCAAACAAAGATCAAATGCACCAGTTCATCCCTTCAGGTAACTGCAGGTCTCTTCACTGAGAAAATCCAGTTTCTGCAGAAAGAGGATAGACAAGAATCTCTGCTGAAGATTGTGAGTCCTGGCTGCTGACCACTGAGAAACAAGAGCTCATCACTTCAAGCTTGGGTTGTCCTATAGTTTCAGGTGAGCACCATCCTCCTGACTGCATTTCTATACCACCTTCTAAACAGGGGCATGAATGTGCTTTGTGAATATTAGAGGGATGAGGCGGATGAGGTAATATCTTTTATTTGACCAACTCCTGTTGGTGAACGAGAGAAGTTTTTGAGCTATACAGAGCTCTTCTATAGGTGAATTCAAACAGTTTTAGCCTCACCTTCCCACGGCAGTGCTAGTCCGTGTTCACAGCACCTTTTCACAGAGTTGGAGCTTGAGATCAATGTCTTGTTACAGGTCCTCAGTTGGGGATCTGCTCCACTGACAAAAATGGAGCTGCCTTGATTTACACCAGCAGAGGACCTGGCTCATGTGTGCCCCAATGGGGGGGGGGTGAGTGGTGATAGAGTCTTATTACCCCAGATAACACATGCCAGATTGTTTCTAGACTTCGAATTCAGGAAAAATTTCCCCCTTTCCCTCCTCTGCCCCAACGCCTTTCTTGTTCCTGTATTATCATCCCACAATTATTATGGAGTGAGGATGGTCACTCCCCAGTTAGGGTTGCACATTGGGCTGGTTCTGCTCCTTCCTAAGACCCACCTTCCAAAGCAATGTATTTTATTACTGCTACATAGTCAATGTCAGGAAACAGAGAAGACGCTGCCAGTCCCTCACCACGTCACCATCACCACCACAGGAACTAAGGGAGAATTTACTCCACTTCCTAATTTATGTCATGAACTGATCTCTTGTGAGGGGGGCAAGAATTGTTCTTTTTCCTACAGGGCATTGAAATGCTGCATATACTAGTATACATTGTTCGATTTAATGGAAATAAATCTAACAGAAGGTCGGTGCCTAAGAACTCTACACCGCATTGAAAAAACTCAGTCCAAGATTTTAGTTGTTTGATTTTGACTCCTAAGACATGGCGTGATTCTGGTCATTGCCAAAAATGAAATACAGCATTTAAGCATCATTGTTAAGCTCTACGATATCAATAAAGGCATAAAATGGTGGATAAAGAAATAGTCTTAACCGTTATATCAGTACTCGGCTACTGTATGGGCTGTTCCAGTAGTGATTGCTCTGATCATTGCAGAGGCTGGTCTACATGGATACAAATGTTCTGTTCTCAAACTGAGAGTTCTGGCACTTTGCTCTGAACTCAAGGTTTTAAATTTAAATTTAAATTTAAACTAGGTTTAAAATTACAGCCTGTAATCAGGACAGGAAGGAGAGTTTCCAAATAGTTATGGAATTAATTAATGAAACTTGACTAACTTTTAACTCTATGTTCTTCCAATTCAATTGCACAGCGTGTGTTATTGTTCCTGGACTCAAACCATGGCAGACAGAGACTGGGGAAATCAAACGGCCATCACAGAATTCATCATTCTGGGATTCGGGGATCTCCCTGATCTGCAAATTCTTCTCTTCTTCATTTTCCAAGTGATCTACATGGCAACCGTGACTGGGAACTCTCTCATCGTGGTGCTCGTTGTGGCTGACCAGCACCTGCACACCCCCATGTACTTCTTCCTCGGGAACTTGTCCTGCCTGGAGACCTGCTACATCTCAACCACCCTGCCCCGGATGCTGGCCAGTCTCCTGAACAGGGACAAAACCATCTCAGTCAGTGGTTGCTTCACACAACTGTATTTCTGTGGTTCTCTGGTATGTACAGAATGCTATCTCCTAGCAGCGATGTCTTATGATCGGTATTTAGCGATATGTAAACCCCTGCACTATTCAACTCTTATGAATATCAGGTTTTGCCTCCAATTGGCTGCTGGGTCATGGTTAAATGGTTTCTTGGCTATTACAATCTTTGTCTTGTTCCTATCGCAGTTAATATTCTGTGGCCCAAATGAAATTGACCATTTCTATTGTGATTCCACCCCACTGATGGAAATCTCCTGCAGTGACACCCACCAGGTCATATTGCTGGCTTTCATAATAGCCTCCATATTCACCCTGCCTCCATTCCTACTAACCATGATATCCTATGTGTACATCATCGCCACCATCCTGAGAATCCCTTCTACCACTGTGAGGCAAAAGGCCTTTTCCACCTGCTCCTCTCACCTGATTGTGGTGACAATTTTCTATGGCTCCATAATGATTGTGTACCTGCTACCGAAACATGATACACTGAGAGACCTGAACAAAGTGCTCTCTCTTTGCTACACGGTCCTGACTCCCCTGGTAAACCCCCTCATCTACAGCCTGAGAAACAGGGAAGTCAAGGAAGCCTTGTGCAAAGCAGTCAGTAAATATGTGGCTTTCACCGAAACGTGCAGAGACTCCAAGAGAATAACTTAGCCTGAGGTTTTCAAAGCTGCCTGGGTGATTTAAGCAATCAGCCCCCATTAAAATTAACTTGAAATCTCCCATTGAAAATCTCAGCATTAATGTGAAAAAGAAAAGAAAAAGAAAAGGAGATGATCTGCATGGAGTTACCGAGACAGTCTTTATGATCCCCTGCAGTGTGATCCAGGGAAGTGAGGATGTTGACAGCTCTGTCACTCTCTCATGTTCAGCACTGATACACACAGGATGAGGGTATTTTTCTCCAGGGTGTTGGCTAAGTGTTCACCCTCTGTGAGGAGTGTGTACAGCATCTGAAACCATACAGAGCTGACATTGTGTAAGGCAAAAAATCCACTAACAATGAAAATAAATCCCTGGGTATCTCCCCTGTTCCTTGTTTCTCTACGTAAGATAATAAAGTCTTGTATTCAAATTCAGACTTTCTTACGTTTCCGTAGCAATATTTCTGAGTAGGGCTAAGATTTCACAGAATCATAGAAGTTTAGGGTTAGAAGAGACAACAGGAGGTCATCTAGTCCAACCCCCTGCTCAAATCAGGAACAACACCAACTAAATCATCCCAGCCAGGCCGTTGTCAAGGCAGGCCTTAAAGACGTCTAAGGGTGGAGATTCCACCACCTCCCTAGGTAATTCGTTCCTAGTGAAATAGTGTTTCCTAATATTCAACCACTTCTTCATATTCTGTCATCTGCCACCACTGAGAACAGCCAAGCTCCAGTCTCTTTGGAACCCCCCAGTTCCTGCAGCCTCTCCTCAGAAGTCATGTGCCCCAGCACCCTAATTATTTTCATTGCCCTCTGCTGAACTAACTCTCTTCAATTTGTCCACATCCTTTCTGTAGTGAGGGGCCCCAAACTGGGTGCAATACTCCAGATGTGGCCTCACCAGTTCTAAATACAGGGGAATAATCACTTTTCTCAATCTGCTGACAATGCTCCTACTAATGCAGCCCAATATGCCATCAGTTTTCTTGGCAACAAGGGCACACTGCTGACTCACATCCAGCTTCTCGTCCACCATAATCCCCAGGTCCTTTTCTGCAGAACTGCCACTTAGCCAGTTGGTGCCCAGCCTGTAGCGGAGATTGGGATCCTTTCGTCCTAAGTGTAGGACTTTGCACTTGTCCTTGTTGGACCTCATCAGATTTATTTTGACCCAATCCTCCAATTTGTCTTGGTCACTCTGGACCCTAGCCCTACACTCCAGCATATCTACCTCTCCACCTAGCTTAGTGTCATCTGCAAATTTGCTGAGTGTACAATCGTTCCCATTATTCAGATCATTTATTTTGTCACAGATATTTATATTAAAAGTCAGGGACAGGTCACAGGCAAAAAAGAAAAATTCATGGAAGCCCGTGACCTGTCCCTGACTTTTATTATAAATATTGTGACAATGTGGAGGTATTGTGCAGCTGTTGAGCTGGCTCTGCCCCCACCACCACCACTACTGTTGGGGGATTGGAGGTCCAGTATCTCCCTCCAACCATGTCTGGCACGTCTCCCCTGCCACTCTGCCCCACACCCTCATCCCACAGTGTCAATTTGCTCTGCAGTCTGACTCATGAAGGCCTCCTCCCCCACCCCCTCCTTGAACCAAAACTGGTCAGAAGAAAGACAGTGGGAGACACACCTAAGCCCCTCCAGACAAGGGTGATGTGATTAAGGAAACTCCCCAGCCTCATTTGCTTCAAAGATGGGACAGGGAGGCATCTCCATTAGCATACAGAATGGAGAACAGAGAGTCCAAGGCAAGAACCGCACTGAACTCTGGGATCAGAAAAGCAGGGAAGCATTGCATGATGGGAAATCTCTGCTCCAGATGGAAATTAACCCATGCCTGCACAGAAATTCTGCACCCAGCTCAGAAATTATCAGACCAATTCTAGTAATAAATCCTCTATTGATATCCAAAACAGTGAAGCAACCTAATTGCATTATGAGCTCCCTCGAAGGAACACCGCCGATAGCCAGGAATGATCAATTCTTATTGTGTAGCCTGGACCAAACAGCTTTGTTATACTCCCTTAAATCATCGGTTTACCCATAAACAAATCTAGTGTTCATTGTTTTTACCCTACAAAAACCCCTTACTACAGCCCAAGTAAATGTTCTGATGCCTGAATCCAAACTCTGCATCAGTTCCATTGGAACTTCATCTTTCTGACTGATTGTACTGTGGTCTTTCTACCTGTCTCCAGCACTCCGTATGACCAATACCATCTAGGAACACTGAGATTCAAGCTTCACAGAGTGGTGATGTCTCTCTCTCTCTCTCTCTCTCTCTCTCTCTCTGAATAGCCTCCTGACCATAGGCATGTGCAGCACATTTCATTAGGGTGTGCACCCAGGGAATTTTTATTTTTTATTTTTTTTAAAGGCGAACATTTATTGAATATTCAGTCATAAAGGACATTATTTTTATTCATCAAACTAAAGAAACTAAAACAATTAAAAAAAATAAGTGTAGTTAACAGCTAAACTTTACTTAAAAATATAAACTTAAAAAATGAGACAAAAAATACCAAATTTTTGCTGTAGTGATAACCAGGTGTATAGAAAGATACAGTCAATTTTCATGATCTTTAACCAGATAAACCATATTGACCAAAACAGATTAAGGTTTCTTCATTTTCCTGTCCTAGAGAATGAGATGTCGCTCACCAGGTATTATGGACTTAAATTCCTAAATTAACTGTCAAAGTTGTACAAAATCATGAGTGAGTCGAGGTGCTTTTGGGACATTGTATTTCTTAGTTTGTTTTTTACATGTGCTAGTTTCAAAAAGTCTCTTTCACATGAACAGCTTTTAACAGGTAAGACTGCAAAGCATCGAATAGATTTGTAAAAGGCCTAGAACGTGGAAGACCGATCCGATTCCTTTAGCCAATCAAGCCACTCTCTGGTGGTGTTCGTAGTGCTACCTTTAGGAACAGATCCGTCATGACCCCAAAGGAACCCGACTTCAGCTTCCAACTCATCCAAGGACACTTTACATTTGTTGGCAATGATTCTCATATACTCCCTGACAATGTCTAAGCTTGGCAGTTTTCCCATTGCAGTCACAATTTTACAAGTCTCCTCTTCAAATCGCTGGTCAATGCCGGTAATCATTGAGTCTAGGAGTGGGTAAAATAAACTTATTCTCTCCTGCTCCTCTTTTGTATCAAAGTGATGCTGGGACTCAAACACGTCATCAATACGAGTGGACGTTTTTCGCTTCTTAACTGGGGGAATCGATATATCATTCTCTACACACATTTTGACCCTGTCATTGAGAAGAGATTGAAAATATTCTGGGCCACTTCTCATCGCAGCCAAAGAGTTATGCAAGCTTTTCACCCCTGTCATTGCAGTAAGTAAGCTGAGCTCTGGAGGTTGAAGAGCCTTACTCACTTTTACCACCATCTGGAGAATAGGGTGCATCATGTGAAGGGCAAAGCTGAACTTGAATGAGTTTAGTTCATGGATAAGGCCCCTGGATTTTATTATAGCGTCAGCAAGGCGAGCTGTTTCGATAATCTCTTGTAAAGCTTGTAAAATGAAGGAGTAATTTTGTTTGACAGCAGCCGCTGCTTCTGCTCTGCATGCCCATCTTGTGTTTGACAGTGACTTCAAAGTCTTCAACTGAGACAGTTCTGTTTTGTTTACTTGAAGTGCATTCATCTACTAGGACGAGGTTCAAACAAAGCACATAGCAATGTACATAGAGTATTTCACTGTTTCTTTCTTTACATTTCATTTGAACTCCTGCAGGACATCCAGACATAGTGGATGCTTCATCAAAACAGACAGACATCACTGATGACCAATCAATTTTAAGAATGCCAAGGATGTCATTTAACTGGTCAAAAATAGACTGAGCATCAACTGTTAATAGTTTCTGAACAAAATGTTCAACTGGACTATATTTTTCATTGTCAAAATACTGCACGACAATGAACTTCTGTTCATGGTATCCACAGTCAGTAGTGTCGTCAGCAATTATTGAGACCATTTTTCCATTTAGTGAAGACACTGTCTTTTGTTGCACAACTTTGTGCAAGGCCACAATTAAATCATTTTGGATGCGATTACTCAGATAGGTAGTGTTTTGAGGAGATTGTTGCACATGCTTTGCCGTTACGGGATCCTATTTTTGGAGCATATTGACAAGATTTAGAAACAAACCTTTCTCAAAACTGTCAGCTTTTTCATTGTGACCCCTGAATGGTCTCCCAGCTTTTGCCAGACACAGAACAATGTCAGTCAGTCGCTCCATTACGCTTCGGTTATGGCACCATTCTTCTTCTTGTTTATACAGATAAGCCTGCTTGCCCTCATCCAACAAAACACCAATAGGTTTCCCTTCATTAAAACTTGACTGTGAAGAACGGCTCAACACATGAGATTTTGACCGTTGGTGGTTTTGAAAATATTCGTTGGCCCTATGCCAGTTTCTGAATCCTTCTTCAGTAAATGCTGGATCAATGTGACCTTTGTTTGCTGCATCATTAGAGGAGAAGAAACGGCAGTAAAAGCAAAATGCTGCATCCTTTGAGGGCTATATTCTAACCACCAATACTTTTCAGACCATACTAATCATCTTTAACAATATGTTCTGACTAATCATAATAATCTCTTGGAGTGTGTTCACACATATACCCAGTGTCTGTTGTTTCTTAAGAGTGCCTGTGTGTTAGCGACACTAGTAATACCTTTGCCAAGGTCATGTATTGAACAGCGAACTTGTAAGCATCTGCTGTAATACATGGACTGACTTTGGTTCACGGCGTGGCTGGACTTTGCTGACTATGGTTCAGGCCTCAGATCTTACATCAGCCCAGTGCCCCAAGCTCTCTCTCTCACCTACACAAACCAGCCACCTCCATTGCACTCACACAGGCTGGATGCAATCCGCTAGGCCCAGCAGTGAGCCCTGGACACGTCACCAGGAACAGCTTCATAGCTCTCATCTTGGCTATGCCCGGCTATGACCAGCTCCAGCAAAGCAATAGCTCCAGGCTCACTGGGCCCTTGGAGGTGAGGAGGTTGGGCAAACAAAGAGGTAGACTCACAAGTCAAGGGCACAGGGACTGCCCAGACCCAAGGATAGGTTAATGGAGGATAGGTCCATCAATGGCTATTAGCCAGGATGGGCAGGGATAGTGTCCCTTGCCAACGGCACTGGCCACTGTTGGAAGACAGGATACTGGGCTAGATGGACCATTGATCTGACCCAGAACAGCTGTTCTTTTGACCCAGCTGGGGGTTATGCCAGGGTAACTGAGGCTTTTCCTAGGGTCAGGTCTATCAAACAGTCATCAGGAGGTTTTTTTATGGATATAAAAAAACTGGTTAAAATTTTGTCTCCACCCCGCCTCATACCCAGTTAAAAACTCCATGATGTGACCATGATTATAGTCACTTCCGTCCCTGGTCCTTCCACTTAAACAGACAACACTGACCCAATGGACACCAGCCAAAGTGGAAGAGCAAGAAAGGAGACATTATGTTGCCAAATGACCAACAGAGGACGTGGAGGGAAGGGAGGTGAAGCTATATAATGGTGTATAAGTGTTGAGCAGAGAGCACTGAAGAGAAGTGCTGTGTAATGAACTGCGGCTAGTAGCAGATGTCATGGAGTAAGTTATGGGCTGTTAGTTATACTAAATAACGGCTACCAGGTTCCATGAGAGTCAAGAACAGGTAAGAGTCAGCTATTATAGCAAGAAGAATCCTTAGAGGAAAGGAGAGCATCAGGCTGTCAGTCTGGGAAATTGACACTAGATGGCAGCAGAGTAGAGTAAATACTGACTAGTGACCAAGGTTTCAGTAGCTATGCATACGAAGAAGTGAGCTGTAGCCCACGAAAGCTTATGCTGAAATAATTTGTTATTCTCTAAGGTGCCACAAGTACTCCTTGTCTTTTTAATAATAGGAAAGTTATACTGTAAAATGGCCACTAGGTGGCAGCATGTTATAAGCATGAGATATGGGCAGCTACTTTCAACAATGCCCATTAGATGGCAGTATCTCTTGACTACTAAGAAATGGGCAGTGCAAGTACATTATAAGTGGCCATCACCTTGGACAGGCATCTCCCAAAAATGTAAGCTGGTGTTTGTCCATGTGTAGCGGGGTGACCACCGGCTCCTGCCTGGAAGGGGTTGGAAAAGCCCTGCGGAGGGCTGGGGCTGGGAAAGGTAAAACCCTTGCTGATTGGGGGATGTGGCTGCAGATGGGGCCACGCCCCAAACTGAGCAACAGGACCTTATAAGAAGGCCAGGGAAGCTGAAAGGGTCCCTCTCCGCCTGTAGAGGGAGATGGGCCTGGCTGCAGGGATCTAGAGACAGGTAACCTGAGTGGAGCAGGGCTGGGGAATTTCAGCCTGGAAAGCCCCAGGCTGTGGCCTAGCACAAGGCCAACAGGTACTGGGTGCTGCAGGGGGCAGCCCAGGGATAGGCAAAGGCAGCAGGTCCAAACCCAACCTTACCAGTGAGGAGTAGGCTGATACTGCAGTCTGCCCCAGGGCGTGGGGGCTAGATGATGATTGGCAGTAGCCTGATAGTGAGGTGAGGTGGGGATGGTGGGTGGGGGTTCCCCTGGGAGGGGGAGACCCATAACTGTGGAGGTACTGCCAGGGGGTAGCACCCCAGTTAAAGGGGCACCAGGGTCCAGGGAGGGACATAGGGGCCAGAGGACAGGTGAATCACCGGCCTGCAGAGGGTGCTCCTGGCTGGTAAAAGAGCTAATTCCCTGAGAGACCAGCAGGAGGCACCACAGGGGTGAGTCTCCACGTCTACACCCTGATCAAAATTATTTTCCTCAGAGGATCATTGCACTAAAAATGATGTACAATGGGAGTTGTGTAATTGCATGTCACACTGGGCATTGTTAGCTACAAAGCTTTGGAGGCACAAAATGAACCAAGAGGGAGAAAGGTTGAAGTGGGACCATATTGAAAAGCATGAAGAAAGAATACAAATATGAGAGAGCATTTACACTGATTAAATCGAAGGGGAAGCCCATTTTCCAAAGGTAGATCACATACACCAGCTCATCAATGTTCTAAGACAGATTGCAGCAGCTGCTCATCCATTCAGGTAAATGCAGGTGTCTTTGCTGAGCAGATCCAGTTTCTACGGAATGATGAGAGCCAATTACCTCAGTGGAAGAAACTGAATACTGGCCACTAAACCCTGAGAAATAAGAGGTCATCCTTCAAAACTTGAGCTGTCCTGTGGTTACAGGTGAGCACCCTCTTTCTGATTGCGTTTCTACACCACCTTTCCAACAGGGGCATGAATGTGCTTTGTGAATATTGTTAGCAGTGTTGTTGTAGGCGTGTTGGTCCCAGGATATTAGAGACACAAGGTGGGTGATATCTTTTACTGGACCAAGTATTGCTGGAGAGAGAGATAAGTTCTCTAGCTCTAAAAAGCTTGTCCCTCTCACCAGCAGAGGTTGATCCAATAAAAGATATTATCTCACTCACCTTGTCTCTGTGAATATTAGCAGTTTTAGCCTCACCTTCCCACAGCAGTGCCAGTCGGTGTTAATAGCACCACTTAACAATAGGGAAACTGAGATTTATGCCTTGTGAAAGATCCTCAGCTAAGGATCTGGCTCAGGATAACGAGGGTGAAGCCTGGAATAGAATAATGGAAATAAAAACTAAGTGAAGCTGATAAAAATGAACATTAAAATGGGTTGTGAAGGGGGTAAAGTGTAAGAAAGAAATTAGGAGGCTGAGAGGGAATTTGAAAAATAAATGGTTTTAGTTGAAAGTAATCAACAAACTGTTTCACTGTATCTGAGTCAGGCAGGTTGCAAGAGAATCCATGAGTCAGCTGAACCCAGGGAATAAACAAGATTTAGACATCGCTTAGGTGCTATGGTTGAGATTTTGGAAGCCACCTAGGAACTGGGTGTCCTAATATTTTATTAGAATTAATGTTGCAATCCTATAGACAGTTTGACAACCTCCTCTCAAAAGATGATTGTATTGATCTTCACCAAAAAATGTTACAAGTTATCTGTGCCAGGTCAACTTTTTTTAGGGAACAGCCTGTCAGAGGCTGAAATATCAAAAGAGCAGATTATTGAACTAACTGGAATTTGGGGTTTCTCTGTATCGCTCTAGGAGAATGTAGTAATATAGGAATTGACAGATTAGATCAGATCCAAGGGCCATCCTGGCCAGTATTGTTCTCTGAGAGCAGGCAGTACTAGATGTTTAAGAGGCAAATGTAAGAACACTGCAATAGCAGTTCTGGGATAATCTCCCCTCACATATGTCATGTTCATCTATAATAGCTCAGTTTGGAATGGTTATTAATCCTCATGGTTTGGGGGTTAAACCAAACTCTATTGTTGCCATTATGATAACTCTGGATATTTATATGGCTAACAGGAACATCCAATCTCTTCTGGAATCTAGTTAAGTCCTTCATATCAATGACTTCCTGTGGCAGTGACTGTGATGCTCCCAATGGGGATGCAAGAGTGTGAGTGCTAGACTCAGGACAGACAGTTACAAACCAGGGCACAGACCCCTCATTGGCTGTCAGGTCTAAACTTAGATTTCACCAACCAACTGCACTGAGTGCAAACTCCTCAGACACTTTAACAGCCTTGAGAGAGTCCCCCCAGAAATTCCCCTTGGCTGCGCCGCTCTTTCCTGCCACCCAGGTGAGCGTATCTGTGGTACACGACCCCTTACGCCAAGGATCACAGCAATATTCAGGTTACTCCTGACTTCCCTGAGGTCAATTGCACTTTAGGTCTCACACCAGAGATGACTCTTGGAGCCAATCCTATAGTGAACTACTGTATAGGAAGATTTATTAAATAGGAAAAGGAAATGAGAGTTATTACAAAGTTAATGCAAGCAAACAGACCCATAAATGAGACACAGTCTCAGGTTTCAAAAGGTAATACAGACTTCTCTCAGCAGCAAGCTGTATTTGACCTTTAGGACTATCCCAGGATAAGCAGCAGGCATCCCTTGTGAATGGCTAGAAACACACTGCCCCGAGCATCCAAGCAGCCTAGAGATCCCTAGTTGCTTTTGCGTGAAGTTTTTATCCCCCTCCCGCCATCTGCTCTGACCTGCAAACTAAATCTACTCGCATGAATCATCTTCATAGGGAGGAGAGCAGAACAATAAGTTTCTAGTCCAGAGGTAGGTAACTTATGGCAAGCCTATGGTCCTGGCCACCGGTCCGGGGTGCTCTGCATTTTAATTTAATTTTAAATGAAGCTTCTTAAACATTTTAAAAACCTTATTTACTTTATATACAACAGTAGTTTAGTTATATATTATAGACTTATAGAAAGACCTTCTAAAAACGTTAAAATGTATGACTGGCACGCAGAACCTTAAATCAGAGTGAATAAATGAAGACTCTGCACACCACTTCTAAAAGGTTACTAACCCCTGTGCTAGTCCTTTTGTTGATTGTTTCTCAATCCAGTTGTAGGGAGTTTCCAGTTGTAATATCCACCCATAACCCACCCGGTATTGGGGTGACCAGATGTCCCGATTTTCTAGGGACAGTCCCAATATTTGGGACCTTGTCTTATACAGGTGTCTATTAACCTCCCCGCCCCCACATCTCCTGTCGTGATTTTTCACACTTGCTATCTGGTCACCCTATCCGGTACTGATGGGTTTCCTTTTTCAGGAGAGGCTTCATGTCTGTGGAAGAACAACTCTTCACACTCATTAACGTCCATCTCCTGTGTGGTGATTCATACTCACAGAAGCTCACCACAACTGCTCAAATATTAAATTACAATATGGAACAGACATTACAAGGGAGATTAATGCAGGCAGCAACTGACAATCATTGAAGGGAGTCCAAATATTAAACCCCTTTTATTATTCTAGTATCCATTTTATTAATATTAACCCACAAGTGAGCCAGACTGATTCCACCTTTGTATGTGTTAGTGTCCTGCTGAAACAGGGGGACCTTGGCATGAGTTAGCACTTGATCTGCCAGCATCCCTGTGAGTTCCACAGTTTAATTACAATAGGGGTGAAAAAGTATTTCACTTAATAGATTTTAAATTGCCTACTGTGGGGGGGGGCAATGACCCACTCGCACGGCGCCTCCTTCTGGTTGTCTCGGGAATTAGATCTTCCAGCCGAGAGCGCCCTCAGCAGGCTGGTGTCTCACCTGCCGCTAGCCCCCCATGTCCCTCTCGGACCCCAGTGCCCCTGTATCTGGGGTGCTGCCCCCTGGCAGTGCCCCCACTCTCTGGGTTTCCCCTCCCAAGGGAACCCCCACCCTCTATCCCCACCTTGCCTCAGTGGCTACTGCCAGTCATTGTGTAGCCCCCACTCCCTGGGGCAGACTGCAGTCTGTAAACCACTCATCATCGGCAAGGGGGTTAGGACCTGCTGCCTTTGCCTATCTCTGGGCTGCGTCTCTGCAGCCCCGGTACCTATTTGGCCCTTTTAGCAAGGCCTGCAGCCTGAGCTTTTACCTGGCTGGAGTTCCCCAGCTCCCTCTGCCCTTCCCCAGCACTGCTCCACCACAGGTGCCCTTCCCAGCTCCCAGGCAGCCAGGTCCTTCTCTCTCAAGAAGCTAGAGAGAGGGGGTGTTTTGCTTCTGGCCCACAGCCCTCTTATAAGAGCCAGCTGGGCCCTGATTGAGCTGGCCACAGCTGTGTTCAGCTACTCACTCAGCTTCCCCAGCTGTTCTTCATCCCTTTTACCCAGGCACAGCCCTCTCCAGGACTGCTTTTAACCCCTTCAGGGCAGGAATGGGGCAGCCGCCCCACTACATCCACCTTTTATTTTAGTTGTATGTTCCTCTTCTTCTTGGAGTAAGGGGCAGGGAAAACAGAAGTTCACCATTCTACCTTCTCCCAGTTTCTGCAGAAAGAAGAGCATCAAGAACCTCAGCTGAGAATCCTGAGTCCTGGCCACTGAACCCTGAGAAACAAGAGCTCATCACTTCAAGCTTGGGTTGTCTTGTAGTTACAGGTGAGCACCATCTTCCTGACTGCATTTTTATACCACCTTCTAAACATGGGCATGACTTTGATTCGTAAATATTAGAGGGACAAGGTGGGTGAGATAATATCTTTTATTGGACCAACTTTTGGTGGTGAACGAGAGATGCTTTTGAGCTACACAGAGCTCTTCATCAGGTGAATATTAACAGTTTTAGTCTCTCCTTCCCACTGCAGTGCCAGTCAGCGTTCGTAGCACCATTTCACAGAGATGGAGTGTGAGAGCCATGTCTTGTGACAGGTCCTCAGTTGAGGATCTGCTCCACTGACAAAAATGAAGCTACCTTGATTTATACCGCCTGAGGATCCGGCTTTGTATGAGCCCCAATCATAGAATCAGAGAACTGGAAGGGACCTCGAGAGGTCATCTAGTCCAGTCCCCTGCACTCAAGGCAGGACTAAGTATTATCTAGGCCAGTGGTTCTTAACCTGGGGTGCACGCACCCCCTGGGGGTGTGCGATGTCCTTTCTGAGGATGCCTGATCTTTTCAGAAGGCAAATCATCAAAAACACAAATTAAGCACAGGCACGTAAGTACAACTACTTTGTTTCATCAAACCTATGTATTTATTAACATTATACATTTATTAACTATTACTGTAATATACAAACAAAAATATTTTCAAGTTTTTAAGCTAATTGTGGTAAAATTATTGAGACAATGAAGTTTGAGATTATCTTGTGTGCTCAACTAGCACTGTTTCCACAACTGGCGAAGACAGTGCTGGAGATCCTTGTGCCATTTGCGACTTTCATCACTCTTACATATCAAAACAAAGGCCAGAAACTGCCTAAATGCAAGTGATGATGTATGTGGCTATTTCAAAAAAAGTTCCTTGTTTCTCACACATCATTGAACAAAAGCAAGGGCAGAAGAGTCACTGAGCTTGTAAACTTAAAAAAAAGTGTGTAAATTTTCATGTAGTCTTAATTTTACTGCAAAATTAAAATAAATATATAATTCTCTTTCATTCTATAGTTATGATACATCTAAGTTTAAAGAACTGACCTACTTCAGTGATTTTTCATAAGGGTGCGAGAATATATTTTGAGAACCAAAGGGTGCAGGCTGCAGTACAGCTTAAGAACCACTAATCTAGACAATCCCTGAGAAGTGTCCACTCTGCTCTTAAAAATCTCCAATGATGGAGATTCCACAACCTCCTTGGCAATTTATTCTAGTGCTTAACCACTCTGACTCTTAGGAAGTTTTTCCTGATGTCGAACCTTAACCACCATTGCTGAAATTTAAGACCGTTGCTTCTTGTCCTATCCTCAGAGTTAAGGAGAACAATTTTTCTTCCTCCTCCTTGTAGCAACCTTTTAAATACTTGAAAAATGTTATGTCCCCTTTCAGTCTTCTCTCCTCCAGACTAAACAAACCCAATTTTTTCAAACTTCCTTCATAGGTCATGTTTTCTAAACTTTTAATTATTTTTGTTGCTCTTCTCTAAACTTTCTCCAATTTGTGCACATCCTTCCTGAAGTGTGGTGCCTAGAACTGGATCCAATACTCCAGTTGAGGCCTAATCAGCGCAGAGTAGAGCAGAAGAATTACTTCTCGTGTCTTGCTTACAACACTCTTGCTAATACATCCCAGAATGAGGCTTGCTTTTATTTTTTTGCAACAGTGTTACACTGACTCATATTTAGCTTGTGATCCACTCTGACCCCCAGATCCATTTCTGTGGTACTCCTTCCTAGGCCGTCATTTCCCATTTTGTATGTGTGCAACTGATTGTTCCTTCCTAAGTGGAGTACTTTGCATCTGTCCTTATTGAATTTCATCTGATTTACTTTAGACCATTTCTTCAGTTTGTCCAGATCATTCTGAATTTTAATCCTATCCTCCAAAGCGCTCGCAACCCCTCCCAAATCGGTATCATCCGTAAACTTTATAAACGTACTCTCTGTGCCATTATGTAAATCATTGATGAAGATATTGAACAGAACCAGACCCAGAACCGATCCCTGCGGGAGCCCACTCGTTATGCCCACCCAGCATGACTGTGAACCACTAATAACTACTCTCTGGGAAAAGTTTTCCAATCAGTTATTGTAGTGAGTCGGTGTGGCTCCCCTCCTGCCCCAACAACAAAACGGCATGTTCGGCAGTTCCTGGGCATCGTCGGGTACTATCGAAGTTTTGTCCCGCAGTTTGCATCCATAGCGCCTCCCCTAACTGGACTACTAACCAAGGACAGTCCTCGGCAGGTGCGGTGGACCCCGGAGTGCGAGACAGCCTTCCGGACCCTCCAGAGATGCCTCTGTCAGGAGCCGGTACTGTACAGCCCGGATTTCCATCGAGGATTCATTCTGCAGACAGACGCCTCCAAGGTAGGGCTGGGAGCGGTCCTGTCCCAAGAGGTGGATGGTCAGGACCACCCCGTGCTATACCTCAGTCGGCAGCTGTTTCCTCAAGAAAAGAACTATTCTGTGGTAGAAAAGGAGGCGCTCGCTGTAAAATGGGCCTGCGAAGCCCTCCGCTTCTACCTCCTGGGGGCACCCGTCACCCTGGTCACGGACCATGCCCCACTCCGGTGGCTGATGCGCATGAAGGACAATAAGACCCGCATCATGCGCTGGTATTTGGCCTTGCAGCCCTATGCTTTCACCATCCAGCATCGGGCTGGCAAGGACCACGCTAACGCGGACTTCCTGTCCCGTATTGGGGGGATGGAAGAGCCTGGCCCCGACAGGCGGGAGCCAGACTTAAGGGGGTGTGTGTGTAGTGAGTCGGTGTGGCTCCCCTCCTGCCCTGAGGAAGGAGCGCCCTTGCAGACACCGAAGTGGGCGGAGCCACCACCACCAGTCCCCGCCCCTCGGAAGTCAAGGGGCAGGGCAGGAAGTAGAAAAGCCGGCCGACAGAGCTCAGTCAGAGGGCAGCCGCCGCCGGGAGCAGACGTGCCGGCGGGAGTTCCTGACTGGGAACCCTCCAGGGCCCGAGGCAGCTGTCCTGATTGGCCGGAGCTTCCCTGCGCCCGCTACGAAGAGGAACCGCCGGAGCTTCCCCGTGCCCGGTACTGGAAGGAACCGCTGGAACTTCCCCACGCCACATACGAAGAGGAGCCGCCGGAGCTTCCCTGCCCCTGCTGTTACCCGGAGGAGCCGCCTGAGCAGGCCTGGCGGACTTCCCGAGGAGCTGACGGACCTGCCACCAAACCCTGGTCCCGAGGAGCCTATGCATATTGACTGGCTTGGACCCAGTGCAACTGACGAGGTAGGCCCTAAGGGGGAAATGGAAGTAGCCTGGGGGTAGCTGACCCCTGTCAGGCTGCAGGCACCGAGGTCCCGATGTCAGTGTGTTGCAGTCAGGACCCCACTGACCAGCAGCGGTGATAGCTGCTGCCAGGGCCCCGGGCTGGGACACAGTGGAGTGGGTGGGCCTGTGTCCCCCCTGCCACCCCACTCGGGGGTGGCAGTCTTCCCCCTCAACCCACCGCTCCACTCTAGGGACCTGAGCTCCCTGTATTGTTTACTGCTCAGCCCCTGCAACCAAGAGCCTGAGCTTCCTGTACTGCTTACTGCTCAGCCCCTGCCACAAAGGGCCTGAGCTCCCTGCACTGTTTGCAGCTCAGCCCCTGCTCCAAAGGGCCTGAGCTTCCTGTACTGTTCACTGCTCAGCCCTGCCACAAAGGGCCTGAGCTCATTGAACTGTTTACTGCTCAGCCCCTGCAACCAAGGGTCTGAGCTCCTTGTACTGTTTGCTGCTCAGCCCCTGCTCCAAAGGGCCTGAGCCTATTGTACTGTTTACTGCTCAGCCCCTGCAACCAAGGGCCTGAGCCTATTGTACTGTTTACTGCTCAGCCCCTGCAACCAAGGGCCTGAGCCGCTTGTACTGTTTACTGCTCAGCCCATGCCACCAAGGGCCTGAGGTTCTTAAACACTGTTTACTGCTGTTCAGACGGTTCCACAGAAGACGTGGAGTGAGTCGGTGTGGTTCCCCTCCTGCCCTCAGGAGGGTTGAGCCCCGGCATGATCGATCACAGTTATGCACCCACCTATAGTAGCTCCATCTAGGTTGTATTTCTCTAATTGGTTTATGAGAAGGTCATGCGAGACAGTATCAAAAGCCTTACTAAAGTCAAGATATACCACTTCTACCAGTTCCCCCCATCAACAAGGCTTGTTACTCTGTCAAAGAAAGCTATCAGGTTGGTTTGATTCAAATTTGTTTTTGACAAATCCATACTGACTGTTACTTATCACCTCATTATCTTCTAGGTGTTTGCAAATATATTGATTAATTATTTGCTCCATTATCTTTCTGGGCAAAGAAGTTAAGCTGACTGGTCTGTAATTCCATTTTTATAGATGGGCACTATATTTGCCCTTTTCCAGTCTTCTGGAATGTCTCCCATCTTCCATGACTTTTCAATGGGGTGGTGAGTGGTGATAGAGTCTTACTAGCCTGAATCATACATGCCAGATTGTTTCTAGGCTCCGAGTTCAGGGACAGCATCTTTCCCCCACCACCTCAGTGCCTTTCTTGCTCCTCTATTATCATCCCACATTTATTATGGAGCGAGGAGGGTCACTCCCGAGTTAGGGTTGCACATCAGCCTGGTTCTGCCTCTTCCTAAGAGCCACCCTCGAAAGAGCCGTATTTTATTACTGCTTCATAGCTAATGTCGGGAAACAGAAAAGGGAATGTCATTTCCTCACCACATCATCATCACAGGAACTAAGGGAGAATTTACACCACTTCATATTTTATGGCATAATCTGATCTCTTGTGAGGGGGAGAAAATTGTTCTTTTTCCTACGGGGCATTGAAATCCTGCATATGCCAGGATATATTGTTAGAATTAATGGAAATAAATCTAACAGAAGGTCAGTGCCTAAGAACTCTAGACCGCATGGAAAAATCTCAGTCCAAGTTTTATTTGTTTGATTTTGACTCTTAAGACATAGCATGATTCTGGTCATTGCCAGAAAGGAAATACAGCATTCAAGCATCATTGTTAAGCTCTAAGATGGCACTAAAGGGATATAATGTTAGAAAAAGAAATAGTCTTATCCGTTATATCAGTACTCGTCTACCAGAGATATGGGCTGTTCCAGTAGTGATTGCTCTGATCATGGCAGAGGCTGTTCTACATGGCTACAAATGTTCGGTTCTCAAATTGAGAATTCTGGCACTTTGCTCTGAACTCTACATTTAGGTTTCAAATTTCAGTGTGTAATCTGGACAGGAAGGGGAGTCTCCGAATACTTATGGAATTAATTGAAACTTTACTAAAATGAGACTTGACTAACTTTTAAGTCTATGTTCTTCCAATTCAATTGCACATGGTGTTTCTAGACTCTGAGTTAAGGGACAGCATCTTCCCCCCACCCCAGTGTCTTTCTTGTTCCTGTATTATCATCTCACACTCATTATGGAGTGGGGAGGGTCACTCCCAAGTTACAGTTGAACATCAGCCTGGTTCTGACTTTTCCTAAGACCCACCCACCAAAGAGCTGTATTTTATTACTGCTACATAGCTAATGTCGGGAAACAGAAGAGGGATTGTCATTCCCTCACCACATCACCATCACAGGAAATAAGGGAGAATTTACACCTCTTCATAAATTATAACAAACTGATCTCTTGTGAGGGGGTGAAAATTGTTCCTTTTCTACATGTAATGAAAGGCTAAATATACCAGGATATATTAGTCAAACTATAGGGGGAGTGATAGCTCAGTGGTCTGAGCATTGATTTGCTAAGCCCAGGGTTATGAGCT
Source organism: Mauremys reevesii (assembly GCF_016161935.1). Lineage (NCBI taxonomy): Eukaryota > Metazoa > Chordata > Testudines > Geoemydidae > Mauremys > Mauremys reevesii. The sequence continues at coordinate 13,416,022 of NC_052637.1, read as the reverse complement.
CACTTCTTGAGTGGGCCATTTCAGGTTCGAGGGTAAAAAAAAAGGTTGAGGATTGGCTCTCCTTTAAGCAGGCAGTTGGGCAAGATAACCTCCTGAGGTCTCTTCCAATGCTCATATTCTTTGATTTATTTCCATTAATTCAAACAGAAGATCAGTGCCTACAGACGCTAGACCAAACTGGAAATCCCAGTCCAAGATTTCGGTTGATGTATTTATTGATTTTGACTCGTAAGACATGGCATGATTCTGAGCATTGTCAGAAGAGAAATACAGCATTTAAGATGGGATATATGACAGATAAGATCATTTCTCTGTCTATCAGTATTTGACTGCTAGAGAACTGGGCTGTTATAGTAATCATTGGTATCCACATACATACCCTCTTCCCAATCAGAGCAGTATTTTGTCCTCAGACTGAGATTCCTGGCACTTTGCTCTGAAATCTACACTTAGTTTTAAAATTTCATCCTGTAACCAGGAGAGGGAGTGAGTTTCTGAATATTTATGGCATTATTTAACACTATTTGATTAACTTTTAACTCTATGTTCCTTCAATTCAATTGCACAGGGTGTTTTATTGTTCCTGGACTCAAACCATGGCAGACAGAGACTGGGGAAACCAAACGGCCATCACAGAATTCATCCTTCTGGGATTTGGGGATCTCCCTGACCTGCAAATTCTTCTCTTCCTGATGTTCCAAGTGATCTACATGGCAACCGTGGCTGGGAACACCCTCATCGTGGTGCTCATTGTGGCTGACCAGCACCTTCACACCCCCATGTACTTCTTCCTGGGCAACTTGTCCTGCTTAGAGACCTGCTACACCTCAACCATCCTGCCCAGGTTGCTGACCAGTCTCCTGACTGGGGACAAAACCATCTCATTCGGTGGCTGCATCACACAACTGTATTTCTTTGGTTCTCTGGCATGTACAGAATGCTATCTCCTAGCAGCGATGTCTTATGATCGGTATTTAGCGATATGTAAACCCCTGCACTATTCAACTCTTATGAATAGCAAGTTTTGTCTCCAATTGGCTGCTGGGTCATGGTTAAATGGTTTTTTGGCTTTTACCATCTTTGTCTTATTCGTATCGCAGTTAATATTCTGTGGCCCAAATGAAATTGACCATTTCTGTTGTGATTCCATCCCACTGATGGAACTCTCCTGCAGTGACACGCACCAGGTCATACTGGTGAATTTCATAATAGCCTGTGTATTCACCCTGCCTCCATTCCTACTTACCCTGACATCCTACATGTGCATCATCTCCACCATCCTGAGAATCTCTTCCACCACTGGGAGACAAAAGGCCTTTTCCACCTGCTCCTCTCACCTCATTGTGGTGACAATTTTCTATGGATCCATAATGACTGTGTATCTGCTACCAAAATGTGATACACTGAAAGACCTGAACAAAGTGGTGTCTCTTTGCCACACGGTCCTGACTCCCCTGGTAAACCCCCTCATCTACAGCCTGAGAAACAGAGAGGTCAAGGAAGCCTTGTGCAAAGCAGTCAGTAAATGTGGCTTTCACAACAACGTGCAGATACACCTACATAATAATGTAACTTGACGTTTTCAAAGCTACCTGGGTGATTTCAGCCATCAGCCCCCATTAAAATTAAGTTGAAAACTCCCTTTGAAAATCTCAGCACTCAGTGTTGTCCATCTCAGCGGAAGGATCAGGGTGGGAGATGGCCATAACCATGTTTCCTTCATGGAGTTTTTAACTGGGCAGTAGGCAAAGTGGAGACAAAATTTTAACCATAAAAAAGCCATTTTTGATCTAAATAAAAGTTTAGACAATAAAAATAGTAACTGCTGGTGTTGCATATATGGGGACGTAAGCCTGGGAAATCTGCCACCCCTGAAATTGTGCTTATTGCCTGCATAGCCCTCTGCAAACCGACCACCTTCACTGTGCTCACACAGGCCGGACACAAACAACCAGGCCCTAGCCCCTTCAGTAGGAACAGCATTATATCTCTTATCTGTGACCAGCTCCGAAGAAGCAACTGCTCCAGGCCCTTAGAGGTGGGAGGTTGGGCAACCACAGAGAAGTAGATGCACATGCCAGGTCCACTGGGATTGTCCAGATCAAGCTAGGGGTTTTCCAAGGCACACAGAACTGAGACCATTTCTGCAGTTGGGTCTCTCAAATGGTCACTGATTAGGACTCTGCCTGCAGCCCTTCAGGGCACTAGCTGCTTTTCTTCCACCAACTGCACAGAGAAGTTCAAAGGGAGGACCTGTTACAATGAGTATCCCCAAAATTCACTGCAACAAGCACATGCCCCGAGAGAGCTAGTTCTCAAGTGCCTTGCAAAGCTACCACTTACCAATGGGCAGAACTCCTGTGGTGCCTAACACGGCAGTGCTGGCTCAGTCACTGGGAGTACATCAGGCTTGGCCAGATGAAGGGGACCTGGGCAACGGTGATAATGGTAGGGTTCTAACACAATGGAAAGGATTTTCCAAGGGACCTAATGGAGTTAGGCACCCAAATCACTTTGAAATGGGAGTTGGACTCTTAACTTCCTTAAAAAGAACAGGAGTACTTGTGGAACCTTACAGACTAACTAATTTATTTGAGCATAGGTTTTCATGGGCTAAACCCACTTCTTAGATGCAGATACAGACTAACACGGCTGCTACTCTGAAACTTAACTTCCATAGACACTCTGAGAATCTCAGCCTGAGAGCAATGGGGATTCAGTCATGGTAGGGTCAATCTACATTTTTCCATTGGAAACAAATGCAGGGGATGGATGGGAAACCCCCGCTAATACTTTGAAAGCTGCTGCTGTTGTATGTGCTCTTGTAGCCACTCATGTTGCAATCATGATGTGTGATTTGGTTCCTAGTGGCTCTAATTTGGAACAGTGCACACCCAGCAGTAGGTAAGAAATGAGGAGAGATGAGATTATGCTGTGTAGGGCCACTAGAGGGCAGAGGAATGGGACAGGTGTAGCGGTGCTGCCCAGTGGACAGCAGCCAAAGTGGAAGGGCAAGAAAGGAGATGTTATGTTGCCAAATGACCAACCGAGGGAAGTGAAAAGGGAGGTGAAGCTGTATCATGGTGTATAAGTGGTGAGTAAAGAGCACTGAAGAGAAAAGGACCTCTGTGCTATGTAATGAATGTTAAAGCAGATGTTAAATAGTGAGAAATGGGCTGTTCTACAAAATAATGGGCACCAGGTGACATAAGATGCGAGAATGGGAAAGCAAAAAGAAGAATGCACTACAGGATAGCAGAGTAACAGGCTGTCATGCTAGGAAATGGACACTAAATGGAATCAGATTAGAGGAAGTGAGGGAGCGGGGATGTCAGAAATACTGACTAGTGAACAACAGATTTCAGTGACCAATACAATGATGGGAAAGTGGGTGGTAGCAAGCTGTAAGGCTGAGATATGGGCAGCTATTTCCAAAAATGCCCACTAGATGGCAGCATATCTTGACTACTAATAAAGGGGCACTGCAAGTACAAAAGAACCTCAGAGCTAGGCGCACATTGGGAATGGAGGTTGTTCCTAACTCTGGAATGTTTGTAACTGAACAAATGTTATGGTGGTTCCTTCAGAAGTTTACAACTGAACATTGACTTAATACAGCTTTGAAACTTTACTATGCAGAAGAAAAAGGCTGCTTTTAATCATCTTAATTTAAATGAAAGAAGCACAGAAAGTTTCCTTGTCACAGTTTTTTAATCATTCCCTTTAGTTTTTTTAGTAGTTTATGTTTAACACAGTACTGTACTTTATTGGCTTTTTATTAATTATTATTATTATTATTGGTCTTTACTGCTGCTTGATTGTGTAGCTCTGATTCTAAATGAGGTGTGTGGTTGACTGGTCAGTTCATAACTCTGAGATTCTACTGTACATTATAACAGCCCATCACCTTGGACAGGCATCTCCCAAGAATGGAAGCTGGTGTTTGCTCATGATCTAAAATATTTTGCAAAAAGGATCGTTAGACTAAAAAATGTTGTACAATGGGACTTGTATAATTGCAAGTCACACGGGGCATTGTTAGCTACAAAGCTTTGGAGACACAAAATGACCCAAGAGGGAGAAAGGTTAGAGTGGGACCATATTAAAAAGCATGAAGACAGAATACAAATATGAGGGAGCATTTATACTTGGTAAATCAAAGGGGAAGCCCAATTTCCAAACAAAGATCAAATGCACCAGTTCATCCCTTCAGGTAACTGCAGGTCTCTTCACTGAGAAAATCCAGTTTCTGCAGAAAGAGGATAGACAAGAATCTCTGCTGAAGATTGTGAGTCCTGGCTGCTGACCACTGAGAAACAAGAGCTCATCACTTCAAGCTTGGGTTGTCCTATAGTTTCAGGTGAGCACCATCCTCCTGACTGCATTTCTATACCACCTTCTAAACAGGGGCATGAATGTGCTTTGTGAATATTAGAGGGATGAGGCGGATGAGGTAATATCTTTTATTTGACCAACTCCTGTTGGTGAACGAGAGAAGTTTTTGAGCTATACAGAGCTCTTCTATAGGTGAATTCAAACAGTTTTAGCCTCACCTTCCCACGGCAGTGCTAGTCCGTGTTCACAGCACCTTTTCACAGAGTTGGAGCTTGAGATCCATGTCTTGTTACAGGTCCTCAGTTGGGGATCTGCTCCACTGACAAAAATGGAGCTGCCTTGATTTACACCAGCAGAGGACCTGGCTCATGTGTGCCCCAATGGGGGGGTGAGTGGTGATAGAGTCTTATTACCCCAGATCACACATGCCAGATTGTTTCTAGACTTCGAATTCAGGGAAAATTTCCCCCTTTCCCTCCTCTGCCCCAACGCCTTTCTTGTTCCTGTATTATCATCCCACAATTATTATGGAGTGAGGATGGTCACTCCCCAGTTAGGGTTGCACATTGGGCTGGTTCTGCTCCTTCCTAAGACCCACCTTCCAAAGCAATGTATTTTATTACTGCTACATAGTCAATGTCAGGAAACAGAGAAGACGCTGCCAGTCCCTCACCACGTCACCATCACCACCGCAGGAACTAAGGGAGAATTTACTCCACTTCCTAATTTATGTCATGAACTGATCTCTTGTGAGGGGGGCAAAAATTGTTCTTTTTCCTACAGGGCATTGAAATGCTGCATATACTAGTATACATTGTTCGATTTAATGGAAATAAATCTAACAGAAGGTCAGTGCCTAAGATCTCTAGACCGCATTGAAAAAACTCAGTCCAAGATTTTAGTTGTTTGATTTTGACTCCTAAGACATGGCGTGATTCTGGTCATTGCCAAAAATGAAATACAGCATTTAAGCATCATTGTTAAGCTCTACGATATCAATAAAGGCATAAAATGGTGGATAAAGAAATAGTCTTAACCGTTATATCAGTACTCGGCTACTGTATGGGCTGTTCCAGTAGTGATTGCTCTGATCATTGCAGAGGCTGGTCTACATGGATACAAATGTTCTGTTCTCAAACTGAGACTTCTGGCACTTTGCTCTGAACTCAAGGTTTTAAATTTAAATTTAAATTTAAACTAGGTTTAAAATTACAGCCTGTAATCAGGACAGGAAGGAGAGTTTCCAAATAGTTATGGAATTAATTAATGAAACTTGACTAACTTTTAACTCTATGTTCTTCCAATTCAATTGCACAGCGTGTGTTATTGTTCCTGGACTCAAACCATGGCAGACAGAGACTGGGGAAATGAAACGGCCATCACAGAATTCATCATTCTGGGATTTGGGGATCTCCCTGATCTGCAAATTCTTCTCTTCTTCATTTTCCAAGTGATCTACATGGCAACCGTGACTGGGAACTCTCTCATCGTGGTGCTTGTTGTGGCTGACCAGCACCTGCACACCCCCATGTTAGAAGAGACAACAGGAGGTCATCTAGTCCAACCCCTGCTCAAAGCAGGACCAACACCAACTTAATCATCCCAGCCAGGGCTTTGTCAAGCCGGGCCTTAAAAACCTCTAAGGGTGGAGATTCCACCACCATTCTAGGTAACCCATTCCAGTGCTTCACCACCGTCCTCGTGAAATAGTGTTTCCTAATATCCAACCACTGCTCCGTGTTCTGTCATCTGCCACCACTGAGAACAGCCAAGCTCCATTCTCTTTGGAACCCCCCTTCAGGTAGTTCAAGGCTGCTATCAAATCCCACCTCACTCTTCTCTTCTGCAGACTAAATAAGCCCACTTCCCGAAGCCTCTCCTCAGAGGTCATGTTCCCCTGCACCCTAATTATTTTCATTGCCCTCTTCTGAACTAACTATCTCCAATTCGTTCACATCCTTTCCGTAGTGAGGGGCCCAAAACTGGATGTAATACTCCAGATGTGGCCTCACCAGTGCTAAATAGAGGGGAATAATCACTTTCCTCGATCTGCTGGCTATGCTCCTACTAATGCAGCCCAATATGCCATCAGTCTTCTTGGCAACAAGGGCACACTGCTGACTCATATCCAGCTTCTCGTCCACCGTAATCCCCAGGTCCTTTTCTGCAGAACTGCCACTTAACCAGTTGGTCCCCAGCCTGTAGCGGTGCATGGGATCCTTTCATCCTAAGTGCAGGACTTTGCACTTGTCCTTGTTGGACCTCATCAGATTTCTTTTGGCCCAATCGTCTAATTTGTCTTGGTCACTCTGGACCCTAGCCCTACCCTCCAGCGTATCTACCTCTCCTCCTAGCTTAGAGTCATCTGCAAACTTGCTGAGGGTGAAATCACTCCCATTATCCAGATCATTAATTTTGTCACAGGTATTTATAGTAAAAGTTAGGGACAGGTCACAAGCAAAAAAGAAAAATTCATGGAAGCCCGTGACCTGTCCCTGACTTTTACTATAAATATTGTGACAATGTGGAGGTATTGTGCAGCTGTTGAGCTGGCTCTGCCCCCACCACCACCACTACTGTAGGGGGATTGGAGGTCCAGTGTCTCCCTCCACCCATGTCTGGCATGTCTCCCCTTCCACTCTGCCCCATGCCCTCATCCCACCGTGTCAAGGAGCTCTGCAGTCTGACTCGGGAAGTCCTCCTTCCCCAGCCTCTGCTTGAACCAAAACTGATCAGAAGACTTACAAAAGCAATGAAAAGGCAGTGGGAGACACATCTAAGCCCTCCAGACAAGGGTGATATGATTAAGGAAACTCCCAGCCTCATTTGCTTCAAAGATGGGAAAGGGAGGCATCTCCATTAGCATACAGAATGGAGAACAGAGATTCCGAGGCAAGAACCACACTGAACTCTGCGATCGGGAAAGCAGGGAAGCATTGCATGATGGGAAATCTCTGCTCCAGACGGAAATTAACCCATGCCTGCACACACCCAGCTCAGAAATTATCAGACCAATTCTAGTAATAAATCCTCTATTGATATCCAAAATATTGAAACGACCTAATTGCATTAGGATCTCCCGTGAAGGAACACCGCCCATAGACAGGAATGATCAGTTCTTATTGTGTAGCCTGGACCAAACAACTTTGTTATAGTCCCTTGAATCATCGGTTTACCAATAAACAAATCTAGTGTTCATTGTTATTTCCTACAAAACCCCCTTACCACCACCCAGGTAAATGTTCTGATGCCTGGATCTAAACTCTGCATCAGTTTCATTGTTTCTGACTGATTGTGCTGTGGTCTCTCTACCTGTCTCCAGCACTCCAGACCCCCCATGACCAACACCACCTGGGAATCCTGAGATTCAAGCTTCAGAGAGTGGTGACATCTTTCTCTCTCTCTCAATTTGTATAGCCTCCTGACTATAGACATGTGCAGCACATTTCATTAGGGTGTGCAGCCAGGGAATTTTTTTTTAAAGGCGAATATTTATTGAATATTCAATCATAAAGGACATTATTTTTATTCCTCAAAAAAACCTAAAGAAACTAAAGCTTAACTAAACTTATTTTTTTTAAAAATTAACAACAAACCTTCACTTAAAAAATACAAACTTAAAAAAATGAGACACAAAATACCAAATTTTTGCTGTAGTGATAACCAGGTGTATACAAAGATACAGTCAATTTTCATGATTTTAACCAGATAATGAGCTAAACCAAATTGATCAAAACAGATTAAGGTTTCTTCATTTTCCTGTCCTAGAGAATGAGACGTTGCTCACCAGGCATTATGGACTTAAATTCCTCAATCATATCATTGTAATTAACTGACAAAGCCAATTCTTGTTCAATGTACAAAATCATGAGCAGGGCAGGCTCCAGACACCAGACGAGAAAGCACGTGCCTGGGGCGGCACATTGTAAGGGGCAGCATTCCGGCCAATCTTGGGGCAGCACATTCCGGCTGCCCTGCTGTGGTTCTTTATTTTTTTTCCCTTTGGCAGCCAGGTCCGCAGCTCCGGAGCCCCTGGCCGGCTCCCCGTGCTCCACCAGTCCCAGGACAGCCAGGGCATGTACCCCAGCCTGGGGGCCAGGAACTAGTGATCCCCGCCGCTCAGTGTGCCGCCGGGATCCCTGGGACGTGCCACTCCCCGCTGCCTGCACTGGCCTCTGCCTCCTGCGCCTCTCTGAGCCTGGCCCGGCCAAGCCGCCTTTAAAGGAGCGGCTGAGCCAGCACCTCCTGCAGCCCCCGGGGGCTCCGCCTGCCCACCTGGGAGAACCACCCCAAGGCTGGAGGGGGGAGCCCCTCTCTCCCAGTTGTGAGCGGGCTGCAGTGCCACCCTTCACCCCCCTGCAAGCTGCCTTGACCTCCCTCCACACGCTCCCTGCAGCTGCCTTTTTTTTTTCCCTTCGGCAGTCGGGCCGCTATTTTTTGTGTGTGTTTGACAGTGACTTCAAAGTCTTCAACTGGGATCCTACTTCTTGTGAAATCTTCTCCATTACTGCATGTTGCACAGGACTCCGCTCCATGAAGGCATAAAGAGTCTGAATAACACCAGGAAATCAAAGACAGTTCTGTTTTGTTTACTTGAAGTGCATGCACCTACTAGGATGAGGTTCAAACAATGCACATAGCAGTGTACATAGAGTATTTCACTGTTTCTTTCTTTACATTTCATTTGAACTCCCACAGTACATCCAGACATAGTAGACGCGCCATCAAAACAGACAGACATCACTGATGACCAGTCAATTTTAAGAATGCCAAGGACATCATTTAACTCAAAAATAGACTGAGCATCAACTGTTAATAGTCTCTGAACAGACACAAAATGTTCAACTGGACTATATTTTTCATTGTCAAAATATCGCATCACAATGGACATCTGTTTATGGTGTCCACAATCAGTAGTGTCGTCGGCAATTATTGAGACCATTTTTCCATTTAGTGAAGACACAATCTTTTTTTGCACACCGTTGTGCAAGGCCACAATTAAATCATTTTGAATGCAATAACTCAGATAGGTAGCGTTTTGAGGAGATTGTTGCACATGCCTTGACATTACAGGATCCTATTTTTGGAGCATATTGACAAGATTTAGAAACAAACCTTTCTCAAAACTCTCAGCTTTTTCATTGTGACCCCTGAATGGTCTCCCACCTTTCGCCAAACACAGAACAATGTCAATCAGTCGCTCCATTACACTTCGGTTCTGGCACCGTTCTTCTTCTTGTTTAGACAGATTAGCCTGCTTGCCCTCAACCAACAAAACACCAATAGGTTTCCCTTCATTAAAACTTGACCATGAAGAACGGCTCAACACATGAGATTTTGACAGTTGGTGGTTTTGAAAACATTCGTTAGCCCTATACCAGTTTCTGAATCCTTTATCAATAAATGCTGGATCAATGTGACCTTTGTTTGCTGCATCATTAGAGGAGAAGAAACGGCAGTAAAAGCAAAATGCTGTGTCCTTTGAGGGGCTGTATTCCAACCACCTATACTTTTCATACCATACTAATTATCTTTAACACTATGTTCTGACTAATCATACTAATCTCTTGGAGTGTGTTCACACACATGCCCAGTGTCTGTTGCTTCTTAGGAGTTCCTGTGTGTTAGCAACCCTAGTAAAACCTTTGCAAACGTCACATATTGGACAGTGAACTTGTAAGTATCTGCTGTAATACAGGGCCTCACTTAGGTTCACAGCGTGGCTGGACTTTGCTGACTATGGTTCAGGCCTCAGGTCCTACACCAGGCTCAGTGCCCCAAGCTCTCTCTCTTGCCTACACAAACCAACCATCTCCATTGCACTCACATGGCTGGATGCAATCCGCTAGGCCCAGCAGTGAGCCCAGGACACGTAATCAGGAACAGCTTCATAGCCCTTATCTTGGCTACGCGTGGCTGTGACCAGCTCCAGCAAAGCAATATCTCCAGGGTCACTGGGCCCTTGGAGGTGGGGAGGTTGGGCAAACAAAGAGGTAGACTCACAAGCCAGGGGCACAGGGACTGCCCAGACCCAAGGGTAGGTTAATGGAGGATAGGTCCATCAATGGGTATTAGGCAGGATGGGCAGGGATAGTGTCCCTTGCCAATGGCACTGGCCACTGTTGGAAGACAGGATACTGGGCTAGATGGATCATTGATCTGACCGAGAACAGCTGTTCTTTTGACCCAGCTTGGGGTTATGCCAGGGTAACTGAGGCTGCTCCTAGGGTCAGGTCTGTCAAACAGTCATCAGGAGGTTTTTTTATGGATATAAAAAATCTGGTTAAAATTTTGTCTCCACTCCGCCTGATACCCAGTTAAAAACTCCATGATGTGACCATGGTTATAGCCACTTCCGTCCCTCGTCCTTCCACTTAAACAGACAACACTGACCCATGGACACCAGTCAAAGTGGAAGCAAGAGAGGAGACATTATGTTGCCAAATGACCAACAGAGGGAAGTGGAAAGTGCGGTGAAGTTGTATAATGGTGTATAAGTGTTGAGCAGAGAGCACTGAAGAGAAGAGGACCTCTGTGCTGCGTAATGAGCTGTGGCTAGTAGCAGATGTTATGGAGTGAGTTATGGGCTGTTAGTTATACTAAATAACGGCTACCAGGTGCCATGAGAGTCAAGAATGGCACCAGGTGCCATAAGAGTCAAGCTATAGCAAGAAGAATCCATAGAGGAAAGGAGAGCAACAGGCTGCCATTCTGGGAAATCGACGCTCGAAAGCAGCAGAGTAGAGGAGATGGGGGGGGGGGGGTGTCAGAAATACTGACCAGTGACCAAGATTTCAGTAGGCAATACAATAATGGGAAAGTTATACTGCAAAATGGCCACTAGGTGGCAGCATGTTGTAGGCATGAGATATAGGCAGCTACTTTAAAAAATGTCCATTAGATGGCAGCATCTCTTGACTACTAATAAAGAGGCAGTGCAAGTACGTTATAAGTGGCCATCACATTGGACAGGCATCTCCCAAAAATGTAAGCTGGTGTTTGTCCATGTGTAGCGGGGTGACCACCCGCTCTATCCTGGAAGGGGTTGGAAAAGCCCTGCAGAGGGCTGGGGCTGGGCAAGGTAAAACACTGGCTGTTTGGGGGAAGTGGCTGCTGCTGGGGCCTGATACTGAGGTGAGGTGGGGATAGTGGGTTGGGGGTTCCCCTGGGGAAGGACACGGGGGTCAGAGTACAGGTGGATCACTGGCCTGCAGAGGGCACTCCTGGCTGGTAAAAGAGCTAATTCCCTGAGAGTATCAGAGGGGTAGCCGTGTTAGTCTGGATCTGTAAAAGCAGCAAAGAATCCTGTGGCACCTTATAGACTAACAGACGTTTTAGAGCATGAGCTTTTATGGGTGAATACCCACTTCGTCGGATGCAAGTAGTGGAAATTTCCAGGGGCAGGTATATATATGCAAGCAAGAAGCAATCTAGAGATAACGAGGTTAGTTCAATCAGGGAGGATGAGGCCCTGTTCTAGCAGTTGAGGTGTGAAAACCAAGGGAGGAGAAACTGGTTTTGTAGTTGGCAAGCCATTCACAGTCTGGCATATGCCATCATATGCCAGCAACGCCCCTCTGCTATGTACATCGGCCAAACTGGACAGTCTCTACGGAAAAGGATAAATGGATACAAATCAGATATTAGGAATGTCAATATACAAAAACCTGTAGGAGAACACTTCAACCTCCCTGGCCACACAATAGCAGATCTTAAGGTGGCCATCCTGCAGCAAAAAAACTCCAGGACCAGACTTCAGAGAGAAAATGCTGAGCTTCAGTTCATCTGCAAATTTGACACCATCAGCTCAGGATTAAACAAAGACTGTGAATGGCTTGCCAATTACAAAACCAGTTTCTCCTCTCTTGGTTTTCACACCTCGACTGCTAGAACAGGGCCTCATCCTCCCTGATTGAACTAACCTTGTTATCTCTAGCTTGCTTCTTGCTTGCATATATAAACCTGCCCCTGTAAATTTCCACTACTTGCATCCGACGAAGTGGGTATTCACCCACGAAAGCTCATGCTCTAAAACGTCTGTTAGGGTAGGTCTATACTTACCACGCGGGTCGACGCGGAGAGTTCGACTTCTCGGAGTTCGAACTATCGCGTCTAATCAAGACGCGATAGTTCGAACTCCCTACGCGCTCCGGTCAACTCCGGAACTCCACCACCGCAAATGGCGGTGGCGAAGTCGACCTTGGAGACGCGGACTTCGATCCCGCGGCGTCTGGACGGGTGGGTAGCCCGAACTAAGGTAGTTCGACTTCAGCTACGCTATTCGCGTAGCTGAAGTCGCGTACCTTAGTTCGACGCCCCCCCTTAGTGTAGACCAGGCCTTAGTCTATAAGGTGCCACAGGATTCTTTGCTGCTTTTACAATTCCCTGAGAGACCTGCAGGAGGCGCCGCAGGCGTCAGTCCACACGTCTACACCATGATCTAAAATATTTTCTTCAAAGGATCATTACACAAAAAATGATGTACAATGGGAGTTGTATAATTGCAAGTCACAGTGGGTATTGTTAGCTACAAAGCTTTGGAGGCACAAAATGAACCAAGTGGGAGAAAGGTTGAAGTGGGACCATATTGAAAAGCATAAAGAAAGAATACAAATATGTGAGAGTATTTACACTTATTAAATCAAAAGGAAAGCCCATTTTCCAGAGGTAGATCAGCTACTGGTAGAACTGGTGCAGTTCATCAATGTTCTAAGACAGATCGCAGCAGCTGTTCGTCCATTCAGGTTAATGCAGGTGTCTTTGCAGAGCAGATCCAGTTTCTAGTGAATGATGAAACCCAAGTACCTGAGTGGAAGAAACTGATTCAGGGCCACCAATCCCCTCAGAAATAAGAGGTCATCACTGAAGACTTGAGCTGTCCTGTGGTTACAGGTGAGCACCCTCTTCCTGATTGTGTTACTAACACTACCTTCCAAACAGGGGCATGAATGTGCTTTGTGAATATTGTTAGCAGTGTTGTTGTAACCGTGTTGGTCCCAGGATATTAGAGAGACAAGGTGGGTGGGGTGATATCTTTTACTGTACCAACTTTGGCTGGAGAGAGAGACAAGTTGCCACAGCAGTGCCAGTTAGTGTTAATGGCACCATTTAACAATAGCGGAATTGAGATATATGCCTTGTGAAAGGTCCTCAGCTAAGGATCTGGCTCAGGATAACTAGGGTGAAGCCTGGAATAGAATAATGAAAATCAAAACTAAGTGAAGCTGATAAAAAGGAACATTAAAATGGGTTGTGAAGTGGGTAAAGTGTAAGAACGAAATTAGGAGGCTGAGAGGGAATTTGAAAAATAGATGGTTTTAGTTAAAAGTAAATAACAAACTGTTTCACTGTATCTGAGTCAGGCAGGTTGCAAGAGAATCCATGAGTCAGCTGAACCCAGGGAATAAACAAGATATAGACATCGCTTAGGTGCTATGGTTGAGATTTTGAAGCCACCTAGGAATTGGGTGTCCTAATCTCCTATTAGAATTAATGTTGCAATCCTATAGACAGTTTGACAACCTCCTCTCATAAGAACATAAGAACATAAGAAAGGCCGTACCGGGTCAGACCAAAGGTCCATCTAGCCCAGTATCTGTCTACCGACAGTGGCCAATGCCAGGTGCCCCTGAGGGAGTGAACCTAACAGGCAATGATCAAATGATCTCTCTCCTGCCATCCATCTCCATCCTCTGACGAACAGAGGCTAGGGACACCATTCTTACCCATCCTGGCTAATAGCCATTTATGGACTTAGCCACCATGAATTTATCCAGTCCCCTTTTAAACATTGTTATAGTCCTAGCCTTCACAACCTCCTCAGGTAAGGAGTTCCACAAGTTGACTGTGCGCTGCGTGAAGAAGAACTTCCTTTTCTTTGTTTTAAACCTGCTGCCTATTAATTTCATTTGGTGACCCCTAGTTCTTGTATTATGTGAATAAGTAAATAACTTTTCCTTATCCACTTATCTCAAATGATTTATTTGTATCGATTTTCACCAAAAAGTGTTATGAAGTAATCTGCGCCACGTCAACTTTTTTTCAGGGAACAGACTGTCAGAGGCTGAAATATCAAAAGAGCAGATTATTGAACTAACTGGAATTTGGGGTTTCTCTGTATCACTTTAGGAGAATGTAGTAATATAGGAATTGCCAGATTAGATCAGACCCAAGGGCCATCCTGGCCTGTAGCACTCTCCGAGAGCAGGCAGTGCTAGATGTTTCAGAGGCAAATGTAAGAACACTACAATAGCAGTTCTGGGATAATCTCCCCTCACATGTGTCGTGTTGGTCTATAATAGTCAGTTTTGGAATGGTTATTAAACCTCATGGTTTGGGGATTAAACCAATCTCTATTGTTGCCATTATTATGATAACTCTCGATATTTATATGTCTATCAGGAACAACCAGTCTTTTCTGGAATCTAGTTAAGTCCTTCATATCAATGACTTCCTGTGGAAGTGAGTGTGATGCTCCCAATGGGGATGCAAGAGTGTGAGTGCCAAACTCAGGGCAGACAGTTACAAACCAGGGCACGAACCCCTCATTGGTTGTCAGGTCTAAACTTCGATTTCACCAACCAACTGCAGCGAGTGCAAACTCCTCAGGCACTTTAACAGCCTTGACAGAGTCCCCTCAGAAATTCCCCTTGGCTGCGCCGCTCTGTGCTACCACCCAGGTGAGCGTATCTGTTGTACACGACCCCTTATGCCAAGGATCACAGCAATATTCAGGTTACTCCTGACTTCCCCCAGGTCAATTGCACTTCAGGTCTCACACCAAAGAGGACACTTAGATCCAATCCTATAGTGAACTACTTTATAGGAAGATTTATTAAATAGGAAAAGGAAATGAGAGTTATTTACAAGGTTAAAGCAAGCAAGCAGACCCATGAATGAGGCACAGTCTCAGGTTTCAAAAGGTAATACCGGCTTCTCTCAGCAGCAAGCTGTATTTGACCTATAGGACTAACCCAGGCTAAGCAGCTGGGGATATCTTACTAAAGTCTAGAAACACCCTGCCCCAAGTGTCCAATCAGCGTAGAGATCCCTAGTTCCTTTTGTTTGGGTTCCCCCCCCACCTCCTGCCATCTGCTCTGAGCTGCAAACTCAATCCACTTGCATGACTCATCTTCATAGGGAGGAGAGCAGAACAATAAGTCTCTAGTCCTTTTGTTGATTGTTTCTCAATCCAGTTGGGTGGATATTCCAACTGTAATCTTCCTACATTGCCCAACTGGTATTAGGATGACCAGATGTCCCAATTTTATAGGGACAGTCCCGATATTTAGGACTTTGTATTATATAGGTGTCTATTAACCCCCCGCACTCCCATCTCCTGTCCTGATTTTTCACACTTGCTATCTGGTCACCCTAACTGGTACTGATGGGTTTCCTTTTTCAGGAGAGGCTTCATGTCTGTGGAAGAGCAACTCTTCACACGCATTAACGTCCCTCTCCTGTGTGGTGATTCGTACTAACAGACGCTCACTACAACCGCTCAAATATTAAATTACAATATGGAACAGACATTACAGGGGAGATTAATGCAGGCAGCAACTGACAAGCATTCAACAGAGTCCAAACATTAAACCTTTTTTATAATTCTAGTTCCCATTTTATTAATATTAACCCACAAGTGAGCCAGACTGATTCCACCTTTGTATCTGTTAGTGTCCTGTTGAAAAAGCGTGGACCTTGGCATGAGATAACACTTGATCTGCCAGCATCCCTGTGAGTTCCACAGTTTAATTACAATTGGGGTGAACAAGTATTTCACTTTATAGATTTTAAGTTGCCCACTTGGGGCAGGGGGGCAATGACCCACTGGCACAGCACCTCCTGCTGGTTGTCTCGGGAATTAGCTCTTCCAGCCCAGAGTGCCCTGTGCAGACTGGTGTCTCGCCTGCTGCTAGTCCCCCGTGTTCCTCTTGGACCACAATGCCCCTTTATCTGGGGGTGCTGCCACCTGGCAGTGCCCCCACACTCTGGGTCTCCCCTCCCAAGGGAACCCCCACCCTCTATCCCCACCTTGCCTCAGTGGCCAGTCATTGTGTAGCCCCCACTCCCTGGGGCAGACTGCAGTCTGTAAGCCACTCATCATCAAACAGGGGGTTAGGACCTGCTGCCTTTGCCTATCTCTGGGCTGCCTCGCTGCAGCCCTGGTACCTATTTGGCCCTTTTAGCAAGCCTGGGGTTTTACCTGGCTGGAGTTCCCCAGCTCCCTCTGCCCTTCCTCAGCACTGCTCCACCACAGGTGCCCTTCTCAGCTCAAGAAGCTAGAGAGAGTGGGTGTTTTGCTTCTGGCCACAGCCCTCTTATAAGGGCCAGCTGGGCCCTGATTGAGCTGGCCACAGCTGTGATCAGCTACTCACTCAGCTTCCCCAGCTGTTCTTCATCCCTTTTACCCAGGTGCAGCCCTCTCCAGGACTGCTTTTAACCCCTTCAGGGCAGGAATGGGGCAGCCGGCACACTACACCCACCTTTTAATTCTGTTGTAAGTTCCCCTTGTTCTTGGAGTAAGGGGCAGGGAAAACAGAAGTTCCCCATTCTACCTTCTCCCAGGTTCTGCAGAAAGAGGAGCGTCAAGAACCTGAGCTGAGAATCCTGAGTCCTGGCCGCTGAACCCTGAGAAACAAGAGCTCATCACTTCAAGTTTGGGTTGTCTTGTAGTTACAGGTGAGCACCGTCTTCCTGACTGTATTTCTATACCACCTTCTAAACAGGGGCATGACTTTGATTTGTGAATATTAGAGGGACAAGGTGGGTGAGATAATATCTTTTATTGAACCAACTTTTGGTGGTGAACGAGAGATGCTTTTGAGCTACACAGAGCTCTTCTTCAGGTGAATATTAACAGTTTTAGCCTCTCCTTCCCACCACAGTAACAGTCAGCGTTCATAGCACCATTTCACAGATATGGAGCTTGAGATCCATGTCTTGTGACAGGTCCTCAGTTGAGGATCTGCTCGACTGACAGAAATGAAGCTACCTTGATTTACACCGGCTGAGGATCCGGCTTAGTGTGAGCCCCAATCATAGAATCAGAGAATTGGAAGGGACCTCGAGAGGTCATCTAGTCGAGTCCCCTACTCTGAAGGCAGGACTAAGTATTATCTAGACCAGTGGTTCTTAACCTGGGGTGCACGCACCCCCTGGGGGTGTTAGATGCCCTTTCTGGGGATGCCAGATTTTTTTAGAAGGTAAATCATCGAAAACACAAATTAAGCACAGGCAGGTAAGTACAACTACTTTGTTTCATCAAGCCATTTATTTATAAGCATTATACATTTATTAACGATTACTGTAATATACAAACAAAAAATATTTTCAAGTTTTTAAGCTAATTGTAGTAAAATTATTGAGACAATGAAGCTTGAGTATTTCTTGTGTGCTCAACTAGCACTGTTTCCACAAGTGGCGAAGACAACGCTGGAGATCCTTGTGCCATTTGCGACTTTCATCACTCTTACACATCAAAACAAAGGCCAGAAACCGCCTAAATGCAAGTGATGATGTGTGTGGCTATTTCAAAAATAGTTCCTTGTTTCTCACACATCATTGAACATAAGCAACAGCAGAAGAGTCACTGAGCTTGTAAACTTAAAAAACATGTAATTTTACATTTATTCTTAATTTTACTGCAAAATTAAAATAAATATATCATTCTCTTTCATTCTATAGTTATGATACATCTACTTTTAAAGAACTGACCTACTTCAGCGATTTTTGATAAGGGGTGCGAGAATATATTTTGAGAATCACAGGGTGCAGGCTGCAGTAAAGTTTAAGAACCACTAATCTAGACAATCCCTGAGAGATGTTTATCCCATCTGCTCTTAAAAATTTCCAGCGATGGAGATTCCACAACCTCCCTTGGCAATTTATTCCAGTGCTTAACCACTCTGACTGTTAGGAAGTTTTTCCTGATGTCGAACCTAAACCGCCATTGCTGAAATTGCTTCTTGTCCTATCCTCAGAGGTAAGGAGAAAAATTTTTCTCACTTCATAAATTATAACAAACTGATCTCTTATGAAGGGGTGAAAATTGTTCCTTTTCTACACGTACTGAAAGGCTGAATATACCAGGATATATTGTTAAATATAGGGGGAGGGATAGCTCAGTGGTCTGACCATTGGCCTGCTGAGCCCAATATTATGAACTCAATCCTTGAGTAGGCTCTTTCAGGTTCTGGGACAAAAAAAAAAGTTGGGGATTGGTTCTGTTTTGAGCAGGCGGTTGGACCAGATGACTTCCTGAGGTCCCTTCAAACCCTGATATTCTATTATTTATTTCCATTAATTCTAACAGATCAGTGCCTACAAACACTAGACCACATTGGAAATCTCAGTCCAAGATTTCAGTTGATGTATTTATTGATTTTGACTCGTAAGACATGGCATGATTCTGAGCATTGTCAGAAGTGAAATACAGCATTTAAGCATCAGTGTTACGCTCTGGTATGTCACCAGATGGGATATCATATGGCAGATAAGATCGTTTCTCTATCAGTACTTGACTACCAGAGAACCGGGCTGTTATAGTAATCATTGGTATCCCCATACACCCCCTCTTCCCTATCAGAGCAGTGTTCTGTTCTCAGACTGAGACTCCTGGCACTTTTCTCTGAAATCTACATTTAGTTTTAAAATTTCATCCCGTAACCAGGAGAGGGATTGAGTTTCTGAATATTTATGGAATTAATTAATGAGATTTGATTAACTTTTAACTCTATGTTCTTTCAATTCAATTGCACAGGGTGTTTTATTGTTCCTGGACTCAAACTATGGCAGACAGAGACTGGGGAAACCAAACGGCCATCACAGAATTCATCCTTCTGGGATTCGGGGATCTCCCTGACCTGCAAATTCTTCTCTTCCTGTTGTTCCAAGTGATCTACATGGCAACTGTGGCTGGGAACACCCTCATCGTAGTGCTCGTTGTGACTGACCAGCACCTTCACACCCCCATGTACTTCTTCCTGGGCAACTTGTCCTGCTTGGAGACCTGCTACACCTCAACCATCCTGCCCAGGTTGCTGGCCAGTCTCCTGACTGGGGACAAAATCAATTCAGTCAGTGGCTGCTTCACACAACTGTATTTCTGTGGTTCTCTGGGATGTACAGAATGCTATCTCCTAGCAGCGATGTCTTATGATCGGTATTTAGCGATATGTAAACCCCTGCACTATTCAACTCTTATGAATAGTAGGTTTTGTCTCCAGTTGGCTGCTGGGTCATGGTTAAATGGTTTTTTGGCTATTACCATCTTTGTCTTATTCCTATCGGAGTTAATATTCTGTGGCCCAAATGAAATTGACCATTTCTATTGTGATCCCATCCCACTGATGGAACTCTCCTGCAGTGACACCCACCAGGTCATATTGGTGGATTTCATAATAGCCTGTGTATTCACCTTGCCTCCATTCCTACTAACCCTGACATCCTACATATGCATCATCTCCACCATCCTGAGAATCCCTTCCACCAGTGGGAGACAAAAGGCCTTTTCCACCTGCTCCTCTCACCTGATTGTGGTGACAATTTTCTATGGATCCATAATGATTGTGTATCTGCTGCCAAAATGTGATACACTGAAAGACCTGAAGAAAGTGCTATCTCTTTGCCACACAGTCCTGACTCCCCTGATAAACCCCCTTATCTACAGCCTGAGAAACAGAGAGGTCAAGGAAGCCTTGTGCAAAGCAGTCCGTAAATGTGGCTTTCACAACAACGTGCATGTACACCTACATAATAATGTAACTTGAGGTTTTCAAAGCTACCTGGGTGATTTCAGCAATCAGCCCCCATTAAAATTAAGTTGAAAACTCCTTTTGAAAATCTCAGCACTCGGTGTTGTCCATCTCAGTAGAAGGACCAAGGTGGTTGATGGCCATAACCAGGTTTCCATCATGGTTATGGTTTTTAACTGGGCAGTAGGCAGAGTGGAGACAAAATTTTAATCATAAAAAAGCCATTTTTGATCTAAGTTAATGTTTGGACAATGAAAATAGTAACTCCTTGTGTAGCATATGTGGGGATGTAAGCCTGGGATATCTGCCACCCCTGAAATTGTGCTTATTGCCTGCATAGCCCTCTGCAAACCAACCACCTTCACTGCACTCACACAGGCCGGACACAAACAACCAGGACCCCGCAATGACCTCTGGACACTTCACTAGGAACAACGTTATAGCTCTTATCTGTGACCAGCTCTGGCAAAACAACTGCTCCAGGCTCACTGGGCCCTTAGAGGCAGGAGGTTGGGCGGCCACAGAGAAGTAGATGCACATGCCAGGTCCCTGACATTGTCCAGACCAAGGGGCTTTCCAGGGCACACATAGAACTGAGACCAATTGTGCAGTTGAGTCTGTCAAATTGTCACTGATTAGAGACTCTGCCTGCAGCCCTTCAGGGCACCAGCTGCTCTTCTTCCACCAACTGCACAGAGAAGTTCAAAGGGAGGGGACCTGTTACAAAATTCACTGCAACTCACTGCAACAAGCACATGTCCCGAGAGGGCTAGTTCTCAATGCCTTGCAAAGCTACCACTTACCAACGGGCAGAACTCCTGTGGTGCCTAACACGGCAGTGCTGGCTCAGTCACTGGGAGCACGTCAGGGCTTGGCCAGATGTAGGGGACCTGGGCAACGGTGATGATGGTAGGGTTCCAACACAAAGGAAAGGATTTTCTAAGGGACCTAATGGAGTTAGGCACCAAATCACTTTGAAATTGGAGTTGGACTCTTAAATTCCATAAAAAGAACAGGAGTACTTGTGGAACCTTAGGGTATGTCTACACTATGGGATTACTCCGATTTTACAGAAACCGTTTTTTAAACGAGTCGAGTTTAAGTCGAGTGCACGCGGCCACACTAAGCACATTAATTCGGCGGTGTGCATCCATGTACCGAGGCTAGTGTCAATTTCCGGAACGTTGAACTGTGGGTAGCTATGCAATAGTTCCCGAACTCTCCCCTGCCCATTGGAATTCTGGGTTGAGATCCCAGTGCCTGATGGGGCAAAAAACATTGTTGCGGGTGGTTCTGGGTACAGCCTCACCCCTCCCTCCATGCAAGAAGCAGACAACCGTTTTGCGCCTTTTTCCCTGGGTGAACTGTGCAGACCCCATAGCATGACAAGCATGGAGCCTGCTCAGCTCAAGACAGCAATCATGGACATTGTAAACACCTCACGCATTCTTGTGCAGTCAATGCTGAACCAGGACCTGCAAAACCAGGCGAGGAGGAGGTGGCTATGGCAGCATGGCGACGAGAGGAATGAGGACATGGACACAGAATTCTCTCAAACCGTGGGCCCCTGTGCTTTGGAGATCATGCTGGTAATGGGGCAGGTTCTAGCCATTGAACACCGATTTTGGGCCCGGGAAACAAGCACAGACTGGTGGGACCGCATAGTGTTGCAGTGGTGGTACGATTCCCAGTGGCTGAGAAACTTTCGCATGCATAAGGGCACTTTCATGGAACTTTGTGACTTGCTTTCCTCTGCCCTGAAACGTCAGAATACCAAGATGAGAGCAGCCCTCACAGTTGAGAAGCAAGTGGCGATAGCCCTCTGGAAGTTTGCAACGCCAGACAGCTACCAGTCAGTCTGGAATCAATTTGGAGTGGGCAAATCTACTGTGGGGGCCGCTGTGATGCAAGTAGCCAAAGCAATCATTAAGCTGCTGCTATGAAAGGTTGTGACTCTTGGACATGTGCAGGTCATAGTGGATGGCTTTGCTGCAAAGGGATTCCCTAACTGTGGTGGGGCGATAGATGGAACCCATATCCCAATCTTGGCACCGGAGCACCAGGGCGCCCACTACAAAGTACAAGGGGTACTTTTCCATGGTGCCGCAAGCACTGGTGGATCACAAGGGAAGTTTCACCAACATCCACGTGGGTTGGCCGGGAAGGGTTCATGACGCTCGCATCTTCAGGAACACTACTCTGTTCAAACGGCTGCAGCAAGGGAATTAATTCCCAGACCAGAAAATAACAGTTGGGGATGTCGAAATGCCTGTCGTTATCCTGGGGGACCCAGCATATCCCTTGATGCCATGGTTCATGAAGCCGTACACAGGCAGCCTGGACAGTAGTCAGGAGCTGTTCAACTACAGGCTGAGCAAGTGCAGAATGGTGGTAGAATGTGCATTTGGCCATTTAAAGGTGTGCTGGCGCACATTACTGACTCACTCAGACCTGAGCCAAACCAATGTCCCCTTTGTTATTGCTGCTTGCTGTGTGCTCCACAGTCTCTGTGAGAGTAAGGGGGAGACCTTTATGGCAGGGTGGGAGGCTGAGGCAAATCATCTGGCCGTTGATTATGCAAAGCCAGACACCAGGGCGATTAGAAGAGCACACCAGGAAGCGGTGCACATCAGAGAAGCTTTGAAAACCAGTTTCATCATGGGCCAGGGTACAGTGTGACTGTTGTGTTTGTTTCTCCTTGATGAACCGCCCCCCCCCCCTTGATTCACTCACAGCTTGCTTTCTAAGGAAATAAAGTCACTCTCATTTAAAAATCATGTATTCTTTATTACTTAATTATAAAAGAGGAGAGAACTGACAAGGTAGCCCGGGTGGGTTTTGGGAGGAGGACAGTAGGGAAAGAAAAGGCCACTAAAAAAATTTCATAATAATGAGAGCCTTTTCCTTGGGCTGTCCACTGGGGTGGAGTGGGCGGGCGCACGGAGCCTACCCCCACGAGTTCTTACTCGTCTGGCGGGTGAGGAGGCTAAGGAACATGGTGAGGGGGAACGGTGGTTATACAGGGGCTGCAGCGGCACTCTGTGATCCTGCTGCCGTTCTTCTGCAGCCTTCATCTATCCAGCGCCCTCCTTTCCCAAATAGCAAGCAAAGCCCATTGAGTGCTGCTTCTTTCCTGTTAATGTGCAGCTGCAGAAATCACTCCGTGGCTGGTATCATGGAAGATCAATGCTAAATGCCCCCCTTCCCCACCCCCCACACCTGTGTGGGTGGTGGCCGGACAGCTCCCTGCTAGCACAAAGCGGAAAAGCTCAGCGCCAATTGCCCCCTCCTTCCCCGGCAGCTACCTGCATGGAAGGATTTCTTTTAAGCCACAGGCAAACAGCCCAGTAGAAATGGCCATCTCTGTCCCCTTACTTAAATTCCTGAATTTCAACCAGGTTACCCTGAACGATATCACTCTCCTGAGGATAACACAGCAAGATAAAGAACGGATGTTTCTTGAATGCCAGCAATCACCGGGACCATACGCAGCTAGGCTTTGTCATGCAATGATAGCAGATTACATGTTACATGCATGGTGTGGTCAAGTGTCCTACCATGGAGGATGGAATAAAGCAGCACTGCCCAGAAACCTTCTGCAAAGGCTTTTGGAGTACCTCCAGGAGAGCTTCATGGAGATGTCCCTGGAGGATTTCCGCTCCGTCCCCAGACATGTTAACAGACTTTTCCAGTAACTGTACTGGCCGCGAATGCATTCCAAGTCCTCAGGGCAAATTAATCATTAAAAAACGCTTGCTTTTAAACCATGTCTTATATTTACAAGGTAAACTCACCAGAGGTCCCTTCCATGGCTTCATTGTCTGGGATAGTTGCTTGGGAGGGCTGGGAGGGTAATTCCATCAGAGTGAGAAAAAGCTCCCGGCTGTTGGGGAGAACGGAGTGCTGTGTGCTCTCTACAAGCTCGTCCTCCTCTTCCTCCTCCTCATCTTCCCCATCCGCAGAATCCTCAGCCATGGCTGTGATTACCACCCCCACTTTGGAATCCACGGACAGGGGTGGGGTAATGGTGGCAAACCCCCCTAGAATTGCATGCAGCTCAGCATAGAAGCAGCATGTTTTCGGCCCTGCCCCGGACTTTCCGTTTGCTTCCTTGGTTTTCTGGTAGGCTTGTCTGAGCTCCTTAACTTTCACACGGCACTGTACTGAGTCCCTGGTGTGGCCTCTTTGCATCATGGCCTTGGAAATTTTTTCAAATGTTTTTTTCATTTCGTCTTTTCGAATGGAGTTCTGTTAGCACAGAATCCTCTCCCCATACAGCGATCAGATCCAGTACCTCCCATGCAGTCCATGCTGGAGCTCTTTTTCGATTCTCAGGAGACTGCATTGTTACCTGATGAACTCTGCATGGTCACCTGTGCTGATGATCTCTCCACGCTGGGCGAACAGGAAATGAAATTCAAAAGTTCGCGGGGCTTTTCCTCTCTACCTGGCCAATGCATCCGACTCCAGATTGCTGTCCAGAGCGGTCAAAATGGTGCACTGTGGGATAGCTCCTGGAGACCAATACCATCGATTTGCAGCCACACTAACCCTAATCCGACATGGCAATACCGATTTGAGCGCTACTCTCCTCGTCAGGGAAGAGTACAGAAATTGATTTAAAGAGCCCTTTATATCGATATAAAGGGCTTTGTTGTGTGGACGTGTGCAGGGTTAAATCGGTTTAACACTCCTAAATTCGGTTTAAATGCGTAGTGTAGACCAGGCCTTAGGCCTGGTCTACACTACACGTTTAAACCGATTTTAGGAGCGTTAAACCGATTTAACGCCGCACCCGTCCACACTATGAGGCCCTTTATATCGATATAAAGGGCTCTTTAAATTGGTTTCTGTACTCCTCCCCAATGAGAGGAGTAGCGCTAAAATCAGTATTACCATATCGGATTAGGGTTAGTGTGGCCACAAATCACTGCTCTACAGCCAAAATACTTCTGAAATAAATGTTGTCAAACTTTACTAATTCTGGGTCACTGAGAACGAAAATGATGCTTAAAATTGTTGATTGGCTCTAGTTTTCAAGATATGCTATTGGGTCAGTATATATGACCCTTGACTTGGGAATATCGGAGGATAAGTGAGTTATAAAGGGAAGGGATCTCAATTTAAACCAGAAATAACTAAAATACATCTTTGACTGGATCTATGAATAAATCTATAACTGGGTTTGGACAGTACTTCCTTTTTAGGCAAAACAATGAATGATGCAATCTGAAGCTGGTACTGTGTCATGCATGATATGAATTGCATCATGTTATTCCTAGAAGTCATGGATGATGCAATCATAATGACGCTTACATCACTCTGCTGAACAAATTGCCCTATATCAGCTCTAGAAATCATACAGTGTTGTGCTCTCTTATTTGTCAGTGTTTGATTTTGCAAAGGGACACATTTCTGTTTAGCCAAAGTGAGCAGAGATGCCTCGTACTTGTGTGAACAGTGCAGATAACTTCTGCTATGTTTGTGGTGAAGTGACTTTTGCATCACAAAGCGCAGTATAACCACTATGGTTAAGAAAGCCTATCACCTTTATTTTGGCTGCAAAATTGGAGATCAGGACAAGAGGTGGGCCCCACACATATGCTGCAACACTTGTGCAACAAATCTTCGCCAGTGATTGAACAGGAAAAGGAAATCTATGCCTTTTGCAGTGCCAATGATTTGGAGAGAGCCAACAGATCATACCAGCAATTGTTACTTCTGCATGGTGCCTCCAGTTGGGAAAGGTGTGTCAAAGAAGAAAAAGTGGACTGTGCATTATCCAAACATTCCATCAGCTATACGCCCAGTCATAGGCGGCAGGTTTGTATAATTTTTGGTGGGGCCCAAAATGGTGGTGCCCCCCCACTCCCGCCCTGTAAGCCGATATAAAATGAAGCTACAACGTGTCAGCGCCACAAGATTACAAGGGTCAATTAAAAGTGGAAAGTCAGAAGCAGCACTTGCCTACTTCAATATTCAGTATTATATTTTGTTGCACCTGTTGTGATGAAGTGGGAATGTTCTTAATATTTTCTCTGAATACTGTGTGGGTGCCTCAGTTTCCCCTGCAAGATGCCAACTGAAGGTGTTGGGGACAAAGAGATCAGGTGGCCTCCTTGTCCAGAAGAGACACAGAGGCCAGAGGAGGGAGTGTCAGTTTGGAGCTGGCTGGGGAAATGGGGAGAGACTCAGAACTTGGTTCTGGGCTCCCCACCCCGCAAGATGGATCTGACAGAGGGGTTCTGTTTTCTGTACCAACAAGCTCTGTTTAAACTGTGTTCCCGTCATCTAAAAAACCTTCTGTTTTACAGTCTGGCTGAGAGTCACATCTGACTGCGGAGTTGGGGTGCAGGGACCTCTGGCTGCCCCAGGACCCCGCCTGGGCGGACTCACTGCGGAAAGTGCATGGTGTGGAAGGGCATGCTGAATGCTCTGAGGTCAGACCCAGGAAGGTGTAAGCTTCTTGCCCTGGAGACAGTCTGCTCAGAGAGGAGGCTCCCCCAGAGTCCTGACTGGCTTTGAAGGAGTGGTTCCAGAGCATCCCAGCATCCCCTTCCACACCATGCACTTCCCAGAAGTCCGCACAGTCACTAACACTCCCTCCTCTGGCCTTTGTCAAGAAGGCTAACAGCATTTTGGGCTATATAAGTAGGGGCATTGCCAGCAGATCGAGGGACATGATCATTCTCCTCTATTCAACATTGGTGAGGCCTCATCTAGAGTACTACGTGCAGTTTTGGGCCCCACATTGCAAGAAGGATGTGGAAAAATTGGAAAATCCAGTGGAGGGCAACAGAAATGATTAGGGGGCTGGAGCACATGACTTCTGAGGAGAGGCTGAGGGAACTGGGATTATTTAGTCTGCAGAAGAGAAGAATGAGGGGGGATTTGATAGCTGCTTTCAACTACCTGAAAGGGGGTTACAAAGAGGATGGATCTAGACTGTTCTCAGTGGTAGCAGAGGACAGAACAAGGAGTAATGGTCTCAAGTTGCAGTGGGGGAGGTTTAGGTTGGATATTAAGAAAAACTTTTTCACTAGGAGGGTGGTGAAACACTGGAATGGGTTACCTAGGGAGGTGGTGCAATCTCCTTCCTTAGAGGTTTTTAAGGCCCGGCTTGACAAAGCCCTGGCTGGGATGATTTAGTTGGGAATCGGTCCTGCTTTGAGTATGAGGTTGGACTAGATGACCTCCTGAGGCCCCTTCCAATCCTGATATTCTATGATACTCTAAACTGACCACCAAATTTAAGTTGCGTGTTTTTCCCGTCAGGTGAGGACTCTGGGGCAGGGCTGGGGATAAGGAACTTGGGGTGCACACAGGCTGCCCCAGGGCTAGGGCCAAAGAGGACTCTCTTCCACCCTCCCTTGCAGCAGCAAGCTCTAGGGGAGGGACCCCTCCTCTCCCCTGCAGTTCACTGCACATGCTCCTAGGTCCCTCTCAGGTCCAGAAAGCCCACTTGCCTCCCCTATGGTGGGTACCGAAGGGGGAGGTTGCCATCACGTGTGGCCTCCCCTGCTGCCACCCCTCACCATAGCCTCACTGGGGATGGGGCTGCCCCTTGCCCAGCATGGTGCAGGAGTGGGGACTGCAGGGTGGTAGCTGGGGAGGGGCACAGTATCACAAAATTCACCTAAGCCCCAGCTGCACAGGTCTAGGAAGCTCCCCTCCCCAGTGGTGTAGCCAGGTTCTAACATCAGGGGGAGCGAACACGTAAAAAAAGATGCCAGCCAACATATCCAATTACTAATCAGGTAGTTCTATAACAGGCTATAACAGGCTGCCCTGGACCCCATACCCCCTGAAGCACAAGGTAGGGGTAGGCACCACCATGTTGTGCAACAAACACTTGATAATATTACTGGACTTAGTGATGGACAATGCGGGCAGGTGGGTATTATGTCATTCAATCATTCAACCCATAAAATTGCACACATTTTGCCTCAGTGAAATTAAATATCCAGAGAATTACTGGGCCTGTGATGATGACCAGGGCTTGCTCACCTGTGGCTCCCCCTCCCTGTGCTGTGGAGGCACAGCCAGGCAGGTCTGCATCTGCAGGCAGGCACCCTGCCTCATGTGCAGCTCCCGTGGGCCCTGATAGCCACTAGACTGGGAGCCTCGGCCAATGGAATGGACTGGGCTGGGGGGCGGAAGGCAAAGGGGGAGATTGTAGGGAGCTTTGGAGGAGGGGAGGCAGTGGGGGAGGGGAGTGGGCTGGCACAAAGGGGAGGGCTCTCTGGAGAGGAGTGACAGGGGCACAGGGGTCATTGGGAGTCTCTCGAGGGGGCAGAGGGTTGTGTGGGTCTCTGTGGGGCAGGAAGCTGTGATGGGCGGAGCCAGCTGCAACCTGGGTCTGCTCTGTGGGGGGTGTTGCTATAGTCCCCTCAGGAAGCTCCCCCCATCCTGTGTATTTTATACCAGCCCCGGGGTGCCCACTGCTGCTCCTTTCCCCGCCCACGGCTCCATCTGTCTGTCCCCACAACCCCCCAGCTGTGTCCGTCTGTCTGTCCTCACAACCCCCCTGGCTGTGTCCTGGTGTGTGTCTGTCCCACAACCCTCTGGCTGTGTCCTTGATTCTGTCTGTCCCACAACCTCCAACTGTGTCTGTCTGGCTGCCCCCACCACCCCCGGCTGTGTGTGTCTGTCCCACAACCCCCCAGCTGTGTCTGTTTGTCCCCACCAATGCCCCCCCCGGCTGTGTCTTTATGTCTGTCTGTCCCCTCCACCCCCAGCTGTGTGTGTCTGTGCCACAACCCCCCTGGCTGTGTCCTTATGTCTGTCTGTCCCACAACACCCGGCTGTGTCTGTCTGGCTGCTCCCACCACTCCCGGCTGTGTCTGTCTGTCCCCACCCCCACCCCCGCTGTGTGTGTCTGTCCCACAACCCCCTGGCTGTGTCCTTGTGTCTGGCTGCCCCCACCACCCCCAGCTGTGTGTGTCTGTCCCCCCGCTGTGTGTGTCTGTCCCACAATCCCCTGGCTGTGTCTGTTTGTCCCCACCAAACCCCCCTCCCTGGCTGTGTCTCTGTATCTGGCTGCCCCCACAGCTCACCGGCTGAGTCTGTCTGACAGGCACAGACCCTGCTGCTCGCTCTGCCCAGGGCTCAGCCGCTGCCTGTGGCTCGCTCCCCCTCCCTGCTGTGGAGGCACGGCCAGGCAGCTCCGGCACCGCCCCCGGCAGCTCCCATTGGCTGGGGTTCCCGGCCAATGGGCTGTGAGCCCAGTCGCTGCTGGGGCCTCTCCCGGGAGCTGCCGCTGCAGTGAGAGCACCCGGCATTGCGACGCGGGGACCCCCGAAGCACAGGGCCTGGGGCCCAAACATTGGTGGAGCTGGGCCCAGCTTCAGGATTATTGGTGGGGCCTGGGCCCCACTGGCCCATAGAACTCGCCGCCTATGCACCCAGTACCCCACGGAGAAGGACTGCCAGTTCCTGATGTACCAGAATCATTCTCACTTGAGTCAGACGAGGAAGAGGAAGAGGATAAAACTTCTGGTCCTGAACCATCAATGTCACAGGACCCACATTTTCTCCCATCCTCCTCCTCTGAACCACACCTCATAACACAAGGTGAACTGAATGACCTTGTCAGGGATTTGGAACTACCCAAGAGTAAGGCAGAGCTGTTGGTCTCCAGACTACAGCAGTGGAATCTCCTGGCAGGTGATGTTAGGGTTTCCATGTTCCGTGACTGTCAAAAGAATCTTGTCCCGTTCTTCTTCATGGAAGGTGATCTTGAAGCCTGCAACAACATCGATGGTGTGATGGCAGCCCTCAACATCGTTCACGATCCAGATGAGTGGAGACTGTTCATTGATTCATCGAAGACAAGTCTTAAAGCTGTTTTACTGCATAATGGCAATGTTTTGCCATCAATTCCAGTTGGTCATGCAGTCCATATGAAGGAAACCTATGACAACATGAAACAACTTTTGAGGTGCATAAACTATGACCAACATCAGTGGCAGCTTTGTGGTGATTTGAAGGTTGTTGCTCTCTTGCTTGGTCTGCAGTACTGCTGTTTTCTCTGCGAATGGGATAGCCGTGCAAGAGATTCCCACTACATCAAGAAAGATTGGCCACTCTGACAGTCATTGGAGCTTGGGAGGAAAACTGTTCAGCATCCAGCACTTGTTGAATCAAGGAAGATTTTGTTACCACCCTTACACATCAAGCTGGGTCTGATGAAGAACTTTGTCAAGGCCATTGGCAAAACACAAGCAGCTTTCAAGTACCTCCGTGGAAAATTTCCAAGGTTTAGTGAAGCTAAGATAAAGGAAGGTGTCTTTGTTGGTCCTCAGATTCGTGAACTTCTTCGAGATGATGCATTTGACCATGCACTGCGTGGCAAGGAAAAGACAGCGTGGAAAGCCTTCCAGTTAGTGGCAATACATTTTCTCGGAAACAACAAGGCAGACAACTACAGGTTGTTGGTGGAAAACCTCCTCAAGGCATACAAAAGCCTTGGTTGCAACATGTCACTAAAGAGACATTTTTTGCACTCTCATCTAGATTTTTTTCCAGCGAACTGCAGAGCAGTGAGCGATGAGCATGGCGAGTGATTTCACTAGGACATTGCAACAACGGAGAAATGCTATCAGGGAAAATGGAGCCCATCAATGCTTGCAGACTATTGCTGGACAGTGACAAGAGATGCTCCATTTAATGAATACAAGAGACAAGCCAAGAAGCGCCGAGTAGACACTGAATAGGACTAAACTATGTACATGATAGTTTTTTGCCTTTTGTTTCATAATAAATTTTATTTATATAACCCTTTTGCTGATTTTTAAAGTGTTACATAAACAGGACAGGTGAAATATTATCATGTAAAGCAACCATAAACACATGAAAAGACCTAGGTTTACAATTTATGATTAAAACTCTACTATCTACACAATATACATAGACATAAAATGTAAAAACTTAAATATCTTAGAAACAGTAGCCAATCAGCTGTTTTAATTGTCATATTTGAATTCAGCACATTAAAATACATAATAAATAGCACATTTTATCTCTGAAGCAGACGACTTCTCAAAAATTGTAGACCAATGAAATCGACGGTATTGGCCTCCGGGCGGTATCCCACAGTGCACCACTGTGACCGCTCTGGACAGCAATCTGAACTCGGATGCAGTGGCCAGGTAGACAGGAAAAGCCCTGTGAACTTTTGAATTTCATTTCCTGTTTGCCCAGCGTGGAGCTCCGATCTGTTCTATCAGAGCCCTGTTACAGAAGACGAAATGACAAAACGTTTGAAAAAAATCTCCAGGCGATGATACAGAGTCCACAGCACAGTGCTGCGTGACAAGCGTAATGGAAAGCCAAAGAATCAAATGGACGCTCATGGAGGGAGGGAGGGGGTACTGAGGACTCCAGCTATCCCACAGCAGTCTCTGAAAAGCGTTTGCATTCTTGGCTGAGCTCCCAATGCCTGTAAGGTCAAACACATTGTCTGGGTGGTTCAGGGTATAGCTCGTCAATTTACCCCCTCCCCCCTCCCGTGAAAGAAAAGGGAATTAAATCGTTTCTTGACTTTTTTCAATGTCACCCTATGTCTACTGAATGCTGCTGGTAGACGCGATGCTGTGGCAGTGAAGAGCAGTATCCGCTCCTCTTCCCTCCCCAGTGGCAGATGGTACAATATGTTTGATAGCTGATGAATACCATCATCTGCCCGTAAGTGCTCCTGGCTGGCCTCAGGTGAGGCTGGCCGGGGGCACCAGGGTAAAAATAGGAATGATTCCAGGTCATTCCCAGTAGATGGTACAGAACGACTGGTAACCGTCCTCATCATAGCAACTGGGAGCTGAGCTTCATCAGCCCCCTCCCTTTCATGTGTAAAGAAAAGCTTCTGTACTGCCTGGACTATCATAGCAGCGGGATGCTGGGCTCCTCTCCCCCGCACCGTTTAATGTCCTGCCTGGACTATCATAGCAGCTGGAGGCTGCCTTCCCCTCATTTTATCTCACTAACAAGTCACTGTTTCTTATTCCTGCATTCTTTATTACTTCATGACACAAATGGGGGGGACACTGCCATGGTAGCCCAGGAAGGTTGGGGAAAGAGGGAAGTAATGGGTGGGGTTGTTGCAGGGGCACCCCCCGTGAATGGCATGCAGCTCACCATTTCTGCAGGGTCTGACACGGAGCAGCTGTGCTCTCTGGTTCTCTGATACACTGGTTCTCTAATACACTAGCCCCATATTCTAGGCAGGGCTGATTCTATTTTTAGATACCATAAAGGAGGGATTGACTCGGGGAGTCATTCCCATTTTTGTCTTTGTGCCCCAGGCCGACCTCAGCCAGGGGCACCCATGACAGCAGCAGACAGTACAGAACAACAGATAACCGTCATCTCATTGCCAATTTACAACGGCAGCAGACAGTACAGAATGACAGATAACCATCATCTCATTGCCAATTTACAATGACAGCAGACGGTACAGAAAGACTGATAACCATCTCTGCTATCATGCAAAAGCAAATGAATGCTGCTGTGTAGCGCTACAGTATTGCCTCTGTCAGCGGCATCCAGTACACATATGGTGACCGTGACAAAAGGCAAAACAGGCTCCATGGTTGCCATGCTATGGCGTCTGCCAGGGCAAAACCAGGGAAAAAGGGCGCAAAATGATTGTCTGCCATTGCTTTCCCAGAGGAAGGAGTGACCGACGACATTTACCCAGAACCACTCGCGACAATGATTTTTGCCCCATCAGGCACTGGGATCTCAACCCAGAATTCCAAGGGACAGGGGAGACTGCAGGAACTATGGGATAGCTACGGAATAGCTACCGACAGTGCAACGCTCCAGAAATCGACGCTAGCCTTGGACCATGGACGCACACCGCCGAATTAATGTGCTTAGTGTGGCCGCATGCACTCGACTTTATACAATCTGTTTTACAAAACCGGTTTATGTAAAATCGGAATAATCCCGTAGTGTAGACGTACCCTTAAATTCTTTCAGATGTTTAGGCTCAAGGCTTTACGGCACCCTACAGGAACAAAGAGACATATACAGCTTAAATCACCCAGACAGCTTTGAAAAACTCAAGCTAAGTTATTATCCTGGAGTCTCTGCAAATTTTTGTGAAAGCCACATTTACTGACTGCTTTGCACAAGGCTTCCTTGACCTCTCTGTTTCTCAGGCTGTAGATGTGGGGGTTTAGCAGAGGAGTCAGGACTCTGTAGCAAAAAGAGACAACTTTTTTCAGGTCTCTCAGTGTATCACATTCCAGTAGCAGGTAGACAATCATACTGATCATAAGACATCACTGCTAGGAGATAGCATTCTGTATATGCCACAAAAGCAAAGAAATACAACTGCGTGATGCAGCCACTGACTGAGATGGTTTTGTCCCCAGTCAGGAGACTGGCCAGAATACTTTGCAGGATGATTGTGGTGGAGCATGTCTCGAAACAGGACAAATTCCACAGGAAAAGTACATGGGGGTATGAAGATGCTGATCAGCCACAACAAGCACCACAATGAGGGTGTTCCTGGCCACGGTTGCCATGTACATCACCAGGAATATCAGGAAGATTCTGTCCCTGAACTCAGAGTCTAGAAATAATCTGGCATGTGTGATCCGGGCTAGTAAGACTCTATCACCACTCGCCACCCCATTGAAAAGTCATGGAAGACAGAAGACATTCCAGAAGACTGGAAAGGGGTAAATATAGTGCCCATCTATATAAAGGGAAAAAAGGACTACCCGGAGAATTACAGACCAGTCAGCTTAACTTCTGTACCCAGAAATATAATGGAGCAAATAATTAAGCAATCAATTTGCAAACACCTAGAAGGTAATTAGGTGATAAGTAACACTCAGCATGGATTTGTCAAGAACAAATCATGTCAAACCAACATGATAGTTGATGATCTACAACCCATCCTGGAGAATGATCCCACACTTTCACAGGCCTTGGGTGGCAGGCCAGTCCTCGCCCACAGACAACCTGCCAACCTGAAGCATATTCTCACCAGTAACTGCACACCGTACCATAGTAACTCTAGCTCAGGAACCAATCCATGCAACAAACCTCGATGCCAACTCTGCCCACATATCTACACCAGCAACACCATCACAGGACCTAACCAGATCAGCCACACCATCACCGGTTCATTCACCTGCACGTCCACCAATGTAATATATGCCATCATATGCCAGCAATGCCCCTCTGCTATGTACATTGGCCAAACTGGACAGTCTCTAAGGAAAAGGATAAATGGACACAAATCAGATATTAGGAATGGCAATATACTAAAACCTGTAGGAGAACACTTCAACCTCCCTGGCCACACAATAGCAGATCTTAAGGTGGCCATCCTGCAGCAAAAAAACTTCAGGACCAGACTTCAAAGAGAAACTGCTGAGCTCCAGTTCATCTGCAAATTTGACACCATCAGCTCAGGATTAAACAAAGACTGTGAATGGCTTGCCAACTACAGAACCATTTTCTCCTCTCTTGGTTTTCACTCAACTGCTAGAACAGGGCCTCATCCTCCCTGATTGAACTAACCTCGTTATCTCTAGCTTGCTTCTTGCTTGCATATATAAACCTGCCCCTGGAAATTTCCACCACTTGCATCCGAGGAAGTGGGTATTCACCCACGAAAGCTCATGCTGCAAAACGTCTGTTAGTCTATAAGGTGCCACAGGATTCTTTGTTGCTTTTACAGATCCAGACTAACAGGCTACCCCTCTGATACTTGACACCATGCAAGGCACTGCATTTAGCCGTATGGAGTGGAAATCCATCAACCTCATGAAGAAACTTGCACAAATACAGACAGACATCATCTTCCTTTCCAAATGCAAACGGATGGACATCATACCAAATGGACTAAAGGTAAAAAATCCACTGCTATCTACATACTACACAGACCACAGTGAGAGATTATGCCATACTCTATCAAAGAAACTGAGGAACCACCTGATCAGCCTCCTATACAGCAAACAGGAAAACATCAAAAAAGAGCTCTCCAACCTGGAGACTCTCATTAATAAGCAAACTTCCATACAAACGGACTTCACTAAAATAAGACAGGAGATCTACATCACTCACTTCACCTCTCTACAAAGGAAAAAGGACTGTAAGCTGTCTAAACTCCTACCTGCTACATGGGGCCACAACTGTGGTACCCCTAACCCACCCAGCAATATCGTCAACCTATTCAATCACACACTCAGCCCAGAAGAAACGTCTGTCCTATCTCGGGGACTCTCTTTCTGTTCTGCCACCCCCACCAACATGATACAGTTCTGTGGCGATCTGGAAGCCTACTTTTGCCGTCTCCGACTCAAAGAATACTTTCAGGACAACACTGAACAATGCACTGATACACAGTTACCCTCCCACCAACAGCACAAAAAGAAGAACTCCACATGGACTCCTCCTGAGGGTCGAAATGACAGTCTGGACCTATACATTGAATGCTTCCGCCGACGTGCACAGGCAGAAATTGTGGAAAAACAACATCGCTTGCCTCATAACCTAAGTCGTGCAGAACGCAATGCCATCCACAGCCTCAGAAACCATCCTGACATTATAATCAAAGAGGCTGATAAAGGAGGTGCTGTTGTCATCATGAACAGGTCTGACTACAAAAGGAGGCCGCCAGATAACTCTCCAACACCAAATTCTACAGGCCACTTCTCTCAGATCCCACTGAGGAATACACTAAGAAACTGAACCATCTACTCAGGACACTCCCTACACTAACACCAGAACAAATCAACATACCCTTAGAGCCCCAACCAGGGCTATTCTATCTACTGCCCAAAATCCACAAACCTGGAAATCCTGGACGCCCCATCATCTCAGGCATTGGAACTCTCACTGAAGGACTGTCTGGATATGTGGACTCTCTACTCAGACCCTATGCCAGGGTCAACTGCTAGAACAGGGCCTCATCCTCCCTGATTGAACTAACCTCGTTACCTCTAGCTTGCTTCTTGCTTGCATATATAAACCTGCCCCTGGGAATTTCCACCACTTGCATCCGAAGAAGTGGGTATTCACCCACGAAAGCTCATGCTGCAAAACGTCTGTTAGTCTATAAGGTGCCACAGGATTCTTTGTTGCTTTTACAGATCCAGACTAACACGGCTACCCCTCTGATACTTCCCACAGAGCAGTTATCAGTGGTTCACAGTCATGTTTGAAGGGCATAACGAGTAGGGTCCTGCAGGGATCGGTTCTGGGTCCGGTTCTGTTCAATATCTTCATCAATGATTTAGATAATAGCATAGAGAGTACGCTTATAAAGTTTACGGATGATACCAATCTGGGAGGGGTTGCGAGTGTTTTGGAGGATAGGATTAAAATTCAAAATAATCAGAACAAACTGGAGAATTGATCTGAAGTAAATAGGATGAAATTCAATAAGAACAAATGGAAAGTACTCCACTTAGGAAAGAACAATCAGTTGCACACATACAAAATGGGAAATGACTGTGGAAGGAAGGAGTACTGCGGAAAGGGATTGGGGGGTCATAGTGGATCACAAGCTAAATATGAGTCATCAGTGTAACACTGTTGCAAAAAAACCCAAACATTATTCTGGGATGTCTTAGCAGAAGTGTTGTAAGCAAGACACGAGAAGTAATTCTTCCGCTCTACTCCAAGCTGATTAGGCCTCAACTGAAGTATTGTGTCCAGTTCTGGGTGCCACATTTCAGGAAAGATGTGGACAAATTAGAGAAAGTCCAGAGAAGAGCAATAAAAATGATTAAAGATCTAGGAAACAAGACCTATGAGGGAAGATTGAAAAAATTGGGTTTGTTTAGTCTGGAAAAGAGAAGACTGAGAGGGGACATGATAACTGTTTTCAAGTATATAAAAGGTTGTTACAAGGAAGAGAGAGAAAAATATTCTCCTTAACCTCTGAGGATAAGACAAGAAGTAATAGGCTTAAATTGCAGCAAGGACAGTTTAGGCTGGACATTAGGAAAAACTTTCTAACTGTCAGAGTGGTTAAGCACTGGAATAAATTGTCTAGGGAGATTGTGGAATCTCCATCACTGGAGATTTTTAAGAGCAGGTTGGACAAACAACTGTCAGGGATGGTGAAGATAGTACTTGGTCCTGCCTTGAGTCAAGGGGACTGGACTAGATGACCTCTCAAGATCCCTTCCAGTTCCTCGATTCTATGATTCTATGATTGGGGCTCACACTGAGCCGGATCCTCAGTTGGTGTAAATCAAAGTAGTGCCATTTGTGTCAGTGGGGCAGATCCTCAACTGAGGACCTGTAACAAGACCTGGATCTCACGCTACATCTGTGTGAAAAAGTGCTATGAATGCTAACTAGCTCTGCGATGGGAAGGTGAGGCTAAAACTCTTAATATTCACTTGAAGAAGAGCGATGAACTCTTAATATTCACCTGAAGATGGGAGATTACCCCAGAACTGCTATTGCAGTGTTCTTACATTTGCCTCTGAAACATCTAGTACTGCCTGCTCTCGGGGAACAATACTGGCCAGGATGGCCCTTGGGTCTGATCTAATCTGGCAATTCCTATATTATTACATTCTCCTAGAGCGATACAGAGAAACCCCAAATTCCAGTTAGTTCAATTATCTGCTCTTTTGATATTTCAGCCTCTGACAGGCTGTTCCCTAAAAAAAGTTGACCTGGCACAGATAGCTTGTAACATTTTTTGTTGAAGATCGATGCAATTAAATCATTTGAGAGGAGGTTGTCAAACTGTCTATAGGATTGCAACATTAATTCTAATAGGAGATTAGGACACCCAATTCCTAGGTGGCTTTCAAAATCTCAACATAGCACCTAAGCGATGTCTATATCTTGTATATTCCCTGGGTTCAGCTGACTCATGGATTCTCTTGCAACCTGCCTGACTCAGATACAGTGAAACAGTTTTTGTTATTTACTTGTTACTAAAACCATTTGTTTTCCAAATTCCTTCTCATCCTCCTAATTTCATTCATATACTTTACCCACCTAACATGCCATTTTAATGTTTTTATTAGCTTCACTTAGTTTTAATTTCCATTATTCTATTCCAGGCTTCACCCTAGCTATCCTGAGCCAGATCCTTAGCTGAGGATCTTTCACAAGACATATATCTCAATTTCCCCATTGTTAAATGGTGCTATTAACACCGACTGACACTGCTGTGGAAAGGTGTGGCTAAAACTGCTAATATTCACAGAGATAAGGTGAGTGAGGTAATATCTCTTATTGGATCAACTTCTGGTGAGAGGGAAAGACTTTTGAGAGCTACAGAACTTGTCTCTCTCTCCAACCAAAGTTGGTCCAGTAAAAGATATCACCTCACCCACATTGTCTCTCTAATATCCTGGGACCAACACGGTTAGAATAACACTGCTAACAATATTCACAAAGCACATTCATGCCCCTGTTTGGAAGGTGATGTAGAAACACAGTCAGGAAGAGGGTGCTCACCTGTAACCACAGGACAGCTCAAGCTTCAAGTGATGACTTCTTATTTCTCAGGATTTGGTGGCCAGGACTCGGTTTCTGCCACTGAGGTAATTGGGTCTCATCATTTGATAGAAACTGAATCTGCTCAGCAAAGACACTTGCATTTACCTGAATAGACGAGCAGCTGCTGCGATCTGTCTTAGAACATGCTTTTCCTCCTCCATTTACAGAGTGCATGGGAGTCTGCATCTCCCGTGATTCCACCTCTGAAGGGGTTGAGCCTGGGGAGTTAGCCCTGTGTTTTCTGTGCAGACAGTACAAACAACTGTCCTTATGCAACCAACCTTCCTCGCCCAGAGGAATCGGCTTTCTGCTACCAGCAGTATGAGGTCATTGCTCTGCATGGCTGAAATGTAATGTAGTGCCCCTGGAGTGCATGGCCATGCAGAGACTGAGACTACTCAGCAATCTTTGCTCATGTCAATTGTCCCATTGCCTTCAGTGGAACAATTGCATAAGAAACAATGTCTCAGATAACTCAAGCCTGCCAGATTGGGTGCTGACACACAGGAAACTGAATGTAAAGTAAATGTATTTCACAGTTTGCAAGTGAAAGATTTGGATGAAAGAATCTCTCTCTCTCCCACTCACACCCCAAATGGAAATATTTCTCCCGAGGAACTTTGATGTTATCAGTAATTACGAATGTTTGTTTATTTAACAATATTCTCACCCTTATGCTGAGAGGCAGCAGAATTCAGGGTCTTGCAGATTGGTTTCCCATTGGAAAACCAGTGATGTGGAGTCTGGGTAGTTTCTTAGTGTAACGTGTATGTTTTTATACTATATACACCAGTCCTGGAACAGAGATGACCACAGACAACATGCCAGAATCCTCCTTTTAGGGATCTCAGCCCATACGTCAGGAGCAGGACTAGCATGCAAGGACCTTCCCCCACACAATACTTTCAGCCCAGGACCCTAAGGGTGAAAGCTGGGTCATCACCAGTGAGTGGGAGCTGGGCAAGGCAGGGTAATTCTCTGTATCACCACTCTGACAAGTGTAGCTGTGATTCTCTCTAATGCTGTTGCATCATGAACTAACTTCACATATTTTCCATGCAACAACCTTCTGGGCTGCATCCTAATAGCTATTGCAATAGCTTCTGTATAGTTCCAGTGTGGTTCCTGGGATGTGCACTATGGGTTGCCTGACCATTCTGTGTGTTGGAGTCTCATTTATAAATATCTCCTGTCTGTGTGTTCCATTCTATGCATCCGAAGAAGTGAGCTTTAGCTCACGAAAGCTCATGCTAAAATAAATTTGTTAGTCTTTAAGGTGCCACAAGTACTCCTGTTTTTTTTGCGGATACAGACTAACATGGCTGCTACTCTGAAACCTGTCATTTATGAGAGATTCCTGCCTCTCCAAAAGGAACAGAACATACCAGACTGGGAGAACTAGCGGGAAGCCACCAGAGAGGTGGGAAGCACAATGTTCTGTTTCCATAGGAACATAGGAATTGCCAGACTGCATCAGACACTAGCTCGATTTAGTCCTATATCCTGACAGTGGCCAGACTCAGATGTTTAAGAGGAAGGTGTAAGAATGCCACAGGAGGCAGAGGTGGGATAATCTGCCCCCCCCCTTATAGCTCTCACCTGGATCTCTAATACTTAGAGATTGGCTCAAACCCTGAAGCATGAGGTTTAGTATCATTTCCAGTATGTTGGTTAACATAAGAACATAAGAAAGGCCGTACCAGGTCAGACCAAAGGTCCATCTAGCCCAGTATCTGTCTACTGACAGTGGCCAATGCCAGGTGCCCCAGAGGGAGTGAACCTTACAGGCAATGATCAAGTGATCTCTCTCCTGTCATCCATCTCCATCCTCTGACAAACAGAGGCTAGGGACACCATATCTTTCCCATCCTGGCTAATATCCATTTACGGACTTAACCACCATGAATTTATCCAGTTCTCTTTTAAATGCTGTTATAGTCCTAGCCTTCACAACCTCCTCAGGTAAGGAGTTCCACAAGTTGACTGTGTGCTGCGTGAAGAAGAACTTCCTTTTATTTGTTTTAAACCTGCTGCCTATTAATTTCATTTGGTGACCCCTAGTTCTTGTATTATGGGAATAAGTAAATAACTTTTCTTTATCCAATTTCTCCACATCACTCATGATTTTATATACCTCTATCATATCCCCCCTTAGTCTCCTCTTTTCCAAGCTGAAGAGTCCTAGCCTCTTTAATCTTTCCTCATATGGGACTCTCTCCAAACCCTTAATCATTTTAGTATCAGAGGGGTAGCCGTGTTAGTCTGGATCTGTAAAAGCAGCAAAGAATCCTGTGGCACCTTATAGACTAACAGACGTTTTGCAGCATGAGCTTTCGTGGGTGAATACCCACTTCTTCGGATGCAAGTGGCATCTTGCATCTGAAGAAGTGGGTATTCACCCATGAAAGCTCATGCTGCAAAACGTCTGTTAGTCTATAAGGTGCCACAGGATTCTTTGCTGCTTAACCATTTTAGTTGCCCTTTTCTGAAACTTTTCCAGTGCCCGTATGTCGTTTTTGAGGTGAGGAGACCACATCTGTACACAGTATTTGAGATGTGGGCGTACCATGGATTTATATAAGGGCAATAATATATTCTCAGTCTTATCGCTATCCCCTTTTTAATGATTCCTAACATCCTGTTTGCTTTCTTGATTGCCTCTGCACACTGCATGGACATATTCAGAGAACTATCCACGATGACTCCAAGATCCTTTTCCTGACTCGTTTTGGCTAAATTAGCCCCCATCATATTGTATGTATAGTTGGGGTTATTCTTTCCAACGTGCATTACTTTACATTTATCCACATTAAATTTCATTTGCCATTTTGTTGCCCAATCACTTAGTTTTGTGAGATCTTTTTGAAGTTATTCACAATCTGCTTTGGTCTTAACTATCTTGAATAGTTTAGTATCATCTGAAAACTTTGCCACCTCACTGTTTACCCCTT
Organism: Mauremys reevesii; assembly: GCF_016161935.1. NCBI lineage: Eukaryota > Metazoa > Chordata > Testudines > Geoemydidae > Mauremys > Mauremys reevesii. Next base: position 13,374,495 of record NC_052637.1, on the reverse strand, counting down.
TCTCCAGATCATTTATGAATAAATTGAATAGGATTGGTCCTAGGACTGACCCTTGGGGAACACCACTAGTTACCCCTCTCCATTCTGAGAACTGACCATTAATTCCTACCCTTTGTTACCTGTCTTTTAACCAGTTCTCAATCCATGAAAGGACCTTCCCTTTTATCCCATGACAGCTTATCATTAATTAGGATAACTCTGAACATTATCCATGTAAATATCCAATCCTTGACATTCCAAACATATTAAATCAACCTGATAGTTTTCTTTGACAGGATAACAAGGCTTGTGGATGGGGGGAAGCGGTAGATGTGGTATATCTTGACTTTAGTAAGGCTTTTGATACTGTCTTGCATGACCTTCTCATAAAATATGAGACCATTGTTTCTTGTTCTGTCATCTGCCACCACCGAGAACAGCTTAGCTCCATCCATTTTGGAACCGCCCCCCTTCAGGTAGTTGAAGCATGCTATCAAATCCCACTCACTCTTCTCTTCTGCAGACTAAATAACCACAGTTCCCTCATCCTCTCCTCATAAGTCATGTGCCCCAGTCCCCTGATAATTTTCATTGCCCTCTCCTGGACTCTCTCCAATTTGTCCACATCCCTTCTGTAGTGGGGGGACCAAAACTGGACACAATACTCCAGGTGTGGCCTCACCAGTGCTAAATAGAGGGGAATAATCACTTCCCTCGATCTGCTGGCTATGCTCCTACTGATACAGCCCAATATGCCATTGGCCTTCCTAGAAACAAGGCCACACTGCTGACTCATATCCAGCTTCTCTTCCACTGTAATCCCCAGGTCCTTTTCTGCAGAACTGCGTCCTAGCCATTCGGTCCCTAGTCTGTAGCAGTGCATGGGATAATTCTGTCCTAAGTGCAGGACTCTGCACTTGTCCTTGTTGAACCTCATCAAATTTCTTTTGGCCCAATCCTCCAATTTGTCTAGGTCACTCTGGATCCTATCCCTACCCTCTAGCATATCTACCTCTCCCCACATCTTAGTGTCATCTCCAAACTTGCTGAGGCTGCACTTCATCCCATCATCCAGATCATTAATAAAGATGTTGAACAAAACCAGCTCCAGGACCGACCCCTGGGACACTGTGCTTGATACCGGCTGCCAACTTGACATCGAGCCATTGATCCAATCCATACTTCTTTAACTTGCTGGCAAGAATACAGTGGGGGACTGTATCGAAAGCTTTGCTAAAGTCAAGATATATCACATCCACTGCTTTCCCCATATCCACAGAGCCAGTTATCTCATCATAGAAGGTAATCAGGTTGGTGAGGCATGGAATCAATGAATGGACTATAAGGTGGATAGAAATTTGGCTAGATTGTCGGGCTCAATGGGTAGTGACCAATGGCTCGATGTCTAGTTGGCAGCTGGTATCAAGAGGAGTGCCCCAGGGGTCAGTCCTGGTGCCAGTTTTGTTCAACATCTTTATCAGTGATCTGCATGATGGGATTAATGGCACCCTCAGCAAGTTCGCACATGACACTAAACTGGGGAGAGAGATAGATACACTGGAGGGTAGGAATAGGGTCCAGAGTGACCTAAACAAATTGGATGATTGGGCCAAAAGAAATGATAAGGTTCAACAAGTGCAGAGTCCTGCACTTAGGAAGGAAGAATTCCATGCATTTCTACAGGCTGGAGACCAGAGTCTGCTTCCATCTTCTCCATCTGCTGACTTGCTTTCCTATGATGTGCTTTTCTTTCTCGTTGCTTCCTTCCTGTTCATGTGTCATAGAATCATAGAATATCAGGGTTGGAAAGAACCTTAGGAGGTCATCTAGTCCAACCCCCTACTCAAAGCAGGATCAATCCCTAACTAAATCATCCCAGCCAGGGCTTTCTCAAGCCTGACCTTAAAAACCTCTAAGGAAGGAGATCCCACCACCTCCCTAGGTAACCCATTCCAGTGCTTCACCACCCTACTAGTGAAAAAGTTTTTCCTAATGTCCAACCTAAACCTCCCCCTCTGCAACTTGAGACCATTACTCCTTGTTCTGTCATCTTCTACCACTGAGAACAGTCTAGATCCATCCTCTTTGGAACCGCCTTTCAGGTAGTTGAAAGCAGCTATCAAATCCCCCCTCATTCTTCTCTTCTGCAGACTAAACAAACCCAGTTGCCTCAGCCTCTCCCCATAAGTCATGTGCTCCAGTCCCCTAATCATTTTTGTTGCCCTCCGCTGGACTCTTTCCAATTTTTCCACATCCTTCTTGTAGTGTGGGGTCCAAAGCTGGACACAGTACTCCAGATGAGGCTTCACCAATGTCGAATAGAGGGGAATGAACATGTCCTTCGATCTACTGGCAATGCCCCTACTTATACAGCCCAAAATGCAATTAGCCTTCTTGGCAACAAGGGCACACTGTTGACTCATATCCAGCTTCTCATATCCAGTTTCCTGGAAGGTGCATCAGAGAGAGAGAGAGAGAGAGAGAGAGAGAGAGAGCATTAAGGGAGCCTTAAGCCAGTTCTGAGCAGACTCCATGTCCTCAACTCAAACTGAGCATGAACCAATTGTATTTCCCGGGTTGGCAGACAACCTGAAATTCTAGCCCCCAAGACAGCTCCCTTAGCCATAGTTGTCCCCTGCCTGAGTGCACCCCACCTCAGCCAGAGCCCCTCCACCCTGCCTGAGCTCCTATCTCTCATTTCCAGGCTCTTCCTCAGCATGCCCCACCTCAGTCTGATCTCCTGTAATTCATCCTGGGGCCTTTCCTCAGTGCCCCCACCTTTGCTAGAGCCCATCTGTCTCTCACCCTCCCCTCCTCAGCACTTCCTGCCTCAGAGAGATCCCCCCTCTCTCTCACCTCCTGATCCTGCCTCTGGCTTCCCACCTCAGCCACAGCCCCATGTGTCTCTCCTCATCCCCCCCATCTCTCACCTCCCACTTCAGTGTGACCTGTCTCTCACCACCTGCCTCAGGGCTACCTGCCTTTGCCTGAGCCCCCCACCCCCGCCTCTCACTTCCTGCATCAGTCCGAGCCCCCACACGCCTCGCTTCCCACCTCAGCCTGAGCCCCCATCTCTCACCCTGACCTCACCCTGAGCTTGTTATACCAATAAAATAAAAACCACCAGGATCTTATTAAAGGGGATAAGACATTTATGCCACATTTATTGTAAACATAATAATAAAACAAAATATAACAGTAAACAACGTTGTTTGGCTACTTATTCCTACCATTTACTTATTTCTTATGTATATATATTCATTCAAACAATCATTCATTCAAGTTCTATATAGATGTTATAGTTACCAGCATGGGAGTTGCTCGTGACAGAATACTGGCCAGGTATCCTCCTCATGAGAGTGGAGCCGAGTCTGTGTCAGATGCGCACCTGATGCTCCTGGAGGGTGGTAGCAGAATCAGAGACTCAAAGTTCTTAGTCTTTAGAGTCCATTTTTATAGGGATTTATTCCTATGTCCGTCTATGGGAGTTGCCTCATCCTGCTGTTGCTGAATCAGTCAGTAGATGGCACATTCCTGATGGCTCCATGCTGTCAGATGTTTGTTTTTCTCATCCTTTGAGATGGTGGGGTGGATTCCAGTTTGCCCTCCGGGGGTCAGCTGGTTGATCCCACTTGCAGGGCCGGTGCAACCATTAGGCAAATTAGGCGGCTGCCTAGGGCGCCAAGATTTGAGGGCACCAAAAAACGGTGCCGAAAATGTCTGGGATGCTCACCCCGTGCTGTGGCTTTGATCAGCTCCGGCTGACCGGGAAGTGATGTCATTCCTCCTCCGGCCACCTGGGGCACTGTGCTGCTCCCTCCTGCTCTGGCTCTTCTCCAGCCCCCCTCCCCCTACCCCCCTGCTCAGCCCTGCCCCACTCCCCTGAGCTCTGCAGCAGGGCTGGGCCTGCATAGATAGAGAGACAGACCCAGCCACGCCACCAGGGAGTGCTGAGGGGTGGTTCCCCCCTGCCTTCAAAGCCAGCCCCGCTCCCCCCACAAGTGCCTGCCCCCTGCCCCTCCCAGAGGCCTACCCCCCAATAGAAGCCTGTGTAGGGCCCCAGAATATCTAGAGATGGCCCTGGTACCCGTCACCCTGCCTCTAGCCAGCCCCTGCTGCACCTCCCTGCCCTGCCTCCAGCCAGGTCCACACCCCCTGCCCGCAGCCAGCCCCACACACCCCTGCCTCCAGCCAGCCCCACACCCCCTGTCTCCAGCCAACCTCACACCCCCTGCCTCCAGCCAGCCCCTGCTGCACCCCCCCTGCCCTGCCTCCAGCCAGCCCCACACCCCCTGTCTCCAGCCAACCCCTGCCGCACCCCTGTGCCTGAAGCCAGCCAGTCCCACACCCTGTCAGGTTATTCATTTATTTTCATTAAATATGTAGACTAAATAATGAAATTAATAAATTTTCAAGCCAAACATATTATTCTAATGAACAACGCCATATTATGCAGTACTCATTTTTGAAAGTTTATAATTGATGCTCTGGGGGGGAAGGGTGGGGGTGGGCAGTGCAAGGTGGAAGTTTTGCCTAGGGCACAAAGTATCCTTGCATCGGCCCTGACCACTTGACACCTTCTTCGGCAGATGGATACCGTATTGCCAGGCTGGCACCTCCCTGATCATTCATGTAACCCAAGCATTCATTCACATACATTCCTTCCTTTAATCACATTTATTTTACTGTCTACACTACTTTCAGGGTGTTACTGATTTGTCTGAGACTCCCTGCCCTACAGAGGGAAGGTTTTTTTCTGTGTCGTCTCTAAGAGCAGTTGCTGTTACAATGTATCAGTTTTAAGTGCAGCAAAGAGTCCTGTGGTACCTTATCGACTAACAGACGTATTGGAGCATGAGCTTTCGTGGGTGAATACCCACTTCGTCGGATGCAAGCAGTTTTAAGTGGGGAGTTAATTAACGGTTTACACAGTGTCAAGTACAAAATATCACCTAGAGACAATTGCTGGCTCAGGCTCACAGCCCTGGTTAATTATAAAATATCAATTACAAAGCAGGCTTAGAGAACAGAGTCAATTGACTGTTTACAAGTTTTACTTCCTGAGAAGGGATGCAATCAGGGACAGTAGCTTGTAAATTACCAATAAATCCAAGAGATCTTTTACTTGGTAATGTTATGAGAGCAATTATGGGGAATCACTTTCATTTCTACTATAAACCTTCTTTAATATCCCTACAAACTAACCTATCACCCTCCCGCCTAAACAAGAGCCACGCCTCTTCCTTCCCACCTCAGCCCAAGCCCCCATGCCCCTCACTTCCCGCCTCAGCCCACACTAACCTATCACCCTCCTGCCTAAACAAGAGCCCCCCACCTCTGATTTCCCCCCGAGCCCCTCACTTCCTGACTCAGCCTGAGCCCCCCTGCTCCTCCCTTCCCCCCTCAGCCTGAGCTCCCTTGCCCTTCACTTCTCCCTCATTGGTCTCTCCCCAGCCACCCAACCTCAGCGCTTCCCACTGCATCAATGGAGCCGCCTCAGCGCTTTGCACCTGGCCTGAGCCCATCAGCTCCCTTCTTCAGACACAGCCCTGCCTGCAGCTCGGCCCTGCCCCATGTCTACCCTTCTTGCCCCACCTCAGACACAGACCTCACCCTCCCCTGGCTAGGCCTCACCCCTACCCTTCTCTGTATTGTCACCCCTTCCACACCCCTCACCCTCTGCTGCCCCTAGTGCTCATAGTAAATATAGCCGCCGCTTCCCCACCCCTCACCCTCTACTGCCCCCTGTGCCCATTATACAGTATAGTTGCCCCTTCCCCACCCCTCACACTTTGCTGCCCCTAGTGCTCATTGTCTGCCTGAGTGTGCAGAGAGCCTGAGACTATAGCTCTCAGAGGGGGGAGCTGCGCCATTCATCTCAATGGAGTGTTGGACCCACCGCTCCCTGGGGCCTCCAACAACCCCACCTCAGCAGCAGATAATGTGTGTGTAGCTGGAGTTGAAGAACACAATCCCAGTGCATTACACCTGTTGTATGTTAATGTTTCTCTGTGTCAGAGTGCAACACCTTTAGAGCAAATTAATGAAAAATAAAACTAGTTTTCACAAAGGGTTAAATTTCCATGGAGTTTCTGCCTATAAATCTTGCTTTGTGCTATTAAATACACATTTTCAGAGACAGTCACAACTGTGATGGTTGCCAGCAGTGGCCAGGTGATGTACAGGTTTAGGGGCACAACAAGAAAAAATATTCCCATCATGGAGTCTTCAAATAAAGACAAACTTGTGCAAATACTCAAATCTCTTGCACCTCAAATTGTCACCATAGCTGTGAAATGAAAAATTAGGGTTTCACTATTTGGGGGCACTGTTTGTGATCCCAGACCCACTAGCTTCAGGATGGCAAACACCAAACATATCCATTTCACTTCTTTCCTATCAGTCTGAGAGACTAATAGGCCAAAAGGGACAATTAGTAGTAGTAGTAGTATTGATGTTTGACAGCTGTGCTTTCATGTCCTATCTAAGATAACAGCCTTATTGTGCTCACATGACTTCAACACTGTATGAGACGATCCCTGACTTAACAGCCTTACATTCTAAATACATAAACCAGACCAAAGGTGGGAATGGAAACAGATGCACAGAGAAGCAAGGTGACTTTCCACAGGCTACCCAGCAAATAAGTGGCAGATCCAGGAAGCAAATGTGCCCTTAGCCCGGGATGGAAGGAAGGACAGCTATACTATCTAACTGCTGCTGCATAGGATTACTGAGGAGAACTTAGCATGGATACTGTACTGGATGAATGATATGCATAAATTATAATGGAGGTCAGATAGCAGCAGAATCTCTGGGATGGGAAAGTGGCTGATATATTATAGAAAGACCTCTCCAGATGGCTGCAGAAAATGCAGGATAAGAAAGGGTCAGCTATAGAGCAAGATTCTCAACTCTGGCAAAACTTGAATAGTTCTGATTATTTCAATGGGGCAACGCCAGCAGGGAATCTGGCCCACTGTCTCCATCAGAGCTACAGCAGTTTACACCAGATTAGAATATGTCCTGTAATGTTGTATTGGAGAGCACAAGGAAAGGGATGTTATACTTCACAATGACCACAAGGTGGCAAAAAGTGTAGGAGGGGGAAGAAAGGAGAAAAATAGTCAGCTATATTGGCCACTAAATATCGGTCCAGGATTCCTAATGGAAAAGAGATGTATTCTTTGAGGTGTCCGGTAGATGACAGTACTGTCAGGAATTAATAATGGACAGCTATTCCATGAAATAACCATTACAAGGCAGCAGAGGATCAATATTAGCAAAAAGCAGTGTATTGTAATGTACCATCATACTGCACAGTCATCGCTCAAAAAGGTAAACTAGTGCTTCATGATGATGTGAAACATTTCCCCACCCCAGAGACTCATTAGGCAGTTTCTCTAAATGCAATTACATTTGGCAAAAAACAAGTCAAGACACATGAGGAGACAAAAAATTATCCGTAATGGTGATGAGTTGAAGTGAGACCTTATTAAAAAGTTTTGGAACCAAATTGTACTTATTTAAAAATTTGGAATTGGATAAGAAACAACAATCTCCTACAGGGATCTGTAATCAGATATAAGTGGATGGTCTTATTCATGCCCCAAAACACTAGTTTAATTCAGGTCAAAATAGAACAGCTGTCATCTGAAAGAAAACTTACTGATAGAAATGCCAACTTCAGGGAATATAGAAAATACACTGTGATGCACAAATACAGTGGTTACACAGACTATATCACAATATTTGCATAGATTGATGTGTGTACACACATCTGTACATGTGTAAATTGTGCCTCTACACAAACCACTCTCCTCTTCTGTATGGTTTTAGATAGCCTCAAGTTTGCTCTTTTCTAAATCTCGTAGAGCAAGTTCTCTTGAGTTCAAGTGATAGCCAACATGATAACCTTGAATGGCAAACAGGAAGGCTGGGATTTCCAAAGGAGACTAAGGTAATTACCCAAATCCCAGTTGGATATGGATGCCTAACTCCCTTGGGCTCCTTTGAAAATTTCAGCCAAATTTAAGGTGGTCAAGGATTAGTTCTAATATAAGACCCTCATCTGTGCAGTGCCAGGCTATTTAGGATTGAGAGGTGGGACTCAGTACAAACTTCTTCACAGCAGCCTTACCCTCCCTCCAACCATGAATACTTGGTCACGCACAAAGCTTTTTCTGAGTGTTCTGCTTTATTGGAAGGTGCTCTGTGCAGGTAAAGGTAGGGAGGAAGAGCTGATAGTGTGTGTGTGGAGGAAATACTAAGAGGGAAATCAAAGATCTCAGAAACATCTAAGGCACCAAAGTTTAATGTCCACATTTCATTTTGCAACCATGCAAAGACACTTCAAACCCAGCTGGACAATAAAGGCCCCAGTTATAAAAGTCCCTTCTCTAATTTCCTAGCCAAAAGGTTTCCTGAATGTTTTCAGGCCCAGCTTTGAGAAATCCTGAATGACATTGTGGAAGAATATAGACTCAGTCAAAGAGATTGTTAACAAGTCCATTTAAGACTGTGGTCTATCCTCATAAGAGGAGACCATGAATGATCAACAGAACTCAAGCCTGAGGACCCTTCAGATGTCTCCTGTGCATTTGGGAGAGGTAGGAGCATTTTGGGAATGAGAATCTCAACATGCAGATGTGGTAAATGCTTTTTGTAGAATGAGGTCCAGCAAACGACACTTGTACTTCTCCCGTAGCAGGAGGCTACCACAATAGTGACCAGCAGGGGGTGGAATGTGTGTCCAGTTAAGAAACGCAGCAGTGATCAAGATGAAGAGACACACTCCAGGGTGTTTGTTAGACCCCTCTCAGCTCCCATCCACTGGTGATGACCAAAGCAGGAGATTGCTGATTGGCCCAGGTGTTGTCCTCACTAAATCACAGGTGGGTCCCAGGTAACTGGCTCAAACCATCAATCTGGACTGTGTGCCACAATTTCCCTACTTATGTTTTGCTGCTGTTACTGTCTGAGCTGCTAGTTTTCAGTGGGAGCCAGGCCTCCTGTCTGGGGCTGGCTTGGGTTACACTTTGGGCTCAGCTCCCCATCTTGTGCTCTCGCTTTTCTGCCATGTCAGGGTTCTTGCCTTGCTCTAAGACCCTGAGCACCTTTGTCTTGTTTTGTTTTTTGTGGTCTGCCTCACTGCCACTGAAGTCCCAGATGTGCCGCCCCTCTCCACTGGCCGCCCCAAGCAGCTGCTTGCTGGGCTGGTGCCTGGAGCCGGCCCTGCTTTCTATAAGTCTATAATATATAACTAAACTATTGTTGTATGTAAAGTAAACCAGGTTTTTAAAATGTTTATGAAGCTTAATTTAAAATTAAATTAAAATGCAGAGCCCCCCAGACCAGTGGCCAGGACCCAGGCAGTGTGAGTGCCACTGAAAATCAGCTCGCATGCCGCCTTTGGCACGTGTGACATAGATTGCCTACCCCTGGTATATATATTTAATATTCAGTAAAATAATGGCTTGGGAGCAAGTTATGTTAGGTAGCTAGGTAATCTCATTTCAATATTTCATCAAAACAAAATAAAAATGTAGGTTTTGAGTATCCTGTGATATTTTCAAATAAGTAGAAATGGATTTTTTTTCAGTTAAAAAATTGTGTTTTGGAAAACCTTTTTTTTCCATCTTTTTGCAAAACCTCTGAAAAAAATTAATGGTAAATTTATAATTTTGTTTCCTTCCAAAATCTTCCATGAAAGTAATAGGCATTTTTAAATCAGATTTGGTATCTATAGTAAAGTGTTTTGAATGTGAAAAGTGGTCTATAAGTATCAATCGTCATCATCCCCTCTGATACCAAATACTCATAGCAGAACCCCAGAGTAGGTGGGTTGTACTTCTGCCCTAGGAGGTGGGATACCTCAATAGATGAAAGAATGACTAGATTTTTTCCCCCCACACAGGATGGTGAGATAGTGAAATATCAGGCTGAGATCTGAAAGAGGCCTAAGGTTTAGGCATTTAAATGCGATTGAAACATCAAAGATCTGGTTATGGGGCCATTAGGTAAACAGAATGAGGTTATAGCATTTAATTGACAAGTCTACAATAATTTTTAAGTTTTTCTTCTCCAAATTGTGATGGGATCATAGACTATCAATAATCTATTTCAGCTGTTAAGCTTTATAGATAGACATTCCAAGGCCAGAAGGGACCATTGTGACCATCTAGTCTGATGGTATAACACAGTTGAGAACTTCCCAGACAAAAAAAATCTCCCTAGTCTGGGGAGACGCAACTGTGAGGCTCATAGGATCGTGGCTTTAAATATTATCAAGTTATATTGATTACTATGTCCCCAAATTTCACTTTAGTATTATTTTTATATTGAAGAATTTGCTTAGTTTCCCCTACATACTCTGAATGGCAAACACAGACTGGAGAAATCAAACGTCCATCACCAATTTCATCCTCCTGGGATTTGGGAATCTCCCTGAACTACAGATCCTTCTCTTCCTGGTTTTCCTGGTCATCTACATCGTGACCATGTCTGGGAACATCCTCATTGTTGTGCTAATTGTGGCTGATCAGCACCTTCACACCCCCATGTACTTCTTCCTGGCGAACTTGTCCTGCTTGGAGACCTGCTACACCTCCACCATCCTGCCCAGGATGCTGGCCAGTTTCCTGACTAAGGACAGAACCATCTCATTTAGTAGCTGCATCACACAATATTACTTTTTTGTTTTTATGGCATCTACAGAATGGAATCTCCTAGCAGCAATGTCTTATGATCGGTGTTTAGCGATATGTAAACCTCTGCACTATGCAGCCCTTATGAACAGCAGGTCCTGTCTCTGGCTAGCAGCTGGGTCTTGGATAAGCGGATTCCTATCTGGTATCATATCAACATTATCAATGTGTCAGTTAATTTTTTGTGGTCCCAATGACATTGACCATTTCTTTTCTGATTTTGTCCCAATGATGAAGCTCACATGCAGTGACATTCACCTGATGAAAGTTTTGGCTCTTACACTATCCTTGATTTTCTCTCTGACCCCATTTCTTTTAACTGTGACATCCTACATTTATATCATCTCCACAATCCTGAGCATCCCTTCAACCACAGGGAGGAAAAAAGCATTTTCCACCTGCTCCTCTCACCTCATCGTGGTTACACTTTTCTACGGGACCATAACTGTTGTCTATATGTTTCCAGCAACCCATAGGCTAAAAGACTTAAGCAAAGTGTTCTCTGTCTTCTGCACAGTCCTGACTCCCATGGTCAATCCTCTCAAAAATAGCCTGAGAAACAAAGAGGTGAAGGAGGCCATGAGGAAAGCTCTTAGGAAATATATAACTTTCCAGAGTTCAAAAATTTTACCAAACTGGGTTTTTTTTAGGTTAAAATGAACTAGATACACAAATATTTAAAAAATTATCCAAATGAAATGTTCTCACTGAGGAGATGGAGAGAAAGAACTACATCCTTACTAGTCACATTGCTCAATGCATTGCTAGAAGCTGCTCATGGATAGGCTTGGAAGGATTTTGATTTTTTCGGTAAGGATTGGTAAACATCGATTTCACTGTACACACAAACCACCGAAAATATATTTCCATCAACACCAATCAAAACTTACCGATGGACAAAGTAAGAAAAATGCTTCTTGAGGACATATTTGATTTTGATTTACGGATATTTACTTTGTGTATTTTGTCATGTGATATTGACAATTTGTATTTTAAGGACTATAAAGCTTTAACTTCATGAAGCTCAATGTCGGTCACTAAATAATTGTTTGACATCCCTAGTCTGACACACGCCCCATAATTTGGGGGAATAGTGAACATTTAAATCAATAAAAATAAAAAATAAAATGCTTAAAAGCAAACAGTGATATTCTCCACTGAAATTATTTAAAAAATATCAAAATATAATTCTGCCAACCCTACTCATATACCATGGAGATGGGTGTCATATAAACAGATGAATAGACTAGAATGGAATAGAACAAACAAATCTTGTATAGGTTGCATCAGGACACACCCCTCACACCCCATACCTTATCAGGATGGAAATCAGAAGGTCAAGGAAAAGCCCCCTGATGTCCCTTGCTACACACACATTGCCTGCGATGACATCATGACACTGGGAGGCTTTTGCTTCCATCTCCAATTCACACTGAAGTGCAATACATACCCCAGCTTCATCACACTCACCCTCCAACCCAACACCCCAATGGTGACCTCGGCATAATTACGGTAGAACAACTTCCAACTGCATGGAGCATGTGACTGATGTGCTGATCTGTTGATACAAGGGTGCCTGAGGTCCCATTGTGGTTCAGCGAACTGGTGCTGCGGGGCACAGGAGAGCCAGGAGGGCTGGAGGCAGAGTGGGGAAGCTGGTGCAGCAGGGGTTGTGGATTCATAAGGGGCTGGGAAGGGCTAAAGGTCGTGAGCGGGATGGATTTATTTGGGCAGGATGTCCCAGTAATAGGAGAGAGAAATTAAATCTAATCCTACAAAGTGTCAAATGTCTGGTTAACAGAAGGGAATCTACTGGGTTGAAAATGACATAAATTTAAGCACAGCTGGTAACATCAGCTTTCTGGGTCATTTCTTCTCTGCGGGGGTGGGTTGAAAAAAAATGAGATATTCCCTAGGAAAAAAAAGTCTTTAAAGCAACAATTTTTAGATCTTTTATTAGCAACATTCCCACACTTCAAATGATAATAAAAATCCTCTTTACCCAAACCTCATTTTAAACAGTTAGTTTATCTTTAATGTACACACCAGTAGTAGACAATCTGTCACCATCCTTTCCACTATCAAAAGGAATCTGTACCACAGCCTTCATGATCACAACATGATCAGACCTGAGAGCAAGCATATACAATTTCAGCTGAAACGGTTAACGTGTGGCAAAACCATAAGTAATGCTACGAGTTAGTCCTGGAAGTCACTGAGTCTGGGATTTTTACATGACCTCCGCAATTTCAGCCCCGGGCTTCAGTGATTTCTTGTTTATTGCCTACATCCTGCCTGTGACTTTTTCTAACAATAGCTGTGACAAAATCATAACCTTAGTCATAAGCAATGGAGAGCTGGGTGTTCTAATGAGAAGTGTAGATGCTTTTAATAACATGCAGTGTGTATAGCACATAGCAACATCTACTGTTCAGGTTGTTTGACACTTCCCAGATGAGATTTTCAGCTGCAAATTTTAACTAATTCAGCTGAAATTTCCCATGCAGAGTCTCTTTCACTCCCTCTTGCACATACAGACACGTTCTTTGCACCGTGTTTTTTTTCTCCATCATCTTCTCACTCATTTCATCCCCCATAATCACAGTATGCTCCCTTCATCACCTACTCATCTTCCTCCTGCCCCATGCATGCACCTTACTGAATGACCCTGTGCCCTGTCCATCTCTTTTGACCTGATTCTGCATCCTGAAGTATTAATGCAATGAGATGGCCCGCCCAGCCTCAGAACAACCAATGAAAGAGAAAACACTGCCCAGACCAAAAAGATCATGTCCCAGACTGGGGAATAAACCCACACACAGAGCAACAGGAGTCGTGGCCAACCTGCCAACCCAGAGAATCTGTCCATGGACCAGCTACCTCAAATATTAAGAACTTCAATAAAAAGTCACATGCCCCCACTCCCATTTTTGCTGTCCTCTCTCTTCTCCCCCATTTTGTCTGTTTTCTGACAAGCAGGAAAAGTGACCACAAAACTCACAGCTGAGTAAAAATCCAAGAACACAACTAACTCTGTCTTCCCCACTAAGGACTCTGACGAAAGAAGGATTCAACCCAAGAGCCGGTCTCTGAAAGAGGCACTTAGATAAGTTTTAATTGAGATGAGCGGTTATACAAACCAAATTCCTGATTCAAAATGCTTCATAACCAATGCAATGCCAAATTTTTGCATGAATTGTCTAGTGTGCTTGTCATTAGTCTAAGAAGGCTGAGGTTTCTGTATTCCAAACCCCAAGCCATATGTAACTATTTAATGTTGTACAGTGACAAGGTCATGTGAAGAGCATTGACTCTGTGGGCTCATTGATTCCATTAAAATTGACAACAACATTTCCTAGCAGCTATAATATGGAATAGACCATACATGGCCGAAGGTAAGAAATGAGAGGTTTTGTTCTTAGGCGTCTAGAGGGCAGAGGATGTAAGGAATGGGAAGGGTGTGGTGATGCTGGTCAGTGGCCAATGGATAGCAGAAGCAGAAATGGAAGGACAGGAAAGGAGAAGTCACACTGCCAAGTGACCAGCAGAGGGCAGTGTAAAGAGGTAAAGCTGCATAATACAGACTAGAAGGCACCAGTATAAACGGTGAAGAAAGAACTTTGTGGAGCAATGGACCTCTATGCTACGTAATGAACTGGAAAAATCTTTAGAAACCAAAGTGAGGAATATGCGAGTGAGCAATGCATAAATTAAGATATTGAGGATCCCTGTAGTCACATTAATTAGGGGATTAGAGGCAGACAGCCAAGCCATTCCTAGGACACCAACATTACCTAAAGTCAGAAAAAGTGTTCCACGGTGGAACAAGGAATGTGAAATGGTAGTAGATGGTAAGGGATGAGAAATGGGCTGTTATACTGAATGATGACCAAAGGGAACACAAGAGCATCAAGGATGGAAAGAGGCAGCTAATAGCATCCACTGGAGCTAACTCTAGAAGAGAGGAGAGGGTAAAAACAGAGCAATAGACTATCATGCTGCGTAATTGACATTAAGGGCAGCAGATTGGAAGAAATGAGGAAGGGTCAGGAATATTGACCAATAGATTTAAGAACAGGATAAAGTAACGTGGAAAGGTCAGTGATGCTGCAAGATGTCCACTAGAGGGCAGCATATTCCAAGCAGGAACAATGGGCAGCTGTTTTCTGAAATGCCCAGTAGATGTCAGCATATATAGGATTATTATTAAGAATTATTTATTATATTTATTATGTTACATTATCACAGGCCACCACCTTGCACAGATATCTCTGAAAAATTTAAACTAGTGTTCGTTATGTGTAGTATTTTCCCCCATGTGATTTTTCCTGCATTTTATAAGGAATTAAGAAGTCACATTGGGCAATGTTTGCAAAAAAGCTTTGGAGACATAAAGTTAAGCAGCTGGGAGATAGGTTAAAGTGGGACCCTTATTACAAAGTTAAAAAAACATCACCATAAAAATGAACAACGCCTAAAAGGGGTTGAGAATTTTGTTTTCCCAATCAATTTTGCACTCATGCTAATAATAAATAAATATAAAGTGGTTTGTCGCCCAAAGGGTGAAACAAACTATTTTAATTGGGTTCATAGGAGAATTTTTTTTTTAGCCAAAAAGAACATTGTGCTTGTATACCAGCTTCTGGAAGGCAGGTGTGTGGAGAACAGTGTAATGAAGAAACGGAATGGATCTACAGACAATATCAAAAGAACTTAAGTAACTGGGGGTGGGGGGCGCAGGGGAAATGGGGCGGGGGACTGCCATCTAGTGGATGGAGCTTAACCTTGTCAAATGTGCTCTCTTATGTTAGTGTCTAATTCAAGCATTCCAGAACTCAGATACTGGTCTGTGCTTTGAGCAGGATGATCCCAGTTTCACCTATTCTGTTTCCATAGGAACACAGGAATTGCCAGACTGGATCAGACACATGGTCCATCTAGTCTAATATCCTGACAGTGGCCAGACCCAGATGTTTAAAAGGAAGGTGTAAGAACGCCACAGGAGGCAGAGGTGGGATAATCTGCCCCCCTTATAGCTCTCACCTGGATCTCTAATACTTAGAGATTGGCTCAAGCCCTGAAGCATGAGGTTTTTCACACCTCAGATATTTCTATCTAGGACGTGAGTTCAAATACATTGTCCTGCTCCCTATCTCTCTGGTCAGTAAGACCAGGGATAGGGGAGACTAGCTAGGCAGCCTCCAAATGTCCAGGTTCCATTCTGTAACCAGGGAGGGGCTCAAAAAGAACTGAATATAAAAAAGGACACATATATGGAAAACCCTTTCCAAACTGTCATCTTTACAATCTCTCTGGCACTTTTGCAGATACAGTTTTGAGGACTCAGTGACGCTTGGGATGAACATTGGACAAAGCAAAGATCAGAAAACCTAAGAAGTTTACTTTAAACCAGTGTTTCCCCCAAAAGTGGGCACTGTGCATCTCCCCAGTAGGTAGACTGAGAATCCTGGCCATTTCCTTTCCCATTTCAAATGATTTATTTTCTGTTTTTTGGGAGAGGCAGGAATCTCTCAGAAATGAGAATCCAACACACGAAATGGTCAGGCAACCCACAGGGCACATCCCATGAATGACACTGGACTATAGAGAAGCTATTGCAATAGCTGTTAGGATGCAGACTGGAGGGCTGTTGCAAGAAAAATATGTGAAGTTAATTCATGATGCAACAGCATTAGTAAGAATCACAGCTACACTTGTCAGAGAGGTCATACAGAGAAGTACCCTGCCTTGCCCAGCTCCCACTCAGTGGTGATGGCCCAGCTTTCACCCTTAGGGTCCTGGGCTGAAAGTATTTTGTGGGAGTCCTGCTAGTCCTGCTCCTGATGTATGAGCTGAGGTTCCTAAAAGGAGGATTCCGGCAGGTTGTCTGTGGTCACCTCTGCTCCAGGACTGGTGTACATAGTATAAAAACAAACATGTTACGCTAAGAAACTACCCAGACTCCACATCACTGGTTTTCCAATGGGAACCCAATCTGCAAGACCCTGAATTCTGCTACTGCTCAGCAGAAGGGTGAGAATATTGTTAAATAAATTAACATTAATAATGCTCGTCCCCCTCTGGGACGGCGGGGAGCCAGACCACCTCACTACTTTGGTCGGGTGTGTCAGGGAATTAGCTTGGCTGTGTGGCAAACAGTCAGCAACTCTGGCCCTCTGGCGGGGGATGAGCAAACAGTTCAAAAGTAGCAAGCTCGGGCCCTAGATCAGGTCGGGCAACAACCAGTCAGTAGCTCAGGCCCTCAGGACCCGGTCCCCAGGTTTAAAGTCACGGCTCTGCATTTCTCGGTTATAGGTTTGTGATTGAGCCTCCTGGGAGGCCCTTATGTTTTCCCGGGCAAGCTCCCCAGCCTGAGCAAGGCGTTCCTGGAGCTGGAGGACATACTTAAAAAGGCCCTGGGTTGCTGATGGAGCTTGTTCCCAGTTTTTGTGCATCAGGTCGAGCAACCCCCATGGGCAGCAGCCATACAACTCAAAAGGGGAAGACTTTGTAGAGGCCTGGGGCACCTCCCGGATCGTCAGAAGCAAAGGCGGGAGTAGCTGGCCCCACTGGCATAATTCTTCTGGGGGGAATTTGTGCAACATGTCTTTTAGAGTATGGTTAAACTGTTCAACCAAACCATCGGTTTGTCGATGGTGGATAGTGTTGTGCAACTGCTTGATCCCCAGGAGCCTACACACTTGCCACAGCGCTTGGGAGGTAAACTTGGTGCCCTGGTCTGTGAGAATCTCCCAGGGTCTACACGAGCAAAGACCTTCACGAGCTCGCCCACAATGGTTCGGGCAGTGATGCTCTGCAGCGGTACTGCCTCTGGGAAATGATTAGCATAATCTACTAGGACCAACACATACTGAAACCCCGCAGTGCTTTTCAGGAGGGGCCTCACCAGGTCCATGGCCATGTGTTCAAAGGGCATTTCGACTATGGGCATGGGGACCAATGGGGTGTCCACAGGAGTGTGGCTAGCTGGCACTCTGGGCAGGAGTTTCAATAGTTCCTTACTTCCTCGTGCACGCCGGGCCAGAAGAAGCATGTCAGTATCCGGGCTAGTGTCTTCTCATGGCCCAAGTGGCTGGCAGCAGGGATGTCGTGGGCGAGTTTCATTACTGCCCGCCGGTGACATCGAGGCACAAGTAGTTGGCTCTGGGGTTCTCCAGTGCACGGGTCCCATTCTACCCTATAGAGCCGATCCTTTGCAGTTCGAAGTGTGGCCACTGCTTCACCTAGTGTGGGTCAATTATGGCCCCATCGACCATGGCTAGTTGCTCGTAAGCGTGACTGAGGGTGGGATCTGCCCTTGGGTCATGACAAAAGTCAGTATGAAGCAGGGGTTCAGCAGGAGCTTCTGGAGGGGTGTCCTTGGGCTCTTCTTCTGGTCCATTGGGGTCTGGCACCTCCTTCCCCTCTGACTGGGTCTCAGGGAGGCTCCCTTCCAGTACTAGCATAGTTGCGGGCCTCTCGTCAGCATTGGAGTGGAGGACTTACACGAAGTCTGGCCAGTCCCGTCCCAGGATCACCAGGTAGGCGATCCGAGGAGCCAGGCCAACCATCAATCACGTGACCCCATCCATGGTCAGTCAGACTTGGGCACTGGGGTAGGGGCGTATGTCGCCGTGAATGCATTGTAGAAGGCATGGGTCAGCCTGGAGGCCGAGGCTTTGGCGAACCAGTATCTGGCCACAGCCCGAGTCAATTAGGGCCAAGGTTGGGCATTCCCCGACAACCACTGGCACTGTAATATTGGTGGCTTGTGAGCGTCGGGTGCGGGCTTCTCCCGCGCAGACCTGGCCGAAGCTGCAATCCATCTCGGCGCAGTCTTGTTGTAAATGGGCATATTTCCCACAGGAAAAACAGGGTCCAATATCCGAGCTCCCAGGCTGGGAGAGTGTTACCATCTGGCCCCAGGGAAGGCTTCGGTTGGTCCCTCAGGCATCTGGTCAAGGTGCCGGGGCTTGTCGAACGGGACCTCAGCAGGTCGGGGTCAGAACTCCGGGCTCTATGACGAATTTCGTGGTTCGCTGCAGGTGGCTCCCCTTTTCTCTGGGTTAGGGCGCTCCAGTCCTGGCAGGGCAGCTTGAGTGATCAGTCCCACTAGTGCCTCGGCGCCGAGAAAATTCTCCATGAGTGTGATGACAGCCGTTAAGGTTGTAGGCTGATGGCGGAGGACCCAGGCCCTCCCTTGCGATGGGAGTATATGGATGAATTGCTCCAGAATAATTTGTTCAACGAGCTCATACGGGGTTTGCCTTTTGGGTTGTAGCCACCGATTGCAGGCTCCCTCAACTCTTGGGCTACCATCCGGGGTCAGGCCTCCGTAGGGTAGACCAAGCGCCGGAACTTCTGTCAGAAGGTCTCTGGGTTAACGTCCAACGCATCTAAGATTGCTGCCTTTACCCAGGTGTAGCCCCAAGCCGCGTCCGTGGACAGGCCCCAATATATGGTTTGGATGGTTTTGGTCAAATATGGGGCCAAAATTTTAGCCCATTGGTCTTGGGTCCAGCCTGTGACTAACGCCACCCTTTCAAAAGTTGCCAGAAAAGCTTCTGGGTCAACGTTGGGGCCATCTCTGTTAACAGGATGGGAGGCCCAGTGGCTCCCACCGGCTGGGGCTCTGCAGGACGGGGCAGCAAGGTCACCAACTGCTGCAGGCACTGCTGCTGGTGGTCCCGGTTCTGACGTCTCAGCTCCAAAATCAGCTGTTGCTATTGGGTCCCAACCAACGCTGGACCACCTGCTGCTGCTGTTGTTGGCTTCCAGCTAAGAACTGAATAAGCTTGTCCATATCCATGGTCGCTCGGGCACGCTCCACCACAGATCCCTTCTCACAAGGATGGGGGATCAATGCCCATATTCTCCACCATGTGTAGGCTGTTTGGCCGGGCCTTGTCCCCCTCCAGGGTGTCGGGGAGCCAGACCACCTCGCTACTTTGGTCAGGTGTGTCAGTCAGCAGCTCTGGCCATCTGGGGGCGGGGGCTGAGCAAACAGTTCAATAGTAGCAAGCCCAGGCCCTGGATCAGGGCGGGCAAGAGTCAGTAGCTCAGGTCCTCAGGCAAGGCTGAGCAGACAGATTCAAATGCAAACCCCAGGCTCCTGGCTCCGAGCAGCCTGGGAGATGGGGAGACTATCCCAGCCCGGGGCCCTAGCAGCATCAGAAGACCCGCTGCTGTGTCAGTGGGGATCCTGGCCACAACACACTGACATTGGCTCTGGCAGTGTTGCAGCCAGACTCGGGTTGGCTGCCTCGGGGCTACTTCCTACCTCCCCCTCTAGAGGTACCAGGGTCTGGACAGCATCCTCCACGGGGTCACACACCATGGGCTCCTCGGGGTAGCTGGCGAGCGGTAGGTCTGGCAGTTCCTCAGGGTAACAGGTGAGCAGTAGGCTTGGCAGCATCACTGGGCTCGGGCTACGCTCAGGTGTTAGCTGGTCTGGCCAGTCCTCATGTCAGCCACCGATCGCCGTGATCTCCCCATCGGGAGCTACGCCACAAGCATCTGGTCACTTTGGTGGCTGAGTTCCAAATGAGCTCTGGGGTCGGGCTTTTATACTTCCTGTCCTGCACCCTGACCTCTGAGGGGCAGGTGCAGGGTTTGCTGGCTCCACCCACTTTGGTGTCCAGAGAGGCTCGTCCCCCTCTGGGGTGGCGGGGAGCCAGACCGCCTCACTACAGGGTGTAAGTGGGAGAGAGAGATTCTTTCATCCAAATCTTTCTATTGCAAACTATGGATTACATTTACTTTACATTCAGTTTCCTGTGTGTCTGTTAAACTGTGGCTTCAGCACCCAGTCTGGCAGGCTTCAGTCATCTTACCCATTTTTTCTTATGCAATTGTTCCACTCAAGGCAATGGGACAATCGACATGAGTAAAGATTGCTGAGTAGTTTCAGTCTCTGCATGGCCATGCACTCCAGGGACACTACGTTACATTTCAGCCATGTAGAGCAATAACCTCATACAGTTGGTAGCAGAAAGGAAATTCCTCTGGCCGTGAGAGGTTGGTTGCATGAGGACAGTTGTACTGTACCCACAGAAAACACAGGGCTAACTCCCCAGGCTCAACCTCTTCAGAGGTGGAGTCAAGGGAGATGCAGCCTTCCATGGAGAAGGCTACAAATATGAGGACTCTACACTATATAAGTGGAGGGGGAAGAGCATGTTCTAAGACAGATCGCAGCAGCCACTCATCCATTCAGGTAGATGCAGGTGTCTTTGCTGAGCAGATCCAGTTTCGGTCAAATGATGAGACCCAATTACCTCAGTGGCAGAAACCGAGTCCTGGCCACCAAACCCTGAGAAATAAGAAGTCATCCTTCGAAGCTTGAGCTGTCCTGTGGTTACAGGTGAGCACCTTCTTACTGATTGCGTTTCTACACCACCTTCCAAACAGGGGCATGAATGTTCTTTGTGAATATTGTCTGCAGTGTTGTTGTAACTGTGTTGGTCCCAGGATATTAGAGACACAAGGTGGGTGAGGTGATATCTTTTATTGGACCAAGTTCTGTTGGAGAGAGACAAGTTCCCTAACTTTCTAAAGTTTGTCCCTCTCACCAGCAGAAGCCAGTCCAATAAAATATATTACCTCACCAATCTTGTCTCTATCAATGCTAGCAGTTTTAGCCTCACCTACCTACAGCAGTGCCAGTTGGTGTTAATATCACTATTTAACAATGGGGAAATTGAGATATATGTCTTGTGAAAGGTCCTCAGCTAAGGATCTGGCTCAGGATAACTAGGGTGAAGCCTGGAATAGAATAATGGAAATCAAAACTAAGTGAAGCTGATAGAAAGGAACATTAAAATGGGTTATAAAGTGGGTAAAGCCTGTCAGAAGCTGAAATATCAAAAGAGCACATTATTGAACTAACTGGAATTTGGGGTTTCTCTGTATTGCTCTAGGAGAATGTAGTAATATACGAATTCCCAGATTAGATCAGACCCAAGGGCCAACCTGGCCAGTATTTTTCTCAGAGAGCAAACAGTACTAGATGTTTCAGAGGCAAATGTAAGAACACTGCAATAGCAGTTCTGGGATAATCTTCCCTCACATGTGTCATGTTCGTTTATAATAGCTCGGTGTGGAATGGATATAAACCTCATGGTTTGGGAGTTAAGCCAATCTCTATTGTTGCCATTATTATGATAAGTCTGGATATTTATATGGCTATCAGGAACATCAAGTCTCTTCTGGAATCTAGTTAAGTCCTTCATATCAGTGACTTCCTGTGGCAGTGAGTGTGATGCTCTCAGTGAGGATGCAAGAGTGTGAGTGCCAAACCAGGGCACAAAGCCCTCATTGTTTGTCAGGTCTAAACTTAGATTTCACCTACCAACTGCACCGAGTGCACACACCTCAGGTACTTTAACAGCTTTGAGAGAGTCCCCCCAGAAATTCCCCTTGGCTGCGCCGCTCTGTCCTGCCACCCAGGTGAGCATATCTGTGTTACACGGACCATTACGCCAAGGATCACAGCAATATTCAGGTTACTCCTGACATCCCCCACGTCAATTGCACTTTTGGTCTCACACCAAAGAGGACACTTGGAGCCAATCCTATAGTGAACTACTGTATAGGAAGATTTCTTAAATAGGAGAAGAAAATGAGAGTTATTTACAAGGTTAAAGCAAGAAAACAGACCCATGAATGAGTCACAGTCTCAGGTTTCAAAAGGTAATACAGGCTTCTCTCAGCAGCAAGCTGTATTTACCTTTAGGACTAACCCAGGCTAAGCAGCTGAGGATCTCTTGCTAATGTCTAGAAACTCTCTGCCCCAAACGTCCAATCAGCATTGAGATCCCGAGTTCCTTTTGCTTGAGGTTTTTCTCCCCCTCCTGCCATCTGCTCTGAGCTGCAAACTCACTCCACTTCCATGACTCATCTTCACAGGGAGGAGAGCAGAAGAATAAGTCTCTAGTCCTTTTGTTGATTGTTTCTCAATCCAGTTGTAGGGAGATTATAGTTGCAATATCCACCCATTGCCCAACCAGGATTAGGGTGACCAGATGTCCCATTTTATAGGGACAGTCCCGATATTTGGGGCTTTGTCTTATACAGGTGTCTATTAACCCCCACACCCCGATCTCCTGTCCTGATTTTTCACACTTGCTATCTGGTCATCCTATCTGGTACTGATGGGTTTCCTTTTTCAGGAGAGGCTTCATGTCTGTGGAAGAGCAACTCTTCACACTCATTAACATCCCTCTTCTGTGTGGTGATTCATACTCACGTAAGCTCACTACAATTGCTCAAATATTAAATTACAATATGTAACAGACGTTACAGGGAGATTAATGCAGGCAGCAACCAGGGGCGGCTCTAAGTATCCGGCTGCCCCAAGTACGGCGGCAAGCCATGGGGGGCGTGCAGCCGGTCGCCGGTCCCGCTGCTCCGGTGAAGCTTCCACAGGCATGCCTGCGAGGGGTCCACCCGAGCCGCGGGACCAGCGGACACTCCGCAGTCATGCCTGAGGAAGGTCCACCGGAGCCGCGGGACTAGCGGACCCTCCACAGTCATGCCTGCGGGAGGTCCGCTGGTCCGCAGCTCTGGTGGACCTCCCGCAGGCATGACTGCGGAAAGTCCGCCGGAGCCGCCTGCCATCCTGCCGGCAAAATGTGACCCCAGGCACGCGCTTGGCGCCCTGGAGTCTGGAGCCGGCCCTGGCAGCAACTGACCAGCATTCAACAGAGTCCAAACATTAAAGCCTTTTTTATAATTCTAGTACCATTTTATTAATATTAACCTACAAGTGAGCCAGACTGATTCCACCTTTGTATCTGTTAGTGTCTTGCTGAAACAGGGGGGACCTTGGCATGACCTAGCACTTGATCTGCCAGCATCCCTGTGAGTTACACAGTTTAATTACAATTGGGGTGAACAAGTATTTCACTTTATAGATTTTAAGTTGCCCACTGTGTGTGTGGCGGGGGGAGGCAATGGCTCACCATCAAGGTGCCTCATGCTGGTTGTCTTGGGAATTAGCTCTTCCAGCCCAGAGCACCCTCTGCAGGCTGGTGTCTCGCCTGCCACTACCCCCTGTATCACTCTCAGACCACGGTGCCCCTTTATCTGGGGGTGCTGCCCCCTGGCAGTGCCCCCACTCTCTGGGTTTCCCCTCCCAAAGGAACCCCCACCCTCTATCCCCACCTTGCCTCAATGGCTACTGCCAGTCATCGTGTATCCCCCACTCCCTGGGGCAGCCTGCAGTCTGTAAATCACTCATCATCGGCAAGGGGGTTAGGACCTGCTGCCTTTGCGTATCTCTGGGCTGCCTCTCTGCAGCCCCGGTATCTATTTGGCCCTTTTAGCAAGACCTGCAGCCTGGGTTTTACTTGGCTGGAGTTCCCCAGCTCCCTCTGCCCTTCCCCAGCTCTGCTCCACCACAGGTGCCTGTCTCAGCTCCCAGGCAGTCAGGTCCTTCTCTCTCAAGAAGCTAGAGAGAGTGGGTGTTTTGCTTCTGGCCCACATCCCTCTTATAAGGGCCAGCTGGGCCCTGATTGAGCTGGCCACAGCTGTGGTCAGCGAATCACTCAGCTTCCCCAGCTGTTCTGAATCCCTTTTACCCAGACGCAGCCTTCTCCAGGACTGCTTTTAACCCCTTCAGGGCAGGAATGGGGCAGCCGCCCCACTACACCCACCTTTTAATTCTGTTGTTCTTGGAGTAAGGGTCAGGGAAATCAGAAGTTCCCCATTCTACCTTCTCCCAGTTTCTGCAGAATATTCTAAACAGGGGCATGACTTTGATTTGTGAATATTAGAGGGACAAGGTGGGTGAGGTAATATCTTTTATTGAACCAACTTTTGGTGGTGAACGAGAGACACTTTTGAGCTACACAGAGCTCTTCTTCAGGTGAAGAACAGTTTTAGCCGCTCCTTCCCACAGCAGTGCCAGTCAGCGTTCATAGCACCATTTCACAGAGATGCAGTGTGAGATCCATGTCTTGTGACAGGTCCTCAGTTGACGATCTGCTCCACTGACACAAATGAAGCTACCTTGATTTACACCAGCTGAGGATCTGGCTTTGTGTGAGCACCAATCATAGAATCAGAGAACTGGAAGGGACCTCGAGAGGTCATCTAGTCCAGTCCCCTGCACTCAAGGCAGGACTAAGTATTATCTAGCCCAATGGTTCTTAACCTGGGGTGCACGCACCCCCTGGGGGTGAGCGATGTCCTTTCTGAGGATGCCAGATCTTTTTAGAAGGCAAATCATCGAAAACACAAATTAAGCACAGGCACGTAAGTACAACTACTTTGTTTAATCAAACCTTTGGTATTTATTAACATTATACATTTATTAACGATTATTGTAATATACAAACAAAAAATATGTTCAAGTTTTTAAGCTAATTGTGGTAAAATTATTGAGACAATTCAGCTTGAGAATATCTTGTATGCTCAACTAGCACTGTTTCCACAACTGGCGAAGACAGTGCTGGAGATCCTTGTGCCATTTGTGACTTTCATCACTCTTATATATCGAAACAAAGATCAGAAGCTGCGTAAATGCAAGAGATGACATGTGTGGCTATTGCAAAAAAAGTTCCTTGTTTCTCACGCATCAT
This sequence comes from Mauremys reevesii, assembly GCF_016161935.1. Taxonomy (NCBI): domain Eukaryota; kingdom Metazoa; phylum Chordata; order Testudines; family Geoemydidae; genus Mauremys; species Mauremys reevesii. The sequence goes on along the minus strand of NC_052637.1, from coordinate 13,349,228 downwards.
TGAACAAAAGCAACAGCAGAAGAGTCACTGAGCTTATAAAATTTAAAAAAGTGTATAATTTTTCACGTATTCTTAATTTTACTGCAAAATTAGAATAAATATATAATTCTCTTTCATTCTATAGTTAGGATACATCTAGGTTTAAAGAAATGACCTACTTCAGTGATTTTTCATAAGGGGTGCGAGAATATATTTTGAGAACCAAAGGGGTGCTGGCTGCAATACAGGTTAAGAACCACTAATCTAGACAATTCCTGAGAGGTGTTTGTCCAATCTGCTCTTAAAAATCTCCAATGATGGAGATTCCACAACCTCCCTTGGCAATTTATTCTAGTGCTTAACCACTCTGACTCTTAGGAAGTTTTTCCTGATGTCGAACCTTAACCGCCATTGCTAAAATTTAAGACTGTTGCTTCTTGTCCTATCCTCAGAGTTAAGGAGAACAATTTTTCTTCCTCCTCCTTGTAGCAACCTTTTAAATACTTGAAAACTGTTATGTCCCCTTTCAGTCTTCTCTTCTCCAGACTAAACAAACCCAATTTTTTCAAACTTCCTTCATAGGTCATGTTTTCTAAACTTTTAATGATTTTTGTTGCTCTTCTCTAAAATTTCTCCAATTTGTGCACATCCTTCCTGAAGTGTGGTGCCCAGAACTGGATACAATACTCCAGTAGAGGCCTAATCAGCGCAGAGTAGAGTAGAAGAATTACTTCTCATGTCTTGCTTACAACACTCTTCCTAATACATCCCAGAATGAGGTTTGCTTTTTTTTTTTGCAAGAGTGTTACACTGACTCATATTTAGCTTGTGATCCGCTCTGACTCCCAGATCCATGTCTGCAGTACTCCTTCCTAGGCCGTCATTTCCCATTTTGTATGTGTACACAGGGCCACCCAGAGGATTCCGGAGGCCTGGGGTCTTCGGCGGAGCGGGGGCCCTTCCCTTCCGGGACCCGCCGCCGAAGTGCCCCGAAGACCCGTGGCGGGGCCGCCGAATTACCGCCGAAGCGGGACCCGCCGCTGAAGTGCGGTGGGGGGGGGTCCCCGCCGCGGGTCTTAGGGGCACTTCGGCGGCGGGTCCCGGAACGGAAGGGCCCCCCGCCGCCGAAGACCATGCTGCGCTTTTGCGGCGGGTCCCGCTTCCCCCCTCGCCCCGGCCCCGGCCCCAGCCCCAGCCCCAACCTCTTACCCCCGGCTTCCTCCTCACCCGGAGTCTCAGCGCCTCGCCGGAACAGCCGCAGCGTGTCCCCGGCAGGCCTGAGCTCCGTCCCGCTTAGAGCCGCGTGGTAAGGGGGTGGGGCTGCGAGCTCCACGCCAAGCGGAGGCAGCTGAGCTCACCCCAGAGCTCCCAGCCCCATCCCCTCACCACGCAGCTCTGGGCGGGGCGGGGCTCAGGGGCCCCAGCGGAGACAGGGCACTTGATGCACTGAGGCTCTAGGAGGGGCGGAGGCAGGAGCCTCCGCTGTTCTCTTGGGGGCCCCTGCGGAGCCCGGGGCCCGGGGCAAATTGCCCCCTTTGCCCCCCCCCCCCCCGGGCGGCCCTGTGTGTACAACTGATTGTTCCTTCCTAAGTGGAGTACTTTGCATTTGTCCTTATTGAATTTCATCTCATTTACTTTAGACCATTTCTTCAGTTTGTCCAGATCATTCTGAATTTTAATCCTATCCTCCAAAGCACTCGCAACCCCTCCCAGATTGGTATCATCCGTAAACTTTATAAGCGTACTCTCTGTGCCATTATATAAATAATTGATGAAGATATTGAACAGAACCAGACCCAGAACCGAACCCTGTGGGAGCCCACTCGTTATGCCCATCCAGCATGACTGTGAACCACTGATAACTACTCTCTGGGAAAAGTTTTCCCATCAGTTTTGCACCCACTACATAGTAGCTCCATCTAGGTTGTATTTCCCTAGTTTGTTTATGAGAAGGTCATGTGAGACAGTATCAAAACAAGGCTTGTTACTCTGTGAAAGAAAGCTATCAGGTTGGTTTCACTCAATTTGTTCTTGAAAAATCCATACTGACTGTTACTTATCACCTCATTATCTTCTAGGTGTTTGCAAATCTATTGCTTAATTATTTACTCCATTATCTACAGAAGTTAAGCTGATTGGTCTGTAATTCCCCAGGTTGTCCTTATTTCCCTTTTTATAGATGGGCACTATATTTGCCATTTTCCAGTCTTCTGGAATGTCTCCCATCTTCCATGACTTTTCAATGGGGTGGTGAGTGGTGATAGAGTCTTACTGAATCATACATGCCAGATTGTTTCTAGACTCTGAGTTCAGGGACAGCATCTTCCCCCCACCACCCCAGTGCCTTTCTTGCTCCTCTATTATCATCCCACATTTATTATGGAGTGAGGAGGGTTGCACGTCAGCCTGGTTGTGCCTCTTCCTAAGACCCACCCTCTAGAGAGCTGTATTTTATTACTGTTACATAACTAATGTTGGGAAAAAGAAAATTGATTGTCATTCCCTCACTGCATCACCATCACAGGAACTAAGGGAGAATTTACACTATTTCATTATATAACAAACTGATCTCTTGTGAAGGGGTGAAAATTGTTCCTTTTCTACATGTACTGAAAGGCTGAATATACCAGGATATATTGTTCAATCTATAGCGGGAGGGATAGCTCAGTGGTCTGAGCATTGGCCTGCTGAGTCTAATATTATGAGCTCAATCCTTGAGTGGGCCATTTCAGGTTCTGGGGCAAAAAAGAAAAAGTTGAGGATTGAGCAGGTGGTTGGACTAGATGACCTCCTAAGGTCCCTTCAAACCCTTATATTCTATGATTTATTTCCATTAATTCTAACAGATGATCAGTGCCTACAGACACTAGACCACAATGGAAATCTCAGTCCAAGATTTCAGTTGATGTATTTATTTATTTTGACTTGTAAAACATGGCACGATTCTGAGCATTGTCCGAAGTGAAATACAGCATTTAAGCATCAGTGTTATGCTCTGGTATGTCACCAGATGAGATATTATATGACAGATCATTTCTCTGTCTATCAGTACTTGAATGCCAGAGAACCGGGCTGTTATAGTAATCAATGGTATCCACATACATCCTCTCTTCCCAATCAGAGCAGTGTTCTGTCCTCAGACTGAGACTCCTGGCACTTTGCTCTGAAATCTACATTTAATTTTAAAATTTCAGCCCATAACCAGGAGAGGGAGTGAGTTTCTGAATATTTACGGAATTAATTCATGAGATTTGATTAACTTTTAACTCTGTGTTCTTTCAATGCAATTGCACAGGGTGTTTTATTGTTCCTGGACTCAAACCATGGCAGACAGAGACTGGGGAAATCAAACGGCCATCACGGAATTCATCATTCTGGGATTCGGGGATCTCCCTGACCTGCAAATTCTTCTCTTCCTGATGTTCCAAGTGATCTACATGGCAACCGTGGCTGGGAACACCCTCATCATAGTGCTCGTTGTGACTGACCAGCACCTTCACACCCCCATGTACTTCTTCCTGGGCAACTTGTCCTGCTTGGAGACCTGCTACACCTCAACCATCCTGCCCAGGTTGCTGGCCAGTCTCCTGACTGGGGACAAAACTATCTCAGTCAATGGCTGCTTCACACAACTGTATTTCTTTGGTTCTCTGGGATGTATAGAATGCTATCTCCTAGCAGCGATGTCTTATGATCGGTATTTAGCGATATGTAAACCCCTGCACTATTCAACTCTTATGAATAGTAGGTTTTGCCTCCAATTGGCTGGTGGGTCTTGGTTAAATGGTTTTTTGGCTGTTACCATCGTTTTCTTATTCCTATCACAGTTAATATTCTGTGGCCCAAATGAAATTGACCATTTCTATTGTGATCCCATACCACTGATGGAACTCTCCTGCAGTGACACCCACCTGGTCATATTGCTGGATTTCATATTAGTCTCTGTATTCACCCTGCCACCATTCCTACTAACCTTGATATCCTATGCGTGCATTATCGCCACCATCCTTAGAATCCCTTCCACCAGTGGGAGGCAAAAGGCCTTTTCCACCTGCTCCTCTCACCTGATTGTGGTGACAATTTTCTATGGATCCATAATGATTGTATACCTGCTGCCGAAACATGATACACTGCGAGACTTGAACAAAGTGGTCTCTCTTTGCTACACGGTCCTGACTCCCCTGGTAAACCCCCTCATCTACAGCCTGAGAAACAGAGAGGTCAAGGAAGCCTTGTGCAAAGCAATCAGTATATATGTGGCTTTCACCGAAACGTGCAGAGACTCCAAGAGAATAACTTAGCCTGAGGTTTTCAAAGCTGCCTGGGCGATTTAAGCAATCAGCCCCCATTAAAATTAACTTGTCATCTCCCATTAAAAATCTCAGCACTAATGTGAAAAAGAAAAGGAAAAAGAAAAGGAGATGATCTGCATGGAGTTACCGAGACAGTCTTTATGATTCCCTGCTGTGTGATCCAGGAAAGTGAGGATGTTGACAGCTCTGTCACTCTCTCATGTTCAGCACTTATACACACAGTATGAGGGTATTTTTCTCCAGGGTGTTGGCTAAGTGTTCACCCTCTGTGAGGAGTGTGTACAGCTTCTGAAACCACACAGAGCTGACATTGTGTAAGGCAGAAAATCCACTAACAAAGAAAATAAATCCCTGGGTATATCCCTTGTTCATTGTTTCTCTACGTAAGATAATAAAGTCTTGTATTCAAATTCAGACTTTCTTAAGTTTCCATAGCAATATTTCTGAGTAGGGCTAAGGTTTCACAGAATCATAGAAGTTTAGGGTTAGAAGAGACAAAAGGAGGTCATCTAGTCCAACCCCCTGCTCAAATCAGGAACAACACCAACTAAATCATCCCAGCCAGGGCTTTGTCAATCCAGACTTTAAAGACGTCTAAGGGTGGAGATTCCACCACCTCCCTACGTAATTCATTCCCGTGCTTCACCACCCTGCTAGTGAAATAGTGTTTCCTAATATTCAACCACTGCTTCATGTTCTGTCATCTGCCACCACTGAGAACAGCCAAGCTCCAGTCTCTTTGGAACCCCCCAGTTCCTGCAGCCTCTCCTCAGAAGTCATGTGCCCCAGCACCCTAATTATTTTCATTGCCCTCTGCTGAACTAATGCTCTTCAATTTGTCCACATCCTTTCTGTAGTGAGGGGCCCAAAACTGGATGCAATACTCCAGATGTGGCCTCACCAGTGCCAAATAGAAGGGAATAATCATTTTTCTCGATCTGCTGGCAATGCTACTACTAATGCAGCCCAATATGCCATCAGTCTTCTTGGCAACAAGGGCACACTGCTGACTCATTTCCAGCTTCTCGTCCACTGTAATCCCCAGGTCCTTTTCTGCAGAACTGCCACTTAGCCAGTTGGTCCCCAGCCTGTAGCGGTGCATGGGATCCTTTCACCCTAAGTGCAGGACTTTGCACTTTTCCTTGTTGGACCTCATCAGATTTATTTTGGCCCAATCCTCCAATTTGTCTTGGTCACTCTGAACCCTATCCCTACCCTCCAGCATATCTACCTCTCCTCCTAGCTTAGTTTCATCTGCAAATTTGCTGAGTGTACAATCACTCCCATTATTCAGATCATTTATTTTGTCACAGATATTTATATTAAAAGTCAGGGACAGGTCACAGGCAATAAAGAAAAATTCATCGAAGCCCGTGACCTGTCCCTGACTTTTACTATAATTATTGTGACAATGTGGAGGTATTGTGCAGCTGTTGAGCTGGCTCTGCCCCCACCCCCCACTGTTGGGGGCTTGGAGGTCCAGGGTCTCCCTCCACCCATGTCTGGCACGTCTCCTCTGCCACTCTGCCACCCGCCCCCATCCTACAGTGTCAAGGAGCGCTGCAGTCTGACTCATGAAGGCCTCCTCCCCCAGTCCCTCCTTGAACCAAAACTGATCAGAAGAAAGACAGTGGGAGACACATCTAAGCCCCTCCAGACAAGAGTGATATGATTAAGGAAACTCCCCAGCCTCATTTGCTTCAAGGATGGGAAAGGGAGGCATCTCTATTAGCATAGAGAATGGAGAACAGAGATTCCAAGGCAAGAACTGCACCGAACTCTGGGATCAGAAAAGCAGAGAAGCATTGCATGATGGGAAATCTGGGAAATCTGTGCTCCAGATGGAAATTAACCCATGCCTGCATACACCTAGCTCAGTAATTATCAGACCAATTCTAGTAATAAATCCTTTATTGATATTCAAAATACTGAAATGACCTAATTGCATTAGGAGCTTCCGCGAAGGAACACCGCCCATAGCCAGGAATGATCAGTTCTTATTGTGTAGCCTGGACTAAACGACTTTGTTATAGTCCCTTGAATCATCAGTTTACCCATAAACAAATCTAGTGTTCATTGTTATTTCCCTACAATAACCCTTTACCACCACCCTAGTAAATGTTCTGATGCCTGGATCCAAACTCTGCATCAGTTTCATTGGAACTTCATCTTTCTGATTCATTGTGCTGTGGTCTCTCTTCCTGTCTCCAGCACTCCGGACTACCCACGACCAACATCACCTGGGAACCCTGAGATTCAAGCTTCAGAGAGTGGTGAGATCTCTCTCTCTCTCACTCGCTCTCTCTCTGTATAGCCTCCTGACCTTAGGCATGTGAAGCACATTTCATTAGGGTGTGCACCCAGGGAATTTTTTTAAATTATTTTTTAAAAGGAGAACATTTAGTGATATTCAATCATAAAGGACATTATTTTTATTCATCAAACAAACTAAAGAAACTAAAGCTTAACTAAACTTATTTTCTTTTAAAATTAACAACTAAACTTTAGTTAAAATTAACAACTAAACTTTAGTTAAAAAACACAAACTTAAAAAACGAGACACAAAATACGAAATTTTTGCTGTAGTGATAACCAGGTGTATACAAAGATAAAGATCATGAAAATTCACTGTATCTTTAACCAGTTAATGAGCTAACCCAAATTGACCAAAACAGGTTAAGGTTTCCTAGAGAAGGAGGCGTCGCTCACCAGGTGTTATGGACTTAAATTCTTCAATCACATCATTGTAATTAACTGACAAAGCCAATTCTTGTTCAATGTCCAAAATCATGAGTGAGTTGAGGTGCTGTTGGGACACTGTACTTCTTAGTTTGTTTTTTACATGTGCTAGTTTCAAAAAGTCTCTTTCACATGAACAGCTTGTAACAGGTAAGACTGCAAAGCACTGAATAGATTTGTAAAAGGCCTGGAACATGGAAGACTGATCCGATTCCTTTAGCTCAAGGTTCGGCGATCTTTCAGAAGCAGTGTGACGAGTCTTCATTTATTCACTTTAATTTAAGGTTTCATGTGCTGGTAATACATTTTAATATTTTTTAGAAAGTCTCTCTCTATAAGCCTATATATATCTAAGTAAGTGATTGTTGTATTGTAAAATAAACAAGGTTTTCAAAATGTTTAAGAAGCTTCATTTAAAATTAAATTAAAATGTTGATCTTATGCCGCCGGCCTGCTCAGCCCGCTGCTGGTCTGGGATTCTGTTCACCTAGGCCGGCAGCAGGCTGAGCTGAGGGTGGGTGCGCACTGAGCACAGGGCTGGGGGTGATGGAGCAGGCTGGCAGTTGGGGTGTAGGGTCTGGCCAGGAGCTAGAATGAGGGAGGGAGCTCAGGGTTGGGGCAGGAGGTTTAGGTGTGGAGCGTGTACCTGGGCAGCTCCAATTTGGTGTGAGGGGTGCAGGTGGGAATGTGGGGAGGGAGTGAAGGAGCTTCCGTTTGGTGCTCAGGGTGGGGGTGGAGATGTGGGGGGTGCAAGAGTCAGGATGTGGGGGGTGCATGGGGTGGGGGTCTGGGTATGTGTGGGGGTGCCAGAGTCAGGACTGGGGTTGTGGGTGGGTGAAGGAGTCAAGCAGAGGACTGGGTGTGTGTGGGGGGTACAGGGCTCAGAGCAGGGGCCTAAGGTAATAATAGGAGATATACCAATCTCCTGGAACTGTAAGGGACCTCGAAAGGTCATTGAGTCCAGCCCCCTGCCTTCACTAGCAGGACCAATTTTTGCCACAAATCCCTAAGTGGCCTCTTCAAAGATTGAGCTCACAACCCTGGGTTTAGCAGGCCAACGCTCAAACCACTGAGCTATCCCTCCCCCCACGCCTGGGGAGTGTGCGGGGTGCAGGGCTCAGGGCAGAGGGCTGGGTGTGTGGGGGTGGGGTCAGAGCAGTGGGCTGGGGGTGTGTGAGCGGGGGTCAGGGTAGAGGAAAGAGGCCTGGGGTGTGTGTGGGGCTTCAGGGCTCAGGGCAGAGGGCTGGCTGTGTGTGAGGTGGGGGTCAGGGCACAGGGCTGGGTGTGTGTGTGTGAGGATCAGGGCAGAGGGCAGGAGCCTAGGGGGGTTGCGGGGCTGCAGGGCTCAGGGCAGAGGGCTGTGTGTGTGTGAAGGGGGGCTCAGGGCAGAGGGCTGGGTGTGTGTGAGTGGGGGTCAGGGCAGAGGGCTGGGGGTGTGGGCTAGGGTCGTGGGGTGCTCATGGCAGGGGTCTGGAGGGGATATGCCCCTATTCCACCCCCTGCTTCCCCAAGGCCCTCCTCTGCTTCTTCTCTGCCTCAGCCGGGAGCTCCTCCCCGACCCCCTCCCTCGCAATGGCCATCAGCTGATCGGCCAGCTGGGAGGGAGGGACAGAGAGCAGAAGGAGGGGCAGGAACCCAGCACACTGCAGGAAGAGGCAGGGGAGCCAGCAGAACCAAGCTTCTGCCCCCTTCCCCTTGCCCCCGCGGGAGGGAGTGGGGGGAGTGGAGGGCAGAGAAGAGTCAAGCTATAGCAAGAAGAATCCATAGAGGAAAGGAGAGCAACAGACTGCCATTCTGGGAAATTGACACTCGACAGCAGCAGAGTAGAGGAGATGAGGACGGGGGTGGTGGTGTCAGAAATACTGACCAGTGACCAAGATTTCAGTAGGTAATACAATAATGGGAAAGTGATACTGTAAAATGGTCAATAGGTGGCAACTTTCAAAAATGCCCATTAGATGGCAGCATCTCTTGAATACTAATAAAGGGGCAGTGCAAGTACGTTATGAGTGGCCATCACCCTGGACAGGCATCTCCCAAAAATGTGAGCTGGTGTTTGTCCATGTGTAGCGGGGTGACCACCCGCTCCAGCCTGGAAGGGGTTGGAAAAGCCATGCAGAGGGCTGGGGCTGGGCAAGGTAAAACATTGGCTGATTGGGGGAAGTGGCTGCAGCTGGGGCCTGATACTGAGGTGAGGTGGGGATAGTGGGTTGGGGGTTCCCCTGGGGAAGGACACGGGGGTCAGAGAAGAGGTGGATCACAGGCCTGCAGAGGACGCTCCTGGCTGGTAAAAGAGCTAATTCCCTGAGAGTATCAGAGGGGTAGCCATGTTAGCAGGGCCTGTTCCAGACCCCAGCGCACCAAGCAAGCGCTTGGGGCAGCGTCCCGCGGGAGGGCGGCAGGCGGCTCCAGTGGACCTCCCACAGGCATGCCTGCGGAAGGTCTGCTGGTCCCGGGGCTTTGCTGGAGCATCCACAGGCGTGCCTGCGGGAGGTGCACTGGAGCCATGGGACCAGCGGACCCTCCGCAGGCACGTCTGCAGGAGATCCACCGGAGTCGCGGGACCGGTGACCGCCAGAGCGCCCCCTGCTTGGGGCGGCGCAAATCCTAGAGCTGCCCCTGCGTGTTAGTCTGGGTCTGTAAAAGCAGCAAAGAATCCCACTTTGTCGGATGCAAGTAGTGGAAATTTCCAGGGGCAGGTATATATATGCAAGCAAGAAGCAATCTAGAGATAACGAGGTTAGTTCAATCAAGGAGGATGAGGCCCTGTTCTAGCAGTCGAGGTGTGAAAACCAAGGGAGGAGAAACTGGTTTTGTAGTTGGCAAGCCATTCACAGTCTGCCATAGGCCATCATATGCCAGCAATGCCCCTCTGCTATGTACATTAGCCAAACTGGACAGTCTCTACAGAAAAGGATAAATCGACAGAAATCAGATATTAGGAATGTCAATATACAAAAACCTGTAGGAGAACATTTCAAACTCCCTGGCCACACAATAGCAGATCTTAAGGTGGCCATCCTGCAGCAAAAAAACTTCAGGACCAGACTTCAGAGAGAAACTGCTGAGCTTCAGTTCATCTGCAAATTTGATACCACCAGCTCAGGATTAAACAAAGACTGTGAATGGCTTGCCAATTACAAAACAAGTTTCTCCTCCCTTGGTTTTCATACCTCGACTGCTAGAACAGGGCCTCATCCTCCCTGATTGATCTAACCTCGTTATCTCTAGCTTGCTTCTTGCTGCATAAATATACCTGCCCTGGAAATTTCACCACTTGCTTCCATCGAAGTCTGTTAGTCTATAAGGTGCCACAGGATTCTTTGCTGCTTTTACATTTCCTGAGAGACCCTGCAGGGGGCGCCAGGCGCGTCAGTCCACACGTCTACACCCACTGATCATTACACAAAAATGATGTACAATGGGGTTTGTATAATGCAAGTCACAGTATGGTATTTATTACTACAAACTTTGGGAAAATGGGGACCACATTGAAAAGCATAAAAAGAAATATGATGTGTCTTTGCTGAGGAGATCCAGTGTCTAGTGAATGATGAAACCAAGTACCTGAGTGGAAGAAACTGATTCAGGGCCACAAATCCCCTCAATAATAAGAGATCACTCACAAGAGACTTGCTGTGTCCTGTGGTTACAGGTGAGCACCCTCTTTGTGATTGTAACACTAACACTACCTTAAACAGGGGCAATGTGCTGTGTGTTTGTGAATTTTGTTAGTTTGTTGTAACCGTGTCAACTTTGGCTGGAGAGAGAGACAAGTTCCAGCAGCAGTGGTTGGTTAATGGCACACCACCCATTTAACAATAAATAGATGATATATATTGTGAGGTGGGTCCCTCAGCTAAGGATCTCTCAGGGGATATAAGCCTGAAGAATATAATATATAAATAGAAATCAAAAAGGAAAGGAACATTAAAATGGGTTAAGTGGGTAAAGTGTAAGAATGAAATTAGGATGAGAAGGAAATTTGAAAATAAATGGTTTTAGTTAAAAGTAATCGACAAAACTGTTTCACTATCTGGGTCAGGGCAAGTTGGGGAGGAAATCCATGAGTCAGCTGAACCAGGAATAAACAGTTTGACAACTTCCTCTCAAATGATTTATTTGTATCGATCTTCAGCAAAAATTGTTACAAGTTATCTGTGCCAGGGTCATTTTTTTTTTAAACAGCCAGTCAGAGGCTGAAATATCAAAAAGCTGGGGTTTCTCTGTATCGCTCTAGAGAATGGATCAGACCCAAGGGCCATCCTGGCCAGTATCGTTCCTGAGAGCAGGCAGTACTAGATGTTTCAGAGGCAAATGTAAGAACACTGCAATAGCAGTTCTGGGGTAATCTCCCATCACATGTGTCATACTGGTGTATAATAGTTAGTTTTGGATGGGTTATAAAAACATGATTTGGGGGCTAAGCCCTCTCTCTATGTTTGCCATTATTATGATGTCTGGATATTTATATGACAATCAGGAACATCCAGTCTCTTCTGGAATCTAGTTAAGTCCTTCATATCAATGACTTCCTGTGGCAGTGAGTGTGATGCTCCCAATGGGGATGCAAGAGTGTGTGTCAAAACTCAGGACAGACAGTTACAAACCCCTCATTGGTTGTCAGTTCTAACCTTAGATTTCACCAACCAACTGTGCCAAGTGGAAACACCTCAGGCACTTTAACAGCCTTGAAAGAGTCCCCCCAGAAATTCCCCTTGGCTGTGCTCCTGTGCTGCCACACAGGTGAGCGAATCTTGTGTACACGACCCCCCCTTGCAAGGATCACAGCAATATTCAGGTTACTATTTGCACTTTAGGTCTCACACCAAAGAGGACACTTAGAGCCAATCCTATAGTGAACTACTGTGTAGGAAGATTTATTAAATAGGAAAAGGAAATGAGAGTTATTTACAAAGTTAATGCAAGCAAACAGACCCATTAATGAGTCACAGTCTCAGGTTTCAAAAGGTAATACAGGCTTCTCTCAGCAGCAAGCTGTATTTGACCTATAGGACTAACCCAGGCTAAGCAGATGGGGATCTCTTGCTAAAGTCTAGAAACACCCTGCCCCAAGCGTCCAATCAGCATAGAGATCCCTAGTTCCTTTTGTTTGGGTTTTTTTCCCCCATCCTGCCATCTGCTCTGAGCTGCAAACTCAATCCACTTGCATGACTCATCTTCATAGGGAGAAGAGCAGAATAATAAGTCTCTAGTCCTTTTGTTGATTGTTTCTCAATACAGTTGGATGGATATTCCAACTGTAATCTTCCTACATTGCCCAATCAGTATTAGGGTGACCAGATGTCCCAATTTTATAGAGACAGTCCCGATATTTGGGACTTTGTCTTATACAGGTGTCTATTAACCCCCCGCACCCGCATCTCCTGTCCTGATTTTTCACACTTGCTATCTGGTCACCCTATTTGTTACTGATGGGTTTCCTATTTCAGGAGAGGCTTAGATTCTGTGGAAGAGCAACACTTCACACGCATTAACGTCCCTCTCCTGTGTGGTGATTCATACTCAGAGACGCTCACTACAACTGCTCAAATATTAAATTACAATATGGAACAGACATTACAGGGGAGATTAATGCAGGCAGCAGCTGACAAGCTTTCAACAGAGTCCAAACATTAAACCTTTTTTATAATTCTAGTTCCCGTTTTATTAATATTAACCCACAAGTGAGCCAGAATGATTCCACCTTTGTATCTTTTAGTGTCTTGCTGAAACAGGGGGGACCTTGGCATGACCTAGCACTTCATCTGCCAGCATCCCTGTGAGTTCCACAGTTTAATTACAATTGGGGTGAACAAGTAATTCACTTTATAGATTTTAAGTTGCCCACTTGGGGCAGGGGGGCGATGACCCACTGGCACAGCGCCTCCTGCTGGTTGTCTCAGGAATTAGCTCTTCCAGCCCAGAGCGCCCTCTGCAGGCTGGTGTCTCGCCTGCTGCTAACCCCTCCGTGTCCCTCTCGGACCCTGATGCCCCTTTATCTGGGGGTGCTGCCCCCTGGCAGTGCCCCCACACTCTGGGTCTCCCCTCCCAAGGGAACCCCCACCCTCTATCCCCACGTTGCCTCAGTGGCTCTGCCTGTCATTGTGTAGCCCACTCCCTGGGGCAGACTGCAGTCTGTAAATCACTCATCATCGGCAAGGGGGTTGGGACCTGCTGCCTTTGTCTATCTCTGGGCTGCCTCTCTGTAGCCCCGGTATCTATTTGGCCCTTAAGGATCTGGGGCAAAAATTGATCCTGCTAGTGAAGGCAGGGGGCTGGACTCTATGACCTTTCAAGGTCCCTTCCAGTTCTAGGAGATTGGTATATCTCCAATTATTACCTTTATTACCTCAGCTCCCAGGCAGCCAGGTCCTTCTCTCTCAATCTAGAGAGAGTTGGTGTTTTGCTTCTGGCCCACAGCCCTCTTATAGCTGGGCCCTGATTGAGCTGGCCACAGCAGTGGTCAGCTACTCACTCAGCTTCCCCAGCTGTTCTTAATCCTTTTTACCCAGACACAGCCTTCTCCAGGACTGCTTTTAACCCCTCCAGGGCAGGAATGGGGCAGCCGCCCCACTACATCCACCTTTTATTTTAGTTGTATGTTCCCCTTCTTCTTGGAGTAAGGGGCAGGGAAAACAGAAGTTCCCCATTCTACCTTCTCCCAGTTACTGCAGAAAGAGGAGCATCAAGAACCTCAGCTGAGAATTCTGAGTCCTGGCCACTGAACCCTGAGAAACAAGAGCTCATCACTTCAAGCTTGGGTTGTCTTGTAGTTACAAGTGAGCACTATCTTCCTGACTGCATCTCTATACCACCTTCTAAACAGGGGCATGACTTTGATTTGTGAATATTAGAGGGACAAGGTGGGTGAGGTAATATCTTTTATTGAACCAACTTTTGATGGTGAAGGAGAGATGCTTTTGAGCTACACGGAGCTCTTCTTCAGGTGAATATTAACAGTTTTAGCCTCTCCTTCCCACAGCAGTGCCAGTCAGCGTTCATAGCACCATTTCACAGAGATGGTGTGAGAGATCCATGTCTTGTGACAGGTCCTCTGTTGAGGATCTGCTCGACTGACACAAATGAAGCTACCTTGATTTACACCGGCTGAGGATCCGGCTTAGTCTGAGCCCCAGTCATAGAATCAGACAATTGGAAGGGACCTCGAGAGGTCATCTAGTCCAGTCCCCTGCACTCAAAGCAGGACTAAGTATTATCTAGACCCCAGGTTCTTAACCTGGGGTGCAGGCATCCCCTGGGGGTGTGAGATGCCCTTTCTGGGGATGCCAGATTTTATTAGAAGGTAAATCATCAAAAACACAAATTAAGCACAGGCAGGTAAGTACAACTACTTTGTTTAATCAAGCCTATATATTTATTAGCATTATACCTTTATTAACGATTACTGTAATATACAAACAAAAATATTTTCAAGTTTTTAAGCTAATTGTAGTAAAATTATTTGGACAATGAAGCTTGTGAATTTCTTGTGTGCTCAACTAGCACTGTTTCCACAAGTGGCGAAGACAGCGCTGGAGATCCTTGTGCCATTTGCGACTTTCATCACTCTTACACATCAAAACAAAGGCCAGAAACTGCCTAAATTCAAGTGATGACGTGTGTGGCTATTTCAAAAAAAGTTCCTTGTTTCTCACACATCATTGAACAAAAGCAACAGCAGAAGAGTCACTGAGCTTGTAAACTTAAAAAAACATGTAATTTTACATGTATTCTTAATTTTACTGCAAAATTAAAATAAATATATAATTCTCTTCATTCTATAGTAATGATACATCTAGGTTTAAAGAATTGACCTTCTTCAGCGATTTTTGATAAGGGGAGCGAGAATATATTTTGAGAATCACAGGGTGCAGGCTGCAGGAAAGTTTAAGAATCACTAATCTCGACAATCCCTGAGAGATGTTTATCTAATCTGCTCTTAAAAATTTCCAACGATGGAGATTCCACAACCTCCTTTGGCAATTTATTCCAGTGCTTAACCACTATGACTGTTAGGAAGTTTTTCCTGATGTCGAACCTAAACCACCATTGCCCAAATTGCTTCTTGTCCTATACTCAGAGGTTAAGGAGAACAATTTTTCTCCCTCCTCCTTGTAGCAACCTTTTAAATACTTGAAAACTGTTATGCCCCCTTTCATTCTTCTCTTCTCTAGACGAAACAAACCCATTTTTTTCAATTTTCCTTCATAGATCATGTTTTCTAGACCTTTATTTATTTTTTTGCTCTTCTCTAAACTTTCTCCAATTTGTCCACATCTTTCCTGAAATGTGGTTCCCAGAACTGGATACTACACTCCAGTTGAGGCCTAATCTGTACAGAGTAGAACAGAAGAATTACTTCTCATGTCTTGCTTACAACACTCTTTCTATTACATCCCAGAATCAGGTTTGCTTTTTTTTTGCAACAGTGTTACACTGACTAAAATTTAGCTTGTGATCCACTATGACCGCCAGACCCCTTTCTGCAATACTCTTTCCTAGGCAGTCATTTCCCATTTTGTATGTGTGCAACTGATTGTTCCTTCCTAAGTGGAGTACTTTGCATTTGTCGTTTCTGAATTTCATCTGATTTACTTTAGACCTTTAATTCAGATTGTCAGATCATTCTGAATTTCAATCCTATCCTCCAAAGCACTCGCTTCTCCTCCCAGATTGGTATCATCCATAAACTTTATAAGTATACTCTCTGTGCCATTATCTAAATCATTGATGAAGATATTGAACAAAACAGACCCAGAACCAATCCCTGCGGGAGCCCACTCGTTATGCCCATCCAGCATGACTGTGAATCACTGATTACTACTCTCTGGGAAAAGTTTTCCCATCAATTATGCACCCACCTTATAGTAGCTCCATCCAGGTTGTATTTCCCTAGTTTGTTTATGAGAAAGTCATGCGAGACAGTATCAAAACAAGGCTTGTTACTCTGTGAAAGACAGATATCAGGTTGATTTGACTCAATTTGTTCTTGACAAATCCATACTGACTGTTACTTATCACCTCATTATCTTCTAGGTGTTTGCAAATCTATTGCTTAATTATTTGCTCCATTATCTTTCTGGATACAGAAGTTAAGCTGACTGGTCTGTAATTCCCCAGGTTGTCCTTATTTCCCTTTTTATAGAAGTGCACTATATTTGCCCTTTTCCAGTCTTCTGGAATGTCTCCCATCTTCCATGACTTTTCAGTGGGGTGGTGAGTGGTGATAGAGTCTTACTAGTGTGGATCACACATGCCAGATTGTTTCTAGACTCTGAGTTCAGGGACAGCATCTTCCTCCCAACACCCCAGTGCCTTTCTTGCTCGTCTATTATCATCCCACATTTATTATGGAGTGAGGAGGGTTGCACATCAGCCTGGTTCTGCCTCTTCCTAAAACCCACCCTCCAGAGAGCTGTATTTTATTACTGCTACATAGCTAATGTCGGGAAACAGAAAAGGGATTGTCATTCCCTCACCACATCACCATCACAGGAACTATGGGAGAATTTACACCACTTCATAAATTATAACAAACTGATCTCTTGTGAAGGGGTGAAAATTGTTCCTTTTCTACATGTACTGAAAGGTTGAATATACCAGGATATATTGTTTAATGTATAGGGGGAGGGATAGCTCAGTGGTCTGAGCATTGGCCTGCTGAGCCCGATATGATGAGCTCAATTCTTGAGTGGGCCATTTCAGGTTCAGGGCCAAAAAAATGTTGAGAATTGGTTCTGTTTTGAACAGGTGGTTGGACTAGATGACTTCCTGAGGTCCCTTCAAACCCTGATATTTTATTATTTATTTCCATTAATTCCAACAGAAGATCAGTGCCTACAGACGCTAGACCACATTGGAAATCTCAGTCCAAGATTTCAGTTGATGTATTAATTGATTTTGCTTCGTAAGACATGGCATGATTCTGAGCATTGACAGAAGTGAAATACAGCATATAAGCATCAGTGTTACGCTCTGGTATGTCACCGGATGGGATATGATATGACAGATAAGATCTTTTCTCTGTCTATCAGTACTTGACTACCAGAGAACCGGGCTGTTATAGTAATCATTGGTATCCACATACACCCCCTCTTCCCCATCAGAGCAGTGTTCTGTCCTCAGACTGAGACTCGTGGCACTTTGCTCTGAAATCTACATTTAGTTTTAAAATTTCAGCCCATAATCAGGAGAGGGAGTGAGTTTCTGAATATTTGTGGGAGTAATTCATGAGATTTGATTAACTTTTAACTCTATGTTCTTTCTATTCAATTACACAGGGTGTTTTATTATTCCTGGACTAAAACCATGGCAGACAGAGACTGGGGAAACCAAACAGCCATCACAGAATTCATCATTCTGGGATTCGGGGATCTCCCTGACCTGCAAATTCTTCTCTTCCTGATGTTCCAAGTGATCTACATGGCAACCATGGTTGGGAACACCCTCATCGTGGTGCTCGTTGTGGCTGACCAGCACCTTCACACCCCCATGTACTTCTTCCTTGGCAACTTGTCCTGCTTGGAGACGTGCTACACCTCAACCATCCTGCCCAGCTTTCTGGCCAGTCTCCTGACTGGGGACAAAACCATCTCAGTCAGTGGCTGCTTCACACAACTGTATTTCTGTGGTTTTCTGGGATGTACAGAATGCTATCTCCTAGCAGCGATGTCTTATGATCGGTATTTAGCGATATGTAAACCCCTGCACTATTCAACTCTTATGAATAGTAGGTTTTGCCTCCAATTGGCTGGTGGGTCTTGGTTAAATGGTTTTTTGGCTATTACCATCTTTGTCTTATTCCTATCACAGTTAATATTCTGTGGCCCAAATAAAATTGACCATTTCTCTTGTGATTCCATCCCACTGTTGGGACTATCCTGCAGTGACATCCACCTGGTCGTATTGCTGGATTTCATATTAGTCTCTGTATTCACCGTGCCCCCATTCCTGCTAACCCTGATATCCTATGTGTGCATCATCGCCACCATCCTGAGAATCCCTTCCACCAGTGGGAGGCAAAAGGCCTTTTCCACCTGCTCCTCTCACCTGATTGTGGTGACAATTTTCTATGGATCCGCAATGATTGTGTACCTGTTACCGAAACATGATACACTGAGAGACCTGAACAAAGTGCTCTCCCTTTGCTACACCGTCCTGACTCCCCTGGTAAACCCCCTCATCTACAGCCTGAGAAACAGAGAGGTCAAGGAAGCCTTGTGCAAAGCAATCAGTAAATATGTGGCTTTCACCGAAATGTGCAGAGACTGCAAGAGAATAACTTAGCCTGAGGTTTTCAAAGCTGCCTGGGTGATTTTAGCAATCAGCCCCCATTAAAATTATCTTGAAATCTCCCATTGAAAATCTCAGCACTAATGTGAAAAAGAAAAGAAAAAGAAAAGGAGATGATCTGCATGGAGTTACTGAGACAGTCTTTATGATCCCCTGCTGTGTGATCTAGGAAGGAGAGGATTTTGACAGCTCTGTCACTCTCTCATGTTCAGCACCTGTACACACAGTATGAGGGTATTTTTCTCCAGGGTGTTGGCTAAGAGATCACCCTCTGTGAGGAGTGTGTACAGCTTCTGAAACCACACAGAGCTGACATTGTGTACGGCATAAAATCCACTAACAATGAAAATAAATCCCTGGGTATCTCCCCTGTTCCTTGTTTCTCTACGTAAGATAATAAAGTCTTGTATTCAAATTCAGACTTTCTTAAGTTTCCATAGCAATATTTCTGATTAGGGCTAAGGTTTCACAGAATCATAGAAGTTTAGGGTTAGAAGAGACAAACGAGGTCATCTAGTCCAACCCCCTGCTCAAATCAGGAACAACACCAACTAAATCATCCCAGCCAGGGCTTTGTCAAGCCAGGCCTTAAAGACGTCTAAGGGTGTAGATTCCACCACCTCCCTAGGTAACTCATTCCTGTGCTTCACCACCCTCCTAGTGAAATAGTGTTTCCTAATATTCAATCACTCTTTCACGTTCTGTCATCTGCCATCACTGAGAACAGCCAAGCTCCAGTCTCTTTGGAACCCCCTAGTTCTTTCAGTCTCTCCTCAGAAGTCATGTGCCCCAGCACCCTAATTATATTTATTTCCCTCTGCTGAGCTAACACTCTTCAATTTGTTCACATCCTTTCTGTAGTGAGGGGCCCAAAACTGGATGCAATATTCCAGATGTGGCCTCACCAGTGCTAAATAGAAGGGAATAATCATTTTTCTTGATCTGCTGGCAATGCTCCTACTAATGCAGCCCAATATGCCATCAGTTTTCTTGGCAACAAGAGCACACTGCTGACTCATATCCAGCTTCTCATCCACCATAATCCCCAGGTCCTTTTCTGCAGAACTGCCACTTAGCCAGTTGGTCCCCAGCTTGTAGCGGTGCATGGGATCCTTTCGTCCTAAGTGCAGGACTTTGCTCTTGTCCTTGTTGGACCTCATCAGATTCATTTTTGCCCAGTCCAGGGAGTTTAGAAGGGGCGTGGGAAGGGAGTGGGAGTGGGAGTCCCTCGCCAGCCCTAACCCCTTCCCTGTGGCCCCCCCAAAACCCTAAAACCTATAAACCAAACTACATTCAAAACCCCTGTCTGTAAACCACCCTTACATTAACTAGGAGACAATGCTGGCAGAAGCCCAGCAGCAGGGTGGGGGCTATCCAGTTTATTGCACTGAGTGTAGCATGTATGATTACCTGCCCTGTGGGTGGGTGGCGTATGTGTTCAGTCGGTGCAAGGAGCTCCTGGCCCTCAGAGACCATGTACGGACTTTGGAGGCAAGGGTGGCGGAACTGGAAGAGCTAAGAGAGGCAGATAGGTATGTTGATGAGGCTTTCCGGGACACTGTAGAATTATCCCACCTCTGCTCAGACAGCTCCTGTGCTGTTGAGGAGGAAGAACGTCCCAGGGAAGCAGAGCAGTCAATGGGAGCAGAAGGAAACCTTCCCATAGTTGGGACCCTCCTTCCAGATGGTGCTGGGGTTGCCTCTCGCACTGAGGTTGCCTCTCCGGGGGAGGGAACTCCAGTTTCTAGGAAAAGGCAGGTGTTAGTAATGGGAGATTCGATTATTAGAAATGTAGATAGCTGGGTCTGTGATGACCGGGAGAAGCGTATGGTGACTTGCCTGCCTGGTGCGAAGGTTGCGGATCTCTCGAGGCATCTAGATAGACTTATGTGTAGTGCTGGGGAGGAGCCGGTGGTCGTGGTACATGTAGGTACCAATGACATAGGGAAGGGTAGGAGAGATGTCCTGGAAGCCAAATTTAGGCTGCTAGGGAAGAGACTGAAATCCAGGACCTCTATGGTGGCATTTTCGGAAATGCTCCCAGTTCCACGCGCAGGGCCAGGTAGGCAGGCAGAGCTTCAGAGTCTCAATGCGTGGATGAGACGATGGTGTAGAGAGGAGGGGTTCACATTCATTAGGAAATGGGGAAACTTCTGGGATGAGAGGAGCCTATACAGGAGCGATGGTCTCCACCTAAACCAAAGTGGAACCAGACTGCTGGCACTAAACATTAAAAAGGTTGTAGAGCAGTTTTTAAACTAGGAGATGGGGGAAAGCCGACTGCTGCAGAGGAACATGTGGATCGGACACAGACTTCTCTTAGGGGAGAGTCTGATGACAGAGAATCTCCAGGTTCTAGTCAGGAGCAGAGGACTGAAAAATATAATGTAAGGGCCGGATCAGATGATAAACAGTCACATAAAAAAGAATCTGGCACATCAGAAAAAGGCAAGCTAATAAACAGGGACAAGTTTTTAAAGTGCTTGTACACAAATGCCAGAAGTCTAAATAATAAGATGGGTGAACTAGAGTGCCTTGTGATAAAGGAGGAGCACTTTTCTAGTGCTAGAATATCTTTTTTGAGGTGAGGAGACCACATCTGTACATAGTATTCGAGATGTGGGCGTACCATGGATTTATATAAGGGCAATAATATATTCTCCGTCTTATTCTCTATCCCCTTTTTAATGATTCCTAACATCCTGTTTGCTTTTTTGACCGCCTCTGCACACTGCATGGACATCTTCAGAGAACTATCCACGATGACTCCAAGATCTTTTTCCTGACTCGTTGTAGCTAAATTAGCCCCCATCATGTTGTATGTATAGTTGGGGTTATTTTTTCCAATGTGCATTACTTTACATTTATCCACATTAAATTTCATTTGCCATTTTGTTGCCCAATCACTTCGTTTTGTGAGATCTTTTTGAAGTTCTTCACAATCTGCTTTGGTCTTAAGTATCTTGAGTAGTTTAGTATCATCTGCAAACTTTGCCACCTCACTGTTTACCCCTTTCTCCAGATCATTTATGAATAAATTGAATAGGATTGGTCTTAGGACTGACCCTTGGGGAACACCACTAGTTACCCCTCTCCATTCTGAGAATTTACCATTAATTCCTACCCTTTGTTCCCTGTCCTTTAACCAGTTCTCAATCCATGAAAGGACCTTTCCTTTTATCCCATGACAGCTTAATTTACGTAAGAGCCTTTGGAGTGGCACTATATGTGAAAGAAAGTGTAGATTCAAATGAAGTAAAAATCGTAAGCGAATCCACATGTTCCATAGAATCTCTATGGATAGAAATTTCATGCTTTAGTAAAAATATAACATTAGGGATCTATTATCGACCACCTGACCAGGACAATAATAGTGATGATGAAATGCTAAGGGAAATTAGAGAGGCTATCAAAATTAAGAACCCAATAATAGTGGGGGATTTCAATTATCCCCATATTGACTGGGAACATTTCACTTCAGGACGAAATGCAGAGATAAAATTTCTCGATACTTTAAATGACTGCTTCATGGAGCAGCTGGTACGGGAACCCACATGGGGAGAGGCAACTCTAGATTTAATCTATAGCAGGACCGCTTGACCATAATACAATAGCATTCAACATCCCTATGGTGGGAAGAACACCTCAACTGCCCAACACTGTGGCATTTAATTTCAAAAGGGGGAACTATACAAAAATGAGGGGGTTAGTTAGACAAAAGTTAAAAGGTACAGTGACTAAAGTGAAATCCCTGCAAGTTGCATGTGCCCTTTTTAAAGACACCATAATAGAGGCCCAACTTCAATGTATACCCCAAATTAAGAAAAATAGTAAAAAAACTAAAAAAGAGCCACCGTGGCTTAACAACCATGTAAAAGAAGCAGTGAGAGATAAAAAGACTTCCTTTAAAAAGTGGAAGTCAAATCCTAGTGAGGCAAATAGAAAGGAGCACAAACACTACCAACTTAAGTGCAAGAGTGTAATAAGAAAAGCCAAAGAGGAGTTTGAAGAACGGCTAGCCAAAAACTCCAAATGTAATAACAAAATGTTTTTAAGTACATCAGAAGCAGGAAGCCTGCTAAACAACCAGTGGGGCCCCTTGATGATCAAAATACAAAGGGAGCGCTTAAAGACGATAAAGTCATTGCGGAGAAACTAAATGGATTCTTTGCTTCAGTCTTCACGGCTGAGGATTTTAGGGAGATTCCCAAACCTGAGCTGGCTTTTGTAGGTGACAAATCTGAGGAACTGTCACAGATTGAAGTGTCACTAGAGGAGGTTTTGGAATTAATTGATAAACTCAACATTAACAAGTCACCGGGACCAGATGGCATTCACCCAAGAGTTCTGAAAGAACTCATATGTGAAGTTGCGGAACTATTAAGTAAGGTTTGTAACCTGTCCTTTAAATTGGCTTCGGTACCCAATGACTGGAAGTTAGCTAATGTAACGCCAATATTTAAAAAGGGCTCTAGGGGTGATCCCGGCAATTACAGACCGGTAAGTCTAACATCGCTACCGGGCAAATAAGTCGAAACAATAGTAAAGAATGAAATTGTCAGACACATAGAAAAACATAAACCCTTGAGCAATAGTCAGCATGGTTTCTGTAAAGGGAAATCGTGTCTTACTAATCTATTAGAATTCTTTGAAGGGGTCAACAAACATGTGGACAAGGGGGATCCGGTGGACATAGTGTACTTGGATTTCCAGAAAGGCTTTGACAAGGTCCATCACCAAAGGCTCTTACGTAAATTAAGCTGTCATGGGATAAAAGGGAAGGTCCTTTCATGGATTGAGAACTGGTTAAAGGACAGGGAACAAAGGGTAGGAATAAATGGTAAATTCTCAGAATAGAGAGGGGTAACTAGTGGTGTTCCCCAAGGGTCAGTCCTCGGACCAATCCTATTCAATTTATTCATAAATGATCTGGAGAAAGGGGTAAACAGTGAGGTGGCCAAGTTTGCAGATGATACTAAACTTCTCAAGATAGTTAAAACCAAAGCAGATTGTGAAGAACTTCAAAAAGATCTCACAAAACTAAGTGATTGGCAACAAAATGGCAAATGAAATTTAATGTGGATAAATGTGAAGTAATGCACATTCGAGAAAATAACCCCAACTATACATACAACATGATGGGGGCTAATTTAGCTACAACGAGTCAGGAAAAAGATCTTGGCGTCATCGTGGATAGTTCTCTGAAGATGTCCACGCAGTGTTCAGAGGTGGTCAAAAAAGCAAACAGGATGTTAGGAATCATTAAAAAGGGGATAGAGAATAAGACTGAGAATATATTATTGCCCTTATATAAATCCATGGTACGCCCACATCTCGAATACTGTGTACAGATGTGGTCCCTCACCTCAAAAAAGATATTCTAGCACTAGAAAAGGTTCAGAAAAGAGCAACTAAAATGATTAGGGGTTTAGAGAGGGTCCCATATGAGGAAAGATTAAAGAGGCTAGGACTCTTCAGTTTGGAAAAGAGAAGACTAAGGGGGGACATGATAGAGGTATATAAAATCATGAGTGATGTTGAGAAAGTGGATAAGGAAAAGTTATTTACCCATAATACAAGAACTAGGGGTCACCAAATGAAATTAATAGGCAGCAGGTTTAAAACAAATAAAAGGAAGTTCTTCTTCACGCAGCGCACAGTCAACTTGTGGAACTCCTTACCTGAGGAGGTTGTGAAGGCTAGGACTATAACAATGTTTAAAAGGGGACTGGATAAATTCATGGTGGCTAAGTCCATAAATGGCTATTAGCCAGAATGGGTAAGAATGGTGTCCCTAGCCTCTGTTTGTCAGAGGATGGAGATGGATGGCAGGAGAGAGATCACTTGATCATTGCCTGTTAGGTTCACTCCCTCTGGGGCACCTGGCATTGGTCACTGTCGGTAGACAGATACTGGGCTAGATGGACCTTTGGTCTGACCCGGTACGGCCTTTCTTATGTTCTTATGTTCCTCCAATTTCTCTTAGTAACTCTGGACCCTAGCCCTACACTCCAGCATATCTACCTCTCCTCCTAGTTTAGTGTCATCTGCAAATTTGCTGAGTGTACAATCATTCCCATTATTCAGATTATTTATTTTGTCACAGATATTTATAGTAAAAGTCAGGGACAGGTCACAGGCAAAAAAGAAAAATTAATGGAAGCCCGTGACCTGTCCCTGACTTTTACTATAAATATTGTGACAATGTGGAGGTATTGTGCAGCTCTTGAGCTGGCTCTGCTCCCCTCCCTGCCCACCACCACTGTTGGGGGCTTGCAGGTCAAGGGTCTCCCTCCACCCATGTCTGGCAGTTCTCCCCTGCCACTCTGCCCCCCGCCCCCATCCCACAGTGTCAAGGAGCTCTGCAGTCTGACTCATGAAGGCCCCCTCCCCCAGCTCCTCCTTGAACCAAAACTGTTCAGAAGAAAGACAGTGGGAGATACACCTAAGCCCCTCCAGACAAGAGTGATATGATTAAGGAAACTCCCCAGCCTCATTTGCTTCAAAGATGGGAAACAGAGGCATCTCCATTAGCATACATAATGGAGAACAGAGATTCCAAGGCAAGAACCGCACCGAACTCTGGGATCAGAAAAGCGGGGAAGCATTGCATGATTGAAAATCTCTGCTCCAGATGGAAATTAACCCATGCCTGCACACACCCAGCTCAGAAATTATCAGACCAATTCTAGTAATAAATCCTCTATTGATATCCAAAATAGTGAAGCAACCTAATTGCATTAGGAGCTCCCTCGAAGGAACACCGCCGATAGCCAGGAATTATCAGTTCTTACTGTGTAGCCTGGACCAAACAACTTTGTTATACTCCCTTAAATCATCGGTTTATCCATAAAAAAATCTAGTGTTCATTGTTATTTCCCTACAAAAACCCCTTACCACGGCCCAAGTAAATGTTCTGATTCCTGGATTCAAACTCTGCATCAGATCCATTGGAACTTCATCTTTCTGACTGATTATGCTGTGGTCTTTCTACCTGTCTCCAACACTCCGGACCCCACATGACCAACACCATCTGGGAACGCTGAGATTCAAGCTTCAGAGAGTGGTGATCTCTCTCTCGCTCTCTCGCTCTCTCTGTATAGCCTCCTGACCATAGGCATGTGCAGCACATTTCATTAGGGTGTGCACCCAGGGAATTTTTACTTTTTAATTTTTTTTAAAGGCGAACATTTATTGAATATTCAGTCATAAAGGACATTATTTTTATTCATCAAACTAAAGAAACCGAAACTTAATTTAAAAAAAAAAGTTTAGTTAACAACTAAACTTCACTTAAAAATATAAACTTAAAAAATGAGACACAAAATACCAAATTTGTGCTGTAGTGATAACCAGGTGTATAGAAAAATACAATCAATTTTCATGATCTTTAACCAGATAATGAGCTAAACCATATTGACCAAAACAGATTAAGGTTTCTTCATTTATCTGTCCTAGAGAATGAGATGTCGCTCACCAGGTGTAATGAACTTAAATTCCTAAATCACATCATTGTAATTAACTGACAAAGTTGTACAAAATCATGAGTGAGTCGAGGTGCTTTTGGGACATTGTATTTCTTAGTTTGTTTTTTACATGTGCTAGTTTCAAAAAGTCTCTTTCACATGAAGAGCTTTTAACAGGTAAGACTGCAAAGCATTGAATAGATTTGTAAAAGGCCTAGAACGCGGAAGACCGATCTGAATCCTTTAGCCAATCAAGCCACTCTCTGGTGGTGTTCGGATGCAACCTTTAGGAACAGATCCGTCATGACTCCAAAGCAACCCGACTTCAGCTTCCAACTCATCCAAGGACACTTTACATTTGTTGGCAATGATTCTCATATACTCCCTGCCAATGTCTAAGCTTGGCAGTTTTCCCATTGCAGTCACAATTTTACAAGTCTCCTCTTCAAATCGCTGGTCAATGCCGGTAATCATTGAGTCTAGGAGTGGGTAAAATAAACTTATTTTTTCCTGCTCCTCTTTTGTATCAAAGTGATGCTGGGACTCAAACACGTCATCAATACGAGTGGACGTTTTTCGCTTCTTAACTGGGGGAATCGATATATCATTCTCTACACACATTTTGACCCTGTCATTGAGAAGAGATTGAAAATATTCTGGGCCACTTCTCATTGCAGCCAAAGAGTTATGTAAGCTTTTAACCCCTGTTATTGCAGTAAGTAAGCTGAGCTCTGGAGCTTGAAGAGCCTTACTCACTTTTACCACCATCTGGAGAATAGGGTGCATCATGTGAAGGGCAAAGCTGAACTTGAATGAGTTGAGTTCATGGATAAGGCCCCTGGCTTTTATTATAGCGTCAGCAAGGTGAGTTGTTTCGATAATCTCTTGTAAAGCTTGTAAAATGAAGGAGTAGTTTTGTTTGACAGCAACCGCTGCTTCTGCTCTGCATGCCCATCTTGTGTTTGACAGTGACTTCAAAGTCTTCAGCTGAGATCCTACTTCTTGTGAAATCTTCTCCATTACTGCATGTTTCACAGGACTCCCCTCCATGAAGGCATAAAGAGTCTGAATAACACCAAAAAAAATCAAAGACAGTTCTGTTTTGTTTACTTGAAGTGCATTCATCTACTAGGACGAGGTTCAAACAATGCACATAGCAATGTACATAGAGTATTTCACTGTTTCTTTCTTTACATTTCATTTGAACTCCTGCAGGACATCCAGACATAGTGGATGCTTCATCAAAACAGACAGACATCACTGATGACCAATCAATTTTAAGAATGCCAAGGATGTCATTTAACTGGTCAAAAATAGACTGAGCATCAACTGTTAATAGTTTCTGAACAAAATGTTCAACTGGACTATATTTTTCATTGTCAAAATACTGCACGACAATGAACTTCTGTTCATGGTATCCACAGTCAGTAGTGTCGTCAGCAATTATTGAGACCATTTTTCCATTTAGTGAAGACACTGTCTTTTGTTGCACAACTTTGTGCAAGGCCACAATTAAATCATTTTGGATGCGATTACTCAGATAGGTAGTGTTTTGAGGAGATTGTTGCACATGCTTTACCGTTACGGGATCCTATTTTTGGAGCATATTGACAAGATTTAGAAACAAACCTTTCTCAAAACTGTCAGCTTTTTCATTGTGACCCCTGAATGGTCTCCCAGCTTTTGCCAGACACATAAGAATGTCATTCAGTCGCTCCATTACGCTTCGGTTATGGCACCATTCTTCTTCTTGTTTAGACAGATAAGCCTGCTTGCCCTCATCCAACAAAACACCAATAGGTTTCCCTTCATTAAAACTTGACTGTGAAGAACGGCTCAACACATGAGATTTTGACCATTGGTGGTTTTGAAAATATTCATTGGCCCTATGCCAGTTTCTGAATCCTTATTCAGTAAATGCTGGATCAATGTGACCTTTGTTTGCTGCATCATTAGAGGAGAAGAAACGGCAGTAAAAGCAAAATGCTGCATCCTTTGAGGGCTATATTCTAACCACCTATACTTTTCATACCATACTAATCATCTTTAACAATATGTTCTGACTAATCATAATAATCTCTTGGAGTGTGTTTACACACATACCCAGTGTCTGTTGTTTCTTAGGAGTGCTGTGTGTTAGCGACACTAGTAATACCTTTGCCAAGGTCATGTATCGGACAGCGAACTTGTAAGCATCTGCTGTAATACATGGACTGACTTTGGTTCACGGCGTGGCTGGACTTTGCTGACTATGGTTCAGGCTTCAGGTCTTACATCAGCCCAGTGCCCCAAGCTCTCTCTCTCACCTCCACAAACCAACCTCCTCCATTGCACTCACACAGGCCGGATGCAATCCGCTAGGCCCAGCAGTGAGCCCTGGACATGTCACCAGGAACAGCTTCATAGCTCTTATCTTGGCTACGTATGGCTGTGACCAGCTCCAGCAAAGCAATAGCTCCAGGCTCACAGGGCCCTTGGAGGTGGGGAGGTTAGGCAAACAAAGAGGTAGACTCACAAGCTGGGGCACAGGAACTGCCCAGACCCAAGGATAGGATAATGGAGGATAGGTCCATCAATGGCTATTAGCCAGGATGGGCAGGGATAGTGTCCCTAGCGTATGGCACTGGCCACTGTCGGAAGAAAGGATACTGGGCTAGATGAACCATTGATCTGAACCAGAACAGCAGTTCTTTTGACCCAGCCGGGGGTTATGCCAGGGTAACTGAGGCTTTTCCTAGGGTCAGGTCAGGAGGTGTTTTTTATGGATATAAAAAAACTGGTTAAATTTTTTTCTCCACCCCGCCTCATACCCAGTTAAAAACTCTATGATGTGACCATGATTATAGCCACTTCCGTCCCTGGTCCTTCCACTTAAACAGACAACATTAACCCAATGGACACCAGCCAAAGTGGAAGAGCAAGAAAGGAGACATTATGTTGCCAAATGACCAACAGAGGAGGTGGAGGGAAGGGAGGTGAAGCTGTATAATGGTGTATAAGTGTTGAGCAGACAGCACTGAAGAGAAGTGCTGTGTAATGAACTGCGGCTAGTAGCAGATGTCATGGAGTAAGTTATGGTCTGTTAATTATACTAAATAACGGCTACCAGGTACCATGAGAGTCAAGAACAGGTAAGAGTCAGCTATTATAGCAAGAAGAATCCTTAGAGGAAAGGAGAGCATCAGGCTGTCAGTCTGGGAAATTGACACTAGATGGCAGCAGAGTAGAGGAAATACTGACTGGTGACCAAGGTTTCAGTAGCTATGCATACGAAGAAGTGAGCTGTAGCCCACGAAAGCTTATGCTGAAATAATTTGTTATTCTGTAAGGTGCCACAAGTACTCCTTGTCTTTTTAATAATAGGAAGGTTATACTGTAAAATGGCCACTAGGTGGCAGCATGTTATAAGCGTGAGATATGGGCAGCTACTTTCAAAAATGCCCATTAGATGGCAGCATCTCTTGACTACTAACAAATGGGCAGTGCACGTACATTATAAGTGGCCATCACCTTGGACAGGCATCTCCCAAAAATGTAAGCTGGTGTTTGTCCATGTGTAGCGGGGTGACCACCGGCTCCAGCTGGAAGGGGTTGGAAGAGCCCTGCGGAGGGCTGGGGCTGGGAAAGGTAAAACCCTGGCTGATTGGGGGATGTGGCTGCAGCTGGGGCCATGCCCCAAACTGAGCAACAGGGCCTTATAAGAAGGCCGGGGAAGCTGAAAGGGTCCCTCTCCGCCTGTAGAGGGAGATGGGCCTGGCTGCAGGGAGCTAGAGACAGGGTACCTGAGTGGAGCAGGGCTGGGGAATTTCAGCCTGGAAAGCCCCAGGCTGTGGCCTAGCACAAGGCCAACAGGTACTGGGTGCTGCAGGGGGCAGCCCAGGGATAGGCAAAGGCAGCAGGTCCAAACCCAACCTTACCAGTGAGGAGTAGGCTGATACTGCAGTCTGCCCCAGGGAGTGGGGGCTAGATGATGATTGGCAGTAGCCTGATAGTGAGGTGAGGAGGGGATGGAGGGTGGGGGTTCCCCTGGGAGGGGGAGACCCATAACTGTGGAGGTACTGCCAGGGGGTAGCACCCCAGTTAAAGGGGCACCAGGGTCCAGGGAGGGACATAGGAGCCAGAGGACAGGTGAATCACCGGCCTGCAGAGGGTGGTAAAAGAGCTAATTCCCTGAGAGACCAGCAGGAGGCACCACAGGGGTGAGTCTCCACGTCTACACCCTGATCAAAATTATTTTCCTCAGAGGATCATTGCACTAAAAATGATGTACAATGGTAGTTGTGTAATTGCAAGTCACGCTGGGCATTGTTAGCTACAAAGCTTTGGAGGCACAAAATGAACCAAGAGGGAGAAAGGTTGAAGTGGGACCATATTGAAAAGCATGAAGAAAGAATACAAATATGAGAGAGCATTTACACTTATTAAATCGAAGGGGAAGCCCATTTTCCAAAGGTAGATCACATACACCAGCTCATCAGTGTTCTAAGACAGATCGCAGCAGCTGCTCATCCATTCAGGTAAATGCAGGTGTCTTTGCTGAGCAGATCCAGTTTCTACAGAATGATGAGACCCAATTACCTCAGTGGAAGAAACTGAATACTGGCCACTAAACCCTGAGAAATCAGAGGTCATCCCTCAAAACTTGAGCTGTCCTGTGGTTACAGGTGAGCACCCTCTTTCTGACTGCGTTTCTATACCACCTTTCCAACAGGGGCATGAATGTGCTTTGTGAATATTGTTAGCAGTGTTGTTGTAGGCGTGTTGGTCCCAGGATATTAGAGACACAAGGTGGGTGATATCCTTTACTGGACCAAGTTTTGTTGGAGAGAGAGATAAGTTCTCTAGCTCTAAAAAGCTTGTCCCTCTCACCAGCAGAGGTTGATCCAATAAAAGATATTATCTCACTCACCTTGTCTCTGTGAATATTAGCAGTTTTAGCCTCACCTTCCCACAGCAGTGCCAGTCGGTGTTAATAGCACCACTTAACAATGGGGAAACTGAGATATATGCCTTGTGAAAGATCCTCAGCTAAGGATCTGGCTCAGGATAACGAGGGTGAAGCCTGGAATAGAATAATGGAAATAAAAACTAAGTGAAGCTGATAAAAATGAACATTAAAATGGGTTGTGAAGGGGGTAAAGTGTAAGAAAGAAATTAGGAGGCTGAGAGGGAATTTGAAAAATAAATGGTTTTAGTTGAAAGTAATCAACAAACTGTTTCACTGTATCTGAGTCAGGCAGGTTGCAAGAGAATCCATGAGTCAGCTGAACCCAGGGAATAAACAAGATTTAGACATCGCTTAGGTGCTATGGTTGAGATTTTGGAAGCCACCTAGGAACTGGGTGTCCTAATATTTTATTAGAATTAATGTTGCAATCCTATAGACAGTTTGACAACCTCCTCTCAAAAGATGATTGTATTGATCTTCACCAAAAAATGTTACAAGTTATCTGTGCCAGGTCAACTTTTTTTAGGGAACAGCCTGTCAGAGGCTGAAATATCAAAACAGCAGATTATTGAACTAACTGGAATTTGGGGTTTCTCTGTATCGCTCTAGGAGAATGTAGTAATATAGGAATTGCAAGATTAGATCAGACCCAAGGGCTATCCTGGCCAGTATTGTTCTCCGAGAGCAGGCAGTACTAGATGTTTAAGAGGCAAATGTAAGAACACTGCAATAGCAGTTCTGGGATAATCTCCCCTCACATATGTCATGTTCATCTATAATAGCTCAGTGACTGTGATGCTCCCAATGGGGATGCAAGAGTGTGAGTGCTAGACTCAGGACAGACAGTTACAAACCAGGGCACAGACCCCTCATTGGTTGTCAGGTCTAAACTTAGATTTCACCAACCAACTGCACTGAGTGCAAACTCCTCAGACACTTTAACAGCCTTGAGAGAGTCCCCCCAGAAATTCCCCTTGGCTGCGCCGCTCTTTCCTGCCACCCAGGTGAGCGTATCTGTGGAACACGACCCCTTACGCCAAGGATCACAGCAATATTCAGGTTACTCCTGACTTCCCCGAGGTCAATTGCACTTTAGGTCTCACACCAGAGATGACTCTTGGAGCCAATCCTATAGTGAACTACTGTATAGGAAGATTTATTAAATAGGAAAAGGAAATGAGAGTTATTTACAAAGTTAATGCAAGCAAACAGACCCATAAATGAGTCACAGTCTCAGGTTTCAAAAGGTAATACAGACTTCTCTCAGCAGCAAGCTGTATTTGACCTTTAGGACTATCCCAGGATAAGCAGCAGGCATCCCTTGTGAATGGCTAGAAACACACTGCCCCGAGCATCCAAGCAGCCTAGAGATCCCTAGTTGCTTTTGTGTGAAGTTTTTATCCCCCTCCCGCCATCTGCTCTGACCTGCAAACTAAATCTACTCGCATGAATCATCTTCATAGGGAGGAGAGCAGAACAATAAGTTTCTAGTCCAGAGGTAGGTAACTTATGGCAAGCCTATGGTCCTGGCCACCGGTCCGGGGTGCTCTGCATTTTAATTTAATTTTAAATGAAGCTTCTTAAACATTTTGAAACCTTATTTACTTTATATACAACAGTAGTTTAGTTATATATTATAGACTTATAGAAAGACCTTCTAAAAACGTTAAAATGTATGACTGGCACGCAGAACCTTAAATCAGAGTGAATAAATGAAGACTCTGCACACCACTTCTAAAAGGTTACTAACCCCTGTGCTAGTCCTTTTGTTGATTGTTTCTCAATCCAGTTGTAGGGAGTTTCCAGTTGTAATATCCACCCATAACCCACCCGGTATTAGGGTGACCAGATGTCCCGATTTTCTAGGGACAGTCCCGATATTTGGGTCTTTGTCTTATACAGGTGTCTATTAACCTCCCCGCCCCCACATCTCCTGTCGTGATTTTTCACACTTGCTATCTGGTCACCCTATCTGGTACTGATGGGTTTCCTTTTTCAGGAGAGGCTTCATGTCTGTGGAAGAACAACTCTTCACACTCATTAACGTCCATCTCCTGTGTGGTGATTCATACTCACAGAAGCTCACCACAACCGCTCAAATATTAAATTACAATATGGAACAGACATTACAAGGGAGATTAATGCAGGCAGCAACTGACAATCATTGAAGGGAGTCCAAATATTAAACCCCTTTTATTATTCTAGTATCCATTTTATTAATATTAACCCACAAGTGAGCCAGACTGATTCCACATTTGTATGTGTTAGTGTCCTGCTGAAACAGGGGGACCTTGGCATGAGTTAGCACTTGATCTGCCAGCATCCCTGTGAGTTCCACAGTTTAATTACAATAGGGGTGAAAAAGTATTTCACTTAATAGATTTTAAATTGCCTACTGTGGGGGGGGCAATGACCCACTCGCACGGCGCCTCCTTCTGGTTGTCTCGGGAATTAGATCTTCCAGCCGAGAGCGCCCTCAGCAGGCTGGTGTCTCACCTGCCGCTAGCCCCCCATGTCCCTCTCGGACCCCAGTGCCCCTGTATCTGGGGTGCTGCCCCCTGGCAGTGCCCCCACTCTCTGGGTTTCCCCTCCCAAGGGAACCCCCACCCTCTATCCCCACCTTGCCTCAGTGGCTACTGCCAGTCATTGTGTAGCCCCCACTCCCTGGGGCAGACTGCAGTCTGTAAACCACTCATCATCGGCAAGGGGGTTAGGACCTGCTGCCTTTGCCTATCTCTGGGCTGCGTCTCTGCAGCCCCGGTACCTATTTGGCCCTTTTAGCAAGGCCTGCAGCCTGAGCTTTTACCTGGCTGGAGTTCCCCAGCTCCCTCTGCCCTTCCCCAGCACTGCTCCACCACAGGTGCCCTTCCCAGCTCCCAGGCAGCCAGGTCCTTCTCTCTCAAGAAGCTAGAGAGAGGGGGTGTTTTGCTTCTGGCCCACAGCCCTCTTATAAGAGCCAGCTGGGCCCTGATTGAGCTGGCCACAGCTGTGTTCAGCTACTCACTCAGCTTCCCCAGCTGTTCTTCATCCCTTTTACCCAGGCACAGCCCTCTCCAGGACTGCTTTTAACCCCTTCAGGGCAGGAATGGGGCAGCCGCCCCACTACATCCACCTTTTATTTTAGTTGTATGTTCCTCTTCTTCTTGGAGTAAGGGGCAGGGAAAACAGAAGTTCACCATTCTACCTTCTCCCAGTTTCTGCAGAAAGAAGAGCATCAAGAACCTCAGCTGAGAATCCTGAGTCCTGGCCACTGAACCCTGAGAAACAAGAGCTCATCACTTCAAGCTTGGGTTGTCTTGTAGTTACAGGTGAGCACCATCTTCCTGACTGCATTTTTATACCACCTTCTAAACATGGGCATGACTTTGATTCGTAAATATTAGAGGGACAAGGTGGGTGAGATAATATCTTTTATTGGACCAACTTTTGGTGGTGAACGAGAGATGCTTTTGAGCTACACAGAGCTCTTCATCAGGTGAATATTAACAGTTTTAGTCTCTCCTTCCCACTGCAGTGCCAGTCAGCGTTCGTAGCACCATTTCACAGAGATGGAGTGTGAGAGCCATGTCTTGTGACAGGTCCTCAGTTGAGGATCTGCTCCACTGACAAAAATGAAGCTACCTTGATTTATACCGCCTGAGGATCCGGCTTTGTATGAGCCCCAATCATAGAATCAGAGAACTGGAAGGGACCTCGAGAGGTCATCTAGTCCAGTCCCCTGCACTCAAGGCAGGACTAAGTATTATCTAGGCCAGTGGTTCTTAACCTGGGGTGCACGCACCCCCTGGGGGTGTGCGATGTCCTTTCTGAGGATGCCTGATCTTTTCAGAAGGCAAATCATCAAAAACACAAATTAAGCACAGGCACGTAAGTACAACTACTTTGTTTCATCAAACCTATGTATTTATTAACATTATACATTTATTAACTATTACTGTAATATACAAACAAAAATATTTTCAAGTTTTTAAGCTAATTGTGGTAAAATTATTGAGACAATGAAGTTTGAGATTATCTTGTGTGCTCAACTAGCACTGTTTCCACAACTGGCGAAGACAGTGCTGGAGATCCTTGTGCCATTTGCGACTTTCATCACTCTTACATATCAAAACAAAGGCCAGAAACTGCCTAAATGCAAGTGATGATGTATGTGGCTATTTCAAAAAAAGTTCCTTGTTTCTCACACATCATTGAACAAAAGCAAGGGCAGAAGAGTCACTGAGCTTGTAAACTTAAAAAAAAGTGTGTAAATTTTCATGTAGTCTTAATTTTACTGCAAAATTAAAATAAATATATAATTCTCTTTCATTCTATAGTTATGATACATCTAGGTTTAAAGAACTGACCTACTTCAGTGATTTTTCATAAGGGGTGCGAGAATATATTTTGAGAACCAAAGGGGTGCAGGCTGCAGTACAGCTTAAGAACCACTAATCTAGACAATCCCTGAGAAGTGTCCACTCTGCTCTTAAAAATCTCCAATGATGGAGATTCCACAACCTCCCTTGGCAATTTATTCTAGTGCTTAACCACTCTGACTCTTAGGAAGTTTTTCCTGATGTCGAACCTTAACCACCATTGCTGAAATTTAAGACCGTTGCTTCTTGTCCTATCCTCAGAGTTAAGGAGAACAATTTTTCTTCCTCCTCCTTGTAGCAACCTTTTAAATACTTGAAAAATGTTATGTCCCCTTTCAGTCTTCTCTCCTCCAGACTAAACAAACCCAATTTTTTCAAACTTCCTTCATAGGTCATGTTTTCTAAACTTTTAATTATTTTTGTTGCTCTTCTCTAAACTTTCTCCAATTTGTGCACATCCTTCCTGAAGTGTGGTGCCTAGAACTGGATCCAATACTCCAGTTGAGGCCTAATCAGCGCAGAGTAGAGCAGAAGAATTACTTCTCGTGTCTTGCTTACAACACTCTTGCTAATACATCCCAGAATGAGGCTTGCTTTTATTTTTTTGCAACAGTGTTACACTGACTCATATTTAGCTTGTGATCCACTCTGACCCCCAGATCCATTTCTGTGGTACTCCTTCCTAGGCCGTCATTTCCCATTTTGTATGTGTGCAACTGATTGTTCCTTCCTAAGTGGAGTACTTTGCATCTGTCCTTATTGAATTTCATCTGATTTACTTTAGACCATTTCTTCAGTTTGTCCAGATCATTCTGAATTTTAATCCTATCCTCCAAAGCGCTCGCAACCCCTCCCAAATCGGTATCATCCGTAAACTTTATAAACGTACTCTCTGTGCCATTATGTAAATCATTGATGAAGATATTGAACAGAACCAGACCCAGAACCGATCCCTGCGGGAGCCCACTCGTTATGCCCACCCAGCATGACTGTGAACCACTAATAACTACTCTCTGGGAAAAGTTTTCCAATCAGTTATTGTAGTGAGTCGGTGTGGCTCCCCTCCTGCCCCAACAACAAAACGGCATGTTCGGCAGTTCCTGGGCATCGTCGGGTACTATCGAAGTTTTGTCCCGCAGTTTGCATCCATAGCGCCTCCCCTAACTGGACTACTAACCAAGGACAGTCCTCGGCAGGTGCGGTGGACCCCGGAGTGCGAGACAGCCTTCCGGACCCTCCAGAGATGCCTCTGTCAGGAGCCGGTACTGTACAGCCCGGATTTCCATCGAGGATTCATTCTGCAGACAGACGCCTCCAAGGTAGGGCTGGGAGCGGTCCTGTCCCAAGAGGTGGATGGTCAGGACCACCCCGTGCTATACCTCAGTCGGCAGCTGTTTCCTCAAGAAAAGAACTATTCTGTGGTAGAAAAGGAGGCGCTCGCTGTAAAATGGGCCTGCGAAGCCCTCCGCTTCTACCTCCTGGGGGCACCCGTCACCCTGGTCACGGACCATGCCCCACTCCGGTGGCTGATGCGCATGAAGGACAATAACACCCGCATCATGCGCTGGTATTTGGCCTTGCAGCCCTATGCTTTCACCATCCAGCATCGGGCTGGCAAGGACCACGCTAACGCGGACTTCCTGTCCCGTATTGGGGGGATGGAAGAGCCTGGCCCCGACAGGCGGGAGCCAGACTTAAGGGGGTGTGTGTGTAGTGAGTCGGTGTGGCTCCCCTCCTGCCCTGAGGAAGGAGCGCCCTTGCAGACACCGAAGTGGGCGGAGCCACCACCACCAGTCCCCGCCCCTCGGAAGTCAAGGGGCAGGGCAGGAAGTAGAAAAGCCGGCCGACAGAGCTCAGTCAGAGGGCAGCCGCCGCCGGGAGCAGACGTGCCGGCGGGAGTTCCTGACTGGGAACCCTCCAGGGCCCGAGGCAGCTGTCCTGATTGGCCGGAGCTTCCCCGCGCCCGCTACGAAGAGGAACCGCCGGAGCTTCCCCGTGCCCGGTACTGGAAGGAACCGCTGGAACTTCCCCACGCCACATACGAAGAGGAGCCGCCGGAGCTTCCCTGCCCCTGCTGTTACCCGGAGGAGCCGCCTGAGCAGGCCTGGCCGGACTTCCCCGAGGAGCTGACGGACCTGCCACCAAACCCTGGTCCCGAGGAGCCTATGCATATTGACTGGCTTGGACCCAGTGCAACTGACGAGGTAGGCCCTAAGGGGGAAATGGAAGTAGCCTGGGGGTAGCTGACCCCTGTCAGGCTGCAGGCACCGAGGTCCCGATGTCAGTGTGTTGCAGTCAGGACCCCACTGACCAGCAGCGGTGATAGCTGCTGCCAGGGCCCCGGGCTGGGACACAGTGGAGTGGGTGGGCCTGTGTCTCCCCTGCCACCCCACTCGGGGGTGGCAGTCTTCCCCCTCAACCCACCGCTCCACTCTAGGGACCTGAGCTCCCTGTATTGTTTACTGCTCAGCCCCTGCAACCAAGAGCCTGAGCTTCCTGTACTGCTTACTGCTCAGCCCCTGCCACAAAGGGCCTGAGCTCCCTGCACTGTTTGCAGCTCAGCCCCTGCTCCAAAGGGCCTGAGCTTCCTGTACTGTTCACTGTTCAGCCCTGCCACAAAGGGCCTGAGCTCATTGAACTGTTTACTGCTCAGCCCCTGCAACCAAGGGTCTGAGCTCCTTGTACTGTTTGCTGCTCAGCCCCTGCTCCAAAGGGCCTGAGCCTATTGTACTGTTTACTGCTCAGCCCCTGCAACCAAGGGCCTGAGCCTATTGTACTGTTTACTGCTCAGCCCCTGCAACCAAGGGCCTGAGCCGCTTGTACTGTTTACTGCTCAGCCCATGCCACCAAGGGCCTGAGGTTCTTAAACACTGTTTACTGCTGTTCAGACGGTTCCACAGAAGACGTGGAGTGAGTCGGTGTGGTTCCTCCTGCCCGCAGGAGGGTTGAGCCCCGGCATGATCGATCACAGTTATGCACCCACCTATAGTAGCTCCATCTAGGTTGTATTTCTCTAATTGGTTTATGAGAAGGTCATGCGAGACAGTATCAAAAGCCTTACTAAAGTCAAGATATACCACTTCTACCAGTTCCCCCCATCAACAAGGCTTGTTACTCTGTCAAAGAAAGCTATCAGGTTGGTTTGATTCAAATTTGTTTTTGACAAATCCATACTGACTGTTACTTATCACCTCATTATCTTCTAGGTGTTTGCAAATATATTGATTAATTATTTGCTCCATTATCTTTCTGGGCAAAGAAGTTAAGCTGACTGGTCTGTAATTCCATTTTTATAGATGGGCACTATATTTGCCCTTTTCCAGTCTTCTGGAATGTCTCCCATCTTCCATGACTTTTCAATGGGGTGGTGAGTGGTGATAGAGTCTTACTAGCCTGAATCATACATGCCAGATTGTTTCTAGGCTCCGAGTTCAGGGACAGCATCTTTCCCCCACCACCTCAGTGCCTTTCTTGCTCCTCTATTATCATCCCACATTTATTATGGAGCGAGGAGGGTCACTCCCGAGTTAGGGTTGCACATCAGCCTGGTTCTGCCTCTTCCTAAGAGCCACCCTCGAAAGAGCCGTATTTTATTACTGCTTCATAGCTAATGTCGGGAAACAGAAAAGGGAATGTCATTTCCTCACCACATCATCATCACAGGAACTAAGGGAGAATTTACACCACTTCATATTTTATGGCATAATCTGATCTCTTGTGAGGGGGAGAAAATTGTTCTTTTTCCTACGGGGCATTGAAATCCTGCATATGCCAGGATATATTGTTAGAATTAATGGAAATAAATCTAACAGAAGGTCAGTGCCTAAGAACTCTAGACCGCATGGAAAAATCTCAGTCCAAGTTTTATTTGTTTGATTTTGACTCTTAAGACATAGCATGATTCTGGTCATTGCCAGAAAGGAAATACAGCATTCAAGCATCATTGTTAAGCTCTAAGATGGCACTAAAGGGATATAATGTTAGAAAAAGAAATAGTCTTATCCGTTATATCAGTACTCGTCTACCAGAGATATGGGCTGTTCCAGTAGTGATTGCTCTGATCATGGCAGAGGCTGTTCTACATGGCTACAAATGTTCGGTTCTCAAATTGAGAATTCTGGCACTTTGCTCTGAACTCTACATTTAGGTTTCAAATTTCAGTGTGTAATCTGGACAGGAAGGGGAGTCTCCGAATACTTATGGAATTAATTGAAACTTTACTAAAATGAGACTTGACTAACTTTTAAGTCTATGTTCTTCCAATTCAATTGCACATGGTGTTTCTAGACTCTGAGTTAAGGGACAGCATCTTCCCCCCACCCCAGTGTCTTTCTTGTTCCTGTATTATCATCTCACACTCATTATGGAGTGGGGAGGGTCACTCCCAAGTTACAGTTGAACATCAGCCTGGTTCTGACTTTTCCTAAGACCCACCCACCAAAGAGCTGTATTTTATTACTGCTACATAGCTAATGTCGGGAAACAGAAGAGGGATTGTCATTCCCTCACCACATCACCATCACAGGAAATAAGGGAGAATTTACACCTCTTCATAAATTATAACAAACTGATCTCTTGTGAGGGGGTGAAAATTGTTCCTTTTCTACATGTAATGAAAGGCTAAATATACCAGGATATATTAGTCAAACTATAGGGGGAGTGATAGCTCAGTGGTCTGAGCATTGATTTGCTAAGCCCAGGGTTATGAGCTCACTTCTTGAGTGGGCCATTTCAGGTTCGAGGGTAAAAAAAAAGGTTGAGGATTGGCTCTCCTTTAAGCAGGCAGTTGGGCAAGATAACCTCCTGAGGTCTCTTCCAATGCTCATATTCTTTGATTTATTTCCATTAATTCAAACAGAAGATCAGTGCCTACAGACGCTAGACCAAACTGGAAATCCCAGTCCAAGATTTCGGTTGATGTATTTATTGATTTTGACTCGTAAGACATGGCATGATTCTGAGCATTGTCAGAAGAGAAATACAGCATTTAAGATGGGATATATGACAGATAAGATCATTTCTCTGTCTATCAGTATTTGACTGCTAGAGAACTGGGCTGTTATAGTAATCATTGGTATCCACATACATACCCTCTTCCCAATCAGAGCAGTATTTTGTCCTCAGACTGAGATTCCTGGCACTTTGCTCTGAAATCTACACTTAGTTTTAAAATTTCATCCTGTAACCAGGAGAGGGAGTGAGTTTCTGAATATTTATGGCATTATTTAACACTATTTGATTAACTTTTAACTCTATGTTCCTTCAATTCAATTGCACAGGGTGTTTTATTGTTCCTGGACTCAAACCATGGCAGACAGAGACTGGGGAAACCAAACGGCCATCACAGAATTCATCCTTCTGGGATTTGGGGATCTCCCTGACCTGCAAATTCTTCTCTTCCTGATGTTCCAAGTGATCTACATGGCAACCGTGGCTGGGAACACCCTCATCGTGGTGCTCATTGTGGCTGACCAGCACCTTCACACCCCATGTACTTCTTCCTGGGCAACTTGTCCTGCTTAGAGACCTGCTACACCTCAACCATCCTGCCCAGGTTGCTGACCAGTCTCCTGACTGGGGACAAAACCATCTCATTCGGTGGCTGCATCACACAACTGTATTTCTTTGGTTCTCTGGCATGTACAGAATGCTATCTCCTAGCAGCGATGTCTTATGATCGGTATTTAGCGATATGTAAACCCCTGCACTATTCAACTCTTATGAATAGCAAGTTTTGTCTCCAATTGGCTGCTGGGTCATGGTTAAATGGTTTTTTGGCTTTTACCATCTTTGTCTTATTCGTATCGCAGTTAATATTCTGTGGCCCAAATGAAATTGACCATTTCTGTTGTGATTCCATCCCACTGATGGAACTCTCCTGCAGTGACACGCACCAGGTCATACTGGTGAATTTCATAATAGCCTGTGTATTCACCCTGCCTCCATTCCTACTTACCCTGACATCCTACATGTGCATCATCTCCACCATCCTGAGAATCTCTTCCACCACTGGGAGACAAAAGGCCTTTTCCACCTGCTCCTCTCACCTCATTGTGGTGACAATTTTCTATGGATCCATAATGACTGTGTATCTGCTACCAAAATGTGATACACTGAAAGACCTGAACAAAGTCGTGTCTCTTTGCCACACGGTCCTGACTCCCCTGGTAAACCCCCTCATCTACAGCCTGAGAAACAGAGAGGTCAAGGAAGCCTTGTGCAAAGCAGTCAGTAAATGTGGCTTTCACAACAACGTGCAGATACACCTACATAATAATGTAACTTGACGTTTTCAAAGCTACCTGGGTGATTTCAGCCATCAGCCCCCATTAAAATTAAGTTGAAAACTCCCTTTGAAAATCTCAGCACTCAGTGTTGTCCATCTCAGCGGAAGGATCAGGGTGGGAGATGGCCATAACCATGTTTCCTTCATGGAGTTTTTAACTGGGCAGTAGGCAAAGTGGAGACAAAATTTTAACCATAAAAAAGCCATTTTTGATCTAAATAAAAGTTTAGACAATAAAAATAGTAACTGCTGGTGTTGCATATATGGGGACGTAAGCCTGGGAAATCTGCCACCCCTGAAATTGTGCTTATTGCCTGCATAGCCCTCTGCAAACCGACCACCTTCACTGTGCTCACACAGGCCGGACACAAACAACCAGGCCCTAGCCCCTTCAGTAGGAACAGCATTATATCTCTTATCTGTGACCAGCTCCGGAAGAAGCAACTGCTCCAGGCCCTTAGAGGTGGGAGGTTGGGCAACCACAGAGAAGTAGATGCACATGCCAGGTCCACTGGGATTGTCCAGATCAAGCTAGGGGTTTTCCAAGGCACACAGAACTGAGACCATTTCTGCAGTTGGGTCTCTCAAATGGTCACTGATTAGGGACTCTGCCTGCAGCCCTTCAGGGCACTAGCTGCTTTTCTTCCACCAACTGCACAGAGAAGTTCAAAGGGAGGGGACCTGTTACAATGAGTATCCCCAAAATTCACTGCAACAAGCACATGCCCCGAGAGAGCTAGTTCTCAAGTGCCTTGCAAAGCTACCACTTACCAATGGGCAGAACTCCTGTGGTGCCTAACACGGCAGTGCTGGCTCAGTCACTGGGAGTACATCAGGGCTTGGCCAGATGAAGGGGACCTGGGCAACGGTGATAATGGTAGGGTTCTAACACAATGGAAAGGATTTTCCAAGGGACCTAATGGAGTTAGGCACCCAAATCACTTTGAAATGGGAGTTGGACTCTTAACTTCCTTAAAAAGAACAGGAGTACTTGTGGAACCTTACAGACTAACTAATTTATTTGAGCATAGGTTTTCATGGGCTAAACCCACTTCTTAGATGCAGATACAGACTAACACGGCTGCTACTCTGAAACTTAACTTCCATAGACACTCTGAGAATCTCAGCCTGGAGAGCAATGGGGATTCAGTCATGGTAGGGTCAATCTACATTTTTCCATTGGAAACAAATGCAGGGGATGGATGGGAAACCCCCGCTAATACTTTGAAAGCTGCTGCTGTTGTATGTGCTCTTGTAGCCACTCATGTTGCAATCATGATGTGTGATTTGGTTCCTAGTGGCTCTAATTTGGAACAGTGCAC
Organism: Mauremys reevesii; assembly: GCF_016161935.1. Classification (NCBI taxonomy): domain Eukaryota; kingdom Metazoa; phylum Chordata; order Testudines; family Geoemydidae; genus Mauremys; species Mauremys reevesii. The sequence goes on along the minus strand of NC_052637.1, from coordinate 13,306,522 downwards.
ACCCAGCAGTAGGTAAGAAATGAGGAGAGATGAGATTATGCTGTGTAGGGCCACTAGAGGGCAGAGGAATGGGACAGGTGTAGCGGTGCTGCCCAGTGGACAGCAGCCAAAGTGGAAGGGCAAGAAAGGAGATGTTATGTTGCCAAATGACCAACCGAGGGAAGTGAAAAGGGAGGTGAAGCTGTATCATGGTGTATAAGTGGTGAGTAAAGAGCACTGAAGAGAAAAGGACCTCTGTGCTATGTAATGAATGTTAAAGCAGATGTTAAATAGTGAGAAATGGGCTGTTCTACAAAATAATGGGCACCAGGTGACATAAGATGCGAGAATGGGAAAGCAAAAAGAAGAATGCACTACAGGATAGCAGAGTAACAGGCTGTCATGCTAGGAAATGGACACTAAATGGAATCAGATTAGAGGAAGTGAGGGAGCGGGGATGTCAGAAATACTGACTAGTGAACAACAGATTTCAGTGACCAATACAATGATGGGAAAGTGGGTGGTAGCAAGCTGTAAGGCTGAGATATGGGCAGCTATTTCCAAAAATGCCCACTAGATGGCAGCATATCTTGACTACTAATAAAGGGGCACTGCAAGTACAAAAGAACCTCAGAGCTAGGCGCACATTGGGAATGGAGGTTGTTCCTAACTCTGGAATGTTTGTAACTGAACAAATGTTATGGTGGTTCCTTCAGAAGTTTACAACTGAACATTGACTTAATACAGCTTTGAAACTTTACTATGCAGAAGAAAAAGGCTGCTTTTAATCATCTTAATTTAAATGAAAGAAGCACAGAAAGTTTCCTTGTCACAGTTTTTAATCATTCCCTTTAGTTTTTAGTAGTTTATGTTTAACACAGTACTGTACTTTATTGGCTTTTATTAATTATTATTATTATTATTGGTCTTTACTGCTGCTTGATTGTGTAGCTCTGATTCTAAATGAGGTGTGTGGTTGACTGGTCAGTTCATAACTCTGAGATTCTACTGTACATTATAACAGCCCATCACCTTGGACAGGCATCTCCCAAGAATGGAAGCTGGTGTTTGCTCATGATCTAAAATATTTTGCAAAAAGGATCGTTAGACTAAAAAATGTTGTACAATGGGACTTGTATAATTGCAAGTCACACGGGGCATTGTTAGCTACAAAGCTTTGGAGACACAAAATGACCCAAGAGGGAGAAAGGTTAGAGTGGGACCATATTAAAAAGCATGAAGACAGAATACAAATATGAGGAGCATTTATACTTGGTAAATCAAAGGGAAGCCCAATTTCCAAACAAAGATCAAATGCACCAGTTCATCCCTTCAGGTAACTGCAGGTCTCTTCACTGAGAAAATCCAGTTTCTGCAGAAAGAGGATAGACAAGAATCTCTGCTGAAGATTGTGAGTCCTGGCTGCTGACCACTGAGAAACAAGAGCTCATCACTTCAAGCTTGGGTTGTCCTATAGTTTCAGGTGAGCACCATCCTCCTGACTGCATTTCTATACCACCTTCTAAACAGGGGCATGAATGTGCTTTGTGAATATTAGAGGGATGAGGCGGATGAGGTAATATCTTTTATTTGACCAACTCCTGTTGGTGAACGAGAGAAGTTTTTGAGCTATACAGAGCTCTTCTATAGGTGAATTCAAACAGTTTTAGCCTCACCTTCCCACGGCAGTGCTAGTCCGTGTTCACAGCACCTTTTCACAGAGTTGGAGCTTGAGATCCATGTCTTGTTACAGGTCCTCAGTTGGGGATCTGCTCCACTGACAAAAATGGAGCTGCCTTGATTTACACCAGCAGAGGACCTGGCTCATGTGTGCCCCAATGGGGGGGTGAGTGGTGATAGAGTCTTATTACCCCAGATCACACATGCCAGATTGTTTCTAGACTTCGAATTCAGGGAAAATTTCCCCCTTTCCCTCCTCTGCCCCAACGCCTTTCTTGTTCCTGTATTATCATCCCACAATTATTATGGAGTGAGGATGGTCACTCCCCAGTTAGGGTTGCACATTGGGCTGGTTCTGCTCCTTCCTAAGACCCACCTTCCAAAGCAATGTATTTTATTACTGCTACATAGTCAATGTCAGGAAACAGAGAAGACGCTGCCAGTCCCTCACCACGTCACCATCACCACCGCAGGAACTAAGGGAGAATTTACTCCACTTCCTAATTTATGTCATGAACTGATCTCTTGTGAGGGGGGCAAAAATTGTTCTTTTTCCTACAGGGCATTGAAATGCTGCATATACTAGTATACATTGTTCGATTTAATGGAAATAAATCTAACAGAAGGTCAGTGCCTAAGATCTCTAGACCGCATTGAAAAAACTCAGTCCAAGATTTTAGTTGTTTGATTTTGACTCCTAAGACATGGCGTGATTCTGGTCATTGCCAAAAATGAAATACAGCATTTAAGCATCATTGTTAAGCTCTACGATATCAATAAAGGCATAAAATGGTGGATAAAGAAATAGTCTTAACCGTTATATCAGTACTCGGCTACTGTATGGGCTGTTCCAGTAGTGATTGCTCTGATCATTGCAGAGGCTGGTCTACATGGATACAAATGTTCTGTTCTCAAACTGAGACTTCTGGCACTTTGCTCTGAACTCAAGGTTTTAAATTTAAATTTAAATTTAAACTAGGTTTAAAATTACAGCCTGTAATCAGGACAGGAAGGAGAGTTTCCAAATAGTTATGGAATTAATTAATGAAACTTGACTAACTTTTAACTCTATGTTCTTCCAATTCAATTGCACAGCGTGTGTTATTGTTCCTGGACTCAAACCATGGCAGACAGAGACTGGGGAAATGAAACGGCCATCACAGAATTCATCATTCTGGGATTTGGGGATCTCCCTGATCTGCAAATTCTTCTCTTCTTCATTTTCCAAGTGATCTACATGGCAACCGTGACTGGGAACTCTCTCATCGTGGTGCTTGTTGTGGCTGACCAGCACCTGCACACCCCATGTTAGAAGAGACAACAGGAGGTCATCTAGTCCAACCCCTGCTCAAAGCAGGACCAACACCAACTTAATCATCCCAGCCAGGGCTTTGTCAAGCCGGGCCTTAAAAACCTCTAAGGGTGGAGATTCCACCACCATTCTAGGTAACCCATTCCAGTGCTTCACCACCGTCCTCGTGAAATAGTGTTTCCTAATATCCAACCACTGCTCCGTGTTCTGTCATCTGCCACCACTGAGAACAGCCAAGCTCCATTCTCTTTGGAACCCCCCTTCAGGTAGTTCAAGGCTGCTATCAAATCCCACCTCACTCTTCTCTTCTGCAGACTAAATAAGCCCACTTCCCGAAGCCTCTCCTCAGAGGTCATGTTCCCCTGCACCCTAATTATTTTCATTGCCCTCTTCTGAACTAACTATCTCCAATTCGTTCACATCCTTTCCGTAGTGAGGGGCCCAAAACTGGATGTAATACTCCAGATGTGGCCTCACCAGTGCTAAATAGAGGAATAATCACTTTCCTCGATCTGCTGGCTATGCTCCTACTAATGCAGCCCAATATGCCATCAGTCTTCTTGGCAACAAGGGCACACTGCTGACTCATATCCAGCTTCTCGTCCACCGTAATCCCCAGGTCCTTTTCTGCAGAACTGCCACTTAACCAGTTGGTCCCCAGCCTGTAGCGGTGCATGGGATCCTTTCATCCTAAGTGCAGGACTTTGCACTTGTCCTTGTTGGACCTCATCAGATTTCTTTTGGCCCAATCGTCTAATTTGTCTTGGTCACTCTGGACCCTAGCCCTACCCTCCAGCGTATCTACCTCTCCTCCTAGCTTAGAGTCATCTGCAAACTTGCTGAGGGTGAAATCACTCCCATTATCCAGATCATTAATTTTGTCACAGGTATTTATAGTAAAAGTTAGGGACAGGTCACAAGCAAAAAAGAAAAATTCATGGAAGCCCGTGACCTGTCCCTGACTTTTACTATAAATATTGTGACAATGTGGAGGTATTGTGCAGCTGTTGAGCTGGCTCTGCCCCCACCACCACCACTACTGTAGGGGGATTGGAGGTCCAGTGTCTCCCTCCACCCATGTCTGGCATGTCTCCCCTTCCACTCTGCCCCATGCCCTCATCCCACCGTGTCAAGGAGCTCTGCAGTCTGACTCGGGAAGTCCTCCTTCCCCAGCCTCTGCTTGAACCAAAACTGATCAGAAGACTTACAAAAAGCAATGAAAAGGCAGTGGGAGACACATCTAAGCCCCTCCAGACAAGGGTGATATGATTAAGGAAACTCCCCAGCCTCATTTGCTTCAAAGATGGGAAAGGGAGGCATCTCCATTAGCATACAGAATGGAGAACAGAGATTCCGAGGCAAGAACCACACTGAACTCTGCGATCGGGAAAGCAGGGAAGCATTGCATGATGGGAAATCTCTGCTCCAGACGGAAATTAACCCATGCCTGCACACACCCAGCTCAGAAATTATCAGACCAATTCTAGTAATAAATCCTCTATTGATATCCAAAATATTGAAACGACCTAATTGCATTAGGATCTCCCGTGAAGGAACACCGCCCATAGACAGGAATGATCAGTTCTTATTGTGTAGCCTGGACCAAACAACTTTGTTATAGTCCCTTGAATCATCGGTTTACCCATAAACAAATCTAGTGTTCATTGTTATTTCCCTACAAAACCCCCTTACCACCACCCAAGTAAATGTTCTGATGCCTGGATCTAAACTCTGCATCAGTTTCATTGATTCTGACTGATTGTGCTGTGGTCTCTCTACCTGTCTCCAGCACTCCAGACCCCCCACGACCAACACCACCTGGGAACCCTGAGATTCAAGCTTCAGAGAGTGGTGACATCTTTCTCTCTCTCTCAATTTGTATAGCCTCCTGACTATAGACATGTGCAGCACATTTCATTAGGGTGTGCAGCCAGGGAATTTTTTTTTAAAGGCGAATATTTATTGAATATTCAATCATAAAGGACATTATTTTTATTCCTCAAAAAAAACCTAAAGAAATTAAAGCTTAACTAAACTTATTTTTTTTAAAAATTAACAACAAACCTTCACTTAAAAAATACAAACTTAAAAAAAATGAGACACAAAATACCAAATTTTTGCTGTAGTGATAACCAGGTGTATACAAAGATACAGTCAATTTTCATGATTTTAACCAGATAATGAGCTAAACCAAATTGATCAAAACAGATTAAGGTTTCTTCATTTTCCTGTCCTAGAGAATGAGACGTTGCTCACCAGGCATTATGGACTTAAATTCCTCAATCATATCATTGTAATTAACTGACAAAGCCAATTCTTGTTCAATGTACAAAATCATGAGCAGGGCAGGCTCCAGACACCAGACGAGAAAGCACGTGCCTGGGGCGGCACATTGTAAGGGGCAGCATTCCGGCCAATCTTGGGGCAGCACATTCCGGCTGCCCTGCTGTGGTTCTTTATTTTTTTTCCCTTTGGCAGCCAGGTCCGCAGCTCCGGAGCCCCTGGCCGGCTCCCCGTGCTCCACCAGTCCCAGGACAGCCAGGGCATGTACCCCAGCCTGGGGGCCAGGAACTAGTGATCCCCGCCGCTCAGTGTGCCGCCGGGATCCCTGGGACGTGCCACTCCCCGCTGCCTGCACTGGCCTCTGCCTCCTGCGCCTCTCTGAGCCTGGCCCGGCCAAGCCGCCTTTAAAGGAGCGGCTGAGCCAGCACCTCCTGCAGCCCCCGGGGGCTCCGCCTGCCCACCTGGGAGAACCACCCCAAGGCTGGAGGGGGGAGCCCCTCTCTCCCAGTTGTGAGCGGGCTGCAGTGCCACCCTTCACCCCTGCAAGCTGCCTTGACCTCCTCCACACGCTCCCTGCAGCTGCCTTTTTTTTTTCCCTTCGGCAGTCGGGCCGCTATTTTTTGTGTGTGTTTGACAGTGACTTCAAAGTCTTCAACTGGGATCCTACTTCTTGTGAAATCTTCTCCATTACTGCATGTTGCACAGGACTCCGCTCCATGAAGGCATAAAGAGTCTGAATAACACCAGGAAATCAAAGACAGTTCTGTTTTGTTTACTTGAAGTGCATGCACCTACTAGGATGAGGTTCAAACAATGCACATAGCAGTGTACATAGAGTATTTCACTGTTTCTTTCTTTACATTTCATTTGAACTCCCACAGTACATCCAGACATAGTAGACGCGCCATCAAAACAGACAGACATCACTGATGACCAGTCAATTTTAAGAATGCCAAGGACATCATTTAACTCAAAAATAGACTGAGCATCAACTGTTAATAGTCTCTGAACAGACACAAAATGTTCAACTGGACTATATTTTTCATTGTCAAAATATCGCATCACAATGGACATCTGTTTATGGTGTCCACAACCAGTAGTGTTGTCGGCAATTATTGAGACCATTTTTCCATTTAGTGAAGACACAATCTTTTTTTGCACACCCTTGTGCAAGGCCACAATTAAATCATTTTGGATGCAATTACTCAGATAGGTAGCATTTTGAGGAGATTGTTGCACATGCCTTGACATTACAGGATCCTATTTTTGGAGCATATTGACAAGATTTAGAAATAAACCTTTCTCAAAACTCTCAGCTTTTTCATTGTGACCCCTGAATGGTCTCCCACCTTTCGCCAAACACAGAACAATGTCAATCAGTCGCTCCATTACACTTCGGTTCTGGCACCGTTCTTTTTCTTGTTTAGACAGATTAGCCTGCTTGCCCTCAACCAACAAAACACCAATAGGTTTCCCTTCATTAAAACTTGACCATGAAGAACCGCTCAACACATGAGATTTTGACAGTTGGTGGTTTTGAAAACATTCGTTAGCCCTATGCCAGTTTCTGAACCCTTTATCAATAAATGCTGGATCAATGTGACCTTTGTTTGCTGCATCATTAGAGGAGAAGAAACGGCAGTAAAAGCAAAATGCTGCGTCCTTTGAGGGGCTGTATTCCAACCACCTATACTTTTCATACCATACTAATGATCTTTAACACTATGTTCTGACTAATCATACTAATCTCCTGGAGTGTGTTCACACACATGCCCAGTGTCTGTTGCTTCTTAGGAGTTCCTGTGTGTTAGCAACCCTAGTAAAACCTTTGCAAACGTCACATATTGGACAGTGAACTTGTAAGTATCTGCTGTAATACATGGCCTCACTTAGGTTCACAGCGTGGCTGGACTTTGCTGACTATGGTTTAGGCCTCAGGTCCTACACCAGGCCCAGTGCCCAAAGCATGCTCTCTCGCCTACACAAACCAACCACCTCCATTGCACTCACACAGGCTGGATGCAATCCGCTAGGCCCAGCAGTGAGCCCAGGACACGTCACCAGGAACAGCTTCATAGCTCTTATCTTGGCTACACGTGGCTGTGACCAGCTCCAGCAAAGCAATAGCTCCAGGGTCACTGGGCCCTTGGAGGTGGGGAGGTTGGGCAAACATAGAGGTAGACTCACAAGCCAGGGGCACAGGGACTGCCCAGACCCAAGGATAGGTTAATGGAGGATAGGTCCATCAATGGGTATTAGGCAGGATGGGCAGGGATAGTGTCCCTTGCCAATGGCACTGGCCACTGTTGGAAGACAGGATACTGGGCTAGATGGATCATTGATCTGACCGAGAACAGCTGTTCTTTTGACCCAGCTTGGGGTTATGCCAGGGTAACTGAGGCTGCTCCTAGGGTCAGGTCTGTCAAACAGTCATCAGGAGGTTTTTTTATGGATATAAAAAATCTGGTTAAAATTTTGTCTCCACTCCGCCTGATACCCAGTTAAAAACTCCATGATGTGACCATGGTTATAGCCACTTCCGTCCCTCGTCCTTCCACTTAAACAGACAACACTGACCCATGGACACCAGTCAAAGTGGAAGCAAGAGAGGAGACATTATGTTGCCAAATGACCAACAGAGGGAAGTGGAAAGTGCGGTGAAGTTGTATAATGGTGTATAAGTGTTGAGCAGAGAGCACTGAAGAGAAGAGGACCTCTGTGCTGCGTAATGAGCTGTGGCTAGTAGCAGATGTTATGGAGTGAGTTATGGGCTGTTAGTTATACTAAATAACGGCTACCAGGTGCCATGAGAGTCAAGAATGGCACCAGGTGCCATAAGAGTCAAGCTATAGCAAGAAGAATCCATAGAGGAAAGGAGAGCAACAGGCTGCCATTCTGGGAAATCGACGCTCGAAAGCAGCAGAGTAGAGGAGATGGGGGGGGGGTGTCAGAAATACTGACCAGTGACCAAGATTTCAGTAGGCAATACAATAATGGGAAAGTTATACTGCAAAATGGCCACTAGGTGGCAGCATGTTGTAGGCATGAGATATAGGCAGCTACTTTAAAAAATGTCCATTAGATGGCAGCATCTCTTGACTACTAATAAAGAGGCAGTGCAAGTACGTTATAAGTGGCCATCACATTGGACAGGCATCTCCCAAAAATGTAAGCTGGTGTTTGTCCATGTGTAGCGGGGTGACCACCCGCTCTATCCTGGAAGGGGTTGGAAAAGCCCTGCAGAGGGCTGGGGCTGGGCAAGGTAAAACACTGGCTGATTGGGGGAAGTGGCTGCAGCTGGGGCCTGATACTGAGGTGAGGTGGGGATAGTGGGTTGGGGGTTCCCCTGGGGAAGGACACGGGGGTCAGAGTACAGGTGGATCACTGGCCTGCAGAGGGCACTCCTGGCTGGTAAAAGAGCTAATTCCCTGAGAGTATCAGAGGGGTAGCCGTGTTAGTCTGGATCTGTAAAAGCAGCAAAGAATCCTGTGGCACCTTATAGACTAACAGACGTTTTAGAGCATGAGCTTTTATGGGTGAATACCCACTTCGTCGGATGCAAGTAGTGGAAATTTCCAGGGGCAGGTATATATATGCAAGCAAGAAGCAATCTAGAGATAACGAGGTTAGTTCAATCAGGGAGGATGAGGCCCTGTTCTAGCAGTTGAGGTGTGAAAACCAAGGGAGGAGAAACTGGTTTTGTAGTTGGCAAGCCATTCACAGTCTGGCATATGCCATCATATGCCAGCAACGCCCCTCTGCTATGTACATCGGCCAAACTGGACAGTCTCTACGGAAAAGGATAAATGGATACAAATCAGATATTAGGAATGTCAATATACAAAAACCTGTAGGAGAACACTTCAACCTCCCTGGCCACACAATAGCAGATCTTAAGGTGGCCATCCTGCAGCAAAAAAACTCCAGGACCAGACTTCAGAGAGAAAATGCTGAGCTTCAGTTCATCTGCAAATTTGACACCATCAGCTCAGGATTAAACAAAGACTGTGAATGGCTTGCCAATTACAAAACCAGTTTCTCCTCTCTTGGTTTTCACACCTCGACTGCTAGAACAGGGCCTCATCCTCCCTGATTGAACTAACCTTGTTATCTCTAGCTTGCTTCTTGCTTGCATATATATACCTGCCCCTGTAAATTTCCACTACTTGCATCCGACGAAGTGGGTATTCACCCACGAAAGCTCATGCTCTAAAACGTCTGTTAGGGTAGGTCTATACTTACCACGCGGGTCGACGCGGAGAGTTCGACTTCTCGGAGTTCGAACTATCGCGTCTAATCAAGACGCGATAGTTCGAACTCCCTACGCGCTCCGGTCAACTCCGGAACTCCACCACCGCAAATGGCGGTGGCGAAGTCGACCTTGGAGACGCGGACTTCGATCCCGCGGCGTCTGGACGGGTGGGTAGCCCGAACTAAGGTAGTTCGACTTCAGCTACGCTATTCGCGTAGCTGAAGTCGCGTACCTTAGTTCGACGCCCCCCCTTAGTGTAGACCAGGCCTTAGTCTATAAGGTGCCACAGGATTCTTTGCTGCTTTTACAATTCCCTGAGAGACCTGCAGGAGGCGCCGCAGGCGTCAGTCCACACGTCTACACCATGATCTAAAATATTTTCTTCAAAGGATCATTACACAAAAAATGATGTACAATGGGAGTTGTATAATTGCAAGTCACAGTGGGTATTGTTAGCTACAAAGCTTTGGAGGCACAAAATGAACCAAGTGGGAGAAAGGTTGAAGTGGGACCATATTGAAAAGCATAAAGAAAGAATACAAATATGTGAGAGTATTTACACTTATTAAATCAAAAGGAAAGCCCATTTTCCAGAGGTAGATCAGCTACTGGTAGAACTGGTGCAGTTCATCAATGTTCTAAGACAGATCGCAGCAGCTGTTCGTCCATTCAGGTTAATGCAGGTGTCTTTGCAGAGCAGATCCAGTTTCTAGTGAATGATGAAACCCAAGTACCTGAGTGGAAGAAACTGATTCAGGGCCACCAATCCCCTCAGAAATAAGAGGTCATCACTGAAGACTTGAGCTGTCCTGTGGTTACAGGTGAGCACCCTCTTCCTGATTGTGTTACTAACACTACCTTCCAAACAGGGGCATGAATGTGCTTTGTGAATATTGTTAGCAGTGTTGTTGTAACCGTGTTGGTCCCAGGATATTAGAGAGACAAGGTGGGTGGGGTGATATCTTTTACTGTACCAACTTTGGCTGGAGAGAGAGACAAGTTGCCACAGCAGTGCCAGTTAGTGTTAATGGCACCATTTAACAATAGCGGAATTGAGATATATGCCTTGTGAAAGGTCCTCAGCTAAGGATCTGGCTCAGGATAACTAGGGTGAAGCCTGGAATAGAATAATGAAAATCAAAACTAAGTGAAGCTGATAAAAGGAACATTAAAATGGGTTGTGAAGTGGGTAAAGTGTAAGAACGAAATTAGGAGGCTGAGAGGGAATTTGAAAAATAGATGGTTTTAGTTAAAAGTAAATAACAAACTGTTTCACTGTATCTGAGTCAGGCAGGTTGCAAGAGAATCCATGAGTCAGCTGAACCCAGGGAATAAACAAGATATAGACATCGCTTAGGTGCTATGGTTGAGATTTTGAAGCCACCTAGGAATTGGGTGTCCTAATCTCCTATTAGAATTAATGTTGCAATCCTATAGACAGTTTGACAACCTCCTCTCATAAGAACATAAGAAAATAAGAAAGGCCGTGCGGGTCAGACCAAAGGTCCATCTAGCCCAGTATCTGTCTACCGACAGTGGCCAATGCCAGGTGCCCTGAGGGAGTGAACCTAACAGGCAATGATCAAATGATCTCTCTCCTGCCATCCATCTCCATCCTCTGACGAACAGAGGCTAGGGACACCATTCTTACCCATCCTGGCTAATAGCCATTTATGGACTTAGCCACCATGAATTTATCCAGTCCCCTTTTAAACATTGTTATAGTCCTAGCCTTCACAACCTCCTCAGGTAAGGAGTTCCACAAGTTGACTGTGCGCTGCGTGAAGAAGAACTTCCTTTTCTTTGTTTTAAACCTGCTGCCTATTAATTTCATTTGGTGACCCCTAGTTCTTGTATTATGTGAATAAGTAAATAACTTTTCCTTATCCACTTATCTCAAATGATTTATTTGTATCGATTTTCACCAAAAAGTGTTATGAAGTAATCTGCGCCACGTCAACTTTTTCAGGGAACAGACTGTCAGAGGCTGAAATATCAAAAGAGCAGATTATTGAACTAACTGGAATTTGGGGTTTCTCTGTATCACTTTAGGAGAATGTAGTAATATAGGAATTGCCAGATTAGATCAGACCCAAGGGCCATCCTGGCCTGTAGCACTCTCCGAGAGCAGGCAGTGCTAGATGTTTCAGAGGCAAATGTAAGAACACTACAATAGCAGTTCTGGGATAATCTCCCCTCACATGTGTCGTGTTGGTCTATAATAGTCAGTTTTGGAATGGTTATTAAACCTCATGGTTTGGGGATTAAACCAATCTCTATTGTTGCCATTATTATGATAACTCTCGATATTTATATGTCTATCAGGAACAACCAGTCTTTTCTGGAATCTAGTTAAGTCCTTCATATCAATGACTTCCTGTGGAAGTGAGTGTGATGCTCCCAATGGGGATGCAAGAGTGTGAGTGCCAAACTCAGGGCAGACAGTTACAAACCAGGGCACGAACCCCTCATTGGTTGTCAGGTCTAAACTTCGATTTCACCAACCAACTGCAGCGAGTGCAAACTCCTCAGGCACTTTAACAGCCTTGACAGAGTCCCCTCAGAAATTCCCCTTGGCTGCGCCGCTCTGTGCTACCACCCAGGTGAGCGTATCTGTTGTACACGACCCCTTATGCCAAGGATCACAGCAATATTCAGGTTACTCCTGACTTCCCCCAGGTCAATTGCACTTCAGGTCTCACACCAAAGAGGACACTTAGATCCAATCCTATAGTGAACTACTTTATAGGAAGATTTATTAAATAGGAAAAGGAAATGAGAGTTATTTACAAGGTTAAAGCAAGCAAGCAGACCCATGAATGAGGCACAGTCTCAGGTTTCAAAAGGTAATACCGGCTTCTCTCAGCAGCAAGCTGTATTTGACCTATAGGACTAACCCAGGCTAAGCAGCTGGGGATATCTTACTAAAGTCTAGAAACACCCTGCCCCAAGTGTCCAATCAGCGTAGAGATCCCTAGTTCCTTTTGTTTGGGTTCCCCCCCCACCTCCTGCCATCTGCTCTGAGCTGCAAACTCAATCCACTTGCATGACTCATCTTCATAGGGAGGAGAGCAGAACAATAAGTCTCTAGTCCTTTTGTTGATTGTTTCTCAATCCAGTTGGGTGGATATTCCAACTGTAATCTTCCTACATTGCCCAACTGGTATTAGGATGACCAGATGTCCCAATTTTATAGGGACAGTCCCGATATTTAGGACTTTGTATTATATAGGTGTCTATTAACCCCCCGCACTCCCATCTCCTGTCCTGATTTTTCACACTTGCTATCTGGTCACCCTAACTGGTACTGATGGGTTTCCTTTTTCAGGAGAGGCTTCATGTCTGTGGAAGAGCAACTCTTCACACGCATTAACGTCCCTCTCCTGTGTGGTGATTCGTACTAACAGACGCTCACTACAACCGCTCAAATATTAAATTACAATATGGAACAGACATTACAGGGGAGATTAATGCAGGCAGCAACTGACAAGCATTCAACAGAGTCCAAACATTAAACCTTTTTTATAATTCTAGTTCCCATTTTATTAATATTAACCCACAAGTGAGCCAGACTGATTCCACCTTTGTATCTGTTAGTGTCCTGTTGAAAAAGCGTGGACCTTGGCATGAGATAACACTTGATCTGCCAGCATCCCTGTGAGTTCCACAGTTTAATTACAATTGGGGTGAACAAGTATTTCACTTTATAGATTTTAAGTTGCCCACTTGGGGCAGGGGGGCAATGACCCACTGGCACAGCACCTCCTGCTGGTTGTCTCGGGAATTAGCTCTTCCAGCCCAGAGTGCCCTGTGCAGACTGGTGTCTCGCCTGCTGCTAGTCCCCCGTGTTCCTCTTGGACCACAATGCCCCTTTATCTGGGGGTGCTGCCACCTGGCAGTGCCCCCACACTCTGGGTCTCCCCTCCCAAGGGAACCCCCACCCTCTATCCCCACCTTGCCTCAGTGGCCAGTCATTGTGTAGCCCCCACTCCCTGGGGCAGACTGCAGTCTGTAAGCCACTCATCATCAAACAGGGGGTTAGGACCTGCTGCCTTTGCCTATCTCTGGGCTGCCTCGCTGCAGCCCTGGTACCTATTTGGCCCTTTTAGCAAGCCTGGGGTTTTACCTGGCTGGAGTTCCCCAGCTCCCTCTGCCCTTCCTCAGCACTGCTCCACCACAGGTGCCCTTCTCAGCTCAAGAAGCTAGAGAGAGTGGGTGTTTTGCTTCTGGCCACAGCCCTCTTATAAGGGCCAGCTGGGCCCTGATTGAGCTGGCCACAGCTGTGATCAGCTACTCACTCAGCTTCCCCAGCTGTTCTTCATCCCTTTTACCCAGGTGCAGCCCTCTCCAGGACTGCTTTTAACCCCTTCAGGGCAGGAATGGGGCAGCCGGCACACTACACCCACCTTTTAATTCTGTTGTAAGTTCCCCTTGTTCTTGGAGTAAGGGGCAGGGAAAACAGAAGTTCCCCATTCTACCTTCTCCCAGGTTCTGCAGAAAGAGGAGCGTCAAGAACCTGAGCTGAGAATCCTGAGTCCTTGCCGCTGAACCCTGAGAAACAAGAGCTCATCACTTCAAGTTTGGGTTGTCTTGTAGTTACAGGTGAGCACCGTCTTCCTGACTGTATTTCTATACCACCTTCTAAACAGGGGCATGACTTTGATTTGTGAATATTAGAGGGACAAGGTGGGTGAGATAATATCTTTATTGAACCAACTTTTGGTGGTGAACGAGAGATGCTTTTGAGCTACACAGAGCTCTTCTTCAGGTGAATATTAACAGTTTTAGCCTCTCCTTCCCACCACAGTAACAGTCAGCGTTCATAGCACCATTTCACAGATATGGAGCTTGAGATCCATGTCTTGTGACAGGTCCTCAGTTGAGGATCTGCTCGACTGACAGAAATGAAGCTACCTTGATTTACACCGGCTGAGGATCCGGCTTAGTGTGAGCCCCAATCATAGAATCAGAGAATTGGAAGGGACCTCGAGAGGTCATCTAATCGAGTCCCCTACTCTGAAGGCAGGACTAAGTATTATCTAGACCAGTGGTTCTTAACCTGGGTGCACGCACCCTGGGGTTGTTAGATGCCCTTTCTGGGGATGCCAGATTTTTTTAGAAGGTAAATCATCGAAAACACAAATTAAGCACAGGCAGGTAAGTACAACTACTTTGTTTCATCAAGCCATTTATTTATAAGCATTATACATTTATTAACGATTACTGTAATATACAAACAAAAAATATTTTCAAGTTTTTAAGCTAATTGTAGTAAAATTATTGAGACAATGAAGCTTGAGTATTTCTTGTGTGCTCAACTAGCACTGTTTCCACAAGTGGCGAAGACAACGCTGGAGATCCTTGTGCCATTTGCGACTTTCATCACTCTTACACATCAAAACAAAGGCCAGAAACCGCCTAAATGCAAGTGATGATGTGTGTGGCTATTTCAAAAATAGTTCCTTGTTTCTCACACATCATTGAACATAAGCAACAGCAGAAGAGTCACTGAGCTTGTAAACTTAAAAAACATGTAATTTTACATTTATTCTTAATTTTACTGCAAAATTAAAATAAATATATCATTCTCTTTCATTCTATAGTTATGATACATCTACTTTTAAAGAACTGACCTACTTCAGCGATTTTTGATAAGGGGTGCGAGAATATATTTTGAGAATCACAGGGTGCAGGCTGCAGTAAAGTTTAAGAACCACTAATCTAGACAATCCCTGAGAGATGTTTATCCCATCTGCTCTTAAAAATTTCCAGCGATGGAGATTCCACAACCTCCCTTGGCAATTTATTCCAGTGCTTAACCACTCTGACTGTTAGGAAGTTTTTCCTGATGTCGAACCTAAACCGCCATTGCTGAAATTGCTTCTTGTCCTATCCTCAGAGGTAAGGAGAAAAATTTTTCTCACTTCATAAATTATAACAAACTGATCTCTTATGAAGGGGTGAAAATTGTTCCTTTTCTACACGTACTGAAAGGCTGAATATACCAGGATATATTGTTAAATATAGGGGGAGGGATAGCTCAGTGGTCTGACCATTGGCCTGCTGAGCCCAATATTATGAACTCAATCCTTGAGTAGGCTCTTTCAGGTTCTGGGACAAAAAAAAAAGTTGGGGATTGGTTCTGTTTTGAGCAGGCGGTTGGACCAGATGACTTCCTGAGGTCCCTTCAAACCCTGATATTCTATTATTTATTTCCATTAATTCTAACAGATCAGTGCCTACAAACACTAGACCACATTGGAAATCTCAGTCCAAGATTTCAGTTGATGTATTTATTGATTTTGACTCGTAAGACATGGCATGATTCTGAGCATTGTCAGAAGTGAAATACAGCATTTAAGCATCAGTGTTACGCTCTGGTATGTCACCAGATGGGATATCATATGGCAGATAAGATCGTTTCTCTATCAGTACTTGACTACCAGAGAACCGGGCTGTTATAGTAATCATTGGTATCCCCATACACCCCCTCTTCCCTATCAGAGCAGTGTTCTGTTCTCAGACTGAGACTCCTGGCACTTTTCTCTGAAATCTACATTTAGTTTTAAAATTTCATCCCGTAACCAGGAGAGGGATTGAGTTTCTGAATATTTATGGAATTAATTAATGAGATTTGATTAACTTTTAACTCTATGTTCTTTCAATTCAATTGCACAGGGTGTTTTATTGTTCCTGGACTCAAACTATGGCAGACAGAGACTGGGGAAACCAAACGGCCATCACAGAATTCATCCTTCTGGGATTCGGGGATCTCCCTGACCTGCAAATTCTTCTCTTCCTGTTGTTCCAAGTGATCTACATGGCAACTGTGGCTGGGAACACCCTCATCGTAGTGCTCGTTGTGACTGACCAGCACCTTCACACCCCCATGTACTTCTTCCTGGGCAACTTGTCCTGCTTGGAGACCTGCTACACCTCAACCATCCTGCCCAGGTTGCTGGCCAGTCTCCTGACTGGGGACAAAATCAATTCAGTCAGTGGCTGCTTCACACAACTGTATTTCTGTGGTTCTCTGGGATGTACAGAATGCTATCTCCTAGCAGCGATGTCTTATGATCGGTATTTAGCGATATGTAAACCCCTGCACTATTCAACTCTTATGAATAGTAGGTTTTGTCTCCAGTTGGCTGCTGGGTCATGGTTAAATGGTTTTTTGGCTATTACCATCTTTGTCTTATTCCTATCGGAGTTAATATTCTGTGGCCCAAATGAAATTGACCATTTCTATTGTGATCCCATCCCACTGATGGAACTCTCCTGCAGTGACACCCACCAGGTCATATTGGTGGATTTCATAATAGCCTGTGTATTCACCTTGCCTCCATTCCTACTAACCCTGACATCCTACATATGCATCATCTCCACCATCCTGAGAATCCCTTCCACCAGTGGGAGACAAAAGGCCTTTTCCACCTGCTCCTCTCACCTGATTGTGGTGACAATTTTCTATGGATCCATAATGATTGTGTATCTGCTGCCAAAATGTGATACACTGAAAGACCTGAAGAAAGTGCTATCTCTTTGCCACACAGTCCTGACTCCCCTGATAAACCCCCTTATCTACAGCCTGAGAAACAGAGAGGTCAAGGAAGCCTTGTGCAAAGCAGTCCGTAAATGTGGCTTTCACAACAACGTGCATGTACACCTACATAATAATGTAACTTGAGGTTTTCAAAGCTACCTGGGTGATTTCAGCAATCAGCCCCCATTAAAATTAAGTTGAAAACTCCTTTTGAAAATCTCAGCACTCGGTGTTGTCCATCTCAGTAGAAGGACCAAGGTGGTTGATGGCCATAACCAGGTTTCCATCATGGTTATGGTTTTTAACTGGGCAGTAGGCAGAGTGGAGACAAAATTTTAATCATAAAAAAGCCATTTTTGATCTAAGTTAATGTTTGGACAATGAAAATAGTAACTCCTTGTGTAGCATATGTGGGGATGTAAGCCTGGGATATCTGCCACCCTGAAATTGTGCTTATTGCCTGCATAGCCCTCTGCAAACCAACCACCTTCACTGCACTCACACAGGCCGGACACAAACAACCAGGACCCCGCAATGACCTCTGGACACTTCACTAGGAACAACGTTATAGCTCTTATCTGTGACCAGCTCTGGCAAAACAACTGCTCCAGGCTCACTGGGCCCTTAGAGGCAGGAGGTTGGGCGGCCACAGAGAAGTAGATGCACATGCCAGGTCCCTGACATTGTCCAGACCAAGGGGCTTTCCAGGGCACACATAGAACTGAGACCAATTGTGCAGTTGAGTCTGTCAAATTGTCACTGATTAGAGACTCTGCCTGCAGCCCTTCAGGGCACCAGCTGCTCTTCTTCCACCAACTGCACAGAGAAGTTCAAAGGGAGGGGACCTGTTACAAAATTCACTGCAACTCACTGCAACAAGCACATGTCCCGAGAGGGCTAGTTCTCAATGCCTTGCAAAGCTACCACTTACCAACGGGCAGAACTCCTGTGGTGCCTAACACGGCAGTGCTGGCTCAGTCACTGGGAGCACGTCAGGGCTTGGCCAGATGTAGGGGACCTGGGCAACGGTGATGATGGTAGGGTTCCAACACAAAGGAAAGGATTTTCTAAGGGACCTAATGGAGTTAGGCACCAAATCACTTTGAAATTGGAGTTGGACTCTTAAATTCCATAAAAAGAACAGGAGTACTTGTGGAACCTTAGGGTATGTCTACACTATGGGATTACTCCGATTTTACAGAAACCGTTTTTTAAACGAGTCGAGTTTAAGTCGAGTGCACGCGGCCACACTAAGCACATTAATTCGGCGGTGTGCATCCATGTACCGAGGCTAGTGTCAATTTCCGGAACGTTGAACTGTGGGTAGCTATGCAATAGTTCCCGAACTCTCCCCTGCCCATTGGAATTCTGGGTTGAGATCCCAGTGCCTGATGGGGCAAAAACATTGTTGCGGGTGGTTCTGGGTACAGCCTCACCCTCCCTCCATGCAAGAAGCAGACAACCGTTTTGCGCTTTTCCCTGGGTGAACTGTGCAGACCCCATAGCATGACAAGCATGGAGCCTGCTCAGCTCAAGACAGCAATCATGGACATTGTAAACACCTCACGCATTCTTGTGCAGTCAATGCTGAACCAGGACCTGCAAAACCAGGCGAGGAGGAGGTGGCTATGGCAGCATGGCGACGAGAGGAATGAGGACATGGACACAGAATTCTCTCAAACCGTGGGCCCCTGTGCTTTGGAGATCATGCTGGTAATGGGGCAGGTTCTAGCCATTGAACACCGATTTTGGGCCCGGGAAACAAGCACAGACTGGTGGGACCGCATAGTGTTGCAGTGGTGGTACGATTCCCAGTGGCTGAGAAACTTTCGCATGCATAAGGGCACTTTCATGGAACTTTGTGACTTGCTTTCCTCTGCCCTGAAACGTCAGAATACCAAGATGAGAGCAGCCCTCACAGTTGAGAAGCAAGTGGCGATAGCCCTCTGGAAGTTTGCAACGCCAGACAGCTACCAGTCAGTCTGGAATCAATTTGGAGTGGGCAAATCTACTGTGGGGGCCGCTGTGATGCAAGTAGCCAAAGCAATCATTAAGCTGCTGCTATGAAAGGTTGTGACTCTTGGACATGTGCAGGTCATAGTGGATGGCTTTGCTGCAAAGGGATTCCCTAACTGTGGTGGGGCGATAGATGGAACCCATATCCCAATCTTGGCACCGGAGCACCAGGGCACCCACTACAAAGTACAAGGGGTACTTTTCCATGGTGCCGCAAGCACTGGTGGATCACAAGGGAAGTTTCACCAACATCCACGTGGGTTGGCCGGGAAGGGTTCATGACGCTCGCATCTTCAGGAACACTACTCTGTTCAAACGGCTGCAGCAAGGGAATTAATTCCCAGACCAGAAAATAACAGTTGGGGATGTCGAAATGCCTGTCGTTATCCTGGGGGACCCAGCATATCCCTTGATGCCATGGTTCATGAAACCGTACACAGGCAGCCTGGACAGTAGTCAGGAGCAGTTCAACTACAGGCTGAGCAAGTGCAGAATGGTGGTAGAATGTGCATTTGGCCATTTAAAGGTGTGCTGGCGCACATTACTGACTCACTCAGACCTGAGCCAAACCAATGTCCCCTTTGTTATTGCTGCTTGCTGTGTGCTCCACAGTCTCTGTGAGAGTAAGGGGGAGACCTTTATGGCAGGGTGGGAGGCTGAGGCAAATCATCTGGCCGTTGATTATGCAAAGCCAGACACCAGGGCGATTAGAAGAGCACACCAGGAAGCGGTGCACATCAGAGAAGCTTTGAAAACCAGTTTCATCATGGGCCAGGGTACAGTGTGACTGTTGTGTTTGTTTCTCCTTGATGAACCGCCCCCCCCCCTTGATTCACTCACAGCTTGCTTTCTAAGGAAATAAAGTCACTCTCATTTAAAAATCATGTATTCTTTATTACTTAATTATAAAAAGAGGGAGAGAACTGACAAGGTAGCCCGGGTGGGGTTTGGGAGGAGGACAGTAGGGAAAGAAAAGGCCACTAAAAAAATTTCATAATAATGAGAGCCTTTTCCTTGGGCTGTCCACTGGGGTGGAGTGGGCGGGCGCACGGAGCCTACCCCCACGAGTTCTTACTCGTCTGGCGGGTGAGGAGGCTAAGGAACATGGTGAGGGGGAACGGTGGTTATACAGGGGCTGCAGCGGCACTCTGTGATCCTGCTGCCGTTCTTCTGCAGCCTTCATCTATCCAGCGCCCTCCTTTCCCAAATAGCAAGCAAAGCCCATTGAGTGCTGCTTCTTTCCTGTTAATGTGCAGCTGCAGAAATCACTCCGTGGCTGGTATCATGGAAGATCAATGCTAAATGCCCCCCTTCCCCACCCCCCACAACTGTGTGGCTGGTAGCAGGAAAGATCCCTGCTAGCCAAAAGCGGAAAAGCTCAGCGCCAATTGCCCCCTCCTTCCCCCCGCTTGGCTACCTGCATGGAAGGATTTCTTTTAAGCCACAGGCAAACAGCCCAGTAGAAATGGCCATCTCTGTCCCCTTACTTAAATTCCTGAATTTCAACCAGGTTACCCTGAACGATATCACTCTCCTGAGGATAACACAGCAAGATAAAGAACGGATGTTGCTTGAATGCCAGCAATCACCGGGACCATACGCAGCTAGGCTTTGTCATGCAATGATAGCAGATTACATGTTACATGCATGGTGTGGTCAAGTGTCCTACCATGGAGGATGGAATAAAGCAGCACTGCCCAGAAACCTTCTGCAAAGGCTTTTGGAGTACCTCCAGGAGAGCTTCATGGAGATGTCCCTGGAGGATTTCCGCTCCGTCCCCAGACATGTTAACAGACTTTTCCAGTAACTGTACTGGCCGCGAATGTATTCCAAGTCCTTAGGGCAAATTAATCATTAAAAAACGCTTGCTTTTAAACCATGTCTTATATTTACAAGGTAAACTCACCAGAGGTCCCTTCCATGGCTTCATTGTCTGGGATAGTTGCTTGGGAGGGCTGGGAGGGTAATTCCATCAGGGTGAGAAAAAGCTCCCGGCTGTTGGGGAGAACGGAGTGCTGTGTGCTCTCTACAAGCTCGTCCTCCTCTTCCTCCTCCTCATCTTCCCCATCCGCAGAATCCTCAGCCATGGCTGTGATTACCACCCCCACCTTGGAATCCACGGACAGGGGTGGGGTAATGGTGGCAAACCCCCCTAGAATTGCATGCAGCTCAGCATAGAAGCAGCATGTTTTCGGCCCTGCCCCGGACTTTCCGTTTGCTTCCTTGGTTTTCTGGTAGGCTTGTCTGAGCTCCTTAACTTTCACACGGCACTGTACTGAGTCCCTGGTGTGGCCTCTTTGCATCATGGCCTTGGAAATTTTTTCAAATGTTTTTTTCATTTCGTCTTTTCGAATGGAGTTCTGTTAGCACAGAATCCTCTCCCCATACAGCGATCAGATCCAGTACCTCCCATGCAGTCCATGCTGGAGCTCTTTTTCGATTCTCAGGAGACTGCATTGTTACCTGATGAACTCTGCATGGTCACCTGTGCTGATGATCTCTCCACGCTGGGCGAACAGGAAATGAAATTCAAAAGTTCGCGGGGCTTTTCCTCTCTACCTGGCCAATGCATCCGACTCCAGATTGCTGTCCAGAGCGGTCAAAATGGTGCACTGTGGGATAGCTCCTGGAGACCAATACCATCGATTTGCAGCCACACTAACCCTAATCCGACATGGCAATACCGATTTGAGCGCTACTCTCCTCGTCAGGGAAGAGTACAGAAATTGATTTAAAGAGCCCTTTATATCGATATAAAGGGCTTTGTTGTGTGGACGTGTGCAGGGTTAAATCGGTTTAACACTCCTAAATTCGGTTTAAATGCGTAGTGTAGACCAGGCCTTAGGCCTGGTCTACACTACACGTTTAAACCGATTTTAGGAGCGTTAAACCGATTTAACGCCGCACCCGTCCACACTATGAGGCCCTTTATATCGATATAAAGGGCTCTTTAAATTGGTTTCTGTACTCCTCCCCAATGAGAGGAGTAGCGCTAAAATCAGTATTACCATATCGGATTAGGGTTAGTGTGGCCACAAATCACTGCTCTACAGCCAAAATACTTCTGAAATAAATGTTGTCAAACTTTACTAATTCTGGGTCACTGAGAACGAAAATGATGCTTAAAATTGTTGATTGGCTCTAGTTTTCAAGATATGCTATTGGGTCAGTATATATGACCCTTGACTTGGGAATATCGGAGGATAAGTGAGTTATAAAGGGAAGGGATCTCAATTTAAACCAGAAATAACTAAAATACATCTTTGACTGGATCTATGAATAAATCTATGACTGGGTTTGGACAGTACTTCCTTTTTAGGCAAAACAATGAATGATGCAATCTGAAGCTGGTACTGTGTCATGCATGATATGAATTGCATCATGTTATTCCTAGAAGTCATGGATGATGCAATCATAATGACGCTTACATCACTCTGCTGAACAAATTGCCCTATATCAGCTCTAGAAATCATACAGTGTTGTGCTCTCTTATTTGTCAGTGTTTGATTTTGCAAAGGGACACATTTCTGTTTAGCCAAAGTGAGCAGAGATGCCTCGTACTTGTGTGAACAGTGCAGATAACTTCTGCTATGTTTGTGGTGAAGTGACTTTTGCATCACAAAAGCGCAGTATAACCACTATGGTTAAGAAAGCCTATCACCTTTATTTTGGCTGCAAAATTGGAGATCAGGACAAGAGGTGGGCCCCACACATATGCTGCAACACTTGTGCAACAAATCTTCGCCAGTGATTGAACAGGAAAAGGAAATCTATGCCTTTTGCAGTGCCAATGATTTGGAGAGAGCCAACAGATCATACCAGCAATTGTTACTTCTGCATGGTGCCTCCAGTTGGGAAAGGTGTGTCAAAGAAGAAAAAGTGGACTGTGCATTATCCAAACATTCCATCAGCTATACGCCCAGTCATAGGCGGCAGGTTTGTATAATTTTTGGTGGGGCCCAAAATGGTGGTGCCCCCCCACTCCCGCCCTGTAAGCCGATATAAAATGAAGCTACAACGTGTCAGCGCCACAAGATTACAAGGGTCAATTAAAAGTGGAAAGTCAGAAGCAGCACTTGCCTACTTCAATATTCAGTATTATATTTTGTTGCACCTGTTGTGATGAAGTGGGAATGTTCTTAATATTTTCTCTGAATACTGTGTGGGTGCCTCAGTTTCCCCTGCAAGATGCCAACTGAAGGTGTTGGGGACAAAGAGATCAGGTGGCCTCCTTGTCCAGAAGAGACACAGAGGCCAGAGGAGGGAGTGTCAGTTTGGAGCTGGCTGGGGAAATGGGGAGAGACTCAGAACTTGGTTCTGGGCTCCCACCCGCAAGATGGATCTGACAGAGGGGTTCTGTTTTCTGTACCAACAAGCTCTGTTTAAACTGTGTTCCGTCATCTAAAAACCTTCTGTTTTACAGTCTGGCTGAGAGTCACATCTGACTGCGGAGTTGGGGTGCAGGGACCTCTGGCTGCCCCAGGACCCGCCTGGGCGGACTCACTGCGGAAAGTGCATGGTGTGGAAGTGCATGCTGAATGCTCTGAGGTCAGACCCAGGAAGGTGTAAGCTTCTTGCCCTGGAGACAGTCTGCTCAGAGAGGAGGCTCCCAGAGGCCTGACTGGCTTTGAAGGAGTGGTTCCAGAGCATCCCAGCATCCCCTCCCACACCATGCACTTCCCAGAAGTCCGCACAGTCACTAACACTCCTCCTCTGGCCTTTGTCAAGAAGGCTAACAGCATTTTGGGCTATATAAGTAGGGGCATTGCCAGCAGATCGAGGGACATGATCATTCTCCTCTATTCAACATTGGTGAGGCCTCATCTAGAGTACTACGTGCAGTTTTGGGCCCCACATTGCAAGAAGGATGTGGAAAATTGGAAAATCCAGTGGAGGGCAACAGAAATGATTAGGGGGCTGGAGCACATGACTTCTGAGGAGAGGCTGAGGGAACTGGGATTATTTAGTCTGCAGAAGAGAAGAATGAGGGGGGATTTGATAGCTGCTTTCAACTACCTGAAAGGGGGTTACAAAGAGGATGGATCTAGACTGTTCTCAGTGGTAGCAGAGGACAGAACAAGGAGTAATGGTCTCAAGTTGCAGTGGGGGAGGTTTAGGTTGGATATTAAGAAAAACTTTTTCACTAGGAGGGTGGTGAAACACTGGAATGGGTTACCTAGGGAGGTGGTGCAATCTCCTTCCTTAGAGGTTTTTAAGGCCCGGCTTGACAAAGCCCTGGCTGGGATGATTTAGTTGGGAATTGGTCCTGCTTTGAGTATGAGGTTGGACTAGATGACCTCCTGAGGCCCCTTCCAATCCTGATATTCTATGATACTCTAAACTGACCACCAAATTTAAGTTGCGTGTTTTTCCCGTCAGGTGAGGACTCTGGGGCAGGGCTGGGGATAAGGAACTTGGGGTGCACACAGGCTGCCCCAGGGCTAGGGCCAAAGAGGACTCTCTTCCACCCTCCCTTGCAGCAGCAAGCTCTAGGGGAGGGACCCCTCCTCTCCCCTGCAGTTCACTGCACATGCTCCTAGGTCCCTCTCAGGTCCAGAAAGCCCACTTGCCTCCCCTATGGTGGGTACCGAAGGGGGAGGTTGCCATCACGTGTGGCCTCCCTGCTGCCACCCCTCACCATAGCCTCACTGGGGATGGGGCTGCCCCTTGCCCAGCATGGTGCAGGAGTGGGGACTGCAGGGTGGTAGCTGGGGAGGGGCACAGTATCACAAAATTCACCTAAGCCCCAGCTGCACAGGTCTAGGAAGCTCCCCTCCCCAGTGGTGTAGCCAGGTTCTAACATCAGGGGGAGCGAACACGTAAAAAAAGATGCCAGCCAACATATCCAATTACTAATCAGGTAGTTCTATAACAGGCTATAACAGGCTGCCCTGGACCCCATACCCCCTGAAGCACAAGGTAGGGGTAGGCACCACCATGTTGTGCAACAAACACTTGATAATATTACTGGACTTAGTGATGGACAATGCGGGCAGGTGGGTATTATGTCATTCAATCATTCAACCCATAAAATTGCACACATTTTGCCTCAGTGAAATTAAATATCCAGAGAATTACTGGGCCTGTGATGATGACCAGGGCTTGCTCACCTGTGGCTCCCCCTCCCTGTGCTGTGGAGGCACAGCCAGGCAGGTCTGCATCTGCAGGCAGGCACCCTGCCTCATGTGCAGCTCCCGTGGGCCCTGATAGCCACTAGACTGGGAGCCTCGGCCAATGGAATGGGCTGGGCTGGGGGGCGGAAGGCAAAGGGGGAGATTGTAGGGAGCTTTGGAGGAGGGGAGGCAGTGGGGGAGGGGAGTGGGCTGGCACAAAGGGGAGGGCTCTCTGGAGAGGAGTGACAGGGGCACAGGGGTCATTGGGAGTCTCTCGAGGGGGCAGAGGGTTGTGTGGGTCTCTGTGGGGCAGGAAGCTGTGATGGGCGGAGCCAGCTGCAACCTGGGTCTGCTCTGTGGGGGGTGTTGCTATAGTCCCCTCAGGAAGCTCCCCCCATCCTGTGTATTTTATACCAGCCCCGGGGTGCCCATTGCTGCTCCTTTCCCCACCCACGGCTCCATCTGTCTGTCCCCACAACCCCCCAGCTGTGTCCGTCTGTCTGTCCTCACAACCCCCCTGGCTGTGTCCTGGTGTGTGTCTGTCCCACAACCCTCTGGCTGTGTCCTTGATTCTGTCTGTCCCACAACCTCCAACTGTGTCTGTCTGGCTGCCCCCACCACCCCCGGCTGTGTGGTGTCTGTCCCACAACCCCCCAGCTGTGTCTGTTTGTCCCCACCAATGCCCCCCCCCCGGCTGTGTCTTTATGTCTGTCTGTCCCCTCCACCCCCAGCTGTGTGTGTCTGTGCCACAACCCCCCTGGCTGTGTCCTTATGTCTGTCTGTCCCACAACACCCGGCTATGTCTGTCTGGCTGCTCCCACCACTCCCGGCTGTGTCTGTCTGTCCCCAACCCCACCCCCGCTGTGTGTGTCTGTCCCACAACCCCCTGGCTGTGTCCTTGTGTCTGGCTGCCCCCACCACCCCCAGCTGTGTGTGTCTGTCCCCCCGCTGTGTGTGTCTGTCCCACAATCCCCTGGCTGTGTCTGTTTGTCCCCACCAAACCCCCCTCCCTGGCTGTGTCTCTGTGTCTGGCTGCCCCCACAGCTCACCGGCTGAGTCTGTCTGACAGGCACAGACCCTGCTGCTCGCTCTGCCCAGGGCTCAGCCGCTGCCTGTGGCTCGCTTCCCCTCCCTGCTGTGGAGGCACGGCCAGGCAGCTCCGGCACCGCCCCCGGCAGCTCCCATTGGCTGGGGTTCCCGGCCAATGGGCTGTGAGCCCAGTCGCTGCTGGGGCCTCTCCCGGGAGCTGCCGCTGCAGTGAGAGCACCCGGCATTGCGACGCGGGGACCCCCGAAGCACAGGGCCTGGGGCCCAAACATTGGTGGAGCTGGGCCCAGCTTCAGGATTATTGGTGGGGCCTGGGCCCCACTGGCCCATAGAACTCGCCGCCTATGCACCCAGTACCCCACGGAGAAGGACTGCCAGTTCCTGATGTACCAGAATCATTCTCACTTGAGTCAGACGAGGAAGAGGAAGAGGATAAAACTTCTGGTCCTGAACCATCAATGTCACAGGACCCACATTTTCTCCCATCCTCCTCCTCTGAACCACACCTCATAACACAAGGTGAACTGAATGACCTTGTCAGGGATTTGGAACTACCCAAGAGTAAGGCAGAGCTGTTGGTCTCCAGACTACAGCAGTGGAATCTCCTGGCAGGTGATGTTAGGGTTTCCATGTTCCGTGACTGTCAAAAGGATCTTGTCCCGTTCTTCTTCATGGAAGGTGATCTTGAAGCCTGCAACAACATCGATGGTGTGATGGCAGCCCTCAACATCGTTCACGATCCAGATGAGTGGAGACTGTTCATTGATTCATCGAAGACAAGTCTTAAAGCTGTTTTACTGCATAATGGCAATGTTTTGCCATCAATTCCAGTTGGTCATGCAGTCCATATGAAGGAAACCTATGACAACATGAAACAACTTTTGTGGTGCATAAACTATGACCAACATCAGTGGCAGCTTTGTGGTGATTTGAAGGTTGTTTCTCTCTTGCTTGGTCTGCAGACTGGATACACAAAGTACTGCTGTTTTCTCTGCGAATGGGATAGCCGTGCAAGAGATTCCCACTACATCAAGAAAGATTGGCCACTCTGACAGTCATTGGAGCCTGGGAGGAAAACTGTTCAGCATCCAGCACTTGTTGAATCAAGGAAGATTTTGTTACCACCCTTACACATCAAGCTGGGTCTGATGAAGAACTTTGTCAAGGCCATTGGCAAAACACAAGCAGCTTTCAAGTACCTCCGTGGAAAATTTCCAAGGTTAAGTGAAGCTAAGATAAAGGAAGGTGTCTTTGTTGGTCCTCAGATTCGTGAACTTCTTCGAGATGATGCATTTGACCATGCACTGCGTGGCAAGGAAAAGACAGCGTGTAAAGCCTTCCAGTTAGTGGCAATACATTTTCTCAGAAACAACAAGGCAGACAACTACAGGTTGTTGGTGGAAAACCTCCTCAAGGCATACAAAAGCCTTGGTTGCAACATGTCACTAAAGAGACATTTTTTGCACTCTCATCTAGATTTTTTTCCAGCGAACTGCAGAGCAGTGAGCGATGAGCATGGCGAGTGATTTCACTAGGACATTGCAACAACAGAGAAATGCTATCGGGGCAAATGGAACCCATCAATGCTTGCAGACTATTGCTGGACAGTGACAAGAGATGCTCCATTTAATGAATACAAGAGACAAGCCAAGAAGCGCCGAGTAGACACTGAATAGGACTAAACTATGTACATAATAGTTTTTTGCCTTTTGTTTCATAATAAATTTTATTTATATAACCCTTTTGCTGATTTTTAAAGTGTTACATAAACAGGACAGGTGAAATATTATCATGTAAAGCAACCATAAACACATGAAAAGACCTAGGTTTACAATTTATGATTAAAACTCTACTATCTACACAATATACATAGACATAAAATGTAAAAACTTAAATATCTTAGAAACAGTAGCCAATCAGCTGTTTTAATTGTCATATTTGAATTCAGCACATTAAAATACATAATAAATAGCACATTTTATCTCTGAAGCAGACGACTTCTCAAAAATTGTAGACCAGTGAAATCGACGGTATTGGCCTCCGGGCGGTATCCCACAGTGCACCACTGTGACCGCTCTGGACAGCAATCTGAACTCGGATGCAGTGGCCAGGTAGACAGGAAAAGCCCTGCGAACTTTTGAATTTCATTTCCTGTTTGCCCAGCGTGGAGCTCCGATCAGCATGGGTGGCGATGCAGTCCCAAATCCAAAAAGAGCTCCAGCATGGACCGTATGGGAGATACTGGATCTGATCGCTGTATGGGGAGACAAATATGTTCTATCAGAGCCCTGTTACAGAAGACGAAATGACAAAACGTTTGAAAAAAATCTCCAGGCGATGATACAGAGTCCACAGCACAGTGCTGCGTGACAAGCGTAATGGAAAGCCAAAGAATCAAATGGACGCTCATGGAGGGAGGGAGGGGGTACTGAGGACTCCAGCTATCCCACAGTCCACAGCAGTCTCTGAAAAGCGTCTGCATTCTTGGCTGAGCTCCCAATGCCTGTAGGGTCAAACACATTGTCTGGGTGGTTCAGGGTATAGCTCGTCAATTTACCCCCTCCCCCCTCCCGTGAAAGAAAAGGGAATTAAATCGTTTCTTGACTTTTTTCAATGTCACCCTATGTCTACTGAATGCTGCTGGTAGACGCGATGCTGTGGCAGTGAAGAGCAGTATCCGCTCCTCTTCCCTCCCCGGTGGCAGATGGTACAATATGTTTGATAGCTGATGAATACCATCATCTGCCCATAAGTGCTCCTGGCTGGCCTCAGGTGAGGCTGGCCGGGGGCACCAGGGTAAAAATAGGAATGATTCCAGGTCATTCCCAGTAGATGGTACAGAACGGCTGGTAACCGTCCTCATCATAGCAACTGGGAGCTGAGCTTCATCAGCCCCCTCCCTTTCATGTGTAAAGAAAAGCTTCTGTACTGCCTGGACTATCATAGCAGCGGGATGCTGGGCTCCTCTCCCCCGCACCGTTTAATGTCCTGCCTGGACTATCATAGCAGCTGGAGGCTGCCTTCCCCTCATTTTATCTCACTAACAAGTCACTGTTTCTTATTCCTGCATTCTTTATTACTTCATGACACAAATGGGGGGGACACTGCCACGGTAGCCCAGGAAGGTTGGGGAAAGAGGGAAGTAATGGGTGGGGTTGTTGCAGGGGCACCCCCCGTGAATGGCATGCAGCTCACCATTTCTGCAGGGTCTGACACGGAGCAGCTGTGCTCTCTGGTTCTCTGATACACTGGTTCTCTAATACACTAGCCCCATATTCTAGGCAGGGCTGATTCTATTTTTAGATACCATAAAGGAGGGATTGACTCGGGGAGTCATTCCCATTTTTGTCTTTGTGCCCCAGGCCGACCTCAGCCAGGGGCACCCATGACTGCAGCAGACAGTACAGAACAACAGATAACCGTCATCTCATTGCCAATTTACAACGGCAGCAGACAGTACAGAATGACAGATAACCATCATCTCATTGCCAATTTACAATGGCAGCAGATGGTACAGAAAGACTGATAACCATCTCTGCTATCATGCAAAAGCAAATGAATGCTGCTGTGTAGCGCTACAGTATTGCCTCTGTCAGCGGCATCCAGTACACATATGGTGACCGTGACAAAAGGCAAAACAGGCTCCATGGTTGCCATGCTATGGCGTCTGCCAGGGCAAAACCAGGGAAAAAGGGCGCAAAATGATTGTCTGCCATTGCTTTCCCAGAGGAAGGAGTGACCGACGACATTTACCCAGAACCACTCGCGACAATGATTTTTGCCCCATCAGGCACTGGGATCTCAACCCAGATTTCCAAGGGACAGGGGAGACTGCAGAAACTATGGGATAGCTACGGAATAGCTACCGACAGTGCAACGCTCCAGAAATCGACGCTAGCCTTGGACCATGGACGCACACCGCCGAATTAATGTGCTTAGTGTGGCCACATGCACTCGACTTTATACAATCTGTTTTACAAAACCGGTTTATGTAAAATCGGAATAATCCCGTAGTGTAGACGTACCCTTAAATTCTTTCAGATGTTTAGGCTCAAGGCTTTACGGCACCCTACAGGAACAAAGAGACATATACAGCTTAAATCACCCAGACAGCTTTGAAAAACTCAAGCTAAGTTATTATCCTGGAGTCTCTGCAAATTTTTGTGAAAGCCACATTTACTGACTGCTTTGAACAAGGCTTCCTTGACCTCTCTGTTTCTCAGGCTGTAGATGCGGGGGTTTAGCAGAGGAGTCAGGACTCTGTAGCAAAAAGAGATAACTTTTTTCAGGTCTCTCAGTGTATCACATTCCAGTAGCAGGTAGACAATCATTATGGTTCCATAGAAAATTGTCACCACAATGAGGTGAGAGGAGCAGGTGGAAAAGGCCTTTTGTCTTCCGGTGGTGGAAGGGATTCTCAGGATGGTGGCAATAATGCACACATAGGATGTCAGGGTTAGTAGGAATGGAGGCAGGGTGAATACAGAGACTAATATGAAATCCATCAATATGACTTGCTGGGTGTCACTGTAATAGAGTTCCATCAGTGGGATGACATCACAATAGAAATGGTCATTTTAATTTGGGCCACAGAATATTAACTGTGATAGCAATAAGACAAAGATGGTAATAGCCAAAAACAAACAAACAAAAAACAAAAACACACCAAAAACTAACAACATTTAACAGGGAGCCATAAGCCAATTGGAGGTAAAACCTGGTATTCATAAGAGTTGAATAGTTCAGGGGTTTATGTATCAGTAAATACTGATCATAAGACATCACTGCTAGGAGATAGCATTCTGTATATGCCACAAAAGCAAAGAAATACAACTGCGTGATGCAGCCACTGACTGAGGTGGTTTTGTCCCCAATCAGGAGACTGGCCAGAATCCTTTGCAGGATGATTGTGGTGGAGCATGTCTCGAAACAGGACAAATTCCACAGGAAAAGTACATGGGGGTATGAAGATGCTGATCAGCCACAACAAGCACCACAATGAGGGTGTTCCTGGCCACGGTTGCCATGTACATCACCAGGAATATCAGGAAGATTCTGTCCCTGAACTCAGAGTCTAGAAATAATCTGGCATGTGTGATCCGGGTTAGTAAGACTCTATCACCGCTCGCCACCCCATTGAAAAGTCATGGAAGACAGAAGACATTCCAGAAGACTGGAAAAGGGTAAATATAGTGCCCATCTATATAAAGGGAAATAAGGACTACCCGGAGAATTACAGACCAGTCAGCTTAACTTCTGTACCCAGAAATATAATGGAGCAAATAATTAAGCAATCAATTTGCAAACACATAGAAGGTAATTAGGTGATAAGTAACACTCAGCATGGATTTGTCAAGAACAAATCATGTCAAACCAACATGATAGTTGATGATCTACAACCCATCCTGGAGAATGATCCCACACTTTCACAGGCCTTGGGTGGCAGGCCAGTCCTCGCCCACAGACAACCTGCCAACCTGAAGCATATTCTCACCAGTAACTGCACACCGTACCATAGTAACTCTAGCTCAGGAACCAATCCATGCAACAAACCTCGATGCCAACTCTGCCCACATATCTACACCAGCGACACCATCACAGGACCTAACCAGATCAGCCACACCATCACCGGTTCATTCACCTGCACGCCCACCAATGTAATATATGCCATCATATGCCAGCAATGCCCCTCTGCTATGTACATTGGCCAAACTGGACAGTCTCTAAGGAAAAGGATAAATGGACACAAATCAGATATTAGGAATGGCAATATACTAAAACCTGTAGGAGAACACTTCAACCTCCCTGGCCACACAATAGCAGATCTTAAGGTGGCCATCCTGCAGCAAAAACTTCAGGACCAGACTTCAAAGAGAAACTGCTGAGCTCCAGTTCATCTGCAAATTTGACACCATCAGCTCAGGATTAAACAAAGACTGTGAATGGCTTGCCAACTACAGAACCAGTTTCTCCTCTCTTGGTTTTCACTCAACTGCTAGAACAGGGCCTCATCCTCCCTGATTGAACTAACCTCGTTATCTCTAGCTTGCTTCTTGCTTGCATATATAAACCTGCCCCTGGAAATTTCCACCACTTGCATCCGAAGAACTGGGTATTCACCCACGAAAGCTCATGCTGCAAAACGTCTGTTAGTCTATAAGGTGCCACAGGATTCTTTGTTGCTTTTACAGATCCAGACTAACACGGCTACCCCTCTGATACTTGACACCATGCAAGGCACTGCATTTAGCCGTATGGAGTGGAAATCCATCAACCTCATGAAGAAACTTGCGCAAATACAGACAGACATCATCTTCCTTTCCAAATGCAAACGGATGGACATCATACCAAATGGACTAAAGGTAAAAAATCCACTGCTATCTACATACTACACAGACCACAGTGAGAGATTATGCCATACTCTATCAAAGAAACTGAGGAACCACCTGATCAGCCTCCTATACAGCAAACAGGAAAACATCAAAAAAGAGCTCTCCAACCTGGAGACTCTCATTAATAACCAAACTTCCATACAAACGGACTTCACTAAAATAAGACAGGAGATCTACATCACTCACTTCACCTCTCTACAAAGGAAAAAGGACTGTAAGCTGTCTAAACTCCTACCTGCTACATGGGGCCACAACCGTGGTACCCCTAACCCACCCAGCAATATCGTCAACCTATCCAATCACACACTCAGCCCAGAAGAAACGTCTGTCCTATCTCGGGGACTCTCTTTCTGTTCTGCCACCCCCACCAACATGATACAGTTCTGTGGCGATCTGGAAGCCTACTTTTGCCGTCTCCGACTCAAAGAATACTTTCAGGACAACACTGAACAACGCACTGATACACAGTTACCCTCCCACCAACAGCACAAAAAGAAGAACTCCACATGGACTCCTCCTGAGGGTCGAAATGACAGTCTGGACCTATACATTGAATGCTCCCGCCGACGTGCACAGGCAAAAATTGTGGAAAAACAACATTGCTTGCCTCATAACCTAAGTCGTGCAGAACGCAATGCCATCCACAGCCTCAGAAACCATCCTGACATTATAATCAAAGCGGCTGATAAAGGAGGTGCTGTTGTCATCATGAACAGGTCTGACTACCAAAAGGAGGCCGCCAGATAACTCTCCAACACCAAATTCTACAGGCCACTTCTCTCAGATCCCACTGAGGAATACACTAAGAAACTGAACCATCTACTCAGGACACTCCCTACACTAACACCGGAACAAATCAACATACCCTTAGAGCCCCGACCAGGGCTATTCTATCTACTGCCCAAAATCCACAAACCTGGAAATCCTGGACGCCCCATCATTTCAGGCATTGGAACTCTCACTGAAGGACTGTCTGGATATGTGGACACTCTACTCAGACCCTATGCCAGGGTCAACTGCTAGAACAGGGCCTCATCCTCCCTGATTGAACTAACCTCGTTACCTCTAGCTTGCTTCTTGCTTGCATATATAAACCTGCCCCTAGAAATTTCCACCACTTGCATCCGAAGAAGTGGGTATTCACCCACGAAAGCTCATGCTGCAAAACGTCTGTTAGTCTATAAGGTGCCACAGGATTCTTTGTTGCTTTTACAGATCCAGACTAACACGGCTACCCCTCTGATACTTCCCACAGAGCAGTTATCAGTGGTTCACAGTCATGTTTGAAGGGCATAACGAGTAGGGTCCTGCAGGGATCGGTTCTGGGTCCGGTTCTGTTCAATATCTTCATCAATGATTTAGATAATAGCATAGAGAGTACGCTTATAAAGTTTACGGATGATACCAGTCTGGGAGGGGTTGCGAGTGCTTTGGAGGATAGGATTAAAATTCAAAATAATCAGAACAAACTGGAGAATTGATCTGAAGTAAATAGGATGAAATTCAATAAGAACAAATGGAAAGTACTCCACTTAGGAAAGAACAATCAGTTGCACACATACAAAATGGGAAATGACTGTGGAAGGAAGGAGTACTGCGGAAAGGGATTGGGGGGTCATAGTGGATCACAAGCTAAATATGAGTCATCAGTGTAACACTGTTGCAAAAAAACCCAAACATTATTCTGGGATGTCTTAGCAGAAGTGTTGTAAGCAAGACACGAGAAGTAATTCTTCCGCTCTACTCCAAGCTGATTAGGCCTCAACTGAAGTATTGTGTCCAGTTCTGGGTGCCACATTTCAGGAAAGATGTGGACAAATTAGAGAAAGTCCAGAGAAGAGCAATAAAAATGATTAAAGATCTAGGAAACAAGACCTATGAGGGAAGATTGAAAACATTGGGTTTGTTTAGTCTGGAAAAGAGAAGACTGAGAGGGGACATGATAACTGTTTTCAAGTATATAAAAGGTTGTTACAAGGAAGAGATAGAAAAATATTCTCCTTAACCTCTGAGGATAAGACAAGAAGTAATGGGCTTAAATTGCAGCAAGGACAGTTTAGGCTGGACATTAGGAAAAACTTTCTAACTGTCAGAGTGGTTAAGCACTGGAATAAATTGTCTAGGGAGATTGTGGAATCTCCATCACTGGAGATTTTTAAGAGCAGGTTGGACAAACAACTGTCAGGGATGGTGAAGATAGTACTTGGTCCTGCCTTGAGTAAAGGGGACTGGACTAGATGACCTCTCAAGATCCCTTCCAGTTCCTCGATTCTATGATTCTATGATTGGGGCTCACACTGAGCCGGATCCTCAGTTGGTGTAAATCAAAGTAGTGCCATTTGTGTCAGTGGGGCAGATCCTCAACTGAGGACCTGTAACAAGACCTGGATCTCACGCTACATCTCTGTGAAAAGGTGCTATGAATGCTAACTAGCTCTGCGATGGGAAGGTGAGGCTAAAACTCTTAATATTCACCTGAAGAAGAGCTCTGTGTAGCTCAAAAGCTTCTCTCATTCACCACCAAAAGTTGGTCTAATGTTTGGACTCTGTTGAATGCTTGTCAGTTGCTGCCTGCATTAATCTCCCCTGTAATGTCTGTTCCATATTGTAATTTAACATTTGGGCAGTTGTAGTGAGCATCTGTGAGTATGAATCACCACAGAGGAGAGGGATGTTCATGCGTATGAAGAGTTGCTCTTCCACAGACATGAAGCCTCTCCTGAAAAAGGAAACCCATCAGTACCAGATAGGGTGACCAGATAGCAAGTGTGAAAAATCAAGACAGGGAATGGGGGGTAATACAAAGCCCCAAATCTCAGGACTGTCTCTATAAAATCGGGACATCTGGTCACCCTAATACTGGGTGGGCTATGGGTGGATATTACAACTGGAAACTCCCTACAACTGGATTGAGAAACAATCAACAAAAGGACTAGCACAGGGGTTGGCAACCTTTCAGAAGTGGTGTGCCAAGTCTTCATTTATTCACTCTGATTTAAGTTTTTGCGTGCCAGTCATACATTTTAATGTTTTAGAAGGTCTTTCTATAAGTCTATAATATATAACTAAACTACTGTTGTATGTAAAGTAAATAAGGTTTTTAAAATGTTTAAGAAGCTTCATTTAAAATTAAATTAAAATGCAGAGCCCCCCGGACCAGTGGCCAGGACCCGGGCAATGTGAGTGCCACTGAAAATCAGCTCACCATAGGTTGCCTACCCCTGGACTAGAGACTTATTGTTCTGCTCTTCTCCCCATGAAGATGGCAGGAGGGGGATAAAAACTCCAAGCAAAAGGAACTAGGGATCTCTAGGCTGCTTGGATGCTCAGGGCAGTGTGTTTCTAGGCATTCACAAGAGATGCCCGCTGCTTAGCCTGGGTTAGTCCTAAAGGTCAAATACAGCTTGCTGCTGAGAGAAGCCTGTATTACCTTTTGAAACCTGAGACTGTGACTCATTTATGGGTCTGTTTTCTTGCTTTAACCTTGTAAATAACTCTCATTTCCTTTTCCTATTTAATAAATCTTCCTATACAGTAGTTCACTATAGGATTGGCTCCAAGAGTCCTCTTTGGTGTGAGACCAAAAGTGCACTTGACCTGGCGGAAGTCAGGAGTAACCTGAATATTGCTGTGATCCTTGGCGTAAGGGGTTGTGCAGTACAGATACGCTCACTTGGGTGGCAGGACAGAGCGGCGCAGCCAAGGAGACTTTCTGGGGGGACTCTATCAAGGCTATTAAAGTGCCTGAGGAGTTTGCACTTGGCGCAGTTGGTTGGTGAAATCTAAGTTTAGAATTGAAAACCAATGAGGGGTTCGTGCCCTGGTTTGTAACTGTCTGCCCTGAGTTTGGCACTCACACTCTTGCATCCCCACTGGGAGCATCACACTCACTGCCACAGGAAGTCATTGATATGAAGGACTTAACTAGATTCCAGAAGAGACTGGTTGTTCCTGATAGTCATATAAATATCCAGACATCATAAAAAAGGCAACAATAGAGATTGGCTTAAGCCCCAAACCATGAGGTTTAATATCCATTCCAAAATTATTATACACCAATATGACACATGTGATGGGAGATTACCCCAGAACTGCTATTGCAGTGTTCTTACATTTGCCTCTGAAACATCTAGTACTGCCTGCTCTCAGGGAACAATACTGGCCAGGATGTCCCTTGGGTCTGATCTAATCTGGCAATTCCTATATTACTACATTCTCCTAGAGCGATACAGAGAAACCCCAAATTCCAGTTAGTTCAATTATCTGCTCTTTTGATATTTCAGCCTCTGACAGGCTGTTCCCTAAAAAAAGTTGACCTGGCACAGATAACTTGTAACATTTTTTGGTGAAGATCGATGCAATTAAATCATTTGAGAGGAGGTTGTCAAACTGTCTATAGGATTGCAACATTAATTCTAATAGGAGATTAGGACACCCAATTCCTAGGTGGCTTTCAAAATCTCAACATAGCACCTAAGCGATGTCTATATCTTGTATATTCCCTGGGTTCAGCTGACTCATGGATTCTCTTGCAACCTGCCTGACTCAGATACAGTGAAACAGTTTTTGTTATTTACTTTTAACTAAAACCATTTGTTTTCCAAATTCCTTCTCATCCTCCTAATTTCATTCATATACTTTACCCACCTAACATGCCATTTTAATGTTTTTATTAGCTTCACTTAGTTTTAATTTCCATTATTCTATTCCAGGCTTCACCCTAGTTATCCTGAGCCAGATCCTTAGCTGAGGATCTTTCACAAGACATATATCTCAATTTCCCCATTGTTAAATGGTGCTATTAACACCGACTGGCACTGCTGTGGAAAGGTGTGGCTAAAACTGCTAATATTCACAGAGATAAGGTGAGTGAGGTAATATCTCTTATTGGATCAACTTCTGGTGAGAGGGAAAGACTTTTGAGAGCTACAGAACTTGTCTCTCTCTCCAACCAAAGTTGGTCCAGTAAAGGATATCACCTCACCCACATTGTCTCTCTAATATCCTGGGACCAACACGGTTAGAATAACACTGCTAACAATATTCACAAAGCACATTCATGCCCCTGTTTGGAAGGTGATGTAGAAACACAGTCAGGAAGAGGGTGCTCACCTGTAACCACAGGACAGCTCAAGCTTCAAGTGATGACTTCTTATTTCTCAGGATTTGGTGGCCAGGACTCGGTTTCTGCCACTGAGGTAATTGGGTCTCATCATTTGATAGAAACTGAATCTGCTCAGCAAAGACACTTGCATTTACCTGAATAGACGAGCAGCTGCTGCGATCTGTCTTAGAACATGCTTTTCCTCCTCCATTTACAGAGTGCATGGGAGTCTGCATCTCCCGTGATTCCACCTCTGAAGGGGTTGAGCCTGGGGAGTTAGCCCTGTGTTTTCTGTGCAGACAGTACAAACAACTGTCCTGATGCAACCAACCTTCCTCGCCCAGAGGAATCGGCTTTCTGCTACCAGCTGTATGAGGTCATTGCTCTGCATGGCTGAAATGTAATGTAGTGCCCCTGGAGTGCATGGCCATGCAGAGACTGAGACTACTCAGCAATCTTTGCTCATGTCAATTGTCCCATTGCCTTCAGTGGAACAATTGCATAAGAAACAATGTCTCAGATAACTCAAGCCTGCCAGATTGGGTGCTGACACACAGGAAACTGAATGTAAAGTAAATGTATTTCACAGTTTGCAAGTGAAAGATTTGGATGAAAGAATCTCTCTCTCTCCCACTCACACCCCAAATGGAAATATTTCTCCTGAGGAACTTTGATGTTATCAGTAATTACGAATGTTTGTTTATTTAACAATATTCTCACCCTTATGCTGAGAGGCAGCAGAATTCAGGGTCTTGCAGATTGGTTTCCCATTGGAAAACCAGTGATGTGGAGTCTGGGTAGTTTCTTAGTGTAACGTGTATGTTTTTATACTATATACACCAGTCCTGGAACAGAGATGACCACAGACAACATGCCAGAATCCTCCTTTTAGGGATCTCAGCCCATACGTCAGGAGCAGGACTAGCATGCAAGGACCTTCCCCCACACAATACTTTCAGCCCAGGACCCTAAGGGTGAAAGCTGGGTCATCACCAGTGAGTGGGAGCTGGGCAAGACAGGGTAATTCTCTGTATCACCACTCTGACAAGTATAGATGTGATTCTCTCTAATGCTGTTGCATCATGAACTAACTTCACATATTTTCCATGCAACAACCTTCTGGGCTGCATCCTAATAGCTATTGCAATAGCTTCTCTATAGTTCCAGTGTGGTTCCTGGGATGTGCCCTATGGGTTGCCTGACCATTCTGTGTGTTGGAGTCTCATTTATAAATATCTCCTGTCTGTGTGTTCCATTCTATGCATCCGAAGAAGTGAGCTTTAGCTCACGAACGCTCATGCTAAAATAAATTTGTTAGTCTTTAAGGTGCCACAAGTACTCCTGTTTTTTTTGCGGATACAGACTAACACGGCTGCTACTCTGAAACCTGTCATTTATGAGAGATTCCTGCCTCTCCAAAAGGAACAGAACATACCAGACTGGGAGAACTAGCGGGAAGCCACCAGAGAGGTGGGAAGCACAATGTTCTGTTTCCATAGGAACATAGGAATTGCCAGACTGCATCAGACACTAGCTCGATTTAGTCCTATATCCTGACAGTGGCCAGACTAAGATGTTTAAGAGGAAGGTGTAAGAATGCCACAGGAGGCAGAGGTGGGATAATCTGCCCCCCCCCTATAGCTCTCACCTGGATCTCTAATACTTAGAGATTGGCTCAAACCCTGAAGCATGAGGTTTAGTATCATTTCCAGAATGTTGGTTAACATGAGAACATAAGTACAGCCGTACCAGGTCAGACCAAAGGTCCATCTAGCCCAGTATCTGTCTACTGACAGTGGCCAATGCCAGGTGCCCCAGAGGGAGTGAACCTTACAGGCAATGATCAAGTGATCTCTCTCCTGTCATCCATCTCCATCCTCTGACAAACAGAGGCTAGGGACACCATATCTTTCCCATCCTGGCTAATATCCATTTATGGACTTAACCACCATGAATTTATCCAGTTCTCTTTTAAATGCTGTTATAGTCCTAGCCTTCACAACCTCCTCAGGTAAGGAGTTCCACAAGTTGACTGTGTGCTGCGTGAAGAAGAACTTCCTTTTATTTGTTTTAAACCTGCTGCCTATTAATTTCATTTGGTGACTCCTAGTTCTTGTATTATGGGAATAAGTAAATAACTTTTCTTTATCCAATTTCTCCACATCACTCATGATTTTATATACCTCTATCATATCCCCCCTTAGTCTCCTCTTTTCCAAGCTGAAGAGTCCTAGCCTCTTTAATCTTTCCTCATATGGGACTCTCTCCAAACCCTTAATCATTTTAGTATCAGAGGGGTAGCCGTGTTAGTCTGGATCTGTAAAAGCAGCAAAGAATCCTGTGGCACCTTATAGACTAACAGACGTTTTGCAGCATGAGCTTTCGTGGGTGAATACCCACTTCTTCAGATGCAAGTGGCATCTTGCATCTGAAGAAGTGGGTACTCACCCATGAAAGCTCATGCTGCAAAACGTCTGTTAGTCTATAAGGTGCCACAGGATTCTTTGCTGCTTAACCATTTTAGTTGCCCTTTTCTGAAACTTTTCCAGTGCCCATATGTCGTTTTTGAGGTGAGGAGACCACATCTGTACACAGTATTTGAGATGTGGGCGTACCATGGATTTATATAAGGGCAATAATATATTCTCAGTCTTATCGCTATCCCCTTTTTAATGATTCCTAACATCCTGTTTGCTTTCTTGATTGCCTCTGCACACTGCATGGACATCTTCAGAGAACTATCCACGATGACTCCAAGATCCTTTTCCTGACTCGTTGTGGCTAAATTAGCCCCCATCATATTGTATGTATAGTTGGGGTTATTCTTTCCAATGTGCATTACTTTACATTTATCCACATTAAATTTCATTTGCCATTTTGTTGCCCAATCACTTAGTTTTGTGAGATCTTTTTGAAGTTCTTCACAATCTGCTTTGGTCTTAACTATCTTGACTAGTTTAGTATCATCTGAAAACTTTGCCACCTCACTGTTTACCCCTTTCTCCAGATCATTTATGAATAAATTGAATAGGATTGGTCCTAGGACTGACCCTTGGGGAACACCACTAGTTACCCCTCTCCATTCTGAGAACTGACCATTAATTCCTACCCTTTGTTACCTGTCTTTTAACCAGTTCTCAATCCATGAAAGGACCTTCCCTTTTATCCCATGACAGCTTATCATTAATTAGGATAACTCTGAACATTATCCATGTAAATATCCAATCCTTGACATCCCAAACATATTAAATCAACCTGATAGTTTTCTTTGACAGGATAACAAGGCTTGTGGATGGGGGGAAGCGGTAGATGTGGTATATCTTGACTTTAGTAAGGCTTTTGATACTGTCTTGCATGACCTTCTCATAAAATATGAGACCATTGTTTCTTGTTCTGTCATCTGCCACCACCGAGAACAGCTTAGCTCCATCCATTTTGGACCCCCCCCTTCAGGTAGTTGAAGGATGCTATCAAATCCCACTCACTCTTCTCTTCTGCAGACTAAATAACCACAGTTCCCTCATCCTCTCCTCATAAGTCATGTGCCCCAGTCCCCTGATAATTTTCATTGCCCTCTCCTGGACTCTCTCCAATTTGTCCACATCCCTTCTGTAGTGGGGGGACCAAAACTGGACACAATACTCCAGGTGTGGCCTCACCAGTGCTAAATAGAGGGGAATAATCACTTCCCTCGATCTGCTGGCTATGCTCCTACTGATACAGCCCAATATGCCATTGGCCTTCCTAGAAACAAGGCCACACTGCTGACTCATATCCAGCTTCTCGTCCACTGTAATCCCCAGGTCCTTTTCTGCAGAAATGCGTCCTAGCCATTCGGTCCCCAGTCTGTAGCAGTGCATGGGATTCTTCTGTCCTAAGTGCAGGACTCTGCACTTGTCCTTGTTGAACCTCATCAAATTTCTTTTGGCCCAATCCTCCAATTTGTCTAGGTCACTCTGGATCCTATCCCTACCCTCTAGCATACCTATCTCTCCCCTCATCTTAGTGTCATCTCCAAACTTGCTGAGGCTGCACTTCATCCCATCATCCAGATCATTAATAAAGATGTTGAACAAAACCAGCTCCAGGACCGACCCCTGGGACACTGTGCTTGATACCGGCTGCCAACTTGACATCGAGCCATTGATCCAATCCATACTTCTTTAACTTGCTGGCAAGAATACAGTGGGGGACTGTATCGAAAGCTTTGCTAAAGTCAAGATATATCACATCCACTGCTTTCCCCATATCCACAGAGCCAGTTATCTCATCATAGAAGGTAATCAGGTTGGTGAGGCATGGAATCAATGAATGGACTATAAGGTGGATAGAAATTTGACTAGATTGTCGGGCTCAATGGGTAGTGACCAATGGCTCGATGTCTAGTTGGCAGCTGGTATCAAGAGGAGTGCCCCAGGGGTCAGTCCTGGTGCCAGTTTTGTTCAACATCTTTATCAGTGATCTGCATGATGGGATTAATGGCACCCTCAGCAAGTTCGCAGATGACACTAAACTGGGGAGAGAGATAGATACACTGGAGGGTAGGAATAGGGTCCAGAGTGACCTAAACAAATTGGATGATTGGGCCAAAAGAAATGATAAGGTTCAACAAGTGCAGAGTCCTGCACTTAGGAAGGAAGAATTCCATGCATTTCTACAGGCTGGAGACCAGAGTCTGCTTCCATCTTCTCCATCTGCTGACTTGCTTTCCTATGATGTGCTTTTCTTTCTCGTTGCTTCCTTCTTGTTCATGTGTCATAGAATCATAGAATATCAGGATTGGAAAGAACCTTAGGAGGTCATCTAGTCCAACCCCCTACTCAAAGCAGGATCAATCCCTAACTAAATCATCCCAGCCAGGGCTTTGTCAAGCCTGACCTTAAAAACCTCTAAGGAAGGAGATCCCACCACCTCCCTAGGTAACCCATTCCAGTGCTTCACCACCCTACTAGTGAAAAAGTTTTTCCTAATGTCCAACCTAAACCTCCCCCTCTGCAACTTGAGACCGTTACTCCTTGTTCTGTCATCTTCTACCACTGAGAACAGTCTAGATCCATCCTCTTTGGAACCGCCTTTCAGGTAGTTGAAAGCAGCTATCAAATCCCCCCTCATTCTTCTCTTCTGCAGACTAAACAAACCCAGTTGCCTCAGCCTCTCCCCATAAGTCATGTGCTCCAGTCCCCTAATCATTTTTGTTGCCCTCCGCTGGACTCTTTCCAATTTTTCCACATCCTTCTTGTAGTGTGGGGTCCAAAGCTGGATACAGTACTCCAGATGAGGCTTCACCAATGTCGAATAGAGGGGAATGAACATGTCCTTCGATCTACTGGCAATGCCCCTACTTATACAGCCCAAAATGCCATTAGCCTTCTTGGCAACAAGGGCACACTGTTGACTCATATCCAGCTTCTCATATCCAGTTTCCTGGAAGGTGCATCAGAGAGAGAGAGAGAGAGAGAGAGAGAGAGAGAGAGAGTGAGCATTAAGGGAGCCTTAAGCCAGTTCTGAGCAGACTCCATGTCCTCAACTCAAACTGAACATGAACCAATTGTATTTCCCGGGTTGGCAGACAACCTGAAATTCTAGCCCCAAGACAGCTCCCTTAGCCATAGTTGTCCCCTGCCTGAGTGCACCCCACCTCAGCCAGAGCCCCTCCACCCTGCCTGAGCTCCTATCTCTCATTTCCAGGCTCTTCCTCAGCATGCCCCACCTCAGTCTGATCTCCTGTAATTCATCCTGGGGCCTTTCCTCAGTGCCCCCACCTTTGCTAGAGCCCATCTGTCTCTCACCCTCCCCTCCTCAGCACTTCCTGCCTCAGAGAGATCCCCCATCTCTCTCACCTCCTGATCCTGCCTCTGGCTTCCCACCTCAGCCACAGCCCCATGTGTCTCTCCTCATCCCCTCCATCTCTCACCTCCCACTTCAGTGTGACCTGTATCTCACCACCTGCCTCAGGGCTACCTGCCTTTGCCTGAGCCCCCCACCCTCGCCTCTC
This sequence comes from Mauremys reevesii, assembly GCF_016161935.1. Classification (NCBI taxonomy): domain Eukaryota; kingdom Metazoa; phylum Chordata; order Testudines; family Geoemydidae; genus Mauremys; species Mauremys reevesii. Next base: position 13,262,806 of record NC_052637.1, on the reverse strand, counting down.
ACTTCCTGCATCAGCCCGAGCCCCCACACGCCTCGCTTCCCACCTCAGCCTGAGCCCCCATCTCCCCCCACAAGTGCCTGCCCCCTGCCCCTCCCAGAGGCCTACCTCCCAATAGAAGCCTGTGTAGGGCCCCAGAATATCTAGAGATGGCCCTGGTACCCGTCACCCTGCCTCCAGCCAGCCCCTGGTGCACCTCCCTGCCCTGCCTCCAGCCAGGTCCACACCCCCTGCCCGCAGCCAGCCCCACACACCCCTGCCTCCAGCCAGCCCCACACCCCCTGTCTCCAGCCAACCTCACACCCCCTGCCTCCAGCCAGCCCCTGCTGCACCCCCCCTGCCCTGCCTCCAGCCAGCCCCACACCCCCTGTCTCCAGCCAACCCCTGCCGCACCCCTGTGCCTGAAGCCAGCCAGTCCCACACCCTGTCAGGTTATTCATTTATTTTCATTAAATATGTAGACTAAATAATGAAATTAATAAATTTTCAAGCCAAACATATTATTCTAATGAACAACGCCATATTATGCAGTACTCATTTTTGAAAGTTTATAATTGATGCTCTGGGGGGGAAGGGTGGGGGTGGGCAGTGCAAGGTGGAAGTTTTGCCTAGGGCACAAAGTATCCTTGCACCGGCCCTGACCACTTGACACCTTCTTCGGCGGATGGATACCGTATTGCCAGGCTGGCACCTCCCTGATCATTCATGTAACCCAAGCATTCATTCACATACATTCCTTCCTTTAATCACATGTATTTTACTGTCTCCACTACTTTCAGGGTGTTACTGATTTGTCTGAGACTCCCTGCCCTACAGAGGGAAGGTTTTTTTCTGTGTCGTCTCTAAGAGCAGTTGCTGTTACAATGTATCAGTTTTAAGTGCAGCAAAGAGTCCTGTGGCACCTTATCGACTAACAGACGTATTGGAGCATGAGCTTTCGTGGGTGAATACCCACTTCGTCGGATGCAAGCAGTTTTAAGTGGGGAGTTAATTAACGGTTTACACAGTGTCAATTACAAAATATCATCATTCATCATTCATTCATTCATGCCCGTCACCCCAACCGGGGTATCACCTAGAGACAATTGCTGGCTCAGGCTCACAGCCCTGGTTAATTATAAAATATCAATTACAAAGCAGGCTTAGAGAACAGAGTCAATTGACTGTTTACAAGTTTTACTTTCTGAGAAGGGATGCAATCAGGGACAGTAGCTTGTAAATTACCAATAAATCCAAGAGATCTTTTACTTGGTAATGTTATGAGAGCAATTATGGGGAATCACTTTCATTTCTACTATAAACCTTCTTTAATATCCCTACAAACTAACCTATCACCCTCCCGTCTAAACAAGAGCCCCGCCTCTTCCTTCCCACCTCAGCCCAAGCCCCCCTGCCCCTCACTTCCCGCCTCAGCCCATGCTAACCTATCACCCTCCTGCCTAAACAAGAGCCCCCCACCTCTGACTTCCCCCCGAGCCCCTCACTTCCTGACTCAGCCTGAGCCCCCCTGCTCCTCCCTTCCCCCCTCAGCCTGAGCTCCCTTGCCCTTCACTTCTCCCTCATTGGTCTCTCCCCAGCCACCCAACCTCAGCGCTTCCCACTGCATCAATGGAGCCGCCTCAGCGCTTTGCACCTGGCCTGAGCCCATCAGCTCCCTTCTTCAGACACAGCCCTGCCTGCAGCTCGGCCCTGCCCCATGTCTACCCTTCTTGCCCCACCTCAGACACAGACCTCACCCTCCCCTGGCTAGGCCTCACCCCTACCCTTCTCTGTATTGTCACCCCTTCCACACCCCTCACCCTCTGCTGCCCCTAGTGCTCATTGTAAATATAGCCGCCGCTTCCCCACCCCTCACCCTCTACTGCCCCCTGTGCCCATTATACAGTATAGTTGCCCCTTCCCCACCCCTCACACTTTGCTGCCCCTAGTGCTCATTGTCTGCCTGAGTGTGCAGAGAGCCTGAGACTATAGCTCTCAGAGGGGGGAGCTGTGCCATTCATCTCAAAGGAGTGTTGGACCCACCGCCCCCTGGGGCCTCCAACAACCCCACCTCAGCAGCAGATAATGTGTGTGTAGCTGGAGTTGAAGAACACAATCCCAGTGCATTACACCTGTTGTATGTTAATGTTTCTCTGTGTCAGAGTGCAACACCTTTAGAGCAAATTAATGAAAAATAAAACTAGTTTTCACAAAGGGTTAAATTTCCATGGAGTTTCTGCCTATAAATCTTGCTTTGTGCTATTAAATACACATTTTCAGAGACAGTCACAACTGTGATGGTTGCCAGCAGTGGCCAGGTGATGTACAGGTTTAGGGGCACAACAAGAAAAAATATTCCCATCATGGAGTCTTCAAATAAAGACAAACTTGTGCAAATACTCAAATCTCTTGCACCTCAAATTGTCACCATAGCTGTGAAATGAAAAATTAGGGTTTCACTATTTGGGGGCACTGTTTGTGATCCCAGGCCCACTAGCTTCAGGATGGCAAACACCAAACATATCCATTTCACTTCTTTCCTATCAGTCTGAGAGACTAATAGGCCAAAAGGGACAATTAGTAGTAGTAGTAGTATTGATGTTTGACAGCTGTGCTTTCATGTCCTATCTAAGATAACAGTCGTCTTGTGCTCACATGACTTCAACACTGTATGAGACGATCCCTGACTTAACAGCCTTACATTCTAAATACATAAACCAGACCAAAGGTGGGAATGGAAACAGATGCACAGAGAAGCAAGGTGACTTTCCACAGGCTACCCAGGAAATTAGTTCCAGGAAGCAAATGTGCCCTTAGCCCGGGATGGAAGGAAGGACAGCTATACTGTCTAACTGCTGCTGCATAGGATTACAGAGGAGAACTTAGCATGGATACTGTACTGGATGAGTGATATGCATAAATTATAATGGAGGTCAGATAGCAGCAGAATCTCTGGGATGGGAAAGTGGCTGATATATTATAGAAAGACCTCTCCAGATGGCTGCAGAAAATGCAGGATAAGAAAGGGTCAGCTATAGAGCAAGATTCTCAACTCTGGCAAAACTTGAATAGTTCTGTTTATTTCAATGGGGCAACGCCAGCAGGGAATCTGGCCCACTGTCTCCATCAGAGCTACAGCAGTTTACACCAGATTAGAATATGTCCTGTAATGTTGTATTGGAGAGCACAAGGAAAGGGATGTTATACTTCACAATGACCACAAGGTGGCAAAAAGTGTAGGAGGGGGAAGAAAGGAGAAAAATAGTCAGCTATATTGGCCACTAAATATCGGTCCAGGATTCCTAATGGAAAAGAGATGTATTCTTTGAGGTGTCCGGTAGATGACAGTACTGTCAGGAATTAATAATGGACAGCTATTCCATGAAATAACCATTACAAGGCAGCAGAGGATCAATATTAGCAAAAAGCAGTGTATTGTAATGTACCATCATACTGCACAGTCATCGCTCAAAAAGGTAAACTAGTGCTTCATGATGATGTGAAACATTTCCCCACCCCAGAGACTCATTAGGCAGTTTCTCTAAATGCAATTACATTTGGCAAAAAACAAGTCAAGACACATGAGGAGACAAAAAATTATCCGTAATGGTGATGAGTTGAAGTGAGACCTTATTAAAAAGTTTTGGAACCAAATTGTACTTATTTAAAAATTTTGAATTGGATAAGAAACAACAATCTCCTACAGGGATCTGTAATCAGATATAAGTGGATGGTCTTATTCATGCCCCAAAACACTAGTTTAATTCAGGTCAAAATAGAACAGCTGTCATCTGAAAGAAAACTTACTGATAGAAATGCCAACTTCAGGGAATATAGACAATACACTGTGATGCACAAATACAGTGGTTACACAGACTATACCACAATATTTGCATAGATTGATGTGTGTACACACATCTGTACATGTGTAAATTGTGCCTCTACACAAACCACTCTCCTCTTCTGTATGGTTTTAGATAGCCTCAAGTTTGCTCTTTTCTAAATCTCGTAGAGCAAGTTCTCTTGAGTTCAAGTGATAGCCAACATGATAACCTTGAATGGCAAACAGGAAGGCTGGGATTTCCAAAGGAGACTAAGGTAATTACCCAAATCCCAGTTGGATATGGATGCCTGACTCCCTTGGGCTCCTTTGAAAATTTCAGCCAAATTTAAGGTGGTCAAGGATTAGTTCCAATATAAGACCCTCATCTGTGCAGTGCCAGGATATTTAGGATTGAGAGGTGGGACTCAGTACAAACTTCTTCACAGCAGCCTTACCCTCCCTCCAACCATGAATACTTGGTCACGCACAAAGCTTTTTCTGAGTGTTCTGCTTTATTGGAAGGTGCTCTGTGCAGCTAAAGGTAGGGAGGAAGAGCTGATAGTGTGTGTGTGGAGGAAATACTAAGAAGGAAATCAAAGATCTCAGAAACATCTAAGTCACCAAAGTTTAATGTCCACATTTCATTTTGCAACCATGCAAAGACACTTCAAACCCAGCTGGACTATAAAGGCCCCAGATATAAAAGTCCCTTCTCTAATTTCCTAACCAAAATGTCTCCTGAATGTTTTCAGGCCCAGCTTTGAGGAATCCTGAATGACACTGTGGAAGAATATAGACTCAGTCAAAGAGATTGTTAACAAGTCCATTTAAGACTGTAGTCTATCCTCATAAGAGGAGACCATGAATGATCAACAGAACTCAAGCCTGAGGACCCTTCAGATGTCTCCTGTGCATTTGGGAGAGGTAGGAGCATTTTGGGAATGAGAATCTCAACATGCAGATGTGGTAAATGCTTTTTGTAGAATGAGGTCCAGCAAATGACACTTGTACTTCTCCCGTAGCAGGAGGCTACCACAATAGTGACCAGCAGGGGGTGGAATCTGTGTCCAGTTAAGAAACGCAGCAGTGATCAAGATGAAGAGACACACTCCAGGGTGTTTGTTAGACCCCTCTCAGCTCCCATCCACTGGTGATGACCAAAGCAGGAGATTGCTGATTGGCCCAGGTGTTGTCCTCACTAAATCACAGGTGGGTCCCAGGTAACTGGCTCAAACCATCAATCTGGACTGTGTGCCACAATTTCCCTACCTATGTTTTGCTGCTGTTACTGTCTGGGCTGCTAGTTTTCAGTGGGAGCCAGGCCTCCTGTCTGGGGCTGGCTTGGGTTACACTTTGGGCTCAGCTCCCCATCTTGTGCTCTCGCTTTTCTGCCAGGTCAGGGTTCTTGCCTTGCTCTAAGACCCTGAGCACCTTTGTCTTGTTTTGTTTTTTGTGGTCTGCCTCACTGCCACTGAAGCCCCGGATGTGCCGCCCCTCACCATTGGCCGCCCCAAGCAGCTGCTTGCTGGGCTGGTGCCTGGAGCCGGCCCTGCTTTCTATAAGTCTATAATATATAACTAAACTATTGTTGTATGTAAAGTAAACCAGGTTTTTAAAATGTTTATGAAGCTTAATTTAAAATTAAATTAAAATGCAAGCCCCCCAGACCAGTGGCCAGGACCCAGGCAGTGTGAGTGCCACTGAAAATCAGCTCGCATGCTGCCTTTGGCACGTGTGACATAGGTTGCCTACCCCTGGTATATATATTTAATATTCAGTAAAATAATGGCTTGGGAGCAAGTTATGTTAGGTAGCTAGGTAATCTCATTTCAATATTTCATCAAAACAAAATAAAAATGTAGGTTTTGAGCATCCTGTGATATTTTCAAATAAGTAGAAATGGAATTTTTTTCAGTTAAAAAATTGTGTTTTGGAAAACCTTTTTTTTCCATCTTTTTGAAAAACCTCTGAAAAAAATTAATGGTAAATTTATAATTTTGTTTCCTTCCAAAATCTTCCATGAAAGTAATAGGCATTTTTAAATCAGATTTGGTATCTATAGTAAAGTGTTTTGAATGTGAAAAGTGGTCTATAAGTATCAATCTTCATCATCCCCTCTGATACCAAATACTCATAGCAGAACCCCAGAGTAGGTGGGTTGTACTTCTGCCCTAGGAGGTGGGATACCTCAATAGATGAAAGAATGACTAGATTTTTTCCCCCCACACAGGATGGTGAGATAGTGAAATATCAGGCTGAGATCTGAAAGAGGCCTAAGGTTTAGGCATTTAAATGCGATTGAAACATCAAAGATCTGGTTATGGGGCCATTAGGTAAACAGAATGAGGTTATAGCATTTAATTGACAAGTCTACAATAATTTTTAAGTTTATCTTCTCCAAATTGTGATGGGATCATAGACTATCAATAATCTATTTCAGCTGTTAAGCTTTATAGATAGACATTCCAAGGCCAGAAGGGACCATTGTGACCATCTAGTCTGATGGTATAACACAGTTGAGAACTTCCCAGACAAAAAAAATCTCCCTAGTCTGGGGAGACGCAACTGTGAGGCTCATAGGATCGTGGCTTTAAATATTATCAAGTTATATTGATTACTATGTCCCCAAATTTCACTTTAGTATTATTTTTATATTGAAGAATTTGCTTAGTTTCCCCTACATACTCTGAATGGCAAACACAGACTGGAGAAATCAAACGTCCATCACCAATTTCATCCTCCTGGGATTTGGGAATCTCCCTGAACTACAGATCCTTCTCTTCCTGGTTTTCCTGGTCATCTACATCGTGACCATGTCTGGGAACATCCTCATTGCTGTGCTAGTTGTGGCTGATCAGCACCTTCACATCCCCATGTACTTCTTCCTGGCGAACTTGTCCTGCTTGGAGACCTGCTACACCTCCACCATCCTGCCCAGGATGCTAGCCAGTTTCCTGACTGAGGACAGAACCATCTCATTTAGTAGCTGCATCACACAATATTACTTTTTTGTTTTTATGGCATCTGCAGAATGGAATCTCCTAGCAGCAATGTCTTATGATCAGTGTTTAGCAATATGTAAACCTCTGCACTATGCAGCCCTTATGAACAGCAGGTCCTGTCTCTGGCTAGCAGCTGGGTCTTGGATAAGCGGATTCCTATCTGGTATCATATCAACATTATCAATGTGTCAGTTAATTTTCTGTGGTCCCAATGACATTGACCATTTCTTTTGTGATTTTCTCCCAATGATGAAGCACACATGCAGTGACATTCACCTGATGAAAGTTTTGGCTCTTACACTATCCTTGATTTTCTCTCTGACCCCATTTCTTTTAACTGTGACATCCTACATTTATATCATCTCCACAATCCTGAGCATCCCTTCCACCACAGGGAGGAAAAAAAACATTTTCCACCTGCTCCTCTCACCTCATCGTGGTTACACTTTTCTACGGGACCATAACTGTTGTCTATATGTTTCCAGCAACCCATAGGCTAAAAGACTTAAGCAAAGTGTTCTCTGTCTTCTACACAGTCCTGACTCCCATGGTCAATCCTCTCATATACAGCCTGCGAAACAAAGAGGTGAAGGAGGCCATGAGGAAAGCTCTTAGGAAATATATAACTTTCCAGAGTTCAAAATTTTTACCAAACTGGGGTTTTTTAGGTTAAAATGAACTAGATACACAAATATTTAAAAAATTATCCACATGAAATGTTCTCACTGAGGAGATGGAGAGAAAGAACTACATCCTTACTAGTCACATTGCTCAATGCATTGCTAGAAGCTGCTCATGTATAGGCTTGGAAGGATTTTGATTTTTTTGGTAAAGATTGGTAAACATCGATTTCACTGTACACACAAACCACCGAAAATATATTTCCATCAACACCAATCAAAACTTACCGATGGACAAAGTAAGAAAAATGCTTCTTGAGGACATATTTGATTTTGATTTACGGATATTTACTTTGTGTATTTTGTCATGTGATATTGACAATTTGTATTTTAAGGACTATAAAGCTTTAACTTCATGAAGCTCAATGTCGGTCACTAAATAATTGTTTGACATCCCTAGTCTGACACATGCCCCATAATTTGGGGGAATAGTGAACATTTAAATCAATAAAAATAAAAAATAAAATGCTTAAAAGCAAACAGTGATATTCTCCACTGAAATTATTTAAAAAATATCAAAATATAATTCTGCCAACCCTACTCATATACCATGGAGATGGGTGTCATATAAACAGATGAATAGACTAGAATGGAATAGAACAAACAAATCTTGTATAGGTTGCATCAGGACACACCCCTGCCACCCCATACCTTATCAGGATGGAAATCAGAAGGTCAAGGAAAAGCCCCCTGATGTCCCTTGCTACATACACATTGCCTGCGATGCTGTGGGTAAAACACATCATGACACTGGGAGGCTTTTGCTTCCATCTCCAATTCACACTGAAGTGCAATACATACCCCAGCTTCATCACGCTCACCCTCCAACCCAACACCCCAATGGTGACCTCGGCATCATTACGGTAGAACAACTTCCAACTGCATGGAGCATGTGACTGATGTGCTGATCTGTTGATACAAGGGTGCCTGAGGTCCCATTGTGGTTCAGCGAACTGGTGCTGCGGGGAACAGGAGAGCCAGGAGGGCTGGAGGCAGAGTGGGGAAGCTGGTGCAGCAGGGGTTGTGGATTCATAAGGGGCTGGGAAGGGCTAAAGGTCGTGAGCGGGATGGATTTATTTGGGCAGGATGTCCCAGTAGTAGGAGAGAGAAATTAAGTCTAATCCTACAAATGTCTGGTTAACAGAAGGGAATCTACTGGGTTGAAAATGACATAAATTTAAGCACAGCTGGTAACAGCATCTTTCTGGGTCATTTCTTCTCTGCGGGGGTGGGTTGAAAAAAAATGAGATATTCCCTAGGAAAAAAAAGTCTTTAAAGCAACAATTTTTAGATCTTTTATTAGCAACATTCCCACACTTCAAATGATAATAAAAATCCTCTTTACCCAAACCTCATTTTAAACAGTTAGTTTATCTTTAATGTACACACCAGTAGTAGACAATCTGTCTCCATCCTTTCCACTATCAAAAGGAATCTGTACCACAGCCTTCATGATCACAACAGGATCAGACCTGAGAGCAGGCATATACAATTTCAGCTGAAACGGTTAACGTGTGGCAAAACCATAAGTAATGCTACGAGTTAGTCCTGGAAGTCACTGAGTCTGGGATTTTTACATGACCTCTGCAATTTCAGCCCCGGGCTTCAGTGATTTCTTGTTTATTGCCTACATCCTGCCTGTGACTTTTTCTAACAATAGCTGTGACAAAATCATAACCTTAGTCATAAGCAATGGAGAGCTGGGTGTTCTAATGAGAAGTGTAGATGCTTTTAATAACATGCAGTGTGTATAGCACATAGCAACATCTACTGTTCAGGTTGTTTGACACTTCCCAGATGAGATTTTCAGCTGCTTATAACTTTTGGAAATTTTAACTAATTCAGCTGAAATTTCCCATGCAGAGTCTCTTTCACTCCCTCTTGCACATACAGACACGTTCTTTGCACCGTGTTTTTTTTCTCCATCATCTTCTCACGCATTTCATCCCCCATAATCACAGTATGCTCCCTTCATCACTTACTCATCTTCCCCCTGCCCCACGCATGCACCTTACTGAATGACCCTGTGCCCTGTCCATCTCTTTTGACCTGATTCTGCATCCTGAAGTATTAATGCAATGAGATGGCCCATCCAGCCCTGCCCAGCCTCAGAACAACCAATGAAAGAGAAAACACTGCCCAGACCAAAAAGATCATGTCCCAGACTGGGGAATAAACCCACACACAGAGCAACAGGAGTCGTGGCCAACCTGCCAACCCAGAGAATCTGTCCATGGACCAGCTACCTCAAATATTAAGAACTTCAATAAAAAGTCACATGCCCCCACCCCCATTTTTGCTGTCCTCTCTCTTCTCCCCCATTTTGTCTGTTTTCTGACAAGCAGGAAAAGTGACCACAAAACTCACAGCTAAGTAAAAAATCCAAGAACACAACTAACTCTGTCTTCCCCACTAAGGATTCTGACGAAAGAAGGATTCAACCCAAGAGCCGGTCTCTGAAAGAGGCACTTAGATAAGTTTTAATTGAGATGAGCGGTTATACAAACCAAATTCCTGATTCAAAATGCTTCATGGCTTGTATACTAACCAATGCAATTCCAAATTTTTGCATGAATTTTCTAGTGTGCTTGTCATGAGTCTAAGAAGGCTGAGGTTTCTGTATTCCAAACCCCAAGCCATATGTAACTATTTAATGTTGTACAGTGACAAGGTCATGTGAAGAACATTGACTCTGTGGGCTCATTGATTCCATTAAAATTGACAACAACATTTCCTAGCAGCTATAATATGGAATAGACCATACATGGCCGAAGGTAAGAAATGAGAGGTTGTGTTCTTAGGTGTCTAGAGGGCAGAGGATGTAAGGAATGGGAAGGGTGTGGTGATGCTGGTCAGTGGCCAATGGATAGCAGCAGCAGAAATGGAAGGACAGGAAAGGAGAAGTCACACTGCCAAGTGACCAGCAGAGGGCAGTGTAAAGAGGTAAAGCTGCATAATACAGACTAGAAGGCACCAGTATAAACGGTGAAGAAAGAACTTCGTGGAGCAATGGACCTCTATGCTACGTAATGAACTGGAAAAATCTTTAGAAACCAAAGTGAGGAATATGCGAGTGAGCAATGCATAAATTAAGATATTGAGGATCCCTGTAGTCACGTTAATTAGGGGATTAGAGGCAGACAGCCAAGCCATTCCTAGGACACCAACATTACCTAAAGTCAGAAAAAGTGTTCCACGGTGGAACAAGGAATGTGAAATGGTAGTAGATGGTAAGGGATGAGAAATGGGCTGTTATACTGAATGATGACCAAAGGGAACACAAGAGCATCAAGGATGGAAAGAGGCAGCTAATAGCATCCACTGGAGCTAACTCTGGAAGAGGTGAGTGGGTAAGAACAGAGCAATAGACTGTCATGCTGCGTAATCGACACTAAGGGCAGCAGATTGGAAGAAATGAGGAAGGGTCAGGAATATTGACCAATAGATTTAAGAACAGGATAAAGTAACGTGGAAAGGTCAGTGATGCTGCAAGATGTCCACTAGAGGGCAGCATATTCTAAGCAGGAACAATGGGCAGCTATTTTCTGAAATGCCCAGTAGATGGCAGCAGATATAGGATTATTATTAAGAATTATTTATTATATTTATTATGTTACATTATCACAGGCCACCACCTTGCACAGGTATCTCCGAAAAATTTAAACTAGTGTTCGTTATGTGTAGTATTTTCCCCCATGTGATTTTTCCTGCATTTTATAAGGAATCAAGAAGTCACATTGGGCAATGTTTGCAAAAAAGCTTTGGAGACATAAAATTAAACAGCTGGGAGATAGGTTAAAGTGGGACCCTTATTACAAAGTTAAAAAACCATCACCATAAAAATGAACAACGCCTAAAAGGGGTTGAGAATTTTGTTTTCCCAATCAATTTTGCACTCATGCTAGTAATAAATAAATATAAAGTGGTTTGTCGCCCAAAGGGTGAAACAAACTATTTTAATTGGGTTCATAGGATAATTTTTTTTTTTAGCCAAAAAGAGCATTGTGCTTGTATACCAGCTTCTGGAAGGCAGGTGTGTGGAGAACAGTGTAATGAAGAAACGGAATGGATCTACAGACAATATCAAAAGAACTTAAGTAACTGGGGGCGGGGGGCGCAGGGGAAATGGGGCGGGGGACTGCCGTCTAGTGGATGGAGCTTAACCTTGTCAAATGTGCTCTCTTATGTTAGTGTCTAATTCAAGCATTCCAGAACTCAGATACTGGTCTGTGCTTTGAGCAGGATGATCCCAGTTTCACCTATTCTGTTTCCATAGGAACACAGGAATTGCCAGACTGGATCAGACACATGGTCCATCTAGTCTAATATCCTGACAGTGGCCAGACCCAGATGTTTAAGAGGAAGGTGTAAGAACGCCACAGGAGGCAGAGGTGGGATAATCTGCCCCCCTTATAGCTCTCACCTGGATCTCTAATACTTAGAGATTGGCTCAAGCCCTGAAGCATGAGGTTTTTTCACACCTCAGATATTTCCATCTAGGACGTGAGTTCAAATACATTGTCCTGCTCCCTATCTCTCCAGTCAGTAAGACCAGGGATAGGGGAGACTAGCTAGGCAGCCTCCAAATGTCCAGGTTCCATTCTGTAACCAGGCAGGGGCTCAAAAATAACTGAATATAAAAAAGGACACATATATGGAAAACCCTTTCCAAACTGTCATCTCTACAATCTCTCTGGCACTTTTGCAGATACAGTTTTGAGGACTCAGTGACGCTTGGGATGAACATTGGACAAAGCAAAGATCAGAAAACCTAAGAAGTTTACTTTAAACCAGTGTTTCCCCCAAAAGTGGGCACTGTGCATCTCCCCAGTAGACTGAGAATCCTGGACATTTCCTTTCCCATTTCAAATGATTTATTTTCTGTTCTTTTGGGAGAGGCAGGAATCTCTCAGAAATGAGAATCCAACACACGAAATGGTCAGGCAACCCACAGGGCACATCCCATGAATGACACTGGACTATAGAGAAGCTATTGCAATAGCTGTTTGGATGCAGACTGGAGGGCTGTTGCAAGAAAAATATGTGAAGTTAATTCATGATGCAACTGCATTAGTAAGAATCACAGCTACACTTGTCAGAGAGGTCATACAGAGAAGTACCCTGCCTTGCCCAGCTCCCACTCAGTGGTGATGGCCCAGCTTTCACCCTTAGGGTCCTGGGCTGAAAGTATTTTGTGGGAGTCCTGCTAGTCCTGCTCCTGATGTATGAGCTGAGGTCCCTAAAAGGAGGATTCCGGCAGGTTGTCTGTGGTCACCTCTGCTCCAGGACTGGTGTATATAGTGTAAAAACAAACATGTTACGCTAAGAAACTACCCAGACTCCACATCACTGGTTTTCCAATGGGAACCCAATCTGCAAGACCCTGAATTCTGCTACTGCTCAGCAGAAGGGTGAGGATATTGTTAAATAAACTGACATTAATAATTACTGATAACATCAAAGTTCCTTTGGAAAAATATTTCCACTGGGGGTGTATAGGCTGTTCGGCCGGGGCTCGTCCCCTTCTGGGACGGTGGGGAGCCAGACCACCTCGCTACTTTGGTTGGGTGTGTCAGGGAATTAGCTTGGCTGTGTGGCAAACAGTCAGCAACTCTGGCCCTCTGGCGGGGGATGAGCAAACAGTTCAACAGTAGCAAGCTCTGGCCCTAGATCAGGGCGGGCAACAACCAGTCAGTAGCTCAGGCCCTCAGGACCCGGTCCCCAGGTTTAAAGTCACGGCTCTGCATGTCTCGGTTATAGGTTCGTGCTTGAGCCTCCTGGGAGGCCCTTATGTTTTCCCGGGCAAGCTCCCCAGCCTGAGCGAGGCGTTCCTGGAGCTGGAGGACATACTTAAAAAGGCCCTGGGTTGCTGATGGAGCTTATTCCCAGTTTTTGTGCATCAGGTCGAGCAACCCCCATGGGCAGCAGCCATACAACTCAAAAGGGGAAGACTTTGTAGAGGCCTGGGGCACCTCCCGGATCGCCAGAAGCAAAGGCGGGAGTAGCTGGTCCCACTGGTGTAGTTCTTCTGGGGGGAATTTGTGCAACATGTCTTTTAGAGTACGGTTAAACCGTTCAACCAAACCATCAGTTTGTCGATGGTGGATAGTGTTGTGCAACTGCTTGATCCCCAGGAGCCTACACACTTGCCACAGCAGTTGGGAGGTAAACTTGGTGCCCTGGTCCGTGAGAATCTCCCAGGGTCTACACGAGCAAAGACCTTCACGAGCTCGCCCACAATGGTTTGGGCAGTGATGCTCTGCAGCGGTACTGCCTCTGGGAAATGATTAGCATAATCTACTAGGACCAACACATACTGAAACCCCACAGGGCTTTTCAGGAGGGGCCCCACCAGGTCCATGGCCATGTGTTCAAAGGGCATTTCGACTATGGGCATGGGGACCAATGGGGTGTCCACAGGAGTGCGGCTAGCTGGCACTCTGGGCAGGAGTTACAATAGTTCCTTACTTCCTCATGCACGCCGGGCCAGAAGAAGCATGTCAGTATCCGGGCTAGAGTCTTCTCATGGCCCAAGTGGCTGGCAGCAGGGATGTCGTGGGCGAGTTTCATTACTGCCCGCCGGTGACATCGAGGCACGAGTAGTTGGCTCTGGGGTTCTCCAGTGCACGGGTCCCATTCTACCCTATAGAGCCAATCCTTTGCAGTTTGAAGTGTGGCCACTGCTTCACCTAGTGCGGGTCAATTATGGCCCCATCGACCATGGCTAGTTGCTCGTAAGCGTGACTGAGGGTGGGATCTGCCCTTGGGTCATGACAAAAGTCAGTATGAAGCAGGGGTTCAGCAGGAGCTTCTGGAGGGGTGTCCTTGGGCTCTTCTTCTGGTCTGTTGGGGTCTGGCACCTCCTTCCCCTCTGACTGGGTCTCAGGGAGGCTCTCTTTGAGTACTAGGGTAGTTGAGGGCCTCTCGTCAGCATTGGAGTGGAGGACTTACAGGAGTCTGGCCAGTCCCACCCCAGGATCACCAGGTAGGCGATCCGAGGAGCCAGGCCAACCATCAATCACGTGACCCCATCCACGGTCAGTCGGACTTGGGCACTGGGGTAGGGTCATATGTCGCCGTGAATGCATTGTAGACGGATCGTCCCCAGGCATGGGTCAGCCTGGAGGCCGAGGCTTTGGAGAACCACTATCTGGCCACAGCCTGAGTCAATTAGGGCCAAGGTTGGGCATTCCCCGACAACCACTGGCACTGTAATATTGGCGGCTTGTGAGCGTCGGATGCGGGCTTCTCCCGCGCAGACCTGGCCGAAGCTGCAATCCATCTCGGCGCAGTCTTGTTGTAAATGGCCATATTTCCCACAGGAAAAACAGGGTCCAATATCCGAGTGCCCAGGCTGGGAGAGTGTTACCATCTGGCCCCAGGGAAGGCTTCGGTTGGTCCCTCAGGCATCTGGTCGAGGTGCCGGGGCTTGTCGAACGGGATCTCAGCAGGTCGGGGTCAGAACTCCGGGCTAGATGACGAATTTCGTGGTTCGCTGCAGGTGGCTCCCCTTTTCTCTGGGTTAGGGCACTCCAGTCCTGGCAGGGCAGCTTGAGTGATCGGTCCCACTGGTGCCTCGGCGCTGAGAAAATCCTCCATGAGTGTGATGACAGCCGTTAAGGTTGTAGGCTGATGGCGGAGGACCCAGGCCCTCCCTTGCGATGGGAGTATATGGATGAATTGCTCCAGAATAATTTGTTCAACGAGCTCATATGGGGTTTGCCTTTTGGGTTGTAGCCACCGATTGCAGGCTCCCTCAACTCTTGGGCTACCATCCGGGGTCAGGCCTCCGTAGGGTAGACCAAGCTCCGGAACCTCTGTCAGAAGGTCTCCGGGTTAACGTCCAAGGCATCTAAGATTGCTGCCTTTACCCGGGTGTAGCCCCAAGCCGCGTCCGTGGACAGGCCCCAATATATGGTTTGGGTGGTCTCGGTCAAATATGGGGCCAAAATTGTAGCCCATTGGTCTTGGGTCCAGCCTGTGAATAACACCACTCTTTCAAAAGTTGCCAGAAAAGCTTCTGGGTCAACGTTGGGGCCATCTCTGTTAACAGGATGGGAGGCCCAGTGGCTCCCACAGGCTGGGGCTCTGCAGGACGGGGCAGCAAGGTCACCAACTGCTGCAGGCACTGCTGCTGGTGGTCCCGGTTCTGACGTCTCAGCTCCAAAATCAGCTGTTGCTATTGGGTCCCAACCAACGCTGGACCACCTGCTGCTGCTGTTGTTGGCTTCCAGCTAAGAACTGAATAAGCTTGTCCATATCCATGGTCGCTCGGGCACGCTCCACCACAGATCCCTTCTCACAAGGATGGGGGATCAATGCCCATATTCTCCACCATGTGTAGGCTGTTCGGCCGGGACTTGTCCCCCTCCAGGGTGGCGGGGAGCCAGACCACCTCGCTACTTTGGTCAGGTGTGTCAGTCAGCAGCTCTGGCCATCTGGGGGCGGGGGCTGAGCAAACAGTTCAATAGTAGCAAGCCCAGGCCCTGGATCAGGGCGGGCAAGAGTCAGTAGCTCAGGTCCTCAGGCAAGGCTGATCAGACAGATTCAAATGCAAACCCCGGGCTCCTGGCTCCGAGCAGCCTGGGAGATGGGGAGACTATCCCAGCCTGGGGCCCTAGCAGCATCAGAAGACCCGCTGCTGTGTCAGTGGGGATCCTGGCCACAACACACTGACATTGGCTCTGGCAGTGTTGCAGCCAGACTCGGGTTGGCTGCCTCGGGGCTACTTTCCACCCCCCCCCTCTAGAGGTACCAGGGTCTGGACAGCATCCTCCACGGGGTCACACACCATGGGCTCCTCGGGGTAGCTGGCGAGTGGTAGGCCTGGCAGTTCCTCAGGGTAACAGGTGAGCAGTAAGCTTGGCAGCATCACTGGGCTCGGGCTACGCTCAGGTGTTAGCTGGTCTGGCCAGTCCTCATGTCAGCCACCGATCACTGTGATCTCCCCATCAGGAGCTACGCCACAAGCATCTGGTCACCTCAGTGGCAGAAACCGAGTCCTGGCCACCAAACCTGAGAAATAAGAAGTCATCCCTCGAAGCTTGAGCTGTCCTGTGGTTACAGGTGAGCACCCTCTTACTGATTGCGTTTCTACACCACCTTCCAAACAGGGGCATGAATGTTCTTTGTGAATATTGTCTGCAGTGTTGTTGTAACTGTGTTGGCCCCAGGATATTAGAGAGACAAGGTGGGTGAGGTGATATCTTTTACTGGACCAAGTTCTGTTGGAGAGAGACAAGTTCCCTGACTTTCTAAAGCTTGTCCATCTCACCAGCAGAAGCCAGTCCAATAAAATATATTACCTCACCCATCTTGTCTCTATCAATGCTAGCAGTTTTAGCCTCACCTACCTACAGCAGTGCCAGTTGGTGTTAATATCACTATTTAACAATGGGGAAATTGAGATATATATCTTGTGAAAGGTCCTCAGCTAAGGATCTGGCTCAGGATAACTAGGGTGAAGCCTGGAATAGAATAACGGAAATCAAAACTAAGTGAAGCTGATAGAAAGGAACATTAAAATGGGTTATAAAGTGGGTAAAGCCTGTCAGAAGCTGAAATATCAAAAGAGCACATTATTGAACTAACTGGAATTTGGGGTTTCTCTGTATTGCTCTAGGAGAATGTAGTAATATACGAATTCCCAGATTAGATCAGACCCAAGGGCCAACCTGGCCAGTATTTTTCTCAGAGAGCAAACAGTACTAGATGTTTCAGAGGCAAATGTAAGAACACTGCAATAGCAGTTCTGGGATAATCTTCCCTCACATGTGTCATGTTCGTTTATAATAGCTCGGTTTGGAATGGATATAAACCTCATGGTTTGGGAGTTAAGCCAATCTCTATTGTTGCCATTATTATGATAACTCTGGATATTTATATTACTATCAGGAACATCCAATCTCTTCTGGAATCTTGTCAAGTCCTTCAGATCAATGACTTCCTGTGGCAGAGAGTGTAATGCTCCCAATGGGGATGCAAGAGTGGGAGTGGCAAACTCAGGGCAGACAGTTACAAACCAGGGCACAAACCCCTCATTGGTTGTTAGGTCGAAACTTAGATTTCACCAACCAACTGCGCCAAGTGCAAACTCCTTAGGTACTTTAACAGCCTTGAGAGAGTCCCCCCAGAAAGACCCCTTGGTCTCTCCTGCCACCCAGGTGAGCGTATCTGTGTTACAGGACCCCTTACGCCAAGGATCACATCAATATTCAGGTTACTCCTGACTTCCCCCAGGTCAATTGCACTTTAGGTCTCACACCAAAGAGGACACTTGAAGCCAATCCTATAGTGAACTACTGTATAGGAAGTTTTATTAAATAGGAAAAGGAAATGAGTTAGTTACAAGGTTAAAGCAAGAAAACAGACCCATGAATGAGTCACAGTCTCAGGTTTCAAAAGATAATACAGGCTTCTCTCAGCAGCAATCTGTATTTGACCTTTAGGACTAACCCAGGCTAAGCAGCTGGGGTCTCTTGCTAATGTCAAGAAAGACCCTGCCCCAAGCGTCCAATCAGCATAGAGATCCCTAGTTCCTTTTGTTTGGGGGTTTTCTCCCCCTCCTGCCATCTGCTCTGAGCTGCAAACTCAATCCACTTCCATGACTCATCTTCATAGGGAGGAGAGCAGAAGAATAAGTCTCTAGTCCTTTTGTTAATTGTTTCTCAATCCAGTTGTAGGGAGATTACAGTTGGAATTTCCACCCATTGCCCACCTGGTATTAGGGTGACCAGATGTCCCAATTTTATAGGGACAGTCCCGATATTTGGGGCTTTGTCTTACACAGGTGTCTATTAACCCCCATCTCCTGTCCTGATTTTTCACACTTGCTATCTGGTCACCCGATCTGGTACCGATGGGTTTCCTTTTTCAGGAGAGGCTTCATGTCTGTGGAAGAGCAACTCTTCACAGTCATTAACGTCCCTCTCCTGTGTGGTGATTCATACTTATAGAAGCTCTCTATAACTGCTCAAATATTAAATTACAATATGGAACAGACATTACAGGGGAGATTAATGCAGGTAGCAACTGACAAGCATTCAAAACTTTCTTATAATTCTAATACCCATATTATTAATGTAACCCTTCTGCCCTTCTGAGTTGGCAGCAACAAGGGCCGGGTTCAGTATCCAGCCGTTCCGTTTCAATAACGCAATACAAAACCTGGTCGAACCCCCACCAAGTTACCTGGGACAATTACATACCACCCCCTAAGGTGCCTCTAGGAGGCAATACTTCCTCTCTCACAAGCACGGAATCTGAGTGTAGGAAAATCCTTTTCATAAAGGAGGGAAACAATGAGGCATTACATTGGGGATACACCACAAACAGGATTCATAACACAAACCATGAGCAAAAGACCCACCTCCAAGTAAGTTTGGCAATGTCTTTTTCCCCTCAGGGTCTTAAGTCCAAATCACCCCAAAGTCCAACAACCCAAAAGTCTCTGTCCCTGGTCATGCTGCCCCAGAGTTCAAAAGTTCATCTGCAGAGTTTTACCCCCCCACAGACTTGGTGGAATTCAGGGGGGGCACATGGTGTGTTGGGGGCACCTTACGTGGGCTGAGGCCGACTGCCCTGCCTCTCTGTTGAGGTCTGCTGCAGCCTTCCCCACGAACGGCTCTGCTACTCCAGCCGCTCTGCTCCACTCCTCTCCTTCAGCCATCCCTGCAAACTGCTCCGCTCTGCTCCACTCACTGTTCTGTGGGCTGCTCCAACCATCCCACACGCTGGTCCACTCCACTGTGCTTGCCGCTCCAGCCATTCTGCAAACTGCTCTGCCAGCTGCTTAGCAATATATCTTCAGGCTCCCACACTAGTTAACACAGGACTCAGTGATATCAGCTCAGTAATTTTAGCTCTTTTAGTGGTTTCAGCTCTTAATTATTTCAGCTTGTAGTAGGGGAGCCCCAGTTCACCATTGGCACAAAGTGAATTCAGCTCAGCAGCCTCTAGCTAGACTTCTAATACAATCAAAATTAGATCTGCTATTCAAGAGTGGAGAGACAGAAGGAGATGCAACTGGTGTGTCAGGCCCTCAAAAGGGGCCCATGCCATCAGGTACACACACCTGCCCCCAACCTCTCTCAGTTCACTGGTTTTTGGAACCCGTGTCCCTTGTCTAGTGAGTGTTACAGGGGCCTGGTCTACACTAGGCGTTTAAACCGGTTTTAGGAGCGTAAAACCGATTTAACGCCACACCCGTCCACACTGAGAGGCCCTTTATATTGGTATAAAGGGCTCTTTAAACCGGTTTCTGTACTCCTCCCTAACGAGAGGAGTAGCGCTAGTATCGGAATTACCATATCGGATTAGGGTTAGTGTGGCCGCAGATCGACGGTATTGGCCTCCGGGCGGTATCCCACAGTGCACCACTGACCGCTCTGGACAGCAATCTGAACTCGGATGCAGTGGCCAGGTAGACAGGAAAAGCCCCGCGAACTTTTGAATATTTCCTGTTTGCCTAGCGTGGAGCTCAGATCAGCACGTGTGGCGATGCAGTTAAAAATCTAAATAAAGAAAGAGCTCCCGCATGGACCATGCGGATGTGATCGCTGTAAGGGCAGGCAAATCTGTTCTATCAGCGCTCCATTACAGAAGACAAAATTCAAAATCATTTTTAAAAAATCTCCAGACAGACGCCATAGCAGGGGCTCAGCGCACTGCTGCGTGACAAACGTAACGGGGTGTGGGAAAAGATATGTGAACTAAGTTAGACAGGTGTGTAGGATGTTGATTATACCACAAGGTCACAGCTGTAATTGTGGTAATCTAATCAACCAATTAGTAATTGCCTGATTGTTTGATGTAATTATGTATAAGAACATGCTGGTGTGGATTAAACGGATCTCTCTCTGCTTATGCTCACACTTGGCTGTCTGACTCCGTTCCTGCTCCTGCGATGCAACAAATGGTGGAGAAACTGCGGGCACTAGTATCGGCGACCTGAGTTTGACAAGCGGCTGAGAGCTGCAGGGCGTCCGAGCGAGCAGCTGAGAGCCGCAGGGCGTCCGAGAGAGGTGGCGTGCCTGGGTCTCCGTGACAAGCAGCTGAAAGCCGCGGGGAATCTGAACGAGCGGCTGGGAAGCCGCGGGACGTTCAAAGCAGGGAGGCGTGCCTGACAAGCAGCTGAAAGCCGCGGGGAATCTGAACGAGCGGCTGGGAAGCCGCGGGACGTTCAAAGCAGGGAGGCGTGCCTGACAAGCAGCTGAAAGCCGCGGGGAATCTGAACGAGTGGCTGGGAAGCCGCGGGACGTTCAAAGCAGGGAGGCATGCCTGATAAGCAGCTGGGAGCCGCGGGGAATCTGAACGAGCGGCTGGGAAGCCGCGGGACGTCCGAAACAGGGAGGCGTGCCTGACAAGCGGCTGGGAGCCGCGGGGCGTCCGAACGAGCGGCTGGGAAACCGCAGGGCGTCCGAGAAAAGAGAGGCACATCCGAACCCAGAGGTGAGCAGTTAATATGGGAACTGCTGCGTCAGCAGAGGAAAAGACGGTGCATGAATATCTGATACGCATGGCGGAGCGGCGGGGAGAAAAGCTCCCCTCTGACACGTTATCCCGCCTGCTGCGGTGGGGACAAAGAAGGGGACTTTCCATTCAACCAAGTACAATATTTGATAAAACTATTTGGGAGCGGCTGGGCTGTGAGCTTTGGAAATCGGTGGCTCAGGGCGATAAGGAGGCTTTCTCCCTGAGTCCAGTATGGAAGAAGGCGACGGAGATGGTAGAAACTCTTGCGGCCGAGGCAGGAGTGCAGGCGACCCTGTCTGAACTTTGCCGCCCAATGCCTGAAATACCTTCCGTGTTGCCGGTCGGAGCCAGGGATTTTTTCGGTGGTGAAGACACAGTAATACCCTTGGCCTCCGACCCCTTCCTTATGGATAATGTTGCCCCTGCTACGATCCCACTACCCTCCAATATAGCTATTAGCCCTGACATGACTGATCCTGCTACGGTCCCGCTACCCCCCGATACACCCGAGCCTATGGAGACAGCCTTACCATATGCACCCCTTCCAAAGCCATGCCGTGTCCACGGGACCTGGGGGTGTCCTGAATGCGGGGAAGCAGAGGAGGCTCGGGTGGAACATGTGCCATCGCGGATATATCCCGATTTGACTCAGTTTACCCGGTCTGATGCCTTTTATAAGGAGATGGAGCGTCAGGGCCGACAACTGCAGGCCATCTATAACAAATTGGATCAAATACAGGGTCTTCCAGCTGGATCATCGCGGTTACATCTTTATGAATGTTCTTATCCGACTCGCCCTTCCCCCCCACCTGACCCCGGGGACCCTCCAATTGGGGACCCTCCGGACCCGGTACAGCGCTGGCATGGGGTTATAAAGGAAGCTATCCTTGAAGGTCTAACACCCGAGGCCTTTCCAGTGATTACGCCAGACCCTCGACATTCTACTCATCGACAGTGGGCCCCTTTGGACTGGAAATTGATCCGTGAGGCACAGAAATCAATTATGGCTTATGGACTAGATAATCCGTATGTACAGTCTATTATCGAACAGGTATTTGCTGGCCAAGCAATGTGTCCGTATGATGCGATTAAGCTAGCTGATATGCTTCTTACACCTACACAGAAACTGTTGTGGAAAGATGATTGGGCTAAGAGAGTTGACTTGGCCCTTGTCCGCAATCTGGATTTGCCGGACGATGATCCCCGGCGCGTGGCCACTACTGAGATGCTTTTAGGAGCCGGCCGTTTTGTTGACCCGCATTTGCAAGCCCGCCTTGAACCCCGAATCCTGCAGCAATCACAGGAACTAGCTTTGGCTGCCTTTAAGACGGTGCCCCAGATGGGGAAGCCGACCCCTCCCTATGCTAAAATTACACAAGGCCCATCGGAACCGTACTCCACCTTTTTGGATCGCCTTCGAGAGGCTATTGATAGATCTCCTAATCTGACGCCAGAAGCCAGGACTGCAGTTGGACTTGATCTTGCCACCCAGAATGCAAATCCCACTTGCCGCCGTATTTTAGCCACCTTGCCCAAAACTGCGACCCTGATGGAAATGATCGAGGCATGTAATAAGGCCGCCATGTTTGAGGAGACGGATAAGGCAGCAATTCAGGCTCAGGCACAGGCCTCTGCACTAGCCGTGGCGTTACAACCCCTGCTTGGGCGACGGCGAGGGCCTAGAAAACCGACCCGGCCAGCCGGCTCCTGTTTTGGTTGTGGAAAACCCGGGCATTTCCGGCGGGACTGCCCTATGCAAAATGGGCAGCGAGCCTCTGATGTGTCACCTAAAGCTGCAACTGGCGCTTGTGCACGATGTAATAAGTTTGGACATCACGCCGCCAGCTGTTGGGCCCGTTACAAGAAGGATGGAACACCGCTGCCGGGAAACGGATCACGGAGCGCCCCTCGGAGGAGCGCGACGATACAAGTACCTCCACCCACCAACCTGGCTGCCTGGAACACCTCATCGGAGCAACCCATGGCAGTGCCGGAGTGGATCTGGCCACAGCAACAGATGTAGTTTTAGAGACTGACAAAGTTCAAGTTCTTTCTTCTAACACTGATGGCCCATTAGGATTTGGACTAAGTGCCCTTTTGATCGGCCGTTCGTCAACATCGAAGCAAGGTATTTTTGTTTTGCCTGGCCTTATTGACGCCGATTATACGGGAAATATTGGGATAATGGTACGCGCCCTCTGCCCTCCTGTAACTATAATTGCTGGCACGCGTCTTGCTCAATTGATACCCTTCAAGGGATGTGTGCCCCGATCGACCCCGATTGACCGCGGGTCTCGAGGATTTGGATCCACTGGCCCTCCCCAAATTGCCTTTGCTATGGACATCACTTCGCGCAAGCCCACCCGCACTGTTCGGCTTCAAGGGTCCGATGGGCGGCAGATTATTCATGAAGCCTTGTTGGACACGGGGGCCGATGTGACTATAATCCCCGCTCGGTTTTGGCCGGAATCTTGGCCCTTGCGGGATGCCGCCACACCCGTGAGCGGAATTGGTGGGACCCAGTTGACTCGCATTAGTGTGGACTTTATTACCGTTGTTGATATGGAAGATCCAGCCACGAGCGCAAAAGTTCACCCCTATGTGATGCCGGCTCCAATCTGGCTTTTAGGTCGGGACTGTTTAAGTCAGTGGGGTGTTGTGTTGCAAAATTCACCTTTTGTTTAGCGGCCACTGAGGGGCGGCCGATCCTACAGCTGGAATGGACAACTACCACACCGGTCTGGGTCGCTCAGTGGCCGCTGCCCAAGGATAAGCTCGCCCAAATACACGAACTTGTGCAGGAGCAATTGGATAAAGGCCACCTTGAACCTTCTGTTAGCCCCTGGAATACCCCTATTTTTACCATACCTAAAAAATCAGGGCATTGGCGTTTGTTACAAGATCTGCGCGCTGTCAATGCTGTAATGAAGGACATGGGCGCCCTCCAGCCTGGGCTGCCCACACCTACTATGCTTCCGCACGGATGGCCTTTACTTGTTATTGACCTTAAGGATTGTTTTTTTTACCATTGCCTTGCATCCGGCGGACCGAGAGAAGTTTGCCTTTTCTGTGCCTTCTGTTAATAAGGCCGCACCTGCCCAACGGTATCAATGGACTGTTCTACCACAAGGTATGAAAAATTCTCCTACCATTTGTCAATCTTATGTTGCTTGGGCCATAGCGCCTCTGCGAGCGGCACACCCTGATTGGATTGTTTATCATTATATGGATGATCTTTTATTTACCAGCGCCCATCTTGCCATGGACGCGGCTATTGATGAAATTGACTCCGTCTTGCGAAAGGCTGGGTTGGTGATTGCTCCAGAAAAACTTCAGCGGCAAGCACCATATCGGTATCTTGGTATGGAAATTACAGACTCGATTGTGCGCCCACAGAATCTGACCTTTCGGTCGGCCGTTCATAATTTGCATGACGTTCAGCGTTTGGTGGGCGATTTACAGTGGGTCCGTGGTCTTTGTGGTATAACTAATGAGGACCTTGCGCCCTTGGTTCAATTGCTTCAGGGCGGGCGTGCTCCGGACGAACCTCGCTCTCTGCAGAGCCAACACCAAATTGCCTTACAAACTATTGCAGGTAAACTCGCAACACGTTATTCGGGGCGTGTTTATCCGGACTTACCCATTTTTTTAGCGATTTTTTCTAAAGAAGCCTCTTTGGACGCTTTACTTTTTCAATGGCATGAGGCCCTCCCCGATCCGCTGGTGGGCATTGAATGGCTTTTTCCACCTTCGCATTATACCACGACTGTGACTAACGCGGCTTGATGCGATTGCTCATCTTATTCACATGGCCCGATGCCGCTTGTGGGCCATTGCAGGTATAGACCCTCATACCATTTATCTGCCCTTTGATGATGTTACTGTGACTCAGTTGCTTGCTACTCACCTTCCCTTTACACTTGCCACCATGGATTATGCCGGTCGCTTCAGTAGCCATTTTCCCTCACACCGATTCTTTGCTATTGCGCTTCCTTTGGAAAAAGCCCTGATGTTGCGGTCCAGTCCTGTTACTGGTCTCACTGTTTTCACCGATGCCAGCGGCAGTGCCCAGCGTGCAGGACTTCTTTGGTATGCTGATAGCCACTGGCACCACGAGTTCGTTCTTGCTGAAGGCTCCCTGCAGGTTTTGGAGCTTCGAGCTATTGTTCGAACTTTTGAAAAATGGCCCGATATCCCATTGAATATAATCAGTGACTCTTCGTATGCTGTGGGTGTGCTTCGTCATTTGGAACGCTCCCTGTTGGGCCGTGTTACGAATTTTTCAACTCTGGCATCTTTTGAATGCTCGACGGTGCCCTTACTTTGTTATGCATATTAGGAGCCATTCTGGATTACAAGATGGCCTTGCCGAAGGCAATGCCCTGATTGATCATTTAGTTGGTGCTGCCCATGTTCCAAATTCATTTGCCCAGGCCCGGGTCTCCCATGAATTTTTTCATCAATCTGCCCGTGCTTTAACACGCCAGTTTGCGATCTCTATTACCGATGCTTGCGCTATTGTGGCCTCCTGCCCTGATTGTCAACAGCATGTGTTGCCCCTTGTATCTGGCGTTAATCCCCGTGGCCTATTGTCACTTCAAGTTTGGCAGTCTGATGTTACCATATTTGCCGAGTTTGGCACCTTGCGCAATCTTCATGTTACCACTGATACCTTTTCTGGCTTTATTTGGGCGACGGCATTGGCCTCTACTGGCTCTCGTGATGTGATTAAGCATTGGCAAGCATGCTTTGCCGTGATGGGGGTTCCTGCCCTCATTAAGACTGACAATGGCGGAGGTTATGTTTCTCACCGCGCTGCCCAGTTCCTTTCCCACTGGGGTGTGCAGCACTCTACGGGTATTTCTGGCAATTCTACTGGACAAGCTATTATTGAACGTGCTCACGCCTCTCTGAAGGCGCTCCTCCTAAGACAGAAAGGGGGGATTCGCAGTGAACGGGCAGACGCTTTGGACAAAACGCCCGCCGCCCGGTTGCTGAAAGCTCTTTACGTACTTAACTGGTTACATCTCGGTAAAAACAGCCAGGTGCCCCCCGCGATTAAAAATGTCAGCGGGATGACTGGGGAAGAGCAGGGTGCGGCCCCCCGACCCTCGGTCAAATGGTTTGATTATCAGCAGCAAATATGGAAAGGACCAGTTGACTTGCTAATGTGGGGCAGGGGTTATTGCCACTGATGCAGGTCCCAGGTGGATACCGGCGAAGTGGGTCCGGCCTTGGCTGCGTCCTCCGGAGCAACGGCAGGCAGATGCGGAGGAGCCTCACGAGATGCGCCCAGACACCGTGGAACCAGAGCCCCCGGAGGAGAACTATTTGCTAGCTCTACCAGGACTTTTCCTGTCTGATCCTTCGTGAATGAGTTACTTGTTTGAAATGATTTTTGCTGTGCTTGAAAGAAATTTTGTGTTGGCTGTATAGCACTTAGTGTACCATGCAATCATTGTCTTGAGCTAAGATTTATGTTTTGTGTTTTTGTTATGTTTTGTGTTGTTTGTTTTCTGGCCAGAATTGTTGTTGTGTTGTTATGTGGTTTGATGTGTTTTCGTTGGGACCCCCCCACCCTCGGTGTCAGTCTGATCACCTGACACCTGAGGGATAACAGAGAGGGGGGAATCCCGCAGAATTTACATCATTTGTTTGTTGTGCTTTATTCGGTGTTTTTGGGGTTATACGTTAAAGATTGCATGGTCATATAGGTTGGTCTTATAAAGTTTTTATTTTTTGTTTGTGATAGGTTATAGTGTCATGCTGGTATGAGTTGGAAATGTTTTCTTCTTCTCTTTCTTTTCCCCTCTCCTTTTGATTTTTTGAATACAGGGGGGAGGTGTGGGAAAAGATATGTGAACTAAGTTAGACAGGTGTGTAGGATGTTGATTATCCCACAAGGTCACAGCTGTAATTGTGGTAATCTAATCAACCAATTAGTAATTGCCTGATTGTTTGATGTAATTATGTATAAGAACATGCTGGTGTGGATTAAACGGATCTCTCTCTGCTTATGCTCACACTTGGCTGTCTGACTCCGTTCCTGCTCCTGCGATGCAACAATGGAAAGCCAAAGAATCAAATGGACGCTCATGGACTGGAGGACTCAAGCTATCCCACAGTTCCTGCAGTCTCCGAAAAGTATTTGCATTCTTGGCTGAGCTCCAAATGCTTCTAGGGTCAAGCACAGTGTCCGCAGTGGATCAGGGCATAGCTCGGCAATTTACGCACCCCCCCACCCACCCCCAGAAGTGCTTTCCCAGAGGAAGGAGTGACTGACGACATTTACCCAGAACCACCCGCGACAATGATTTTTGCCCCATCAGGCACTGGGATCTCAACCCGGAAATTCCAAGGGGCGGGGGAGGCTGCGGGAACTATGGGATAGCTACGGAATAGCTACCCACAGTGCAACGCTCCAGAAGTCGATGCTAGCCTCGGACCGTGGACGCACACCACCGATTTAATGTGTTTAGTGTGGCCGCACGCACTCGATTTTATACAATCTGTTTTACAAAACCGGTTTATGCAAATTCGGAATAGTCCCGTAGTGTAGACGTACCCTTAGTTAGTGGTGAGACCCTCTGTCATAAAACAGACTCATAGTCCTTCATTCACATAATCAGGATAACAACACTTTATTCCTCCTACCCCAATAACCGAGAAAATGGGGATCCCACAGCTTTCAAAGTGACCATTTGGGGCTCATGCTACGCGGAATGGGTGTGCGTATGCAAACAAGATCAGCCCCCTAATTTCTTTTCCACACTCGCCATAATTCACCACCAGATGTCAGGGTAGAGCTCATCCTGACTCTGTTTACATCAATATTAACCCACAAGTGAGCCAGACTGATTCCTGCTGTGTATCTGTTAGGCCTGGTCTACACTAGGAGTTTATGTCGAATTTAGCAGCGTTAATTCGACTTAACCGTGCCCCTCGTCCACAGCAGGAAGCTAATTAGTTAGACCTAGAGGGCTCTTTAGTTCGAATTCTCTACTCCTCCCCGACGAGGGGAGTAGCGCTAAATTCGACATGGCTATGTCGAATTAGGCTATGTGTGGATGGAAATCGACCTTAGTAGCTCCGGGAGCTATCCCACAGTGCACCACTCTGTTGACGCTCTGGACAGCAGTCCGAGCTCGGATGTTCTGACCAGCCACACAGGAAAAGCCCCGGGAAAATTTGAATTCCTTTTCCTGTCTGGCCAGTTTGAATCTCATTTCCTGTTTGGACAGCAGGGCGAGCTCAGCAGCACTGGCAACGATGCAGAGCTCTCCAGCAGAGGAGTCCATGCAATCTCAGAATAGAAAGAGGGCCCCAGCATGGACTGATCGGGAAGACTTGGATCTGATCGCTGTGTGGGGCGATGAGTCTGTGCTTTCGGAGCTGCGCTCCAAAAAATGGAATGCAAAGACCTACCAGAAGGTCACCAAAGCCATGGCAGACAGAGGATACAGCCGGGATACAACGCAGTGCCGCATGAAAATCAAGGACCTGAGACAAGGCTACCAGAAGACCAAAGCGGCAAACGGACGCTCCGGAGCCCAGCCCCAGACATGCCGCTTCTACGAAGCACTACATGCCATTCTCGGTGGGTCTGCCACCACTGCCCCACCACTGACCGTGGACTCTGATGATGGGATAGTGTCGATGGGCAGTTCCTCGGCGATGTTCGCGGATGGGGAAGATGAGGAAGGGTTTGAGGAGGACGAGGCAGGCGACAGCGCTTACAGCGCCGAATTCCCCGACAGCCAGGATCTCTTCATCACCCTCACGGAGATCCCCTGCCAACCCTCCCCGGCCGTTAACCCGGACCCTGAATCAGGGGAAGGATCAGTCGTCAAAGAGCTATAAACATGTAAACATTTATTTTTGAAAGAACAGGAATGTTAACTATGTGAAAAGAAGGTCAATGTATATGGGGATAGAACAGAAATCCTCTTGGGAGATCTCCACGAAGCTCTCCTGGAGGTAATCGAAAAGCCTACGCATGAGGTTCCTGGGGAGAGCTGTCTTATTGGGTGCTCCGTGGTAGCACACTTTTCCGCGCCAGGCTGTCATCAGGTATGCTGGGAGCATTGCCTCCACGAGCATGGCAGCATAGGCCCCTGGTTTCACGCAGCATGCGCTCTCTATCTGCCTCAGTGACCCTCCTCAGGGTGATCTCGCTAGGTGACTCCTGCATTTAATTAGGGGAATTAGTGTAATGTTAGTATTGGGAATGCTTCACTTTTCCTTTGCATAACAATAAGCGTCGGTTTACAGCCACGTGGTGGAGGCTGCAGAGGGGCAGCATACAGGGATCTTTCCCAGGGACAGCCGCGAGGGGGTGGAACAGGGGCAGAGTTTATGCTTTCCGCATTGCCTGCAGCAGGAGGGCACTGCTATACATTAAGTTTTAAGCAGCCTAAAGTCTACGGCTTACCATGCCTGGCTGCTCCACGGATTCTGCTGTCCTGAACCGCTTGTCTGATCTCCAGTGCAAGACCCCAGGCAATGAAAGCAAAGGCCAAAAATTCGAACTTGTCCTGAGTGCGCATGAGATAGGTGCTGTGCATGGTCTTGTTCACAGAGACAGACTAGACTGTGTTCATTGTTCGCAAAAATGTATCTTTGCAAGGAATTCACTCCCTTTTTCCCGTCACACAGCTGCGAGTGTCTCCCGACCTGCCCCAGCATCCCCCTCACAGAGGCTGGCAAAGATTAGGCGGCGAAAGAAAAAGACACAGGACGAGATGTTCGCTGAACTTATGGGCTGCTCCCGAGCTGAGGTGGCCCAGCAGAGCCAGTGGAGGGAGAACCTCTCTCAGTACCAGCGCTCACACAGCGAACGGGAGGAGAGGTGATGTGAGGAAGACAAGCAGGCGACTCAAACGCTGCTTGGACTAATGAGGGAGCAAACGGACACGCTCCGGCGCCTTGTGGATGTTCTGCAGGACCGCAGGCAGGAGGACAGAGCCCCCCTGCAGTGTATCTGCAACTGCCCTCCCCCGCCACAAAGTCCTATACCCCCCTCACCCAAAATAACAAGAAGGAGGGGCGCTAGGGGCCGTGAAAACTGTCACTCTACCCCAGAAGAGTGCTCAATTACCCAAAAGCTCTCATACCCTACATTTTGAGAAGTCCTTCCCTTCCTGACTCACCCAAGCCCCAATCCCAGTTTCATCCCCTAACTGTTTAGTTGATTATTAAAAATACTTTGCTGTTAATTACTGTTTCCATCATGTTTTTTTACAGAAGACTGTGTTTGAAGGGGGGGGGTGGGGAAGGGGGTTGGTAATTGCATAGGACAGTCATCTTTACCAGGGTACAGACATGGGGGCAGATCAGCAGCAGGTCACACACACAGTGCAGTCAGTAGGCACCCTGGTCGGTATGGGAGGTAGTTTCCATGTTCTGTGTGGGTGGGGGGGTACGTGACTTTGTAGCGGGGGAGGGCGGTTACAGATCTTATGCAGCGGTCCTTGTCCTGGACCACAGAGCTGTGCAGCAGGGGAATCTGTATCTGTCCTCCTCCACAACAAGGTCACATAGCCCCCGCACACAGAGTCCCAAAAAGGAGGGATGGCAGGCTCCGTTGAAACAACCAGTCCGGCACTGCGGACCGCTCTAGGAGCAGGAGCCTGTCATTCCTCGAGTTTAGAAGCGGTCTTTACATCACTACACACCCTTCCCAGCACAGTCTGCATCCCAGTTTCAACCCTTTAACGCAAAGTCATTAATAAAGAAACCTTTGTTAAGTAACAATGGAACATGAATTTTATTTTTACACATGTGTTGGAAGCGGGGAAACGGGGTGAACGAGGTATGTAACTGCAGAGGATAGTCAACAGTAACTGGGTAAAGAAACAGGGGCAGGTTCAGCTTCTCTGTAAAGAAACTGAACAGTCACAGGTCACGCTGCTCGCTGAGGAACCTAGCTTTCAAAGCCTCCCGGATGCACAGCGCTTCCCGCTGGGCTCTTCTAATCGCACGGGTGTCTGGCTGAGCGTAATCAGCAGCCAGGCGATTTGCCTCAACCTCCCATCCCGCCATAAAGGTCTCCCCCTTGCTCTCACAGAGATTGTGGAGCACACAGCAAGCTGCAATAACAATGGGGATATTGCTTTCGCTGAGATCAGAGCGAGTCAGTAAGCTTCGCCATCTCCCCTTGAGACGTCCGAAAGCACACTCCACCACCATTCTGCACTTGCTCAGCCGGTAGTTGAAGAATTCCTTGTCACTGTCCAAGGCGCCTGTATAGGGCGTCATGAGGCAGGGCATTAGTGGGTAGGCTGGGTCCCCGAGGATCACTATAGGCATCTGCACATCCCCAACAGTTATTTTGTGGTCCGGGAAGAAACTACCTTCCTGCAGGCGTCTAAACAGACCAGAGTTCCTAAAAACACGCGTGTCATGAACCTTGCCCGGCCATCCGACGTTGATGTTGGTAAAACGTCCCCTATGGTCCACCAGTGCTTGCAGCACCATTGAAAAGTAGCCCTTTCTGTTAATATACTGGCTGGCCTGGTGGTCCGGTCCCAGGATAGGGATGTGGGTTCCATCTATAGCCCCACCGCAGTTTGGGAATCCCATTGTGGCGAAGTCATCTATGATGACCTGGACGTTTCCCAGGGTCACTACCTTTGAGAGCAGTAGCTCAACGATTGTGTGGGCTACTTGCATCACAGCAACCCCCACAGTAGATTTGCCCATGCCAAAGTGGTTCGCTACTACCGGTAGCTGTCTGGCGTTGCAAGTTTCCAGAGGGCTATGGCCACTCGCTTCTGCACACTCAGGGCTGCTCGCATCCGGGTGTCCTGGCGCTTTAGGGCAGGGGCCAGCAAGTCACACAGTTCAAGGAAAGTGCCCTTACACATCCTGAAGTTTCGCAGCCACTGTGATTCATCCCAGACCTGCAGCACTATGTGGTCCCACCAGTCCGTGCTTGTTTCCCGGGCCCAGAATCGCCATTCCACAGCATGAACATGACCCATTGCCACCATGATCTTCGCGGCCGGGATCCCGTGCTTTCTGAGAGGTCTGTGCCACTCTGAGACTTCATGTCCTCACCGTGCTGCCGGAGCCTCCTCGCCCGATTTCTCAGCAGCTGACTGTGGAAGAGGTGGACGATAAGGTGTGAGGAGTTGACAACAGCCATAAGTGCAGCGATGATCGCAGCGGGCTCCATGCTCGCAGTGCTGTGGCGTCCGCGCTGTCACTGACCAGAAAAGTGCACGAACAGATTGCCCGCCGGCACTTTCAGAGAGGGAGGGCGAGAGTGACGGTTGAATGATGACAGTTACCCAAAACCACCCTCGACACATTTTTTCCCCCAGCAGGCATTGGGGGCTCTACCCAGCATTCCAATGGGCAGCGGGGACTGCGGGAACTGTGGGATACCTGCCCACAGTGCACCGCTTCCAAAGTCGACGCTTGCCCCATTAGTATGGACTCACAAAGTCGAATTAGTGTCCTTAGTGTGGATACACAAATTCGACTTCGTAAGGTCGATTCCACAAATTCGACTTAAGTTGAATCGAACTACTCTTGTAGTATAGACATACCCTAAAAAGGCCAGGGAAGCCAGAAGGGTCAGTCTCCATCTGCAGAGGGAGATGGGCCTGGCTGCAGGGAGCTAGAGACAGGGTACCTGAGTGGAGCAGGGCTGGGGAACTCCAGCCTGGAAAGCCACAGGCTGCGGCCTAGCACAAGGCCAACAGGTACTGGGTGTTGCAGGGGACAGCCCAAGGGTAGTCAAAGCCAGCGGGTCCAAACTTAACCTTGCCAGTGATGAGTAGGCTGATACGGCAGTCTGCCCCAGGGCGTGGGCACTAGACGATTACTGGCAGTAGCCTGATACTGAGGCGAGGTGGGGATAGTGGGTTGGGGGTTCCCCTGGGAGGGGGAGACCCAGAACTGTGGGGGTACTGCCAAAGGGCAGCACCCCAGTTAAAGGGGCACCGGGATCCAGGTATGGACAAGGGGACCAGAGAGCAGGTGAATCACCGGCCTGCAGAGGGTGCCCCTGGCTGGTAAAAGAGCTAATTCCCTGAGAGACCAGCAGGAGGCGCCACAGGGGTGAGTCCGCATGTCTACACCATGATCTAAAATATTTTCCTCAAGGGATCATTACACAAAAAATGATGTACAATGGTAGTTGTATAATTGCAAGTCACGCTGGGCATTGTTAGCTACAAAGCTTTGGAGGCACAAAATGAACCAAGTGGGAGAAAGGTTGAAGTGGGACCATATTGAAAAGCATGAAGAATACAAATATGAGAGAGCATTTACACTGATTAAATCGAGGGGGAAGCCCATTTTCCAAAGGTAGATCACATGCACCAGCTCATCAGTGTTCTAAGACAGATCACAACAGCTGCTTGTCCATTCAGGTAAATGCAGGTGTCTTTGCTGAGCAGTTTCTACTGAATGATGAGACCCAGTTACTTCAGTGGAAGAAACTGAGTCCTGGCCACCAAACCCTGAGAAATAAGAGGTCATCACTCAAAACTTGAGCTGTCCTGTGGTTACAGGTGAGCACCCTCTTCCTGATTGCATTTCTACATCACCTTCCAAACAGGGGCATAAATGTGCTCTGTGAATATTGTTTGCAGTGTTGTTGTAACCGTGTTGGTCCCAGTATATTAGAGACACAAGGTGGGTGAGGTGATATCTTTTACTGGACCAACTTTGGTTGCAGAGAGAGGTGAAGCCTGGATTAGAATAATGGAAATCAAAACTAAGTGAAACTGATAAAAAGGAACATTAAAATGGGTTGTTAAGTGGGTAAAGTGTAAGAATGAAATTAGGAGGATGAGAGGGAATTTGAAAAATAAATGATTTTAGTTAAAAGTAAATAAAATGTTTCACTGTATCTGAGTCAGGCAGGTTGCAAGAGAATCCATGAGTCAGCTGAACCCAGGGAATAAACAAGATATAGGCATTGCTTAGGTGCTGTGGTTGAGATTTTGAAGCCACCTAGGAATTGGGTGTCCTAATCTCCTATTAAAATTAATGTTGCAATCCTATAGACAGTTTGACATCTCCTCTCAAATGATTTTTGTATCGATCTTCACCAAAAAGCATTATGAAGTAATCTGTGCCAGTTCAGCTGTTTTTTTTTCAGGGAACAGCCTGTCAGAAGCTGAAATATCAAAAGAGCACATTATTGAACTAACTGGAATTTGGGGTTTCTCTGTATTGCTCTAGGAGAATGTAGTAATATACGAATTCCCAGATTAGATCAGACCCAAGGGCCAACCTGGCCTGTATTTTTCTCAGAGAGCAAACAGTACTAGATGTTTCAGAGGCAAATGTAAGAACACTGCAATAGCAGTTCTGGGATAATCTCCCCTCACATGTGTCGTGTTGGTCTATAATAGTTAGTTTTGGAATGGATATTAAACCTCATGGTTTGGGGGTTAAGCCAATCTCTATTGTTGCCATTATTATGATAAGTCTGGATATTTATATGGATATCAGGAACAACCAATCTCTTCTGGAATCTAGTTAAGTCCTTCATATCTGTGACTTCCTGTGGCAGTGAGTGTGATGCTCTCAGTGAGGATGCAAGAGTGTGAGTGCCAAACCAGGGCACAAAGCCCTCACTGGTTGTCAGGTCTAAACTTAGATTTCACCTACCAACTGCACCGAGTGCAAACTCCTCAGGTACTTTAACAGCTTTGAGAGTGTACCCCCAGAAATTCCCCTTGGCTGCGCCGCTCTGTCCTGCCACCCAGGTGAGCATATCTGTGTTACACGGCCCATTACGCCAAGGATCACAGCAATATTCAGGTTACTCCTGACATCCCCCACGTCAATTGCACTTTTGGTCTCACACCAAAGAGGACACTTGGAGCCAATCCTATAGTGAACTACTGTATAGGAAGATTTCTTAAATAGGAAAAGGAAATGAGAGTTATTTACAAGGTTAAAGCAAGCAAACAGACCCATGAATGAGTCACAGTCTCAGGTTTCAAAAGGTAATACAGGCTTCTCTCAGCAGCAAGCTGTATTTACCTTTAGGACTAACCCAGGCTAAGCAGCTGAGGATCTCTTGCTAATGTCTAGAAACACTCTGCCCCAAACGTCCAATCAGCATTGAGATCCCGAGTTCCTTTTGCTTGGGGTTTTTCTCCCCCTCCTGCCATCTGCTCTGAGCTGCAAACTCAATCCACTTCCATGACTCATCTTCACAGGGAGGAGAGCAGAAGAATAAGTCTCTAGTCCTTTTGTTGATTGTTTCTCAATCCAGTTGTAGGGAGATTATAGTTGCAATATCCACCCATTGCCCACCCGGTATTAGGGTGACCAGATGTCCCATTTTATAGGGACAGTCCCGATATTTGGGGCTTTGTCTTATACAGGTGTCTATTAACCCCCGCACCCACATCTCCTGTCCTGATTTTTCACACTTGCTATCTGGTCATCCTATCTGGTACTGATGGGTTTCCTTTTTCATGAGAGGCTTCATGTCTGTGGACGAGCAACTCTTCACACTCATTAACATCCCTCTTCTGTGTGGTGATTCATACTGACGTAAGCTCACTACAATTGCTCAAATATTAAATTACAATATGGAACAGACGTTACAGGGAGATTAATGCAGGCAGCAACCAGGGGCGGCTCTAAGTATCCGGCTGCCCCAAGCACGGCGGCATGCTGTGGGGGGCACGCAGCCGGTCGCCGGTCCCACTGCTCCGGTGAAGCTTCCGCAGGCATGCCTGCGAGGGGTCCACCGGAGCCGCGGGACTAGCGGACCCTCCACAGTCATGCCTGCGGGAGGTCCGCTGGTCCGCGGCTCTGGTGGACCTCCCGCAGGCATGACTGCAGAAAGTCCACCGGAGCCGCCTGCCGTCCTGCCGGAAAAATGCCGCCCCAGGAACGCGCTTGGCGCCCTGGGGTCTGGAGCCGGCCCTGGCAGCAACTGACCAGCATTCAACAGAGTCCAAACATTAAACCCTTTTTTATAATTCTAGTACCATTTTATTAATATTAACCCACAAGTGAGCCAGACTGATTCCACCTTTGTATCTGTTAGTGTCTTGCTGAAACAGGGGGGACCTTGGCATGACCTAGCACTTGATCTGCCAGCATCCCTGTGAGTTACACAGTTTAATTACAATTGGGCTGAACAAGTATTTGACTTTATAGATTTTAAGTTGCCCACTGTGTGTGTGTGGTGGGGGGGAGGCAATGACTCACCATCAAGGTGCCTCATGCTGGTTGTCTTGGGAATTAGCTCTTCCAGCCCAGAGCGCCCTCTGCAGGCTGGTGTCTCGCCTGCCGCTAGCCCCTGTATCCCTCTCAGAACATGGTGCCCCTTTATCTGGGGGTGCTGCCCCCTAGCAGTGCCCCCACTCTCTGGGTTTCCCCTCCCAAAGGAACCCCCACCCTCTATCCCCACCTTGCCTCAGTGGCTACTGCCAGTCATCGTGTATCCCCCACTCCCCGGGGCAGACTGCAGTCTGTAAATCACTCATCATCGGCAAGGGGGTTAGGACCTGCTGCCTTTGCCTATCTCTGGGCTGCCTCTCTGCAGCCCCTGTATCTATTTGGCCCTTTTAGCAAGACCTGCAGCCTGGGTTTTACTTGGCTGGAGTTCCCCAGCTCCCTCTGCCCTTCCCCAGCTCTGCTCCACCACAGGTGCCTGTCTCAGCTCACAGGCAGCCAGGTCCTTCTCTCTCAAGAAGCTAGAGAGAGTGGGTGTTTTGCTTCTGGCCCACATCCCTCTTATAAGGGCCAGCTGGGCCCTGATTGAGCTGGCCACAGCTGTGGTCAGCGACTCACTCAGCTTCCCCAGCTGTTCTGAATCCCTTTTACCCAGACGCAGCCCTCTCCAGGACTGCTTTTAACCCCTTCAGGGCAGGAATGGGGCAGCCGCCCCACTACACCCACCTTTCAATTCTCTTGTAAGTTCCCCTTGTTCTTGGAGCAAGGGTCAGGGAAATCAGAAGTTCACCATTCTACCTTCTCCCAGTTTCTGCAGAAGGAGGAGCATCAAGAACCTCAGCTGAGAATCCTGAGTCCTGGCTGCCGAACCCTGAGAAACAAGAGCTCATCACTTCAAGCTTGGATTGGCTTGTAGTTACAGGTGAGCACGGTCTTCCTGACTGCATCTCTATACCACCTTCTAAACAGGGGCATGACTTTGATTTGTGAATATTAGAGGGACAAGGTGGGTGAGGCAATATCTTTTATTGGACCAACTTTTGGTGGTGAACGAGAGACGCTTTTGAGCTACACAGAGCTCTTCTTCAGGTGAAGAACAGTTTTATCCTCTCCTTCCCACTGCAGTGCCAGTCAGCGTTCATAGCACCATTTCACAGACATGCAGTGTGAGATCCATGTCTTGTGACAGGTCCTCAGTTGAGGATCTGCCCCACTTACACAAGTGAAGCTACCTTGATTTACACCAGCTGAGGATCTGGCTTTGTGTGAGCACCAATCATAGAATCAGAGAACTGGAAGGGACCTCGAGAGGTCATCTAGTCCAGTCCCCTGCACTCAAGGCAGGACTAAGTATTATCTAGCCCAGTGGTTCTTAACCTGGGGTGCACGCACCCCCTGGGGGAGTGCGATGTCCTTTCTGAGGATGCCAGATCTTTTTAGAAGGCAAATCATCGAAAACACAAATTAAGCACAGGCACGTAAGTACAACTACTTTGTTTAATCAAACCTTTGGTATTTATTAACATTATACATTTATTAACGAATATTGTAATATACAAACAAAAATATGTTCAAGTTTTTAAGCTAATTGTGGTAAAATTATTGAGACAATTCAGCTTGAGAATATCTTGTGTGCTCAACTAGCACTGTTTCCACAACTGGCGAAGACAGTGCTGGAGATCCTTGTGCCATTTGCGACTTTCATCACTCTTATATATCGAAAGATCAGAAGCTGCGTAAATGCAAGAGATGACATGTGTGGCTATTGCAAAAAAAGTTCCTTGTTTCTCACGCATCATTGAACAAAAGCAACAGCAGAAGAGTCACTGAGCTTATAAACTTTAAAAAAGTGTGTAATTTTTCACGTATTCTTAATTTTACTGCAAAATTAGAATAAATATATAATTCTCTTTCATTCTATAGTTATGATACGTCTAGGTTTAGAGAACTCACCTACTTCAGTGATTTTTCATAAGAGGTGCGAGAATATATTTTGAGAACCAAAGGGGTGCTGGCTGCAATACAGGTTAAGAACCACTAATCTAGACAATCCCTGAGAGGTGTTTGTCCAATCTGCTCTTAAAAATCTCCAATGATGGAGATTCCACAACCTCCCTTGGCAATTTATTCTAGTGCTTAACCACTCTGACTCTTAGGAAGTTTTTCCTGATGTCGAACCTTAACCGCCATTGCTAAAATTTAAGAACATTGCTTCTTGTCCTATCCTCAGAGGTTAAGGAGAACAATTTTTCTTCCTCCTCCTTGTAGTAACCTTTAAAATACTTGAAAACTGTTATATGCCCTTTCAGTCTTCTCTTCCCCAGACTAAACAAACCCAATCTTTTCAAACTTCCTTCATAGGTCATGTTTTCTAAACTTTTAATTATTTTTGTTGCTCTTCTCTAAAATTTCTCCAATTTGTGCACATCCTTCCTGAAGTGTGGTGCCCAGAACTGGATACAATACTCCAGTAGAGGCCTAATCAGCGCAGAGTAGAGTAGAAGAATTACTTCTCATGTCTTGCTTACAACACTCTTCCTAATACATCCCAGAATGAGGTTTGCTTTTTTTTTTTCAAGAGTGTTACACTGACTCATATTTAGCTTGTGATCCGCTCTGACTCCCAGATCCATGTCTGCAGTACTCCTTCCTAGGCCGTCATTTCTCATTTTGTATATGTACACAGGGCCGCCCAGAGGATTCCGTGGGCCTGGGGTCTTCGGCAGCGGGGGGGCCCTTCCCTTCCGAAGTGTCCCGAAGACCCGCGGCGGGAGCCCCCCGCCGCCGAATTACCGCCGAAGCGTGACCCGCCGCTGAAGTGCGGGCTGCGCGTCGGCGGCGGGTCCCGCTTCCCCCCGCCCCCGCCCTGGCCCCAGCCCCAGCCCCAGCCCCAGCCCCAGCCCCAGCCTCTTACCCCCGGCTTCCTCCTCACCCAGAGTCTCAGCGCCTCACCAGAACAGCCGCAGCGTGTCCCCGGCGGGGCCTGAGCTCCGTCCCGCTTAGAGCCGCGTGGTAAGGGGGCGGGGCTGCGAGCTCCACGCCGAGTGGAGGCAGCTGAGCTCACCCCAGAGCTCCCAGCCCCATCCCCTCACCACGCAGCGCTGGGCGGGGCAGGGCTCAGGGGCCCCAGCGGAGACAGGGCACTTGATGCGCTGAGGCTCCAGGAGAGGGGAGGAGGCGGGAGCCTCCGCTGTTCTCTTGGGGGCCCCTGCGGAGCCCGGGGCCCGGGGCAAATTGCCCCCTTTGCCCCCCCCTCTGGGCGGCCCTGTGTGTACAACTGATTGTTCCTTCCTAAGTGGAGTACTTTGCATTTGTCCTTATTGAATTTCATCTCATTTACTTTAGACCATTTCTTCAGTTTGTCCAGATCATTCTGAATTTTAATCCTATCCTCCAAAGCACTCGCAACCCCTCCCAGATTGGTATCATCCGTAAACTTTATAAGCGTACTCTCTGTGCCATTATATAAATAATTGATGAAGATATTGAACAGAACCAGACCCAGAACCGATCCCTGTGGGAGCCCACTTGTTATGCCCATCCAGCATGACTGTGAACCACTGATAACTACTCTCTGGGAAAAGTTTTCCAATCAGTTTTGCACCCACTTCATAGTAGCTCCATCTAGGTTGTATTTCCCTAGTTTGTTTATGAGAAGGTCATGTGAGACAGTATCAAAACAAGGCTTGTTACTCTGTGAAAGAAAGCTATCAGGTTGGTTTGACTCAATTTGTTCTTGACAAATCCATACTGACTGTTACTTATCATCTCATTATTTCTAGGTGTTTCCAAATCTATTGCTCAATTATTTACTCCATTATCTTTCAGGGTACAGAAGTTAAGCTGATTGGTCTGTAATTCCCCAGGTTGTCCTTATTTCCCTTTTTATAGATGGGCACTATATTTGCCATTTTCCAGTATTCTGGAATGTCTCCCATCTTCCATGACTTTTCAATGGGGTGGTGAGTGGTGATAGAGTCTTACTAGTGTGGATCACACATGCCAGATTGTTTCTAGACTCTGAGTTCAGGGACAGCATCTTCCCCCCACCACCTCAGTGCCTTTCTTGCTCCTCTATTATCATCCCACATTTATTATGGAGTGAGGAGGTTTGCACATCAGCCTGGTTCTGCCTCTTCCTAAGACCCACCCTCTAGAGAGCTGTATTTTATT
The DNA here is from genome assembly GCF_016161935.1 of Mauremys reevesii. Lineage (NCBI taxonomy): Eukaryota > Metazoa > Chordata > Testudines > Geoemydidae > Mauremys > Mauremys reevesii. Next base: position 13,222,520 of record NC_052637.1, on the reverse strand, counting down.
ACTGCTACATAACTAATGTTGGGAAAAAGAAAATTGATTGTCATTCCCTCACTGCATCACCATCACAGGAACTAAGGGAGAATTTACACTACTTCATTATATAACAAACTGATCTCTTGTGAAGGGGTAAAAATTGTTCCTTTTCTACATGTACTGAAAGGCTGAATATACCAGGATATATTGTTCAATCTATAGCGGGAGGGATAGCTCAGTGGTCTGAGCATTGGCCTGCTGAGTCCAATATTATGAGCTTAGTCCTTGAGTGGGCCATTTCAGGTTCTGGGGCAAAAAAGAAAAAGTTGAGGATTGAGCAGGTGGTTGGACTTGATGACCTCCAGAGGTCCCTTCAAACCCTTATATTTTATGATTTATTTCCATTAATTCTAACAGATGATCAGTGCCTACAGACACTAGACCACAATGGAAATCTCAGTCCAAGATTTCAGTTGATGTATTTATTTATTTTGACTCGTAAGACATGGCACGATTCTGAGCATTGTCCGAAGTGAAATACAGCATTTAAGCATCAGTGTTACGCTCTGGTACGTCACCAGATGGGATATGATATGACAGATCATTTCTCTGTCTATCAGTACTTGACTGCCAGAGAACCGGGCTGTTATAGTAATCATTGGTATCCACATACACCCCCTCTTCCCCATCAGAGCAGTGTTCTGTCCTCAGACTGAGACTCCTGGCACTTTGCTCTGAAATCTACATTTAATTTTAAAATTTCAGCACATAACCAGAAGAGGGAGTGAGTTTCTGAATATTTATGGAATTAATTCATGAGATTTGATTAACTTTTAACTCTGTGTTCTTTCAATGCAATTGCACAGGGTGTTTTATTGTTCCTGGACTCAAACCATGGCATTCAGAGACTGGGGAAACCAAACGGCCGTCACAGAATTCATCCTTCTGGGATTCGGGGATCTCCCTGACCTGCAAATTCTTCTCTTCCTGATGTTCCAAGTGATCTACATGGCAACCGTGGCTGGGAACACTCTCATCGTGGTGCTCGTTGTGGCTGACCAGCACCTTCACACCCCCATGTACTTCTTCCTGGGCAACTTGTCCTGCTTGGAAACCTGCTACACCTCAACCATCCTGCCCAGGTTGCTGGCCAGTCTCCTGACTGGGGACAAAACCATCTCAGTCAATGGCTGCTTCACACAACTGTATTTCTTTGGTTCTCTGGGATGTATAGAATGCTATCTCCTAGCAGCGATGTCTTATGATCGGTATTTAGCGATATGTAAACCCCTGCACTATTCAACTCTTATGAATAGTAGGTTTTGCCTCCAATTGGCTGCTGGGTCATGGTTAAATGGTTTTTTGGCTGTTACCATCTTTTTCTTATTCCTATCACAGTTAATATTCTGTGGCCCAAATGAAATTGACCATTTCTATTGTGATGTCATCCCACTGATGGAACTATCCTGCAGTGACACCCACCTGGTCATATTGCTGGATTTCATATTAGTCTCTGTATTCACACTGCCGCCATTCCTACTAACCCTGATATCCTATGTGTGCATTATCGCCACCATCCTGAGAATCCCTTCCACCAGTGGGAGGCAAAAGGCGTTTTCCACCTGCTCCTCTCACCTGATTGTGGTGACAATTTTCTATGGATCCATAATGATTGTATACCTGCTGCCGAAACATGATATACTGCGAGACCTGAACAAAGTGGTCTCTCTTTGCTACACGGTCCTGACTCCCCTGGTAAACCCCCTCATCTACAGCCTGAGAAACAGAGAGGTCAAGAAAGCCTTGTGCAAAGCAATCAGTATATATGTGGCTTTCACTGAAACGTGCAGAGACTCCAAGAGAATAACTTAGCCGGAGGTTTTCAAAGCTGCCTGGGTGATTTAAGCAATCAGCCCCCATTAAAATTAACTTGAAATCTCCCATTAAAAATCTCAGCACTAATGTGAAAAAGAAAAGGAAAAAGAAAAGGAGATGATCTGCATGGAGTTACCGAGACAGTCTTTATGATTCCCTGCTGTGTGATCCAGGAAAGAGAGGATGTTGACAGCTCTGTCACTCTCTCATGTTCAGCACTGATACACACAGTATGAGGGTATTTTTCTCCAGGGTGTTGGCTAAGTGTTCACCCTCTGTGAGGAGTGTGTACAGCTTCTGAAACCACACAGAGCTGACATTGTGTAAGGCAGAAAATCCACTAACAATGAAAATAAATCCCTGGGTATATCCCTTGTTCATTGTTTCTCTATGTAAGATAATAAAGTCTTGTATTCAAATTCAGCCTTTCTTAAGTTTCCATAGCAATATTTCTGATTAGGGCTAAGGTTTCAAAGAATCATAGAAGTTTAGGGTTAGAAGAGACAAAAGAAGGTCATCTAGTCCAACCCCCTGCTCAAATCAGGACCAACACCAACTAAATCATCCCAGCCAGGGCTTTGTCAATCCAGATCTTAAAGACATCTAAGGGTGGAGATTCCACCACCTCCCTAGGTAACTCATTCCAGTGCTTCACCACCCTGCTAGTGAAATAGTGTTTCCTAATATTCAACCACTGCTTCATGTTCTGTCATCTGCCACCACTGAGAACAGCCAAGCTCCAGTCTCTTTGGAACCCCCCAGTTCCTGCAGCCTCTCCTCAGAAGTCATGTGCCCCAGCACCCTGATTATTTTCATTGCCCTCTGCTGAACTAATGCTCTTCAATTTGTCCACATCCTTTCTGTAGTGAGGGGCCCAAAACTGGATGCAATACTCCAGGTGTGGCCTCACCAGTGCCAAATAGAAGGGAATAATCATTTTTCTCGATCTGCTGGCAATGCTACTACTAATGCAGCCGAATATGCCATCAGTCTTCTTGGCAACAAGGGCACACTGCTGACTCATTTCCAGCTTCTCGTCCACTGTAATCCCCAGGTCCTTTTCTGCAGAACTGCCACTTAGCCAGTTGGTCCCCAGCCTGTAGCGGTGCATGGGATCCTTTCATCCTAAGTGCAGGACTTTGCACTTTTCCTTGTTGGACCTCATCAGATTTATTTTGGCCCAATCCTCCAATTTGTCTTGGTCACTCTGAACCCTATCCCTACCCTCTAGCATATCTACCTCTCCTCCTAGCTTAGTTTCATCTGCAAATTTGCTGAGTGTACAATCGCTCCCATTATTCAGACCATTTATTTTGTCACAGATATTTATAGTAAAAGTCAGGGACAGGTCACAGGCAATAAAGAAAAATTCATGGAAGCCCGTGACCTGTCCCTGACTTTTACTATAATTATTGTGACAATGTGGAGGTATTGTGCAGCTGTTGAGCTGGCTCTGCCCCCACCCCCCACTGTTGGGGGCTTGGAGGTCCAGGGTCTCCCTCCACCCATGTCTGGCACGTCTCCTCTGCCAGTCTGCCCCCCGCCCCCATCCTACAGTGTCAAGGAGCGCTGCAGTCTGACTCATGAAGGCCTCCTCCCCCAGCCCCTCCTTGAACCAAAACTGATCGGAAGAAAGACAGTGGGAGACACATCTAAGCCCCTCCAGACAAGAGTGATATGATTAAGGAAACTCCCCAGCCTCATTTGCTTCAAAGATGGGAGAGGGAGGCATCTCTATTAGCATAGAGAATGGAGAACAGAGCTTCCAAGGCAAGAACTGCACCGAACTCTGGGATCAGAAAAGCAGAGAAGCATTGCATGATGGGAAATCTGTGCTCCAGATGGAAATTAACCCATGCCTGCACACACCTAGCTCAGTAATTATCAGACCAATTCTAGTAATAAATCCTCTATTGATATTCAAAATACTGAAACGACCTAATTGCATTAGGAGCTCCCGCGAAGGAACACCGCCCATAGCCAGGAATGATCAGTTCTTATTGTGTAGCCTGGACCAAACGACTTTGTTATAGTCCCTTGAATCATCAGTTTACCCATAAACAAATCTAGTGTTCATTGTTATTTCCCTACAAAAACCCTTTACCACCACCCAAGTAAATGTTCTGATGCCTGGATCCAAACTCTGCATCAGTTCCATTGGAACTTCATCTTTCTGATTCATTGTGCTGTGGTCTCTCTTCCTGTCTCCAGCACTCCGGACCACCCACGACCAACATCACCTGGGAACCCTGAGAGTCAAGCTTCAGAGAGTGGTGAGATCTCTCTCTCTCACTCTCTCTCTCTCTGTATAGCCTCCTGACCATAGGGCATGTGAAGCACATTTCATTAGGATGTGCACCCAGGGAATTTTTTTAAATTATTTTTTAAAAGGAGAACATTTAGTGATATTCAATCATAAAGGACATTATTTTTATTCATCAAACAAACTAAAGAAACTAAAGCTTAACTAAACTTATTTTCTTTTAAAATTAACAACTAAACTTTAGTTAAAAAACACAAACTTAAAAAACGAGACACAAAATACGAAATTTTTGCTGTAGTGATAACCAGGTGTATACAAAGATAAAGATCATGAAAATTCACTGTATCTTTAACCAGTTAATGAGCTAACCCAAATTGACCAAAACAGGTTAAGGTTTCCTAGAGAAGGAGGCGTCGCTCACCAGGTGTTATGGACTTAAATTCTTCAATCACATCATTGTAATTAACTGACAAAGCCAATTCTTGTTCAATGTCCAAAATCATGAGTGAGTTGAGGTGCTGTTGGGACACTGTACTTCTTAGTTTGTTTTTTACATGTGCTAGTTTCAAAAAGTCTCTTTCAGATGAACAGCTTGTAACAGGTAAGACTGCAAAGAACTGAATAGATTTGTAAAAGGCCTGGAACATGGAAGACCGATCCGATTCCTTTAGCTCAAGGTTCGGCGACCTTTCAGAAGCAGTGTGACGAGTCTTCATTTATTGACTTTAATTTAAGGTTCCATGTGCCGGTAATACATTTTAATATTTTTTAGAAAGTGTCTCTATAAGCCTATATATATCTAAGTAAGTGATTGTTGTATTGTAAAATAAACAAGGTTTTCAAAATGTTTAAGAAGCTTCATTTAAAATTAAATTAAAATATTGATCTTACGCCGCCGGCCTGCTCAGCCCGCTGCTGGTCTGGGATTCTGTTCACCTAGGCCAGCAGCAGGCTGAGCTGAGGGTGGGTGCACACTGAGCACAGGGCTGGGGGTGATGGAGCGGGCTGGCGGTTGGGGTGTAGGGTCTGGCCAGGAGCTAGAATGAGGGAGGGAGCTCAGGGTTGGGGCAGGAGGTTGGGGCAGGAGGTGGAGCGCGTACCTGGGCAGCTCCAATTTGGTGTGAGGGGTGCAGGTGGGAATGTGGGGAGGGAGTGCAGGAGCTTCCGTTTGGTGCTCAGGGTGGGGGTGGAGATGTGGGGGGTGCAAGAGTCAGGATGTGGGGGGTGCATGGGGTGGGGGTCTGGGTATGTGTGGGGGTGCCAGAGTCAGGACTGGGGTTGTGGGGGGCTGAAGGAGTCAAGCAGAGGACTGGGTGTGTGTGGGGGGGGTACAGGGCTCAGAGCAGGGGCCGAGGGGGGTTGCGGGGCTGCAGGGCTCAGGGCAGAGGGCTGGGTGTGTGTGAGTGGGGGTCAGGGCAGAGGGCTGGGGGTGTGGGCTGGGGTCGTGGGGTGCTCATGGCAGGGGTCTGGAGGGGATATGCCCCTATTCCACCCCCTGCTTCCCCAAGGCCCTCCTCTGCTTCTTCTCTGCCTCAGCCGGGAGCTCCTCCCCGACCCCCTCCCTCGCAATGGCCATCAGCTGATCGGCCAGCTGGGAGGGATGCACAGAGAGCAGAAGATGGGGCAGAAACCCAGCACACTGCAGGAAGAGGCAGGGGAGCCGGCAGAACCAAGCTTCTGCCCCCTTCCCCTTGCCCCCGTGGGAGGGAGTGGGGGGAGTGGAGGGCAGAGAAGAGTGGGCCGGGCCGGGCCGGGCTGGACTTTTAATGGCACGCGGCTGCCTGCCAGGACTCCGGCAGGCAGCAGCGTGCCATTAAAAATCGGTTCTCGTGCCGTCTTTGGCACGTGTGCCATAGGTTTCCGCGTTCTGCTTTAGCTAATCAAGACACTCTCTGGTGGTGTTCGTAGTGCTACCTTTAGGAACAGAGCCGTCATGACCCTGAAGCAACCCGACTTCAGCTTCCAACTCATCCAAGGACACTTTCCATTTGTTGGCAATGATTCTCATATCCTCTAAGCTCGGCAGTTTTCCCATTGCAGTCACAATTTTACAAGTCTCCTCTTCAAATTGCTGGTCAATGCTGGTAATCATTGAGTCTAGGAGTGGGTAAAATGAAGTTATTCTCTCCTGCTCCTCTTTTGTACCTGAGCCCCAAGCTCTCTCTCTCGCCTACACATAAGAACATAAGAACGGCCGAACCGGGTCAGACCAAAGGTCCATCTAGCCCAGTATCTGTCTACCGACAGTGGCCAATGCCAGGTGCCCCAGAGGGAGTGAACCTAACAGGCAATGATCAAGTGATCTCTCTCCTGTCATCCATCTCCATCCTCTGACGAACAGAGGCTAGGGACACCATTCTTACCCATTCTGGCTAATAGCCATTTATGGACTTAGCCACCATGAATTTATACAGTTCCCTTTTAAACATTGTTATAGTCCTAGCCTTCACAACCTCCTCAGGTAAGAAGTTCCACAAGTTGACTGTGCGCTGTGGGAAGAAGAACTTCCTTTTATTTGTTTTAAATCTGCTGCCTATTAATTTCATTTGGTGACCCCTAGTTCTTGTATTATGGGAATAAGTAAATAACTTTTCCTTATCCACTTTCTCAACATCACTCATGATTTTATATACCTCTGTCATATCCCCCCTTAGTCTTCTCTTTTCCAAGCTGAAGAGTCCTAGCCAATTTAATCTTTCCTCATATGGGACCCTCTCTAAACCCCTAATCATTTTAGTTGCCCTTTTCTGAACCTTTTCTAGTGCTAGAATATCTTTTTTGAGGTGAGGAGACCACATCTATACACAGTATTCGAGATGTGTGTGTACCATGGATTTCTATAAGGGCAATAATATATTCTCAGTCTTATTCTCTATCCCCTTTTTAATGATTCCTAACATCCTGTTTGCTTTTTTGACTGCCTCTGCACACTGCGTGGACATCTTCAGAGAACTATCCACGATGACTCCAAGAAATTTTTCCTAACTCATTGTAGCTAAATTAGCCCCCATCATGTTGTATGTATAGTTGGGGTTATTTTTTCCAAGGTGCATTACTTTACATTTATCCACATTAAATTTCATTTGCCATTTTGTTGCCCAATCGCTTAGTTTTGTGAGATCTTTTTGAAGTTCTTCACAATCTGCTTTGGTCTTAACTATCTTGAGCAGTTTAGTATCATCTGCAAACTTTGCCACCTCACTGTTTACCCCTTTCTCCAGATCATTTATGAATAAATTGAATAGGATTGGTCCTAGGACTGACCCTTGGGGAACACCACTAGTTACCCCTTTCCATTCTGAGAATTTACCATTAATTCCTACCCTGTGTTCCCTGTCCTTTAACCAGTTCTCAGTCCATGAAAAGACCTTCCCTTTTATCCCATAACAGCTTAATTTACGTAAGAGCCTTTGGTGAGGGACCTTGTTAAAGGCTTTCTGGAAATCTAAGTACGCTATGTCCACCGGATCCCCCTTGTCCACATGTTTGTTGACCCCTTCAAAGAATTCTAATAGATTAGTAAGACACGATTTCCCTTTACAGAAACCATGTTGACTATTGCTCAAGAGTTTATGTTTTTCTATGCGTCTGACAATTTTATTCTTAACTATTGTTTCGACTAATTTGCCCGGTACCGAAGTTAGACGTACCGGTCTGTAATTGCCAGGATCACCTCTAGAGCTCTTTTTAAATATTGGCGTTACATTAGCTAACTTCCAGTCATTGGGTACCGAAGCCGATTTAAAGGACACGTTACAAACCTTAGTTAATAGTTCCGCAACTTCACATTTGAGTTCTTTCAGAACTCTTGGGTGAATGCCATCTGGTCCCGGTGACTTGTTAATATTGAGTTTATCAGTTAATTCCATGACCTCCTCTAGTGACACTTCAATCTGTGACAGTTCCTCAGATTTGTCACCTACAAAAGCCAGCTCAGGTTTGGGAATCTCCCTAACATCCTCAGCCGTGAAGACTGAAGCAAAGAATCCATTTAGTTTCTCCGCAATGACTTTATCGTCTGTAAGCGCTCCTTTTGTATTTTGATCGTCAAGAGGCCCCACTGGTTGTTTAGCAGGCTTCCTACTTCTGATGTACTTAAAAACATTTTGTTATTACATTTGGAGTTTTTGGCTAGCTGTTCTTCAAACTCCTCTTTGGCTTTTCTTATTACACTCTTGCACTTAAGTTGGCAGTGTTTGTGGTCCTTTCTATTTGTCTCACTAGGATTTGACTTCCACTTTTTAAAGGAAGTCTTTTTATCTCTCACTGCTTCTTTTACATGGTTGGTTCTCTAATATGGTGTCTTTAAAAAGGGCCCACACAACTTGCAGGGATTTCACTTTAGTCACTGTACCTTTTAACTTTTGTTTAACTAACCCCCTCATTTTTGTATAGTTCCCCCTTTTGAAATTAAATGCCACAGTGTTGGGCAGTTGAGGTGTTCTTCCCACCACAGGGATGTTGAATGCTATTGTATTATGGTCACTATTTCCAAGCGGTCCTGCTATAGTTACCTCTTGGACCAGCTCCTGCGCTCCACTCAGGATTAAATCTAGAGTTGCCTCTGCCCTTGTGGGTTCCCGTACCAGCTGCTCCATGAAGCAGTCATTTAAAGTATCGAGAAATTTTATCTCTGCATTTCGTCCTGAAGTGAAATGTTCCCAGTCAATATGGGGATAATTAAAACCCCCCACTATTATTGGGTTCTTAATTTTGATAGCCTCTCTAATTTCCCTTAGCATTTCATCATCACTATTACTGTCCTGGTCAGGTGGTCGATAATAGATCCCTAATGTTATATTTTTACTAGAGCATGAGATTTCTATCCATAGAGATTCTATGGAACATGTGGATTCGCTTACGATTTTTACTTCATTTGAATCTACACTTTCTTTCACATATAGTGCCACTCCTCCCCCTGCACAACCTGTTCTGTCCTTCCGATATATTTTGTACCCCGGAATGATTGTGTCCCATTGATTGCTCTCAGTCCACCAGGTTTCTGTGATGCCTGTTATATCAATATCCTCCTTTATCACAAGGCACTCTAGTTCACCCATCTTATTATTTAGACTTCTGGCATTTGTGTACAAGCACTTTAAAAACTTGTCCCTGTTTATTAGCCTGCCTTTTTCTGATGTGCTAGATTCTTTTTTATGTGACTGTTTATCATCTGATCCGGCCCTTACATTATACTCCTCAGTCCTCTGCTCCTGACTATAACCTGGAGATTCTCTATCATCAGACTCTCCCCTAAGAGAAGTCTGTGTCCGATCCACATGCTCCTCTGCAGCAGTCGGCTTTCCCCCATCTCCTAGTTTAAAAACTGCTCTACAACCTTTTTAATGTTTAGTGCCAGCAGTCTGGTTCCACTTTGGTTTAGGTGGAGCCCATCTCTCCTGTTTAGGCTCCTCTCATCCCAGAAGTTTCCCCAGTTCCTAATGAATGTGAACCCCTCCTCTCTACACCATCGTCTCATCCACGCATTGAGACTCTGAAGCTCTGCCTGCTTACCTGGCCCTGCACGTGGAACTGGGAGCATTTCTGAGAATGCCACCGTAGAGGTCCTGGATTTCAGTCTCTTCCCTAGCAGCCTAAATTTGGCTTCCAGGACATCTCTCCTACCCTTCCCTATGTCATTGGTATTTACATGTATCACGACCACCAGCTCCTTCCCAGCACTACACATAAGTCTGTCTAGATGCCTCGAGAGATCCGCAACCTTCACACCAGGCAGGCAAGTCACCATACGGTTCTCCCGGTCATCACAAACCCAGCTATCTATGTTTCTAATAATCGAATCTCCCATTACTAACACCTGCCTTTTCCTAGAAACTGGAGTTCCCTCCCCCGGAGAGGCAACCTCAGTGCGAGAGGCAACCCCAGCACCATCTGGAAGGAGGGTCCCAACTATGGGAAAGTTTCCCTCTGCTCCCATTGACTGCTCTGCTTCCCTGGGCCGTTCTTCCTCCTCAACAGCACAGGGGCTGTCTGAGCGGAGGTGGGACAATTCTACAGTGTCTCGAAAAGCCTCATCAACATACCTCTCTGCCTCTCTTAGCTCCTCCAGTTCTGCCACCCTGGCCTCCAAAGTCCATACATGGTCTCTGAGGGCGAGGAGCTCCTTGCACTGACTGCACACATACGCCACCCGCCCACAGGGCAGGTAATCATACATGCAACACTCAGTGCAATAAACTGGATAGCCCCCACTCTGCTGCTGGGCTTCTGCCTGCATTGTCTCCTAGTTAATGTAAGGGTGGTTTACAGACAGGGTGTCCTGGTCTTACCCTCACTTGAAACTGGGGGGTTTCAAGTTGAGGACCAGCATGTATTCCCCCACCCTAAAATCCTAGGGTAGGTCTCCTTCACTGCCACCAGTCAGGTTAAAGTGTCTGACACACTGCCTGTCCCCCAAGCTTTCCCTGGGGAACCCAGATTCAACCCCCTTGAATCTCTACACACAGGGAAGCAGCCCACTTCCCTCCCTCTCTCTCTCCTAGCCACTATGTCATAGGGTCTCACCCCCACTTTGAGCTTGTGGGTTCAAAGATGGGGACCCGCATGTATTCTGCCACCATGTCATAGGTCTCACCCCCACTTGGAGCTGTTGGGTTCCAATGTGGGGACCTGACTTGGTTTCCCTCTAAACTAAAATCCTAGTTTAGATCTAGTAAGCTGCCACCACTCAATCAGGAAATGTGGATTGAGACACAGTCCTTCCCCAAAATCCTAGGGGATTCCAAGAGCCCCAAATCCATGGAGTTCTTACACCCAGGAGAAACAAACCATTCCCCCTGCTTCCCCCCCTCCCTTTTCCTAGGAGAGATACCGGGATCTAACTACAGAGGGATACCTCCCCCTTCTCTTTCCCTGAGAATCCACCCAAGGAAAGACCAAACAAGTCCTTAATAGAAAAGAATTTATTAAAGAATAAAAAGAAAGTAACTTGTCTCTGTAACTCAAGATAGAACAATACAGGGTCTAAGCTTATCAATCTCTGGAGAGAATCCCCCTCCCCCTTTCTTTCTCAGTGAAAGCAAAGTAACAGCAACCAGGAATAAAGAATTTCCTTTAGCAAACACACAATTGCAAATACAGAAATTAAATCATAAGACTAATTCGCCTTTCTAATTAATACTCACTATTAATTAGTAGAAACTACTCCAGGAGAACTTGGAGACATGACCGTCCTCTCTTAGATCCAAAAAGAGTTCTCACAAAGAACACAGACAAAGGCTTCCCTCCACAGAGATTTGAAAATAATCTTGTCTCTGATTGGTCCTCTGGTCAAGTGGTCATCAGGTACTGCATGTTAACCCTTTACAGGTTAAAGGAGACCTTAACCCTGATCTGTTTATTTATGACACAGGGGTTTTGAAATGTGGTTCGGTTTATAGGTTTTGAGGGGACTACAGGGTAGGGGTTAGGGCCGGCGAGGGACTCCTGCTCCCTTCCCACTTCCCTTCTAAACTCCCTTGTGAAACTCTCTGTTCACAAAGCATCTTGGTCGCTTGTGCGTGGCTTTCTAAAGCCCTGGCCTGAGTGAATGCCCCACCCACTGATTAAGGCTCAGCCAATTACCAGAGGCTTCAAGCTTTCAAACCTTTCTTTGAAGCTCACAGCCTCCAACTGCCAGCCAGAGCACACGGTCCTTCAACCAACCAACCAAAAAAACAGACTGACAAACACAAGCTCACCACACAGCAAGTAACCCCCAAACACAAACAAACACACACTACAGACAGTCACTTACCCCACAGATGCTGTATTTGCTCCTCCTTCACCTGGATAACTCCCTTATGAAACTCCCTGTTAGCAGCCCCTGTTCGCAAACCAACCACCTCCATTGCACTCACATGGCCGGATGTAATCCACTAGGTTCAGCAGTGAGCCCTGGACACCTCACCAGGAACAGCTTCATAGCTCTTATCTTGGCTTTGCCCGGCTGTGACCAGCTCCAGCAAAGCAACAGCTCCAGGCTCACCGGGCCCTTGGAGGTGGGGAGGTTGGGCAAACAAAGAGGTAGACTCACAAGCCAGGGGCACAGGGACTGCCCAGACCCAAGGATAGGTTAATGGAGGATAGGTCCATCAATGGGTATTAGCCAGGATGGGCAGGGATAGTGTCCCTTGCCAATGGCACTGGCCACTGTTGGAAGACAGGATACTGGGCTAGATGGACCATTGATCTGACCCAGAACAGCTGTTCTTTTGATCAAGCTGTGGGTTATGCCAGGGTAAATGAGGCTGTTCCTAGGGTCAGGTCTGTCAAACAGTCATCAGGAGGTGTTTTTAAAGGATATAAAAAAACTGGTTAAAATTTTGTCTCCACTCCGCCTGATACCCAGTTAAAAACTCCATGATGTGACCATGGTAATAGCCACTTCCGTCCCTGGTCCTTCCACTTAAACAGACAACACTGACCCATGGACACCAGCCAAAGTGGAAGCAAGAAAGGAGATATTATGTTGCCAAATGACCAACAGAGGGAAGTGGAAAGTGCGGTGAAGTTGTATAATGGTGTATAAGTGTTGAGCAGAGAGCACTGAAGAGAAGAGGACCTCTGTGCTGCGTAATGAGCTGTGGCTAGTAGCAGATGTTATGGAGTGAGGTATGGGCTGTTAGCAGGGCCGTCTCCAGACCCCAGCACACCAAGTGCGCGCGTGGGGCGGCATTTTGCCGGGAGGGTGGCAGGCGGCTCCGGCGGACCTTCTGCAGTCATGCCTGTGGGAGGTCCACTGGAGCCGCGGGACCAGTGGACCTCCCGCAGGCATGACTGCGGAGGGTGCGCTGGTCCCGCGGCTCCGGTGGACCTCCCGCAGGCATGACTGCGGAGGGTTCGCTGGTCCCGCGGATTGGGTGGACCTCCCGCAGGCATGCCTGCGGATGGTCCACCCGAGCCACAGGACCAACGCACCCTCCGCAGGCACGTCTGCAACAGGTCCCCCGGAGCCGTGGGTCCAGCGACCGGCAGCGCACCCCCTGAGGCATGCCGCCCTGCTTGGGGCGGCTAAATTCCTAGAGCCGCCTCTGGCCGTTAGTTATACTAAATAATGGCTACCAGGTGCCATGAGAGTCAAGAATGGCACCAGGTGCCATAAGAGTCAAGCTATAGCAAGAAGAATCCATAGAGGAAAGGAGAGCAACAGACTGCCATTCTGGGAAATTGACACTCGACAGCAGCAGAGTAGAGGAGATGAGGACGGGGGTGGTGGTGTCAGAAATACTGACCAGTGACCAAGATTTCAGTAGGTAATACAATAATGGGAAAGTGATACTGTAAAATGGTCAATAGGTGGCAACTTTCAAAAATGCCCATTAGATGGCAGCATCTCTTGAATACTAATAAAGGGGCAGTGCAAGTACGTTATAAGTGGCCATCACCCTGGACAGGCATCTCCCAAAAATGTGAGCTGGTGTTTGTCCATGTGTAGCGGGGTGACTACCCGCTCCAGCCTGGAAGGGGTTGGAAAAGCCATGCAGAGGGCTGGAGCTGGGCAAGGTAAAACATTGGCTGATTGGGGGAAGTGGCTGCAGCTGGGGCCTGATACTGAGGTGAGGTGGGGATAGTGGGTTGGGGGTTCCCCTGGGGAAGGACACGGGGGTCAGAGGACAGGTGGATCACAGGCCTGCAGAGGACGCTCCTGGCTGGTAAAAGAGCTAATTCCCTGAGAGTATCAGAGGGGTAGCCATGTTAGCAGGGCCTGTTCCAGACCCCAGCGCGCCAAGCAAGCGCTTGGGGCAGCGTTCCGCGGGAGGGCGGCAGGCGGCTCCAGTGGACCTCCCACAGGCGTGCCTGCGGAAGGTCTGCTGGTCCCGGGGCTTTGCTGGAGCATCCACAGGCGTGCCTGCGGGAGGTGCACTGGAGCCACGGGACCAGCGGACCCTCCGCAGGCACGTCTGCAGGAGGTCCACCGGAGTCGCGGGACCGGTGACCGCCAGAGCGCCCCCCACCGGGTGCCGCCCTGCTTGGGGCGGCACAAATCCTAGAGCTGCCCCTGCGTGTTAGTCTGGGTCTGTAAAAGCAGCAAAGAATCCTGAGGCACCTTATAGACTAACATACATTTTAGAGCATGAGCTTTTGTGGGTGAATACCCACTTTGTCGGATGCAAGTAGTGGAAATTTCCAGGGGCAGGTATATATATATGCGAGCAAGAAGCAAGCTAGAGATAACGAGGTTAGTTCAATCAGGGAGGATGAGGCCCTGTTCTAGCAGTCGAGGTGTGAAAACCAAGGGAGGAGAAACTGGTTTTGTAGTTGGCAAGCCATTCACAGTCTGCCATACGCCATCATATGCCAGCAATGCCCCTCTGCTATGTACATTGGCCAAACTGGACCGTCTCTACAGAAAAGGATAAATGGACAGAAATCAGATATTAGGAATGTCAATATACAAAAACCTGTAGGAGAACACTCCGACCTCCCTGGCCACACAATAGCAGATCTTAAGGTGGCCATCCTGCAGCAAAAAAACTTCAGGAGCAGACTTCAGAGAGAAACTGCTGAGCTTCAGTTCATCTCCAAATTTGACACCACCAGCTCAGGATTAAACAAAGACTGTGAATGGCTTGCCAATTACAAAACGAGTTTCTCCTCCCTTGGTTTTCATACCTCGACTGCTAGAACAGGGCCTCATCCTCCCTGATTGAACTAACCTCGTTATCTCTAGCTTGCTTCTTGCTTGCATATATATACCTGCCCCTGGAAATTTCCACTACTTGCATCCGACGAAGTGGGTATTCACCCACGAAAGCTCATGCTCTAAAACGTCTGTTAGTCTATAAGGTGCCACAGGATTCTTTTCTGCTTTTACAATTCCCTGAGAGACCTGCAGGAGGCGCCGCAGGCATCAGTCCACACGTCTACACCATGATCTAAAATATTTTCCTCAAAGGATCATTACACAAAAAATGACGTACAATGGGAGTTGTATAATTGCAAGTCACAGTGGGTATTGTTAGCTACAAACTTTGGAGGCACAAAATGAACCAAGTGGGAGAAAGGTTGAAGTGGGACCATATTGAAAAGCATAAAGAAAGAATACAAATATGTGAGAGTATTTACACTTATTAAATCGAAGGGGAAGCCCATTTTGCAGAGGTAGATCAGATGCACCAGTTCATCAATGTTCTAAGACAGATCGCAGCAGCTGTTCGTCCATTCAGGTTAATGCAGGTGTCTTTGCTGAGCGGATCCAGTTTCTAGTGAATGATGAGAGCCAATTATCTCAGTGGAAGAAACTGATTCCTGGCCACCAATCCCCTCAGAAATAAGAGGTCATCACTCAAGACTTGAGCTGTCCTGTGGTTACAGGTGAGCACCCTCTTCCTGACTGTGTTTCTAACACTACCTTCCAAACAGGGGCATGAATGTGCTTTGTGAATATTGTTAGCAGTGTTGTTGTAACCGTGTTGGCCCCAGGATATTAGAGAGACAAGGTGGGTGGGGTGATATCTTTTACTGTACCAACTTTGGCTGGAGAGAGAGACAAGTTCCCACAGCAGTGCCAGTTGGTGTTAATGGCACCATTTAACAATAGCGAAATTGAGAAATATGCCTTGTGAAAGGTCCTCAGCTAAGGATCTGGCTCAGGATAACGAGGGTGAAGCCTGGAATAGAATAATAGAAATCAAACCTAAGTGAAGCTGATAGAAACGAATATTAAAATGGGTTAAGTGGGTAAAGTGTAAGAATGAAATTAGGAGGATGAGAGGGAATTTGAAAAATAAATGGTTTTAGTTAAAAGTAATCGACAAACTGTTTCACTGTATCTGGGTCAGGCAAGTTGCAAGAGAATCCATGAGTCAGCTGAACCCAGGGAATAAACAAGATTTAGACATCGCTTAGCTGCTATGGTTGAGATTTTGAAGCCACCTAGGAATTGGGTGTCCTAATCTCCTATTAGAATTAATGTTGCAATCCTATAGAAAGTTTGACAACCTCCTCTCAAATGATTTATTTGTATCGATCTTCAGCAAAAATTGTTACAAGT
This sequence comes from Mauremys reevesii, assembly GCF_016161935.1. NCBI lineage: Eukaryota > Metazoa > Chordata > Testudines > Geoemydidae > Mauremys > Mauremys reevesii. The sequence goes on along the minus strand of NC_052637.1, from coordinate 13,206,414 downwards.
TATCTGTGCCAGGTCAATTTTTTCTAGGGAACAGCCTGTCAGAGGCTGAAATATCAAAAGAGCAGATAATTGAACTAACTGGAATTTGGGGTTTCTCTGTATCGCTCTAGGAGAATGTAGTAATATAGGAATTGACAGATTAGATCAGACCCAAGGGCCATCCTGGCCAGTATCGTTCCCCGAGAGCAGGCAGTACTAGATGTTTCAGAGGCAAATGTAAGAACACTGCAATAGCAGTTCTGGGGTAATCTCCCATCACATGTGTCATACTGGTGTATAATAATTAGTTTTGGAATGGTTATTAAACCTCATGATTTGGGGGTTAAGCCAATCTCTATTGTTGCCATTATTATGATGTCTGGATATTTATATGACTATCAGGAACATCCAGTCTCTTTTGGAATCTAGATAAGTCCTTCATATCAATGACTTCCTGTGGCAGTGAGTGTGATGCTCCCAATGGGGATGCAAGAGTGTGAGTGCCAAACTCAGGACAGACAGTTACAAACCAGGGCACAAACCCCTTATTGGTTGTCAGTTCTAACCTTAGATTTCAACAACCAACTGTGCCAAGTAGAAACACCTCAGGCACTTTAACAGCTTTGAAAGAGTCCCCCCAGAAATTCCCCTTGGCTGTGCCGCTGTGTGCTGCCACCCAGGTGAGCGAATCTGTTGTACACGACCCCTTATGCCAAGGATCACAGCAATATTCAGGTTACTCCTGACTTCCCCCAGGTCATTTGCACTTTAGGTCTCACACCAAAGAGGACACTTGGAGCCAATCCTATAGTGAACTACTGTGTAGGAAGATTTATTAAATAGGAAAAGGAAATGAGAGTTATTTACAAAGTTAATGCAAGCAAACAGACCCATGAATGAGTCACAGTCTCAGGTTTCAAAAGGTAATACAGGCTTCTCTCAGCAGCAAGCTGTATTTGACCTATAGGACTAACCCAGGCTAAGCAGCTGGGGATCTCTTGCTAAAGTCTAGAAGCACCCTGCCCCAAGCGTCCAATCAGCATAGAGATCCCTAGTTAATTTTGTTTGGGTTTTTCCCCCCCATCCTGCCATCTGCTCTGAGCTGCAAACTCAATCCACTTGCATGACTCATCTTCATAGGGAGAAGAGCAGAATAATAAGTCTCTAGTCCTTTTGTTGATTGTTTCTCAATACAGTTCGGTGGATATTCCAACTGTATATTTGGGACTTTGTCTTACACAGGTGTCTATTAACCCCCCGCACCCACATCTCCTGTCCTGATTTTTCACACTTGCTATCTGGTCACCCTATTTGTTACTGATGGGTTTCCTATTTCAGGAGAGGCTTAGATTCTGTGGAAGACCAACACTTCACACGCATTAACGTCCCTCTTCTGTGTGGTGATTCATACTCACTACAATTGCTCAAATATTAAATTACAATATGGAACAGACATTACAGGGGAGATTAATGCAGGCAGCACCTGACAAGCATTCAACAGAGTCCAAACATTAAACCCTTTTTTATAATTCTAGTTCCCATTTTATTAATATTAACCCACATGTGAGCCAGAATGATTCCACCTTTCTATCTGTTAGTGTCTTGCTGAAACAGGGGGGACCTTGGCATGACCTAGCACTTCATCTGCCAGCATCCCTGTGAGTTCCACAGTTTAATTACAATTGGGGTGAACAAGTAATTCACTTTATAGATTTTAAGTTGCCCACTTGGGGCAGGGGGGCGATGACCCACTGGCACAGCGCCTCCTGCTGGTTGTCTCGGGAATTAGCTCTTCCAGCCCAGAGCGACCTCTGCAGGCTGGTGTCTCGCCTGCTGCTAACCCCCCCGTGTCCCTCTCAGACCCTGATGCCCCTTTATCTGGGGGTGCTGCCCCCTGGCAGTGGCCCCACACTCTGGGTCCCCCCTCCCAAGGGAACCCCCACCCTCTATCCCCACCTTGCCTCAGTGGCTCTTCTTGTCATTGTGTAGCCCCCACTCCCTGGGGCAGACTGCAGTCTGTAAATCACTCATCATCGGCAAGGGGGTTAGGATCTGCTGCCTTTGTCTATCTCTGGGCTGCCTCTCTGTAGCCCCGGTATCTATTTGGCCCTTAAGGATCTGGGGCAAAAATTGATCCTGCTAGTGAAGGCAGGGGGCTGGACTCTATGACCTTTCAAGGTCCCTTCCAGTTCTAGGAGATTGGTATATCTCCAATTATTACCTTTATTACCTCAGCTCCCAGGCAGCCAGGTCCTTCTCTCTCAATCTAGAGAGAGTGGGTGTTTTGCTTCTGGCCCACAGCCCTCTTATAAAAGCCAGCTGGGCCCTGATTGAGCTGGCCACAGCAGTGGTCAGCTACTCACTCAGCTTCCCCAGCTGTTCTGAATCCCTTTTACACAGGCGCAGCCCTCTCCAGGACTGCTTTTAACCCCTTCAGGGCAGGAATGGGGCAGCCGCCCCACTACACCCACCTTTTAATTCTCTTGTATGTTCCCCTTCTTCTTGGAGTAAGGGGCAGGGAAAACAGAAGTTCCCCATTCTACCTTCTCCCAGTTCCTTCAGAAAGAGGAGCATCAAGAACCTCAGCTGAGAATTCTGAGTCCTGGCCACTGAACCCTGAGAAACAAGAGCTCATCACTTCAAGCTTGGGTTGTCTTGTAGTTACAGGTGAGCACTATCTTCCTGACTGCATTTCTATACCACCTTCTAAACAGGGGCATGACTTTGATTTGTGAATATTAGAGGGACAAGGTGGGTGAGATAATATCTTTTATTGAACCAACTTTTGGTGGTGAAGGAGAGATGCTTTTGAGCTACACGGAGCTCTTCTTCAGGTGAATATTAACAGTTTTAGCTTCTCCTTCCCACAGCAGTGCCAGTCAGCGTTCATAGCACCATTTCACAGAGATGGAGTGTGAGATCCATGTCTTGTGACAGGTCCTCAGTTGACGATCTGCTCGACTGACACAAATGAAGCTACCTTGATTTACACCGGCTGAGGATCCGGCTTAGTCTGAGCCCCAGTCATAGAATCAGACAATTGGAAGGGACCTCGAGAGGTCATCTAGTCCAGTCCCCTGCAATCAAGGCAGGACTAAGTATTATCTAGACCCCAGGTTCTTAACCTGGGGTGCAGGCATCCCCTGGGGGTGTGAGATGCCCTTTCTGGGGATGCCAGATTTTATTAGAAGGTAAATCATCAAAAACACAAATTAAGTACAGGCAGGTAAGTACAACTACTTTGTTTAATCAAGCCTATATATTTATTAGCATTATACCTTTATTAACGATTACTGTAATATACAAACAAAAAATATTTTCAAGTTTTTAAGCTAATTGTAGTAAAATTATTGAGACAATGAAGCTTGCGAATTTCTTGTGTGCTCAACTAGCACTGTTTCCACAAGTGGCGAAGACAGCGCTGGAGATCCTTGTGCCATTTGCGACTTTCATCACTCTTACACATCAAAACAAAGGCCAGAAACTGCCTAAATTCAAGTGATGACGTGTGTGGCTATTTCAAAAAAAGTTCATTGTTTCTCACACATCATTGAACAAAAGCAACAGCAGAAGAGTCACTGAGCTTGTAAACTTAAAAAAACATGTAATTTTACATGTATTCTTAATTTTACTGCAAAATTAAAATAAATATATAATTCTCTTCATTCTATAGTAATGATACATCTAGGTTTAAAGAATTGACCTTCTTCAGCGATTTTTGATAAGGGGAGCGAGAATATATTTTGAGAATCACAGGGTGCAGGCTGCAGTAAAGTTTAAGAATCACTAATCTCGACAATCCCTGAGAGATGTTTATCTAATCTGCTCTTAAAAATTTCCAACGATGGAGATTCCACAACCTCCTTTGGCAATTTATTCCAGTGCTTAACCACTCTGACTGTTAGGAAGTTTATCCTGATGTCGAACCTAAACCGCCATTGCTGAAATTACTTCTTGTCCTATACTCAGAGGTTAAGGAGAACAATTTTTCTCCCTCCTCCTTGTAGCAACCTTTTAAATACTTGAAAACTGTTATGCCCCCTTTCATTCTTCTCTTCTCCAGACGAAACAAACCCAATTTTTTCAATTTTCCTTCATAGATCATGTTTTCTAGACCTTTAATTATTTTTTTGCTCTTCTCTAAACTTTCTCCAATTTGTCCACAACTTTCCTGAAATGTGGTTCCCAGAACTGGATACAATACTCCAGTTGAGGCCTAATTAGCGCAGAGTAGAACAGAAGAATTACTTCTCGTGTCTTGCTTACAACACTCTTGCTATTACATCCCAGAATCAGGTTTGCTTTTTTTTTTGCAACAGTGTTACACTGACTAAAATTTAGCTTGTGATCCACTATGACCGCCAGACCCCTTTCTGCAATACACTTTCCTAGGCAGTCATTTCCCATCTTGTATGTGTGCAACTGATTGTTCCTTCCTAAGTGGAGTACTTTGCATTTGTCGTTTCTGAATTTCATCTGATTTACTTTAGACCATTTCTTCAGATTATCAGATCATTCTGAATTTCAATCCTATCCTCCAAAGCACTCGCTTCTCCTCCCAGATTGGTATCATCCATAAACTTTATAAGCATACTCTTTGTGCCATTATCTAAATCATTGATGAAGATATTGAACAGAACAGACCCAGAACCAATCCCTGCGGGAGCCCACTTGTTATGCCCATCCAGCATGACTGTGAATCACTGATTACTACTCTCTGGGAAAAGTTTTCCCATCAGTTATGCACCCACCTTATAGTAGCTCCATCTAGGTTGTATTTCCCTAGTTTGTTTATGAGAAAGTCATGCGAGACAGTATCAAAACAAGGCTTGTTACTCTGTGAAAGAAAGCTACCAGGTTGGTTTGACTCAATTTGTTCTTGACAAATCCATACTGACTGTTACTTATCACCTCATTATCTTCTAGGTGTTTGCAAATCTATTGCTTAATTATTTGCTCCATTATCTTTCTGGGTACAGAAGTTAAGCTGACTGGTCTGTAATTCCCCAGGTTGTCCTTATTTCCCTTTTTATAGAAGTGCACTATATTTGCCCTTTTCCAGTCTTCTGGAATGTCTCCCATCTTCCATGACTTTTCAATGGGGTGGTGAGTGGTGATAGAGTCTTAATAGTGTGGATCACACATGCCAGATTGTTTCTAGACTCCGAGTTCAGGGACAGCATCTTCCTCCCAACACCACAGTGCCTTTCTTGCTCCTCTATTATCATCCCACATTTATTATGGAGTGAGGAGGGTTGCACATCAGCCTGGTTCTGCCTCTTCCTAAAACCCACCCTCCAGAGAGCTGTATTTTATTACTGCTACATAGCTAATGTTGGGAAACAGAAAAGGGATTGTCATTCCCTCACCACATCACCATCACAGGAACTATGGGAGAATTTACACCACTTCATAAATTATAACAAACTGATCTCTTGTGAAGGGGTGAAAATTGTTCCTTTTCTACATGTACTGAAAGGTTGAATATACCATGATATAGTGTTTAATCTATAGGGGGAGGGATAGCTCAGTGGTCTGAGCACTGGCCTGATGAGCCCGCTATTATGAGCTCAATCCTTGAGTGGGCCATTTCAGGTTCTGAGCCAAAAAAAAAATGTTGAGAATTGATTCTATTTTGAGCAGGTGGTTGGACTAGATGACTTCCTGAGGTCCCTTCAAACCCTGCTATTTTATTATTTATTTCCATTAATTCCAACAGAAGATCAGTGCCTACAGACGCTAGACCACATTGGAAATCTCAGTCCAAGATTTCAGTTGATGTATTTATTGATTTTGACTGGTAAGACATGGCATGATTCTGAGCATTGTCAGAAGTGAAATACAGCATTTAAGCATCAGTGTTACACTCTGGTATGTCACCAGATGGGATATGATATGACAGATAAGATCATTTCTCTGTCTATCAGTACTTGACTACCAGAGAACCTGGCTGTTATAGTAATCATTGGTATCCACATACACCCCCTCTTCCCCATCAGAGCAGTGTTCTGTCCTCAGACTGAGACTCCTGGCACTTTGCTCTGAAATCTACATTTAGTTTTAAAATTTCAGCCCATAACCAGAAGAGGGAGTGAGTTTCTGAATATTTGTGGAATTAATTCATGAGATTTGATTAACTTTTAACTCTATGTTCTTTCTATTCAATTATACAGGGTGTTTTATTATTCCTGGATTAAAACCATGGCAGACAGAGACTGGGGAAACCAAACGGCCATCACAGAATTCATCATTCTGGGATTCGGGGACCTCCCTGACCTGCAAATTCTTCTCTTCCTGATCTTCCAAGTGATCTACATGGCAACCATGGCTGGGAACACCCTAATCATGGTGCTCATTGTGGCTGACCAGCACCTTCACACCCCCATGTACTTCTTCCTGGGCAACTTGTCCTGCTTGGAGACCTGCTACACCTCAACCATCCTGCCCAGGTTTCTGGCCAGTCTCCTGACTGGGGACAAAACCATCTCAGTCAGTGGCTGCTTCACACAACTGTATTTCTGTGGTTCTCTGGGATGTACAGAATGCTATCTCCTAGCAGCGATGTCTTATGATCGGTATTTAGCGATATGTAAACCCCTGCACTATTCAACTCTTATGAATAGTAGGTTTTGCCTCCAATTGGCTGGTGGGTCTTGGTTAAATGGTTTTTTGGCTATTACCATCTTTGTCTTATTCCTATCACAGTTAATATTCTGTAGCCCAAATGAAATTGACCATTTCTATTGTGATTCCATCCCACTGATGGAACTATCCTGCAGTGACACCCACCTGGTCATATTGCTGGATTTCATATTAGTCTCTGTATTCACCGTTCCCCCATTCCTGCTAACTCTGATATCCTATGTGTGCATCATCGCCACCATCCTGAGAATCCCTTCCACCACTGGGAGACAAAAGGCCTTTTCCACCTGCTCCTCTCACCTGATTGTGGTGACAATTTTCTATGGATCCGCAATGATTGTGTACCTGCTACCGAAACATGATACACTGAGAGACCTGAACAAAGTGATCTCCCTTTGCTACACGGTCCTGACTCCCCTGGTAAACCCCCTCATCTACAGCCTTAGAAACAGAGAGGTTAAGGAAGCCTTGTGCAAAGCAGTCAGTAAATATGTGGCTTTCACCAAAATGTGCAGAGACTGCAAGAGAATAACTTAGCCTGAGGTTTTCAAAGCTGCCTGGATGATTTTAGCAATCAGCCCCCATTAAAATTATCTTGAAATCTCCCATTTAAAATCTCAGCACTAATGTGAAAAAGAAAAGAAAAAGAAAAGGAGATGATCTGCATGGAGTTACTGAGACAGTCTTTATGATCCCCTACTGTGTGATCTAGGAAGGAGAGGATGTTGACAGCTCTGTCACTCTCTCATGTTCAGCATCTATACACACAGTATGAGGGTATTTTTCTCCAGGGTGTTGGCTAAGAGATCACCCTCTGTGAGGAGTGTGTACAGCTTCTGAAACCACACAGAGCTGACATTGTGTAAGGCATAAAATCCACTAACAATGAAAAAAAATCCCTGGATATCTCCCCTGTTCCTTGTTTCTCTACGTAAGATAATAAAGTCTTGTATTCAAATTCAGACTTTCTTAAGTTTCCATAGCAATATTTCTGATTAGGGCTAAGGTTTCACAGAATCATAGAAGTTTAGGGTTAGAAGAGACAAAAGGAGGTCATCTAGTCCAACCCCCTGCTCAAATCAGGAACAACATTAACTAAATCCTCCCAGCCAGGGCATTGTCAAGCCAGACCTTAAAGACGTCTAAGGGTGGAGATTCCACCACCTCCCTAGGTAACTCATTCCTGTGCTTCACCACCCTCCTAGTGAAATAGTGTTTCCTAATATTCAATCACTGCTTCACGTTCTGTCATCTGCCACCACTGAGAACAGCCAAGCTCCAGTCTCTTTGGAACCCCCCAGTTCCTGCAGTCTCTCCTCAGAAGTCATGTGCCCCAGCATCCTAATTATATTTATTTCCCTCTGCTGAGCTAACACTCTTCAATTTGTCCACATCCTTTATGTAGTAAGGGGCCCAAAACTGGATGCAATATTCCAGATGTGGCCTCACCAGTGCTAAATAGAGGGGAATAATCACTTTTCTCAATCTGCTGGCAATGCTCCTACTAATGCAGCCCAATATGCCATCAGTTTTCTTGGCAACAAGAGCACACTGCTGACTCATATCCAGCTTCTCATCCACCTTAATCCCCAGGTCCTTTTCTGCAGAACTGCCACTTAGCCAGTTGGTCCCCAGCTTTTAGCTGTGCATGGGATCCTTTCGTCCTAAGTGCAAGACTTTGCTCTTGTCCTTGTTGGACCTCATCAGATTTATTTTTTCCCAGTCCAGGGAGTTTAGAAGGGGAGTGGGAAGGGAGTGGGAGTGGGAAGGGAGTGGGAGTCCCTTGCCAGCCCTAACCCCTTCCCTGTGGCCCCCCCCTAAAACCTATAAACCAAACTACATTCAAAACCCCTGTCTGTAAACCACCCTTACATAAACTAGGAGACAATGCAGGCAGAAGCCCAGCAGCAGGGTGGGGGCTATCCAGTTTATTGCACTGAGTGTAGCATGTATGATTACCTGCCCTGTGGGCGGGTGGCGTATGTGTGCAGTTGGTGCAAGGAGCTCCTCGCCCTCAGAGACCATGTACGGACTTTGGAGGCCAGGGTGGCGGAACTGGAAGAGCTAAGAGAGGCAAGAGGTATGTTGATGAGGCTTTCCGGGACACTGTAGAATTGTCCCACCTCTGCTCAGACAGCTCCTGTGCTGTTGAGGAGGAAGAACGGCCCAGGGAAGCAGAGCAGTCAATGGGAGCAGAGGGAAACCTTCCCATAGTTGGGACCCTCCTTCCAGATGGTGCTGGGGTTGCCTCTCGCACGTAGGTTGCCTCTCCGGGGGAGGGAACTCCAGTTTCTAGAAAAAGGCAGGTGTTAGTAATGGGAGATTCGATTATTAGAAATGTAGATAGCTGGGTCTGTGATGACCGGGAGAACCATATAGTGACTCGCCTGCCTGGTGCGAAGGTTGCGGATCTCTCGAGGCATCTAGATAGACTTATGTGTAGTGCTGGGGAGGAGCCGGTGGTCGTGGTACATGTAGGTACCAATGACATAGGGAAGGGTAGGAGAGATGTCCTGGAAGTCAAATTTAGGCTGCTAGGGAAGACACTGAAATCCAGGACCTCTATGGTGGCATTTTCGGAAATGCTCCCAGTTCCACGCACAGGGCCAGGTAGGCAGGCAGAGCTTCAGAGTCTCAATGCGTGGATGAGACGATGGTGTAGAGAGGAGGGGTTCACGTTCATTAGGAACTGAGGAAACGTCTGGGATGAGAGGAGCCTATACAGGAGAGATGGGCTCCACCTAAACCAAAGTGGAACCAGACTGCTGGCACTAAACATTAAAAAGGTTATAGAGCAGTTTATAAACTAGGAGATGGGGGAAAGCCGACTGCTGCAGAGGAGCATGTGGATCGGACACAGACTTCTCTTAGGGGAGAGTCTGATGACAGAGAATCTCCAGGTTCTAGTCAGGAGCAGAGTACTGAAAAGTATAATATAAGGGTCGGATCAGATGATAAACAGTCACATAAAAAAGAATCTAGCACATCAGAAAAAGGCAGGCTAATAAACAGGGACAAGTTTTTAAAGTGCTTGTACACAAATGCCAGAAGTCTAAATAATAAGATGGGTGAACTAGAGTGCCTTGTGATAAAGGAGAATATTGATATAATAGGCATCACAGAAACCTGGTGGACTGAGAGCAACCAATGGGACACAATCATTCTGGGGTACAAAATATATCGGAAGGACAGAACAGGTCGTGCAGGGGGAGGAGTGGCACTATATGTGAAAGAAAGTGTAGATTCAAATGAAGTAAAAATCATAAGCGAATCCACATGTTCCATATAATCTCTATGGATAGAAATCTCATGCTCTAGTAAAAATGTAACATTAGGGATCTATTATCGACCACCTGACCAGGACAGTAATAGTGATGATGAAATGCTAAGGGAAATTAGAGAGGCTATCAAAATTAAGAACCCAATAATAGTGGGGGGTTTTAATTATCCCCATATTGACTGGGAACATTTCACTTCAGGACGAAATGCAGAGATAAAATTTCTCGATACTTTAAATGACTGCTTCATGGAGCAGCTGGTACGGGAACCCACAAGGGGAGAGGCAACTCTAGATTTAATCCTGAGTGGAGCGCAGGAGCTGGTCCAAGAGGTAACTATAGCAGGACCGCTTGGAAATAGTGACCATAATACAATAGCATTCAACATCCCTGTGGTGGGAAGAACACCTCAACTGCCCAACACTGTGGCATTTAATTTCAAAAGGGGGAACTATACAAAAATGAGGGGGTTAGTTAGACAAAAGTTAAAAGGTACAGTGACTAAAGTGAAATCCCTGCAAGTTGCGTGGGCCCTTTTTAAAGACACCATAATAGAGGCCCAACTTCAATGTATACCCCAAATTAAGAAAAATAGTAAAAAAACTAAAAAAGAGCCACCGTGGCTTAACAACCATGTAAAAGAAGCAGTGAGAGATAAAAAGACTTCCTTTAAAAAGTGGAAGTCAAATCCCAGTGAGGCAAATAGAAAGGAGCACAAACACTGCCAACTTAAGTGCAAGAGTGTAATAAGAAAAGCCAAAGAGGAGTTTGAAGAACGGCTAGCCAAAAACTCCAAATGTAATAACAAAATGTTTTTAAGTACATCAGAAGCAGAAAGCCTGCTAAACAACCAGTGGGACCCCTTGATGATCAAAATACAAAAGGAGCGCTTAAAGACGATAAAGTCATTGCGGAGAAACTAAATGGATTCCTTGCTTCAGTCTTCACGGCTGAGGATGTTAGGGAGATTCCCAAACCTGAGCTGGCTTTTGTAGGTGACAAATCTGAGGAACTGTCACAGATTGAAGTGTCACTAGAGGAGGTTTTGGAATTAATTGATAAACTCAACATTAACAAGTCACCGGGACCAGATGGCATTCACCCAAGAGTTCTGAAAGAACTCAAATGTGAAGTTGCGGAACTATTAACTAAGGTTTGTAACGTGTCCTTTAAATCGGCTTCGGTACCCAATGACTGGAAGTTAGCTAATGTAACGCCAATATTTAAAAAGGGCTCTAGGGGTGATCCTGGCAATTACAGACCGGTAAGTCTAACATCGGTACCGGGCAAATTAGTCGAAACAATAGTAAAGAATGATATTGTCAGACACGTAGAAAAACATAAACTCGTGAGCAATAATCAACATGGTTTCTGTAAAGGGAAATCATGTCTTACTAATCTATTAGAATTCTTTGAAGGGGTCAACAAACATGTGGACAAGGGGGATCCGGTGGACATAGTGTACTTGGATTTCCAGAAAGCCTTTGACAAGGTCCCTCACCAAAGGCTCTTACGTAAATTAAGCTGTCATGTGATAAAAGGGAAGGTCCTTTGATGGACTGAGAACTGGTTAAAGGACAGGGAACAAAGGGTAGGAATTAATGGTAAATTCTCAGAATGGAGAGGGGTAACTAGTGGTGTTCCCCAAGGGTCAGTCCTCGGACCAATCCTATTCAATTTATTCATAAATGATCTGGAGAAAGGGGTAAACAGTGAGGTGGCCAAGTTTGCAGATGATACTAAACTTCTCAAGATAGTTAAAACCAAAGCAGATTGTGAAGAACTTCAAAAAGATCTCACAAAACTAAGTGATTGGGCAACAAAATGGCAAATGAAATTTAATGTGGATAAATGTAAAGTAATGCACATTGGAAAAAATAACCCCAACTATACATACAACATGGTGGGGGCTAATTTAGCTACAACGAGTCAGGAAAAAGATCTTGGCATCATCGTGGATAGTTCTCTGAAGATGTCCATGCAGTGTGCAGAAGCAGTAAAAAAAGCAAACAGCATGTTAGGCCTTGTCTACACTACAAGACTATTTCGAATCTACTTAAGTCAAATTTGTGGATTCGACCTTATGAAGTCGAATTTGTGTATCCACACTAAATACACTAATTCGAAATTCTGAGTCCACATTAACGGGGCCGGCGTCGACTTTCGAAGCGGTGCACTGTGGGAAGCTATCCCACAGTTCCCGCAGTCCCCGCTGCCCATTGGAATGCTGGGTAGAGCTCGCAATGCCTGCTGGGGGAAAAAATGTGTCGAGGGCGGTTTTGGGATACTGTCGTCATTGAACCGTCAATCACGCCCTCCCTCCCTGAAAGCGCCGGCGGGAAATCTGATCGCGCCCTTCTCTGGTCAGTGACAGCGCGGATGCCACAGCACTGCGAGCATGGAGCCCGCTGCGATCATCACTGCACTTATGGCCGTTGTCAACTCCTCGCACCTTATCGTCCACCTCTTCCACAGTCAGCTGCTGAGAAATCGGGCGAGGAGGCTCCGGCAGCGCGGTGAGGACATGAAGTGTCAGAGTGGCACAGACCTCTCACAAAGCAGGGTACGCCGTGCCGTGGAGATCATGGTGGCAATGGGTCAAGTTCATGGTGTGGAACGGCGATTCTGGGCCCGGGAAACAAGCATGGACTGGTGGGACCGCATAGTGCTGCAGGTCTGGGATGAAACAGAGTGGCTGCGAAACTTCAGGATGCGTAAGGGCACTTTCCTTGAACTCTGTGACTTGCTGGCCCCTGCCCTAAAGCGCCAGGACACCCGGATGTGAGCAGCCCTGAGAGTGCAGAAGCGAGTGACCATAGCCCTCGGGAAACTTGCCACGCCAGACAGCTATCGGTCAGTAGCGAACCACTTTGGCGTGGGCAAATCTACTGTGGGGGTTGCTGTGATTCAAGTAGCCCACGCAATCGTTGAGCAACTGCTCTCAAAGGTAGTGACTCTCGGAAACGTCCAGGTCATCATAGATGGCTTCGCCGCGATGGGATTCCCAAACTGCGGTGGGGCTATAGATGGGACTCACATCCCTATCCTGGGACCAGCCCACCAGGCCAGCCAGTATATTAACCGAAAGGGCTACTTTTCAATGGTGCTGCAAGCACTGGTGGACCATAGGGGACGTTTTACCAACATCTTCGTCGGGTGGGCGGGCAAGGTTCATGACGCGCGTGTGTTCAGGAACTCTAGTCTCTTCAAACGCCTCCAGGCAGGTACTTTCTTCCCGGACCACAAAATAACGGTTGGGGATGTGCAGATGCCTACAGTGATCCTCGGGGACCCGGCCTACCCGCTAATGCCCTGGCTCATGAAGCCCTATACAGGCGCCTTGGACAGTGAGAAGGAACTCTTCAACTACCGGCTGAGCAAGTGCAGAATGGTGGTGGAGTGTGCTTTCAGACGTCTCAAGGGGAGATGGCGGAGCTTACTGACTCGCTCGGACATCAGCGAAAAGAATATCCCCGTAGTTATTGCTGCTTGCTGTGTGCTCCACAATCTGTGTGAGAGCAAGGGCGAGACCTTTTTGGCCGGATGGGAGGTTGAGGCAAATCGCCTGGCTGCTGTTTACGATCAGCCAGACACCCGTGCCGAGAGAATATCCCAGCAGGAAGCGCTGTGCATCAGGGAGGCTTTGAAAGCGAGTTTCCTCGCAGAGCAGGGTAACCTGTGACTGTCCACTTGATTTTAAGAGAGCCTGATCATGGGCCTGTGTCTGTATGTGTCGAGTTAGATCTGAGCTCACAAACCCGGTTCTCCAAGTTTCCCCCACTTCCAAAGCACGTTTTAAAACTAATGAAATGTAACAGTAATTAATAATAGATCTTTCGTTGACTTTGCATTTCTGTTCCTGGGTTGAAACATGGAAGCATACTGTGCTGGGTTCGGTGTGCACTGATGTACAGACCGCTTGTCCAATACAGGATGGACAGCCTCCTGCTCCTACATAGGTCTGTGGGGTGGGGGACGGTTTACAGTGATTGTGCATGTAGGGGTGGGTTTGCAGGAATGGGTGGGTTTGCAGGAAGGGGCGAGGGGTGCCGTCTTTGGATAGGGGTTTGCATGATGGCTGTGGGCTGTGGGTTTGGGCGTTGGAAGGGGTGAGAGGTGTGGGGGACGGGTGAGTATCTGTCCCTGGATGAGGGCTCTTTTTGGGGCTCAGGGCAGTGGAGAGGCTCGTGGCTACGGTCGAAGTGCATGGTAAGGGAAGCCTGCCTTTACATTCGGGGATGGCAGGCGCCAGGACCCTGGACAAGCATACACATCAACAAATGACCCGGGGCAGCATACACCACACAGAGTGACCCTGGTGCCTAGTGACTGCAGTCTGTGTGTGCCCTGCAGTTGACCCTGCCCCCAAGTCTGTACCCTGGTAATGTGGGCTATGCACTGCAATTAAAAATCCCCCCCCCCTACACACAAAGTCTTCTGACACGAGAAACGTGACGGAAACAGAGAGTAACAGCAAACCGCTTTTAATAATGTTATACACAGTGGGGGGTTGAAACTTGGATTTGGGACTGGGTGATCCTGTAAGGGAAGAACTTCTACAAATTTAGAGCGCGAGAGGTGTCTTGTACATTAGCGCTCTGCTGCGGTGCAGTGACAGTTCTCACGGCCCCTACCGCCCCTCCTTCTTGTAACTTTGGGTGAGGGGGGGACAGGACTTCTTGGCGTTGGAGGGCGGTTGCAGATGCAGTGCAGGGGGGCTCTCTCCTCCTGCCTGCGGTCCTGCAGAACATCTACAAGGTGCCGGAGCGTGTCCGTTTGCTCCCTCATTAGACCAAGCAGCGTTTGAGTCGCCTGCTGGTCTTCCTGCCACCACCTATCCTCCCGTTCAATGTGTGTGCGATGCTGCTGACACAGGTTCTCCCTCCACTGTCTCTGCTCTGCCGCCTCGGTTGTGGAGCAGGCCATCAGTTCCTGGAACATCTCGTCCCCTAGTCTTTTTCTTTCGCCGTCTAATGTTAGCCAGCCTCTGCGAGGTGGATGACGGGGCAGTCCGGGAAAGAGCCGCAGCTGTGTGATGGGAAAAAGTAAGTGATTTCCTTGAACAGATACATGTTTGCGAACAGTGAACACAGTCTAGTCAGTTTCTGTGAAGAAGACCATACAGGGCACCTAGTCTCACGAGATCTCAGGACAAGTTCGAGATTTCGGAATACGCTTTCAGTGGTTGCGGTCTTGCACAGGAGAGACGCCAAGCGGGGAGGGACAGCTGAATCCGTCTAGCAGCCAGTCCTGGTAAGCCTTACAGTAGAGTCTGCTTAACAGTTAATGGATAGCTGTGCCCTCCCGCTAAAGGCAATCTGGAAAGCATAAAGTCTGAGCCTTTTCCAGCCCCTCCCGGCAGTGCACGGGAAAGATCACTGTATGCTTTTCCTCTGTGGCTTCCAACACGTGGCTGTTAAGTGAGGGTCATTCTTATGCCAAGTAAAAGTCTACCATTCACAATAGTAACAGTACACTAATTGCCCTAATTAAATGCAGCACTTCCAGAACAACATTACCCTGACGCGTGTCACTCGGAGTCAGAGAGAGCGGATGCTAAGAGAAGCCCTGCACAGACCAGGACCATATGCTGCCATGCTTGTGGAGGCAATGATCCCCCATTACATTAGCATGGCCTGGTGCGGAAGAGTGTGCTTCCACGGAGCACCCAATAAGGCACCTCTCCCCAGGAACCTCCTGCTGAGGCTTTTTGAGCTGCTCTCTGAGAGCTTTTTTGAACTGTCCCAAGAGGATTATTGCTCTATTCCTATATGTGTGGACCTACTTTTTGTATAGTTTGAGATTTAAAATTTTTTATATAGTATTTCTATTTTTTATATACCTGTTTCTTAAAAAATAAATGTTTCCCTGTTTGTAGCACTTACCGCCTGATCCTTCCCCTGATTCTGAGTCCGGGTTAACGGGCGGGGACGGTTGGTAGGGGATCTCTGTGAGGGTGATGAAGAGATCCTGGCTGTCAGGGAAAGCGGGAGTGGGTTCGCTGTCGCCTGCGCCGTCCTCCAAAGACCATTCCTCATCTTCCCCATCGGCGAACATGGAGGAGGAACTGTCCCGGTACACTATTCCGTCCCCGGAGTCCACAGTCACTGGTGGGGCAGTGGTGGCAGACCCACCTAGAATGGCATGCAGTGCCTCGTAGAAGGCATGTCTGGGGCTTGGCTCCGGAGCGTCCGTTTGCTGCTCGGACTTTTTGATACCCTTGTCTTAGGTCCTTGACTTTCACGCGGCACTGCATCGCATCCCGGCTGTATCCTTTGTCTTTCATGGCTTTCGAGACCTTCTCGAAGGTCTTTGCATTCCGCTTGCTGGAGCGCAGCTCCGAGAGCACAGACTCCTCGCCCCACACAGCGATCGGATCCATGACTTCCCGGTCAGTCCATGCTGGGGACCTCTTTCTATTCTGGGATTGCCCGGACTCCTCTGCTGGAGAGCTCTGCATCGTTGCAGGTGCTGCGGAGCTCGCCCCGATGTGCAACCAGGACGTCAGATTCAAAGTGCCCAGACAGGAAAATGAATTCAAATTTTCCCAGGTCATTTCCTGTGTGGCTGGCCAGAGAATCCAAGCTCGGACTGCTGTCCAGAGCGTCAACAGAGTGGTGCAGTGTGGGATAGCTCCCGGAGCTACTAAGTTTGATTAGCATCCACACCAAGCCTAATTCGAGCTAGCCATGTCGAATTTAGCGTTACTCCACCTGTCGGGGTGGAGTACCAAATTCGAACTAAAGAGTGGACGGTTGAGGGTTAGTTCAAAATAACGCTGCTAAATTCGACTTAAAGTCCAAGTGTAGACCAGGCCTTAGGAATCATTAAAAAGGGGATAGAGAATAAGACTCAGAATATATTATTGCCCTTATATAAATCCATGGTATGCCCACATCTCGAATACTGTGTACAGATGTGGTCTCCTCACCTCAAAAAAGATATTCTAGCACTAGAAAAGGTTCAGAAAAGGGCAACTAAAATGATTAGGGGTTTAGAGAGGGTCCCATACGAGGAAAGATTAAAGAGGATAGGACTCTTCAGCTTGGAAAAGAGAAGACTAAGGGGGGGACATGATAGAGGTATATAAAATCATGAGTGATGTTGAGAAAGTGGATAAAGAAAAGCTATTTACTTATTCCCATAATACAAGAACTAGGGGTCACCAAATGAAATTAATAGGCAGCAGGTTTAAAACAAATAAAAGGAAGTTCTTCTTCACGCAGCGCACAGTCAACTTGTGGAACTCCTTACCTGAGGAGGTTGTGAAGGCTAGGACTATAACAATGTTTAAAAGGGGACTGGATAAATTCATGGTGGCTAAGTCCATAAATGGCTATTAGCCAGAATGGGTAAGAATGGTGTCCCTAGCCTCTGTTCGTCAGAGGATGGAGATGGATGACAGGAGAGAGATCACTTGATCATTGCCTGTTAGGTTCACTCCCTCTGGGGCACCTGGCATTGGCCACTGTCGGTAGACAGATACTGGGCTAGGTGGACCTTTGGTCTGACCCGGTACGGCCTTTCTTATGTTCTTATGTTCCTCCAATTTCTCTTGGTAACTCTGGACCCTAGCCCTACACTGCTCTCCTCCTAGTTTAGTGTCTCCTCCCCCAACCCCATTGTGACAATGTGGAGGTATTGTGCAGCTCTTGAGCTGGCTCTGCTCCCCTCCCCGCCCACCACCACTGTTGGGGGCTTGCAGGTCAAGGGTCTCCCTCCACCCATGTCTGGCAGGTCTCCCCTGCCACTCTGCCCCCCGCCCCCATTCCACAGTGTCAAGGAGCTCTGCAGTCTGACTCATGAAGGCCTCCTCCCCCAGCCCCTCCTTGAACCAAAACTGATCAGAAGAAAGACAGTGGGAGACACACCTAAGCCCCTACAGACAAGAGTGATATGATTAAGGAAACTCCCCAGCCTCATTTGCTTCAAAGACTGGAAACAGAGGCATCTCCATTAGCATACAGAATGGAGAACAGAGAGTCCAAGGCAAGAACCGCACCGAACCCTGGGATCAGAAAAGCAGGGAAGCATTGCATGATGGAAAATCTCTGCTCCAGATGGAAATTAACCCATGCCTGCACACACCCAGCTCAGAAATTATCAGATCAATTCTAGTAATAAATCCTCTATTGATATCCAAAATAGTGAAGCAACCTAATTGCATTAGGAGCTCCCTCGAAGGAACACCGCCGATAGCCAGGAATGATCAGTTCTTACTGTGTAGCCTGGACCAAACAACTTTGTTATACTCCCTTAAATCATCGGTTTACCTATACAAAAATCTAGTGTTCATTGTTATTTCCCTACAAAACCCCCTTACCACCGCCCAAGTAAATGTTCTGATGCCTGAATCCAAACTCTGCATCAAAGTCTCTTTCACATGAACAGCTTTTAACAGGTAGGACTGCAAAGCATCAAATAGATTTGAAAAAGGCCTAGAACGTGGAAGACCGATCTGATTCCTTTAGCCAATCAAGCCACTCTCTGGTGGTGTTCGGAGTGCTACCTTTAGGAACAGATCCGTCATGACCCCAAAGCAACCCGACTTCAGCTTCCAACTCATCCAAGGACACTTTACATTTGTTGGCAATGATTCTCATATCATCCCTGCCAATGTCTAAGCTTGGCAGTTTTCCCATTGCGGTCACAATTTTACAAGTCTCCTCTTCAAATCGCTGGTCAATGCTGGTAATCATTGAGTCTAGGAGTGGGTAAAATAAACTTATTCTCTCCTGCTTCTCTTTTGTATCAAAGTGATGCTGGGACTCAAACACGTCATCAATACGAGTGGACGTTTTTCGCTTCTTAACTGGGGGAATCGATATATCATTCTCTACACACATTTTGACCCTGTCATTGAGAAGAGATTGAAAATATTCTGGGCCACTTCTCATCGCAGCCAAAGAGTTATGTAAGCTTTTCACCCCTGTTATTGCAGTAAGTAAGCTGAGCTCTGGAGCTTGAAGAGCCTTACTCACTTTTACCACCATCTGGAGAATAGGGTGCATCATGTGAAGGGCAAAGCTGAACTTGAATGAGTTTAGTTCATGGATAAGGCCCCTGGCTTTTATTATAGCATCAGCAAGGTGAGTTGTTTCGATAATCTCTTGTAAGCTTGTAAAATGAAGGAGTAGTTTTGTTTGACAGCAACCGCTGCTTCTGCTCTGCATGCCCATCTTGTGTTTGACAGTGACTTCAAAGTCTTCAGCTGAGATCTTACTTCTTGTGAAATCTTCTCCATTACTGCATGTTGCACAGGACTCCCCTCCATGAAGTCATAAAGAGTCTGAATAACACCAAAAAAATCAAAGACAGTTCTGTTTTGTTTACTTGAAGTGCATTCATCTACTAGGACGAGGTTCAAACAATGCGCATCGCAATATACATAGAGTATTTCACTGTATTTTACATTTCATTTGAACTCCTGCAGGACATCCAGACATAGTGGATGCTCCATCAAAACAGACAGACATCACTGATGACCAATCAATTTTAAGAATGCCAAGGATGTTATTTAACTGCTCAAAAATAGACTGAGCATCAACTGTTAATAGTTTCTCAACAACATGTTCAACTGGACTATATTTTTCATTGTCAACATACTGCACAACAATGAACTTCATGGTTCATGGTGTCCACAGTCAGTAGTGTCATCAGCAATTATTGAGACCATTTTTCCATTTAGTGAAGACACTGTCTTTTGTTGCACAATTTTGTGCAATGCCACAATTAAATCATTTTGGATGCGATTACTCAGATAGGTAGTGTTTTGAGGAGATTCTTGCACATGCTTTGCCATTACAGGATCCTATTTTTGGAGCATATTGACAAGATTTAGAAATAAACCTTTCTCAAAACTGTCAGCTTTTTCATTGTGACCCCTGAATGGTCTCCCAGTTTTCACCAGACACAGAACAATGTCAATCAGTCGCTCCATTACACTTCGGTTATGGCACCATTCTTCTTCTTGTTTAGACAGATAAGCCTGCTTGCACTCATCCAACAAAACACTAATAGGTTTCCCTTCATTAAAACTTGACTATGAAGAACAGCTCAACACATGAGATTTTGACCGTTGGTGGTTTTGAAAACATTCCTTGGCTCTATGCCAGTTTCTGAATCCTTCTTCAATAAATGCTGGATCAGTGTGACCTTTGTTTGCTGCATCATTAGAGGAGAAGAAACGGCAGTAAAAGCAAAATGCTGCGTCCTTTGAGGGCTATATTCTAACCACCTATACTTTTCATACCATACTAATCATCTTTAACAATATGTTCTGACTAATCATAATAATCTCTTGGAGTGTGTTTACACACATACCCAGTGTCTGTTGTTTCTTAGGAGTGCCTGTGTGTTAGCGACACTAGTAATACTTTTGCCAAGGTCATGTATCGGACAGCGAACTTGTAAGCATCTGCTGTAATACATGGACTGACTTTGGTTCACGGCGTGGCTGGACTTTGCTGACTATGGTTCAGGCTTCAGGTCTTACATCAGCCCAGTGCCCCAAGCTCTCTCTCTTGCCTCCATAAACCAACCTCCTCCATTGCACTCACACAGGCCGGATGCAATCCGCTAGGCCCAGCAGTGAGCCCTGGACATGTCACCAGGAACAGCTTCATAGCTCTTATCTTGGCTACGTATGGCTGTGACCAGCTCCAGCAAAGCAATAGCTCCAGGCTCACAGGGCCCTTGGAGGTGGGGAGGTTAGGCAAACAAAGAGGTAGACTCACAAGTCAGGGGCAGAGGGACTGCCCAGACCCAAGGATAGGTTAATGGAGGATAGATCCATCAATGGCTATTAGCCAGGATGGGCAGGGATAGTGTCCCTAGCGTATGGCACTGGCCACTGTCGGAAGAAAGGATACTGGGCTAGATGAACCATTGATCTGAACCAGAACAGCAGTTCTTTTGACCCAGCTGGGGGTTATGCCAGGGTAACTGAGGCTTTTCCTAGGGTCAGGTCTGTCAAACAGTCATCAGGAGGTGTTTTTTATGGATATAAAAACTCCATGATGTGACCATGATTATAGCCACTTCCGTCCCTGGTCCTTCCACTTAAACAGACAACACTGACCCAATGGACACCAGCCAAAGTGGAAAAGCAAGAAAGGAGACATAATGTTGCCAAATGACCAACAGAGGAGGTGGAGGGAAGGGAGGTGAAGCTGTATAATGGTGTATAAGTGTTGAGCAGACAGCACTGAAGAGAAGTGCTGTGTAATGAACTGCGGCTAGTAGCAGATGTCATGGAGTAAGTTATAGGCTGTTAGTTATACTAAATAACGGCTACCAGGTACCATGAGAGTCAAGAACGGGTAAGAGACAGCTATTATAGCAAGAAGAATCCATAGAGGAAAGGAGAGCATCAGGCTGTCAGTCTGGGAAATTGTCACTAGATGGCAGCAGAGTAGAGGAAATGAGAGATGGGTGTCATAAATACTGACTAGTGACCAAGGTTTCAGTAGCTATGCATCCGAAGAAGTGAGCTGTAGCCCACGAAAGCTTATGCTGAAATAATTTGTTATTCTCTAAGGTGCCACAAGTACTCCTTGTCTTTTTAATAATAGGAAAGTTATACTGTAAAATGGCCACTAGGTGGCAGCATGAGATATGGGCAGCTACTTTCAAAAATGCCCATTAGATGGCAGCATCTCTTGACTACTAACAAAGGGGCAGTGCACGTACATTATAAGTGGCCATCCCCCTGGACAGGCATCTCCCAAAAATGTAAGCTGGTGTTTGTTCATGTGTAGCGGGGTGACCACCGGCTCCAGCCTGGAAGGGGTTGGAAGAGCCCTGCGGACGTCTGGGCCTGGGAAAGGTAAAACCCTGGCTGATTGGGGGAAGTGGCTGCAGCTGGGGTCACGCCCCAAACTGAGCAACAGGGCCTTATAAGAAGGCCAGGGAAGCCGGAAGGGTCAGTCTCTGCCTGTAGAGGGAGATGGGCCTGGCTGCAGGGAGCTAGAGACAGGGTACCTGAGTGGAGCAGGGCTGGGGAGCTCCAGCCTGGAAAGCCCCAGGCTGTGGCCTAGCACAAGGCCAACAGGTACTGGGTGTTGCAGGGGGAAGCCCAGGGATAGGCAAAGGCAGCAGGTCCAAACCCAGCCTTGCCAGTGAAGAGTAGGCTGATACTGCAGTCTGCCCCAGGGCGTGGGGGCTAGATGATGATTGGCAGTAGCCTGATAGTGAGGTAAGGTAGGGATAGTGGGTTGGGGGTTCCCCTGGGAGGGGGAGACCCAGAACTGTGGAGGTACTGCCGGGGGTAGCACCCCAGTTAAAGGGGCACCAGGGTCCAGGGAGGGACATAGGAGCCAGAGGACAGGGGGCTCACCAGCCTGCGGAGGGTGCTCCTGGCTGGTAAAAGAGCTAATTCCCTGAGAGACCAGCAGGAGGTGCCACAGGGATGAGTCTGCACGTCTACACCCTGATCAAAAATATTTTCCTCAGAGGATCATTGCACTAAAAATGATGTACAATGGGAGTTGTATAATTGCAAGTCACGCTGTGCATTGTTAGCTACAAAGCTTTGGAGGCACAAAATGAACCAAGAGGGAGAAAGGTTGAAGTGGGACCATATTGAAAAGCATGAAGAAAGAATACAAATATGAGAGAGCATTTACACTTATTAAATCGAAGGGGAAGCCCATTTTCCAAAGGTAGATCACAGACACCAGCTCATCAGATCACAGCAGCTGCTTGTCCATTCAGGTAAATGCGGGTGTCTTTGCTGAGCAGATCCAGTTTCTACAGAATGATGAGACCCAATTACCTCAGTGGAAGAAACTGAGTCCTGGCCACTAAACCCTGAGAAATAAGAGGTCATCACTCAAAACTTGAGCTGTCCTGTGATTACAGGTGAGCACCCTCTTCCTGATTGCGTTTCTATACCACCTTTCCAACAGGGGCATGAATGTGCTTTGTGAATATTGTTAGCAGTGTTGTTGTAACCGTGTTGATCCCAGGATATTAGAGAGACGAGGTGGGTGAAGTGATATCTTTTACTGGACCAACTTCAGTTGGAGAGAGAGACAAGTTCTCCAGCTCTCAAAAGCTTGTCCCTCTCACCAGCAGAAGTTGATCCAATAAAAGATATTACCTCACTCATCTGGTCTCTGTGAATATTAGCAGTGTTAGCCTCACCTTCCCACAGCAGTGCCAGTCGGTGTTAATAGCACAATTTAACAATGGGGAATCTGAGATATATGCCTTGTGAAAGATTCTCAGCTAAGGATCTGGCTCAGGATAACGAGGGTGAAGGCTGGAATAGAATAATGGAAATCAAAACTAAGTGAAGCTGATAAAAATGAACATTAAAATGGGTTGTGAAGGGGGTAAAGTGCAAGAAAGAAATTAGGAGGCTGAGAGGGAATTTGAAAAATAAATGGTTTTAGTTGAAAGTAATCAACAAACTGTTTCACTGTATCTGAGTCAGGCAGGTTGCAAGAGAATCCATGAGTCAGCTGAACCCAGGGAATAAACAAGATATAGACATCGCTTAGGTGCTACGGTTGAGATTTTGGAAGCCACCTAGGAACTGGGTGTCCTAATATTTTATTAGCATTAATGTTGCAATCCTATAGACAGTTTGACAACCTCCTCTCAAAAGATTATTGTATCGATCTTCACCAAAAAGTGTTACAAGTTATTTGTGCCAGTTCAGCTATTTTTTTTCAGGGAACAGCCTGTCAGAGGCTGAAATATCAAAAGAGCAGATTATTGAACTAACTGGAATTTGGGGTTTCTCTGTATCGCTCTAGGAGAATGTAGTAATATAGGAATTGCCAGATTAGATCAGACCCAAGGGCCATCCTGGCCAGTGTTGTTCTCCGAGAGCAGGCAGTACTAGATGTTTCAGAGGCAAATGTAAGAACACTGCAATAGCAGTTCTGGGATAATCTCCCCTCACATATGTCATGTCCATCTATAATAGCTCGGTTTGGAATGGTTATTAATCCTCATGGTTTGGGGGTTAAGCCAAACTCTATTGTTGCCATTATGATAACTCTGGATATTTATATGGCTATCAGGAATATCCAGTCTCTTCTGGAATCTAGTTAAGTCCTTCATATCAATGATTTCCTGTGGCAGTGAGTGTGATGCTCGCAATGGGGATGCAAGAGTGTGAGTGCTAGACTCAGGACAGACAGTTACAAAGCAGGGCACAAACCCCTCATTGGTTGTCAGTTCTAAACTTAGTTCACCAACCAACTGCACCGAGTGCAAACTCCTCAGACACTTTAACAGCCTTGAGAGAGTCCCCCCAGAAATTCCCCTTGGCTGCGCCGCTCTGTCCTGCCACCCAGGTGAGCGTATCTGGGGTACACGACCCCTTATGCCAAGGATCACAGCAATATTCAGGTTACTCCTGACTTCCCCCAGGTCAATTGCACTTTAGGTCTCACACCAGAGATGACTCTTGGAGCCAATCCTATAGTGAACTACTGTGTAGGAAGATTTATTAAATAGGAAAAGGAAATGAGAGTTATTTACAAAGTTAAAGCAAGCAAACAGACCAATAAATGAGTCACAGTCTCAGGTTTCAAAAGATAATACAGACTTCTATCAGCAGCAAGCTGTATTTGACCTTTAGGACTAACCCGGGCTAAGCAGCGGGCATCCCTTGTGAATGCCTAGAAACATACTGCCCCGAGCAGCCAAGCAGCCTAGAGATCCCTAGTTGCTTTTGCGTGAAGTTTTTATCCCCCTCCCGCCATCTGCTCTGAGCTGCAAACTAAATCTACTCGCATGAATCATCTTCATAGGGAGGAGAGCAGAACAATAAGTTTCTAGTCCAGGGGTAGGCAACCTATGGCGAGCCTATGGTCCTGGCCTCCGGGGTGCTCTGCATTTTAATTTAATTTTAAATGAAGCTTCTTAAACATTTTAAAAACCTT
Source organism: Mauremys reevesii (assembly GCF_016161935.1). NCBI lineage: Eukaryota > Metazoa > Chordata > Testudines > Geoemydidae > Mauremys > Mauremys reevesii. The sequence continues at coordinate 13,181,615 of NC_052637.1, read as the reverse complement.
ATTTACTTTACATACAACAGTAGTTTCGTTATATATTATAGACTTATAGAAAGACCTTCTAAAAACGTTAAAATGTATGACTGGCACGCAGAACTTTAAATCAGAGTGAATAAATGAAGACTCTGCACACCACTTCTGAAAGGTTGCTAACCCCTGTGCTACTCCTTTTGTTGATTGTTTCTCAATCCAGTTGTAGGGAGTTTCCAGTTGTAATATCCACCCATAGCCCACCCAGTATTAGAGTGACCAGATGTCCCGATTTTATAGGGACAGTCCCGATATTTGGGACGTTGTCTTATACAGGTGTCTATTAACCTCCCCGCCCCCACATCTCCTGTCGTGATTTTTCACACTTGCTATCTGGTCACCCTATCTGGTACTTATGGGTTTCCTTTTTCAGGAGAGGCTTCATGTCTGTGGAAGAGCAACTCTTCGCACTCATTAACGTCCATCTCCTGTGTGGTGATTCATACTCACAGAAGCTCACTACAACCGTTCAAATATTAAATTACAATATGGAACAGACATTACAAGGGAGATTAATGCAGGCAGCAACTGACAAGCACTGAAGGGAGTCCAAATATTAAACCCCTTTTATAATTCTAGTATCCAATTTATTAATATTAACCCACAAGTGAGCCAGACTGATTCCACCTTTGTATCTGTTAGTGTCCCGCTGAAACAGGGGGACGTTGGCATGAGCTAGCACTTGATCTACCGGCATCCCTGTGAGTTCCACAATTTAATTACAATAGGGGTGAAAAAGTATTTCACTTAATAGATTTTAAATTGCCTACTGTGGGGGGGCAATGACCCACTGGCACGGCATCCTTCTGTCTGTCTCAGGAATTAGCTCTTCCAGCCCAGAGTGCCCTCTGCAGGCTGGTGTCTCACCTGCCGCTAGCCCCCCATGTCCCTCTCAGACCCCGGTTCCCCTGTATCTGGGGTGCTGCCCCCTGGAAGTACCCCCACACTCTGGGTCTCCCCTCCCAAGGGAACCCCCACCCTCTATCCCCACCTTGCCTCAGTGGCTACTGCCAGTCATTGTGTAGCCCCCACTCCCTGGGGCAGACTGCAGTCTGTAAACCACTCATCATCGGCAAGGGGGTTAGGACCTGCTGCCTTTGCCTATCTCTTGGCTGCCTCTCTGCAGCCCCGGTACCTATTTGGCCCTTTTAGCAAGGCCTGCAGCCTGAGCTTTTACCTGGCTGGAGTTCCCCAGCTCCCTCTGCCCTTCCCCAGCACTGCTCCACCACAGGTGCCCTTCTCAGCTCAAGAAGCTAGAGAGAGTGGGTGTTTTGCTTCTGGCCCACAGCCCTCTTATAAGGGCCAGCTGGGCCCTGATTGAGCTGGCCACAGCTGTGGTCAGCGACTCACTCAGCTTCCCCAGCTGTTCTTAATCCCTTTTACCCAGGCGCAGCCCTCTCCAGGACTGCTTTTAACCCCTTCAGGGCAGGAATGGGGAAGCCGCCCCACTACACCCACCTTTTAATTCTCTTGTATGTTCCCCTTGTTCTTGGAGTAAAGGGCAGGGAAAACAGAAGTTCCCCATTCTACCTTCTCCCAGTTCCTGCAGAAAGAGGAGCTTCAAGAACCTGAGCTGAGAATCCTGAGTCCTGGCCACTGAACCCTGAGAAACAAGACCTCATCACTTCAAGCTTGGGCTGTCTTGTAGTTACAGGTGAGCACCGTCTTCCTGACTGCATTTCTATACCACCTTCTAAACAGGGGCATGACTTTGATTTGTGAATATTAGAGGGACAAGGTGGGTGAGGTAATATCTTTTATTGGACCAACTTTTGGTGGTGAACGAGAGATGCTTTTGAGCTACACAGAGCTCTTCTTCAGGTGAATATTAACAGTTTTAGTCTCTCCTTCCCACTGCAATGCCCGTCAGCATTCATAGCACCATTTCACAGAGATGGAGTGTGAGAGCCACATCTTGTGACAGGTCCTCAGTTGAGGATCTGCTCCACTGACACAAATGAAGCTGCCTTGATTTACACCGGCTGAGTATCCGGCTTTGTGTGAGCCCCAATCATAGAATCAGAGAACTGAAAGGGACCTCGAGATGTCATCTAATCCAGTCCCCTGCACTCAAGGCAGGGCTAAGTATTATCTAGGCCAGTGGTTATTAACCTGGGGTGCACGCACCCCCTGGGGGTGTGCGATGTCCTTTCTGAGGATGCCAGATCTTTTTAGAAGGCAAATCATCGAAAACACAAATTAAGCACAGGCACGTAAGTACAACTACTTTGTTTCATCAAACCTATGTATTTATTAACATTATACATTTATTAACGATCACTGTAATATACAAACAAAATATATTTTCAAATTTTTAAGCTAATTGTGGTCAAATTATTGAGACAATGAAACTTGAGAATATCTTGTGTGCTCAACTAGCACTGTTTCCACAACTGGCGAAGACAGTGCTGGAGATCATGTGCCATTTGCGACTTTCATCACTCTTACATATCAAAACAAAGGCCAGAAACTGCCTAAATGCAAGTGATGATGTATGTGGCTATTTCAAAAAAAGTTCCTTGTTTCTCACACATCATTGAACAAAAGCAAGGGCAGAAGAGTCACTGAGCTTGTAAACTTAAAAAAAAGTGTGTAAATTTTCATGTAGTCTTAATTTTACTGCAAAATTAAAATAAATATATAATTCTCTTTCATTCTATAGTTATGATGCATCTAGGTTTAAAGAACTGACCTACTTCAGTGATTTTTCATAAGGGGTGCGAGAATATATTTTGAGAACCAAAGGGGTGCAGGCTGCAGTACAGCTTAAGAACCACTAATCTAGACAATCCCTGAGAAGTGTCCAATCTGCTCTTAAAAATCTCCAATGATGGAGATTCCACAACCTCCCTTGGCAATTTATTCTAGTGCTTAACCACTCTGACTCTTAGGAAGTTTTTCCTGATGTCGAACCTTAACCGCCATTGCTGAATTTAAGACCGTTGCTTCTTGTCCTATCCTCCTCCTTGTAGCAACCTTTTAAATACTTGAAAACTGTTATGTCCCCTTTCAGTCTTCTCTTCTCCAGACTAAACAAACCCAATTTTTTCAAACTTCCTTCATAGGTCATGTTTTCTAAACTTTTAATTATTTTTGATGCTCTTCTCTAAACTTTCTCCAATTTGTGCACATCCTTCCTGAAGTGTGGTGCCTAGAACTGGATACAATACTCCAGTTGAGGCCTAATCAGCGCAGAGTAGAGCAGAAGAATTACTTCTCATGTCTTGCTTACAACACTCTTGCTAATACATCCCAGAATGAGGCTTGTTTTTATTTTTTTGCAACAGTGTTACACTGACTCATATTTAGCTTGTGATCCACTCTGACCCCGAGATCCATTTCTGTGGTTCTCCTTCCTAGGCCGTCATTTCCCATTTTGTATGTGTGCAACTGATTGTTCCTTCCTAAGTGGAGTACTTTGCATCTGTCCTTATTGAATTTCATCTGATTTACTTTAGACCGTTTCTTCAGTTTGTCCAGATCATTCTGAATTTTAATCCTATCCTCCAAAGCGCTCGCAACCCCTCCCAGATCGGTATCATCCGTAAACTTTATAAGCGTACTCTCTGTGCCATTATCTAAATCATTGATGAAGATATTGAACAGAACCAGACCCAGAACCGATCACTGCAGGAGCCCACTCGTTATGCCCATCCAGCATGACTGTGAACCACTAATAACTACTCTCTGGGAAAAGTTTTCCAATCAGTTATTGTAGTGAGTCGGTGTGGCTCCCCTCCTGCCCTGAGGAGGGAGCGCCCTTGCAGACACCCAAGTGGGCGGAGCCACCACCACCAGTCCCCGCCCCCCGGAAGTCAAGGGGCGGGGCAGAAAGTAGAAAAGCCGGCCTTCAGAGCTCAGTCAGAGGGCAGCCGCCGCCGGGAGCAGACGTGCCGGCGGGAGCTCCTGACTGGGAACCCTCCAGGGCCCGAGGCAGCTGTCCTGATTGGCCGGAGCTTCCCCGCGCCTGCTACGAAGAGGAACTGCTGGAGCTTCCCCGTGCCCAGTACTGGGAGGAACCGCTGGAACTTCCCCGCACCACATACGAAGAGGAGCCGCTGGGGCTTCCCCGTCCCTGCTGTTACCCGGAGTAACCGCCTGAGCAGGCCTGGCCGGACTTCCCCGAGGAGCTGCCGGACCTGCCACCAAGCGCTGGTCCTGAGGAGCCTATGCATATTGACTGGCTTGGACCCAGTGCAACTGACGAGGTAGGCCCTGAGGGGGAAATGGAAGTAGCCCAGGGGTAGCCGACCCCTGTCAGGCTGCAGGCCCCGAGGTCCCGATGTCAGTGTGTTGCGGTCAGGTCCCCATTGACCAGCAGCGGTGATAGCCGCTGCCAGGGCCCCGGGCTGGGACACAGTGGAGTGGGTGGGCCTGTGTCCCCCCTGCCACCCCACTTGGGGGTGGCAGTCTTCCCCCTCAGCCCACCGCTCTGGTCTAGGGACCTGAGCTTCCTGTATTGTTTACTGCTCAGCCCCTGCAACCAAGGGCCTGAGCTTCCTGCACTGTTTGCTGCTCAGCCCCTGCTCCAAAGGGCCTGAGCTCCTTGAACTGTTTGCTGCTCAGCCCCTGCAACCAAGGGCCTGAGCTCCTTGTACTGTTTGCTGCTCAGCCCCTGCAACCAAGGGCCTGAGCTCCTTGTACTGTTTGCTGCTCAGCCCCTGCAACCAAGGGCCTGAGCCTATTGTACTGCTTACTGCTCAGCCCCTGCAACCAAGGGCCTGAACCTATTGTACTGCTTACTGCTCAGCCCCTGCAGCCAAGGGCCTGAGCCTATTATACAGTTTACTGCTCAGCCCCTGCAACCAAGGGCCTGAGCCTATTGTACTGTTTACTGCTCAGCCCCTGCTCCAAAGGGCCTGAGCTCATTGTACTGTTTGCTGCTCAGCCCCTGCAACCAAGGGCCCGAGCCTATTGTACTGTTTGCTGCTCAGCCCCTGCAACCAAGGGCCTGAGCCTATTGTACTGTTTGCTGCTCAGCCCCTGCAACCAAGGGCCTGAGCCTATTGTACTGTTTACTGCTCAGCCCCTGCAACCAAGGGCCTGAGCCGCTTGTACTGTTTACTGCTCAGCCCCTGCCACCAAGGGCCTGAGGTTCTTAAACACTGTTTACTGCTGTTCAGACGGTTCAACAGAAGACGTGGAGTGAGTCTGTGTGGCTCCCCTACTGCCCTCAGGAGGGTCGAGCCCCAGCACTATCAATCACTGGTGCCTTCTCTGAGGAGACGAACTCCTGCCCTGTCAGAAAAGGCTAGGAAGGGGAGCGGTGACTGCCCACCCCTTCCCAGGACGGAATGGATATGGAGCATTTACTCCAGCTGCTCGTGGAGAGTCAGGAGCGGCAGCAGGCCGCCCAACTGCAGCAGCAGCAGCAGCAGCAGGCTGCCCAACGCGAGCAACAGCAACAGCACAATGCCGCCCACCTCCGGCTACAACAGGAGTTGCATGCAGCCCAGCTGGAACAGCAGCAGCAGTTGGTGCAGCAGCTGGGGGACCAGCTGCAACAATTGCTGGTCACACTCCCTCGCCCCGCGGAGGAGCCAGCTGGCGAAGGGACGGGGCCACTCTGGCTGGCGGCCCCCCTTCGATTGACTAAGATGGGCCTGGACGATGACCCCGAGGCCTTCCTCATCACATTCGAGCGCGTGGCCCTCGTCGCAGGGTGGTCCCGAGACCAGTGGACTACGCTGTTAGCCCCATATTTGACCGGGGCGGCCCAGACGGCCTACTGTGGCTTAGCGAAGGAGGAAGCCCGGGATTATGACCGGGTGAGAGCCGCGATATTAGACGCGCTGGACGTCAGCCCCGAGACCTTCAGACAACGGTTCCGGAACCAGACCTACCCACCGGGCGCTCGGCCGTGGTCGGTGGCCCAGACGTTAAAGGAGGCCTGCCGGCAGTGGCTACAACCTGACGTCCGGACGGCGGAGGAAGTGACCGAGCAGGTCATCTTGGAACAGTTTATCCACACCCTGCCCTCCCGAGGAAGGGCCTGGGTGCTCCGCCACCAGCCGGCGACGCTCGCCGCGGCTGTGTCGCTCATGGAGGACTTCCTCGCCGCCGAGACTGCGGTGGGCCCCACCCTTCCACGTCCCAACGCCAGGTCCAAAGCAGCCCGCATGGAGAAGAAGGGGAACACCCCAAGCGAGGCGCGGCACTCAGGCCGTGGACTTAGTTCCCACCCGGAATCCCGGGTCCGGCGCCTGGAGGCGGCCCCCCGAACTGGACCAACGGGCCCTCGCCAAGGAACCCCGGGGATCCTACGAAGCCCCCCCCGGAGTCCGAGCCGAGTGGCCTCCCGGAGTAGACGGCCTGAGTTCGGTCCCTGCTTCGGCTGCAGGAAAATGGGACACCTCCAGCGGGATTGCCCCGACATGGACTGCAGCTACGGGCAAGTTTGGGCAGGGCACAACCGGGCCTGGCCGCCCCTGAACCCCAAGCTCACAGTCCCGGTGGTTGTTGGCAACCGGACCACCCAGGCCTTGATCGACTCCGGATGTGGCCAGACGCCAATCTGTCAGGACTTGGGCCCTCCGGCCGACTCCCGCTTAGGATCGATCCATCTACAATGTATCCACGGGGATGTCCGGCCCTATCCCAGCGCCCGAGTTTCCCTGACGGTCGCGGGTGTCACCCGGAGTTTGACAGTTGGCCTAGCGCCCCACCTAGCATATCCCGTTATCCTGGGTCGGGACTGGCCCGCCTTTGAGGAAGTCCGGCCCTGGAAGCGGACCACCCGGAGCCCTCGTCCGAGGGCCCCGAGGACGTCCCGGAGAGTGAGGCAGAACCTACAGACGTAGCGGGGCTGCAGCCAGAGCCCACCGTGAAACCCCGCTTCGACACTGACTTCTGCCGGGACCAACGGGCAGATCCTACACTCAGCCGCTGTTACGAGCAACTCGCGGCGGTGGATGGGGCGGTCATTGACCCCCAGCGAGCTGCCCAGTGGCCACACTTTGAACTGTGGCGGGACCGCCTCTACTGGATGGACCGGGACCCATGCACCCGGGAGCCGCAGACACAGCTGCTGGTTCCCCAGTGCCACCGGCGGGCCGTAATGAAGTTAGCCCATGATGTGCCGGCCGCCGGGCACCTGGGGCAGGAGAAGACCCTTGCGCGGGTCCTAGGACGATTCTTCTGGCCCGGGATCCACCACGACATAAAGAGGTACTGCAGTTCCTGCCCGGAGTGCCAGCTCACTGCTCCGCCCGGGGTACCCAGGGTGCCCCTAGTCCCCATGCCCCTCATGGAGACACCCTTTGAAAGGATTGCCATGGACCTCGTGGGCCCACTACCAAAAAATGAAGCCGGGTTCCAGTATGTTCTGGTGCTTGTGGACTACGCCACCCGATTCCCGGAGGCAATCCCCTTGCGGAGCATTACTGCCTGGACCATTGCCAGGGAGTTGGTGAAGATCTTCGCGCGGGTAGGACTCCCCAGGGAGATTTTAATGGACCAAGGGACCAACTTCACCTCCCGGCTGCTCAAACAGGTGTGCACTCGCTTAGGGATAAAGCAGCTCCGCACGTCAGTCTACCACCCACAAACAGACGGGCTGGTGGAGCGCTTTAATCGGACCCTCAAGGGCATGATGCAAAAGTTCCCACCGGGGGAGATCCACCATTGGGATCAGTTCCTGCCGGCCTTGCTGTTAGCTGTCCGAGAGGTTCCCCAGGCGTCGATGAAATTTTCTCCGTTTGAGCTACTCTACGGCCGCCGGCCGCAGGGCCTCCTAGATCTGATGCGCGAGACCTGGGAACAGTCGACCTCCCCAGCCCAAGGCCTCCTGAAATACGTCTTCCAATTGCAGGAGTACCTGGCCCAGGCAGGAACCCTAGCGCGTGAAAATTTAAGAGCGGCCCAGGAACAGCAGGAGCGGGCCTACAACCGAGAGGCACAGGTCCGGGAGTTCACGCCGGGGGATCGAGTCCTACTTCTCCTACCGTCAAGCGAGTCCAAGCTGTTGGCCTGCTGGCAGGGCCAGTGCGAAGTAGTCCGGAAAGTAGGACCGGTCACCTACGAGGTTCACCAACCGGATAAACGCAAGGCGACCCAACGGTATCATGTAAACCTGTTGAAGCCATGGTGTGACCAGGAGGGCCTCTTAATTAACCCGTGCCCACCCGAGCCGGAACTGGGACCCCATGTGCCCCAGACGGAGGACCCCCCGGCACCCATGCTGGGCGGGTCGCTGACAGAGGAACAGCGCAAGCAGGCCAACTGTCTCCTGAGAGCCTTCCAGAAGACCTTTACAGCAGTCCCGGGCTACACCACTCTGGTCTGCCACTCAATTCAGACCGAGCCTGGGAAAGTGGTCCGAGAAACGAACAGGCCCCTGCCCTATTGGATGCGTGAGGACGTCGAGGAGGAGGTTCGAGCAATGCTGGCTTTGGGAGTCATTGAGCCGTCCCAAAGCGAGTGGCGCAGCCCGGTGGTCCTGGTGCCCAAGCTGGACAGCACCCGCCGTTTCTGTATCGATTTTTGGAGGGTGAATGACATCTCGCGCTTCGACGCATACCCGATGCCCCGCGTGGACGAGCTACTGGGCCGATTGGGAGAGGCACAGTTTATCACCACCCTCGACCTCAGTAAGGGGTATTGGCAAATTCCCCTCGATAAGGCCTCCAAGGAGAAAACCGCCTTTGCCACCCCAACGGGGCTATACCAATTTACTCGAATGCCCTTCGGCCTTCATGGGGCCCACGCGACCTTCCAGAGGCTGATGGACCACCTGCTACAATCCCATCGCGACTATGCGGCCGCTTACTTAGACGACGTCGTCATCTATAGCCGCCGATGGGAAGACCATCTGCTCCGGGTCGTGGCGGTCCTGAGATCCCTGCGGCAGGCAGGCTTGACAGCCAACCCCAAGAAGTGCCGCATTGCGGGCTATACAGTTGGGGGAGGGCGGGCCCTAATGGACTGTCCTACCCCGACAACTAAACGGCATGTTCGGCAGTTCCTGGGCATCGTCGGGTACTATCGAAGGTTTGTCCCACAGTTTGCATCCATAGCGGCGCCCCTAACTGGACTACTAACCAAGGACAGTCCTCGGTAGGTGCGGTGGACCCCAGAGTGCGAGACAGCCTTCCGGACCCTCCAGAGATGCCTCTGTCAGGAGCCGGTCCTGTACAGCCCGGATTTCCATCGAGGATTCATTCTGCAGACAGACGCCTCCGAGGTAGGGCTGGGGGCGGTCCTGTCCCAAGAGGTGGATGGTCAGGACCACCCCGTGCTATACCTCAGTCGGAAGCTGTTTCCTCAAGAAAAGAACTATTCTGTGGTAGAAAAGGAGGCGCTCGCTGTAAAATGGGCCTGCGAAGCCCTCTGCTTCTACCTCCTGGGGGCACCCTTCACCCTGTTCACGGACCATGCCCCACTCCGGTGGCTGATGCGCATGAAGGACAATAACGCCCGCATCATGCGCTGGTATTTGGCCTTGCAGCCCTATGCTTTCACCATCCAGCATCGGGCTGGCAAGGACCACGCTAACGCGTGGTCCTTCCTGTCCCGTATTGGGGGGATGGAAGAGCCTGGCCCCGACAGGCCGGAGCCAGACTTAAGGGGGTGTGTGTGTAGTGAGTCGGTGTGGCTCCCCTCCTGCCCTGAGGAGGGAGCGCCCTTGCAGACACCCAAGTGGGCGGAGCCACCACCACCAGTCCCCGCCCCCCGGAAGTCAAGGGGCGGGGCAGGAAGTAGAAAAGCCGGCCTCCAGAGCTCAGTCAGAGGGCAGCCGCCGCCGGGAGCAGACGTGCCGGCGGGAGTTCCTGACTGGGAACCCTCCAGGGCCCGAGGCAGCTGTCCTGATTGGCCGGAGCTTCCCCGCGCCCGCTATAAAGAGGAACCGCCGGAGCTTCCCCGTGCCCGGTACTGGGAGGAACCGCTGGAACTTCCCCGCGCCACATACGAAGAGGAGCCGCCGGAGCTTCCCCGCCCATGCTGTTACCTGGAAGAGCCGCCTGAGCAGGCCTGGCCGGACTTCCCCGAGGAGCTGCCGGACCTGCCACCAAGCCCTGGTCCCGAGGAGCCTATGCATATTGACTGGCTTGGACCCAGTGCAACTGACGAGGTAGGCCCTGAGGGGGAAATGGAAGTAGCCCAGGGGTAGCCGACCCCTGTCAGGCTGCAGGCACCGAGGTCCCGATGTCAGTGTGTTGCGGTCAGGACCCCACTGACCAGCAGCGGTGATAGCCGCTGCCAGGGCCCCGGGCTGGGACACAGTGGAGTGGGTGGGCCTGTGTCCCCCCTGCCACCCCACTCGGGGGTGGCAGTCTTCCCCCTCAACCCACCGCTCCACTCTAGGGACCTGAGCTTCCTGTATTGTTTACTGCTCAGCCCCTGGAACCAAGGGCCTGACCTTCCTGTACTGTTTACTGCTCAGCCCCTGCCACAAAGGGCCTGAGCTCCCTGCACTGTTTGCTGCTCAGCCCCTGCTCCAAAGGGCCTGAGCTTCCTGTACTGTTCACTGATCAGCCCTGCCACAAAGGGCCTGAGCTCATTGAACTGTTTACTGCTCAGCCCCTGCAACCAAGGGCCTGAGCTCCTTGACTGTTTGCCGCTCAGCCCCTGCAACCAAGGGCCTGAGCTCCTTGTACTGTTTGCTGCTCAGCCCCTGCTCCAAAGGGCCTGAGCCTATTGTACTGTTTACTGCTCAGCCCCTGCAACCAAGGGCCTGAGCCTATTGTACTGTTTACTGCTCAGCCCCTGCTCCAAAGGGCCTGAGCTCATTGTACTGTTTGCTGCTCAGCCCCTACAACCAAGGGCCTGAGCCTATTGTACTGTTTGCTGCTCAGCCCTTGCAACCAAGGGCCTGAGCCTATTGTACTGTTTGCTGCTCAGCCCCTGCAACCAAGGGCCTGAGCCGCTTGTACTGTTTGCTGCTCAGCCCCTGCTCCAAAGGGCCTGAGGTTCTTAAACACTGTTTACTGCTGTTCAGACGGTTCCACAGAAGACATGGAGTGAGTCGGTGTGGCTCCCCTCCTGCCCTCAGGAGGGTTGAGCCCCAGCACGATCGATCACAGTTATGCACCCACCTATAGTAGCTCCATCTAGGTTGTATTTCTCTAATTTGTTTATGAGAAGGTCATGCGAGACAGTATCAAAAGCCTTACTAAAGTCAAGATATACCACTTCTACCAGTTCCCCCCATCAACAAGGCTTGTTACTCTGTCAAAGAAAGCTATCAGGTTGGTTTGATTCAAATTTGTTCTTGACAAATCCATACTGACTGTTACTTATCACCTCATTATCTTCTAGGTGTTTGCAAATATATTGCTTAATTATTTGCTCCATTATCTTTCTGGGTAAAGAAGTTAAGCTGACTGGTCTGTAATTCCATTTTTATAGATGGGCACTATATTTGCCCTTTTCCAGTCTTGTGGAATATCTCCCATCTTCCATGACTTTTCAATGGGGTGGTGAGTGGTGATAGAGTCTTACTAGCCTGAATCATACATGACAGATTGTTTCTAGACTCCGAGTTCAGGGACAGCATCTTCCCCCCACGACCTCAGTGCCTTTCTTGCTCCTCTATTATCATCCCACATTTATTATGGAGCGAGGAGGGTCACTCCCGAGTTAGGGTTGCACATCAGCCTGGTTCTGCCTCTTCCTAAGAGCCACCCTCGAAAGAGCTGTATTTTATTACTGCTTCATAGCTAATGTCGGGAAACAGAAAAGGGAATGTCATTTCCTCACCACATCATCATCTCAGGAACTAAGGGAGAATTTACACCACTTCATATTTTATGGCATAATCTGATCTCTTGTGAGGGGGAGAAAATTGTTCTTTTTCCTACGGGGCATTGAAATCCTGCATATGCCAGGATATATTGTTAGAATTAATGGAAATAAATCTAACAGAAGGTCAGTGCCTAAGAACTCTAGACCGCATGGAAAAATCTCAGTCCAAGATTTATTTGTTTGATTTTGACTCTTAAGACATAGCATGATTCTGGTCATTGCCAGAAAGGAAATACAGCATTTAAGCATCATTGTTAAGCTCTAAGATGTCACTAAAGGGATATAATGTTAGAAAAAGAAATAGTCTTATCCGTTATATCAGTACTCGTCTACCAGAGATATGGGCTGTTCTAGTAGTGATTGCTCTGATCATAGCAGAGGCTGTTCTACATGGCTACAAATGTTCGGTTCTCAAATTGAGAATTCTGGCACTTTGCTCTGAACTCTACATTTAGGTTTCAAATTTCAGTGTGTAATCTGGACAGGAAGGGGAGTCTCCGAATACTTATGGAATTGATTGAAACTTTACTAAAATGAAACTTGACTATCTTTTATGTCTATGTTCTTCCAATTCAATTGCACAGGGTGTTTCTAGACTCTGAGTTCAGGGACAGCATCTTCCCCCCACCCCAGTGTCTTTCTTGTTCCTGTATTATCTCACACTCATTATGGAGTGGGGAGGGTCACTCCCAAGTTACAGTTGAACATCAGCCTGGTTCTGCCTTTTCCTAAGACCCACCCCCCAAAGAGCTGTATTTTATTACTGCTACATAGCTAATGTCGGGAAACAGAAGAGGGATTGTCATTCCCTCACCACATCAGCATCACAGGAAATAAGGGAGAATTTACACCTCTTCATAAATTATAACAAACTGATCTCTTGTGAGGGGGTGAAAATTGTTCCTTTTCTACATGTAATGAAAGGCTAAATATACCAGGATATATTAGTCAAACTATAGGGGGAGTGATAGCTCAGTGGTCTGAGCATTGGTTTGCTAAGCCCACGGTTATAAGCTCACTTCTTGAGTGGGCCATTTCAGGTTCGAGGGTAAAAAAAAAAGGTTGAGGATGGGCTCTCCTTTAAGCAGGCAGTTGGGCAAGATAACCTCCTGAGGTCTCTTCCAACGCTCATATTCTTTGATTTATTTCCATTAATTCTAACAGAAGATCAGTGCCTACAGATGCTAGACCACACTGGAAATCCCAGTCCAAGATTTCAGTTGATGTATTTATTGATTTTGACTCGTAAGACATGGCATGATTCTGAGCATTGTCAGAAGTGAAATACAGCATTTAAGATGGGATATATGACAGATAAGATCATTTCTCTGTCTATCAGTATTTGACTGCTAGAGAACTGGGCTGTTATAGTAATCATTGGTATCCACATACATACCCTCTTCCCAATCAGAGCAGTATTTTGTCCTCAGACTGAGACTCCTGGCACTTTGCTCTGAAATCTACATTTAATTTTAAAATTTCATCCTGTAACCAGGAGAGGGAGTGAGTTTCTGAATATTTATGGCATTATTTAACACTATTTGATTAACTTTTAACTATATGTTCTTTCAATTCAATTGCACAGGGTGTTTTATTGTTCCTGGACTCAAACTATGGCAGACAGAGACTGGGGAAACCAAACGGCCATCACAGAATTCATCCTTCTGGGATTCAGGGATCTCCCTGACCTGCAAATTCTTCTCTTCCTGATGTTCCAAGTGATCTACATGGCAACCGTGGCTGGGAACACCCTCATCGTGGTGCTCATTGTGGCTGACCAGCACCTTCACACCCCCATGTACTTCTTCCTGGGCAACTTGTCCTGCTTAGAGACCTGCTACACCTCAACCATCCTGCCCAGGTTGCTGACCAGTCTCCTGACTGGGGACAAAACCATCTCATTCGGTGGCTGCATCACACAACTGTATTTCTTTGCTTCTCTGGCATGTACAGAATGCTATCTCCTAGCAGCGATGTCTTATGATCGGTATTTAGCGATATGTAAACCCCTGCACTATTCAACTCTTATGAATATCAGGTTTTGCCTCCAGTTGGCTGCTGGGTCCTGGTTAAATGGTTTTTTGGCTGTTACCATCCTTGTCTTATTTGTATCGCAGTTAATATTCTGTGGCCCAAATGAAATTGACCATTTCTGTTGTGATTCCATCCCACTGATGGAACTCTCCTGCAGTGACACGCACCAGGTCATACTGGTGGATTTCATAATAGCCTGTGTATTCACCCTGCCTCCATTCCTACTAACCCTGACATCCTACATGTGCATCATATCCACCATCCTGAGAATCCCTTCCACCACTGGGAGACAAAAGGCCTTTTCCACCTGCTCCTCTCACCTGATTGTGGTGACAATTTTCTATGGATCCGCAATGATTGTGTACCTGCTACCGAAACATGATATACTGAGAGACCTGAACAAAGTGATCTCCCTTTGCTACACGGTCCTGACTCCCCTGGTAAACCCCCTCATCTACAGCCTGAGAAACAGAGAGGTCAAGGAAGCCTTGTGCAAAGCAGTCAGTAAATGTGGCTTTCACAACAACGTGCAGATACACCTACATAATAATGTAACTTGACGTTTTCAAAGCTACCTGGGTGATTTCAGCCATCAGCCCCCATTAAAATTAAGTTGAAAACTCCCTTTGAAAATCTCAGCACTCAGTGTTGTCCATCTCAGCGGAAGGATCAGGGTGGGAGATGGCCATAACCATGTTTCCTTCATGGAGTTTTTAACTGGGCAGTAGGCAAAGTGGAGACAAAATTTTAACCATAAAAAGCCATTTTTGATCTAAATAAAAGTTTAGACAATAAAAATAGTAACTCCTTGTGTTGCATATGTGGGGATGTAAGCCTGGGAAATCTGCCACCCCTGAAATTGTGCTTATTGCCTGCATAGCCCTCTGCAAACTGACCACCTTCACTGTGCTCACACAGGCCAGACACAAACAACCAGGCCCTAGCCCCTTCAGTAGGAACAGCATTATATCTCTTATTTGTGACCAGATCCGGAAGAAGCAACTGCTCCAGGCTCACTGGGCCCTTAGAGGTGGGAGGTTGGGCAACCACAGAGAAGTAGATGCACATGCCAGGTCCACTGGGATTGTCCAGATCAAGCTAGGGGTTTTCCAGGGCACACAGAACTGAGACCATTTCTGCAGTTGGGACTCTGCCTACAGCCCTTCAGGGCACCAGCTGCTCTTCTTCCACCAACTGCACAGAGAAGTTCAAAGGGAGGGGACCTGTTACAATGAGTATCCCCAAAATTCACTGCAACAAGCACATGCCCCGAGAGAGCTAGTTCTCAAGTGCCTTGCAAAGCTACCACTTACCAATGGGCAGAACTCCTGTGGTGCCTAACACGGCAGTGCTGGTTCAGTCACTGGGAGTACATAAGGGCTTGGCCAGATGAAGGGGACCTGGGCAACAGTGATAATGGTAGGGTTCTAACACAATGGAAAGGATTTTCCAAGGGACCTAATGGAGTTAGGCACCCAAATCACTTTGAAATGGGAGTTGTACTCTTAACTTCCATAAAAAGAACAGGAGTACTTGTGGAACCTTACAGACTAACTAATTTATTTGAGCATAGGTTTTCATGGGCTAAACCCACTTCTTAGATGCAGATACAGACTAACACGGCTGCTACTCTGAAACTTAACTTCCATAGAAACCTCTGAGAATCTCAGCCTGGAGAGCAATGGGGATTCAGTCATGGTAGGGTCAATCTACATTTTTCCATTGGAAACAAATGCAGGGGATGGATGGGAAACCCCCCCTAATACTTTGAAAGCTGCTGCTGTTGTACGTGCTCTTGTAGCCACTCATGTTGCAATCATGATGTGTGATTTGGTTCCTAGTGGCTATAATTTGGAACAGTGCACACCCAGCAGTAGGTAAGAAATGAGGAGAGATGAGATTATGCTGTGTAGGGCCACTAGAGGGCAGAGGAATGGGACAGGTGTAGCGGTGCTGCCCAGTGGACAGCAGCCAAAGTGGAAGGGCAAGAAAGGAGATGTTATGTTGCTAAATGACCAACCGAGGGAAGTGAAAAGGGAGGTGAAGCTGTATCATGGTGTATAAGTGGTGAGTAAAGAGCACTGAAGAGAAAAGGACCTCTGTGCTATGTAATGAATGTTAAAGCAGATGTTAATTAGTGAGAAATGGGCTGTTTTACTAAATAATGGGCACCAGGTGACATAAGAGGCGAGAATGGGAAAGCAAAAAGAAAAATGGCACTACAGGGTAGCAGAGTAACAGGCTGTCATGCTGGGAAATGGACACTAAATGGAATCAGAGTAGAGGAAGTGAGGGAGGGGAGAGGTCAGAAATTCTGACTAGTGACCAACAGATTTCAGTGACCAATACAATATTGGGAATGTGGGTGGTAGCAAGCTGCAAGGCTGAGATATGGGCAGCTATTTCCAAAAATGCCCACTAGATGGCAGCATATCTTGACTACTAATAAAGGGGCAGTGCAAGTACAAGAGAACCTCAGAGCTAGGAGCACCTTGGGAATGGAGGTTGTTCCTAACTCTGGAATGTTTGTAACTGAACAAATGTTATGGTGGTTCCTTCAGAAGTTTACAACTGAACATTGACTTAATACAGCTTTGAAACTTTACTATGCAGAAGAAAAAGGCTATAGTTCTGGTTCTAAATGAGGTGTGTGGTTGACTGGTCAGTTCGTAACTCTGAGGTTCTACTGTACATTATAACAGCCCATCAACTTGGACAGGCATCTTCCAAAAATGTAAGCTGGTGTTTGTTCATGATATAAAATATTTTTCACAAAGGATTGTTAGACTAAAAAATGATGCACAATGGGACTTGTATAATTGCAAGTCACATGGGGCATTGTTAGCTACAAAGCTTTGGAGACACAAAATGACCCAAGAGGGAGAAAGGTTAGAGTGGGACCATATTAAAAAGCATGAAGACAGAATACAAATATGAGGGAGCATTTATACTTGGTAAATCAAAGGGGAAGCCCCATTTCCAAACAAAGATCAAATGCACCAGTTTATCCCTTCAGGTAACTGCAGGTCTCTTCACTGAGAAAATCCAGTTCCTGCAAAAAGAGGAGAGACAAGAACCTCTGCTGAGGATCGTGAGTCCTGGCTGCCGACCCCTGAGAAACAAGAGCTCATCACTTCAAGCTTGGGCTGTTCTGTGGTTACAGGTGAGCACCATCTTCCTGACTGCATTTCTATACCACCTTCCAAACAGGGACATGAATGTGCTTTGTGAATATTAGAGGGATGAGGCGGGTGAGGTAATATCTTTTATTTGACCAACTCCTATTGATGAATGAGAAAAGTTTTTGAGCTATACAGAGCTCTTCTATAGGTGAATTCAAACAGTTTTAGCCTCACCTTCCCACTGCAGTGCTAGTCAGTGTTCACAGCACCTTTTCACAGAGTTGGAGCTTGAGATCCATGTCTTGTTACAGGTCTTCAGTTGGGGATCTGTTCCACTGACAAAAATGGAGCTGCCTTGATTTACACCAGCAGAAGATCTGACTCATGTGTGCCCCAATGGGGTGGTGAGTGGTGATAGAGTCTTATTGCCCCAGATCATGCATGCCAGATTGTTTCTAGACTCCGAGGTCAGGGACAGCATCTTTTCCCCCTTCCCCTCCTCTGCCCCAGCACCTTTCTTCTTCCTGTATTATCATCCCACAATCATTATGGAGTGGGGAGGGTCTGTCCCCAGTTAGGGTTGCACATCAGCCTGGTTCTGCTCCTTCCTAAGACCCACCCTCCAAAGAGCTGTATTTTATTACTGCTACATAATCAATGTCAGGAAACCGAGAAGGCATTGCCAGTCCCTCACCACATCAGCATCACCACCAGAGGAACTAAGGGAGAATTTACACCACTTCATATTTTATGGCATAAACTGATCTCTTGTGAGGGGGGAGAAAATTGTTCTTTTTCCTACAGGGCACTAAAATGCTGAATATATCAGGATATATTGTTAGAAGTAATGGAAATAAATCTAACAGAAGGTCAGTGCCTAAGAACTCTACACTGCATTGAAAAAACTCAGTCCAAGATTTTAGTTGTTTGATTTTGACTCCTAACACACGGCGTGATTCTGGTCTTTGCCAAAAATGAAATACAGCATTGAAGCATAATTGTTAAGCTCTATGATGTCACTAAAGGCATATAATGGTGGATGAAGAAATAGTCTGATCTGTTATATCAGTACTCGGCTACCAGAGATATGGGCTGTTCCAGTAGTGATTGCTCTGATCATGGCAGAGGCTGGTCTACATGACTACGAATGTTCTGTTCTCAAATTGAGACTTCTGGCACTTTGCTCTGAACTCTACATTTAGGTTTAAAATTGCAGCCTATAATCAGGACAGGAAGGAGAGTTTCCGAATAGTTATGGAATTAATTAATGAAACTTGACTAACTTTTAACTCTATGTTCTTCCAATTCAATTGCACAGAGTGTGTTATTGTTCCTGGACTCAAACTATGGCAGACAGAGACTGGGGAAACCAAACGGCCATCACAGAATTCATCCTTCTGGGATTTGGGGATCTCCCTGACCTGCAAATTCTTCTCTTCCTGATGTTCCAAGTGATCTACATGGCAACCGTGGCTGGGAACACCTTCATCGTGGTGATCGTTATGGCTTACCAGCACCTGCACACCCCCATGTACTTCTTCCTGGGCAACTTGTCCTGCCTGGAGACCTGCTACACCTCAACCATCCTGCCCCGGATGCTGGCCAGTCTCCTGACTGGGGACAAAACCATCTCAGTCAGTGGCTGCTTCACACAACTGTATTTCTGTGGTTCTCTGGTATGTACAGAATGCTATCTCCTAGCAGCGATGTCTTATGATCGGTATTTAGCGATATGTAAACCCCTGCACTATTCAACTCTTATGAATAGCAGGTTTTGCTTCCAGCTGGCTGCTGGGTCATGGTTAAATGGCTGTTTGGTTACTGCCATCTTTTTCTTATTCCTATCACACTTAATATTCTGTGGCCCAAATGAAATTGACCATTTCTATTGTGATACCATCCCACTGATGGAACTCTCCTGCAGTGACACCCACCTGGTCATATTGCTGGCTTTCATAATAGCCTCCATATTCACCCTGCCTCCATTCCTACTAACCCTGACATCCTATGTGTACATCATCGCCACCATCCTGAGAATCCCTTCCACCCCCGGGAAACAAAAGGCCTTTTCCACCTGCTCTTCTCACCTCATTGTGGTGACAATTTTCTATGGATCCATAATGTTTGCGTACCTGCTACCGAAACATGATACACTGCGAGATCTGAACAAAGTGGTCTCTCTTTGCTACACGGTCCTGACTCCCCTGGTAAACCCCCTCATCTACAGCCTGAGAAACAGAGAGGTCAAGGAAGCCTTGTGCAAAGCAGTCAGTAAATTTGTGCCTTTCACCAAATGTGCAGAGACTCCTAGAGAATAACTTAGCCTGAGGTTTTCAAAGCTTCCCGGCAATCAGCCCCCATTAAAATTAAGTTGAAATCTCCCATTGAAAATCTCAGCACTAATGTGAAAAACAAAAGGAATAAGAAAAGAAAAAGAAAAGGATATGATCTGCATGGAGTTACTGAGACAGTCTTTATTGTCCCCCGCTGTGTCCATGTAACACATCTTCTAGGAAAGTGAGGAGCTGACAGCTCTGTCACTCTCTCATGTTAAGCACTGATACACACAGTATGAGGATATTTTTCTCCAGGGTGTTGACTAAATGTTCAGCCTCTGTGAGGAGTGTACAGTGTCTGAAACCACACAGAGCTGACATTGTGTAAGGCAGAAAATCCACTAACAATGAAAATAAATCCCTGGGTATATCCTTTGTTCATTGTTTCTCTACATAAGATAATAAAGTCTTGTATTCAAATTCAGACTTTCTTAAGTTTCCATAGTAATATTTCTGAGTAAGGCTAAGGTTTCAAAGAATCATAGAAGTTTAGGGTTAGAAGAGACAACAGGAGGTCATCTAGTCCAACCCCTGCTCAAAGCAGGACCAACACCAACTTAATCATCCCAGCCAGGGTTTTGTCAAGCCGGGTCCTTAAAAACCTCTAAGGGTGGAGATTCCACCACCATCCTAGGTAACCCATTCCAGTGCTTCACCACCGTCCTCGTGAAATAGTGTTTCCTAATATTCAACCACTGCTCCGTGTTCTGTCATCTGCCACCACTGAGAACAGCCAACCTCCATTCTCTTTGGAACCCCCCTTCAGGTAGTTGAAGGCTGCTATCAAATCCCACCTCACTCTTCTCTTCTGCAGACTAAATAAGCCCACTTCCCGCAGCCTCTCCTCAGAGGTCATGTTCCCCTGCACCCTAATTATTTTCATTGCCCTCTTCTGAACTAACTCTCTCCAATTCGTTCACATCCTTTCTGTAGTGAGGGGCCCAAAACTGGATGTAATACTCCAGATGTGGCCTCACCAGTGCTAAATAGAGGGGAATAATCACTTTCCTTGATCTGCTGGCAATGCTCCTACTAATGCAGCCCAATATGCCATCAGTCTTCTTGGCAAGAAGGGCACACTGCTGACTCATATCCAGCTTCTCGTGCACCGTAATCCCCAGGTCCTTTTCTGCAGAATTGCCACTTAACCAGTTGGTCCCCAGCCTGGAGCAGTGCATGGGATCCTTTCGTCCTAAGTGCAGGATTTTGCACTTGTCCTTGTTGGACCTCATCAGATTTCTTTTGGCCCAATCCTCTAATTTGTCTTGGTCACTCTGGACCCTAGCCCTACCCTCCAGCGTATCAACCTCTCCTCCCAGCTTAGAGTCATCTGCAAACTTGCTGAGAGTGAAATCGCTCCCATTATCCAGATCATTAATTTTGTCACAGGTATTTATAGTAAAAGTCAGGGACAGGTCACAGGCAATAAAGAAATGAGGGAGGGGGCTTAGGGTTGGGGCAGGAGGTTTGGGTGTGGAGCGCTTACCTGGGCAGCTCCTATTTGGAGGAGGGGCAGGAACCCAGCACACTGCAGGAAGAGGCAGGGGAGCCGGCAGAACCAAGCTTCTGCCTCCTTCCCCTTGCCCCCACGGGAGAGAGTGGGGGGAGTGGAGGGCAGAGAAGAGCGGGCCGGGCCGGGCCCGGCTGGATTTTTAATGGCATGCGGCTGCCTGCCAGGACTCCGGCAGGCAGCAGAGTGCCATTAAAAATTGGTTCTCGTGCCGTCTTTGGCACGTGTGCCATAGGTTTCCGCCCCCTGCTTTAGCCAATCAAGACACTCTCTGGTGGTGTTCGTAGTGCTACCTTTAGGAACAGAGCCGTCATGACCCTGAAGCAACCCGACTTCAGCTTCCAACTCATGCAAGGACACTTTCATTTTGTTGGCAATGGTTCTCATATCCTCTAAGCTCGGCAGTTTTCCCATTGCAGTCACAATTTTACAAGTCTCCTCTTCAAATTGCTGGTCAATGCTGGTAATCATTGAGTCTAGGAGTGGGTAAAATGAAGTTATTCTCTCCTGCTCCTCTATTGTATCAAAGTGATGCTGGGACTCAAATGTGTCATCAATACGAGTGGATGTTTTTCGCTTCTTAACTGGGGAAATCGATATATCATTCCTTTCACACTGTCATTGAGAAGAGATTGAAAATGTTCTTGGCCAATTCTCATCGCAGCCAAAGAGTTAATGCAAGCTTTTCACCCCTGTCATTGCAGTAAGTAAGTTGAGCTCTGGAGCTTGAAGAGCCTTACTCACTTTTACCACCATCTGGAGAATAGGGTGCATCATGTGAAGGGCAAAGCTGAACTTGAATGAGTTTAGTTCATGGATAAGGCCCCTGGCTTTTATTTTAGTGTCAGCAAGGTGAGTTATTTCGATAATCTCTTGTAAAGCTTGTAAAATGAAGGAGTAGTTTTGTTTTACAGCAGCCGCTGCTTCTGCTCTGCATGCCCATCTTGTGTTTGACAGTGACTTCAAAGTCTTCAGCTGGGATCTTACTTCTTGTGAAATATTCTCCATTACTGCATGTTGCATAGCACTCCCCTCCATGAAGGCAAGGATGTCATTTAACTCATCAAAAATAGACTGAGCATCAACTGTTAATAGTCTCTGAACAGACACAAAATGTTCAACTGGACTATATTTTTCATTGTCAAAATACTGAACCACAACGGACAACTGTTCATGGTGTCCACAGTCAGAAGTGTCGTCGGCAATTATTGAGACCATTTTTCCATTTAGTGAAGACACAATCTTTTGTTGCACAACGTTGTGCAATGCCACAGTTAAATCATTTTGGATGCGATTACTCAGATAGGTAGCGTTTCGAGGAGATTGTTGCACATGCTTTGCCATTACGGGATCCTATTTTTGGAGCATGTTGACAAGATTTAGAAATAAACCTTTCTCAAAACTGTCAGCTTTTTCATTGTGACCCCTGAATGGTCTCCCACCTTTTGCCAGACACATAACAATGTCAGTCAGTCGCTCCATTACACTTCGGTTATGGCACCATTCTTCTTCTTGTTTAGACAGATAAGCCTGCTTGCACTCATCCAACAAAACACCAATAGGTTTCCCTTCATTAAAACTTGACTGTGAAGAACGGCTCAACACATGAGATTTTGACAGTTGGTGCTTTTTAAAACATTCGTCAGCACTATGCCAGTTTCTGAATCCCTTATCAATAAATGCTGGATCCCGGTGACCTTTGTATTAGAGGAGAAGAAACGGCAGTAAAAGCAAAATGCTGCGTCCTTTGAGGGCTATATTCTAACCACCTATACTTTTCATACCATACTAATGATCTTTAACAATATGTTCTGACTAATCATACTAATCTCCTGGAGTGTGTTCACACACATACCCAGTGTCTGTTGCTTCTTAGGAGTGCCTGTGTATTAGCAACGCTAGTAATACCTTTGCCAACGTCATGTACTGGACAGTAAACTTGTAAGCGTCTGCTGTAATACATGGCCTGACTTTGGTTCATGGCGTGGCTGGACTTTGCTGACTATGGTTCAGGCCTCAAGACTTACATCAGGCTCAGTGCCCCAAGCTCTCTCTCTTGCCTACACAAACCAACCACCTCCATTGCACTCACACAGGCTGGATGCAATCCGCTAGGCCCAGCAGTGACCCTTTGACACTTCACCAGGAACAGCTTCATAGCTCTTATCTTGGCTACGTGTGGCTGTGACCAGCTCCAGCAAAGCAATAGCTCCAGGCTCACTGGCCCCTTGGAGGTGAGGAGGTTGTGCAAAGAGGTAGACTCACAAGCCAGGGGCACAGGGACTGCCGAGACCCAAAGATAGTTTAATGAAGGATAGGTCCATCAATGGGTATTAGTCAGATTGGGCAGGAATACTGTCCCTAGCCAATGACTCTGGCCACTGTTGGAAGACAGGATACTGGGCGAGATGGACCATTGATCTGACACAGAACGGCTGTTCTTTTGACCCAGCTGGGGTTTTTGACAGGGTATCTGAGGCTGTTCCTAGGGTCAGGTCTGTCAAACAGTCGTCAGTTGGTTTTTTTATTGATATAAAAACACTGGTTAAAATTTTGACTCCGCTCCACCTGATACCCAGCTAAAAACTCCATGATGTGACCATGGTTATAGCCATTTCCGTCTCTTCCACTTAAACAGACAACACTGACCCAATGGACACCAGCCAAAGTGGAAGGGCAAGAAAGGAGACATTATGTTGCCAAATGACCAACAGATGGAAATGGAAAGTGACGTGAAGTTGTATAATGGTGTATAAGTGTTGAGCAGAGAGCACTGGAGAGAAGAGGACCTCTGTGCTGCGTAGTGAACTGTGGCTAGTAGCAGATGTTATGGAGTGAGTTATGGGCTGTTAGTTATACTAAATAACGGCTACCAGGTGCCATGAGAGTCAAGAAAGGGTAAGAGTCAGCTATAGCAAGAAGAATCCATAGAGGAAAGGAGAGCAACAGGCTGTCATTCTGGGAAATCTACACTAGATGGCAGCAGAGTAGAGGAAATGAGAGAGGGGTGTCAAAAATACTGACCAGTGACCAAGATTTCAGTAGGCAATATAATAATGGGAAAGTTTATACTTTAAAATGGCCACTAGGTGGCAGCATGTTGTAAGCGTGAGATATGGGCAGCTACTTTCAAAAATGCCCATTAGATGGCAGCATCTCTTGAATACTAATAAAGGGGCAGTGCAAGTACATTATAAATGGCCATCACCTTGGACAGGCATCTCCCAAAAATGTAAGCTGGTGTTTGTCCATGTGTAGCGGGGTGACCACCCGCTCCAGCCTGAAAGGGGTTGGAAAAGCCCTGCAGAGGGCTGGGGCTGGGCAAGGTAAAATGCTGGCTGATATGGGGAAGTGGCTGCAGCTGGGGTCATGCACCAAACTGATCAACAGGGCCTTATAAGAAGGCCAGGGAAGCCGGAAGGGTCAGTCTCCCTCTGCCTGTAGAGGGAGATGGGCCTGGCTGCAGGGTACCTGAGTAGAACAGTGCTGGGGAGCTCCAGCCTGGAAAGCCCCAGGCTGTGGCCTAGCACAAGGCCAACAGGTACTGGGTATTGCAGGGGGCAGCCGAGGGGTAGGCAAAGGCAGCAGATCCAAACCCAACCTTGCCAGTGATGAGTAGGCTGATACTGCAGTCTGCCCCAGAGCATGGGGGCTAGATAATGACTGGCAGTAGCCTGATAGTGAGGCGAGGTGGGGATAGTGGGTTGGGGGTTCCCCTGGAAGGGGGAGACACAGAACTGTGGAAGTACTGCCAGGGGGCAGCACTCCATTTAAAGGGGCACCGGGGTCCAGGGAGGGACACGGGGGCCAGAGGACCCGGCCTGCAGAGGGTCACCGGCCTGCAGAGGGTGCTCCTGGCTGGTAAAAGAGCTAATTCCCTGAGAGACCAGCAGGAGGCGCCGCAGAGGTGAGTCCGCACGTCTACACCATGATCTAAAATATTTTCCTCGAAGGATCATTACACTAAAAATGATGTTCAGTGGGAGTTGCATAATTGCAAATCACGCTGGGCATTGTTAGCTACAAAGCTCTGGAGGCACAAAATGAACCAAGTGGGAGAAAGGTTGAAGTGTGACCGTATGAAAAGCATGAAGAAAGAATACAAATATGAGAGAGCATTTACACTTATTAAATCAAAGGGGAAGCCCTTTTTCCAAAGATAGATAACATGCACCAGCTCATCAATGTTCTAAGACAGATCGCAGCAGCTGCTCGTCCATTCAGGTAAATGCAGGTGTCTTCGCTGAGCAGATCCGGTTTCTACTGAATGATGAGACCCAGTTACCCCAGTGGAATTAATCTAGTCCTGGCCACCAAACCCTGAAAAATAAGAGGTCATCCCTCAAAATTTGAGCTGTCCTGTGGTTACAGGTGAGCACCCTCTTCCTGATTGCATTTCTATACCACCTTCCAAACAGGGGCATGAATGTGCTTTGTGAATATTGTTTGCAGTGTTGTTGTAGCTGTGTTGGTCCCCGGATATTTGAGAGAAGAGGTGGGTGAGGTCATATCTTTTACTGGACCAACTTTGGTTGGAGAGAGAGACAGGTGAAGCCTGGAATAGAATGATGGAAATCAAAACTAAGTGAAGCTGATAAAAAGGAACATTAAAATGGGTTGTGAAGTGGGTAAAATGTAAGAACGAAATTAGGAGGATGAGTTACAAACCAGGGCACACACCCTTCATTGGTTGTCAGATCTAAACTTAGATTTCACCAACCAACTGCACCGAGTGCAAACTCCTCAGGCACTTTAACAGCCTTGAGAGAGTCCCCCGAGAAATTCCCCTTGTGGCTGAGCCACTCTGTCCTGCCACAAAGGTGAGCGTATCTGTGTTACACGACCCCTTACGGCAAGGATCACAGCAATATTCAGGTTACTCCTGACATCCCCCAGGTCAATTGCACTTTAGGCCGCACACCAAAGAGGACACTTGGAGCCAATCCTATAGTGAACTCCTGTATAGGAAGTTGTATTGAATAGGAAAAGGAAATCAGAGTTATTTACAAGGATAAAGCAAACAAACAGACCCATGAATGAGTCACAGTCTCAGGTTTCAAAAGGTAATACAGGCTTCTCTCAGCAGCAAGCTGTATTTGACCTTTAGGACTAACCCAGGCTAAGGAGCTGGGGATCTCTTGCTAATGTCTAGAAACACCCTGCCCCAAGCATCCAATCAGCATAGAGATCCCTAGTTCCTTTTGTTTGGGGATTTTCTCCCCCTCCTGCCATCTGTTCTGAGCTGCAAACTCAATCCACTTCCATGATTCATCTTCATAGGGAGAAGAGCAGAACAATAAATCTCTAGTCTTTTTGTTGATTGTTTCTCAATCCAGTTGTAGGGAGATTACAGTTGCAATATCCACCCATAGCCCACCCAGTATTAGGGTGACCAGATGTCCCATTTTATAGGGACAGTCCCGATATTTGGGGATTTGTCTTACACCGGTGTCTATTCCCCTCCCCCCACCCCCGCATCTCCTGTCCTGATTTTTCACACTTGTATCTGGTCACCTTATCTGGTACTGATGGGTTTCCTTTTTCAGGAGAGGCTTAATGTCCGTGGAAGAGCAACTCTTCACACTCATAAACATCCCTCTCCCGTGTGGTGATTCATACTCACAGAAGCTCACTATAACCGCTCAAATATTAAATTACAATATGAAACTGACATTACAGGGGAGATTAATGCAGGCAGCAACTGACCAGCATTCAAGATAATTCTAGTACCTATTTTATTAATAATAACCCACAAGTGAGCCAGACTGATTCCACCTTTGTATCTGTTAGTGTCCTGCTGAAACAGGGGGGACCTTGGCATGACCTAGCACTTGATCTGCCAGCATCCCTGTGAGTTCCACAGTTTAATTGCAATTGGGGTGAACAAGTATTTCACTTTATAGATTTTAAATTGCCCACTATGGGGGGTGGGGGGAGGGGGGCAAAGACCCACTGCCACGGTGCCTCCTGCTGGTTGTCTCGGTCATTAGCTCTTCCAGCCCAGAGCACCCTCTGCAGGCTAGTGTCTCGCCCTCTGCTAGCTGGTGTCTCAGACCCTGGTGCCCCTTTATCTTGGGGTGATGCCCCCTGGCAGTGCCCCCACACTCTGGGTCTCCCCTCCCAAGGGAACCCCCACCCTCTATCCTCACCTTGCCTCAGTGGCTACTGCCAGTCATTGTGTAGCCCCCACTCCCTGGGGCAGACTGCAGTCTGTAAACCACTCATCATCGGCAAGGGGGTTAGGACCTGCTGCCTTTGCCTATCTCTGGGCTGCCCCTCTGCAGCCCCAGTACCTATTTGAACCTTTTAGCAAGACCAGCAGCCTGGGGTTTTACCTGGCTGGAGTTCCCCAGCTCCCTCTGCCCTTCCCCAGCTCTGCTCCACCGCAGGTGCCCTTCTCAGCTCCCAGGCAGCCAGGTTCTTCTCTCTCAAGAAGCTAGAGAGAGTGGGTGTTTTGCTTCTGGCCCACAGCCCTCTTATAAAGGCCAGCTGGGCCCTGATTGAGCTGGCCACAGCAGTAGTCAGCTACTCACTCAGCTTCCCCAGCTGTTCTTCATCCCTTTTACCCAGGCGCAGCCCTCTCCAGGACTGCATTCAGGGCAGGAATGGGGAAGCCGCCCCACTACACCCACCTTTTATTTCTCTTGTATGTTCCCCTTGTTCGTGGAGTAAGGGGCAGGGAAAACAGAAGTTCCCCATTCTACCTTCTCCCAGTTTCTGCAGAAACAGGAGCATCAAGAACCTCAGCTGAGAATCCTGAGTCCTGGCTGCCGAACCCTGAGAAACAAGAGCTCATCACTTCAAGCTTGGGTTGTCTTGTAGTTACAGGTGAGCACCGTCTTCTTGACTGCATTTCTATACCACCTTCTAAACAGGGGCATGACTTTGATTTATGAATATTAGAGGGACAAGGTGGGTCAGGTAATATCTTTTATTGGACCAACTTTTGGTGGTGAATGAGAGACGCTTTTGAGCTACACAGAGCTCTTCTTCAGGTAAATATTAATAGCTTTATCCTCTCCTTCCCACCGCATTGCCAGTCAGTGTTCATAGCACAATTTCACAGAGATGGAGTGTGACAGCCATGTCTTGTGACAGGTCCTCAGTTGAGGATCTGCTCCACTGACACAAATGAAGCTACCTTGATTTACACCGGCTGAGGATCCGGCTTTGTGTGAGCCCCAATCATAGAATCAGAGAACTGGAAGGGACCTCGAGAGGTCATCTAGTCCAGTCCCCTGCACTCAAGGCAGGACTAAGTATTATCTAGGCCAGTGGTTATTAACCTGGTGTGCACGCACCACCTGGGGGTGTGAGATGCCCTTTCTGGGGATGCCTGATCTCTTTAGAAGGTAAATCATTGAAATTAAGCACAGGCACGTAAGGACAACTACTTTGTTTCATCAAACCTATGTCTTTATTAACATTACACATTTATTAACGATTACTGCAATATACAAACAAACAAAGTAATTTCAAGTTTTTAAGCTAATTGTACTTAAATTATTGAGACAATGAAGCTTGAGAATTTCTTGTGTGCTCAACTAGCACTGTTTCCACAAGTGGCGAAGACAGCGCTGGAGATCCTTGTGCCATTTGCGACTTTCATCACTCTTACACATCAAAACAAAGGCCAGAAACTGCCTAAATGCAAGTGATAACATGTGTGGCTATTTCAAAAAAAGTTCCTTGTTTCTCACACATCATGGAACAAAAGCAACAGCAGAAGAGTCACTGAGCTTGTAAACTTAAAAAACATGTAATTTTTCATGTATTCTTAATTTTACTGTGAAATTAAAATAAATATATAATTATCTTTCATTCTCTAGTTATGATTCATCTAGGTTTCAAGAATTGACCTACTTCAGCGATTTTTGAAAAGGGGTGCGAGAATATATATTGAGAACCACAGGGGTTCAGGCTGCAGTAAATTTTAAGAACCACTAATCTAGACAATCCCTGAGAGATGTTTATCCAATCTGCTCTTAAAAATTTCCAATGATGGAGATTCCACAACCTCCCTTGGCAATTTATTCAAGTGCTTAAGCACTCTGACTGTTAGGAAGTTTTTCCTGATGTCGAACCTAAACCGCCATTGCTGAAATTGCTTCTTGTCATATCCTCAGAGGTTAAGGAGAACAATTTTTCTTCCTCCTCCTTGTAGCAACCTTTTAAATACTTGAAAACTCTTATGTCCCTTTCAGTCTTCTCTTCTCCAGACTAAACAAACCCAATTTTTTCATTTTTCCTTCATAGGTCATGTTTTCTAGACCTTTAATTATTTTTTTTTACTCTTCTCTAAACTTTCTTCAATTTGTGCACATCGTTCCTGAAATGTGGCTCCCAGAACTGGTTACAATACTCCAGTTGAGGCCTAATTAGCGCAGAGTAGAACAGAAGAATTACTTCTCATGTCTTGCTTACAACACTCTTGCTAGTACATCCCAGAATGAGGTTTGCTTTCTTTTTTTGCAACAGTGTTACACTGACTCATATATAGCTTGTG
Source organism: Mauremys reevesii (assembly GCF_016161935.1). Lineage (NCBI taxonomy): Eukaryota > Metazoa > Chordata > Testudines > Geoemydidae > Mauremys > Mauremys reevesii. The sequence continues at coordinate 13,152,338 of NC_052637.1, read as the reverse complement.
ATCCACTCTGACCCCCAGATCCCTTTCTACAGTACTCTTTCCTAGGCAGTTATTTCCCATTTTGTATGTGTGCAACTGATTGTTCCTTCCTAAGTGGAGTACTTTGCATTTGTCCTTATTGAATTTCATCTAATTTACTTTAGACCTTTTCTTCAGATTGTCCAGATCATTCTGAATTTTAATCCTATCCTCCAAAGCACTCGCTTCTCCTCCCAGATTGGTGTCATCCGTAAACTTTATAAGCGTACTCTCTGTGCCATTGTCTAAATCATTGATGAAGATATTGAACAGAACAGACCCAGAACCTATCCCTGCAGGACCCCACTCGTTATGCCCATCTGGGATGACTGTGAACCACTGATTACGACTCTCTGGGAAAAGTTTTCCCATCAGTTATGCACCCACCTTATAGTAGCTCCATCTAGGTTGTATTAACCTAGTTTGTTTATGAGAAGGTCATGCGAGACAGTATCAAAAGCCTTACTAAAGTCAAGATATACCACATCTACCACTTCCCCCCATCAACGAGGCTTGTTACTCTGTCAAACAAAGCTATGAGGTTGGTTTGACTCAATTTGTTCTTGACAAATCCATACTCACTGTTACTTATCACCTCATTATCTTCTAGGTGTTTACAAATATATTGCTTAATTATTTGCTCCATTATCTTTCTGGGTACAGAAGTTAAGCTGACTGGTCTGTAATTCCCCAGGTTGTCCTTATTTCCCTTTTTATAGACATGCACTATATTTGCCCTTTTCCAGTTTTCTGGAATGTCTCCCATCTTCCATGAATTTTCAGTGGGGTGGTGAGTGGTGATAGAGTCTTACTAGCGTGGATCACACATGCCAGATTGTTTCTAGACTCCGAGTTCAGGGACAGCATCTTCCTCCCAACACCACAGTGCCTTTCTTGCTCCTCTATTATCATCCCACATTTATTATGGGGTGTAGAGGGTTGCACATCAGCCTGGTTCTGCCTCTTCCTAAGACCCACCCTCCAGAGAGCTGTATTTTATTACTGCTACATAGCTAATGTTGGGAAACAGAAAAGGGATTGTCATTCCCTCACCACATCACCATCACAGGAACTATGGGAGAATTTACACCACTTCATAAATTATAACAAACTGATCTCTTGTGAAAGTTTGAAAATTGTTCCTTGTCTACATGTACTGAAAGGCTGAATATACCAGGGTATATTGTTCAATCTATAGGGAGAGGGATAGGTCAGTGTTCTGAGCGTTGGCCTGCTGAGCCCAATATTATGAGCTCAATCCTTGGGTGGGCCATTTCAGGTTCTGGAGCAAAAAAAAATGTTGATAATTGGTTCTGTTTTGAACAGGTGGTTGGACTAGATGACTTCCTTAGGTCCCTTCAAACCCTGATATTCTATGATTTATTTCCATTAATTCTAACAGAAGATCAGTGCCTACCGACACTAGACCACATTGGAAATCTCAATCCAAGATTTCAGTTGATGTATTTATTGATTTTGACTGGTAAGACATGGCATGATTCTGAGCATTGTCAGAAGTGAAATACAGCATTTAAGCATCAGTGTTACACTCTGGTATGTCACCAGATGGGATATGATATGACAGATAAGATCATTTCTCTGTCTATCAGTACTTGACTACCAGAGAACCTGGCTGTTATAGTAATCATTGGTATCCACATACACCCCCTCTTCCTCATCAGAGCAGTGTTCTGTCCTCAGACTGAGACTCATGGCACTTTGCTCTGAAATCTACATTTAGTTTTAAAATTTCAGCCCGTAACCAGGAGAGGGATTGAGTTTATGGAATTAATTCATGAGATTTGATTAACTCTTAACTCTATGTGCTTTCAATTCAATTGCACATGGTGTTTTATTATTCCTGGACTAAAACCATGGCAGAGAGAGACTGGGGAAACCTAACGGCCATCACAGAATTCATCCTTCTGGGATTTGGGGATCTCCCCGACCTGCAAATTCTTCTCTTCCTGATGTTCCAAGTGATCTACATGGCAACCGTGGCTGGGAACACCCTCATCGTGGTGCTCATTGTGGCTGGCCAGCACCTTCACACCCCCATGTACTTCTTCCTGGGCAACTTGTCCTGCTTGGAGACCTGCTACACCTCAACCATCCTGCCCAGGTTGCTGGCCAGTCTCCTGACTGGGGACAAAACCATCTCAGTCAGTGGCTGCTTCACACAACTGTATTTCTATGGTTCTCTGGGATGTACAGAATGCTATCTCCTAGCAGCGATGTCTTATGATCGGTATTTAGCGATATGTAAACCCCTGCACTATTCAACTCTTATGAATAGCAGGGTTTGCTTCCAGTTGGCTGCTGGGTCATGGTTAAATGGTTTTTTGGCTATTACCATCTTTGTCTTATTTCTATTGGAGTTAATATTCTGTGGCCCAAATGAAATTGACCATTTCTATTGTGATTCTATCCCACTGATGGAACTCTCCTGCAGTGACACCCACCAGGTCATATTGCTGGATTTCATATTAGTCTCTGTATTCACCATGCCACCATTCCTACTAACCCCGATATCCTATGTGTGCATCATCGCCACCATCCTGAGAATCCCTTCCACCACTGGGAAACAAAAGGCCTTTTCCACCTGCTCCTCTCACCTAATTGTGGTGACAATTTTCTATGGATCCATAATGATTGTGTACCTGCTACCGAAACATGATACACTGAGAGACCTGAACAAAGTGCTCTCTCTTTGCTACAAGCATTCTGTACATCCCAGAGAACTGACTCCCCTGGTAAACTCCCTCATCTACAGCCTGAGAAACAGAGAGGTCAAGGAAGCCTTGTGCAAAGCAGTCAGTAAATATGTGGTTTTCACCAAAACATGCAGAGACTCCAAGAGAATAACTTAGCCTGAGGTTTTCAAAGCTGCCTGGGTGATTTAAGCAATCATCCCCCATTAAAATTAACTTGAAATCTCCCATTGAAAATCTCAGCACTAATGTGATAAAGAAAAGAAAAAGAAAAGGAGATGATCTGCATGGAGTTACTGAGACAGTCTTTATGATCCTCTGCTGTGTGATCCAGGAAAGTGAGGATGTTTACAGCTCTGTCACTCTCTCATGTTCAGCACTGATACACACAGTATGAGGGTATTTTTCTCCAGGGTGTTCGCTAAGTGTTCACTCTCTGTGAGGAGTGTCTACAGCTTCTGAAACCACACAGAGCTGACATTGTGTAAGGCAGAAAATCCACTAAAAATGAAAATAAATCCCTGGGTATATCCCTTGTTCCTTGTTTCTCTACGTAAGATAATAAAGTCTTGTATTCAAATTCAGACTTTCTAAAGTTTCCATAGCAATATTTCTGAGTAGGGCTAAGGTTTCACAGAATCATAGAAGTTTAGGGTTAGAAGAGACAACAGGAGGTCATCTAGTCCAACCCCCTGCTCAAATCAGGAACAACACCAACTAAATCATCCCAGCCAGGGCGTTGTCAAGGCAGGCCTTAAAGACGTCTAAGGGTGGAGATTCTACCACCTCCCTAGGTAACTCATTCCTCTGCTTCACCACCGTCCTCGTGAAATAGTGTTTCCTAATATTCAACCACTCAGGGCCGTCCTTAGCCATAGGCAGAACAGGCAGCCACCTAGGGCACCACTAGGTCTGGGGCCACCGCTCTACTGGGGGTCCAGACAGATGGGAAGCACTGGAGCATGTAAGAGCAGGGCTTCTGGGTCCTAGAATGAACTGAATGCAGCACAGTCTGAGGGAAGGGATTGTGTCATAAACATATAAGTTAAGGGTTAATGTCTTTTTTACCTGTAAAGGGTTAACAAGCTCAGTAAACCTGAGGGACACCTGACCAGAGGACCAATCAAGGGACAAGATAATTTCAAATCTCTGTGGAGGGAAGTCTTTGTTTGTGTTCTTTGTTTTGGGGGCTGTTCTCTCTTTGGATCTAAGAGGGGCCAGACGTATATCCAGGCTCTCCAAGCTTCCTGAAATATTCTCTTCTATTCAGTATAGTGAGTATTAGAAAGGCGGATTAGTCTTTTGATTGATTTCTGTAAATGTTTGTTTGCTGGGACAATATTTTACCTCTTTGCTGTATTTGTACTGATGCTAGTTCTCTAGGTTCATAAGCTGTACCCTGTAAACTTCCATCTGGATTTTACAGAGCTAAATTTTACCTTTTCTTTTTTTTCTTTAATTAAAAGCTTTTCTTTTTAAGAACCTGTTTGATTTTTCCCTTGTTTGAGACCAGGGGATTAGTCTGACTCACCAGGGATAGGTGGGGGGAAGAGAGGAGGGGGGAAGGTGAATCCCTCTTTGTTTAGATTCAAGGAGTTGAATCAAGGTAATCTCTCCCAACGACATGGGGAGGGGGAAGAAGGTGGGGGAATGGTTTATTTCCCTTTGTGTTAAGACCCAAGGAGTTTGGATCTGGGTTTCCCCTGGGAAAGGTTTGGGGGAACAGAGAGTGTGCCAGACACTAAAACCTGGCTGGTGTCAGTGGTACCAGATCTAAGCTAGGATTTAAGCTTAGAAGGATCCATGCAGGCCCCCATCTTTTGGACGCTAAAGTTCAAAGTGGGGAATAAACCTATGACAACCACCCTCCTAGTGAAATAGTGTTTCCTAATATTCAACCACTCAGGGCCGTCCTTAGCCATAGGCAGAACAGGCAGCCGTCTGGGGGCACCACTCTACTGGGGGCCCGGACAGATGGGAAGCAGTGGAGCATGTAAGAGCAGGGCTTCTGGGTCCTAGAAAGAGCCGAATGCAGCACAGTCTGAGGGAGGGGATTGGATGCTGGGGTCTCTGGGAACGGGTGGGGGAAGGAACTCACCTGTAGGGTGACCAGATGTCCCGATTTTATAGGGACAGTCCCGATTTTTGGGTCTTTCTTATATAGGCTCCTATTCCCCCCCACCCCCGTCCTGATTTTTCACATTTGCTGTCTGGTCACCCTAGGTGGGGGTAATTGGTACCTATATAAGACAAAGCTCCAAATATCGGCACTGGCCCTATAAAATCAGGACATCTGGATTTGGTCACCCTAGCTGGGGAGCGCGTCTCTCCCCCGGGCTGGCAGTGATCCATCTCATCCGAGCGGAGCTGCACCGGGCAGGATGAGCTGCTGTGGCTCCATGGGTGCCCCATCCCTGAGATCAGATGCTGTGCTAACTTCACCATGGTCTGTTGGGCTGGCGGTGGTGCCCATTGGCGTGTGATCAGACCTGAGGGTTTGCTGCTGCTGTTGCCACTGTGCGCCCCAAGAGGTGGATTTTGGGGTCCTGCAGTTTTCCACCTATCTCCTCCTCTACTGCAGCTGTTGGACCAGCAGGCTGGGGGGTGAGCCAAGCATGAAAGCAGTACCGCGTTGCCATTTAGATTGTCATTTAACAAATTTGTTCGCCAAAAATGCTTGCTGACAATCCTGAATTCAATTTCAATATTTTTTTTTAAAAATCAATATCTTAGCCAAAAACAGAAAATTAAGTTGTTGACAATTATTTGTGACAAGTTTGGTATGGGGAAGGGAGTGGGCCAGTTTTCATCAGAGAAACAAAAAATGTTGACTGACTTTCCTATAGCCCTGTTACTGCTAAATAGAGCCCTCCAACAAGTGTAATATGCTCATCTCCTTACTAATGTATAGAGCAGGGGTCAGCAAAGGTGGCACGTGAGTTGATTTTTGATGGCACGCAGCAGTGGGCTGAGCCCACCACTGCTCTGGGGTTCCGGCTGCTGCCCCATTGCCACCCGGGGTCCCGGCCACCAGCCCCACTCAGCACCCACTGCTGGCCTGGGGACCCCTAAGGAACCCCAGGCTGGCAGCAGGCTGATACCCTAGCTGAGCCACTCAACCGGCTGTCAGCCTGGGGTTCTATTCACTCAGCTGGTAGCAGTCTGAGCTGGACTAAATTCAACGAAATAGGAAAACAAGAGCAAGTAATGACAAAGTGCAAGAACCTAGAGCAGTGGTCCCCACCCTTTTTCGTCTGGCGGTCACCAGATGAAGGACCGTGGCAGTGGATGAGCATCCACTGAAATGCCGCCGAATTTCGGCATTTCAGCAGTGACACCTCTGGATGACGCTGCTTATTGGCGGCAAGCAGTGTCATAAAGAGGCGTCACTGCTGAAATGCCGCCGAATATCGGTGGCATTTCGGCAAATGCTCGTCTGCTGGCCACTACGCAGGTGCACTGAGAGGCCCCTTTGGGCGCCATGGCACCCACAGGCACCACGTTGAAGACCCCTGACCTAGAGAGCGTCCTGAAGCACGGCGATCGTTTTGATTTAAATGGACTTGAACTGTACGAAGAATTGAGTACACTGTCATCAATGTTGCCACATGCAAAATCGATGATGGACATTGTACAGTTTACTCATACCAGCAAACTTTTTGACGCATATCCTAATGTGTACGTTGCCACTCGTATTCTACTGACAATTCCTGTAACAGTAGCATCAGGAGAATGGAGTTTCTCAAAACTAAAGCTCATTAAAAACTATCTCCGCTCTACAAGGAGTCAGGAACACTGGATTGGTCTTGCTATTCTTGCAATCAAACAAGACATCACTTTGTCTTTGTCATAAGATGACATTATTACTGATTTTGCAGCCAAAAAAGCCAGAAAGATTGCTTTTAATTAAAAACAAATCCTTGTTTCAATACCTCTTCATATAAATTTCCAATAAAATGTTGACAAATAAAAAAATATTATTTGCATCATTCTATCAAATCAGAATTTTTTCTATAGTGCTACCAATTTAGTGCTAGTCCATCAGCATTACAGTGTGCTTCATAAAGTTAAACTGGTTTTAATAACATGCACGTGGCAAGTTTTCCAATGGTGTAAGCTTATGTTTGTGTTGCTAAGAGCAAGACAGGCACAGGGGCACCAATTTAATAATCCCGCCTAGAGCACCATAAATCCTAAGGACGGCCCTGCACAACCACTGCTCTGTGTTCTGTCATCTGCCACCACTGAGAACAGCCAAGCTCCAGTCTCTTTGGAACCCCCCAGTTCCTGCAGCCTCTCCTCAGAAGTCATGTGCCCCAGCACCCTAATTATTTTTCCCTTTGCTGAACTAACTCTCTTCAATTTGTCAACATCCTTTCTGTAGTGAGGGGCCCAAAACTGGATGCAATACTCCAGATGTGGCCCCACCAGTGCTAAATAGAAGGGAATAATCACTTTTCTCAATCTGCTGGCAAGGCTCCTACTAATGCAGCCCAATATGCCATCAGTCTTCTTGGCAAGAAGGGCACACTGCTGACTCATATACAGCTTCTCGTCCACCATAATCCCCAGGTCCTTTTCTGCAGAACTGCCACTTAGCCAGTTGGTCCCCAACCTGTAGCTGTAAGGGGGAGGGATAGCTCAGTGGTTTGAGCATTGGCCTGCTAAACCCACGGTGGTGAGTTCAATCCTCAAAGAGACCACTTAGGGATCTGGGGCAAAAATTGGTCCTGCTAGTGAAGGCAGGGGGCTGGACTTGATGACCTTTCAAGGTCCCTTCTAGTTCTAGGAGATTGGTATATCTCCAATTATTACCTGTAGCAGTGCATGGGATCCTTTCACCCTAAGTGCAGGACTTTTAACTTGTCCTTGTTGGACCTCATCAGATTTATTTTGGCCCAATCCTCCAATTTGTCTTGGTCTCTCTGGACCCTAGCCCTACACTCCAGCATATCTACCTCTTCTCCTAGCTTAGTGTCATCTGCAAATTTGCTGAGTGTACAATCGCTTCCATTATTCAGATCATTTATTTTGTCACAGATATTTATAGTAAAAGTCAGGGACAAGTCACAGGCAATAAAGAAAAATTCATGGAAGCCCGTGACTTGTCCCTGACTTTTACTATAAATATTGTGACAATGTGGAGATATTGTGCAGCTGTTGAGCTGGCTCTGCCCCCACCCCACACTCTTGGGGGCTTGGAGGTCCAGTGTCTCCCTCCACCCATGTCTGGCATGTCTCCCCTGCCACTCTATCCCCTGCCCCCATCCCACAGTGTCAAGGAGCTCTGCAGTCTGACTCAGGAAGTCCTCCTCCCCCAGCCCCTCCTTGAACCAAAACTGATCAGAAGAAAGACAGTGGGAGACACACCTAAGCCCCTCCAGAAAAGGGTGATATTATTAAGGAAACTCCCCAGCCTCATTTGCTTCAAAGATGGGAAAGGGAGGCATCTCTATTAGCATACAGAATGGAGAACAGAGATTCCAAGGCAAGAACCGCACCGAACTCTGGGATCGGGAAAGCAGGGAAGCATTGCATGATGGGAAATCTCTGCTCCAGATGGAAATTAACCCATGCCTGCACACACCCAGCTCAGAAATTATCAGATCCATTCTAGTAATAAATCCTCTATTGATATCCAAAATACTGAAACAACCTAATTGCATTAGGAGCCCCCGCGAAGGAACACCGCCCATAGCCAGGAATGATCAGTTCTTACTGTGTAGCCTGGACCAAACAACTTTGTTATACTACCTTAAATCATCGGTTTACCCATAAACAAATCTAGTGTTCATTGTTATTTCCCTACAAAACCCCCTTACCACCGCCCAAGTAAATGTTCTAATGCCTGGATCCAGACTCTGCATCAGTTCCATTGTTTCTGACTGATTGTGCTGTGGTCTCTCTACCTGTCTCCAGCACTCTGGACCCCCCACGACCAACACCACTTGGGAACCCTGATATTCAAGCTTCAGAGAGTGATGAGATCTCTCTTTCTCTCTCTCTCTTACTCTCTCTCTCTCTGTATAGCCTCCTGACAATAGGCATGTGCAGCACACAGCCAGGGCACAAACCCCGGTCCGGGGGGCAGGAACTAGTGATCCCTGCCGCTCACTGTGCCACCGGGTTCCCCGGGACGTGCCACTCCCCGCTACCTGCACTGGCCTCTGCCTCCTGTGCCGCTCTGAGCCTGGCCCAGCCAAGCAGCCTTTAAAGGAGCGGCTGAGCCAGCACCTCCTGCAGCCCCTGGGGGCTCCGCCTGCCCACCTGGGAGAACCACCCCAAGGCTGGAGGGGGGAGCCCCTCTCTCCCAGTTGTGAGCGGGCTGCAGTGCCACCCTTCACGCCCCCCCGAGAGCCGCCTTGACCTCCGTCCACACGCTCCCTGCGGCTGCCTTTTTTTTTCCCTTCGGCAGTCGGGCCTCTGTTTTTTGTGTGTGTTTGACAGTGACTTCAAAGTCTTCAACTGGATCCTACTTCTTGTGAAATCTTCTCCATTACTGCATGTTGCACAGGACTCCCCTCCATGAAGGCATAAAGAGTCTGAATAACACCAAAAAAATCAAAGACAGTTCTGTTTTGTTTACTTGAAGTGCATGCACCTATTAGGATGAGGTTCAAACAATACACATAACAGCGTACATAGAGTATTTCACTGTTTTTTCCTTTACAATTCATTTGAACTCCCACAGTACATCCAGACACAGTAGATGCGCCATCAAAATAGACAGACATCACTGATGACCAATCAATTTTAAGAATGCCAAGGACATCATTTAACTGGTCAAAAATAGACTGAGCATCAACTGTTAATAGTCTTTGAACACACACAAAATGTTCAACTGGACTATATTTTTCATTGTCAAAATACCGTATCACAATGGACATCTGTTTATGGTGTCCACAGTCAGTAGTGTCGTCGGCAATTATTGAGACCATGTTTCCATTTAGTGAAGACACAATCTTTTTTTGCACAACATTGTGCAAGGCCACTATTAAATCATTTTGGATGCAATTACTCAGATAGGTAGCGTTTTGAGGAGATTGTTGCACATGCTTTGACATTACAGGATCCTGTTTTTGGAGAATATTAACAAGATTTAGAAATAAACCTTTCTCAAAACTGTCAGCTTTTTCATTGTGACCCCTGAATGGTCTCCCACCTTTTGCCAAACGCAGAACAATGTCAATCAGTCGCTCCATTACACTTCGGTTATGGCACCGTTCTTCTTCTTGTTTAGACAGATAAGCCTGCTTGCACTCATCCAACAATATAACAATAGGCTTCCCTTCATTAAAACTTGACCATGAAGAACCGCTCAACACATGAGATTTTGACAGTTGGTGGTTTTTAAAACATTCGTTAGCCCTATGCCAGTTTCTGAATCCCTTATCAATAAATGCTGGATCAATGTGACCTTTGTATTAGAGGAGAAGAAAAGGCACTAAAAGCAAAATGCTGCGTCCTTTGAGGGGCTGTATTCCAACTACCTATACTTTTCATACCATACTAATGATCTTTAACAATATGTTCTGACTAATCATGCTAATCTCCTGGAGTATGTTCACACACATACCCAGTGTCTGTTGCTTCTTAGGAGTTCCTGTGTGTTAGCAACGCTAGTAATACCTTTGCAAACATCATGTATTGGACAGTGAAATTGTAAGTATCTGCTGTAATACATGGCCTGACTTTGGTTCACAGCGTGGCCGGACTTTGCTGATTATGGTTCAGGCCTCAAGTCTTACACCAGGCCCAGTGCCCCAGCTCTCTCTCTCGCCTACGCAACCCAACCACCTCCATTGAACTCACACAGGCCGGATGCAATCCGCTAGGCCCAGCAGTGAGCCCTGGACACGTCACCAGGAAGAGCTTCATAGTTCTTATCTTGGCTACGCCCGGCTGTGACCAGCTCCAGCAAAGCAATAGCTCCAGGCTCACAGGGCCCTTGAAGGTGGGAAGGTTGGGCAAACAAAGAGGTAGACTAACAAGCCAGGGGCACAGGGACTGCCCAGACCCAAGGATAGGTTAATGGAGGATAGGTCCATCAATGGCTATTAGCCAGGATGGGCAGGGATAGTGTCCCTAGCCTATGGCACTGTTGGAAGACAGGATACTGGGCTAGATGGACCATAGATCTGACCCAGACTGGCTGTCCTTTTGACCCAGCTGGGGATTATGTCAGGGTAACTGAGGCTGTTCCTAGGGTCAGGTCTGTCAAATAGTCATCAAGAGGTTTTTTTATGGATATAAAAAAAACTGGTTAAAATTTTGTCTCCACTCCGCCTGATACCCAGTTAAAAACTCCATGATGTGACCATGGTTATAGCAACTTCCGTCCCTGGTCCTTCCACTTAAACAGACAACACTGACCCAATGGACACTAGCCAAAGTGGAAGGGCAGGAAAGGAGACTTATGTTGCCAAATGACCAACAGAGGGAAGTGGGAAGGGAGGTGAAGCTGTAAAATGGTGTTGAGCAGAGAGCACTGAAGAGAAGAGGACCTCTGTGCTGCATAATGAGCTGTGGCTAGTAGCAGATGTTATGGAGTGAGTTATGGGCTGTTAGTTATACTAAATAATGGCTACCAGGTGCCATGAGAGTCAAGCTATAGCAAGAAGAATCCATAGAGGAAAGGAGAGCAACAGGCTGTCATTCTGGGAAATTGACACTTGACAGCCGCAGAGTAGAGGAAATGGGACGGGGGGGGGGCGGGGTGGTGTCAGAAATACTGACCAGTGACCAAGATTTCTATAGCCAATACAATAATGCAAAAGTTATACTGTAAAATGGCCATATGATGGCAGCATGTCTTGAATACTAATAAAGGGGCAGTGCAAGTATATTATAAGTGGCCATGATCTTGGACAGGCATCTCCCAAACATGTAAGCTGGTTTTTGTCCGTGTGTAGCAGGGTGACCACCCACTCCAGGGTTGGAAAAGCCCTGCAGAGGGCTGGGCCTGGGCAAGGTAAAATGCTGGCTGATTGGGGGAAGTGGCTGCAGCTGGGGCCACCCCCCAAACTGAGGAACAGGGCCTTCCAAGAAGCCCAGGGAAGCCGGAAGGGTCAGTCTCCCTCTGCCTGTAGAGGGAGATGGGCCTGGCTGCAGGGTACCTGAGTTGAGCAGGGCTGGGGAACTCCAGCCTGGAAAGCCACAGGCTGCGGCTTAGCACAAAGCCATCAGGTACTGGGTGTTGCAGGGGACAGCCCAGGGGTAAGCAAAGGCAGCACGTCCAAACCCTAACTTGCCAGTGATGAGTAGGCTGTTACTGCAGTCTGCCCAAAGCATGGGCGCTAGACGATGACTGGCGGTAGCCTGATACTAAGGCGAGGTGGGGATAATGGGTTGGGGGTTCCCCTGGGATGGGGAGACCCAGAACTGTGGGAGTACTGCCAGGGGGCAGCACCCCAGTTAAAGGGGCACCGGGGTTCAGGGAGGGACATGGGGGCCAGAGAACAGGTGGATCACTGGCCTGCAGAGGGCACTGCTGGCTGGCAAAATAGCTAATTCCCTGAGAGACCAGCAGGAGGTTGCCGCAGGGGTGAGTCCACATGTCTACACCATGATCTAAAGTATTTTCCTCAATGGATCATTACACTAACAATGATGTACAATGGGAGTTGTATGATTGCAAGTCATGCTGGGTATTGTTAGCTACAAACTTTGGAGGCACAAAATGAACCAAGTGGGAGAAAGGTTGAAGTGGGACCATATTGAAAAGCATGAAGAAAGAATACAAATATAAGAGAGCATTTACACTTATTAAATCGAAGGGGAAGCCCATTTTCCAAAGGTAGATCACATGCACCAGCTCATCAATGTTCTAAGACAGATCGCAGCAGCTGCTCGTCCATTCAGGTAAATGCAGGTGTCTTCGCTGAGCAGATCCAGTTTCTACTGAATAATGAGACCCAGTTACCTCAATGGAGGAAACCGAGTCCTCGCCACTGTAACCCTTCTGCCCCTCTGAGTTGGCAGCAACAAGGGCCGGGTTCAGTATCCAGGGGTTCCGTTTCAATAACACAATGCAAAACCGGCTCGAGCCCCCACCCAGTGACCTGGGACAATTACCTACCACCCCCCCGGGCGCCTCTAGGAGGCAATACTTCCCCACTCGCAAGCACGAAGTCTGAGTGTAGCAAAATCCTTTTAATAAAGGAGGGAAACAATGTGGCATCACGTTGGAGAGACACCACAAACAGGACTATACACAAACCATAAGCAAAACCCCCCTCCAAGTACATTTGGCACTGTCCTTAGGGTCTTAAGTCCAATCACCCCAAAGTCCAACAACCCAAAAGTCTCAGTCTCCGGTCAGTGCCACCCCAGAGTTCAAAAGTTTATCTGCAGAGTTTTACCCCCCCCCAGCCTGGGTGGAAATGGGGGGGGGCACACACAGGGTGCTAGGGACACCTTACGTGGGCCAGGGCCGACTGCCCGCTTCTCCGTGGAGTTCTGCTGCAGCCTTCACCACGACTGGCTCCACTCCACCAGCTGTGCCGCTCCTCCAGCAGACCCGTGAACCACGTCAGCCGTCCCCCACAAACCGCTCCACACTGCTCACTGTTCCATGGGCTGCTCCAACGTGCTGCAAACTGCTTCGCTCTGCCAGCTGCTTGGTGATAGATCTTCAGGCTCTCCTACCACTTAACACAGCACTCAGTGATCTTAGCTTAGTAAGCTTAGCTCTTTTAGTGATTTCAACTTGTAGTAGGAGAGCCCCACTGCCACATGGCCCAACGTGAATTCAGGTCAGCAGCCTCTAGATGGACTCCTAAAGGATTCAAAATTAGCTCTGATCTTTAACAGTGGAGAGAGGAGGAAGTGCAATTGGTGTTCCAGGCCCTCAAAAGGGGCCCATACCATCAGGTACACACACCAGTCCCCAGCCTCTCTCCCTTCACTGGGTTTTGGAACCCCTGTCCCTTGTCTGGCAAGTACTATTTAATGTAGGTTGAGTCATTTCTGTCATAAAGCAGTCTCATAGTTCCTCATTCACATAATTAAGGTAACAGCCCCTTTTTTTCCTTCCTGCCCCAATAACAAAGAAATTGGGGATTCCACAGTGTGAAAATAACCTTCCCATGCTGCTGTGTGTTATGCTAAGTGGAGTGGGTTTACCAATGCAAATGCACATTCCTAAAATTCCTTTGCCCACTCCTCATAATGTACCACCAGATGTCAGGGTAGGGCTCATCCTGACTCTGCTTACATCCTCCCCCCAGCCGAGAATTTGTCGTCCCGACAAATCACATTCCCTACTATACCAACTTACTGGTCCTCCAAAGGGCCTCAGATAGCCCACTTTAGCTTTCACAAACCTGTGTGCTAAAGGTATTGGCTCCTCACTAATCACCCCAGGTGCATCGTAAGTTAGCCGTTTCACTGGTCTTATTACTCTGTCTCGCCTATGAAGAAACTCTGTTGCTGTGGTAGGGGGGACATCCTCTTGAGTGACGGATGGGGAGGTTTCCTGTGAGTTCCCCTCAGATACTGGCATAGGCCCCTGCATTTCTAGTTCTAACCGTGGAGGATCGAAGGTGCTTGGGACATCTTCCATCTGTATGTCGCCAGTGTCCAATAATCTGTAAGTCATTACATGGGGGTTCCACCAGTGGCTCAGGAGTGTCAGGAATGGGCCTAAATACTTCTGCCATAGGGTTTAGGGCGGAAGAGGAGGTAGTCTCTTTTGATTCAGCTGATCGAGACTGCAATCTTGTCTTCATCCGAGGATACACCATGGTTGTGTCTTCCTCCTCAGATTCACTCTCAGATGTGCTGAGTAGGGGTAGGTTAGCTGCAGGAGGCTGGCTGTCCACGTTGGGAAGTGGCTTTGGTACAGCACCTTCGTTCTGCCCAATTGCCCTGTTGTGGCCCATCTCATAAGGGCTGCCTACCAATTCCCCCACCGGGAGCAAAGGTTTCTATGCACGGTCTTTGTCTGCCCTGGACCCTCTTCAGGTTTGATCTTGTAGACCGGCAGGTCTCCTAGCTTTTCCATCACCAAGTAAGGTATTGCCTTCCATCTGTCAGCTATCTTGTGTTTGCCAGCAATACCCAAATTTCGCAGCAGGACTCTGTCCCTGCCTGGAGCTCTTGCGGACGTACTCTAGCATCATATCGATGTTTGTTACGATCTGCATTCTTCTGAGCTGCAGATGCAGCTAAGTGGTAAGCATCCCGCAGCTTTTCTCGTAGTCGGGATACATATTGCTGATGGGTTTCATAGCTATCGCCATCCTCTGATACACCAAAGCACAGGTCTATGGGTAATCTTGGTTCTCGCCCAAACATCAAGAGATATGGGGTGACTCCCGTAGCATCATTCTTGGTGGCGTTGTAGGCGTGCACCAGAAATGCAACATGTTGGCTCCAGGTTGCCTTCTGCTCTGGCCGCAAAGTCCCTAACATATCCAACAGGGTTCGGTTGAACCTCTCTGGCTGAGGGTCACCCTGCGGGTGATAAGGCGTTGTCCTCGACTTTTTAATTCCTGCTATCCTCAGCACCTCCTTCAGAAGGTGACTCTCAAAGTCTCGTCCCTGATCCGAGTGTATCCGGGCTGGGAATCCATAAACTGAGAAATATTTTTCCCAAAGTACCCGAGCGACAGTGGTGGCCCTCTGATCACGTGTGGGATATGCCTGCGCATATCGCGTATAATGGTCGGTCACGACCAGAATGTTCCCAATATTCCTCTTGTCCACTTCTAAAGACAAGAAATCAATGCAAACCAGCTCCAGAGGTTTGTTGCTGGTAATGTTCTTCAGATATGCAGCCCTCGTGGGCAGAGTTTTCCTTTGAACACATCGAGCGCAGGTCTCACATTTCCTGCGAACATCTTCAGCCATCCGGGGCCAATAGAACCTACTTCGGATAAGTTCCAGGGTCCTCTCCATCCCTAAATGTCCAAAGTCATCATGCAGGGCCCTCATGGCCAGGCCTCTGTACTCTTTTGGCAGCACTAGTTGGTTCCGTTGCCTTTGTAGAGGGTCTGTGGTCACACGGTGTAGCACTCCTGAATCAGTTTTAGCTTGGTCCATTCTCTCAATAGTAGTTTGCCCTCTGGGGTAGGTGGGACAACTGCAGCTGGGCCTCGCCCCTCCCTTTTGGCAAGTAGCGTATCACGAATGTCAATATCTTGCAGCTGGGCTTCCTGCCAGTCAGCCGCATTGAGCACGGGCAAGGGAGATTGGTCCAAAGCAATATAGTTCACTGAAGCAGAAGGCACGCATTCAGGGGGCAGTCCCAAAGCTTCAGCAACGCATCCATGAAGGCTCTCATGGGCCTCTGGCTCTCGGCGACTCACACTGCAAATAGCTCTCACTCCATCCGTGGGTATCACAGCAACTCCTGGTGCTTGTGGACGCCTGGACAATGCATCTGCATCTACATTGCTTCTCCCTGATCGGTATTGAATGCTGAAGTCATAGCTAGCCAAAGCGGCCACCCATCTTTGCCCTGTAGCATCCAGTTTAGCACTTGTTAACACATAAGTCAGTGGGTTGTTGTCTGTCCACACCTGGAACTGAGCACCATACAAGTAGTCTCGAAATTTCTCAGTGATGGCCCATTTCAAGGCCAAGAACTCCAGCTTGTGGGTGGGATAGTGTGTTTCACTATCAGACAGTCCTCGGCTGGCAAAGGCTACCGGTTTACGCGTGCCTTCCGCCTCCTGGTACAGTACTGCTCCCAGACCCTCCAAACTGGCATCTGTATGCAGGATAAATGGTTTGCTTGGGTCAGCAAAGACTAGGACAGGGGCATGAGTTAGGCAAGTAATGATTTCTCGAAAAGCCTTTTCACATCTCTCATTCCACCGTGGCCCAAAGGGTTCGAAGGGGCCATAGTGTCCCTGCACGGAAGGCCTTTTATTCCTGGTCTTAGATTTGTTCTTGCTGGACTGATATCCCCTGGTAAGATCATTGAGGGGTTTTACAATTGTAGCATAGTTTTTTACAAATCTGCGGTAGTAGCCACTAAACCCAAGGAAAGTCTTGAGTTCTCTGTAGTTGCTTGGACGTGGCCATGTAGTGAGTGCTTCTATTTTATCAGGATCAGTACTCACACCCTCTTGGGACACGATGTGGCCCACATACTTCACTGAGGTCCTGCAGAACTGGCATTTGTCAATTGAAAGCTTCAAACCATAATCCTCCAACCTATCAAGCACTTTAAGAAGTCTTTCTTCATGCTCTTCCAAAGTTCTTCCAAACACAATCAGGTCATCCAAATAAACTAACACTTGCAGTAAATTCATGTCTCCCACAACTTTCTCCATAAGACGTTGAAATGTGGCAGGTGCTCCAGAAATCCCTTGGGGCATGCGTTCGAACTGATAAAACCCTAATGGGCAGATGAAGGCTGTCTTCTCCTTATCTTCTTCACCCAGAGGGATCTGGTAGTATCCACTCCGAAGATCCAACACAGAGAACCACTGGCTTCCCAGTAAACAGTCTAAAGCAGCTTGGACTCGAGGCATTGTGTACTGATCAACCACTGTACGCCGGTTCAGGGTGCGGTAGTCAATACACATCCGGATTTTCCCATTCTTTTTACGGACCACCACAATGGGTGAGGCGTATGAGCTGCGGGACTCTGTAATGATGCCATTTGCAGCCAGCTCTTGAAGATGTTGTCGCACATCTTCCATCTCGGAGAGAGCAAGCCTCCTAGATCTCTCTCGGAAAGGTCGGGAGTCATGTAGTCTGATGTTGTGCTCTACTCCTTTTGCACATCCCACATCCCACTCATGCAGTGAGAACACCTTGGGTCTTTCACAAAGTTTCCTCCTCAGACGATCTTTCCACTCCTCCGACAATGGTGAATCTCCAAAGTCAAACTTTGCTGGGTCTATTGTCGGAACTTGAGTCTCACACTGGGGTTTCACAATTGATTCAGGCTCGAAGAGGTCTGCTATCTTTTGTCCTTGCTTCACAACAACATCTCGACTTGTTTCATTAGCAATCAGTATAGTCACCTTTTCCTGGGCTTCAGCAGGTAGGGTTATGACTCCACTGGGGACCAGCACTCCTTCCGGGAGCTCTCCTTCAACTGGCTGCTCTATCATTGCTAATGTCCCTTTACTGCCTTTCAGCCTGGTACTCATGACAAGCACCTCTTGCTCTGTCCTTGCGGGCACTACTAAGGGGGTTGTGCCCATGTACTTCAGTGCCCCAATCGGTAGCTCAGATGTCTCCGTTTTAGCACTCTCAATCTTCCTATAGGCTTCAGCACAAAGCGTATGGATCATCAGGGTACTCAGGTACTGGTCCCCAGCCCGTCGTCTGCAGTAATCCGCGAGCACCTTGAAGAGACTGGAGTTGGTCCCTATCAGCACAGACACATCAGAGGTCCCTTTAGGGTCAGGGCATATTAAGGCAGCTGTGTCTACCTCTTCCGTTACCCCAGCAACCTCTTCTGGGAATTCCAGGTGCACTATGACATACCCTTGGTAGGGGTATTCATCCATGCTGAGGCCACACAGACCAATGCCAGTCAGTGGCTGTATAGGCAGGTGCCTAAGCATCTGTTGGTAGAATGACTGAAATATAATAGTCACTTGAGATCCAGTGTCAAGCACGGCTTTACACTCCACCCCTTCAATCCTCACCATGACCTCTGCTCGCGGCCCTATCAGTCCTGCAGGGATCCCAGCTGGACGGTCTCTTTTGGGGGAATCTTCAAATCCTGTAGGTCTAGGTGGTCTCTGTCCCCAGACCTTCCGGCCGCTACTGGGTCTCTCCCAACTGCTCCTCAGCTTTTCGTACACTAAGGAGGGGTTCTCTTCCTTATGGCAGTTAGTAGCACTGTGCCCATCCTGGCCACACCGATAGCAAAAGAATTGCCCTTTCCCCCTTCGCCGGGGTGGGACAGTGGCTCTAGATACTGACTTCTCCATTGTCACAGTCTGAGGCTCCTTATTCCTGGAAATCTTAGCTCGGTCAACGGTGCTTTGCAGCTCAGCTATCCGTTCTGTCAGGACCTGCATTTGTTGGGCAAGTTCCTCTGTAGTGCTCACCATCAGTACACTGGCCATTTGCAGTGGCGTTGTGCTGGCTGGTTCCAATGTTTGGGCTTCCCAACACTCGCTGGCAGCCTGCCTTTCTTCCTCTTCCCTGACCTCCTTTATCAGCTGGGAGTAACTTGGGGGATGATCCTGCCGTTCTCTTAGTCGGAGATGAAGTAGGATCGGGTTCTGATACCGAGTCCCTCTTACAACTTGAGCCAGTCTGGTCTGATCCATCTGCTCAGCAGTCACTGCTCCCCTCATAACAGCTCTCTGAAGCAGTCTCTCCAGCCTCTGTATATAGGCTGAAATTTTCTCACCCCTTTCCTGTCGGGAATCAAGGAATTTACAGTAACTGTCTTCAGGGCTCTCTATGCTTCCAAAGGTATTATCAAGGGCCTCTAGGCAGTCCTTCACACTGACCTTAGGGTCAATGAGCTTCAGGGTGCGAAGCACATCTAATGCTGGGCCACTAAGGCTCTCTATTAGACACCTTCGCTTTTCTACATCAGGTACGGCCCACTCCCGCAGCATTTCAGTGGTATGCTCCAACCAGGGTTCAAACTCCTCTTCCCCAGCAAATAACCTTAACTTACGACAAGAGTTTGACGTAGCATAGGCCAACACAATCTTTTCCAATATATGCCCCAGTGCTTGTGCCCAATCATTGGCTGAGGCTGCCGCCCCTGAGCTAGGGGCTGCAGGACTGGGGCCCAACAAATCCGACATATTAGCCATTATACAAACAGTAATTCCCTCAAAATATAAAGACAATTGTTTCCCAATACAGTGGAACACTCAACAGGTGCTTGCGAGGGGTACTGACCCAGGGATCCCGGACGAGCCCCCAAAAATGTAACCCTTCTGCCCCTCTGAGTTGGCAGCAACAAGGGCCGGGTTCAGTATCCAGGGGTTCCGTTTCAATAACACAATGCAAAACCGGCTCGAGCCCCCACCCAGTGACCTGGGACAATTACCTACCACCCCCCCGGGCGCCTCTAGGAGGCAATACTTCCCCACTCGCAAGCACGAAGTCTGAGTGTAGCAAAATCCTTTTAATAAAGGAGGGAAACAATGTGGCATCACGTTGGAGAGACACCACAAACAGGACTATACACAAACCATAAGCAAAACCCCCCTCCAAGTACATTTGGCACTGTCCTTAGGGTCTTAAGTCCAATCACCCCAAAGTCCAACAACCCAAAAGTCTCAGTCTCCGGTCAGTGCCACCCCAGAGTTCAAAAGTTTATCTGCAGAGTTTTACCCCCCCCCAGCCTGGGTGGAAATGGGGGGGGGCACACCAGGGTGCTAGGGACACCTTACGTGGGCCAGGGCCGACTGCCCCGCTTCTCCGTGGAGTTCTGCTGCAGCCTTCACCACGACTGGCTCCACTCCACCAGCTGTGCCGCTCCTCCAGCAGACCCGTGAACCACGTCAGCCGTCCCCCACAAACCGCTCCACACTGCTCACTGTTCCATGGGCTGCTCCAACGTGCTGCAAACTGCTCCACTCTGCCAGCTGCTTGGTGATAGATCTTCAGGCTCTCCTACCACTTAACACAGCACTCAGTGATCTTAGCTTAGTAAGCTTAGCTCTTTTAGTGATTTCAACTTGTAGTAGGAGAGCCCCACTGCCACATGGCCCAACGTGAATTCAGGTCAGCAGCCTCTAGATGGACTCCTAAAGGATTCAAAATTAGCTCTGCTCTTTAACAGTGGAGAGAGGAGGAAGTGCAATTGGTGTTCCAGGCCCTCAAAAGGGGCCCATACCATCAGGTACACACACCAGTCCCCAGCCTCTCTCCCTTCACTGGGTTTTGGAACCCCTGTCCCTTGTCTGGCAAGTACTATTTAATGTAGGTTGAGTCATTTCTGTCATAAAGCAGTCTCATAGTTCCTCATTCACATAATTAAGGTAACAGCCCCTTTTTTTCCTTCCTGCCCCAATAACAAAGAAATTGGGGATTCCACAGTGTGAAAATAACCTTCCCATGCTGCTGTGTGTTATGCTAAGTGGAGTGGGTTTACCAATGCAAATGCACATTCCTAAAATTCCTTTGCCCACTCCTCATAATGTACCACCAGATGTCAGGGTAGGGCTCATCCTGACTCTGCTTACACCACCAAACCCTGAAAATTAAGAGGTCATCCCTCAAAACGTGAGCTATCCTGTGGTTACAGGTGAGCACCCTCTTCCTGATTGCATTTCTACACCACCTTCCTAACAGGGGCATGAATGATCCGGCTTAGTGTGAGCCCCAATCACAGAATCAGAGAACTGGAAGGGACCTCGAGAGGTCATCTAGTCCAGTCCCCTGCACTCAAGGCAGGACTAAGTATTATCTAGACCAGTGGTTCTTAACCTGGGGTTCACGCACCCCCTGGGGGTGTGAGATGCCCTTTCTGGGGATGCCAGATCTTTTTAGAAGGTAAATCATCTTAAACACAAATTAAGCACAGGCATGTAAGTACAACTACTTTGATTCATCAAACCTATGTCTTTATTAACATTATACATTTATTAATGATTACTGTAATATACAAAAAAAACCAAAATAATTTCAAGTTTTTAAGCTAATTGTACTAAAATTATTGAGACAATGAAGCTTGAGAATTTCTTGTGTGCTCAACCAGCACTGTTTCCAGAAGTGGCGAAGACAGCTCTGGAGATCCTTGTGCCATTTGCGACTTTCATCACTCTTACACATCAAAACAAAGGCCAGAAACTGCCTACATGCAAGTGATGACGTGTGTGTCTATTTCAAAAAAAGTTCCTTGTTTCTCACACATCATTGAACAAAAGCAACAGCAGAAAAGTCACTGAGCTTGTAAACTTAAAAAAAGTGTGTAATTTTTCATGTATTCTTAATTTAACTGTGAAATTAAAATAAATATATAATTCTCTTTCATTCTCTAGTTATGATACATCCAGGTTTAAAGAATTGACCTACTTCAGTGATTTTTGATAAGGGGTGCAAGAATATATTTTGAGAACCACAGGGGTGCAGGCTGCAGTAAAGGTTAAGAACCACTAATCTAGACAATCCCTGAGAGGTGTTTATCCAATCTGCTCTTAAAAATTTCCAACGATGGAGATTCCACAACCTCCTTTGGCAATTTATTCCAGTGCTTAACCACTCTGACTGTTAGGAGGTTTTTCCTGATGTTGAACCTAAACCGCCATTGCTGAAATTGCTTCTTGTCCTATACTCAGAGGTTAAGGAGAACAATTTTTATCCCTCCTCCTTGTAGCAACCTTTTAAATACTTGAAAACTCTTATGTCCCCTTTCAGTCTTCTCTTCTCCAGATGAAACAAACCCAATTTTTTCAATTTTCCTTCATAGGTCATGTTTTCTAGACCTTTAATTATTTTTTTGCTCTTCTCTAAACTTTCTCCAATTTGTGCACATCTTTCCTGAAATGTGGCACCCAGAACTGGATACAATACTCCAGTTGAGGCCTAATTAGTGCAGAGTAGAACAAAAGAATTACTTCTCGTGTCTTGCTTACAACACTCTTGCTATTACATCCCAGAATGAGTTTTTTTTTTGCAACAGTGTTACACTGACTCATATTTAGCTTGTGATCCACTATGACCCCCAGATTCCTTTCTGCAGTACTCTTTCCTAGGCAGTCATTTCCCATTTTGTATGTGTGCAACGGATTGTTCCTTTCTAAGTGGAGTACTTTGCATTTGTCCTTATTGAATTTCATCTGATTTACTTTAGACCATTTCTTCAGATTGTCCAGATCATTTTGAATTTTAATCCTATCCTCCAAAGCACTCGCAACCCTTCCCAGATTGGTATCATCTGAAAGCTTTATAAGCATACTCTCTGTGCCATTATCTAAATCATTGATGAAGATATTGAACAGAACAGACCCAGAACCGATCCCTGCGGGAGCCCACTCGTTATGCCCATCCAGCATGACTGTGAACCACCGATTACTACTCTCTGGAAAAAGTTTTCCCATCAGTTATGCACCCACCTTATAGTAGCTCCATCTAGGTTATATTTCCCTAGTTTGTTTATGAGAAGGTCATGCGAGACGGTGTCAAAAGCCTTACTAAAGTCAAGATATACCACATCTACCACTTCCCCCCATCAACAAGGCTTGTTACTCTGTCAAAGAAAGCTATCAGGTTGGTTTGACTCAATTTGTTCTTGACAAATCCATACTAACTGTTACTTATCACCTCATTATCTTCTAGGTGTTTGCAAATCTATTGCTTAATTATTTGCTCCATTATCTTTCTGGGTACAGAAGTTAAGCTGACTGGTCTGTAATTCTCCAGGTTGTCCTTATTTCCCTTTTTATAGACATGCACTATATTTGCCCTTTTCCAGTTTTCTGGAATGTCTCCCATCTTCCATGATTTTCAGTGGGGTGGTGAGTGGTGGTAGAGTCTTACTAGACTGGATTACACATGCCAGATTGTTTCTAGACTCTGATTTCAGGGACAGCATCTTCCTCCCAACACCCCAGTGCCTTTCTTGCTCCTCTATTATCATCCCACATTTATTATGGAGTGAGGAGGGTTGCACATCAGCCTGGTTCTGCCTCTTCCTAAGACCCACCCTCCAGAGAGCTGTATTTTATTACTGCTACATAGCTAATGTCGGGAAACAGAAAAGGGATTGTCATTCCCTCACCACATCACCATCAGAGGAACTAAGGGAGAATTTACACCACTTCATAAATTATAACAAACTGATCTCTTGTGAAGGGTTAAAAATTGTTCCTTTTCTACATGTACTGAAAGGCTGAATATACCAGGATATATTGTTCAATCTATAGGGGGAGGGATAGCTCAGTGGTCTGAGCATTGGCCTGCTGAGCTCAGTCCTTGAGTGGGCCATTTCGGGTTCTGGGGGAAAAAAAAAAGTTGAGGATTGGTTCTGTTTTGAGCAGGCGGTTGGACTAGATGACCTCCTGAGGTCCCTTCAAACCCTGATATTCTATGATTTATTTCCATTAATTCTAAGAGAAGATCAGTGCCTACAGACACTAGACCACATTGGAAATCTCAATCCAAGATTTCAGTTGATGTATTTATTGATTTTGGCTCGTAAGACATGGCATGATTCTGAGCATTGTCAGAAGTGAAATACAGCATTTAAGCATCAGTGTTACACTCTGGTATGTCACCAGATGGGATATGATATGACAGATAAGATCATTTCTCTGTCTATCAGTACTTGACTACCAGGGAACCTGGCTGTTATAGTAACCATTGGTATCCACATACACCCCCTCTTCCTCATCAGAGCAGTGTTCTGTCCTCAGACTGAGACTCGTGGCACTTTGCTCTGAAATCTATGTTTAGTTTTAAATTTTCATCCCGTAACAAGGAGAGGGAGTGCGTTTCTGAATATTTATGGAATTAATTCATGAGATTTGATTAACTTTTAACTCTATGTTCTTTCAACTCAGTTGCACAGGGTGATTTATTGTTCCTGGACTCAAACCATGGCAGACAGAGACTGGGGAAACCAAATGGCCATCACAGAATTCATCCTTCTGGGATTTGGGGATCTCCCTGACCTGCAAATTCTTCTCTTCCTGATGTTCCAAGTGATCTACATGGCAACCGTGGCTGGGAACACCCTCATCGTGGTGCTCATTGTGGCTGACCAGCACCTTCACACCCCCATGTACTTCTTCCTGGGCAACTTGTCCTGCTTGGAGACCTGCTACACCTCAACCATCCTGCCCAGGTTGCTGGCCAGTCTCCTGACTGGGGACAGAACCATCTCAGTCAGTGGCTGCTTCACACAACTGTATTTCTATGGTTCTCTGGGATGTTCAGAATGCTATCTCCTAGCAGCGATGTCTTATGATCGGTATTTAGCAATATGTAAACCCCTGCACTATTCAACTCTTATGAATAGTAGGTTTTGCCTCCAGTTGGCTGCTGGGTCATGGTTAAATGGTTTTTTGGCTATTACCATCTTTGTCTTATTTCTATCGGAGTTAATATTCTGTGGCCCAAATGAAATTGACCATTTCTATTGTGATGCCATCCCACTGATGGAACTCTCCTGTAGTGACACCCACCAGGTCATATTGGTGGATTTCATAATAGCCTGTGTATTCACCCTGCCTCCATTCCTACTAACCCTGACATCCTACCTGTGCATCATTTCCACCATCCTGAGAATCCCTTCCACCACTGGGAGACAAAAGGCCTTTTCCACCTGCTCCTCTCACCTGATTGTGGTGACAATTTTCTATGGATCCATAATGACTATGTATCTGCTACTGAAACATGATAAACTGAAAGACCTGAACAATGTGCTCTCTCTTTGCTACACAGTCCTGACTCCCCTGGTAAACCCCCTCATCTACGGCCTGAGAAACAGAGAGGTCAAGGAAACCTTGTGCAAAGGAGTCAGTAAATGTGGCTTTCACAAAAACCTGCAGATACACCTACATATTAATCAGCAAAGAATCCTGTGGCACCTTATAGACTAACAGACGTTTTGAAGCATGAACTTTCGTGGGTGAATACCCACTTCTTCGGATGCAAGCAGTGGAAATTTCCAGGGGCAGGTGTATATATATGCAAGCAAGAGGCAAGCTAGAGATAACGAGGTTAGATCAATCAGGGAGGATGAGGCACTGTTCCAGCAGCTGAGGTGTGAAAACCAAGGGAGGAGAAACTGGTTCTGTAATTGGCAAGCCATTCACAGTCTTTGTTTAGTCCTGAGCTGATGGTGTTAAATTTGCAGATGAACTGGAGCTCAGCAGTTTCTCTTTGAAGTCTGGTGCCTCATCCTCCCTGATTGATCTAACCTCGTTATCTCTAGCTTGCTTCTTGCTTGCATATATATACACCTGCCCCTGGAAATTTCCACTGCTTGCATCCGAAGAAGTGGGTATTCACCCACGAAAGCTCATGCTGCAAAACGTCTGTTAGTCTATAAGGTGCCACAGGATTCTTTGCTGCTTCTACAGAACCAGACTAACACGGCTACCCCTCTGATACTACATATTAATGTAAGTTGAGGTTTTCAAAGTTTCCTGGGTGATTTCAGCAATCAGCCCGCATTAAAATTAAGTTGAAAACTCCCTTTGAAAATGTCAGCACTCAGTGTTGTCCATCTCAGTGGAAGGACCAAGGTGGTTAATGGCCATAACCATGTTTCCATCATGGAGTTTTTAACTGGGCAGTAGGCAAACTGGAGACAAAACTTTAACCATAAAAAAGCCATTTTTGATCTAAGTAAATGTTTGGACAATAAAAATAGTAACTCCTGGTGTTGCATATGTGGGGACATAAGCCTGGGAAATCTGCCACCCCTGAAATAGTGCTAATTGCCCGCATAGCCCTCTGCAAACCGACCACCTTCACTGCGCTCACACAGGCCGGACACAAACAACCAGGCCCCAGCAATGACCTCTGGACACTTCACTAGGAACAGAGTTATAGCTCTTATCTGTGACCAGCTCTGGCAAAGCAACTGCTCCAGGCTCACTGGGTCCTTAGAGGTGGGAGGTTGGGCAAGCACAGAGAAGTAGATGCACATGCCAGGTCCCTGGCATTGTCCAGACCAAGCTAGGGGTTTTCCAGGGCACACATAGAACTGAGACCAATTCTGCAGTTGGGTCTGTCAAATGGTCACTGATTAGGGACTCTGCCTGCAGCCCTTCAGGGCACCAACTGCTCTTCTTCCACCAACTGAGAAGTTCAAAGGGAGGCGACCTGTTACAATGAGTATCCCCAAAATTCACTGCAACTCACTGCAACAAGCACATGTCCCGAGAGGGCTAGTTCTCAAGTGCGTTGCAAAGCTACCACTTACCAACGGGCAAAACTCCTGTGGTGCCTAACACAGCAGTGCTGGCTCAGTTACTGGGAGCACGTCAGGGGTTGGCCAGATGAAGGGGACCTGGGCAACGGTGATGACGGTAGGGTTCCAACACAATGGAAGGGATGTTCCAAGGGACCTAATAGAGTTAGGCACCAAATCACTTTGAAATGGGAGTTGGACTCTTAACTTCCATAAAAAGAACAGGAGTACTTGTGGAACCTTAGAGACTAACAAATTTATTTGAGCATAAGTTTTTGTGGGCTAAAACCCACTTCTTAGATGCAGATACAGACTAACATGGCTGCTACTCTGAAACTTAACTTCCATAGATGCCTCTGAGAATCTCAGCCTGGAGAGCAATGGGGATTCGGTCATGGTAGGGTCAATCTACGTTTTTCCATTGGAAACAAATGCAGGGGATGGATGGGAAACCCCTGCTAATACTTTGAAAGCTGCTGCTGTTGTAGGTGCTCTCGTAGCCACTAATGTTGCAATCATGATGTGTGATTTAGTTCCTAGTGGCTATAATTTGGAACAGTGCACACCCAGCAGTAGGTAAGAAAAGAGACAAGATGAGATTATGCTGTGTAGGGCCACTAGAGGGCAGAGGAATGGGACAGGTGTAGCGGTGCTTCCCAGTGGACAGCAGCCAAAGTGGAAGGGCAAGAAAGGAGATGTTATGTTGCTAAATGACCAACCGAGGGAAGTGAAAAGGGAGGTGAAGCTGTATCATGGTGTATAAATGGTGAGTAAAGAGCACTGAAGAGAAAAGGACCTCGATGCTGTGTAATGAATGTGGATAGAAGCAGATGTTAAATAGTGAGAAATGGGCTGTTCTACTAAATAATGGGCACCAGGTGACATAAGAGGCGAGAATGGGAAAGCAAAAAGAAAAATGGCACTACAGGATAGCAGAGTAAAAGGCTGTCATGCTGGGAAATGGACACTAAATGGAATCAGAGTAGAGGAAGTGAGGGAGGGGAGAGGTCAGAAATACTGACTAGTGACCAACAGATTTCAGTGACCAATACAATATTGGGAATGTGGGTGGTAGCAAGCTGCAAGGCTGAGATATGGGCAGCTATTTCCAAAAATGCCCACTAGATGGCAGCATATCTTGACTACTAATAAAGGGGCACTGCAAGTACAAAAGAACCTCAGAGCTAGGAGCACCTTGGGAATGGAGGTTGTTCCTAACTCTGGAATGTTTGTAACTGGACAAATGTTATGGTGGTTCCTTCAGAAGTTTACAACTGAACATTGACTTAATACAGCTTTGAAACTTTACTATGCAGAAGAAAAAGGCTGCTTTTAATCATCTTAATTTAAATGAAACAAGCACAGAAAGTTTCCTTGTCACAGTTTTTTAATCATTCCCTTTAGTTTTTTTAGTAGTTTATGTTACTGTACTGTATTGGCTTTTAATTATTATTATTATTATTATTATTGGTCTTTACTGCTGCTTGATTGTGTAGTTCTGGTTCTAAATGAGGTGTGTGGTTGACTGGTCAGTTCATAACTCTGAGGTTCTACTGTACATTATAACAGCCCATCACCTTGGACAGGCATCTCCCAAGAATGGAAGCTTGTGTTTGTTCATGATCTAAAATATTTTCCACAAAGGATCGTTAGACTAAAAAATGATGCACAATGGGACTTGTATAACTGCAAGTCATATGGGGCATTGTTAGCTACAAAGCTTTGGAGACACAAAATGAACCAAGTGGGAGAAAGGTTAGAGTGGGACCATATTAAAAAGCATGAAGACAGAATACAAATATGAGGGAGCATTTATACTTGGTAAATCAAAGGGGAAGCCCCATTTCCAAACAAAGATCAAATGCACCAGTTCATCCCTTCAGGTAACTGCAGGTCTCGTCACTGAGAAAATCCAGTTTCTCCAGACAGAGGATAGACAAGAATCTCTGCTGAAGATTGTGAGTCCTGGCTGCTGACCACTGAGAAACAAGAGCTCATCACTTCAAGCTTGGGCTGTCCTGTGGTTACAGGTGAGCACCATCTTCCTGACTGCATTTCTATACCACCTTCTAAACAGGGGCATGAATATGCTTTGTGAATATTAGAGGGATGAGGCGGATGAGGTAATATCTTTTATTTGACCAACTCCTGTTGGTGAACGGGAGAAGTTTTTGAGCTATACAGAGCTCTTCTATAGGTGAATTCATACAGTTTTAGCCTCACCTTCCCACCGCAGTGCTAGTCAGTGTTCACAGCATCTTTTCACAGA
The DNA here is from genome assembly GCF_016161935.1 of Mauremys reevesii. Taxonomy (NCBI): domain Eukaryota; kingdom Metazoa; phylum Chordata; order Testudines; family Geoemydidae; genus Mauremys; species Mauremys reevesii. The sequence continues at coordinate 13,123,534 of NC_052637.1, read as the reverse complement.
GTTGGAGCTTGAGATCCATGTCTTGTTACAGGTCCTCAGTTGGGGATCTGCTCAAATGACAAAAATGGAGCTGCCTTGATTTACACCAGCAGAGGATCTGGCTCATGTGTGCCCCAATGGGGTGGTGAGTGGTGATAGAGTCTTATTGCCCCAGATCACACATGCCAGATTGTTTCTAGACTCCGAATTCAGGGACAGCATCTTTTCCCCCTTTCCCTCTTCTGCCCCAACACCTTTCTTGTTCCTGTATTATCATCCCACAATTATTATGGAGTGAGTATGGTCACTCCCCAGTTAGGGTTGCACATCAGGCTGGTTCTGCTCCTTCCTAAGACCCACCTTCCAAAGCACTGTATTTTATTACTGCTACATAGTCAATGTCGGGAAACAGAGACGGCACTGCCAGTCCCTCACCACGTCACCATCTCCACCACAGGAACTAAGGGAGAATTTACTCCACTTCATAATTTATGGCATGAACTGATCTCTTGTGAAGGGGCGAAAATTGTTCTTTTTCCTACAGGGCATTGAAATGCTGCATATACCAGGATATATTATTAGAATTAATGGAAATAAATCTAACAGAAGGTCGGTGCCTACGATCTCTAGACCACATTGAATAAACTCAGTCCAAGATTTTAGTTGTTTGATTTTGACTCCTAAGACATGGCGTGATTCTGGTCATTGCCAAAAAATGAAATATAGCATTTAAGCATCATTGTTAAGCTCTATGATGTCACTAAAGGCATATAATGGTGGATAAAGAAATAGTCTGAACCGTTATATCAGTACTCGGCTACTGTATGGGTTGTTCCAGTAGTGATTGCTCTGATCATGGCAGAGGCTGGTCTACATGGATACAAATGCTCTGTTCTCAAACTGAGACTTCTGGCACTTTGCTCTGAACTCTAGGTTTTAAATTTCAATTTAAATGAGGTTTAAAATTGCAGCCTGTAATCAGGACAGGAAGGAGAGTTTCCAAATAGTTATGGAATTAATTAATGAAACTTGACTAACTTTTAACTCTATGTTCTTCCAATTCAATTGCACAGAGTGTGTTATTGTTCCTGGACTCAAACTATGGCAGACAGAGACCGGGGAAACCAAACGGCCATCAAAGAATTCATCCTTCTGGGATTCGGGGATCTCCCTGACCTGCAAATTCTTCTCTTCCTCATTTTCCAAGTGACCTACATGGCAACCGTGACCGGGAACACTCTCATCGTGGTGCTCGTTGTGGCTGACCAGCACCTGCACACCCCCATGTACTTCTTCCTCGGGAACTTGTCCTGCCTGGAGACCTGCTACATCTCAACCAACTTGCCCCGGATGCTGGCCAGTCTCCTGAACGGGGACAAAACCATCTCAGTCAGTGGCTGCTTCACACAACTGTATTTCTGTGGTTCTCTGGCATGTACAGAATGTTATCTCCTAGCAGCGATGTCTTATGATCGGTATTTAGCGATATGTAAACCCCTGCACTATTCAACTCTTATGAACAGCAGGGTTTGCTTCCAGCTGGCTGCTGGGTCATGGTTAAATGGCTGTTTGGTTACTGCCATCTTTGTCTTATTCCTATCGCAGTTAATATTCTGTGGCCCAAATGAAATTGACCATTTCTATTGTGATCCCATCCCACTGATGGAACTATCCTGCAGTGACACCCACCTGGTCATATTGCTAGATTTCATATTAGTCTCTGTATTCACCCTGCCTCCATTCCTACTAACCCTGATATCCTATGTGTGCATCATCGCCACCATCCTGAGAATCCCTTCCACCACTGGGAGGCAAAAGGCCTTTTCTACCTGCTCCTCTCACCTGATTGTGGTGACAATTTTCTATGGATCCATAATGATTGTGTACCTGCTACTGAAACATGATACACTGAGAGACCTGAACAAAGTGGTCTCTCTTTGCTACACGGTCCTGACTCCCCTGGTAAACCCCGTCATCTACAGCCTGAGAAACAGAGAGGTCAAGGAAGCCTTGTGCAAAGCAGTCAGTAAATATGTGGCTTTTACCAAAACGTGCAGAGACTCCAAGAGAATAACTTAACTTGAGGTTTTCAAAGCTGCCTGGGTGATTTAAGCAATCAGCCCCCATTAAAATTAACTCCCATTGAAAACCTCAGTACTAATGTGAAAAAGAAAAGGAGATGATCTGCATGGAGTTACTGAGACAGTCTTTATGATCCCCTGCTGTGTGATCCAGGAAAGTGAGGATGTTGACAGCTCTGTCACTCTCTCATGTTCAGCGCTGATACACACAGTATGAGGGTATTTTTCTCCAGGGTGTTGGCTAACTGTTCTCCTTCTGTGAGGAGTGTCTACAGCTTCTGAAACCACACAGAGCTGACATTGTGTAAGGCAGAAAATCCACTAACAATGAAAATAAATCCCTGGGTATATCCCCTGTTCATTTTCTCTACGTAAGATAATAAAATCTTGTATTCAAATTCAGACTTTCTTAAGTTTCCATAGCAATATTTCTGAGTAGGGCTAAGGTTTCACAGAATCATAGAAGTTTAGGGTTAGAAGAGACAACAGGAGGTCATCTAGTCCAACCCCCTGCTCAAATCAGGACCAACACCAACTAAATCATCCCAGCCAGGGCGTTGTCAAGCCAGGCCTTAAAGACGTCTAAGGGTGGAGATTCCACCACCTCCCTAGGTAACTCATTCCTGTGCTTCACCACCCTCCTAGTGAAATAGTGTTTCCTAATATTCAACCACTGCTTCATGTTCTGTCATCTGCCACCACTGAGAACAGCCAAGCTCCAGTCTCTTTGGAACCCCCCAGTTCCTGCAGCCTCTACTCAGAAGTCATGTGCCCCAGCACCCTAATTATTTTTCCCTTTGCTGAACTAACTCTCTTCAATTTGTCCACATCCTTTCTGTAGTGAGGGGCCCAAAACTGGACACAATATTCCAGATGTGGTCTCACCAGTGCTAAATACAGGGGAATAATCACTTTTCTCAATCTGCTGGCAATGCTCCTACTAATGCAGCCCAATATGCCATTAGTCTTTTTAGCAAGAAAGGCACACTGCTGACTCATATCCAGATTCTCATCCACCCTAATCCCCAGGTCCTTTTCTGTAGAACTGCTGCTTGGCCAGTTGATGCCCAGCCTGTAGTGGTGCATGGGATCCTTTCGTCCTAAGTGCAGGACTTTGCACTTGTCCTTGTTGGACCTCATCAGATTTATTTTGGCCCAATCCTCCAATTCGTCTTGGTCACTCTGGACCCTAGCCCTACACTCCAGCATATCTACCTCTCCTCCTATCTTAGTGTCATCTGCAAATCTGCTGAGTGTACAATCGTTCCCATTATTCAGATCATTTATTTTGTCACAGGTATTTATAGTAAAAGTCAGGTACATGTCACAGGCAAAAAAGAAAAATTCATGGAAGCCCGTGACCTGTCTCTGACTTTTACTATAAATATTGTGACAATGTGGAGTTATTGTGCAGCTGTTGAGCTGGCTCTGCCCCCACCTCCCACTGTTGGGGGCCTGGAGGTCCAGTGTCTCCCTCCACCCATGTCTGGAACGTCTCCCCTGCCACTCTATCCCCTGCCCCCATCCCACAGTGTCAAGGAGCTCTGCATTCTGACTCACGAAGGCCTCCTCCCTCACCCCCTCCTTGAACCAAAACTGATCAGAAGAAAGACAGTGGGAGACACATCTAAGCCCCTCCAGACAAGGGTGATATGACTAAGGAAACTCCCCAGCCTCATTTGCTTCAAAGAGGCATCTCCATTAGCATACAGAATGGAGAACAGAGATTCCAAGGCAAGAACCGCACTGAACTCTGGGATGAGAAAAGCAGGGAAGCATTGCATGATGGGAAATCTCTGCTCCAGATGGAAATTAACCCATGCCTGCACACACCCAGCTCAGTAATTATCAGATCAATTCTAGTAATAAATCCTCTATTAATATTCAAAATACTGAAACGACCTAATTGCATTAGGAGTTCCGAGAAGGAACTCCGCCCATAGCCAGGAATGATCAGTTCTTATTGTGTAGCCTGGACCAAACAACTTTGTTATAGTCCCTTAAATCATCGGTTTACCCATAAACAAATCTAGTGTTCATTGTTATTTCCCTAAAAAAAACCCTTACCACCGCCCAAGTAAATGTTCTGATGCCTGGATCCAAACTCTGCATCAGTTCCATTGTTTCTGACTGATTGTGCTGTGGTCTCTCTACCTGTCTCCAACACTCCGGACCCCACATGACCAACACCACCTGGGAACCCTAAGATTCAAGCTTCACAGAGTGGTGAGATCTCTCTCTGTATAGCCTCCTGACCATAGGCATGTGCAGCACATTTCATTACAGTGTGCATCCAGGGAATTTTTATTTTTTTATTTTTTTTGAAGGCAAACATTTATTGAATATTCAATCATAAAGGACATTATTTTTATTCATCAAACTAAAGAAACCAAAACTTAATTTAAAAAAAAATAAGTTTAGTTAACAAATAAACTTTACTTAAAAATATAAACTTAAAAAATGAGACACACAATACCAAATTTTTGCTGTAGTGATAACCAGGTGTATACAAAGATACAGTCAATTTTCATGATCTTTAACCAGATAATGAGCTAAACCATATTGACCAAAACAGATTAAGGTTTCTTCATTTTCCTGTCCTAGGAAATGAGACGTCGCTCACCAGGTGTTATGGACTTAAATTCCTAAATCACATCATTGTAATTAACTGACAAAGTTGTACAATCATGAGTGAGTCGAGGTGCTTTTGGGACATTGTATTTCTTAGTTTCTTTTTTACATGTGGTAGTTTCAAAAAGTCTCTTTCACATGAACAGCTTTTAACAGGTACGACTGCAAAGCATTGAATAGATTTGTAAAAGGCCTAGAACGTGGAAGACCGATCCAATTCCTTTAGCCAATCAAGCCACTCTCTGGTGGTGTTCGTAGTGCTACCTTTAGGAACAGATCTGTCATGACCCCAAAGCAACCCGACTTCAGCTTCCAACTCATCCAAGGACACTTTACATTTGTTGGCAATGATTCTCATATAGTCCCTGCCAATGTCTAAGCTTGGCAGTTTTCCCATTGCAGTCACAATTTTACAAATCTCCTCTTCAAATCGCTGGTCAATGCTGGTAATCATTGAGTCTAGGAGTGGGTAAAATAAAGTTATTCTCTCCTGCTCCTCTTTTGTATCAAAGTGATGCTGGGACTCAAACACATCATCAATACGAGTGGACGTTTTTCACTTCTTAACTGAGGGAATCGATATATCATTCCTTACACACATTTTCGCACTGTCATTGAAAATAGATTGAAAATATTCTGGGCCACTTCTCATCGCAGCCAAAGAGTTACGCAAGCTGTTCACCCCTGTCATTGCAGTAAGTAAGCTTAGCTCTGGAGCTTGAAGAGCCTTACTCACTTTTACCACCATCTGGAGAATAGGGTGCATCATGTTAAGGGCAAAGCTGAACTTGAATGAGTTTAGTCCATGGATAAGGCCCCTGGCTTTTATTATAGCGTCAGCAAGGCAAGTTGTTTCGATAATCTCTTGTAAAGCTTGTAAAATGAAGGAGTAGTTTTGTTTGACAGCAGCTGCTGCTTCTCCTCTTCATGCCCATCTTGTGTTTGACAGTGACTTCAAAGTCTTCAACTGAGATCCTACTTCTTCTCCATTACTGCATGTTGCACAGGACTCCCCTCCATGAAGGCATAAAGCGTCTGAATAACACCAAAAAAATCAAAGACAGTTCTGTTTTGTTTACTTGAAGTGCATTCATCTACTAGGACGAGGTTCAAACAATGCGCATAGCAATGTACATAGAATATTTCACTGTTTCTTTCTTTACATTTTATTTGAACTCCTGCAGGACATCCAGACATAGTGGATGCTCCATCAAAACAGACAGATATCACTGATGACCAGTCAATTTTAAGAATGCGAAGGATGTCATTTAACTGGTCAAAAATAGACTGAGCATCAACTGTTAATAGTCTCTGAACAGACACAAAATGTTCAACTGGACTATATTTTTCATTGTCAAAATATCGCATCACAACGGACATCTGTTCATGGTGTCCACAGTCAGTAGTGTTGTCAGCAATTATTGAGACCATTTTTCCATTTAGTGAAGACACAGCCTTTTGTTGCACAACGTTGTGCAAGACCACAATTAAATCATTTTGGATGCGATTACTCAGATAGGTAGCATTTTGAGGAGATTGTTGCACATGCTTTGCCATTACGGGATCCTATTTTTGCAGCATATTGACAAGATTTAGAAATAAACCTTTCTCAAAATTGTCAGCTTTTTCATTGTGATCCCTGAATGGTCTCTCACATTTCGCCAAACACAGAACAATGACAATCAGTCACTCCATTACACTTCGGTTATGGCACCGTTCTTCTTGTTTAGACAGATAAGCCTGCTTGCCCTCATCCAACAAAACACCAATAGGTTTCCCTTCATTAAAACTTGACTATGAAGAACAGCTCAACACATGAGATTTTGACAGTTGGTGGTTTTTAAAACATTCGTTAGCCCTATGCCAGTTTCTGAATCCTTTATTAATAAATGCTGGATCAATGTGACCTTTGTTTGCTGCATCATTAGAGGAGAAGAAACGGCAGTAAAAGCAAAATGCTGCGTCCTTTGAGGGCTATATTCTAACCACCTATACTTTTCAGACCATACTAATGATCTTTAACAATATGTTCTGATTAATCATAATAATCTCTTGGAGTGTGTTTACACACATACCCAGTGTCTGTTGTTTCTTAAGAGTACCTTTGTGTTAGCGACACTAGTAATACCTATGCCAAGGTCATGTATCGGACAGCGAACTTGTAAGCATCTGCTGTAATACATGGACTGACTTTGGTTCACGGCGTGGCTGGACTTTGCTGACTATGGTTCAGGCTTCAGGTCTTACATCAGGCCCAGTGCCCCAAGCTCTCTCTTTCGTCTACACAAACCAACCACCTCCATTGCACTCACACAGGCTGGATGCAATCCGCTAGGCCCAGCAGTGAGCCCAGGACATGTCACCAGGAACAGCTTCATAGCTCTTATCTTGGCTTCGCGTGGCTGTGACCAGCTCCAGCAAAGCAATAGCTCCAGGGTCACTGGGCCCTTGGAGGTGGGGGAGGTTGGGCAAACAAAGAGGTAGACTCACAAGCCAGGGGCACAGGGACTGCCCAGACCCAAGGATAGGTTAATGGAGGTTAGGTCCATCAAAGGCTATTAGCCAGGATGGGCAGGCATAGTGTCCCTAGCCTATGGCACTGGACACTGTCAGAAGACAGGATACTGGGCTAGATGGACTATTGATCTGAACAAGAACAGCAGTTCTTTTGACCCAGCTGGGGGTTTTGCCAGGGTAACTGAGGCTTTTCCTAGGGTCAGGTCTGTCAAACAGTCATTAGGAGTTTTTTTTATGGATATAAAAAAACTGGTTGAAATTTTTTTTCCACTCCGCCTGATACCCAGTTAAAACTCCATGATGTGACCATGATTATAGCCACTTACATCCCTGGTCCTTCCACTTAAACAGACAACACTGACCCAATGGACACCAGCCAAAGTGGAAGAGCACGAAAGGAGACATTATGTTGCCAAATGACCAACAGAGGAGGTGGAGGGAAGGGAGGTGAAGCTGTATAATTGTGTATAAGTGTTGAGCAGAGATCACTGAAGAGAAGTGCAGCATAATGAACTGTGGCTAGTAGCAGATGTTATGGAGTGAGTTATGGGCTGTTAGTTATACTAAATAATGGCTACCAGGTGCCATGAGAGTCAAGAATGGGTAAGAGTCAGCTATAGCAAGAAGAATCCATAGGGGAAAGGAGAGCATCAGGCTGTCATTCTGGGAAATTGACACTAGATGGCAGCAGAGTAGAGGGTATCAGAAATACTGACTAGTGACCAAGATTTCAGTAGCTATGCATCCGAAGAAGTGAGCTGTCGCCCACGAAAGCTTATGCGGAAATAATTTGTTAGTCTCTAAGATGCCACAAATACACCTGTTCTTTTTAATAATGGGAAAGTTATACTGTAAAATGGCCACTAGCTGGCAGCATGTAGTAAGCGTGAGATATGGGCAGATACTTTCAAAAATGCCCATTAGATGGCAGCATCTCTTGACTAATAATAAAGGGGCAGTGGAAGTACATTATAAGTGGCCATCGCCTTGGACAGGCATCTCCCAAAAATGTAAGCTGGTGTTTGTCCATGTGTAGCGGGGTGACCACCCACTCCAGCCTGAAAGGGGTTGGAAAAGCCCTGCAGAGGGCTGGGGCTGGGCAGGGTAAAATGCTGGCTGATTAGGGGACAACAGGGCCTTATAAGAAGGCCAGGGAAGCCGGAAGGGTCAGTCTCTGCCTGTAGAGAGAGATGGGCCTGGCTGCAGGGAGCTAGAGACAGGGTACCTGAGTGGAGCAGGGCTGAGGAGCTCCAGCCTGGAAAGTCCCAGGCTGCGGCCTAGCACAAGGCCAACAGGTACTGGGTGTTGCAGGGGGCAGTGCAGGGGTAGGCAAAGGCAGCAGGTCCAAACCCAACCTTGCCAGTGATGAGTAGGCTGATACTGCAGTCTGCCCCAGGGCGTGGGGGCTAGATGAAGATTGGCTGTAGCCTGATAGTGAGGTGAAGTAGGGATAGTGGGTTGGGGGTTCCCCTGGGAGGGGGAGACCCAGAACTGTGGAGGTACTGCCAGGGGGTAGCACCCCAGTTAAAGGGGCACCGGGGTCCAGGGAGGGAAATAGCGGCCAGAGGACAGGTGGCTCACCAGCCTACAGAGAGTGCTCCGGGCTGGTAAAAGAGCTAATTCCCTGAGAGACCAGCAGGAGGCGCCACAGGGATGAGTCTGCACGTCTACACCCTCATCAAAAGTATTTTCCACAGAGACTCATTGCTCTAAAATGATGTACAGTGGGAGTTGTATAATTGCAAGTCACGCTGGGCATTGTAAGCCACAAAGCTTTGGAGGCACAAAATGAACCAAGAGGGAGAAAGGTTGAAGTGGGACCATATTGAAAATCATGAAGAAAGAATACAAATATGAGAGAGCATTTACACTTATTAAATCAAAGGGGAAGCCCATTTTCCAAAGGTAGATCACATACAGCAGCTCATCAATGTTCTAAGACAGATCGCAGCAGCTGCTCGTCCATTAAGGTAAATGCAGGTGTCTTCGCTGAGCAGATCGTTTCTACTGAATGATGAGTCTCAATTATCTCAGTGGAAGAAACCGAGTCCTGGCCACTAAACCCTGAGAAATAAGAGGTCATCACTCAAAACTTGAGCTGTCCTGTGGTTACAGGTGAGCACCCTCTTCCTGACTGCGTTTCTATACCACCTTTCCAAAAGGGGCATGAATGTGCTTTGTGAATATTGTTAGCAGTGTTGTTGTAACCATGTTGATCCCAGGATATTAGAGAGACGAGGTGGGTGAAGTGATATCTTTTACTGGACCAACTTCGGTTGGAGAGAGAGAGAAGTTCTCTAGCTCTCAAAAGCTTGACCCTCTCACCAGCAGAAGTTGATCCAATAAAAGATATTACCTCACTCACCTTGTCTCTGTGAATATTAGCAGTTTTAGCCTCACCTTCCCACAGCAGTGCCAATCGGTGTTAATAGCACCATTTAACAATGGGGAAATTGAGATATATGCTTTGTGAAAGGTCCTCAGCTAAGGATCTGGCTCAGGATAACGAGGGTGAAGCCTGGAATAGAATAATGGAAATCAAAATTAAGTGAAGCTGATAAAAATGAACATTAAAATGGGTTGTGAAGTGGGTAAAGTGTAAGAACAAAATTAGGGGGCTGAGAGGGAATTTGAAAAATAAATGGTTTTAATTAAAAGTAAACAACAAACTGTTTCACTTTATCTGAGTCAGGCAGGTTGCAAGAGAATCCATTAGTCAGCTGAACCCAGGGAATAAACAAAATATAGACATCGCTTAGGTGCTATGGTTGAAATTTTGAAAGGAATTGGGTGTCCTAATCTCCTGTTTTTTTTCAGGGAACAGCCTGTCAGAGGCTGAAATATCAAAAGAGCAGATTATTGAACTAACTGGAATTTGGGGTAACTCTGTATCGCTCTAGGAGTATGTAGTAATATAGGAATTGCCAGATTAGATCAGACCCAAGGGCCATTCTGGCCAGTATCACTCTCCGAGAGCAGGGAGTACTAGATGTTTCAGAGGCAAATGTATGAACACTGCAATAGCAGTTCTGGGATAATCTCCACTGACATCTGTCATATTGGTCTATAATACTTAGTTTTGGAATGGTTATTAAACCTCATGGTTTGGGGGTTAAGACAATCTCTATTGTTGCCTTTATTATGATAACTCTGGATATTTATATGGCTAACAGGAACATCCAATCTCTTCTGGAATCTAGTTAAGTCTTTCATATCAATGACTTTCTGTGGCAGTGAGTGTGATGCTCCCAATGGGGATGCAAGGGTGTGAGTGCCAGACTCAGGACAGACAGTTACAAACCAAGGCACAAAGCCCTCATTGGTTGTAAGATCTAAACTTAGATTTCACCAACCAACTGCACCGAGTGCAAACTCCTCAGACCAGTGATGAGCTGCCAAAATCTTAACAACTGGTTTCCTATAAAAAGTTCTGATTTAAGGGGCCGGGGCAGGGGGAGACATACTCCTGGGGCCGGGGGCCCCTGCAGGGCCTGGGGCAAATTGCTCCACTTGCCCACCCGGCAGCCCTAGAGCTTGCAGCCCCCTCCCCCTTTACCTTTCCCGCAGCTCAAAGCAGCAGGACAACTCTGGAGCTCAGCTGAGCTGCGCAGCTGATGCCAGCGGCTGGCCACGCTGCAGCTAGGGAAGGGCCGGGGGAGCCTCAGCCTCCCCAGCTGGGAATCCTGGGAGCAACAGAATGGTCCAGCCCACGGACGGGAGTTCTTTGCCCACTCCCTGGCCCTTTACGGTTCTCCACGGAGGTCTAATTTTAGCAACCGGTTCTTGAGAACCTGTGGGAACTGGCTCCAGCTCACCACTGCCTCAGACCCTCTGCCTTGAGAGAGACCCCCCAGAAATTCCCCTTGGCTGTGCTGCTCTGTCCTGCCACCCAGGTGAGCGTATCTGGGGTACACGACCCCTTACGGCAAGGATCACAGCAACATTCAGGTTACTCCTGACTTCCCCCAGGTCAATTGCACTTTACGTCTCACACCAAAGAGGACACTTAGAGCCAATCCTATAGTGAACTACTGTATAGGAAGATTTATTAAATAGGAAAAGGAAATGAGAGTTATTTACAAGGTTAAAGCAAGAAAACAGACCCATGAATGAGTCACAGTCTCAGGTTTCAAAAGGTAATACAGGCTTCTCTCAGCAGCAAGCTGTATTTGACCTTTAGGACTAACCCAGGCTAAGCAGCGGGCATCTCTTGTGAATGCCTAGAAACACACTGCCCTGAGCATCCAAGCAGCCTAGAGATCCCTAGTTCCTTTTTCTTGGAGTTTTTATCCTCCCTCCTGACATCTCCTCTGAGCTGCAAACCAAATCTACTCGCATGAATCATCTGTATAGGGAGGAGAGCAGAACAGGGAGTTCCAAAGAGGATGGATCTAGACTGTTCTCAGTGGTAGAAGATGACAGAACAAGGAGTAATGGTCTCAAGTTGCAGAGGGGGAGGTTTAGGTTGGATATTAGGAAGAACTTTTTCACTAGTAGGGTGGTGAAGAACTGGAATGGGTTACCTAGGGAGGTGGTGGAAACTCCTTCCTTAGAGGTTTTTAAGGTCAGGCTTGACAAAGCCCTGGCTGGGATGATTTAGTTGGGTTTGGTCCTGCTTTGAGCAGGAGGTTGGACTAGATGACCTCCTGAGGTCCTTTCCAACCCTGAGATTCTATGATTCTATGAACAATAAGTCTCTAGTCCAGGGCTAGGCAACCTATGGCGAGCCTATGGTCCTGGCCACCGGTCCGGGGTGCTCTGCATTTTAATTTTAAATGAAGCTTCTTAAACATTTTAAATACCTTATTTACTTTACATACAACAGTAGTTTAGTTATATATTATAGACTTATAGAAAGACCTTCTAAAAACGTTAAAATGTATGACTTGCATGCAAAACCTTAAATCAGAGTGAATAAATGAAGACTCAGCACCCCCCCTTCTGAAAGGTTGCCAACCCCTGTGCTAGTCCTTTTGTTGATTGTTTCTCAATCCAGTTGTAGGGAGTTTCCAGTTGTAATATCCACCCATAGCCCACCCAGTTGTCTTGGGTTGTCTTGTAGTTACAGGTGAGCACCGTCTTCCTGACTGCATTTCTATACCACCTTCTAAACAGGGGCATGACTTTGATTTGTGAATATTAGAGGGACAAGGTGGATGAGGTAATATCTTTTATTGGACCAACTTCTGGTGGTGAACGAGAGACGTTTTTGAGCTACACAGAGCTCTTCTTCAGGTGAATATTAACAGTTTTAGCCGCTCCTTCCCACTGCAGTGCCAGTCAGCATTCATAGCACCATTTCACAGAGATGGAGTGTGAGAGCCAAGTCTTATGACAGGTCCTCAGTTGAGGATCTGCTCCACTGACACAAATGAAGCTACCTTGATTTACACCGGCTGAGGATCTGGCTTTGTGTGAGCCCCAATCATAGAATCAGAGAACTGGAAGGGACCTCGAGAGGTCATCTAGTCCAGTCCCCTGCACTCAAGGCAGGACTAAGTATTATCTAGGCCAGTGTTTCTTAACCTGGGGAGCACTCACCCCCGGGGGGTGTGAGATGCCCTTTCTGGGGATGCCAGTTCTTTTTAGAAGGTAAATCATCTTAAACACAAATTAAGCACAGGCACGTAAGTACAACTACTTTGTTTCATCAAACCTATGTATTTATTAACATTATACATTTATTAACAATTACTGTAATATACAAACAAAAAATATTTTCAAGTTTTTAAGCTAATTGTAGTAAAATTATTGAGACAATGAAGCTTGCGAATTTCTTGTGTGCTCAACTAGCACTTTTTCCACAACTGGTGAAGACAGAGCTGGAGATCCTTGTGCCATTTGCGACTTTCATCACTCTTACACATCAAAACAAAGGCCAGAAACTACCTAAATGCAAGTGATAACGTGTGTGGCTATTTCAAAAAAAGTTCCTTATTTCTCACACATCATTGAACAAAAGCAACAGCAGAAGAGTCACTGAGCTTGTAAACTTAAAAAACATATAATTTTTCATGTATTCTTAATTTTACTGTGAAATTAAAATAAATATATAATTCTCTTTCATTCTCTAGTTATGATACATCTAGGTTTAAAGAACTGACCTACTTCAGTGATTTTTCATAAGGAGTGCGAAAATCTATTTTGAGAACCAAAGGGGTGCAGGCTGCAGTAAAGGTTAAGAACCACTAATCTAGACAATCCCTGAGAGGTGTTTGTCCAATCTGTCTTAAAAATATCCAATGATGGAGATTCCACAACCTCCCTTGGCAATTTATTCTAGCGCTTAACCACTCTGACTGTTAAGAAGTTTTTCCTGATGTCGAACCTTAACCTCCATTGCTGAAATTTAAGCCCATTGCTTCTTGTCCTATCCTCAGAGTTTAAGGAGAACATTTTTTCTCCCTCCTCCTTGTAGCAACCTTTTAAATACTTGAAAACTGTTATGTCCCTTTCAGTTTTCTCTTCCCCAGACTAAACAAACCCAATTTTTTCAAATTTCCTTCATAGGTCATGTTTTCTAAACTTTTAATTATTTTTGTTGCTCTTCTCTAAACTTTCTCCAATTTGTGCACATCCTTCCTGACGTGTGGCACCCTGAACTGGATACAATACTCCAGTTGAGGCCTAATCAGCGCAGAGTAGAGCAGAAGAATTACTTCTCGTGTCTTGCTCACAACAATCTTGCTAATACATCCCAGAATGAGGTTTGCTTTTTTTTTGCAACAGTGTTACACTGACTCATATTTAGCTTGTGATCCACTCTGACCCACAGATCCCTTTCTGCAGTACTCTTTCCTAAGCAGTCATTTCCCATTTTGTATGTGTGCAACTGATTGTTCCTTCCTAAGTGGAGTACTTTGCATTTGTCCTTATTGAATTTCATCTGATTTACTTTAGACCATTTCTTCAGTTTGTCCAGATCATTCTGAATTTTAATCCTATCCTCCAAAGCACTCGCAACCCTTCCCAGATTGGTATCATCTGAAAGCTTTATAAGCATACTCTCTGTGCCATTATCTATATCGTTGATGAAGATATTGAACTGAACCAGACCCAGAACTGATCCCTGCGGGAGCCCACTCATTATGCCCATCCAGCATGACTGTGCATGACTGATAACTACTCTCTGGGAAAAGTTTTCCAATCAGTTATGTACCCACCTTATAGTAGTTCCATCTAGGTTGTATTTCCCTTGTTTGTTTATGAGAAGGTCATGCGAGACAATATCAAAAGCCTTACTAAAGTCAAGATATACCACATCTACCACTTCCCCTCCCATCAACAAGGCTTGTTACTCTGTCAAAGAAAGGTATCAGGTTGGTTTGACTCAATTTGTTCTTGACAAATCCATACTGATTGTTACTTATCACCTCATTAACTTCTAGGTATTTGCAAATTGATTGCTTAATTATTTGCTCCATTATCTTTTTTGCAGATACAGAAGTTAAGCTGAATGGTCTGTAATTCCCCAGGTTGTCCTTATTTCCCTTTTTATAGATGTAGACTATATTTGCCCTTTTCCGGTCTTCTAGAATGTCTCCCATCTTCCATGACTTTTCAATGGGGTGGTGAGTGGTGATAGAGTCTTACTAACTTGGATCACACATGCCAGATTGTTTCTAGACTCTGAGTTGAGAGACAGAATCTTTCCCCCACCACCCACCACTCCATCTTCATAGCTAATGTCGGGAAACAGAAAAGGGAATGTCATTTCCTCCCCACATCACCCTCCCAGGAACTAAGGGAGAATTTACACCACTGTATATTTTATGGCATAAACTGATCTCTTGTGAGGGGTGAAAATTGTTCTTTTTCCTACAGGGCATTGAAATGCTGCATATACCAGAATATATTGTTAGAATTAATGGAAATAAATCTAACAGAAGGTCGATGCCCAAGAACTCTAGACTGTATTGAAAAATCTCAGTCCAAGATTTTAGTTGTTTGATTTTGACTCCTAAGACATAGCATGATTCTGGTCATTGCCAAAAATGAAATACAGTGTTTAAGCATCATTGTTAACCTCTAAGATGTCACTAAAGGGATATAATGGTAGATAAAGAAATAGTCTGATCCGTTATATCAGTACTCGGCTACCAGAGATATGGGCTGTTATAGTAGTGATTGCTCTGATCATGGCAGAGGCTGGTCTACATGGATACAAATGTTTGGTTCTCAAATTGAGACTTTGCTCTGAACTCTACATTTAGGTTTAAAATTTCAGCCTGTGATCTGGACAGGAAGGGGAGTCTCCGAATACTTCTGTAATTAATTGAAACTTTACTAAAATGAAACTTGACTAACTGTTAAGTCTATGTTCTTCCAGTTCAATTGCACAGGGTGTTCTATTGTTCCTGGACTCAAACCATGGCAGACAGAGACTGGGGAAACCAAACGGCCATCACAGAATTCATCATTCTGGGATTCGGGGATCTCCCTGACCTGCAAATTCTTCTCTTCCTGTTGTTCCAAGTGATCTACATGGCAACCGTGGCTGGGAACACCCTCATCATGGTGCTCATTGTGGCTGGCCAGCACCTTCACACCCCCATGTACTTCTTCCTGGGCAACTTGTCCTGCTTGGAGACCTGCTACACCTCAACCATCCTGCCCAGGTTCCTGGCCAGTCTCCTGACTGGGGACAGAACCATCTCAGTCACTGGCTGCTTCACACAACAGTATTTCTTTGGTTCTCTGGCATGTGCTGAATGCTATCTCCTAGCAGCGATGTCTTATGATCGGTATTTAGCAATATGTAAACCCCTGCACTATTCAACTCTTATGAATAACAGGGTTTGCCTCCAGTTGGCTGCTGGGTCATGGTTAAATGGTTGTTTGGCTACTGCCACCTTTGTCTTATTTCTATCACAGTTAATATTCTGTGGCCCAAATGAAATTGACCATTTCTATTGTGATGTCATCCCACTGATGGAACTCTCCTGCAGTGACACTCACCAGGTCATATTGCTGGCTTTCATAATAGCCTCCATATTCACCCTGCCTCCATTCTTACTAACCCTGACATCCTATGTGTGCATCATTGCCACCATCCTGAGAATCCCTTCCACCACCGGGAAACAAAAGGCCTTTTCCACCTGCTCCTCTCACCTCATTGTGGTAACAATTTTCTATGGATCCATAATGATTGTGTACCTGCTACCGAAACATGATACACTGAGAGACCTGAACAAAGTGGTCTCTCTTTGCTACACGGTCCTGACTCCCCTGGTAAACCCTCTCATCTACAGCCTGAGAAACAGGGAAGTCAAGGAAGCCTTGTGCAAAGCAGTCAGTAAATATATGGCTTTCACCAAAACATGTAGAGACTCCTAGAGAATAACTTAGCCTGAGGTTTTCAAAGCTGCCTGGGTGATTTAAGCAATCAGCCCCCATTAAAATTAAATTGAAATCTCCCATTGAAAATCTCAGCACTAATGTGAAAAAGAAAAGGAGATGATCTGCATGGAGTTACTGAGACGGTCTTTATGGTCCTCTGCTGTGTCCATGGAACACATCTTCCAGGAAAGTGAGGATGTTGACAGCTCTGTCACTCTCTCATGTTCAGCACTGATACACACAGTATGAAGGTGTTTTTCTCCAGGGTGTTGACTAAATGTTCACTCTCTGTATATTGACTGGTCATCAGTGATGTCTGTCTCTAGGTCCACTTGTATGCGCATTGTTTGAACCTCATTCTAGTAGATGCATGCACTTCAAGTAAACAAAACAGAACTGTCTTTGATTTTTTTGGTGTTATTCAGACTCTTTATGCCTTCATGGAGGGGAGTCCTGTGCAACATGCGGTAATGGAGAAGATTTCCTCTAAATCTTCCTATACAGTAGTTCACTGTCTGTGAGGAGTGTGTACAGCTTCTGAAACCACACACAGCTGACATTGTGTAAGGCACAAAATTCACTAACAAGGCTCTTCACGCTCCAGACCTCCAACACTCCCTTCCTGCAATGACAACTTACTTACTGCAATAAGAGGGGGAAAAAGCTTGCGTAACTCTTTGGCTGCGATGAAAAGTGGCCCAGAATATTTTCAATCTATTTTCAATGACAGTGTGAAAATGTGTGTAAGGAATGATATATTGATTCCCCCAGTTAAGAGGCGAAAAATGTCCACTCGTTTTGATCACGTGTTTGAGTCCCAGCATCACTTTGATACAAAAGAGGAGCAGGAGAGAATAACTTCATTTTACCCACTGCTAGACTCAATGATTACCAGCATTGACCAGCGATTTGAAGAGGAGACTTGTAAAATTGTGACTGCAATGGGAAAACTGCCGAGCTTAGACATTGGAAGGGATGATATGAGAATCATTGCCAACAAATGTAAAGTGTCCTTGGATGAGTTGGAAGCTGAAGTCGGGTTGCTTCGGGGTTAATCTGTTTTCATCAATTTGGTTTAGCTCATTATCTGGTTAAAGATCATGAAAATTGACTGTATCTTTGTATACACCTGGTTATCACTACAGCAAAAATTTGGTATTTTGTGTCTCATTTTTTAAGTTTTTTAAGTTTACCTTTTTAAGTACAGTTTAGTTGTTAATTTTAAAAAATAGTTTAGTTAAGTTTTAGTTTCTTTAGTTTGTTTGATGAATAAAAATAATGTCCTTTATGATTGAATAATCAAGAAACTGCTGAACTCGAAATAATATGCAAACTAGGTACAATTAACTGTGGCCTAAACAGAGACTGGGAATGGTTGGGTCATTATACTAATTGAATCTATTTCCCTATGTTAAGTTCTCCTCACACCTTCTATGGGCCATCTTAATTATCACTTCAAAAAGTTTTTTTTCCTCCTGCTGATGATAGCTCATCTCAATTGATTAGACTCTTCCTGTTGGTATGCATACTTCCACCTTTTCATGTTCTCTGTATGTATAAATATCTCCTGTCTGCGTGTTCCATTCTATGCATCCGAAGAAGTGAGCTGTAACTCACGAAAGCTCATGCTAATATAAATTTGTTAGTCTTTAAGGTGCCACAAGTACTCCTGTTCTTTATTCAATGAATGTTCGCCTTTAAAAAAACATAAAAAAATAAAAATTTCCTGGGTGCACACCCTAATAAAATCTGCTGCACATGCCTATGGTCAGGAGGCTATACAGAGAGAGAGAGAGAGATCTCATCACTCTGTGAAACTTGAATCTCAGGGTTCCCAGGTGGTGGTGGTCGTGTGGGGTCCAGAGTGCTGGAGACAGGTAGAGAGACCACAGCACAATCAGTCAGAAAGATGAAGTTCCAATGGAACTGATGCAGAGTTTGGATCCAGGCATTAGAACATTTACTTGGGCGGTGGTAAGGGGGTTTTGTAGGGAAATAACAATGAACACTAGATTTGTTTATGGGTAAACCGATGATTTAAGGGAGTATAACAAAGTTGGTTGGTCCAGGCTACACAATAAGAACTGATCATTCCTGGCTATGGGCGGTGTTCGTTCGCGGGGGCTCCTAATGCAATTAGATCATTTCAGTATTTAGGATATCAATAGAGGATTTATTACTAGAATTGGTCTGATAATTTCTGAGCCAGGTGTGTGCAGGCATGGGTTAATTTCCATCTGGAGCAGAAATTTCCCATCATGCAATGCTTCCCTACTTTCCTGATCCCAGAGTTCGGTGCGGTTCTTGCCTTGGAATCTCTGTTCTCCATTCTGTATGCTAATGGAGATGCCTCCCTTTCCCATCTTTGAAGCAAATGATGCTGGGGAGTTTCCTTAATCATATCACCCTTGTCTGGAGGGGCTTAGATGCATCTCCCACTGCCTTTTCATTGCTTTTTGTAAGTCTTTCTTCTGATCAGCTTTGCTTCAAGCAGAGGCTGGGGGAGGAGGCCTTCGTGAGTCAGACTGCAGAGCTCCTTGACACTCTGGGATGGGGGCGGGGAGCAGAGTGGCAAGGGAGACATGCCAGACATGGTTGGAGGGAGACCCTGGACCTCCAAGACCCCAACAGTGGTGGTGGTGGTGGGGGCAGAGCCAGCTCAACAGCTGCACAGTACCTCCACATTGTCACAATATTTATAGTAAAACTCAGGGAGAAGTCACGGGCTTCCATGAATTTTCCTTATTGCCTGTGACCTGTCCCTAACTTGTACTATAAATATCTGGGACAAAATTAAAGATCTGGATAATGGGAGCGATTTCACCCTCAGCAAGTTTGCAGATGACACTAAGCTAGGAGGAGAGGTAGATATGCTGGAGTGTAGGGCTAGGGTCCAGAGTGACCAAGACAAATTGGAGGATTGGGCCAAAATATATCTGATGAGGTCCAACAAGGACAAGTGCAGAGTCCTGTGCTTAGGACGAAAGGATCCCATGCACCGCTACAGGCTGGGCATCAACTGGCTAAGTGGCAGTTCTGCAGAAATGGACTTGGGGATTACGGTAGATGAGAAGCTGGATATGAGTCAGCAGTGTGCCCTTCTTGCTAAGAAGACTAACGGCATATTGGGCTGCATTAGTAGGAGCATTGCCAGCAGATCGAGGAAAGTGATTATTCCCCACTATTTAGCACTGGTGAGGACACAACTGAAGTATTGCATCCAGTTTTGGGCCCCTTTCTACAGAAAGGATGTGGACAAATTGAAGAGAGTTAGTTCAGCAGAGGGCAATACAAATAATTAAGGTGCAGGGGCACATGACCTCTGAGGAGAGGCTGCGGGAACTGGGCTTATTTAGTCTGCAGAAGAGAAGAGTCTGCAGCCTTCAACTACCTGAAGGAGGGTTCCAAAGAGAATGGAGTTTGGCTGTTCTCAGTGGTGGTAGATGACAGAACAAGAAGCAATGGTTGAATATTAGGAAACACTATTTCACGAGGAGAGTGGTGAAGCACAGGAATGGGTTACCTAGGGAAGTGGTGGAATCTCCACCCTTAGAGGTTTTTAAGGCCTGGCTTGACAAAGCCCTGGCTGGGATGATTTAGTTGGTGTTGGTCCTGCTTTGAGCAGGCGGTTGGACTAGATGACCTCCTGTTATCTCTTCTAACCCTAAACTTCTATGATTCTGTGAAACCTTAGCCTTACTCAGAAATATTGCTATGGAAACTTAAGAAAGTTGTAAGAGACAACAGTCTGAAACCCAGTAACACTGCTTTGTTGTTCTGTGACTGCAGAGGTGTTAACAGGGCATTGAACATGAAATGATCTTTAACAATATGTTGCGACTACTTGCATTAAAGAAATCCATTCCACCTTGGTTTAGTAGAGAGACCTCTGATTGACCAATAAGAATCTGGTGTTGCAGGTGATAGAATCATAGAATATCAGGGTTGGAAGGGACCTCAGGAGGTCATCTAGTCCAACCCCTGCTCAGAGCAGGACAAATCCCCAGAGAGAATTTTTTTTTATGCCAGTAAAAAAAACCCGTTTTTTTTACCCCAGGTCCCCATAGTGCAATCTATATTTGCTTCTCCATTGTTAGTACAGCTTTTATTTTGCTGAGTTTTGCACACAGATGCAGAAATGTGGACTTGTGCGTCCAAAAGTTCTGCAGCCACTGATCATCAGTCCAGACCTTCATTGATGCAGAAGGTTTTTGCCCTTGGGAAGGATGTAAGATGACACAATATAATACACTTACTGAATATTTGTGAATCAACTTCTACACACAAGCAATGATGTGTGAACATGGGACACTAAGGGCTGGATTCACAGGCAAAATAAATGCAGCAAAAGGCAATCCTCATTGGTGGATCAAATGCAAAGGAATTGCTGAAAACAGGACAGAAAATCAGTCATACTGGAAGTCACATGACCCAACAAAATAAACTTGTACTATAAAAAGAAAAAGAAAAAAAGGTAGAATTAAAACCTCCAAATTACAAATCAAAGTACAAAAACCATAGCAAGTGCTAGAATAGAAACATAGATGGAATTCTTAAAACTAATTACAACTACTTACTTAAAATTTTTTGATGATCATTAGCTATGCAAATAAAAAATAAACAGCACAATGACATGCATTGCACAATGATAATACAGATAAATAACAAAGTGTTCAGAGTAATAAGCATAATAGATAACATTTTTAAAGGAGCAAAACTATAATTAAAATGAATTACAAGGAAGAGAGCAGGTAATCACAGCAGCAGATAAGACAAATTTGTGAACTGTTATGAGACTTCATGTATACATATAATGATAAGTTTGAGGGAATGTAGGTAAAATATTTCACTGCATCAAGTCTCCTGTAGCAGTAAAGTAGCACCAGGGGCAGCAGGTTTGTATATTTTTTTGGTGACATCCAGAAGAGGTCTAAGGGAGTTTTGCTGTGGGAGGAGATTTGAGGTGCAGGCTCCGGGAGGAAGTTTGAGTGAGGGGTGCAGTCTCTGACCTGGGGCAGGGGACTGGGGTGCAGGAGGGGGTGCAGACGTGTGGGCTCTGGGAGGGAGTTTAGTGCCTCAGCACATTATATAAAAGAAAGGAGCTGCAATGACTTCATATAGACATAGAAACTGATAGAAAACTCTTTTAAATACTCAAAATGTGTGAGGCAGAGTTTGAGGGAGGGAGTGTATGAACAATATTTCACAGCATTAAGTCTCCTGCCTGTAACAGTAAAGTAGCACCTGAGCACTTATATAAGATAGAGAGAAGCTGTGGTGTCTAAACATTGACAGTCTAGGAATTGGGATGCCTGTGCCTTTAAGACCAAGCCCCAGGAATCTGCCCTCTTCTCCTGCACTGGCATGCAGTGTCCTGTTAGGAGAACTAAAAAGCCTCTGCCCTCCCCCCACACTCTATATTTGCAAGCACAGCAGGCGGCTCATCCCACGGGGTAACTCTTAGCCCCTCTCCTCCTTCCTGGATGCGGGTTTTATCCCTGCACAGAGTCTGGCAGCGTCTTCCCCCCTGGGCTCCCACCCCCCCCCCATCCCGATTTTTCCCCTCCAGCCCCTCTTCTGCTGCTACCTACAGTAGCTTGATCCCCCCGGACAGTAAATTTCTGCCCCCTGCTCAGACCCTGATCCCTCCCCCCAGTGTGATTTGCCCCCTTTGCCCCTTTTTAATACCTCCAAAGGCCATGCAGCAAAGTCTGCCTCCAAGTAAGGGCAGAGTGAGGGCAGCTGCAACAGCGGATGTTACTGCACCTGCTCAGTTCCGGTGAGCATGCTCAGTAGGGAATTCTGAGAGGGAGCTTTTTGTGTTGTCACCGGCCATGCCGTGAACCAAAGTCAGGCCATGTATTGCAGCAGATGCTTACAAGTTCACTGTCCGATATGTGACCTAGGCAAAGGTATTACGAGCGTTGCTAACGCACAGGCACTCCTAAGAAGCAACAGACACTGGGTATGTGTGTGAACACACTCCAGGAGATTAGCCCATGCACATCCTGACCTAACACCAGATAAGAGGGTTTGACAGAAGTGATGAATAGGGATGTTTGGCCCGAGACACCTGGAGCAAGGTACAAGGGGAGGTAACAAGCAGATGTCATGAAACCCGTGAGGTGGGACTAAGTTGTTTGTCTCAGTCTATAAATGTTGGGGTACCTCAATTTAACCCTTTGTGTGGTTCAGGGGACAGCAGAAATTCCCGCAGCTGACTGAGCTGCTCCTTGGCACTGGGCACTGTCAAAGTTAGAATCAAGACTCACAATTTGTCAGACCACTCTGTTTTATTAGCACAGCGCTCTGCCAATAACACACAGATAATGTGAGTGGCCATGCAAGACCCAAACAGTCTTATTTATACAGATAAAAGAGCGGGAATTAAACAAAGGGACAAAGAGAGAAAAACAGCAAAATTCACCTGGGGCCCAGCATGCATATCCTACTTCCTTACTAACTCTTATCAATCTAAGGCTAATGCTTCACCAATTGCCCTTAAAAGGTGCTATTGTTCTATGTTAATGTCTGTATTCCTGACACCTGGACTGCAGCTTCCAGCGATTTTCCTTAAAGGTACAGACAGCATTTCTTTAATCCTATCTATTTTTGTAATATAATTCATTCTACTTTCACAATCCCTCCTTTTGGTCACCCTTCGCCATGACCAACAATGGACTGGGTTCCATATATTAATCGTTCTTTATCTTTTTGTTCATCAGCGATATTTAAAATCATTATATTAGCACTCTGTTTTGGGGCAGTCACCTGGGTGGCATATTTTACACAATTCTGGTTACAACAGGAGATTAACTGAAAACATACAAAAATCACTAGGATTCCAAACAGGATAGTCAGGGCTCCCTGAAACAACCAGTTTCCCATGCCAGAGAAATTGAACAGGTTACTTAGCCACTTCCATAAAGAACTCAGCTCTTCATGGGGAAGATATGCGATTTGTTCTAAGTGGCTAGCGCGATCTATTACCTCATTGGTATTGTCAGGTATAAACACACAACATTCTTTTCCAATGAGAGCACAGGTCCCACCTTTGGCCGCCAGCACTATGTCCAATGCCTGACGGTTTTGGAGGGCCATCTGTCGGATCGCCCCTGTTTCTTTGGCCAGGGTTTTTAAACTCTCTCCGGTTTCATTTGCCATTATTTCAACTACTGCTTGTAACCTCAGGAGCCTTTTTGCATGGTGTATTACTCCCCCAAGTGGGATAAGGGAACCGCCAATGGCATCTTCCCAGGTTAAGGGGCTTATGTTATTTATATACCATTGGGCATCTGGTAAGTCCCTTCTTTTTCGCCTGAAATTACGGAGGCGTT
This sequence comes from Mauremys reevesii, assembly GCF_016161935.1. Taxonomy (NCBI): domain Eukaryota; kingdom Metazoa; phylum Chordata; order Testudines; family Geoemydidae; genus Mauremys; species Mauremys reevesii. The sequence continues at coordinate 13,099,650 of NC_052637.1, read as the reverse complement.
CTCGTGGGAAGGACCCTAGCACTCGGAATTGTGGGAAGAGTTGGGCGGGATAACAGATACCTGACCAGTTAGCTGGTAATGCAGTATAAGCTTTGGTTCCACAAACCCAATGATGGCCTATTAAGGCCGGGAAGGGTCGATTACATCCATTTATTATATAGGTGTCTGCAAATGAGGAGTAATATCCTCCAAAGGGAACAGGGTAATTCTCCTTACGAGGAGTGGTAGTGTTTGTATGGCATTGAAAGATTGTATTATTTTTACTAAGATTACTGTAGGGGGAACATGAGATTGATTTTTCTGTTTGATCCCAGGTTGAGAAAAAATTCATATCCCCATACCCGGCCCGCCACTCTTTAGTTTTGTTTGAATAATCCCATACACCATTGGCCATAATATGCTGAAGGCAACGGCTTTTTCCCAGATCCAGCCCTGTCCCATTACACACCCAACACCAGTGACCCTTTCCCTCCACCACACTTATCCATTTAGATACACTTATTCCCACTGCTTCCCAAGTGTCATTGCTGTTCCATGTTTTGTTAAACGGATGAGGTCCTCCAGTGAGGTCTGGGGAATTGAGTGGGATAGCCAGGACAGGAATACCAGCTTGAGAGTGGGTTGGGATGTGGCTGCAGACCCAGCATTTAGAAATATTAAGGGTCTGAGCTATCCACACTTGCTGCTGGATAAAAGAATTGTCATTATGGACTCCCCAGACCTTAAGACACCAGCAGCCGAGGAACAGGCGCCACCAGAGGCACATGTTGGAGGCAAGGCCCTTCTGGTTCTGACAACCTCAATTGAGGGAACCGCAGTCATGGTTTTACATCCACCAGGCAGCAGGCGCTAGGCTCACTACTGCTTCTTTTGGTGGGCCTTGCTTTGGGTTGTCGTCTGCTTCTGGCAACCCTTATGAAAGCGTAGATTGTAAGGTATTGCAGGCTGTTCCTCTACGTCTTCTTCTGGAGTCAAAATTGACTCTGCGCGGTCCTGAGGTGATGATTGGTTCACCGGGGAGGGTGTGAAGCATGTATCCACGCTGCGATGCCAGATAGTTTAACAGCCGTCTGCGTAGTAAGCAGTACCTGATGAGGACCCTTCCACTGGGGTTCCAAGGCGTGTTTTCGATGATGGTGCCGTACGTAGACCCAGTCACCTGGCTCGAGGTTGTGGCAAGAGTCAGAGGTGGGTTCCGTTGGCCAGGCAGCTCGAACCTGTGAATGGAAGTGACTTACAGCTTGCATTAATCCCTTGCAGTATTGAAGGAGCGTACTGTGAGTCAAGTTCAAGTCTGGGACTGGAGTAATGGTAGCCGCAGCTTGCATAGGGCATCCCATAACAATTTCAAAGGGACTCAGTTTATGCCTTTGAGATGGAGTGGATCGCATTTCCATAAGGGCTAGTGGTAAAGCTGCTGGCCAGCTTAACCCTGTGGAGTCACAAATCTTAGCAAGCTTATTCTTAAGTACACCATTTCGCCTCTCCACAGCACCTGCACTTTGTGGGTGGTAGGGACAGTGCAGCAGGTGTGTGATATGTAATATACGATCCAGGTGTTGAACAATTTGTCCAGTAAAATGTGTACCCCGGTCACTGGACAGAGTGGCAGGAATTCCCTTGGAAGGCATAATATGATTTAACAAACATTTAGCAACAGACAGTGAGTCAGCCTTGTGACAAGGAAAGGCTTCGATCCAACCAGAAAATAAACATACCATAACCAAAATGAATTCATATCGTTGGCACTTAGGCATTTGTACAAAATCAAGTTGCCAATGCAAGAATGGTGCTTGGGGCAGGCCCCGGAATCCCTGAGCCACTTTTACAGGTTTACCAATATTGTGGCTTTGACAAGTGGTACAGGCGGCACAGTGACGGGCTGCAAAAGAGCTGAAATGGGGGGCCCACCATCCCGCCTTAGTTACAGCAGAGACCATCCCCTCCTTTCCGACATGTGAAACACCGTGTAGCAGGGCGGCCAGAGACGGGTAGAGTGAAAAGGGAGCCACAAAGGCACCAGTAGGCAAACGCCAAAGGGAATCAGGATGCAGAAAGCAACCCCAGGCAACCCAGGAGTCTTTTTCAGCTTCTGGGGCAGAATCCTGGAGCAGGGGGAGGTCAGTGAGGGACGGTGGTGGTGTAGAAACAGAAACGGAACCTAGAAATGCATCTGGGGAAGGTTCTATGGCAGCAGCATGTTTAGCAGAGGCATCAGCAAATGCGTTACCCTTAGCAACATCAGTATCCGCCATCGAGTGGCCAGGGCACTTAACAATAGCTAGGGCAGAGGGAAGTAAAACTGCATACAGGAGAGCAGCAATGTAGGGGCCGTTTTTAATGGGGGTACCGGCGGAGGTAAGGAAACCCCGAGTTTGCCACAGGGTGCCAAAGTCATGTACAACCCCAAAAGCATAGCGGGAGTCAGTGTAAATGGTGGCGGAGCGTCCCTCCACCAAAAAGCAGGCACGGGTGAGGGCGACTAATTCAGCAACTTGCGCTGAGGTTACAGAAGGTAAAGGAGCAGCTTCGAGGGTTTCAGAGAGTGACACAACAGCGTATCCTGTAAGGAGACGACCTTGGCTGTCTCGAAAGCAGGAACCATCAGTAAACAAAAAAAGGTCAGAGTTAGGGAGAGGGACATCAGAAAGGTCAGGGCGCGGGACGGTGACAGCAGACACAGTTGCAAGGCAGTCGTGGGGATCACCGTCATTAGACAAGGGAAGGAGAGTGGCAGGATTTAACTGAGAACAACGCTTTATGGTGATATACGAAGCCGACAGCAGTAGAAGTTCATACCTGGTAAGGCGAGCGGAGGAGAGGTGGCTTGTGTTACGTTGTAACAGCAGAGTTTCCACAGAGTGAAGGACCAGGGGTAGGCCTTGGGCCACAGGGTCCAAAGTGGCAGAGAAATAAGCTACTGGGCGGTTCTTTTCTCCGTGCAACTGCGTAAGAACTCCAAGTGCACATCCAGATTGTTCATGGCAGAAAAGGGTAAAAGGCTTAGAATAGTCTGGCAGCCCTAAAGCGGGGGCAGAAGCTAAACCTTGTTTGAGGGAAACAAAGGCAGAGTCTGCTTCAGGGGGCCATGGCATGGGATTAGGCACAGAGAGTCGAGTGAGTTCCTGGAGAGGTTTTGCAAGGGAGGCATATTGGGGAATCCATTGCCTGCAAAATCCAGCCATGCCCAAAAATTTTCGGACCTGGCGTGGGGAGCAGGGTCAGGGAAAGCTAAGGATAGCCTAGACACGGGTGGGAGAAAGCGTACGGGAACCCTGGGAGAGGAGAAAACCAAGGAATGTGACAGAGGCTTGACAGAGCTGTAGTTTAGAGCGAGAAGCCTTGTGACCTTTGTTTGCTAAGGCAGTAAGGAGCACTAAAGAATCAGTTTTTGAGGCAGATAACGAGGGGGAACAGAGGAGTAGATCATCCACATATTGGACTAGAGTGGACCCGGATGGGAAAACAAGGTCAGCTAGGTCTCGGGCTAATGCCTGGGAAAAGTAAGATGGGCTTTCCGTATACCCCGGGGAAGCGTGGTCCATGTATATTGCTGTCCCTTGTAAGAAAAGGCAAAGAGGTACTGGGAGTCAGGGTGAGCCGGAACAGAAAAGAAAGCAGAACACAAATCAACAACAGTAAAATGAGTTGCAGCTGGTGGGATAGAAGCCAGAATCGTTGCTGGGTTTGGGACAACAGGAAAGGTGGGTATGACAATACGATTAATGGCTCGGAGGTCCTGAACAAATCACCATGATTCGCCATCAGCTTTTCAAACTGGGAGGATAGGGGTGTTACAGGGACTGGAGCAGGGAACAATAATGCCTTGCTCCCACAGGGCGGTTATGACCGGAGCAATGCCAGCCTCTGCCTCAGGGTTTAAAGGGTATTGAGAAAGGCGAGGCAGGAGTTTGGAGGAGTCCACAGTAATGCAGACGGGGTCAGTGTTTAAGCGGCCCACCTCAGAGGGATGGGTTGGCCACAGAGAGGATGGGACCTGCGAAATTAGGTGTTCAAGGGGTGGGACCAGTGGGCAACAAGGGACTGGAGTGGAAAGGGAAGTTTCAGACAGCAGGGAGGCTACAGAATCACTCAGAGAGGACTGGGGAATTTGTAAATAGACCCCATCCGGGGAACAGTATATGGTGCAGCCAAGCTTACATAACAGATCCTGACCCAAAAGGTTTACCGGAGTGGAATCAGAGAGAAGGAAGGCATGATCCGCAGAAAGGGGACCAACCTGGACCAGTAGAGGTTTTGAAAGGGGATAAGGGGTTGGGACTCCCATAATGCCCACAGCGGACACAGTTTTTCCGGAGCGGGGAACCGCAGGCAGATCAGTAGTACGAACTGCAGAGAGCGAAGCTCCCGTATCAACAAGGAAAGGGAGAGAAAGATCATTGATAGTTAACACACATTCACCCGTAGGAGTGAGAGGTAGTAAAGGAGTTAAAATTTCCTGAGGTTCCCCGGCGTCCCATCATTGCTGTGAGACAAAGTAAGGCTGGGGACTGACTGGCTGTGCTGGCAGGGGGTCTAGCTGGTTATTTACAGAGTTACCAGGCCGGCTCGGACATTCATTCTTCCAATGTCCGGGCTGTTTACAGTAATTACAAACATCCCCATAACCCAAAAATCCAGTTCCTTGGCCCCTCCCTCGACCACATCCCCGTCCCTGGTATTTTCCCCGTCCCCGGCAATGTTTGCCTTGCCCTGAATAATGCTGTATTTGCAGGGCCATTAACTGTTGAGCTGATTGTTCCTCCTTTCCCTTTAAAGTACGTTGGCAGTGCTCTGCCACTGTTTGCAATTTGTCCATGTTTTCAGTCTCCCACCCAACACTTATTCGTTTTAGCATATTGCCAATAGCAGGCAGGAGGTCATTAACAAACGCACTAGCCAGGCGCCCTGTCCATTTCTATCTGGTTGCTGTATACCAGAATGTTGCAGAAAAATGTCAGTTAGCCGAGTGCGATAGTCACCTGGGTTCTCTCCCTGTCGTTGCTTACAGCCATTTATGACCGTCCAGTTGGTTTTAGGAGTCCATACCCGAGGGATAGCTTCAAATAGATTTTTAGCTCGCTCTTTACACTTTTTCTGGTATTCAGCATTAGGACCAGTGTCTGGTAAGGTAGAGTGGCGGTCAGCAGCGAGCCAATTTGCTGCTGTGAGCCATTTTTCATGCTCACTTGGGGCTGCTACAAGTAGCTTGCACAGTTGCAGGAGGTCTGCCTCAGAGGGTTCATAGGTGTCACATACTAACAAAAATTCCTCTGCGAATTTGGTAGAGTTTTCCCTGGGCTTTGGAAAGCCTTTTACAATTAAAAGGAGCTCTGTGCGAGTCCAGGGTTTATAGCTCCAAGTGGGACACCCCGTCTTGGCCCCCAGTATGCAGGATTCGGAGGGGAGCCTGGACATTTTAAAGGCCCAAGCGCAAGCTTTTACGGGGCAGAGTGAGTCCAGAGGAATGGGCCTCCGCCGTACTGGATGATCTGGACGGGTCTGAACTGGAGATCTCTGGGAATTGTTCCTGAGCTGAGAAATCTGGTGACAGTTGTTCCTGAGCTGGGGGCGTGGGTGGCTGTCTATTGATCCGACGCAAGGCTGCCAAGCCAATTAATGCGTCTTCCTCATCATCGTCCCCGGAATCTAGCAAGGGGTTTTCTTCGTCTTTTCCTACCCGGAGACAGGAGTATGAAGGGGGATCTGCTCGGAGAACTTGGTAAAGGGGAGCGCTCGGTCTAGTGGTAGGAGAGGAGGTTTCCAATAAAGCTTTTAACTTATCATTTGAATCTTTGAGAGAGGCGAGTTTCGATTCTGTCCATCTACGATTTGCCTCTTCCACCATTGCATGAAACAGTCAACCTCTCCTTTTGCCAATTTAGTTTTAGATTGGCCGAGTTTGTCTTTTAAGACGTCTACTCGGTCCTTGTCCCAAGATCCTAACAGTGGCCACTGAGTTTTGGGATCTCCCTGAGTTAGCCTAGACCATTTTTCCAGAAATTTACAGGAGTCCAGACCCTTCCTAAAATGCATAAAATGAGCCGGGGTTCCTTTAGGGAACTGTCCCGACTTAGACATCTGGTTACCCATACAGGAGGAGTTTACACATCAATCACACAAGAAGGAAATTCGGGTTCATCAGAGCGATGCCCGGTGCAACACACAAAAGGAGCCCACAGGCTACTGCCTCAATCGCCCTTGCTTTCACACCAAGGGTTTTACCCAAGGTGCGGTGCGGCTGCGATTGTGCAGATTTCACTCACTCAGACCGCGGGGACAGGAACCCCTTGGTCGGCCAATCCCCGGACAGAGACGGCACCCAGACTCAAACACTCCACAGAGAGGACGGATAGACACAGAGACAGGACAGTCCTCAGTCTGGACAAAACACAGATATAATTACCTGACCAGATTCCTGATGCCAGACCCTGGGATCCCTACCAGAACAGAGTGGGAACCAACAGGTTCAATGGCGTAGACTTCACTGTGGTTGTGCGCCTTTCCGTTCTGGTGGAGAACCGCTCGGGCCAAATGCCCAGGTGCCGGCTGCCACGGTCATCCTACAAAAACGGTCAGGAATCACACAGCCCCAGTGAAGATGGTTACCATCTCGGTGGAACCTCCAAATTGTCAAAGTTAGAATCAAGACTCACAATTTGTCAGACCACTCTGTTTTTATTAGCACAGCGCTCTGCCAATAACACACAGATAATGTGAGTGGCCATGCAAGACCCAAACAGTCTTATTTATACAGATAAAAGAGCGGGAATTAAACAAAGGGACAAAGAGAGAAAAACAGCAAAATTCACCTGGGGCCCAGCATGCATATCCTACTTCCTTATCAATCTAAGGCCTTGGCTACACTTGCAAATTTGCAGCGCTGCAGCAGAGTGTGAAAACACACCCTCTCCAGCGCTGCAAATTGCAGCGCTGCAAAGCGCCAGTGTGGTCAAAGCCCCAGCGCTGGGAGCACGGCTCCCAGCGCTGTACGTTATTCCCCACAGGGAGGTGGAGTACGGACAGCGCTGGGAGAGCTCTCTCCCAGCGCTGGCGCTTTGACTACACGTAGCGCTTCAAAGCGCTGCTGCGGCAGCGCTGCCGCGGCAGCGCTTTGAAGTGCAAGTGTAGCCAAAGCCTAAGGCTAATGCTTCACCAATTGCCCTTAAATGGTGCAATTGTTCTTTGTTAATGTCTGTATTCCTGAAACCTGGACTGCAGCTTCCAGCGATTTTCCTTAAAGGTACAGACAGCATTTCTTTAATCCTATCTATTTTTGTAATATAATTCATTCTACTTTCACAGCACTCATGTGCTAGCGTACCTGTAACCATAGAACCAGGATGCTAGAATCTGCCTTGAGGGCAATAAACCTGGCTGAGTGCCTTTGTCACCAAACTGTGCCTGTGGTCTTTCTTCCTGTGTAGTACTATCGAGGTCTGCTGAACCGTCTGTCTGCCCAGGCCTGGGACAGCATACTGAGAGAGCAGGCAAGCACGCCAACTGACAACAGTTTGCAGAGGGCTATGATGGCAAGTAGCACAATTTCAGGGGTGGCAGATTTCCCCACCTATGCTGCCCCAGGAGTTACTATTTTTATTGTCCAAACATTTATTTTGATGAAAAGGGGCTTTTTTATGGATATAAAAATTGGTAAAAAATTAGTCTCCACTCCACCTGATGCCCAGTTAAAAATTCCATGATGGTACCACGGTTATGGCCACCTCCCTCCTTGGTCTTTCCACTTAGATGGACAACAGTGACCTGAGCTCTGGTTGGATTCTGCGTTGTATCCTTAGGGGCATAAGAAACGATCTGTAGCAACAAATATGATGATGTCACCCATTGTGTTTTGTTTCTATTAGAGTGCCAGAATTTGATTACAAGACTTTATTATCTTACATAGAGAAACAATGAACATGGGATATACCCAGGGATTTATTTTCGTTGTTAGTGGATTTTGTGCCTTACACAATGTCAGCTCTGTGTGGTTTCAGAAGCTGTACACACTCCTCACAGAGGGTGAACATTTAGCCAACACCCTGGAGAAAAATACCATCATCCTGTGTGTATCAGTGCTGAACATGAGAGAGTGACAGAGCTGTCAACATCCTCACTTTCCTGGAAGATGTGTTACATGGACACAGCGGGGGACCATAAGGACTGTCTCAGTAACTCCATGCAGATCATCTCCTTTTCTTTTTCCTTTTCTTTTTCACATTAATGCTGAGATTTTCAATTGGACATTTCAATTTAATTTTAATGGGGGCTGATAGCTTAAATCACCCAGGCAGCTTTGAAGTTATTCTCTAGGAGTCTCTGCATGTTTTGGTGAAAGCCATATATTTACTGACTGCTTTGCACAAGGCTTCCTTGACTTCTCTGTTTCTCAGGCTGTAGATGAGGGGGTTTACCAGGGGAGTCAGGACCGTGTAGCAAAGCGAGACCACTTTGTTCAGGTCTCTCAGTATACCATGTTTCGGTAGCAGGTACACAATCATAATGGATCCATAGAAAATTGTCACCACAATGAGGTGAGAGGAGCAGGTGGAAAAGGCCTTTTGTTTCCCGGTGGTGGAAGGGATTCTCAGGATGGTGGCGATAATGCACACGTAGGATGTCAGGGTTAGTAGGAATGGAGGCAGAGTGAATACAGAGACTAATATGAAAGCCAGCAATATGACCTGGTGAGTGTCACTGCAGGAGAGTTCCATCAGTGGGATGGAATCACAATAGAAATGGTCAATTTCATTTGGGCCACAGAATATTAACTGTGATAGGAATAAGACAAAGATGGCAGTAGCCAAAAAACCATTTAACCATGACCCAGCAGCCAACTGGAGGTAAAACCTGGTATTCATAAGAGTTGAATAGTGCAGAGGTTTACATATCGCTAAATACCGATCATAAGACATTGCTGCTAGGAGATAGCATTCTGTACATGCCAGAGAACTAAAGAAAGACAGTTGTGTGATGCAGACACCGACTGAGATGGTTTTATCCCCAGTCAGGAGACTGGCCAGCAACCTGGGCAGGATGGTTGAGGTGTAGCAGGTCTCCAAGCAGGACAAGTTGCCCAGGAAGAAGTACATGGGGGTGTGAAGGTGCTGGCCAGCCACAATGAGCACCACAATGAGGGTGTTCCCAGCCACGGTTGCCATGTAGATCACTTGGAACATCAGGAAGAGAAGAATTTGCAGGTCAGGGAGATCCCCGAATCCCAGAAGGATGAATTCTGTGATGGCCGTTTGGTTTCCCCAGTCTCTGTCCGCCATGGTTTGAGTCCAGGAACAATAAAACACCCTGTGCAATTGAATTGGAGGAACATAGACTTAAAAGTTAGTCAAGTTTCATTTTAGTAAAGTTTCAATTAATTCCAGAAGTATTCGGAGTTCCCTTCCTGTCCAGATCACAGGCTGAAATTTTAAACCTAAATGTAGAGTTCAGAGCAAAGTGCCAGAAGTGTCAATTTCAGAACCAAACATTTGTATCCATGTAGACCAGCCTCTGCCATAATCAGAGCAATCACTGCTGGAACAGCCCATATCTCTGGTAGCTGAGTACTGATATAATGGATCAGACTCTTTCTTTATCCACCCTTAGTGACATCATAGAGCTTAACAATGATGCTTAAATGCTGTATTTCATTTCTGACAATGACCAGAATCATGCTATGTCTTAGGAGTCAAAATCAAACAACTAAAATCTTGGACTGAGATTTTCTATGTGGTCTAGAGTTCTTAGGCACCAACCTTCTATTAGGTTTATTTCAATTAAATCGAACAATATATCCTAGTATATGCAGCATTTCAAGGCCCTGTAGGAAAAAGAACAATTTTCATCCCCTCACAACAGATCAGTTTATGCCATAAATTATGAAATTAACACTCACCACCCCATTGAAAAGTCATGTAAGATGGGAGACATTCCTGGAAAAGGGCAAATATAGTGCCCATCTATAAAAAGGGAAATAAGGACAACCTGGGGAATTACAGACTAGTCAGCTTAACTTCTGTACCCAGAAAGATAATGGAGCAAATAATTAAGCAATACATATGCAAACACCTAGAAGATAATGAGGTGATAAGTAACAGTCAGTATGGATTCGTCAAGAACAAAATGAGACAAACCAATCAAGCCTTGTTGATGGGGGGAAGTTGTAGATGTGGTATATCCTGACTTTAGTAAGGCTTTTGATACTGTCTCGTAAGACCTTCTCATAAACAAACTAGGTTAATACAACCTAGATGGAGCTACTATAAGGTGGGTGCATAACTGATGGGAAAACTTTTCCCAGAGAGTAGTTATCAGTAGTTCACAGTCATGTTGGATGGGCATAATGAGTGGGCTCCCTCAGGGATCAGTTCTGGGTCTGGTTCTGTTCAATATTTTCATTAATGATTTAGATAATGGCATAGAGAGTATGCTTATAAAGTTTACAGATGATACCAATCTGGGAGGGGTTGCGAGTGCTTTGGAGGATAGGATTAAAATTCAGAATGATCTGGACAAACTGAAGAAATGGTCTAAAGTAAATCAGATGAAATTAAATAAGGACATATGCAAAGTACTCCACTTAGGAAGGAACAATCGGTTGCACACATACAAAATGGGAAATGACTGCCTAGAAAAGAGTACTGCAGAAAGGGATCTGGGGGTCATAGTGGATCACAAGCTAAATATGAGTCAGTGTAACACTGTTGCAAACAAAAGCAAACCTCATTCTGGGATGTATTAGCAAGAGTGTTGTAAGCAAGACATGAGAAGTAATTCTTCACCTCTACTCTGCGCTGTTTAGGCCTCAACTGGAGTATTTTATCCAGTTCTGGGAGCCACATTTCAGGAAAGATGTGGACAAATTGGAGAAAGTTTAGAGAAGTGCAACAAAAATAATTAAAGGTCTAGAAATCATGACCTATGAAGGAAAATTGAAAAAAATTGGGTTTGTTTGTTTAGTCTGGAGAAGAGAAGTCTGAAAGGGGACATAAGAGTTTTCAAGTATTTAAAAGGTTGCTACAAGGAGGAGGGAGAAAAATTGTTCTCCTTAACCTCTGAAGATAAGACAAGAAGCAATGGTCTTAAATTTCAGCAATGGCGGTTAAGGTTCGACATCAGGAAAAACTTCCTAACAGAGTGGTAAAGCACTGGAATAAATTGCCAAGGGAGGTTGTGGAATCTCCATCACTGGAGATTTTTAAAAGCAGATTGGACAAACACCTCTCAGCGATTGTCTAGATTAATGGTTCTTAACCTCTACTGCAGCCTGCACCCCTGTGGTTCTCAAAATATATTCTCGCACCCCTTATCAAAATCGCTGAAATAGGTCAATTCTTTAAACCTAGATGTATCATAACTATAGAATGAAAGAGAATTATATATTTATTTTAATTTCACAGTAAAATTAAGAATACATGAAAAATTACATATTTTTTAAGTTTTCAAGCTCAGTGACTCTTCTGCTCTTGCTTTTGTTCAATGACATTTGAGAAACAAGGAACTTTTTTTGAAATAGCCACACATTTCATCACTTGCATTTAGGCAGTTTCTGGCCTTTGTTTTGATGTGTAAGAGTGATGAAAGTCGCAAATGGCACAAGGATCTCCAGCGCTGTCTTCGCCACTTGTGGAAACAGTGCTAGTTGAGCACACAAGAAATTCTCAAGCTTCATTGTCTCAATAATTTTACTACAATTAGCTTAAAAACTTGAAAATAAATGTTTTGTTTGTATATTACAGTAATAGTTAATAAATGTATAATGTTAATAAATACATAGGGTTGATGAAACAAAGTAATTGTAATTACGTGCCTGTGCTTAATTTGTGTTTTCAGGCATCCCCAGAAAGGTCATCTCACACCCCCAGGGGTGCGTGCACCCTACGTTAAGAACCACTGGTCTAGATAATACTTAGTCCTGCCTTCATTGCAGGGGACTGGACTAGATGACCTCTCGAGGTCTCTTCCAGTTCTCTGATTCTATGATTGGGGCTCACACTAAGCCGGATCCTCAGCCGGTGTAAATCAAGGTAGCTTCATTTGTGTCAGTGGAGCAGATCCTGAACTGAGGACCTTTCACAAGACATGGCTCTCACACTGCATCTCTGTGAAATGGTGCTATGAACGCTGACTGGCACTGCAGTGGGAAGGAGAGGCTAAAACTGTTAATATTCACCTGAAGAAGAGCTCTGTGTAGCTCAAAAGCGGCTCTCGTTCACCACCAAAAGTTGGTCCAATAAAAGATATTACCTCACCCACCTTGTCCCGCTAATATTCACAAATCAAAGTCATGCCCCTGTTTAGAAGGCGATATAGAAATGCAGTCAGGAAGACGGTGCTCACCTGTAACTACAAGACAACCCAAGCTTGAAGTGATGAGCTCTTGTTTCTCAGGGTTCAGTGGCCAGGATTCAGAATTCTCAGCTGAGGTTCTTGATGATTCTCTTTCTGCAGAAACTGGGAGAAGGTAGAATCGGAAACTTCTGATTTCCCTGCCCCTTACTCCAAGAAGAAGGGGAATTTACAGCAGAATTACAAGGTGGGTGTAGTGGGGTGGCTGCCCCATTCCTGCCCTGAAGGGGTTAAAAGCAGTCCTGGAGAGGGCTGCGCCTGGGTAAAAGGGAATCAGAACAGCTGGGGAAGCTGAGTGAGTTGCTGACCACAGCTGTGGCCAGTTCAATCAGGGCCCAGCTGGCCCTTATAAGAGGGCTGTGGGCCAGAAGCAAAACACCCACTCTCTCTAGCTTCTTAAGAGAAAAGGACCTGGCTGCCTGGGAGCTGAGACAGGCACCTGTGGTGTAGCAGTGCTGAGGAAGGGCAGAGGGAGCTGGGGAACTCCAGCCAGGTAAAACCCCAGGCTGCAGGCCTTGCTAAAAGGGCCAAATAGGTACTGGGGCTGCAGAGAGGTAGCCCAGAGATAGGCAAAGGCAGCAGGTCCTAACCCCCTTGCCGATAATGAGTGGTTTACAGACTGCAGTCTGCCCCAGGGAGTGGGGGCTGCACGATGACTGACAGTAGCCACTGAGGCAAGGTGGGGAAAGAGGGTGGGGGTTCCTTTGGGAGGGGAAACCCAGAGAGTGGGGGCACTGCCAGGGGGCAGCACCCCAAGATAAAGGGTCACTGGGGTCTGAGAAGGACACGGGGGGCTAGTGGCAGGTGAGACACCAGCCTGCAGAGGGAGTTCTGGGCTGGAAGAGCTAATTCCCCAGCAGGAGACGCCGTGCCGGTGATTCATCTCCTTCCCCCCCCCCACCCCGGCAGTGGGCAACTTAAAATCTATAAAGTGAAATACTTGTTCTACCTCATGCCAAGGTCCCCCCTGTTTCAGAAGGACACTAACAGATACAAAGGTGGAATCGGTCTGGCTCACTTGTGGGTTAATATTAATAAAATGGTACTAGAATTATAAAAAAGTTTAATGTTTGGACTCTCTTCAATGCTTGTCGGCTGCTGCCTGCATTAATGTCCCCTGTAATGTTTGTTCTATATTGTAATTTAATATTTGAGCGGTTGTAGTGACCTTCTGTGAGTATGAATCACCACACGGGAGAGGGATGTTAATGACTGTGAAGAGTTGCTCTTTCACAGACATGAAGCCTCTCCTGAAAAAGGAAACCCATCAGTACCAGACAGGGTGACCAGATAGCAAGTGTGAAAAATCAGGACAGGAGATGGGGGGTTGCGGGGAGGGGGGGGAATAGACACCTGTATAAGACAAAGTTCCAAATATCAGGACTGTCCCTATAAAATCAGGACATCTGGTCACCCTAATACCAGGTGGGCAATGGGTGGATATTGCAACTGTAATCTCCCTACGACTTGATTGAGAAACAATCAACAAAAGGAATACAGACTTATTGTTCTGCTCTCCTCCCTATGAAGATGAGTCATGCAAGTGGATTGAGTTTGCAGCTCAGAGCAGATGGCAGGAGAGGGATAAAAACCCCAAACAAAAGGAACTCGGGATCTCTATGCTGATTGGACACTTGGGGCAAGGTGTTTCTAGACATTAGCAAGAGATCCCCAGCTACTTAGCCTCGGTTAGTCCTAAAGGTCAAATACAGCTTGCTGCTGAGAGAAGCCTGTATTACCTTTCGAAACCTGAGACTGTGACTCTTTCATGGGTCTATTTGCTTGCATTAACCTTGTAAATAACTCTCATTTCCTTTTCCCATTTAATAAATCTTCCTTTACAGTAGTTCACTATAGGATTGGCCCCAAGTGTCCTCTTTGGTGTGAGACCTAAAGTGCAATTGACCTGGGGGATGTCAGGAGTAACCTGAATATTGCTGTGATCTTTGGATTTCCACAGATACGCTCACCTGGTTGGCAGGACAGAGCGGTACAGCCAAGGGGACTTTCTTGGGGGACTCTCTCAAGACTGTTATAGTGCCTGAGGAGTTTGCACTCGGTGCAGTTGGTTGGTGAAATTTAAGTTTAGACCTGACAACCAATGAGGGGTTTGTGCCCTGGTTTGTAACTGTCTGTCCTGAGTTTGGCACTCACACTCTTGCATCCCCATTGGGAGCATCACACTCACTGTGTAAGGCCTGAATAAAGATGTAGCACAAAACCAGTTATGCCAACCTGACTGAAGTCAGGCTAACAGAGGTTTCTGGGTAATCCCAGAGTGGAAAAGTACTGAGAAGCAGCATTGTTTCACAAAGCCCTGGAAAGAGTGAGAAAAACCAGGGATTGCATTCCTGGCATAGTACCAGCTGTGTTATGTTAAAACAGTGTTAGAAGAACTGATAAGAAACTCTAGTATCTCACAGTTCAGATTCTAACTCCCTGGTTGAGTTATAGATTTGTTTAAAACTCCCCTGTATTCCTAACTTTTGGTGTTTGTTAAGAAATAATTAATAATCTAAAGTTGTAGACATAAAGTCTAGGCATGTGTGTATATTAAAAGTGTCTAGTTTTAAGTTGTTAAACAAAGGGGGGTGGGTTTTGCTCAAGTGAGTGATGTATGACGTAATAAAACTGTCTATATAGGCTAATGCTAAGCTGTAAAGAGAGGCTGGTTCTCACTGGAGACGAGTTGCTCTTTACTGATGCGTGCACTTGTCAATAAAGAGCTTTTTGATCGGACCTTGCGGGTGTTGCCTGTCTCTCTGTGATCAGACAACGAACTTCGCTGTTGGGGTTAAAGTCCCTGACAACTGCCACAGGAAGTCATTGATATATGAACGACTTAACTAGATTCCAGAAGAGATTGGATGTTCCTGATAGCCATATAAATATCCAGACTTATCATAATAAAGGCAACAATAGAGATTGGCTTAACCCCCAAACCATGAGGTTTAATAACCATTCCAAAATTAACTATTATGACCAATATGATACATGTGAGGGGAGATTATCCCAGAACTGCTATTGCAGTGTTCTTACATTTGCCTCTGAAACATCTAGTACTGCCTGCTCTCGAAGAGCGATACTGGCCAGAATGGCCCTTGGGTCTGATCTAATCTGGCAATTCCTATATTACTACATTCTCCTAGAGCGATACAGAGAAAACCCAAATTCCAGTTAGTTCAATAATCTGCTCTTTTGATATTTCAGCCTCTGACAGGCTGTTCCCTAAAAAAAGTTGACCTGGCACAGATAACTTGTAACATTTTTTGTTGAAGATCGATGCAATTAAATCATTTGAGAGGAGGTTGTCAAACTGTCTATAGGATTGCAACATTAATTCTAATAGGAGATTAGGACACCCAATTCCTAGGTGGCTTTCAAAATCTCAACATAGCACCTAAGCAATGTCTATATCTTGTATATTCCCTGGGTTCAGCTGACTTTTAGATCATGGTGTAGACATGGGGACTCACCCCTGTGGCGCCTCCTGCTGGTCTCTCAGGGAATTAGCTCTTTACCAGCCAGGTGCACCCTCTGCAGGCCGGTGATTCACCTGTCCTCTGGCCCCCATGTCCCTCCCTGGACCCTGGTGCCCCTTTAACTGGGGTGCTGCCCCCTGGCAGTACCCCCACAGTTCTGGGTCTCCCCCTCCCAGGGGAATCCCCACCCACTATCCCCATCTCACCTAAGTATCAGGCTACTGCCAGTCATCATCTAGCGCCCACACCCCAGGTCAGACTGCAGTATCAGCCTACTCATCACTGGCAAGGTTGGGTCTGGACGTGCTGCTTTCGCCTACCCCTGGGCTGCCCCCTGCAACACCCAGTACCTGTTGGCCTTGTGCTGGGCTGCAGACTGGGGCTTTCCATGCTGCCACCTAGTGGCCATTTTACAGTATAACTTTCCCATTATTAAAAAGAACAGGTGTACTTGCGGTACCTTAGAGACGAACAAATTATTTCAGCATAAGCTTTCGTGGGCTAAAGCTCACTTCTTCGGATGCATAGCTACTGAAATCTTGGTCACCTGTCAGTATTTCTGACACCCCTCTCTCATTTCCTCTACTCTGCTGCCATCTAATTTCGATTTCCCAGAATAAAAGCCTGTTGCTCTCCTTTCCTCTATGGATTCTTCTTGCTATCGCTGACTCTTACCCATATTTGACTCTCATGTCACCTGGTAGCCATTATTTAGTATAACTAACAGCCCATAACTCACTCCATGACATCTGCTACTAGCCACAGTTCATTACGCAGCATAGAGGTCCTCCTCTCTTGAGTGCTCTCTACTCAACATTTATATACCATTATACAGCTTCACCTCCCTTCCCTCCACCTCCTCTGTTGGTCATTTGGCAACATAATGTCTCCTTTATTGCCCTTCCAGTTTGGCTGGTGTCCATTGGGTCAGTGTTGTCTGTTAAAGTGGAAGGACCAGGGACAGAAGTGGCTATAACCATGGTCATATTATGGAGTTTTTAATTGGGTATCAGGCAGAGTGGAGACAAATTTTAACCAGTTTTTTTATATCCATAATAAACCTCCTGATGACTTTTTGGCAGACCTGACCCTTGGAACAGCCTGGCAAAACCCCCAGCTGGGTAAAAAGAACTGCTGTTCTGGGTCAGATCAATGGTCCATCTAGCCCAGTATCCTGTCTTCTTACAGTGGCCAGTGCCATAGGCTAGAGACACTATCCCTGCCCATCCTGGCTAATAGCCATTGATGGATCTATCCTCCATTAACCTATACTTGGGTCTGGGCAGTCCCTGTGCCCCTGGCTTTTCAGTCTATCTCTTTGTTTGCCCAACCTCCCCACCTCCAAGGGCCCAGTGAGCCTGGAGCTATTGCTTTTCTGGAGCTGGTCACAGCCTCGCGTAGCCAAGATAAGAGCTATTAAGCTGTTTCTGGTGACATGTCCAGGTGTTACTGCTGGGTCTAGCGGATTGCATCCGGCCTGTGTGAGTGCAATGGAGGTGGTTGGTTTGTGTAGGCGAGAGAGAGAGCTTGGGGCACTGGGCCTGATGTAAGACCTGAGGCCTGAACCATAGTCAGCAAAGTCCAGCCACGCCGTGAACCAAAGTCAGGCCATGTATTACAGCAGATGCTTACAAGTTCGCTGTCCGATACATGAACTTGGCAAAGGTATTACTAGTGTTGCTAACACACAGGCACTCCTAAGAAGCAACAGACACTAGGTATGTGTGTGAACACACTTCAGGAGATTAATATGATTAGTCAGAACATATTGTTAAAGATCATTAGTATGGTATGAAAAGTATAGGTGGTTAGAATATAGCCCTCAAAGGACGCAGCATTTTGTGTAATGGAGCGACTGATTGACATTGTTCTTTGTTTGGCAAAAGGTGGGAGACCATTTGGGGTCACAATGAAAAAGCTGACAGTTTTGAGAGAGGTTTATTTCTAAATCTTGTCAATGCTCCAAAAATAGGATCCCGTAATGTCAAAGCATATGCAGCAATCTCCTCGAAATGCTACCTATCTGAGTAATCACATCCAAAATGATTTAATTGTGGCATTGGACAACGTTGTGCAACAAAAGATTGTGTCTCCACAAAATGGAAAAATAGTCTCAACAATTGCCAACGACACTACTGACTGTGGACACCATGAACAGATGTCTGCTGTGGAAGGGCAAGAAAGGAGACATCATGTTGCGAAATGACCAACAGAGGAGGGGGAGGGTAGGGGTTGAAGGTGTATAATGCTGTATAAGTGTTGAGCAGAGAGCACTGAAGAGAAGAGGACCTCTGTGCTGCATAATGAAAGGTGGATAGTAGCAGATGTCATGGAGTGAGTTATGGGCTGTTAGTTATACTAAATAATGGCTACCAGGTGACATGAGAGTCAAGAACGGGTAAGTGTCAGCGATAGCAAGAAGAATCCATAGAGGAAAGGAGAGCAACAGGCTGTCATTCTGGAAATCTACACTAGATGGCAGCAGAGTAGAGGAAATGAGAGTGGGAGAGAAATACTGACCATTGACCAACACTTCAGTAGGCAATAAAATAATGTGAAAGTTATACTGTAGTATGGCCACTAGGTGGCAGCATGTTGTAAGGATGAGATATGGGCAGCTAGTTTGAAAAATGCCCATTAGATGGCAGCATATCTTGAATACTAACCAAGGGGTGGTGCAAGTACATTGTAAGTGGCCATCACCTTGGACAGGCATCTCGTAAAAATGTAAGCTGGTGTTTGTCCAAAATCTAAAATATTTTCTTCAAATGATCATTACACTAAAAATGATGTACGATGGGAGTTGTATAATTGCAAGTCACACTGGGCATTATTATCTGCAAAGCTTTGGAGACCCAAAATGAACTAAGTGGGAGAAAGGTGAAGTGGGACCATATTGAAAAGCATGAAGAAAGAATACAAATATGAGAGAGCATTTTCACTTATTAAATCAAAGGGGAATCCTATTTTCCAAAGGTAGATCACATGCACCAGCTCATCCCTTCAGGTAACTGCAGGTCTCTTTACTGAGAAAGTCCCGTTTCTGCAGAATGATGAAAGACAAGAACCTCAGTGGATCCGGAATCCTGTCTACCAAACCCTGAAGAGCTCTATGTAGTTGAAAACTTGTCTCTCATCAACAGAAGTTGGTCCAATAAAAGGTATTACCTCACCCACCTTGTCTCAAACCCTGCAAAATGAGTTCATCAACTCAGTTGTGAGCTGTCCTATGACTAGAGGTAAGCACCCAATTCCAAACTGCTACTGCTTTGCATTTATATATCACCTTGCAAACCAGGGTATTAAAGTGCTTGATTAATTAAGCATTAGCAACATAAGATTTGCTTTCTGTGACGAATGTGGGAAGTGTCTGTATTCATTTTTATGATACATAATCTGTGTCAGGATGCTGGGCAAAGGTAGGTAGGACAAATGGTAGGAGCTGGAGAGCCCAGAACTGAAGCCGGGGTCAGATTCAGTATCAGGGTCAAGAGTCAAGCCAAGGTTCAGACATGGAGACAGAATCAGGAATTGGGCTGAGGTGTCACGGTTGGTGTCATGGTTCCAAAGGTCAATCTGGAGTCAGAATCCTAGTCGGAGCCAAGGGAAGTACGGGGAGTCCAGGAAGAAAGCAGCAGGGCAGGCGTGGCAGATAGCTAGGGATCCGCATTTTTGCCTGGACACTTCTTCGGTTTTGTGACGTAGCAGACTCGCTTTCTGAGTCTAAAGCATGCCCTGTCCTTCGCATCTTGTTCATGACTTAGTCTCGTACCCTTCCCAGTATTCTTAAAGAATTGCAGAAAAGCTGATTTTATTGGTCCCCATTGCCCTTGTATTCTTGATAAATAATCACAATGGAAATTGTTACTTTAAGGCCACTGAGTGTCTAAGAAAGTTAGTTAGCCATACAGCGTTCTTGAGTCCGAGTGAGGGCCCGCAGGAAGTTGTTCCCATTCTGTTCTTTCCTCTTTGGAACCCTCTGTATGTATTTGTCAAATGTGTCCCTAACTATAGCATATCAATATAATTGTGACATCTTGTCTATCATTCTTTATTTCATTATATAATTCTGTGTCTCTCTCAATGGGGGATGATTTTCCCATAGCTGTACATTTTGGTCTCTTTCAATCCCTTCTTTTCATTAAGATCGATTATTCACTTCTATACCCTAGCTACATGGGGAATTTTGAGTTTTTTTCCTAGCCGGTTAGCTTAGTGCTGTCTTCACTATTACCTAGTCTGGGAGCTTCGAACTAAGAGTTAGCAGCAGCTGATGGAAATGCCGATATCTGTAGTACAGAGATACAGTACTGAAGACACCACTTGATATGCAATGCAGGTGTCTGTATATAGTATAGTCAGATTTGTTGCTGACCAAAAGGTCTGGCATGCACGCTCAATAACTGATCTGATGAGCGCTCTGTATAGCATTACCACCATTTTCATATCCATTCCCCAGGATGTTCCAGAGGGATTTGACTTTTGCACTTATCTAATATTTTCAGTATGGTCCCTCCAAGTGAGCTTGTTATCAAATGTCACACCTAAGAATTTGTAATTTCAGTACATTTATCTGTTGGTCTAATAGCTATAACTTTACATCTTTTTGGCTTTTCCTTGTTATGGGGATCATTCCCTTAGTTGTCTGTGAGAATTTGAAGCCCCACCTATTTCTCCATTCTGGCCTTCTCTTC
The DNA here is from genome assembly GCF_016161935.1 of Mauremys reevesii. Taxonomy (NCBI): domain Eukaryota; kingdom Metazoa; phylum Chordata; order Testudines; family Geoemydidae; genus Mauremys; species Mauremys reevesii. The sequence continues at coordinate 13,079,129 of NC_052637.1, read as the reverse complement.
AGTGCATCATCATGCTTTTGGTGGCCCTTTCAAGGTTTCTGCTTTTGATCCAAACAGCACAATCAGCAACCAACGTGATCCCTATTCCTATACTCGTCTCCTCAGGGTGATCCTTTATCATGATGTTAAAGAGGGTTGGCGTAACTACACTGCCCTGTGGAGTTTCACTTGCAATTGACTGTACGTTGGAAAAAGCTTTGCCTAATTGGACTTGTACAGTTCTTTGGCCTAGGAAGTTCCTCATCCATCTGTACATTCTTCCTATATTACCCATTTAGGCCACTTTATGAAGTAGTTCCTCTCTCCATAACACATTGTAGACTTTTTCTATGCCCCGGAAGATTAGTGTCATTAATTCTATGATTCTCATGCTTTTTTGTGCTTTTGTCTCTATCCTGACAACGTGGTCAGTCACATTCCTACTTTACTGAAGCCCACTTTGTGTTTCATCTGTGAACCTAATTCATTGTAGGTGTGCTACTGATCTCTCCCTTACTATTCTTTCCATCGTTTTACCTAAGCCACACTAAAGTTTACATTTAAAATATCCACATCCTCCTCCCATCCCACCTCTTCATCTCATGATTAGCCTTAATGTTCTTTTCTCCTCCTTAATTTGTATCCTCTGATATTCATCACTAATGACTTCAAAGATTTGCTCTAAACATTTTTTCTTTCTTTCCTGCAATCTGTTATGACTATTCAGATCACCACAGATAATGAGTGGGCATGTGACACTTGCAGTTAAATCTGTCAGGTCCATAGCCTCTAGTGTCCTGCATGGGTTATAAAGATTATAAAGTCTTAGAGATGGTATCTCTATAGTATTATACTCAATATTCAGCTTTCTAATCTCTACTTGAAGATAGTTCAGGTTCTCCTTAGTGAAGGGGTATGAACCCCCACTTTTCCATTTTTCTGTCATGTCTATATAGATCATGGATAGAAAGCTGGCTAGATCGTCAGGCTCAACAGGTAGTGATCAATGGCTCCATGTCTAGTTGGCAGCCGGTTTCAAGCGGAGTGCCCCAAGGGTCGATCATGTGGCTGGTTTTGTTCAATATCTTCATTAATGATCTGGAGGATGGCGTGGACTGGACGCTCAGCCAGTTTGCAGATGACACTAAACTTGGAGGAGTGGTAGATATGCTGGAGGGTAGGGATAGGATACAGAGGGATCTAGACAAAGTAGAGGACTGGGCCAAAAGAAACCTGATGAGGTTCAGAAGGACAAGTGCAGAGTCCTGCACTTAGGATGGAAGAATCCCATTCACTGTTACAGACTAGGGACCGAATGGCTGGGCAGCAGTTCTGCAGAAAAGGACCTAGGGGTTACAGTGGACAAGAAGCTGGATATGAGTCAACAGTGTGCCTTTGTTGCCAAGGCGGCTAACAGCAATTTGGGCTGTATAAGTAGGGGCATTGCCAGCAGATCGAGGGATGTGATCATTCCCCTCTACTCAGCACTGGTGAGACCTCATCTAGAGTACTGTGTCCAGTTTTGGGCCCCACACTACAAGAAGGATGTGGAAAAATTGGAAAGAGTCCAGTGGAGGGCAACAAAAATGATTAGGGGGCTGGAGCACATGACTTATGAGGAGAGGCTGAGGGAACTGGGATTGTTTAGTCTGCAGAAGAGAAGAATGAGGGGGGATTTGATAGCTGCTTTCAACTACTTGAAAGGGGGTTCCAAAGAGGATGGATCTAGACTGTTCTCAGTGGTAGAAGATGACAGAACAAGGAGTAATGGTCTCAAGTTGCATTGGAGGAGGTTTAGGTTAGGTTATTAGGAAAAACTTTTTCACTCAGAGAGTGGTGAAGCACTGGAATTGGTTACCTAGGGAGGTGATGGAATCTCCTTCCTTAGAGGTTTTTAAGGTTAGGCTTGACAAAGCCCTGGCTGGGATGATTTAGCTGGGAATTGGTCCTGCTTTGAGCAGAGGGTTGGACTAGATGACCTCCTGAGGTCTCTTCCAAACCTGATATTCTATGATTCTATGATTCATATCCTAGGATTTTATAGTCTCAAGTCTTGGATGCATATTCTATCAGGCTTTGTTTTCATATCAAATATATTGGTCTTTAATTCCTGCCCATGTCCTATTAAGCTGTGGGCATTCCAGCTTAAAATAGTCACCCCTGTTTCTAACCCTCAATAGTTGTTACACTTAGGAAAGTATGACGTTGTTCCACTGACAGGTTGCTAGCCTGCAACTTTAATTAAAATTCTCATTTTCTGTTTTTTTCCTGTTTGAGAACTAGAATTTATTACATCAATCTTTAATGCAAGGAATTAAACTGGGGTGAATCTCTTTTCACCCCAGTGTTACACACTACCTCCCATTAATTGCCATTCCCCACATCAAGTTCTCTTTTAGGCATGTTCTAACAGCTTCTGCATAGGAGAGATCATTAGCAACTTGAGGTTTTTGCATTTCTCTTGCTTTCTTCCCTCCAGACAGCCTGCATATTCTGAGCTGTGTTTTCCTCCACAGTTACAACATTTTTGTTCTGTCCCTTCCTCACAATCATCATAGGAATGGTCACTTCCACACTTACTGCATTGTACTTTCCCATGGGAATTATTTGCTACATGACTAAATCTCTGTCAGCTGTAGAATCTCACAGAAAGAGAAGTATAGGACATAGTCCAGAATACCTGATACCCTAAAGTTACTCTGTCTGGTCACATCTCTCCCTTAAAATGTGTCCAGCACAGCTGTCAAGCACTTGCTGTCACTTCCTCTTCTGCTAATTAGCTGCTTAGCACTTATCACCTTATCTCCACCTATTCCTTGCTTTCTTTCCTGACATTTCATTGGCACCCCAAATACTGCCCTTCTTGTTTCTGTGAGGAATCTGGGTAGCTGACAGCTCATTTTTATTTTATCCAGCAACTTTGTCTTAAGGAGTGTCCATACTAGGTCTTTGTTTTTACATTCTACTAATGAGTCTCCAGCAGGTAGCACCTTAGCTCTTGCTAACAGACTTGGTGGGATAACTCACATGACTGGAGTACTGTCATGGATGGATATAAACTGTTCAGGAAGGACAGGCAGGATAGAAAAGGTGGGGGAGTTGCATTGTATATAAGAGAACAGTATGACTGCTCAGAGCTCCGGTATGAAACTGCAGAAAAACCTGAGAGTCTCTGGATTAAGTATAGAAGTGTGAACAACAAGGGTGTTGTCGTGGTGGGAGTCTTGTATACACCACCAGACCAGAGGGATGAGGTGGACGAGGCTTTTTTTAGGCAACTAACAGAAGTTACTAGATCACAGGCCCTGGTTCTCATGGGGGACTACAATCACCCTGATATCTGCTGGGAGAGAAATACAGAAGCACACAGACAATCCAGGAAGTTTTTGGAAAGTGTAGGGGGCAATTTCCTGGTGGAAGTGCTGGAGGAATCGACTAGGGGCACAGCTCTTCTTGACCTGCTGCTCACAAACAGGGACGAACTAGTAGGGGAAGCAAAAGTGGATGAGAACCTGGTAGACAATGACCATGAGATGGTCGAGTTCAGGATCCTGACACAAGGAAGAAAGGAGAACAGCAGAATATGGAGCCTGGACTTCAGAAAAGCAGACTTTGACTCCCTCAGGGAATTGATGGGCAGGATCCACTGGTAGAATAACATGAGGGGAAAGGAATCCAGGAGAGACGGCTGTATTTTATAGAATCCTTATTGAGGTTTCAGGAACAAACCATCCCAATGTGTAGAAAGAATAGTAAATATGGCAGGCGACCAGCTTAGCTTAACAGTGAAATCCTTGCTGATCTTAAACACAAAAAAGAAGCCTAAAAGAAGTGGAAGATTAGACAAATGACCAGGGAGGAGTATAGAAATATTGCTCAGCCATGCAGGAGTGAAATCAGGAGTGGGGAGGGTCATTCCCCAGTTAGGGTTGCACATCAGCCTGGTTCTACCCCTTCCTAAGATCCACCCTGTATTTTATTACTGCTATATAGTTAATGTCGGGAATCAGAAAAGGCATTGCCAGTCCCTCACCACGTCACCATCACCACCAGAGGAACTAAGGGAGAATTTACTCTGCCTCATAATTTATGGCATGAACTGATCTCTTGTGAGGGGATGAAAATTATTCCTTCTCCTACAGGGCACTGAAATGCTGAATATACCAGGATATATTGTTTGATTTAATGGAAATAAATCTAACAGAAGATTGGTGTCTAAGGACACTAGACTGCATTGAACATCTCAGTCCAAGATTTCAGTTGATGTATTTATTGATTTTGACTCATAAGACCTATCTTGGTTCTGGACAATGCCAGAAGTGAAATACAGCATTTAAGCATCATTGTTACGCTCTGGTATGTCACCAGATGGGATACGAAAGACAGAGAAATGATCTGATCTGTCATATCAGTATTTGGCTACCAGAGACCTGGGCTGGTATAGTAGTGATTGGTATCCACGTAGAACCCTCTTCCCCATCAGAGCAGTGTTCTGTCCTTGGACTCAATTTTCTGACACTTTGCTCTGAAATCTACATTTAGTCTTAAAATTTCAGCCTGTAACCAGGAGAGGGAGGTGTTTCTGAATATTTATGGAATTAATTCACGATATTTGATTAAGTTTTTACTCTATGTTCTTCCAATTCAGTCACACAGATTTATTGTTCCATGGCAGATGGCAGAAACCAAACGGTCATCATGGAATTTATCCTGCTGGGATTCAGGGATCTCCCTGACCTGCAAATGCTTCTCTTCCTGATGTTCCTAGTGATCTACATGGCAACCGTGGGTGGGAACACCCTCATCGTGGGGCTCGTTGTGGCTAATCAGCATTTTCACACCCCCATGTACTTCTTCCTGGGGAATCTGTCCTGCCTAGAGACCTGCTACACCTCAACCATCCTGCCCAGGTTGCTGGTCAGTCTCCTAACCGGGGACAAAACCATCTCAGTCAGTGGCTGCATCACACAATTCTATTTCTTTGGTTCTCTGGCAGCTACAGAATGCTATCTCCTAGCAGCAATGTCTTATGATCGGTATTTAGCGATATGTAAACCCCTGCACTATTCAACTCTTATGAATATCAGGATTTGCGTCCAATTGGCTACTGCGTCATGGTTAAGTGGTTGTTTGGCTGTAATTATCTTAATCTCATTCCTATCACACTTATTATTCTGTGGCTCAAATGAAATCAACCATTTCTTTTGTGATCCCATCCCACTGATGGAACTCTCCTGCACTGACTCACGCCTTATTATATTGGTCGACTTCATACTAGCCTGTGTATTCATCCTGCCTCCATTCCTACTAACCCTGATATCCTATGTGTGCATCATCGGCACCATCCTGAGAATTCCTTCCACCACCGGGAGAAAAAAGGCCTTTTCCACCTGCTCCTCTCACCTCATTGTGGTGACAATATTCTATGGAACTTTAATGGTTGTCTACATACTACCGAAACGTGAAACACTGAGAGACCTGAAGAAAGTGGTCTCCATTTGCTACACAGTCCTGACACCACTGGTAAATCCCCTCATCTATAGCTTGAGAAACAGAGAGGTCAAGGAAGCCTTGTGCAAAGTCGTCAGTAAATGTGGCTTTCAGAAAAATGTGCAAAGACTCTGAGATAATAACTTAGCCTGAGGGTTTCACAGGTGTCCGGATGATTTAAGCAATTAAAATTAAGTTGCAAAGTCCCAGTGGACATCTCAGCACTCAGTCTTGTCAATCTCAGTGGAAGGACCAGGGAGGGAGGCGGCCAGAACAATGTTCCCATCATGCAGTTATTAACTGGGTGCTAGGCAGAATGGAGACAAAATTTGAGCCAATTTTTTAGATCTGTAAAAAAAAATCTTTATTCAAAATAAATGTTTGGACAATAAAAATAGTAACTCCTGGGGGAGCGTATGTGGGTACGTAAGCCTGGGAAATCTGCCACCCCTGAAATTGTGCTTATTGCCCGTGTAACCCTCTGCAAACCAGCCATCTTCACTGCACTCACACAGGCCAGATGCAAATAACCAGGTCCCTGCAGGGACCTCTGGACACTTCACCAGGAACTGCTTTATAGTTCTTATCTGGGCTACTCCCAGCTGTTACCAGCTCCGGCAAAGCACCAGCCCCAGGCTCACAGGGCTCTTGCAGGTGGGGAGGTTGGGCAAACAAAGAGGGAGACTCACACATCAGGTACCCTGGGATTGCCCAGCCCCAGCTGGGGGTTTGCCAGGGCACACGTAGAATTGAGGCCATTTCTGCGGTGGGGTCTCTCAAACGGTCACTGACGATGGACTCTGCATGTGGCCCTACAGGACACCAGCTGCTCTGTTTCCACCAGCTGCACAGCACAGTTCATAGGGAGGGGACCAGTTAAAATGAGTATCCCCAAAACTGACTGCAACGAGTGCACTGTCTGAGAGGGCTAGTTCTGAGGGCACGGTATCTAGTCAACCTTAGATAACACAGACAGCTCTGCTCCACGCAGGGCCCTCTCCTCAGGGGGGTGAGGCAGCCTATGGTGGAGAAAGCAGCTACCAGCTACCAATGGGCAGAACCCCTGGGATGCCTAACTCGGCAGTGCTGGCTCAGTCACTGCGAGCACATCAGGGCTTGGCCAGAGGCAGGGGAGCTGGGCACCGGTGAGAATTGTAGGGCTCCAACTCTGCAGAAGGGTTTTCCCAAGGGACCTAATGGAGTTAGTCACTCAAACCTTTGAAATGGGAGATGGACACTTATCTCCCTTAGACAACTGTGAGAATTTCAGCCTGAAGAGCCACTGGGATTCTGTCACAGTAGCTTCAATCTATGCATTTCCATTGGAAAGAGACCCCACATCAACAGAAAGGCACTAGATGGATGGGAAACCCCTGCTAAACCTTTGAGAGCTGCTGCCATTGTATGTGCTCTTGTATCAACTAATGTTGCAATCATTTTTTTAACGATTTTGTTCCCAGTGGCTCTAGTTTGGAACAGTGCCCACCTATCAGTAGGTAAGTAATGAGGAGAGATGCAATTATGATGTCTAGGGCCACTAGAGGGCAGAGGAATGGGACAGGTGCAGCTGTGCTGCCCGATTAAAAGCAGCCAAACTAGAAGGGCAAGAAAGGAGAAGTTATGTTGTCAAATGACCGATGGCAAGGGATGTGAAGCTGTATAATGGTGTGTAAGTGTTGAGTAGAGATCACTGAAGACAAGAGGACCTCTGCACTATGTAATGAACTGTGGATAATAGCAGATGTTATACAGTGATTTATGGGCTGTTATACTAAATAATGGCCAGCAGGTGACATGAGTCAAGAACGGGAAAGAGGCCGCTATAGGAAGAAGAATCCGCTAGAGGAGAGAAGAGCAACAGGCTGTCATGCTGGGATATCAACACTAGATGGCAACAAAGTAGAGGAAATGAGACAGGGGTGGGCGTCAGAAATACTAACTAGTGACCAATAGAGTTCAATAGCCAAAGCCATAATCGAAAAGTTATACTGTAAAATAGCCACTAGGTGGCAGCATGTTGTAAAAGGGTGATATGGGTAGCTATTTTCAAAAATGCCCATTAGAAGGCTGCTTATCTTGAATATTAATAAAAGGGCAATGCAAGTACTTTATTACTGGCCATCACCTTGGACAGGCATCTCCCAGAAATGTAAGCTGGTGTTTGTTCATGATCTAAAATATTTTCCTCAAAGGATCATTACACTAAAAAATGATGTACGATGGGAGTTGTATAATTGTAAGTCACACTGGGCATTGTTAGCTACAAAGCTTTGGAGACCCAAAATGAACTAAGTGGGAGAAAGGTGAAGTGGGACTGTACTGAAAAGCATGAAGAAGGAATACAAATATGAGAGAGCATTTACACTTATTAAATCGAAGGGGAAGCCCATTTTCCATCTCACCAGGTAACTGCAGGTCTCTTTACTGAGAAAGTCCCGTTTCTGCAGAATGATGGAAGACAAGAACCTCAGTGGAACCGGAGTCCTGTCTGCTAAATCCTGAAGAGCTCTGAGTAGTTGAAAACTTGTCTCTCAACAACAGAAGTTGGTTCAGTAAAAGGTATTACCCCACCCACCTTGTCCTAAACCCTGGGAAATGAGTTCATCAACTCAGGTGTGAGCTGTCCTATGACTAGAGGTAAGCACCCAATTCCAAACTGCTGCTGCTTTGCATTTATATATCACCTTGCAAACCAGGGTATTAAAGTGCTTGATTAATTAAGCATTAGCAACATAAGATTTGCTTTCTGTGACGAATGTGGGAAGTGTCTGTATTCATTTTTATGATACATAATCTGTGTCAGGATGCTGGGCAAAGGTAGGTAGGACAAATGGTAGGAGCTGGAGAGCCCAGAACTGAAGCCGGGGTCAGATTCAGTATCAGGGTCAAGAGTCAAGCCAAGGTTCAGAGATGGAGACAGAATCAGGAATTGGGCTGAGGTGTCACGGTTGGTGTCATGGTTCCAAAGGTCAATCTGGAGTCAGAATCCTAGTCGGAGCCAAGGGAAGTACGGGGAGTCCAGGAAGAAAGCAGCAGGGCAGGCGTGGCAGATAGCTAGGGATCCGCATTTTTGCCTGGACACTTCTTCGGTTTTGTGACGTAGCAGACTCGCTTTCTGAGTCTAAAGCATGCCGTGTCCTTCGCATCTTGTTCATGACTTAGTCTCGTACCCTTCCCAGTATTCCTAAAGAATTGCAGAAAAGCTGATTTTATTGGTCCCCATTGTCCTTTTATTCTTGATATATATCGCAAGGGAAATTGTTACTTTAAGGCCACTGAGTTTCTAAGAAAGTTAGTTAGCCATACAGCGTTCTTGAGTCTGAGTGAGGGCCCGCAGGAAGTTGTTTCCACTCTGTTCTTTCCTCTTTGGAACCTCTGTATGTATTTGTCAAAAGTGTCCCTAATTATAGCAAAACAATATAATTGTGACATTTTGTCTATCATTCTTTTATTGTTTTCATTATATAATTCTATGTCTCTCTCAACGGGGGGTGATTTATTAGTGATAGAGTATTTTCCCATAGCTGTACATTTTGGTCTCTTTCAATCCCTTCTTTTCATTAAGATCCGTTATCCACTTCTATACCTTACTTATATGGGGAATTTTGAGTTTTTGTCCTAACCGGTTAGCTTTGTGCTATCTTCACTATTACCAGGACCGGCTCTAGGTTTTTTGCCACCCCAAGCAAAATAAAATTTGGCTGTCCCCACCCCAGCCCTGGGCTCCCCCCCGCATTCCCTGCTGCCCCAGCCCTGGGCTCTCCCCTCGCACCTGTACCCCCTGTTGCCCCAGCTCTGGTCCGCCCCCTTTCCGCACCCCTCTGCCGCCCCAGCCCTGGGCTCTCCCCCTCCACCCACACCTCCTGGCACCCCAAGCCTGGGCTCACACACACGCCATGCTACACCAGTTCTGGGCACCGCCTTCCCCCCCACAAGTGCTCCCCCCGCCACCCCAGCACTGGGCTCTGCCCCCTCCACCTGCCCCCTCCTTCTGCCCCAGCCCTGGGTCACTGGTGACTTGCTCCCAGGGTGGGTCATTCAGCAGGAATTTTGGATGTGCACAGAACACAGACAGGATTGGTTCCCATATGGTTACAGAACTGCAGTAAAGTGCAACAATTTTCAGCTTGTCTGGATATCTGGATGCATATTATAAGACTGCCCTCCATAAATGAGGAAAAGTCAAGGTGCCTTTATTATTCTTTTGTTCCACTCTTTGTTTCTATGGGGAATTTGCCAACGCAATATCACTGTCTTCCTTTTAAACAATTAAAAAAAAAGGCAATGGCTGTTGAAAATAGCAATTCCAGTCCTAAAAACCACTGGGAAGCATTTCTTGCTCAATTTTATTCTACTTTTTCTACAGCAAGTTACAGTGGATCAGTATATTTGATTTGGGAGAAATGAATTAACAGCTGCCCAAATTGAGCTTGAGCACTCCTGAATTTTGAGGTGTTCAAATCTGGAAGGCAGGTGCTAGATTCCCTTTCTGAATATTAGCTAAATCTGGAAAGGAAAAGTCATTTTCTGCTTCCATGGCTCAGAAGTGGAAATCCTCCTAAGTGCCTGGTACTGTATCTAAAGCTGCCCAGGTCCAGAGCCTCCCCTCCCTAACTTTTCATTTTAAATTCTAGTGGGATCCACGTAGCTCTCTTGCTAGGCTTCAAATAGAGAGGGGCACTGTCCATTTAGTCCACCCAATTCCTTCTTTGGGGGCTGCACGGTGAGGTTACACCAGTATCCCTAAGCCAGTCTGGGGATGTCTTCTGAAGGGGATACACTGCTCTACAGCCAAAATGCTTCTGAAATAAATGTAGTCAAACTTTACTAATTCTGGGTCACTGAGAATGAAAATCATGCTTAAAATTGTTGATTGGCTCTAGTTTTCAAGATATGTTATTGGGTCAGTATATACGACCCTTGACTTGGAAATGGCGGAGGAAAAGTGAGTTATAAAGGGAAGGGATCTCAATTTAAACCAGAAATGACTAAAATACATCTTTGACTGGATCTATGAATAAATCTATGACTGGGTTTGGACAGTACTTGCTTTTTAGGCAAAACAATGAATGATCCAATCTGAAGCTGGTATTGCGTCATACATTATATGAATTGCATCATGTTATTCCTAGAAGTCATGGATGATGCAATCATAACGAAGCTTACATCACTCTGCTGAACAAATTGCCCTATATCAGCTCTAGAAATCATACAGTGTCGTGCTCTCTTATTTGTCAGTGTTTGATTTTGCAAAGGGACACATTTCTGTTTAGCCAAAGTGAGCAGAGATGCCTCGTACTTGTGTGAACAGTGCAGATAACTTCTGCTATGTTTGTGGTGAAGTGACTTTTGCATCACAAAAGCGCAGTTGGTCATGCAGTCCATATGAAGGAAACCTATGACAACATGAAACAACTTTTGAGGTGCATAAACTATGACCAACATCAGTGGCAGCTTTGTGGTGATTTGAAGGTTGTTGCTCAATTGTTTGGTCTGCAGACTGGATACACAAAGTACTGCTGTTTTCTCTGCGAATGGGATAGTCATGCAAGAGATTCCCACTACATCAAGAAATATTGGCCACTCCGACAGTCATTGGAGCCTGGGAGGAAAAGTGTTCAGCATCCACCACTTGTTGAATCAAGGAAGATTTTGTTACCACCCTTACACATCAAGCTGGGTCTGATGAAGAACTTTGTCAAGGCCATTGACAAAACACAAGCAGCTTTCAAGTACCTCCGTGGAAAATTTCCAAGGTTAAGTGAAGCTAAGATAAAGGAAGGTGTCTTTGTTGGTCTTCAGATTTGTGAACTTCTTCGAGATGATGCATTTGACCATGCATTGCTTGGCAAGGAAAAGACGGCATGGAAAGCCTTCCAGTTAGTGGCAATAAATTTTCTCGGAAACAACAAGGCAGACAACTACAGGTTGTTGGTGGAAAACCTCCTCAAGGCATACAAAGGCCTTGGTTGCAACATGTCACTAAAGATACATTTTTTGCACTCTCATCTCGATTTTTTTCCACCGAACTGCGGAGCAGTGAGCGACGAGCACGGCGAGCGATTTCACCAGGACACTGCAACAATGGAGAAACGCTATCAGGGCAAATGGAGCCCATCAATGCGTGCAGACTATTGCTGGACAGTAACAAGAGATGCTCCATTTAATGAATACAAGAGACAAGCCAAGAAGCGCCAAGTAGACACTGAATAGGACTAAACTATGTACATAATAGTTTTTTGCCTTTTGTTTCATAATAAATTTTATTTATATAAGCCTTTTGCTGATTTTTAAAGTGTTACATGAACAGGACAGGTGAAATATTATCATGTAAAGCAACCATAAACACATGAAAAGACCTAGGTTTACAATTTATGATTAAAACTCTACTATCTACACAATATACATAGACATTAAATGTAAAAACTTAAATATCTTAGAAACTGTAGCCAATCAGTTGTTTTAATTGTCATATTTGAATTCAGCACATCAAAATACATAATAAATAGCACATTTTATCTCTGAAGCAGACGACTTCTCAAAAACTGTACACCAGTGATATCTGGGCCAAAGCCTTCTACTCCTTGGGCACACTTGTTCCCCATTCACAGTGCCACCTGGCTCTAGCAGTGAGCTCAAGCTGCAGCATGAGGTTTCAGCTACCATACGCCCTCCCCTCCTTTCCTGTTGGTAGTGGCCAAGGGAAAGCTGGGAAATGTAGTTATTTCCCTGCTCCAGGGCTGGTTCTATAGGCAGGGAGCTAACCAAGGAACTACAGTTCCCAGGGCCCCCTGTTGGTTCTCAGCTCCCAGGCTTGATCCCTACTAGCTGCCACCCCTGCAAATGGGCTGCCCTAAGCAGCTTCTTGCTTTGCTGGTGCCTAGAGCCGCCCCTGACTATTACCTAGTACTTTGGCCCAAAAGGTTAGGTCTGGAAACTTCGAACTAAGAGTTAGCAGCAGCTGATGGAAATGCTGATATTTGTAGTACAGAGATACAGTACTGAAGGCACCACCTGATATGTAATGCGGGTGTCTGTATATAGTCTAGTTCAGATTTGTATTCATTGCTGACCAAAAGGCCTGGCATCCATGCTCAGTAACTTGTCTGATGAGCACTCTGTATATCATTATGACCATTTTCATAACCGTTCCCCAGGATGTTCCAGAGGGATTTGACTTTTGCACTTATCTAATATTTTCAGTATGGTCCCTCCAAGTGAGCTTGTTATCAAATGTCACACCTAAGAATTTGTAATTTCAGTACATTTATCTGTTGGTCTAATAGCTATAACTTTACATCTTTTTGGCTTTTCCTTGTTATGGGGATCATTCCCTTAGTTGTCTGTGAGAATTTGAAGCCCCACCTATTTCTCCATTCTGGCCTTCTCTTCAGTGCATCATCATGCTTTTGGTGGCCCTTTCAAGGTTTCTGCTTTTGATCCAAACAGCACAATAAGCAACCAACGTGATCCCTATTCCTATACTTGTCTCCTCAGGGCGATCCTTTATCATGATGTTAAAGAGGGTTGGCGTAACTACACTGCCCTGTGGAGTTTCACTTGCAATTGACTGTACGTTGGAAAAAGCTTTGCCTAATTGGACTTGTACAGTTCTTTGGCCTAGGAAGTTCCTCATCCATCTGTACATTCTTCCTATATTACCCATTTAGGCCACTTTATGAAGTAGTTCCTCTCTCCATAACACATCGTAGACTTTTTCTATGCCCAGGAAGATTAGTGTAATTAATTCTATGATTCTCATGCTTTTTTGTGCTTTTGTCTCTATCCTGACAACGTGGTCAGTCACATTCCTACTTTACTGAAGCCTACTTTGTATTTCATCTATGAACCTACCGTTTGTAAATCCCTCTCACTCCCTGTTTGTAGATGTGCTACTGATCTCTCCCTTACTATTCTTTCCATCGTTTTACCTAAGCCACACTAAAGTTTACATTTAAAATATCCACATCCTCCTCCCTTCCCACCTCTTCATCTCATAATTAGCCTTAATGTTCTTTTCTCCTCCCTAATTTGTATCCTTTGATATCCATCACTGCTGACTTTTTGAAACATGGTGGCCAGAATTTCTGCTTTTCTTTTGTTAGAGCTTATTACTCCATGCCCAGCAACTGGAAGGCTTGGTGTTATGTGACTCTTACTCTTTATTTCATTCATTTCCCTAGTTTGTTTATATATCTTTGCTATATTAGTATTTTTATTTACTTTCCCATGTTATGGTGTTCACATCTCTCTTCCTGCCCTTTTTATAGCCCTTTGTGAAACTACCTTACTTTTTTATATTTCCATATGTTCATTATTTAAGGATTTTTTTGCTGTCTTATATGCCTTATTCCTTTCCCTAATTACCATCTCATATTCCTTGTTCCATTATGGCACATTTCCTATCTTTAGGCAGTGTTGGTATCCTAAGAAAAGCTAGGCTAGCTATCTTGATGGTTCCCTTATTAATATTGCTACAGAATTCCTCAATATCTTCACGGATACATTACTCATTCACATATTCCTCACCTCTCTTTCCAAAGATTTTTCCATTTTTCTTTAAGATTCCAAGTCGGGATATTAATGTCAGGAAGTGGACACTAGCCATTCCCTCCCCTCTGTGTATTTCACAGCTGCATTCACTCCCTACTGCCCCAGATCCAGACAGGAGAAGCTTCCATCAGCAGTATTGAATCTGGTAGGTGCTTCATCACTTATTCTCTTCAAAGATTTGCTCTAAATATTTTTTCTTACTTCCCTGCAATTTGTTGTGACTATTCAGATCACCACAGATAATGAATGGACATGAGACACTTGCAATTAAATCTGTCAGGTCCATAACCTCTAGTGTCCTGCATGGGTTATAAAGATTATAAAGTCTTAGAGATGGTATCTCAAAAGTATTATACTCAATATTCAGCTTTCTAATCTCTACTTCAAGGTAGTTCAGGATCTCCTCAGTGAAGGGGTATGAACCCCCACCTTTTCCATGTCTCTATCATGTCTATATAGACCATATTCTGGGATTTTATAGTCTCATTTTTCTATTAGCCAAGTCTTGGATGCATATTCTCTCAGGCTTTGTTTTCATATCAAACATATTGGTCTTTAATTCCTGCCCATGTCCTATTAAGCTGTGGGCATTCCAGCTGAAAATAGTCACCCCTGTTTCTAATCCTCAATAGTTGTTACACTTAGGAAAGTATGAAGTTGTTCCACGGACAGGTTGCTAGCCTGCAGCTTTAATTAAAATTGTCATTTTCTGTTTTCTTTCCTGTTTGAGGACTACAATTTATTACATCAATCTTTAATGCAATGAATCTCTTTTCACCCCAGTGTTACACATTACCTCCCATTAATTGCCATTCCCCACATCAGGTTCTCTTTTAGGCATGTCCTAACAGCTTCTGCATAGGAGAGATTATTAGTAACTTGAGGATTTTGCATTTCTCTTGCTTGCTTCCCTCCAGACAGCCTGCTGTGTTTTACTCCACAGTTACAACGTTTTTGTTCTGTCCTTTCCTTACAGTCATCATATGAATGGTCGCTTCCACACTTACTGCACTGTACTTTCCCATGGGAATTATTTGCTACATGACTAAATCTCTGGCAGCTGTAGAACCTCACAGAAAGAGGAATATAGGACATAGTCCAGAATATCTGATACCCTAAAGTTAGTCTATCTGATCACATCCCTCCCTTAAAATGTGTCCAGCACAGCTGTCAAGCACTTGCTGTCACTTCCTCTTCTGCTAATTAGCCGCTTAGCACTTATCACCTTATCTCCACCTATTCCTTGCTTTCTTTCCTGACATTTCATTGGCACCCCAAATACTGCCCTTCTTGTTTCTGTGAGGAATCTGGGTAGCTGACTGCTCATTTTTATTTTACCCAGGACCTTTGTCTTACAGAGTGTCCGTACCAGGTCTTTGTTTTTACATTCCACTAATGAACCTCCAGCAGGTAGCATCTTAGCCCTTGCTAAGAGACTTGGTGGGATAACTCACATGACTGGAGTACTGTCATGGATGGATATAAACTGTTCAGGGCAGAAAAGGTGGGGGAGCTGCACTGTATGTAAGAGAGCAGTATGACTGCTCAGAGCTCCGGTATGAAACTGCAGAAAAACCAGAGTGTCTGGATTAAGTATAGATGATGATGATGTTCGTCCATCATTTTCAAAGAAGACCTTGACATCTAGCAGGTTGTGAGCTGTCCACAGTGCGTCCGCAAGTGGCTGGTAAGGCCAATATGGACACGGAATGTTCTGCCACATGTCGGGCAGACATGTGTGGGCACCACTGTTACAGCATTTACAGCTCTGGCTTTACGGAGTGCTCGCTTCTCTTGTGCTATAGTTATCCTTCTGGCTTCAGATGTCTGGCAGCCTTGGTGGATCAGCCATGTCGATCGGTCTTGTGCCAGGGTTTCCCAGGAGGTGATGTCAATATCCAGGGACTTAAGAGAGGCTTTCAGCGTGTCTTTGTATCGCTTCTTTTGTCCCCCGTGCGATCGCTTTCCTTGAGACAGCTCACCATAGAAGAGCTGTTTGGGGATGCGGTGGTCTGGCATCCTTACAACATGGCCTGCCCAGCATGTCTGAGCTTTCATAAGCAGAGTGTAAACTGACGGCAGGCCTGCTCTGGAGAGGACTTCTGTATCTGGCACCTTATCCTGCACCGGATCCTCAGAAGTCTGCGGAGGCAAGTCATGTGGAAGTGGTTCAGTTGCCTAGTGTGCCTCCTGTATACAGTCCAAGTCTCACTGGCATACATCAGGGTATTTAGCACTACTGCTCGGTAGACTTTAAGCTTTGTAGCAAGGCTTATTCCACGGTGGTCCCACACGTTGGTCAGCAGTCCGCCAAATGCAGAACTTGCCTTGGCAATTCTGCAGTTGACCTCGATGTCAATTGTCACTGCGCGAGACAGGGTGCTGCCAAGGTATGTAAATTGGTCCACTGCTTGCAGCTTTTGTCCCTTCACTGTGATGGTGGGCTCTTGGTGTTGGGCTTTCGGAGCTGGCTGGTGCATCACTTCGGTTTTCTTTATGTTGATGAGGAAGCCGAAGTTGTCGCATGCTGCTGCGAATTTATCCATGCTAGCTTGCATTTCCTGCTCTGATCCAGCATTCAGGGCACAGTCGTCAGCAAAAAGAAGGTCTCGTAGCACAGTCTCCTTTATTTTGGTGACAGCCTGGAGTCTTCGCAGGTTGAACAGTTTCCCATCAGTCCTGTATCTCAGGCTGATTCCCAAGGAACTATTCTGAAAGGCATCTGACAGCATGGCTGAAAACATTATGCTGAACAAGGTCGGTGCCAACACACACCCTTGCTTGACGCCGTTTGTGACGAGAAAGGCCTCTGAAGCTTCTCCGTCATCCAGAACACGAGCCATCATGCCGTCATGGAACTGACGTACCATCAGGATGAATCTGTCAGGGCACCCAAACTTCGACATGATGCGCCACAGACCTTCGCGACTGACAGTGTCGAAAGCCTTGGTAAGATCCACAAAGATGGTGTACAGTTCACGATTCTGCTCTTGACACTTCTCTTGGAGCTGTCGGACTGCAAAGATCATGTCCACAGTGCCACGCTCTTTGAGGAAGCCGCACTGTGTCTCGGGTAGTAGACCCTGTTCCAGGTGGTCAATCAGGTGATTCAGCAACATTCGTGCAAGGATCTTACCTGCGCTAGAAAGCAGTGATATTTCTCTATGATTATCGCAGACTTTTCGATTTCCTTTCCTCTTGTAGAGGTGTACGATGGACGTGTCTTTCAGTTCCTGAGGAATGGACCCTTGATTCCAGAAGGACTGGAACAGCTGAGTGAGTTTGTCAACAAGCATTGCACCACCATCCTTATAGATTTCCGCTGGAATCGCATCAGATCCTGAGGCCTTGCCACTGGACAGCTGACTGATGGCCTGTAGGGTTTCAGTCTCTGATGGTGGAGCATCCAGGCTGTAGTTAATATCCGCCTGGGGCATTCTGTCAATCACCTCATTATTGATGGAAGATGGGTGGTTCAGTACGGATTGGAAATGCTCAGCCCAACGCTGTAGAATCAGAGTCTTCTCAGTAATGAGAGTTACACCATCTAAGTCCAGTAGAGGGGAGCTCCCTGAAGGCCGAGGTCCGTACAAGGATCTAAGGGCTTCGTAGAACCATTTGGCATCGTTTCTATCAGCAAACTTCTGGATTTCATCTGCTTTGGCACTCAACCAGGAGTCCTGCATCTTGCGAAGCTTGCTCTGTACGGTCCTGCAAATGTTGTTGAAGGCATTTTTCTTAGCTGTTGACGACGGGTCATTCTGATGAGCACGGTGAAGGCGGTGCTTTTCAGCAAGTAAAGCCTTGATCTCTTCATTGTTTTCATCAAACCAGTCCTGCTGTTTCCTGTGGGAGGGTCCAAGAACCTTTAGTGCAGAAAAGTGCACAATATTTCGGAAGCGTTCCCAGTTCCTCTCAACATTTTCCTCTTATTGCGGCTCTGAGAGTTGGTTGTCGAGATCTTCTACTAGTGAAGCTGCTGTGTTGGGGTTCCTCAGTTTACTGACATTGATCTTTTTCATCACAGCTTTGTTTCCCTGCAGACGTCTCTTTGGCTTGATGTGAAGGCTTAATTTAGAGATGATAAGTCTATGATGAGTCCAACAGTCAGCACTCGGCATGGCCTTGGTCACCCTTACATCCTGTCTGTCTTTCCTCCGCACAATGACATAATCAATGAGATGCCAGTGCTTGGAGTGTGGGTGCATCCAGGACTTCTTTTTGCGAGTGGGCAGGCGGAAGATGGTATTGGTGATGATCACATCATGAGCTGCACATGTCTTCAATAGTAGTAGGCCATTGCTGTTGCATTTGCCGATTCCATTTTTTCCAATGATGCCATCCCAGGCAGAGTGATCGGATCCTACTCTTGCATTAAAATCGCCAAGTAGAATCAGCCTGTCGGTGCGCTTCACGGATGAAAGTAGGGCATCGAGATCTTCATAAAACTTGTCCTTTGCTTCATCTGGATTCTTCATTGTGGGTGCGTAAGTGCTGATTAGTATAACTCGCTTTCCTCTTGGTAGTGGAAGATGCAGTGTCATGAGTCGATCGTTCACGCCCTTGGCAAGTTTGCGGACAAGATGATTCTTAACCGCAAAGCCAACTCCAGATTCACGACGTTCGTCACTGCTGCGTCCACACCAGAAGAATGTGTAACCACCTCCTATTTCTGTGAGCTGACCTTCGTTGGCTAGACGAGTTTCACACAAGGCCGCAATATCAATGTTAAATCTTGCGAGCTCTCTGGCGACCAGGGCTGTTCTTCTTTCTGGTCGATCTGCTGAGGGGTTGTCTTGAAGTGTGTGTACATTCCATGTACCAATAATGAGTGGTGTCACCTTGCGTTTTGTTGTTTGAAATTTTGTTATTCGACCGCATAAGATGGGATCCCCTCCAGCCGCGGTAAGCTGGCCAGGGTTCTATGAAGCAAACAATGTTTAGGGCACCTTTTCTAGCCCCTTCCTCTTACTACGGAGGTGAGCAGTGCGGTCCTAAAGAGGACTGCTCAGTCATTCAGGTAGACGCCAAATCCAGCTGTTGCTTCGGTCAGCAAGAAGACGACCATTAGACCTGAGCCACCTGTGTGCAGGTCCGCAACTACAGCTCCCAGTGTATCCACACCTGCTGCTTCGTCGCTTGCCCATTGCCACAGGACTTTAAAGTTTACGGGAATTGGAGGGATGTCAAGACTTGCGTGTGAATTGGATTAGAGTGAGGGAGAGGTGCGCATAGTCAGCCTCACTCTCTCTTCCCAGATTCCATCTTGCTCCAATGGCAGGACAAAAGTCGAGACGGTTGGAGATGGGCTGGGCGCAGTGGTTGACCAGGGCATCTTTCGCGTCTTGCCGTGCTCTTAGCGTACAACGTCGCTTGCAGAAACCGCCTTCATGACCGTTGGTCCTATTCGAAAAGGTCTCATCCGCTCAATCCGCCGGAGTCTGTCTTCACATGCTCAGGATAGACAAAGCCCTATGTCACCGAAGGTCTATGCCCGATGGCTACCCTCAACCTGCTTTGGCCAACCTGGGTGTATCGGGTGTTCAGGGAGGGGTAGCACCTCTGGTGTAGGGGCATGTCGTGTCCTTCCAGGGCTGCTCGTCCACCTTTGGTCCCCACCTGTCACTCAGCTCTCACCTGTGGCTCCTAGTAGCTGTAGCATGCGCAGCGGCCACAGCCCGGGCAAATTAAGTATAAAAGTGTGAATAACAAGGCTGTTGTCATGGTGGGAATCTGCTATACACCACCAGACCAAAGGGATGAGGTGGAGAAGGTTTTTTTTAGGCAACTAACAGAAGTTACTAGATCACAGGCCCTGGTTCTCATGGGGGACTACAATCACCCTAATATCTGCTGGGAGAGCAATACAGAAGCACACATACAATCCAGGAAGTTTTTGGAAAATGTAGGGGGCAATTTCCTGGTGCAAGTGCTGGAGGAACCAACTAGGGGCAGAGCTCTTCTTGACCTGCTGCTCACAAACTGGGAAGAACTAGTAGGGGAAGCAAAAGTGGATGGGAACCTAGGAGTCAGTGACCATGAGATGGTTGAGTTCAGGATCCGGACACAAGGAAGAAAGGAGAACAGCAGAATATGGAGCCTGGACTTCAGAAAAGCAGACTTTGACTCCCTCAGGGAACTGATGGGCAGGATCCCCTGGGAGAATAACATTAGGGGGAAAGTAATCCAGGAGAGCTGGCTGTATTTTAAAGAATCCTTATTGAGGTTACAGGAACAAACCATCCGGATGTGTAGAAAGAATAGTAAATGTGGCAGGTGACAAGCTTAGCTTAACAGTGAAATCCTTGCTGTTCTTAAACACAAAAAAAGAAGCCTAAAAGAAGTGGAACATTGGACAAATGACCAGGGAGGAGTATAAAAATATTGCTCAGCCAAGCAGGAGTGAAATCAGGAGTGGGGAGGGTCATTCCCCAGTTAGGGTTGCACATCAACCTGGTTTTACCCCTTCCTAAGATCCACCCTGTATTTTATTACTGCTATATAGTTAATGTCGGGAATCAGAAAAGGCATTGCCAGTCCCTCACCACGTCACCATCACCACCAGAGGAATGAAGGGAGAATTTACTCTGCTTCATAATTTATGGCATGAACTGATCTCTTGTGAGGGGATGAAAATTATTCCTTCTCCTACAGGGCACTGAAATGCTGAATATACCAGGATATATTGTTCGATTTAAAGGAAAAAAATCTAACAGAAGATCGGTGTCTAAGGACACTAGACTGCATTGAAAATCTCAGTCCAAGATTTCAGTTGATGTATTTATTGATTTTGACTCGTAAGACATGGCATGATTCTGAGCATTGCCAGAGGTGAAATACAGCATTTAAGCATCATTGTTACTCTCTGGTATGTCACCAGATGGGATATGATAGACAGAGAAATGATCTGATCTGTCATATCAGTATTTGGCTACCAGAGACCTGGGCTGGTATAGTAGTGATTGGTATCCACGTAGAACGTAGAACCCTCTTCCCCATCAGAGCAGTGTTCTGTCCTCGGACTCAGTTTTCTGACACTTTTCTCTGAAATCTACATTTAGTCTTAAAATTTCAACCTGTAACCAGGAGAGGGAGGGAGTTTCTGAATATTTATGAATTAATTCACAAGATTTGATTAAGTTTTAACTCTATGTTCTTCCAATTCAGTCACACGGATTTATTGTTCCTAAAGTCAGTCCATGGCAGACGGCAGAAACCAAACGGTCATCATGGAATACATCCTCCTGGAATTCAGGGGTGTCCCTGACCTGCAAATTCTTCTCTTCCTGATGTTCCTAGTGATCTACATGGCAACAGTGGCTGGGAACACCCTCATCATGGTGCTCGTTGTGGCTAATCGGCACCTTCTCACCCCTATGTACTTCTTCCTGGGGAATCTGTCCTGCCTGGAGACATGCTACACCTCAACCATCCTGCCCAGGTTGCTGGCCAGTCTCCTGACCGGGGACAAAAATCATCTCAGTCAGTGGCTGCATCACACAACTCTATTTCTTTGGTTCTCTGGCATGTACAGAATGCTATCTCCTAGCAGCAATGTCTTATGATCGGTATTTAGCGATATGTAAACCCCTGCACTATTCAACTCTTATGAATATCAGGATTTGCGTCCAATTGGCTACTGCATCATGGTTAAGTGGTTGTTTGGGTGTAATTATCTTAATCTCATTCCTATCACACTTATTTTTCTGTGGCTCAAATGAAATCAACCATTTCTATTGTGATCCCATCCCACTGATGGAACTCTCCTGCACTGACTCACGCCTTATTATATTGGTCGACTTCATACTAGCCTGTGTATTCATCCTGCCTCCATTCCTACTAACCCTGACATCCTATGTGTGCATCATTGGCACCATCCTGAGAATTCCTTCCATCACCGGGAGAAAAAAGGCCTTTTCGACCTGCTCCTCTCACCTCATTGTGGTGACAATATTCTATGGAACTTTAATGATTGTCTACATACTACCGAAACGTGAAACACTGAGAGACCTGAAGAAAGTGGTCTCCCTTTGCTACACGGTCCTGACTCCCTTGGTAAATCCCTTCATCTATAGCTTGAGAAACAGAGAGGTCAAGGAAGCCTTGTGCAAAGTTGTCAGTAAATGTGGCTTTCAGAAAAACGTGCAAAGACTCTGAGATAATAACTTAGCCTGAGGGTTTCACAGGTGTCCTGGTGATTTAAGCAATCAGCCCCCATTAAAATTAAGTTGCAAAGTCCCAGTGGACATCTCAGCACTCAGTCTTGTCAATCTCAGTGGAAGGACCAGGGAGGGAGGTGTCCAGAACCATATTCCCATCATGCAGTTATTAACTGGGCGCTAGGCAGAACGGAGACGAAATTTGAGCCAATTTTTTAGATCTGTAAAAAAAAATCTTTATTCAAAATAAATGTTTGGACAATAAAAATAGTAACTCCTGGGGCAGCATATGTGGGGATGTAAGCCTGGGAAATCTGCCACCCCTGAAATTGTGCTTATTGCCCGTGTAACCCTCTGCAAACCAGCCATCTTCACTGCACTCACACAGGCCAGATGCAAATAACCAGGTCCCTTCAGGGACCTCTGGACACTTCACCAGGATCAGCTTTATAGTTCTTATCTGGGCTACATCTGGCTGTGACCAGCTTCAGCAAAGCAAAAGCTCCAGGCCTACTGGTCTCTTGGAGGTGGGGATGTTGGGCAAACAAAGAGAGAGACACACACACCAGGTCCCCTGGGATTGCCCAGCCCAACTGGGGGTTTGCCAGGGTACACGTAGAATTGAGGCCATTTCTGCAGTGGGGTCTGTGAAATGGTCACTGACGAGGGACTCTGCACGTAGCCCTACAGGACACTAGCTGCTCTGCTTCCACCAGCTGCACAGAGCAGTTCAAAGGGAGGGGACCTGTTACAATGAGCATCCCCAAAACTGACTGCAACAAGTGCAATGTCTGAGAGGGCTAGTTCTGAAGGCACAGTATGTAGTCAGCCCCAGATAACACAGACATCTCTGCTCCGTGCAGGGCCCTCTCCTCAGGGGGCGAGGCAACCTATGGTGAGTGGAAGTAGCTAACACCTACCAAAGGGCAGAACCCCTGTGATGCCTAACACGGCAGTGCTGGCTCAGTCACTGTGAGCACGTCAGGGCTTGGACAGAGGCAGAGGAGCTGGGCACCAATGAGAATTGTAGGGCTCCAACTCTGCGGAAGTTATTTCCCAAGGGACCTAATGGAGTTATGGGAGATGGACACTTATCTCCCTTAGACACCTCTAAGAATTTCAGCCTGGAGAGGCACTGGGATTCTGTCACAGTAGCTTCAATCTATGCATTTCCATTGGAAAGATACCCCACATTAACAGAAAGACACTGGATGGATGGGAAACCCCTGCTAAACCTTTGAGAGCTGCTCCTGTTGTATGTTCGCTTGTAGCCACTAATGTTGCAATTTTTGTTTATTTATTTATTTATTTATTTATTTATTTATTTATTTTTACGATTTTGTTCCCAGCGACTATAGTTTGGAACAGCACACACCTAGCTGTAGGTAAGAAATGAGGAGAGATGAGATTATGCTGTCTAGGGCCACTAGGTGGCAGAGGAATGGGACAAGTGTAGTGGTGCTGCCCAGTGAACAGCAGCCAAGGTGGAAGGGCAAGAAAGGAGACATTATCTTGCCAAATGACCAACAGAGGGAAGTGGAAAGGGAGGTGAAGCTGTATAATGGTGTATAAGTGTTGAGCAGAGAGCACTGAAGAGAGGAGGACCTCTGTGCTGTGGCTAGTAGCAGATGTTATGGAGTGAGTTATGGGCTGTTATGCTAAATAACGGCTACCAGGTGACAGTGTCAAGAACGGGAAAGAGGCAGCTATAATGAGAAGAATCCACTAGAGGAGAGAAGAGCAACAGGCTGTCATGCTGGGAAATTGACACTTGATGGCAGCAAAGTAGACAAAATGAGGGGGGTGAGGGCATAAGAAATTCTGACTAGTGACCAATGTAGTTCAGTAAGCAATATAATAATGGGGAAGTTATACTGAAAAATGGCCACTAGGAGGCAGCATATTGTAAGAGGGAGATATGGGCCATTATTTAAAAAAATGCCCATTAGAGGGCAGCATATCTTGAATACTAATTAAGGGGTGGTGCAAGTACATTATAACTGGCCATCACCTTGGACAGGATCTCCCAAAAATGAGAGCTGGTGTTTGTCCATGATCTAAAATATTTTCCACAAAGGATCATTAGATTGAAAAATGATGTACAATGGGACTTGTATAATTGGAAGTCACACTGGGCATTGTTAGCTAGAAAGCTTTGGAGACCCAAAATGAACCATGAGGGAGAAAAGTTGAAGTGGGACCGTATTGAAAAGCACGAAGAAAGAATACAAATATGAGAGAGCATTTACACTGATTAAATCAAAGGGGAATCCCATTTTCCAAAGGTAGATCACATGCACCAGCTCATCCCTTCAGGTAACTGCAGATCTCTTTACTGAGAAAGTCCTGTTTCTGCAAAATGATGAAAGTCAAGAACCTCAGTGGAACCAGAGTCCTGTCTGCCAAATCCTGAAGAGCTCTGTGAGGTCAAAAACTTGTCTTTCACCAACAGAAGTTGGTCCAATAAAAGGTATTGCCTCACCAACCTTGCCTCAAACCCTGAGAAATGAGCTCATCAACTCAAGTGTGAGCTGTCCTATGACTAGAGGTAAGCACCCAATTCCAAACTGGTGCTGCTTTGCGTTTATACATCACCTTCCAAATGAGGGTATTAAAGTGCTTGAGTAATTAAGCACTAGCAATATAAGATTCGCTTTCTGTGACTAATGTGGGAAGTGTCTATATTCATTTTTACAATACATAGTCTGTGTCAGGATGCTGGGCAAAGATAGGTAGGACAAATGATAGGAACTTGAGATCCCAGAACTGAAGCCAGTGGTCAGAGTCAGTATCAGGGTCAAGAGTCAAGCTGAGGGTCAGACCCGGAGACAGAATCAGGATTTGGGTTGAAGGTCAAAACCAGGTTTCGGCATCCAGTTGGGTTCCAGGGGTCGATCAGGAGTCAGAATACAAGTCAGAGCCAAGCTCATACCAGGACTTCAGACACGGAGAAACGGGGTGGTCAAGGCAGCTGGTTGGGATCCGCATTGTTGCCTGGACACTTCTTGGTGTGCCCCATTGGCGAATATAGGGTCAACCAGCCAAGACCACTGTCAGTCTGATCATGCTGGATGGAATTTACCGTGGCTTACAACCATTGTAGATTATGGGTCACAGGGAATGAGTCAGCTACAGGCACTGTATGGTCAGGTGGCAGTATGGGGGTATTACTTACCTGTTAACCTTACAGACCCAGATCCAAGTCCCACTGATACTTACAGTTGCTTTGGGTTGCTGTGGTATGGGTAGCTAAGGCTTAAATTCTGCAAGGATCCCCTCATGGTAGCTGTAGACATTCCTTAATGGTCTGATGCTCAAAAGGAAAAGCCCCTTGAGAGAAATGCATGAAGCAGTGTATTAGAGATACAGGGTGGGGGAGGTAATATCTTTTATTATAGCCATGAGGACGATTAAAGGATTGGAAAGACTCAGTGAGTTCAATCAGTTCAGTTTAACAAGGAGCAGGTTAAGGGGTGAACTGATCACGGTCTGTAAGTAACCATGTGGGGAACAGAAATGTGATAATGGTGGGCTCATCAATCTAGCAGAGAAAGGTATAACAAGGGTTAACAGCTGGATGTTGAAGCTAGACAAATTCATACTGGAAATAAGGCCAGGGGCGGCTCCAGACCCCAGCACGCCAAGTGCGTACTTGGGGCAGCATGCCGTGGGGGGGCGCCCTGCCAGTTGCCAAGAGGGCGGCAGGCAGGCTGCCTTCGGCGGCATGCCTGCGGAGAGTCCACTGGTTCCGCGGCTCCGGTGGACCTTCCGCAGGCATGCCTGTGGAGGGTCTGCTGGTCCTGCGGCTTCGTGCCTGCGGGAGGTCCACCGGAGCCGCAGGACTGGCGACCGGCAGAGTGCCCCCCGTGGCATGCCGCCGTGCTTGGGGCGGCAAAATGGCTAGAGCCGCTCCTGAATAAGGCACAGGTTTTTTTAATCAGTGAGGGTAATTAACCATTGGAACAATTTACCAAAGAGTCGTCATGGATTTCCCATCAGTGGAAATTTTTAAATCAGGATTGGATATTTTTTTCTAAAGGATCTGCTCTAGTTCAAACAGGAATTAATTCAGAGAAGTCTTACAGCCTGTGTTACACAGCAGTTCAGACTAGATGATCCCAAGGACCCTTCGGCCTTGGCATCTATGAATAAGTGGCTAGAGATTCTGATTGGGGTGTCAGACTGTCTGAGAGGCCAGGGCTGCAGGGGGCAACCTGCCTCATTGTTCTTGGGGGGTACCTGGGTTAAGTGGAACCTGCTTAAATTGGCAAGGAAAGGCTGTGTATAGATAGACAACATGTGTATAGGATTTTATTGTTTTACCCTGTTTCCCTCTGCTAGTTATGTTTCTGTGAACCAATCGATCACACCTGTTTTTGAAGAGTCCATCCTGAGTCACTAGAGGTTCACATGGTCACAGTGTCCCAGAGAGGATTCCATAGGAAGGAACAAAGCCAGTTGTAGTTGCTGGAGATAAATACGGCTGGTGAAACAGGGATGTTGTAGCCTGCAGACACACAGCACCCATTCTATATACATGGGAGATAGAGAGATGGATAGACAGCTGATTACTTAAGAAGAGAGAGAGAGAGAGAGCGATCCAAAAAGAATAGAAAAATCAGTGAAATAAAAGTTTTAACTTTCCTACCAATATTGGTTGGCATTTTCTAAGTGCCTTAATGGATTTAGGTGCCTGACTTGTCAAGAGAAGCGTGTGCCTAACTCCTTTAGAGCGCTATTGAAGTCTCAGCCTTAATGGTTCAAGAATTCATGTTACAGGGAGAGAATTCCCAGCACAATTTAACAACATTTTCAGGTTCCACAACTTATATAATGGAAATGGTTTTCAAAACGTATTAATATTTGCTAAAGGTGGTAAAACTGGCTCTACCTGTTGGGAATTTTTTATATTTTGGAACCGTGTAACAGTGTGAAAGAATCACAGAGGTACATTCATAGATTTATAGATTGGAAAGCCACAAAAGACAATTAGATCCTCTAGTCTGACCTCCAACACTAGATTTATTGATTGAGTGATTGATTGATTTGACTTATACAAAAATATGAAGACTTTCTCAGTGATGGTATCCCACATTTGGACAAACCTTGTCATGAGAAGAGATATGAGACGATGTGAATCAAACTGTGTGTGTCTAAATGGCTGCCCATTACTGTGGGCTCTCAGACCCTTCAATATAGCAACTGAGTTCCTGATCCGGTTTGAGAGAGGTTGATATTTTGTTAAATCTGCTGCATAAAACTTATGATAATATATCCAAAGAGTCAACATGCCATCCAGCTCTGTTCCTGCAACTCCATTATCAAACCAGGGGGCTTCCTTCCCCCCCCCCACAACTTCTTCTTGGCTGGGTTAAAGCTGAAGTATGTTTTTGCCAATCATCTCCCAGAGGTATTTTTCTCTTCTTCAGTTTTTACCCTTCCTAGATACACCCCATGGCAAACACAGAAGGGGGGAATCAAACATCCATCACAGAATTCATCCTCCTGGGATTCGGGGATCTACCTGAACTGCTGACCCTACTCTTCCTGCTGTTTCTAGTGATCTACATTCTGACCTTGTCCGGGAACATCCTCATTGTTGCTCTAGTTGTGGCTGATCGGTACCTTCACACCCCCATGTACTTCTTCCTGGGGAACTTGTCCTTCTTGGAGACCTGCTACACTTCCACCCTCCTGCCCAGGGTTCTGGTCAGTTTCCTGACAGGGGACAAGAGCATTTCTGTTAGTGGTTGTATGACACAATTTTATTTTGTTAGTTTCTTGGCTGGTGCAGAATGCTATCTGCTAGCAGTGATGTCATATGATCGGTATTTGGCGATATGCAAACCACTGCATTATGCAGCCCTCATGAATGCCAGGTTCTGCCTGCAGTTAGCAGCTGGGTCTTGGATAAATGGTTCTCTGGCTGTTATCATTGTATTATTTCTTATGTTACAATTAACTTTCTGTGGCCCCAATGAAATTGATCATTTCTACTGTGAATCCACAGAAATGTTAAATCTATACTGCAATGGCACCAACCAGACAGAGCTTGTCATTACCATCCTGGCTGCTATATTCACTCTGCCTCCATTCGTATTAACCATAATGTCCTATGTGTGTATCATCATCACCATCGTGAGAATCCCTTCCACCACCGGGAGGCAAAAGGCCTTTTCCACGTGCTCCTCTCACCTTATTGTGGTGACCATTTTCTATGGGACCCTGATCATTGTATATCTGTTACCAAAAACCAACACACTAAGAGACCTAAACAAAGTGTTCTCTGTCTGCTACACAATTCTGACACCTATGGCCAATCCCTTTATATACAGCCTGAGAAACAAAGAGGTGAAGGAGGCCCTGAGAAAAATTACCAGTAAATGTGTAAATTTTACAATAAATTAGAAATCACAAAGTTTTTGTTTCTTACTGTATTGAGGGAAAATGGTGAGATGCAGAGCTGGTTTATTGTTTTATAGAAACAGATTCTGGGTGGTCCCTAGTTCTGACTAGGTGTTTGGGAATGTGCTGCTATAATATTTGAGGATGTGCAAATATCCAAAATGTGAGCTCAATCAATACCAGGGTCTTTATATTCAGAATAAAATTGAACTGTATTATACTTAGGAAATTCCATACACTAAGCCCAAATAAGAATATAGGATACAAGAACAATTTACACTGAGATTATCAAAGGATCCTAAGGGGTTTAGAGGTCCGAATTTCAATGGGGTTGTGTTACCTAACTTCCTTAGGTCCCTTGACAATCCTAGCTGAATGACATGATATTTGAAAGTATACATTGATTTTGGGTGCCTCAGCAACTGGGGACCCCCACTTGAGACACCAAAATTTTTCAGAGCACATAGAATTTTCATAACCTGCTGTGTGTTCAATGGTGGGAAATGATCAGTTCACCTCATCCTATCTAGGTATATGACATGGCCATCACCAACATTAACAATGGGACACCTCAAGAAAGAAGAGCTTGTCGATATGGGCAGAAATTATATGAATTTGAAGCAATGTGGACCCTGTTTCCAGATACTTTTGGATAAAAAATGCTGAAATAATGCCTGACTTCCATTCCACTGGACCTCTCTGCTTTCTCCCTCCCGCTTCCTGCCCCCGTTCCCCAACTTCCTTTTTTTGCCAATTTGTGTCTTTTTTCAAATTGTTGTTACCCCTTCCCTCACATGCAAGGTTTGTCTGATTTTGTATTGCCTAGACAAGTTGCATAATTGCCTATATTTTTTAGTTAGCCTGAAAAATGTGCAGTGTTGGGTGACATGTACAAGCTGTAACCATTTTTCTTGTTTGTTTCTTCATGAAAATTAATAAAAAATGAATCACAAAAATAAAATGGGACACCTCACAATCACTGCCGGGAGGTAGCGAATTCAAATCCCCATCTTACAGAGACACAGGGCAGATTACGGAACATGCCCAAATCCACACAGAAAGTCTGTGGCTGAGCAGGGAATTGAATGCACATGTCCCGCATCATGCTTCAGGACCCTATCACTACACCATGCTTCGGCACCCGAGAGGGTAATACCTCCCCGTTCTCATTAGTTAACCTCCTGTGCTTTCTACAGGCCATAAACTACTGACTCCACAAGCAGAAGGTGAGGATTAAGAAACAGGCATTTATTCACTGTAAGAGGCATTGGATAGCAAACAAGGCAACTGATGATAAAGGAGATGCTATCCTAGTAGAGGGTGTGGGATGGGAAAGGGGCAGCTATACTGTACTACGGGGCAGCAGTAATTCTCTAAAGTGCCCTCTAGAATGCAGCTTTTATGAATATTGGCAAAGTGATATTATCATTATTCCTTTGTATTATGGCCGTGCTGTAATAGGACCACCCAGAAACCTGGCCCTGGCCCCATTTTGCTGTGCAATATACAACCACAGAGTAAGAGAGTCTCAGGCTTTGGCTACACTGGCACTTTTGTAGGTAAAATTTGTCAGTCAGGCAGGGGTGTGAAAAAATTACAGTTAGGCAAAGTAAGAAAGCGCTGTTTGAGAAATAATTAAGTTTGCTTGAGGGATATTTACTCTGTACATTGTGTCGTGATGTTGACTTTGTGTTTTAGCGGTTACAAAGCTTTAACATTTTGAATCTCAACAGCTACTATCAGTAAACAACTATCTGACCCCCTCATAATTTCCCACAACTGTGAAAATTTAAATCAATACAAATAATAAAAAATGTTTAAAAATAAACATCAATATTATCTATTGAAATGATAAAAAAAATAAAACCTGAGTTCCACCACGCCTAGAGACAACACACAAACAGAAGGATAGTCAGAGCCTCACAATGTCACAGAAGAGCCATGCCTTTCTGTTTTAAATTCTGATTATTACTTTGGGGTGGGGTTTAGTTAGGAAGGATTTGGCTAAATGAAAAGGGCAGATATGCTGAGGAGAGGGGATGGGGGGGCACAGAGAAGGGAAAAAGGTGGAAGAGATGAAGGAGGAAGATATGAAGGATGTTCCAGTAGTTAGGGCATCATTCTAGCATTTGGGATTAGAACTGGATTAAATTTTTCATTTGAACAGTTTATTTCATTGACTAAAACTATTTGACGTGAATTTGCCTAATACTTTTGGCCCAAAACACTGGGGGCGAGGGGGCTGGATTCACAAAGAGACTTAGGGCTTGTTCACAAAATGGCTGGAGGAGAAGAAAGCAGCAGAGGTCTGTGTTTTAGCCAATGGTTCAACACCCACCTGCAATGTTGGAGACCCAGCATCAAGTCCCTGTACTGGAGCAGAAATTTAAATGCAAGCCTCCTGTCTCTGAGGGGAGTGCCCTAACCCCAGGCCATAGAGTGTTCAATGGTGGATCTCTTCCAGCTTTGCTGTTGAAGCTTTTCCACTTTGTATAAAATACCTCAATAGTCATTGGCTCAGGGAGCAAGCATGAGAATGACTCTACAGTCTAGTGATTGGAGCATGCAGCTGGGAGATAGAAGACCTTGACTCAAGTCCCTGCGGCAATGAACATGTAATTATTGATACAAATTGGGACAGTTTCAACAGAAGAGTCTGAGAGACCCCCACCCCTCTCCGAGCAGCCTGTCACTCCAGTCAGGGCGCTCACCAGCAGGACTCTAGGACTGGGATTTGTGTGTGGGTCTCCCACATCACAGGCTAGTACCCTAACCACTGCAGCAAAGGTCATAAAGGCAAACAGGGCCCCATTCTCCACTGCCTAAGGGTCGAAGTGAATCGACCTTTTTAAAGATTCCTGGAAGCCAAATGTTTCCAGTTGAGTGACATGGTATTTTTGACAAAAAGTGGATTTTCTGTTGCATTTTGGTTTGTTGAAAATTTCAGATTTGGTTCAACCTGCAGCAATTGTCTTTTCCAATTTTTTGGAACTGCCACCGAATCAAAAAAATCAGCTATTTGCTCAGTTCTACTTGGGATACCTGTGTTCCTTGGGATACCTGTGTTCCAGTCCCTGCTCCACCAGAGATTCCCTGTTTGACCATGGAAATGTCTGTGCCTCTGTTCCCCAGGTGTACAATGGAGAAAACAGGCACTCCATACCTCACAGTTGTGTTGTGAGGATCAATACATTATAGCCTATGGGTCCCCCAGTTACTACAGCAAAGGGGGGGCAGATAAGTACCTTTGGGAGAGGCAGGGCTGTCTCATGAACGAGAATCTAAACACCTCCAGAGGAGGTGAGATTTCCCACACGACACAGCTGGTGTCTGTTATATCCTTGGGGGCAGCCGGTTTAGGAAGAAATCACTTGAGGCCAGAGAGCAGACAGCTAACAAAACTACCATTTTATTTACAGACACAAAGCTCACTCAGCCAGCTGAAGCTGGCCGAGCTATCCCCTAATAATCTAACTCAGTTGCCATAGGAACAAAAACCATGACAACCAAATACACAACAGTGTCTGACACTGGACTCATGTAATAGGCTATTACTGAATTGACCACTCTGTGGAAGTGGAGCAGAAATAAGATTGATGGAGATGAAGAGAGACACTCAGGGAGGGGTCATCTCACAATGACTAATGAGAGCCCAGCCCTGCCTGCTCAGGTCTCACTCAGCAGTGATGGCGGAGGTGGGGAAAGTGATCAGGTTTAGCTAAGCCTGACCTAAACGCAGCCCTTTTGTGACCCAAGTTGATGCTGTTGGGCTCGTCTACATGGGGAATATTACCAGCATACTTATACAGCGCCAGTTACACCAGTGTAATGCCCCATCTGGACACTCTTATTCTGGGTGAAGCTGGCTTTTTCCCAGTGTAGCTGGCTTCACTTTCAAAACAATATAAGCTGAACTAGAAAATGGTGCTCTGTGTCCAGAATAAGTGTTTTCAGATGGGGAGTTTTGCCAGTTTTGCTATAGTGGTGTATTTGTACTAGCATTATTCCCTGTGTAGACAAGCCTGTAGAATCCCCAGCTGAAGCTAGCTTATGGTGGAAGATCCTTGCTCCATGCACCTGGTCTTGTCCCAGTAAATCGCTGGTGGGGTACCAGTAACTGGACTGGATGACTGGGCTTTACTGGGCGTGAATGCACTGGGAGGCCCAGGCTGGGATTACCATTTGGGCTAGAAGACTCTCCGCGAGAGGAGAGAACTTTGGGCCAAGCAGGTTGATTTCACCAGGACTGGTGTTTGTGCTGTCTAAGTCGCAAACCCAGCTGCAGCTCCCCAGACTTCAGTGGAGGGAAATGCCCCTCAGAAGTAGCATCAGGGGAGACATAACCTTCTCCCTCAGAGGATACAAATCTGAGGAGGTGAGTGCGCTCTGTCAATAGAGAGAGGAGAACATTCTCCAGGGGAGATCTCGGCACCTGCTTGTCTCTTCAGGGCCACGTGGGTCTCTTTGCCGAGAGCCCCCAATTTCTGGAGAGAAGTGATAGAGAAGAACCTGACTCCTGGTCACCAACCCTGAGAGATCCAAGTTCATCTACTGGAGGGTGAATACCCTGTGGTCTCATGTGAGCGTTATCCCTCATGCTGCTGCTGCTATGCACTGAGACCTGTCTATCAGGGGATACCACTAAAGGGTTAATAGGGATACTGCCTGCCTGCTCAGCTGAGACTGATCACTGGCCTCCCAACAGGGGCAGAGATAAAAGGTCTGCAGAGCAGACAGGTATGTAGCTGATAGTGAGACTGAAGGACTGTCAGAGGGTCCCTTTTGCTTCAGCAACAGACTGGTAAGAAGCTACCTAGGCAATCAAGTCGTTCTCTATCTCTGCTTAATGGTCACTAGTCTTGATTGGAAAATGGAAAACCAGTTTCATTCATTTGAAAGTTACTTCCATTAATCAGGAAGCAGTTTGCATTTTTTTTAAACTTTTGGTGATTTTGTTTTTAAACTGCGGTGTGTGATAAAATAAATAGTGTCACTTCCCCCTGCTCTTTTCCTTCTTTTATTCCTTTTTCTTTTTGGCACTTGGTAACTTTCCAAAACTTCCTCAGACTTTGAAAAATTACCAACAAGCTTTAATTTTGAAAGAGTTACAGAGAAATAAAAGGAAAAATGATAGGGGCGGGGGGGGGGGGGGGGGGAACAAGGAATTGTGAACAAACTTTAGACACGATAGTTGGCATGTTTTCTGACTCCTGCGAGCTTCTATCCATTGTAAAGGTATGACTTTGCTAGTGGAGATTTTAATGGATATTTTTATCATGCAGTTTCAGAAGCTCACTGAGCAGTTTCAATCAACAATATCTATTGGCAGAGAAATTCAAAAGTTAATCCCCGATTGTGGCAATCAGGGTCCAGAACACAAGTGATTAGAGACATGAACTTAAGGCAACAGGAATAAGTGCACTTATTTCTCAAGGGGAGAAAAGTAAGTTTAAAATAAACAGTTAAACCAAGTGATTGCATATTGTGGTGTTGTATATAAAAATAGTTGAGTAAGGTTGTTGATGAAATCTTGTAATGCTCTAAACGTAATCATTGAGATATGTATACAGACTGTGGTTATATGTATGGATATAGGTTATGAGCACAGGTTATTACAATTTCAGCTCCACCTTGCAGTGGCCAGTCTGGTAGAGAGGGGTTCCCCTCCCCCCAATGAGACTAGCTCAAAGCACCTAGTGTTGTACAACCCAGGAAAAGATGAATGATGGACCCTTACAGTTAAGGGGAAAACACTGAGACATACTGGCAATCAAGTAGAGGGAGTTTCCCCTGCTCTGAATAACAATGAATCACCTTAGTTGGGGGAGGGGGGCAGTGGCAGATTAATGATTTTGCCGCCCCTAGGCCCTGAAATAATTGCTGCCCCCAGTCCTATATGAACTTGTTTTAGTTTTTTCACAAATTCATTTAAATGAAAATGAATCTAAATATAATTAAAATAATTGAATGTTTACAAGTTTTATTATAAATAAAATTACAAGTGCAGCGGACCCTCGCTTGAAATTGCACTATACAGACACACATTCACTTATAGCATGGGACCGCACATGGATCCAAAACTGAGAACCGCTTAATTTCTTCCTTCTGGTCATATTATTAACATTTAGGATTATTGCAAGTATGTTTACTAAATGGCATCGTGCCATCGTTGGTGGTTTCAATACATGCTACGATTGGTAGAATCGCAGCGCCATTGATGCCTGAATTACAAAAATGCTGCTATTATAAATTTTATAAATTTGCCACCTCTGCAAATTTGCCACCCTAGGCCTAGGAAAGGGGTTTCAAGTGAAATCTCTCCAGTAACCGAGGGACAATCACTTGGTGGGTGCTGTGTGTGAAATGCTGAATCCCCCTACAGTTTGGGAATATGCTGGGAAAGTCTCTTATTAGAAGGGATTTTTATCTAATTTGAAAGCTTAAAGGTTGATGTTCCGTTTCTGTTTTGTTTTCTGCATGGCTTGCATAGGTTTGCTTCCCGTGCGATTTCATCTATGAATCCACAATTTTTCTATTACATAAACCTCATGTTTGTTTTTTTCCCAGTAGGTCTTTGTGTGAACTGAGGAAAGCGTAGATGTCAAGAAGGGGGAAAGGTGCCCCTTAATATATGGGTTTTGGGGGGATCATTTGAGGGGGCTCACCTTGCAAGGAATAACTAGGCTGATAGTAGCCAGGGCGAGAGTGTTATTCTTGTGGGCTGGCTACTGGGGTCAAGGCTCTGCCAGAGCTGCAAAGCATTAAAGCACCCAAGGTTGCAGGGCAGGCAGGGGCAGAACCCCTGACTGGTCTGTGTGATCCCCAAAGCGTCACCGTGATGATCACATAACAGCATAAAAACTGATCTGCATGGTACAGCACAAATGAAATCAAATAAATGCCTGCCTGAAGACTTTGGCATTCCAGTTTTGGACTGGAAAAACCACCCTCAAGGGGTGCTGGTTTCTGCTGGGGATGAGTCCAAAACAAACCAATATTCAACTGTTTGTCCTTTTTGGCCTGTGAGTCTGACTTCAACTTGGATCTCCCACATCCTAGGGAAGCTATAGAGTCACGTTCGCACTCCAGTCCCAGCCCAATGACTATCCATTGCCATTCATAATGACAATGAATACTCGTCAGGCTAGGAAAACTGGGTGAGAATAACTCTGTGGCATCCTACTTCATCATCCGTCTCCATTTTGTGACTCCTACCACCCCAGCCTGGGTTCTCAACCCAGCATTTGGGCTGTGACCTCAAGGAGAGGGAGCTTTTGAATATTACTGTATTTGAATCAATAGATTAAAGTTTAACAAATGTCATTCTCATTGTATTGTAGAGTTTATCGCTTCCCCCAGATGCATCCCATGGCAGACACGGAGCAGGGAAATCAAACGTCCATCACAGAATTCATCCTCCTGGGATTTGGGAATATCCCTAAACTGCGGGTTTTTCCTCTTCCTGCTGTTTCTAGCAATCTACTTTGTGACTGTGGCTGGGAACATCCTCATCGTTGTGCTGGTTGTGTCTGATCAGCAACTTCACACCCCCATGTACTTCTTCCTGGGGAACTTGTCCTGCTTGGAGACCTGCTACACCTCCACCATCCTGCCCAGGATGCTGGCCAGTTTCCTGACTGAGGACAGAACCATTTCTGTCAGTGGCTGCCTCGCACAATATTATTTGTTTGATTTCTTTGGAGTGACAGAATGTTCTCTCTTAGCTGCAATGTCTTATGATCGGTATTTAGCAATATGTAAACCACTGCATTATGCAGCCCTTATGAATGGCAACTTATGCCTCCAGCTAGCAACTGCTTCTTGGATATGTGGATTTTTGACTATTCCCATAATAGTATTTCTTGTGTTACAATTTACTTTCTGTGGTCCCGATGAAATTGATAACTTTTTCTGTGAATTTCTGCAAATAATAAATCTCTACTGCAATGCCACCTACCAGATGGAGCTTGTTGTTACCATCCTGGCGGCTGTATTCACTCTGCCCCCATTTGCATTAACCCTGGTATCCTACGTTTGTATCATCTCCACCATCCTGAGAATCCCTTCCACCACTGGGAGGCAAAAGGCATTTTCCACCTGCTCCTCCCACCTCATTGTGGTGACAGTTTTCTATGGGACCCTAATCATTGTGTATCTGCTACCAAAAACCAACACACTAAGGCCTGATCTACACTAGGACTTTAATTCGAATTTAGCAGTGTTAATTCGAATTAACCGTGCACCCGTCCACACCAGGAAGCCATTTAATTCGACCTAGAGGGCTCTTTAGTTCGAATTCGGTACTCCACCCCTACGAGGGGAGTAGCGCTAAATTCGACATGGCTATGTCGAATTAGGCTAGGTGTGAATGCAAATCGAACTTACTAGCTCCGGGAGCTATCCCACACTGCACCACTCTGTTGACGCTCTGGACAGCAGTCCAAGCTTGGATTCTCTGACCAGCCACACAGGAAACGACCCGGGAAAATTTGAATTCCTTTTCCTGTCTGGCCAGTTTGAATCTCAATTCCTGGTTGGACATCGGGGCGAGCTCAGCAGCACCTGCAGCAGAGGAGTCCATGCAATCCCAGAGTAGAAAGAGGTCCCCAGCATGGACAGACCGGGAAGTCCTGGATCTGATCGCTGTGTGGGGCGATCAGTCTGTGCTTTCGGAGCTGCGCTCCAACAAACGGAATGCAAAGACCTACGAGAAGGTCTCCAAAGCCATGGCACTCAGAGGATACAGCCGGGATACAACGCAGTGCCGCGTGAAAATCAAGGACCTGAGACAAGGCTACCAAAAAGTCAGAGCGGCAAACAGACGCTCCGGAGCCCAGCCCCAGACATGCCGCTTCTACGAGGCACTGCATGCCATTCTAGGTGGGTCTCCCACCACTGCCCCACCAGTGACAGTGGACTCTGAGGATGGCATAGTGTCGACGGGCAGTTCCTCGGCGTTGTTCGCCGATGGGGAAGATGAGGAAGGGTTTGTGGAGGACGGCGCAGGCGACAGCGCTTACAATACCGCTTTCCCCGACAGCCAGGATCTCTTCATCACCCTCACAGAGATCCCCTACCAACCCTCCCCGGCCGTTAACACGGACTCAGAATCAGGGGAAGGATCAGTCGGTAAGTGTTATAAACATGGAAACATTTCTTTATTAAACAACAGGAATATATACTATATAAAAACTAGCTAAAAAGTTGTCCATATAAAACTATATAAAAAGAAGGTCCACACATATAGGGATTGAACAGAAATCCTCTTGGGACAGTTCCACGAAGCTATCGTACAGGTACTCAAAAAGCCTCCGCAGGAGGTTCCTGGGGAGAGGTGCCTTATGTGGTGCTCCGTTGAAGCACACTCTTCCGCGCCAGGCCATCTTCAAGTACAAAGGAATCAT
Source organism: Mauremys reevesii (assembly GCF_016161935.1). Classification (NCBI taxonomy): domain Eukaryota; kingdom Metazoa; phylum Chordata; order Testudines; family Geoemydidae; genus Mauremys; species Mauremys reevesii. The sequence goes on along the minus strand of NC_052637.1, from coordinate 13,041,139 downwards.
TGCCTCGACCAGCATGTCTGCATACGGTCCTGGTCTGTGCAGGGAGTCTCTCAGCATCCTCTCTCTCTCTGCCCGAGTGACCCGCCTCAGGGTAATGTCGTTCAGCGACTGCTGCATCTAAGTAGGGCAATTAGTGTACTGTTACTACTGTGAATGCTTGAGTTTTACTTTGCATAGCAAAGACCTTCGTTTAACAGCCACGTGCTGGAGGCCGCACAGGAAAAGCATACAGTGATCTTTCCCGGGCACAGCCGCGAGGGGCTGGAACGGGGTCAGACTTTCTGCTTTCCTGATTGCCTTCTGCGGGAGGGCACAGCTATCCATTAACTGTTAAGCAGCCTATAGTCTAGCGCTTACCAGGCCTGGTAGATAAACGGATTCAGCTGTACCACCCCGCTTGTCCGATCTCCGGTGCAAGACCGCAGCCACTGAAAGCGTATTCCGAAATCTCGAACTTGTCCTGAGAGCTTGTGAGACTAGGTGCCCTGTATGGTCTTGTTCACAGAAACTGAGTAGACTGTGTTCAGTGTTCGCAAACATGTATCTTTTCAAGGAAATCACTTCCTTTTTCCCATCACACAGCTGCGGCTCTTTCATGAACTGCCCCGCCATCCCCCTCACAGAGGCTGGCGCAGATTAGGCGGCGAAAGAAAAAGACTAGGGACGACATGTTCTCGGAACTGATGGCCTGCTCCAGAGCCGAGGCGGCCGAGCAGAGACGGTGGAGGGAGACCCTATGTCACCACCAGCGCTCACACATCGAACGGGAGGACAGGTGGTGGCAGGAAGACCAGCAGGCGACTCAAACCCTGCTTGGGCTAATGAGGGAGCAAACGGACACGCTCCGGCGCCTTGTAGATGTTCTGCAGGACCGCAGGCAGGAGGAGAGAGCCCCCCTGCACTGTATCTGCAACCGCAATCCCCCGCCACAAAGTCCTGTCCCCCCCTCACCCAAAATAACAAGAAGGAGGGGCGCTAGGGGCCGTGAAAACTGGCACAGCACCCCAGCAGAGCGCTCGTGTACCACACCGCTCTGATGCCATAAACTTTGAGAAGTGCTTCCCTTCCTGCATCACCCAGTCCCAAATCCAAGTTTCATCCCCTCACTGTGTAGTTGAGTATTAAAAGTGGTTTGTTGTTATTCACTGTTTCCGTCCCGTTTTTCTTGTCAGAAGACTTTGTGTGAAGGGGGGGAGGGGTTTTTTAATCGCATAGGACAGTCTCCATTACCAGGGTACAGACTTGGGGGCAGGATCAACAGCAGGACACACACAGACTGCAGTCACTAGGCACCAGGGTCAGTCTGGGAGGTGTATGCTGCCCCAGGGTCCTAGCGCCTGCCATCCACAAATGGCAAGGCAGGCTGCCCTTACCATGCCCTTCCACCCTAGCCACGAGCCTCTCCGATGCCCTGAGCCCCAGCAAGAGCCCTCATCCACGGACACATACTCACCCTTCCCACACACCCCTCACCCCTTCCTACGCCCCAACCCCCAGCCCAGAGCCTGCATCCAAACTCCGTCCCAAAGACGGCACCCCTCACCCCTTCCTGCAAACCCACCCCTTCCTGCACTCCCACCCGCAACCATCCTCCCCCCAGAGACCGCTGTAGGAGCAGGAGCCTGTCATTCCTCTAGTGTAGAAGTGGTCTGTACATCAGTGCACACCGTACCCACCACAGTCTGCGTCCATGTTTCAACCCTAGAACAGGAATTCATAATTAAAGAAAACTTTGTTAATAATCAGTGTTCAATTAACTTTATTTTAAAACGTGTGTTAGAAGGGGGGAAACCTGGAGAACGGGGTATGTAACCGCAGATCGAAGTCAACAGTCACTAAAACAGGCTCAGGTTCAGCTTCTCTGTAAGTCAAGTGGACAGTCATAGGTTACCCTGCTCTCTGAGGAACCTAGCTTTCAAAGCCTCCCAGATGCACAGCGCTTCCCGCTGGGATCTTCTATCGGCACGGCTGTCTGGCTGAGCGTAATCAGCAGCCAGGCGATTTGCCTCAACCTCCCATCCCGCCATAAAGGTCTCCCCCTTGCTCTCACAGAGATTGTGGAGCACACAGCAAGCTTCAATAACAACGGGGATATTTTTTTCGCTGAGGTCCGAGCGAGTGAGTAAGCTCCTCCATCTCCCCTTGAGACGTCCGAAAGCACACTCCACCACCATTCTGCACTTGCTCAGCCGGTAGTTGAAGAGTTCCTTCTCACTGTCCAAGGCGCCTGTATAGGGCTTCATGAGCCAGGGCATTAGCGGGTAGGCTGGGTCCCCAAGGATCACTGTAGGCATCTGCACATCCCCAACCGTTATTTTCTGGTCCGGGAAGAAACTACCTGCCTGCAGGCATCTAAACAGACCAGAGTTCCTGTACACACGCGCGTCATGAACCTTGCCCGGCCACCCGACGTAGATGTTGGTAAAACGTCCCCTATGGTCCACCAGTGCTTGCAGCACCATAGAAAAGTAGCCCTTTCGGTTAATGTAGTGGCTGGCCTGGTGGGCTGGTCCCAGGATAGGGATGTGAGTCCCATCTATAGCCCCACCGCAGTTTGGGAATCCCATCGCGGCGAAGCCATCTCTGACGACCTCGACGTTTCCTAGAGTCACTACCTTTGAGAGCAGTTGCTCAACGATTGCGTGGGCTACTTGAATCACAGCAAGCCCTACAGTAGATTTGCCGACGCCAAAGTGGTTCGCTACTGACCGGTAGCTGTCTGGCGTTGCAAGTTTCCAGAGGGCTATGGCCACTCGCTTCTGCACAGTCAGGGCTGCTCGCATCCGGGTGTCCTGGCGCTTCAGGGCAGGGGCCAGCAAGTCACAGAGTTCAAGGAAAGTGCCCTTACGCATCCTGAAGTTTCGCAGCCACTGTGATTCATCCCAGACCTGCAGCACTATGTGGTCCCACCAGTCCGTGCTTGTTTCCCGGGCCCAGAATCGCCATTCCACACCATGAACTTGACCCATTGCCACCATGATCTCCACTGCGCGGCGTACCCTGCTTTGTGAGAGGTCTGCGCCACTCTCCTCACCGCGCTGCCGGAGCCTCCTCTCCCGATTTCTCAGCATCTTACTGTGGAAGAGGTGGACGATAAGGTGCGAGGAGTTGACAACGGCCATAAGTGCAGCGATGATCGCAGCGGGCTCCATGCTCGCAGTGCTGTGACGTCTGCACTGTAACCGACCAGAGAAGGGCGTGAACAGATTTCCCGCCGGCGCTTTCATGGAGGGAGGGCGTGATTGACGGTTCAATGACGACAGTTACCCAAAACCACCCTCGACACATTTTTTTCCCCAGCAGGCATTGGGGGCTCTACCCAGCATTCCAATGGGCAGCGGGGACTGCGGGAACTGTGGGATAGCTTCTCACAGTGCAACGCTTCCAAAGTCGACGCTGGCCCCATTAGTGTGGACTCACAAAGTCGAATTAGTGTCCTTAGTGTGGATACACAAATTCGACTTCATAAGGTCGATTCCACAAATTCGAATTAAGTTAATTCGAAATAGTCTTGTAGTGTAGACGTACCCTAAGAGACCTCAACAAAGTGTTCTGTGTCTGCTACACAATTGTGACTTCTATAGCCAATCCCTTCATATACAGCCTGAGAAACCAAACGATCAAGGAAGCCCTGAGGAAAATTGTCAGTAAGTGTCTAGATTTTATGAGAATTCAGAAACCTCAGTCTCTTCAGGCAAAATGGTGTATTACTCAGATGCTGTGTGGCCCTTATTTCTTGCTCCATTGTTGGTGATATGCGCTTATAACATTTTGAGGATGTGCAAAGATTTGTAAGTGTAAGAGGAATTAATGCCAGGACTGTTGGAATAAAATTGAACTGTATTTTACTTGCTGAATGTGGGTAGATGATATCTTGGTGAATTTCATACATTGAAATAAATTAGGGCTTGATCTACAAAGGGACTTCGGCATTGTAAAGACCAAGTTTTAGCGCCATGCAAGCCAGTGAGAACCTCAGCCCTGAGTTCAGCAGCCAGGCTCCCTATACGGTGCATGGGGAGAATTAGGCGGCTAAGAAAGGGATCCCCAGAGGTCAGCAGGTGGAGCAAGGAGCTGCCTCACCCAGCCAAGAGGAAAAGCCAGTTAGAGTGTTGCCTAAGCCCCATCTCTCCCGTGGAGTTAGACACTTTCTCTGCTTGGGATTTTCAGCTGGGAACCCCAAGGTGGGGGGGAACTCACCAGGCTGTTGGAGACACAGATTCAGTCTCCCCACTGCCTAATATGGAGCAGGGCTTTGACTGTGGGTTCCCCCCTTCAGGCGAGTGTCCTGGCCACTGGACTGCCGAGTCGTCCTCTCTGGCCCAACACCCAAGAAGAGGGAAACCCAAGTTTAAATGCCTGCTCCGCATGGGGTGGGGGGAGGGAATTGGATCTGTCTCCCTAACATCCTAGCTGAATGCGCTAGCCACTGGGCTCAGGGTTATAATGGAGGCCTTACACCCCCCAGCCACTTTGATTGGGGATAGGCGTGCTGTGAGCATGCCTACCGGATCAAGGCCTGTAGGTGAGACAGGCAGGGCTGTGCCTAGCTTGAGGCTCCTGTGGGGGTGAGGTGTGAGATGAGTGCCTAGACTGAGGTGGCTCTGCGTATGTTCACTGGCAGATACTGGCTCCTACAGTCCTTTAGTGGCAGAGATTTAGCCACCTACAACATTAGGTGTCAGCTGAGCTGGGGCTTTGAGGCTCTCAGTGGTGCCTAAATGCTGGTTCTACGCACCTGAGTCCCTTCGTGGGACTAGCTCTGAAAACCCAAATTCCGAAGTGACGGATGCTCTTAGGCCCACGGCCTCTCAATGAGATTTATGTTCCTGTGTCACTAAGTTTGCTTGAGGCCAGATGTGTTTAAAGGTACGGAGGTGCCTGGTGGGATTTTCAAAAGCATCCAGGTGCAGAACATGCCAAGATGGTGCTGAAAGTCCCATTGGTGTCTAAATACATTTTAAAATCTGGCTTTGGGGCATTTCTGAACATTTTACTCCTGGTCTTTAACCTCCCCAGATGAGAGCTGAGGGAGCCATTAGGTTTTCAGCTTGGTGGCCCATATGAGACCGGGACCTCTGCCAACTGGCCAAGGGCCCAGGGCGGGCATAGTTTCACAGGGATCCCCTGGGCTGGGTATCTGCACACGAGCTCACCAGAAGGTGGCATGTGAGGTCTGTACTAAGAGCTGCTAGCACACTGGTCATCATAACTCAAGTATTATCCAGCCACACATTTCACAAGGATTATGTATCTATACTGAAAATACCATCTTGGGGTTAAGCCAGGTCACCAGGAGGTGACATACCTCTGGAAATACTTCCTAACTGTAAGAACAGTGGGACAATGGAACAGATGCCTAGGGAGGTTGGGAGGCTCCTTTACTGGAGGTTTTCAAAAGGAGGCTGGATAGCCACCTGTCTTGGATGGTTTAGACAAAACAAATCCTGCATCTTGGCAGGGGGTGAGACTAGATGACCCTTTTGGTCCCTTCTAACCCTACAGTTTTATACCTCCAAGATAACAGGATGCTTTTCTCCCTGTCTAGCCATTTGTGTATTGTGGGCCTCACAATGGAGGCCTATTTACAGAATGAGCCTGGTGCAAGTTAAGAAATTGCAAAATCTGAGAGAAACAAAATAGCAGGGGGTGTTGAGGGTCCTTCACCTAGGAGACAAGCTGACAGTGTGTTTGTCTTCTGAAAGCAGGGTCACTGCTAGCCTGGCTATAAAGCGCAGCAAGGATTTTGGGGAGCAATACTCTGCAAGACACAAGTATCTTGTTAAGTAAGTTTGGACTCTAGAATGCATGTTATGATTTTATTTTATTATAGGTAACCATTTGTTTCCAATACTTGCTAAGCTTTGCTAAATAAACTTCTACTTATTTTCACTATAAACATATGTAGGTGCTGTGTGTTAAGCAGAGCGGTGATCTGAGATGGAATGGGTAAGCTCAGGTGTACTGGTTCTTTGGAAGCAGCAGATCTGTGAATATGGCAAGTGTCCAGTGCACCAGGGGCTGGTCACTCCGGGGGGATGCTCTGAGGCCTTGAGCCTGACGCTAACTGTAGAGTAACAGCGAGGCCTGCATAGGCCTAGAGAGGAGTGCATGTGTCGCCCATGGCTGGTGGAGTTGGGGAGCTGACCCCCGGTAGTACAAACAAGTCTTCCTCACATGAAGGGCAGGCAGTGGCAAGGTGCTTCACAGCACTGGGTATTACAGGAAGTGTCACAGCAAAACTGATTAAATGTGGAAGTTTTTTTTTGTTTCTAACAAAATGAGTCTCTCACTGAAATGAAAGACTGAAAATTTTTTATTCAAGTTGAATAAAAAATTTTCAATGTGAATTTAAAACATTTCAAGATGTTTCCAATTTTTTTAGCCCAAAACTCTTCACCAAATTCAACCAGAATTCCCGAATAGTTTCACTGCCCTGAAAAGCTTTTTTTTTTTTTTTTTTTTTTTTTCCCAAATTTACCATTCACTGAAAAAATGTCTCCATGCTTTACCCCGGGCCATGAGTGATTCTATCCGGGTAATTGTCTACCTGGACTCTGTGGGAGAAGAGATGCATAGAACATTTGCTCCCCACTCTTGTAGATTGCACTGGATACAGGCTGAGTGTAGGGCTGTGCGGTGGGATATTTGTGGGAATTCTCGGCTTGTGAACTTGTGAACCACATGAGAGATGAGGACCTTGGGGTGGAGTAATGTTCAGGGGGGTAAGGATGCTGGGTGCTCCTTGTCCCAGGTGCTATGTAGCTCAGGCCCCAGGTCTCAATGGCATGACACAGGCTGATGGTGTTGGGAAAACAATGAAAATGTTGATATGTTGAATAATGACCCCCTGAGAGGGTTCCGGACTGACATCCCTTCTGAGTGGCTGCACTGTGTAACAGTCACTAGGTAGCAACATTGCACCTTTTACACTATTTATACTGCTATAAAGTCTAATGGACTTAGATGGCAAAGCAGTGTAGCGAAGGAGTAGGGCATTTCTGTGTTCCTGGGACAAGGTGAGAGCTGAGAGTTGTGTAAGAGAAAAGGACACCTATTGCTAGGCTTAGCAGAAGTCAGGTTTTATTTGTTTTAATGATAATATTGATTTAGTCCATAAAAATAAAAAAAATACTTAAATACATTTTCAGTTGCAAAAAATTATGGGGGAGCAGACCGTGGGTGGGTCAGTCAATAGTTATTTAATTACAGTAGTTGTTGAGATTCAAAAAGTTAAAGCTTTAAACTGTTAAATCACAAATTTTTAACATCACATGTCAAAATATACCAAGTAAATATCCTTAAATCAAACTCTAAGTTCTCAAGCAGCATTTTTCGTTCTTTGCCGATCTGTAAATTTCAATAATCATCAATGGAAATATTTTTTTCCTCAGTTTGTGTTTGGTGAAATCAACATTTATCAGTAAAAATGTAATTCTTCCAAGTCGAGGTATAGTTCATCCTTTCCTCTTGTTTACCCTCTACAGAATCCTCCCAGCTCTCCCTGATGGCTTCTTATCTCTCGTTCTATATCTATTTTCCACAACAGACTCCCCATATGTATCCCTTACACTGTGCTGCCATCTAGTACACAATAAATCAGTCTCTAAGTTTCTCAACCTGTGGGTTGGGACCCAAAATTGGGTCGCCAGAATATTTCAAAGGGTTGCGTGGCAGCTCCTGTCCCAAAGGGCTGGCTGGGCTCACCTCTCTGCTCCAGGCACTGCAACCTTTAGGGCCCTAAGCAGGAATATTTTGGGGGGTCCTGCACACACAACACATACTAATAAATAAAAGGGGGCTTCTTTGAGCTGCTCAGGGCCCTAAGCACCACTCAGGTTTGGCCCAGGCATCATGATGACAGAAGCCTGGGTAGGCCAAATATGACTGAGTGGCACCGCAATCCCATGAACCAGGTCACACCTCCACTCACACAAATTTGGTCCAGTCAGCAGGGTGGGGGCCAAACCTGAGCAGTGCTGCAACCCGGGAGGTTGCAATGCCTGGAGCAGAGAGCCAAGCCCAGCCAGCCCCAAAGCACAGGAGCCGCAGGAGCCACCACTGTGGGTCCTGCCCAGTACTCACTCCAACTCCTCTGGGGGGGGCAGGACCCAACCAAAACCACCCCAGCCCCCACCCCCCGCAGCCTGTTTACTGGGTTGCAACAGGCCATAAATATTTACAAATGGGTCATGAGCCCAAAAAGGTTGAGAACCACTGACCTAGACACTTACTGACAATTTTTCTCAGGGCTTCCTTCACCTCTTTGTTTCTCGGGCTGTATATGACGGGATTGGCCATAGGAGCCAGAATTGTGCAGCAGACAGAGAACATTTTGTTCAGGTCCCTGAGTGTGCGGGGTTTTGGTAGCAGATATACAATGATTATGGTCTCATGATGAGGTAAGAGGAGCAGGTAGAAAACGCATTTTGCCGCCGATGGTGGAAGGGATTCTCAGGATGGTGGAGATGATACAAATGTAGGATGCCAGGGTTAATGCAAATGGAGACAGAGTGAATAAAGCAGCTAGGAGGGTGGTTGCAAGCTCTAGTTGGTAGGTGTCACTGCAGCAGAGATTTATTATTTTTGTACATTCACAGAAGAAATGTTGATTTTATTGGGGCCACAGAAAGATAATTGTCACATGAAGGACATTGGTGTGGTACTAGCCAGAAGCCCACTTATCCAAGACCCACTTGCTAGCAGGAGGCATAAGCTGCCATTCATAGGGGCTGCATAATGCAGTGGTTTGCATATTGCTAAATACCGATCATAAGGCACTGCAGCGAAGAGAACATTCTGTAAGCCCACAGAAACTAACAAAATTAATTTGTCATACAGCCTCTGACACAAATGGTTCTGTCCTCAGTCAGGATGGTGGAGATGTAGCAGGTCTCCAAGCAGCACAAGTTCCCCAGGAAGGAGTACTTGGGAGTGTGTGAAGGTGCTGATCAGCCACAACTAGTGCAACGATTAAGATGTTCCCAGACATCGTTACTACGCAGATTGCTAGAAACAGCAGGAAGAGAAGGATCTTCATCTCATGGAGATTTCTGAATCCCAGGAGGATGAACTCTGTGATTGATGTTCTGTGTCTGCCATGGTCTGTATTGGGGGAGATAAAACAAACTCTACAATATAACGAGAATACAGCATTTGTTAAACTTTAACTATCCATTTAAAAGCATTTATATTCAAATGCCCCAATCACCTTCCAGCTACCAGCCCAGAAACTGGCTTGAGAACACAAACTGGAGTAGTGGTGTTCATACAATGGAGGTTGATGCTGAACTACCAGGCTGCAGAATCCTTCTAAGGCTACGTTTACACTAGAAATGCTCAGCTGTAGCTGTACTGCTGTTGTGTGGACCCTTACTACAGCGACGGAAGGGGTTCTACTGTCACTGTAGTAAATCCAGCTCTCCAAGAGGTGGTAGCCCAGTCAACTGCAGAAGTCTTCTGACCACCTAGCAGTGTCTATGGCGAGGTTTAGGCTGGATTAGCTACATCACACAGGGCATGAAATTTTTCACAGCCCTGAGCAATACAGTTAGGTGAGTTTAACTTTGTAGTGTAGGCGAGCTTTTACTCTCCTTGTCTGGGCACATTACTATTCATTGTCATTATGAAAGACTCTGACAATGGATGGTCATTTGGGCTGGGGACAGCCCGTGAAAGTGACTCTGTAGCCCAGCCGCTAGGGCTGTCACCTAGGCTGTGGGTGAGACAAGTGCATGCCCCAATGACGACTTAATTATTTAGTGGAACAGCTCCGAGAGGAGAGATTGAGAACACCCCTTGGCTCAGTGTCTAGGGCATTTGCCTGCAACGTTAGAGATCCCTATTAAAACCTCTTCTCATGTCGCCACAGCGGGAGTGGAAGCTGGGTCTCCACACCCCCGCTGAGTGCCTTAGCCACTGGACTGAATCTTATAAGCGAGTGACTTCAGCCTTCTCCTCCAGCTGGTTTGTGAATCTTTTGCTTTGCTCTTGTCAAAATTCCTGAAACTCAAAACAAAAAACTTTGGGACAAAATTAAGGGTTTCCTCTTGTTTCAACATCACAGAAACGTTTCCAGTCAAAGTTTTCCATTTCAGTAATGTCAGAACGCTTTGACTTTTTTGAGCTCAACATTTTTTTCTTTGACTTTTCAATTCACCGGGTCATTTTTGGTTTGACCAGAAGCAATATTGATATATATTCTTTTTTGAAATTGCCAGTGAACCGAAAAACCCGTGATTTGCCCAGCTGTATCAATGACATGGAAAGTGAGTGAGCAAAACTGACAGCAATGTGCTGCTAAGTAAGACTCCGATTTGTGTATAGATCCTGATGCATCTGATTAAGAACAGATTTAGCCTTGCTCCCCAGAATCTGCTTCAAGGAGCCATCACTAGTGGCTTGTAATGGGTATGCCAGCTCCCCAGGAAGAGTCTGGCAAATGGACGTGTGAAGACTGGATTCCCTTCAAAAGTTTCCCCTCTTCCCCAGCAGAACCCAATGCTCCATGAATGTGGCTTTGCCAGTCCAAAAACCTCACCTCCAAAGCCTTTTTATGCAGGCATTTGTTTGATTTCATTTGTGCTGTACCATGCGTATCAGTTCTTATGTTGCTATGTGATCATCACTAACTTCTGGATTTCTCTACTAATGTATATTGATTCAATCTGCTTAGTGACATTCTGAAAACTGAACAATAAAATCTCCATTATTATCCACAGTAGCAAAGTCATTCATTTAGAAGGGGTATAAACTCACATGATTTTGAAAACTATCCAACTATCATGTCTAAGGGTTTCGTTTTTCTTTAACATTTTCTTTTTTACCTTTTTCCTTTTCCCACTCTGAACTTCTGTAACTTTGAAGAAGTTAGAGCTGCAGAATAGGGGGGAGGGATAGCTCAGTGGTTTGAGCATTGGCCTACTAAACCCAGCATTGTGAGTTCAATCTCTAAGGAGGCCACTTAGGGATCTAGGGCAAAAATTGGTCTTGCCTAGTGAAGGCAGGGGGCTGGACTCAATGAGCTTTCAAGGTCCCTTCCAGTTCTAGGAGATTGGTATATCTCCAATTATTACCTTAGAAGGAAAAAAATCAAGTCTGTTACTTTGCCATTTTTCAAACTTTGAGAAAGTTTTAGAAAGTCACTGAGTGGCAAAATGGACAAGGAATTTGTGTCTGTGTTGGGGGGGAAATGACACTATTTAGTTTATTGTTTTTAAACCACTGGGTGCAATCACCAAAAGTTTGAAAAAAATGAAAAGTTCTTTATGATTAATGGAAACAGCATTCAAATGCCAACCTTTTTCACATATGCCGTGTTTGTTGTAGCCATGTGCATCCCAGGATATAGAGCAGCAAGGTGGGTGAGGTGATATCTTTAACTGGATAACTTCTGTTGGTGAGAGAGACAAGCTTTCAAGCTTACCCAGAGTTCTTCTTCCAGTCTGGGAAATGTGCTCAGAGGGTATGTCTACACTGCAATTAAACCCCATGAGGGGAGAGTCGCCTAGAGCTCAGGCTCCAGCCTGAGCCCAAATGTCTACATTACAATTTTACAGGCAGAATCAGCTGACACAAGCCAGCTGCAGGTGTTTAATTGCAGTGTGACATAACCAAAGTGTCACAGCTAAATACAAAGTGGAACAGATTGTTCAGCATAAGTAGTGAACACCTTTCCAGGGATCAGGCAAGGTGAAATGTCCCTGTAATAAATGGGGGAGGAGAAAAGCTGAGGTTGGGGAGGGAGTTAAGTGGGTTACAGATTGTTGTAATAGACCACAAATCCAATGTCTCTGTTCAGTCCATGATTTTTAGTGTCTAGTAAAGTTATGAATTTAACCCCCCAGACTTGTCTTTTGAGGTATATGCAGGTTGCCTTTGAGGACAAGGCCTGATAGGTCAGATATGGAGTGACTGCTTTGTGAAAAGAGTTCACCCATGGGGGATATGGTGTTTTATCACTTTTTTTCCTGAGAGTTCATTCAAGAGCGTAGTGATTGACTGACTGTCTGGCTTCACCCACAGAGTTATTTTGGGGGGGGCATTTAGTGCACTGGATGAGGTACACCACATGTGATAGACATTTATAGGACCCATGGATCTTGAGAGATGTGTGGTGGCGGTGGGGTATTCTCATCACAGAAGTGGAGATATGACTACAGATATCGCACCTGTTCTGGCAGGGTCTGGTGCTGCTTTGAGTTAGTGTGTCCTGGTCTGTGGGGCGTTTGCTTCTTATGATGAGGTTGTGGGGGGGGGTTGTTTGAAGACCTGAAGCAGGGATTCAGGAATGATTTCTTATAGGATGGGGTACCAGCTGAGTATGGGTTGTAATTGTTTAATGATACCCCTGGTTGTCACCTACCACATCACACTGGAACCCATACAGGGTATGTGGCAGGAGGGGTCCCCTCTCCCCTCCCTCATCCCCTTCCTCTCCCCCCATGTTAAAGCCAGTTATCTAAGGGTATTTGGATGGCCTGTTCCATGGTGTGATCTACTTCTTTGGAGTGTCCTTGTTTGGTGAAGGCATTCTTAAGCGTGTTAAGATGAATATCCCAGACTTTCTCCTTGGTGCATATTCTGTGGCATCTAAGTGCCTGGCTGTAGATAGCAGATTTTTTGTTGTGTCTGGGATGGTTGCTGGATCTGACAGTAGGTGTGGTGATCCATTGGTTTCTTTTATATGGTTGTCTGTAGGTTCCATTGTTGATGCTGATTGTGTTGTCCAGGAAGATGATGCTCGTGTGGGAATATTCTAGAGAGTTTCATGGATGGGTGGTGGTGATTGAAGTTGTCATGAAAATCTATGGAGGAGTTTAGATTGGCTGGTCACAGGATGAAAGTATCAAAGTATCTCAGTTACATGCACCATGAAACCAGTGATATACATGAGATACGTAGACAATTCAGAGTGGTGCACCAGTGTGATTAGTGGCTCCCACCTAATGTTTGGAGATGTTTGTCTCAAGGCGTGCTACCTGCGAGTGAAACTACAAGGCCTAGAGAACATAATTTCCAGCATATATACATAATTCTTCACATTTTCTGAGCATACATCTCACAATGATTCTGATGACCACTGCAATACTAGAGACCGTGCATGACCCCTTTTGGTGAACACCTGGGATCACTGTGTCCTCTGCCAGTTGTCATCAAGATGTCCTAGGGTCACACTAAACACTTCTAAAAATCTGCCTCTCGATCCACAAAGAGATGTAAGCATGGCAATACCCAGCCTCTAGGCACCTTGCCATGCAGCAATCCCACAGCTCAAGTTAGGTTGCTTAGGCTGCATGGGGAGAACTGGGGCTCCTAACTCCCATTGATTTCAGTGGCAGGTAGGAGCAAAGTCCCTTTGAGAATCTGGATTTAAGAAAGGGATCCACAAAAGCCAGTTTGCTGAGCAGGGAGCCCACAGGGAATGCTGAGGAGCGAGACATGACCTAAGCCCTGCTCCTATGAAGGAACAAGGTGCCTAAATCTCAGCCTGAGGGAGAAGAGCATCTGTGTTTGGGGTTCTCAGCTGTGACACCCCCCCGACACACACATACAGCAGGGGCAATCACCTTGGAAATGAGAAAGCAGGGTTCTTTTCCCCCATGCCTGTCATGGAGCAGGGTTTGAACAGGGATCTGACCACTGGGCTGTAGAGTCATTCCTCCTCTCCCTTTGGCCCAATGTATGTGGAGTTATTTACACACAGTGGAACGGCTTCAGCAGGTGAGACTGTGAGCATCCCCCTGCTCCCATTATCCAAACATCCCATAGCCCAGTGGCTGGGGAACCCACCTGCTAAGTGTGAAACCCAGGTTCTAATCCCTTCTCTGCAGAATAGGGAGTTCAACCTGCATCTCCCATACCCTGGCTGAGAGCCCTAGCCATGGAGCTCAAGGCTGAAAGGGAGGGAGGCTGCCATTCCTCCCTCGCCATGTTGGGCAGCGTTGGGTGTGCTCCAAGCATGTCTATTGTATCAGGCCCACAGATGGAAAAGGGTGGGGATCCCCATGAAACTTACGTTTGAGAGAGAAGCCTCTGCACCTAGACAAAGATGCCAGGGCACGTGCTAACTGCCATGGACTTAGGCATGTAGGGAACCTTAATGGTGGAAATTCAGATGCGGAGGAGATTTCCATGCTGGACATGGAGGCTCAGTAGGAGGTTAGGTGGCAGCTGAGCAGAGCTTTGGAGGTCCTCAGTGCCATTGTAATGTTGGACTTTGGCATTTGTCACTTGAGGTGCTTAAGTCCTCTGGTGGATCTAGCCCCTAAATCTCATAGTCAAAAGGAACTGATGCACTTAGGAACAAATCTTGTAAACTGTCAGTAAGAGGTAGGCTCCTATGTCACTTAAGAAAAAGGGTTTTAGGCTCCTTAGGCACTTCTGTATAATGGCCACAAGGGGCAGCAGAGGGTGAGGGGCAGGGATGGGGCAGCTATACTGTATGATGGGTACTAGGGGGCAGCCAAGATTTTCTGGCCAATGTTTTGTGTGTCCATTCTTATCTCAGCTGACTCTGGGGAATGACAAATGGACAGTACTAAATACTAAAACCATGATTTTAGTTAAACAATATTTTTAAGTGATTAAGAATTGATAAACTTGGAATTAAAACTTTCATTAAAAATGTAAGCCAAGCTTTGTGAAGCTTCATGTCTTTCCCTATATTATATATTCTAGTCCTGTATTCAGCCAATATCCTTCAAAGAGTTAAGCAATAAAATTTCATCCATATCTGCTATATTTTTGTCAGATTAATTAAAAAAGAAAAGAAAAAGAAGCCTCTTATTTAAAAACGCAATTATGTGAGCCACAAATATTCAGCACTGGGAATTATGAAGAACAAAGCTCGGGAGACACAATTATTCATACTAGTGATAAACTAGACAGAGCCCTTATTAAGTGATCAGGGATCAATTTATTGTGCTCTTCCGTAAAGGCTGCAAGAAGCATTCCCTTCAGAGCAAGAAGTGACAATATGTCAAACTTCATGCTGAAAAACTTTTTAGACTCAAGTTGTAGAATATATTGTAATACACATAAATGAAATTATGATTGTCATTGTACCCATTGAGGATCATGAACTGGCTAGTGTGAATGTATAACACTGTCCTCTACAGGATGCAGTCAGTACTGTTCTGTTGGTTATCAAACACTCCAACAGACTAACTAGAGATCTATATTTCTTGAATGAGATTATCTAATTTGTGAAATTGCTGTGGCACTGAAGATCCACGTGACTCAAACTTTTCAGGGTTTTGGGAAAAGAAGTAGGTCTCTGACCTTCATGCTTCCATGCCTGGGCTTTTCCAAGAAGCCTAAGGAAGTTAAGTGCCAAACTCTCATAGCAATTCAGTGGCAGTTGTGTACATTTTACCCCGCCCCTTTGAAAATCCCAACCTAAATGTAAAGCACCTTGCTGTACCTGCATTTTATCTGAGCAAAAATTGGGTAAAGTTTTCAAAAACACTTAGACTTCTATGTCACTGCTTAAGTTTGCTTACGTCTTGTTGACATTCAGTGACTCTTAGGCCTGGTCTACACCTGGGCAGGGAGGGGGGATCAATCTAAGATATGCAACTTCAGCTGCGAATATAGCATAGCTGAAGTCAACGTATCTAAAATCGACTTAGATTGACTTACTTCACATCCTCGCGGCACAGGATCGACAGCTGCTGCTCCCCCGTCGACTCTGCTTCTGCCTCTCGCAGCGGTGGAGTTCCAGAGTCGACGGGGAGTGCGTTCAGGGATTGATTTATCGAGTCTAGATAAGAATTCCCTATAGATCGATCACTACCTGCCGGATTGGCGGGTAGTGTAGACATACCCTTAGGGTGCTACGCCTTAGTAACTAAGACACTTTTGAAAATGGGATTTAGGCTCCTAAATCACATAGACACTTTTTAAAAATGTTCCCTGAACTAATTATCTGATATTGGATGGGGCCTGGGTACTTCTGTATTTTGCTATTGAGGGCAACACACGGTTTGTTTAGAGAAAGTGCAAGATCAGCTAACTATACTGAGATTTTTCAAAGCTGCCTAAGGGAATTGGATGGGAACTCAGGGTCTAAATCATTTAGGCATCTCTGAAAATCTCAGCTGTAAACCTTATTTCTAGAATTGGTGTTATTTCTTGATCATCAACATAACATTCACCCACTAAAGAGAGAGATTGATTTTAGGATTAGAAGTTTCTTCCCTGTCCAGGATTTTCCCTTTGAGATTAGAAGTTTGACTCTACCGAAGTTGTCTACAAATAAACCTAATACTAACTTTCCCTTGCCTGTTACATTCCCCACAGCAGACGTGCCTCAGGAGACTGCACCTTCCCACAGAAGAATATATAATGGATCAGAAAAGATGTTCCCCATTTGGCGGAGGGTATGAAGCACAGGGCACATTACCAGATATAACAGAGCCATGGTAGCCCATCTCGGCTATGACGTTCTATTTACTGAGAACATGGAAGTAAATGAATGCAGTGGGGAGAGAAGATAGACTGAATAACCTGGATCACAGTGTCTGAAATCCTGAGTGAGAGAGTGACAGACTCCAGCTGCTGATAGAGGTAAATCAATCTTTTCCCCCCTGCTTCTTGAAGCTCAAGGTTTTTGAAGCCATGAAAGTTTGCTAGGTAACTAATTCCATTGGAACCTAAGGGGAATTTGGCAATGATCTCTCTTAAACTCCCAACCCAACAGAATTTGGAAGAAGGAAAGACCACTCAGGTCACTGCTATCCTAGCTCCTCGTATAGCCCCCATTATCATAGTATCTGGGCACCTCACTGAACTGAATGTATCTATCCTCCCATTGCTCTGTGAGATGCTATTGTCCCTGCTTTACAGACAGGGACCTAACACCCAGAGGGACAGATTTATAGAGGTATTTCAGCACCTAAAGACAGCAGACACCCCTAGTGGGATTTATAATCAATGGGTGTTATGTACTGCACCTATTCAGACCCCAGTGTGCATTTTTAGGTACCTACCAGCCTTCAGAATTCTGGCCTGAAAGTCACACAAGGATTTTTGTGACAAAGGAGGGAATTGAACCAACATCTCCAAAGTGAGCTCATGAAACACTGGAGCATCCTTCACTCCACTCAAAGCTTCCCTCTGCTACACCCACGATTTTACTTTTCTTTCTGGCACAGACCTCGCTGGGGCATGGAGAGGGTAAGCAAGATGATGTGGGTAGAGCAGAGCTGATATTTGCTGCTGAGCTCAGTGCTCTGGGTATAGACTTGAGTAGGCTTGGCAGAATTCAATTTTTTTGCGATGTTGACTACTAACATTGATTTTTATGTTTTTTTTTCAATTTTTAACTATTTTAATTTTTACAGCTGCAGGAAATTCAGTGGGGGGCAGGGTTGGGATCAGGGTTAGGGCAGTGCTGGCAGCAAGTGTGCGAGGGTCTCCCAGCAGTAACAGCGGAGAAACTGGTGGCTCCCTGCACCGCCGCGGGGTCTAAGACACCAGGATGCAAGGGGCAGGGAAGGCAGCTGCTCTGGCCCAGTGGAGCAGAGCTCTGTGGCCAGGGCTGTGCGGAGGCGGAGAACCATGCGCCCTGGGCAGTGGGAGAGGCCACCCTGCTGTTGAATGGTTCCATCCATGGGCAGAAGCCATCCAGCAGCGGGGTGCTTTCCCCCACAGCCAGGGATTCATCCTTCGCCTCACAGCCCAGACTTGGGGGTCTCAGCTCTGGCTCACCAGGACCACAGCCTGCCCCGCACCATGCTCCTTCAGGGATGGGTGTCACCATCCCCATGGTTGTTCAGGGGGCCCTGTGCAGCTCTGCACTCTCCCGTGACAGCTGGGTGCAGAGGGCTCCCTGCCTGGCTGCGGGGCCGCTGACTTCCAGCTCCACGGGCTCAGGGGAAGGCTGTGCTAATGCCGACTGTGACCCATTTTTTTTCTGTTGGTTTCAGTGTCTCAGCTGATTGCTATGTTTACCGACATCTAGTGATTGAAACCGAATCCTTCAGGAACGAAAAACTTGGGGGAGTGATGAAGGCAAGTCACTGAGATTAAGCAGCTCCCGGAGAAGTTCTACCCTCTGCGTGTACTGGTTCAGGCTGGCTTTTCCAGAGACTAGTGGCATGTCTACATTACACGCAGTGCAGAGGCACAGCTGCAGCTATGCCACAGTCGTGTAGACACTTACTACAGCGATGAAAGGGGGTTTTCCATCATAACTGTTGGCAATGCCTGTTCATAGCCCTTGGAGAGAAAGCAATGCACAGACACTGGGCATTAAGCACTGTGATTGCTGGCGATCTCCCAATGCAAGGCAGGGAGCTGTGCAGTCTTAAAACCCCCTGCCCCTGCCTGAGACAAGGGGCCCTGCCCAGAGACAGCTGATGGCTGGAGACAGGAGACCTGACTGGGACACCCGAAGTGGATCATGGAGGGGGGAAACAGGTGCCGTTACCCTGAAATGGTGACAATAATTACATCAATTCTGTATGTTGTTCATTGTTTTCATAATATCCATTTTATTTGACTATTAAGAGAAAAATTGTTAGGTCTAGAAAGCGAGGGGAAAATGAACAACACAGAGGACTGAGCAGTTGTAAAAATAAATCTTATCACACATGTTCCATTATTGTTGATAGAATTGAACAGTGGCTGAAGGGGTTGCACTGATGTGACATGTTTGGGTGTTATGAGGTATGGGACACTTCGTGTCACTAGCATCCTGTTTGAAAATATCTGATTGCCTTAGCTAGTGGCAATATCATGGGGCTTGCTAAGTGACTCAGTTTCCAAAACCACAAAGGGGTTCTAGAATAAAGAGCGATGCCTTGAGTTGGGGGAGCTGTGGTGTTGGATAAAACAAAGTAACCAGAGAGCGGGATCCATTCAGTTAGGGGAGCTAGTAGGTCCTGTGCTAGTTAATAATCCCCTGTTCACCTTCACACAGAAAGTGAAGTTAATCACATTGGGAGACAACATTAATAGGGAGCAGAGGAAAACTCACAGCAGGGCAGAGGGAGGATTCAATTGCAGACAGAAACAAAATGAGATTCAATTTGCAAGCGTTTCTGAGGGAAAGTAAACCGAGACACCGAGGTGATTGTGATGCTGGAAAAGGAAAGTGAAGTGTAAACTCAGCATAAGTTTGTGATGCAAGAGCTCAGTGATGTGTGTGTCTCTAGAGAGGTCTAAGATGAACGTCAAAAAATGGAAAAAGAATAAAAACAATAGGAAAGTGCTGGACCTTGTCTCCTGGAGATGAATGTAACCTGCTTTGACACAGTGTTGATCATTGTCCCCCTCTAGTGGCTGAGTCCACTAGAGCCTGATAGCCTTTAGCTGAGCCAATAATACATTTTCAATGGAAGAGTCACAGTCCACCCTGGTGATCTATGGTGACCACTTGTCAAAGTTACAAAAGACTAATACAAAATGGCGTTGCCAATTTTGGCATAAATCTATACAGCAGTGTGATTTTTCTGCCAATATTGGCCTTTTAACTGACAGGAGGAGGGGTGATCATGGAATGTCAAAGATCTAAGTAGGAAATTTGCCTCCAGAGTCTTGGTTCTTCACTGACCCAACAGGATGAGGGCCTTATGGAATATTTATGGAACTGAATAGATACTACTATTTGATTAAAATACATCATCTGCAGATTCTGTTGTAAATCTTGTTTTCTTCCTCTAGTTGCACCTCATGGCAAACCCAGAGCAGGGGAATCAAACAGTTCTCACAGAATTCATCCTGCTAGGATTTGGGAATCTTCCTGAGCTACAAATTCTTCTCTTCCTCCTGTTTCTTATCATCTACATCGTGACTGTGGCTGGTAACGTCCTCATCATTGTGCTGGTTGTGGCTAATCAGCAACTTCACACCCCGATGTACTTCTTCCTGGGGAATTTGTCCTGCTTGGAGACCTGCTACACCTCCACTATCCTGCCCAGGATGCTGGCCAGTCTGCTGACTGGGGACAGAACCATTTCCGTTAGCGGCTGCCTCACACAATATTATTTCTTTGGGTTCCTGGCAGTTGCAGAGTGTTGTCTCCTGGCAGTGATGTCCTATGATCGGTATTTAGCAATATGCAAACCTCTGCATTATGAAGCCCTTATGAATGGCAGGTCCTGCCTCCAGCTAGCAGTTGGCACTTGGATAAGTAGTTCTCTGGCTGCTGACATAACAATTTTTTTAATGCAACAATTAACTTTCTGTGGCCCTAATGAAATTGACCATTTCTTCTGTGACTTCATCCCAGTAATAAAACTCTCCTGCAGTGACACACGTATGATGGAGCTTATCACTACCATGCTGGCTGCTATATGCACTCTCCCACCATTTCTATTAACGCTGGCAACATACGTCCGTATCATCACCACCATCCTGCGAATGCCCTCCACCACTGGGTGGCAAAAGGCCTTTTCCACCTGCTCCTCTCACCTCATCGTGGTGTCAATTTTCTATGGGACCATAATGATTGTCTACATGCTACCCAAAACTGATACACTGAGAGACCTGAACAAAGTGTTCTCCGTCTTCTACACAGTCATGACTCCCATGGTCAACCCTCTCATATACAGCCTGAGGAACAGAGAGGTCAAAGAGGCCCTGAGAAAAGTTGTCACTAAATATTCTGCTGTCAAAAGGATTCAGACTGTCCTGTCATAGTTTGTTCAGTGCCCATGACATGTGAATGAGCTGGTTTGCTGTAATGTCTCTGACTCACGTCTCTCACTGGCCATCTGGCTTTTTAGGTGAGGTCAGTGGCCGCTATAGCTTGTACTCAATATTGGGACTGATATTTCTGCTGTTTTGGTTTAGGGCTGCAGGTCTTTGTGGTTTGATTAGTCTGATATTTATCACTGATGTTGTGGGTTACTTTAAAACACCTCGTCAAGGAGGCACCAGGGCACAGAGATGCCATCCTGTGCTTGTCTCCATTACAATGCAGTCTGTAATTACATGAGCACACACTGTGTCTTATACCAGGCACCTTTATTGTGGATTGCACCACATACTCAATATTTCTTTTCATCTAGCTCCTTCAATGTGCAATGGTAATATAAGATGTGAATCAGGTCTCATGGCCCAATAACTCTGTAAGAATGGGAGCCCTGAGGTGGGACAGTGAAGAAGAAAGGTCAGTACTGTGATAGTGGCACAGAGACACCTGACTTCTATTGCCTGTTTTGTTACTGGTTGACTTTCACCTCTCTGGACCTCAGTTTACTCATCTCTACAATGGAGTTTCTTGAGACCCCTGTGTGAATGGCTGCTTTGATCCCTTATTGCCCGTGGTACCCTTCTTTTGCAGATTTCCAAATGCCAGAGCTCTGAAATCTGATCTGTCAATTATAGAACACAGAGAAAGCACATGGTGTCCACTCCTACAGGGTGCTGGGCATATCCTGTGAAATGCTGAGCACCCACAGCTCTCAGTGAAACCAGTGGGAATTATGGGCACTCGGTGTCCTGTAATGTCAAGCCTGCAGCAAGCATGATTGTGGGTGAACCTAGCCTGATCTGGAACAGCACCTGGCAGATACATCTTATTTCCCCAGAACTCCCTCAGATTCACTATTCATTCAATTCATTGGTGCCCTGTTACTGTTGTCGTGACAGCAGAATATGCAGAGTGCCAGCTCTTCTATACTGAGGATTCAATTTTTATCAGTAAATGTCGATTTTCCCCATACACACACTGAAGAAAAATATTTCCATCGATAATAATTGAAATGTGCAGACAGGCAAAGTAAGAAAAATGCTGCTTGAAAACTTATTGGAATTTGATTACAGGATATTTACTTTGTATATTTTGACATGTGAGTTGACAATTTGCATTTTAATGGTTTATAAAACTTTAACTTTTTAAATCTAAATGTCTACTGTCAAACAATTGTCTGAACTCCCATAATTTTGCATGACTGTGAAAATCAGAAATTCAAAATAGTGCTTAAAACTGAACATCAATATTATCCATCAAATTATATTTTTATAAATGAATTCTGCCAAGTCTAGCTATAGTTAGGGTTGAGCTTCACTTTCTCTTTAAAGATGGATCATTCTAAGTGCTTACAAATTTTCCCTGCCTCGTGGGGCAGTTAGGTAACACTAGTGTTCCAAATCTGAACCAAAGGTTCCAGAGATACTTTCATAGACTTAAGGTCAGAAGAGACCATTATGGTCATCTAGTCTGACCTCCTGCACAACACAGGCCACAGAATCTCACCCATCCACTCCTGTAACAACCCCCCAACCTATGTCTGAGTTATTGAAGTTCTCAAATCATGGCATAAAGACCTCAAGGTGCAGACAATCCTCCAGCAAGTGACCCGTGCCCCATGCTGCAGAGGAAGGTGAAAAACCTCCAGGGCCTCGGCCAATCTTCCCTAAAGGAAAATTTCTTCCCGACCCCAAATAAGGCGATCAGTTAAACCCTGAGCATGTGGGCAAGACTCACCAGCCAGCACCCAGGAAAGAATTCTCTGTAGTAACTCAGATCTCACCCCATCTAACATCCCATCACAGATCATTGGGCATATTTACCTGCTAATAATCAAAGATCAATTAATTGCCAAAATTAGGCTATCCCATCATACCATCCCCTCCATAATCTTATCAAGCTTAGTCTTGAAGCCAAATATGTCTTTTGCCCCCACTACTCTCCCTGGAAGGCTGTTCCAGAACTTCACTCCTCTAATGGTTAGAAACCTTCGTCTAATTTAAAGTCTAAACTTCCTAGTGTCCAATTTATATCCATTTGTTCTTGTGTCCACATTGGTATTAAGCTTAAATAATTCCTCTCCCTCCCTGATATTTATCCCTCTCATATATTTATAAAGAGCAATCATATCTCCCCTCAGCCTTCTTTTGGTTAGAGTAAACAAGCCAAGCTCTTTCAGTCTCCTTTCATAAGACAGCTTTTCCATTCCTCGGATCATCCTAGTAGCCCTTCTCTGTACCTGTTCCAATTTGAATTCATCCTTCTTAAACACGGGAGACAAGAACTGCACACAGTATTCCAGATGAGGTCTCATCACTGCCTTGTATAATGGTACTAACACCTCCTTATCTTTACTGGAAATACCTCGCCTGATGCATCCTAAAACCGCATTAGCTTTTTTAACGGCCATATCACATTGGCGGCTCATAGTCATCCTGTGATCAACCAATACTCCGAGGTCCTTCTCCTCCTCTGTTACTTCCAACTGATGTGTCCCCAATTTATAACCAAAATTCTTGTTATTAATCCCTAAATGCATGACCTTGCACTTTTCACTATTAAATTTCATTCTACTACTATTACTCCAGTTTACAAGGTCATCCAGATCTTCCTGTATGATATCCTGGTCCTTTTATGTATTAGCAATATCTCCCAGCTTTGTGTCATCCACAAACTTTATTAGCACATTCCCACTTTTTGTGCCAAGGTCAGTAATAAAAAGGTTAAATAAGATTGGCCCCAAAACTGATCCCTGAGGAACTCCGCTAGTAACTTCCTTCCAGCCTGACAGTTCACCCTTCAGTATGACCCGTTGTAGTCTCCCCTTTAACCAGTTCCTTATCCACCTTTCAATTTTCATATTGATCTCACTCTTTTCCAATTTAACTAATAATTCCCCGTATCAAATGCCTTTCTGAGATCGAGGTAAATTAGATCCTGTGGGAATAGAATGTGAGATGCTGAGATTGTTTAGACTTCTGGGCTGGGAATTGTGTGTGAAGGGCTGGCCTTGGGCTCGTTCTCATTGGCCAGCTAATTGTGAACAGGATGATAAGTCAGACAGGTGTGTAGGATGATAATTACCCTATGGGTTACAGCTGCGGCTGTGTGGGTTTAATTAATTAATTGGCAATTGTGATTGCTTACCATATTGTATATAAGAGCATGCTGGGAATGAATAAACGCATATGCATACACACACACGCTTTCTCTCTCTGTTTGGGATCACATTGAATGTTGAACTCTGTTCCTGCTCTTCTGCGATGCAACAAATGGTGGAGAAGCTGCGGGCAATAGTATCGGTGGCCTGAAAAAAGGAGGCGCACCTGAGTTTCAGTGTCGAGCGGCTGGGAGCCGCAGGGCGTCCGAAAAGAAGGGCGCACCTGAGCTCAGTGTTGAGCGGCAAGCTGCAGGGCGTCTGAAAAGGGAGGCACACCCGAACTTAGAGGTGAGCAGCTACCATGGGAACCGCTGTCTCAGCGGAAGAAAGGATGGTGATATGCATCGCGGAGCGGGGCAGGCGGCCCGGCCTCGGCCCCTCATGTCCGAGGAGGAGGAGGAGCCGCGGTGGCGGTGGTGGCTGCACTGGTTGCTTTGCTGTTGAAAACTTAAACTTTCGCGGTTGAGGCAAGAGTGCAGGCGGCCTTTTCTGAGCTCTGCCGCCCAACGCCCGGAATGCTTTTTGTGTTGCCGGTTAATAGAGTGCAGTGCCAATGTGTGCACTGTGTTATCACATCCGACAGAGAGAATGTTACTGTGATAGTGGAGTTGCCTTTAATTGAGTCTCAGCAGAATACAACAGTCTGCACAATCAGGAAGGATTTGAAATTTTGTCATTTTGCTGCTGGAGAGACCAAAGTACAGGCCAGCGGAGCTAGAGAGTTCTTCGGTGGTCCCAGGTGGATACCGGCGAAGTGGGTCCGGCCTTGGCTGCGTCCTCGAGCGTGACAACAGGCAGAGTTAGACGAGCCATACGAGACGTGCCCGGACGCCGTGGAACCCGAGCCCCTGGAGGAGAACTGCTTGTTAGCTATGCCAGGATTTTTTCCTGTTTGATCCTCCGTGACTGATTTATTTGTTTGAGATAATTTTGCTGTGCTTGTAAGAAATTTTGTGCTTCCTGCATAGCATTTAGTGTACCATGCAATTATTATTAGGAGTTATGTTTTGTGTTTTCGTTTTGTGATGTCTTCTGGCCAGAATTGTTGTTGTGTTGTTAAAATTTTTATGTGGTTTTTTTATGTATTTTCTCTAGGACCCCCCCCCTCCCTCAGTGTCAGTCTGATCACCTGACATCTGAGGGATGTTTCTATTGGGAAGGGGGGAATCCTGTAGAGTTTGCACTATTTATTTGTTGTGCCTTGTTTTTGTTTGGTGTTATTAGGGTTATATGTTAAGGATTGCATGGTTATATGGGTTGGCTTTATAAAGTTTTAATTTTGGCTTGTGATAGATTGTGGTGTTATGTTGTTATAAGTTCGAAATGTTTGGCGAATGTTTTTATCTTGTTTTCCTTTTCCCTCTTCTTTTGATTGTGAATAAAGGGGGGAGATGTGGGAATAGAATGTGAGATGCTGAGATTGTTTAGGCTTCTGGGCTGGGAATTGTGTGTGAAGGGCTGGCCTTGGGCTCGTTCTCATTGGCCAGCTAATTGTGAACAGGATGATAAGTCAGACAGGTGTGTAGGATGATAATTACCCTATGGGTTACAGCTGCGGCTGTGTGGGTTTAATTAATTAATTAGCAATTGTGATTGCTTACCATATTGTATATAAGAGCATGCTGGGAATGAATAAACGCATATGCATACACACACACGCTTTCTCTCTCTGTTTGGGATCACATTGAATGTTGAACTCTGTTCCTGCTCTTCTGCGATGCAACAAGATCCACTGCATTTCCTTTGTCTAAAAAATCTGATACCTTCTGAAAGAAGGAGATCAGGTTGGTTTGGCACGATCTACCTTTTGTAAAACCATGTTGTATTTTGTCCCAATTACCATTGACCTCAATGTTCTTAACTACTTTCTCCTTCAAAATTTTTGCAAAACCTTACATACTACAGATGTCAAACTAACAGGCCTATAGTTACTTGGATCACCTTTTTTTTCCTTTCTTAAAAACAGGAACTATGTTAGCAATTCTCCAGTTGTACGGTACAGCCTCTGAGTTTACCGATTCATAAAAAATTCTTGCTAATGGGCTTGCAATTTCATGTGCCAGTTCCTTTAATATTCTTGCATGAAGATTATCTGGACCCTCCGATTTCGTCCCATTAAGCTGTTCGAGTTTAGCTTCTACTTCGGATGTGGTAATATCTACCTCCATATCCTCATTCCCATTTGTCATCCTACCATTATCACTAAGCTCCTCATTGGCCTCATTAAAGACTGAGGCGAAGTATTTGTTTAGATATTGGGCCATGCCTAGATTATCCTTAACCTCCACTCCATCCTCAGTGTTTAGCGGCCCCACTTCTTCTTTCTACAGGCCCCCACCCCAAGCAACAACATTTGAAAAATCAAGTTCTTATAAGGATTCCTTTTTCCACACATCTGGGGCTCAAACTATGGCTTGGATCTGTACCAAACTTATCTGTCACTCAGGATTTGGTTTGAGGTCAGGGCCGCCAAGAGCGGGTTCGGGCACCGTTGAAAATTTCTTTTCACACCTTGCCCTCCCCAGCAAGGGCAGACCAGCTAAACAAGGCCGATGAAGTCAGGCCCTGGGCCCTTTACGGACTGCTGGGCCCCAGTAATTTGTACCGGCTTCCCCCCTCTCATCAGCCCTGTTTGAAGTTGCAGGAGCAAACCATCCCGATGTGTAGAAAGAAAAGAAAGACCAGCTTGGCTTAACAGTGAAATCCTTGCTGATCTTAAACACAAAAAAGAAGCTTAAAAGAAGTGGAAGATTGGACAAATGACCAGGGAGGAGTATAAAAATATTGCGCAGGCATGCAGGAGTGAAATCAGGAAGGCCAAATCACACTTGGAGTTGCAGCTAGCAAGAGATGTTAAGTCTAACAAGAAGGGTTTCTTCAGGTATGTTAGCAACAAGAAGAAGGTCAAGGAAAGTGTGGGCCCCTTGCTGAATGAGGGAGGGAACCTAGTGACAGAGGATGTGGAGAAAGCTAGTGTACTCAATGCTTTTTTTGCCTCTGTCTTCACAAACAAAGTCAGCTCCCAGCCTGCTGCACTCGGCAGCACAGCATGGGGAGGAAGGACCAGCCCTCTGTGGAGAAAGTGGTTCAGGACTATCTCGTTTGAAGCAACCACCCCTCCCCCTCCACTGCTCCTGTCTAGCCTGGGTAGTAGTGGGGGGGGGAGGAGAGATGCCTTTTATCCACAGCCCCATTGCTCAGGCCAATGGCCGGGAGACAGAGAGGGACACACCTCAGACAAAGGGGTGAAGAGGGTGGCAGAAGCCCCAGCCCCAGCCCCAGCCCAAGTCAGGATCTGGAGGACCCTCTCCTCTGGGGGTGTTTATGCCCCCCATGCGTGAGCCTAGTCTGCGCACTTTCACTGACACCACCGACAGGACTCGGTGCTGAAATGAGGTGTCCTTGATCTCTTAAAGTGTGGCCGCACCTATTCTAATGAGACAGCTCTGATCACAAGCCGTTCCAGCTAATCTTCTACCATAAACAGAGGTGGATCAGACTGCTAGCTTAGTAGTTTAATCCCCCCTCCCCCCAATTCTATAAGGGTATTATTTAAATTAGGAATGGAGAGAAAGCTGGCAGGAAGAGAAGTCAATCAAAGACACATTAGAAAGGGTGAAGATAGCTGATAAGTGGCTGAGCTACTAACAAAATATATAGTCTATATTGTACTATATGACTGGAGAGTAGCAAGTAGAGACAGCTGCTTGGGAATTTTCCATCAAAACATTTTTTGACAGAAAATGCAGTTTTGTCAGAATCAAAATTTTTCACAGGAGTTTCAGCCAAACATTTTCAATTTTTTTCCTGATGGAAAATTGGAACAAAATATTTTGTTCTGGATCAGGATGATTTGAAATGAAAATATCAGTTTGTCAAATCCAGTCAAAATATTCAATTTCAGGGCAGTTGGATGTCAATGTGCATCCAACTGAGCAGCCATGATACTTAGTGGCAGTTGTAGTTCAGATGCCTCATGCTTTTGTCCTCTTCTGTGGGGCTGGACTACATCTCCCATGAAGCACTGATTGAACCCTTCTGGTTGAACAATTCAAAAAGTCATAGATTCCAAGGCCAGAAGGGAACACTGTAATCATCTAGTCTGACCTCCTGTATAACACAGGCCATAAAACGTCTCCAAAATAATTCCTATTGGAATTAGAGCAGATCTTTTCAATAAAAATACCAATCTTGATTTAAAAATGTCCGTGATGGAGAATCCGCCATGACCCTTGATAACTTGTTCCAATGGTTAATTACCCTCTCTGTTAAAAATGTATGCCTTATATCCAGTCTGAATTTGTTCAGCTTCAGTTTTCAGCCATTGGATCTTGTTATACCTTTCTCTGCTAGATTGAAGAGTCCATTACCAAATATTTGATCCCAGTGTAGGTACTTATAGACAGTAATCAAGTGACCCATTAACCTTCTTTGTTAAACTAAATATATTGAGCTCTTTGAGTCTATCACTGTAAGGCATGTTTTCTAATCCTTTGGTCATTCTTGTGTCTCTTCTCTGAACCCTCTCCAATTTATCAACATGCTTCATGAATTGTGGTCACCAGAACTGGACACAGGATTCCAGCAGCAGACACACCAGT
Organism: Mauremys reevesii; assembly: GCF_016161935.1. NCBI lineage: Eukaryota > Metazoa > Chordata > Testudines > Geoemydidae > Mauremys > Mauremys reevesii. Next base: position 13,012,677 of record NC_052637.1, on the reverse strand, counting down.
TCCAAATATAGAGGTAAAATAACCTCTCTATGCCTAGTCGATATTCTCCTGTTTATGCCTCCATTGCAGTACATCAGATGAGATGTAATCCAGCCAGGGAGTCCAGCTCAGAGGAAAATGGGAGCATGAAGCACCCACACTACAACTCCCATGAATCACTGAAGCAGCTCAGGGGGTGAGAGTTTAATGTCTAACCTACCCAAAATGAAATGTTTCAATTTGGTTAAAAAAAACCAACACCCCAAAATGTATCAATCTGAGAATGTTTGTTTGCCTTATAGTGATAGCCTCAAGAAGCTCAATCAATTTATTTAAACAAAGGGAGGGTGAAGCGATGACTTCATTACAGTCTGAGTACCTACATAAAGAAGCAATATTTAATAATGGGCTCTTCAATCTGTCCGAGTAAGGTACAACACGGTCCAGTGGCTGGAAGTTGAAGCTAGACAAATTGAGACTGGAAATAAGGTGTAAATTTGTAACAGCCAAGGTGATTACCTATAGGAACAATTTACCAAGGGTCATGGTGGATTCTCCCTCACTGACAGTTTAAGAAAAATATCCAATCTTGATGTATAAAGTTCTGCTGTAGGAATTATTTTGGGGGAAGTTCTCCAGCCTGTGTTATACAGGAGGTCAGACTAGATGATCAGCATGGTCCCTTCTGACCTTGGAATCTAAGAAACTTGAGAGGTGGTAGATCTCTGTTCAAATCTCTTCTCCCCATGAGGCAGAGGGGGGACTTGAACCAGGGTTATCCCGCACCCCAACTACATAGCCTAACCACTGGGCTAAAAGTTATAAGGGAGGTCCTCCTCTTCCCCACACTCCAGCCCATTCTTGCTTTGCATAAACTCGCGTATAAGGGCCCAATCCTTTAGGTGAGCTCTGACCATGTTTACCAAATTGGGCCCTGCAGACAAATGAGGCAGAGGACCAGCTATCTCCACCCAGTGCGTGCATTGCTCTGGGGCTCAGGTGTCCGGCTGGCTGGTGTTGTGCTCCGGAGCATATGCCCAGAGGCAGAAATGGAGGCACCTTGGGAACTTTTACTGCAAAAAAGTAGGAGCCCAGTGAGTTTAGGCACCAACAGGGTTTGATGGCAACTCAGCAGCAGTTTTGTGAATCCCAGATGGGGCCTGACTCTGGGATCTTCAGGGCCTAAAGCAATAGTTAGGCACCTAAGAGCCTTTGTGAATCTGGACTCTTTGGATTTCTGCCCTTCCCTGTTTAAGCACTTTTGAAAATCCCACAAGGGGCCTCTCTGCATCTTTAGGCTCTGAAATACCTTTGAAAAGCTGACCCCTATCTCTGGGTGTGTCTGCTCCCTGTTTGCAATATGGGGATCACAGCACTGCCTACATCTCAGGGGAGTTGTGAGGCTAAAGAAATTGCATGAGGTTCTTATGCCTATGAAGGCCATAGAAATACCTCAGAGATAGAGAGAAATAGTGAGGTTCCTCATGGGTAATAAGTTGAAAACCAGTGATTTAAGGTCTTTAGTCTCATATTCAAAATGTTTTGGGGATTCCTGTCTTCCAAAGCAGACACTTCCGTTGAAGCATTAGCTTAATTGGAAACCCAATTTTCTAGTGAAAAAGTTTTGATGGAAAATTTTCCACCATCCCTTGTTCAAAACAGCTGTCCCTGGAAACTTTGACCCTGATTATGAAGCCATATATTCTTCGAGCCAAAGAGAGTAAAAAAATTCTTTGTCTCATCTATGAGTCTCTTACATTGCAAGGATTCAATGCACCAGGGAATCTGTCTCAGTGGAGGCATAAAAAAACTTAAATACTCAGACTCCTCCAGGCTTGGCTTCTTTAGAGTTGCTCAACATGCTATTCGCTCAGCTTCATATAAGTTTTAAAGCACATGATTATATTAGATTAGAATATTTTTTTTAAAAGTCAGTGTGTTTTCTACACTTTCTTGCTTTTTAACCAAGCACATCAGTGCATATTTTAGCTTGGTCCTTTTTCTCTACTGCTTTGTACTTTTTGTGTAGTCATTTCCATATGAGCAACGTGAGTGCTGACTGGGTATAGAAACACTCATGCCAGTACAAGTGGGTAATTCTGATATGGAGTCATTTTGCACTCACATTGCATCAGTAGAAATGACTACACATGGCACAAGGGGGCAGGGAGTCAGCCGCTGGTGTGTTATTCCGCTCCCCTTACCATTTTGTTATATTAAGGAATAATACAAAGCATAATAATTTATAGCTGGAATTTCCAATGGAACCTAAGGGAGTTACATACCCAACTCCCCTGAACTTAGAGTTCTGTGCCTGAAAAAAATATAATCAGGATCTTGGCTGCTAAGTACAGTTTTAATGGGTCTCTATGAAAATGATAGATAGATATAGATAGATAGATAGATAGATAGATAGATAGATAGATAGATAGATGCAGTGTTTTTTTTGAAGCCATGTCAGTCCCAGGATATTAGAGAGTCAAGGTGGGTGAGGTAATATTTTTTATTGGACCAACATCTGTTGGCAAGAGAGACAAGCTTTTGAGCTTATGCAGAGCTCTTCTTGAGGTCTAGGAAATGTACGTAGGCTGTGTCTGTGCTACAGACATTACAGCGGCATGGTTGCACTGCCATAAGGTCTCCCATGTAGCTGCTCTTTGCTGACAGAAGAGAGCTCTTCTGCTGGCAAAATACAACCACCCTAACAAGTGTTGGGACCTTTGTTGGCAGGAGAGCGTCTCCCGCTCCACAGTGGCGCATTTGTCAGTAAAACTTTTGTCGGTCAGGCGTGGATTTTTTTTTCACACCCCGATGGACAAAAGTTTTACCGACAAAAGTGTTAATGTAGACAAAACCAGAGAGTGTCATAGATAAATCCAAGGTAGAACAGATTGTTTAGCATAAGTAGTTAACACATATTTCAAGGGACCATTCAAGGTGAAATGGTTTGTTAACACCCTGCCAGTCATAGGTAGGAAAGAAAGGGGGGGGGTAGCAAAAAGCAGCTGTGAGGGGAGGCGTTAGTGGGGGTTACATATTGTCATAATAAGCCAAAAATCCAGTGTCTCTGTTCAGTCCATAGACTCATAGACTCATAGACTTTAAGGTCAGAAAGGTCAGTCCATGATTTTTAGTGTCTAGCAAAGTTATGAATTTAAGCTCCCAGGATTATCTTTTGAAAGTGTTGTGCAGGTTTCCTTTGAGGATGAGGATTGATAGGTTAGACATGAAGTGATTGCTTTGTGAAAAGTGTTCACCCACAGATGATGGGGTGGTTTGGGGTCTTCAGAGCCAGCTTTAGCCAGTGCGGCCTGATTCGTGGGGCATGTACTCTCCCGGTGGCACTTCGGATTTCCGCTCGGGTGGTGGTAGCGTGGCCACGGGGTTGCGGGGCTCTGGCCGCGGGAAAGGGGCAGCTGCACTTGCCACTCTCAGGCAGGGGGACCGAGACCGCGGATTTGCAGGGCTCCGGCCGAAGGAGCGGGGATGCGAGGCTCTGGCCGGGGTAGTGGGACCATGAGGCTCCGGCTGGGAGAGCGGGGATGCGGGGATGTGGGGCTCCGGCTGGGGTAGCAGGACCGCGGGACTTGCTGCGCTCTGGCCGGGGGAGCGGGTCCACGGGACTTGCCGCGCTCGGCCGGGGGAGCGGGACCGTGAGGTCACGGGGCTCCGGCCGGGAAAGTAGGGCTGCGGGGTTGTGGGGCTCTGGCCAGGAGAGCGGGGCCACGGGGGTGCGGAGCTCCGGCCGGGGGAGTGGGACCGTGGGGTTGCGGGTCTCTGGCCGGTGTAGCGGGGCCGTAGGACTTGCCACTCTCTGGCCTGGGGAGCAGGACAGTGGGGTTGCAGTGCTCTGGCCGGGAGAGCGGAAGCGTGGGGTTGCAGGGCTCTGGCCAGGAGAACGGCCCGCGGGGATGCGGGACTCCGGCCGGGAGAGCGGGCCGCGGGGTTGCAGGGCTCCAGCTGGAAGAGCGGGACCGTGAGGTTGCGAGGCTTTGGCCGGTGTAGTGGAGCTGCGGGGTTGTGGTGCTTTGGCTGGGGTAGTGGGGCCTTAGGGCTCCGGCCAGGAGAACGGGCCATGGGGTTGCGGGGCTCTGGCTGCGGTAGCGGGGCCACCAGGACTTGCCACGCTCGGCTGGGAGAGCGGGACTGCGGGGTTGCGGGGCTCTGGCCGGGAGATCGGGGCTGCGGGGTTGCGGGGCTCTGGCTGGGATATCGGGGCTGTGGGGTTGTGGGGCTCTGGCTGGGAGACTGGGGCTGCGGGGTTGCGGGGCTTCGGCCGGAAGAGTGGGGCCGAGGGGTTGCGGAGCTCCGGCTGGGGGAGCGAGACTGCGGGGCCATGGGGATCTGGCCGGGAGAGCGGGGCTGCGGGGTTGCGGGGCTCTGGCTGGGAGAGTGGGGCTGCGGGGTTGCGGGGCTTCGGCCGGAAGAGAGGGGCCGAGGGGTTGCAGAGCTCCGGCTGGAGGAGCGGGACCGCGGGGCCATGGGGATCTGGCCGGGAGAGCGGGGCTACAGGTTTGCGGGGCTCCGGCCGGAGGAGCGGGGCCAAAAGGCAAACACTGACATTAACATTGTTTCAGTCTCTGTGTTACTTAGCGAACAGGGGCTGCTAACAGGGAGTTTCGCAAGGGAGTTCTCCAGGTGAAGGAGGAGCTAATACAGCATCTGTGGGGTAAGTGACTGTCTGTAGTGTGTGTTTGTTTGTGTTTGGGGGTTACTTGCTGTGTGCTCAGCTTGCGTTTGTCAGTCTGTTTGTTTGTTTGTTTGGTTGAGGGACCGTGTGCTCTGGCTGGCAGTTGGAGGCAGGTTTGAAAGCTCAAAGCCTCTGGTAATTGGCTGAGCCTTAATCAGTGGGCAGGGCATTCACTCAGGCCAGGGCTTTATAAAGCCGCGCACAAGCGACCAGGGGCTGCTAACAGGGAGTTTCGCAAGGGAGTTTAGAAGGGGAGTGGGAAGGGAGTGGGAGCCCCTTGCCAGCCCTAACCCCTTCCCTGTGCCCCCGCCCCTAAAATCCTAAAACCTATAAACCAACTACATTCAAAACCTCTTTCTTTAAACCACCCTTACATTAACTAGGAGACAATGCAGGCAGAAGCCCAGCAGCAGGGTGGGGGCTATCCAGTTTATTGCACTGAGTGTAGCATGTATGATTACCTGCCCTGTGGGCTGGTGGCGTATGTGTGCAGTCCGTGCAAGGAGCTCCTGGCCCTCAGAGACCATGTACGGACTTTGGAGGCCAGGGTGGCGGAAATGGAGGAGCTAAGAGAGGCAGAGAGGTATGTTGATGAGGCTTTCCGGGACACTGTAGAATTGTCCCACCTCCGCTCAGACAGCTCCTGTGCTGTTGAGGAGGAAGAAAGGCCCAGGGAAGCAGAGCAGTCAATGGGAGCAGAGGGAAACCTTCCTGTATTTGGGACCCTCCTTCCAGATGGTGCTGGGGTTGCCTCTCGCACTGAGGTTGCCTCTCCGGGGGAGGGAACTCCAGTTTCTAGGAAAAGGCAGGTGTTAGTAATGGGAGATTCGATTATTAGAAATGTAGATAGCTGGGTCTGTGATGATCGGGAGAACCGTATAGTGACTTGCCTGCCTGGTGCGAAGGTTGCGGATCTCTCAAGGCATCTAGATAGACTTATGTGTAGTGCTGGGGAGGAGCCGGTGGTCGTGGTACATGTAGGTACCAATGACATAGGGAAGGGTAGGAGAGATGTCCTGGAAGCCAAATTTAGGCTGCTAGGGAAGAGACTGAAATCCAGGACCTCTATGGTGGCATTTTCAGAAATGCTTCCAGTTCCACGTGCAGGGCCAGGTAGGCAGGCAGAGCTTCAGAGTCTCAATGCGTGGATGAGACGATGGTGTAGAGAGGAGGGGTTCACGTTCATTAGGAACTGGGGAAACTTCTGGGATGAGAGGAGCCTATACAGGAGAGATGGGCTCCACCTAAACCAAAGTGGAACCAGACTGCTGGCACTAAACATTAAAAAGGTTGTAGAGCAGTTTTTAAACTAGGAGATGGGGGAAAGCCGACTGCTGCAGAGGAGCATGTGGATCGGACACAGACTTCTCTTAGGGGAGAGTCTGATGATAGAGAATCTCCAGGTTATAGTCAGGAGCAGAGGACTGAAAAGTATAATGTAAGGGCCGGATCAGATGATAAACAGTCACATAAAAAAGAATCTGGCACATCAGAAAAAGGCAGGCTAATAAACAGGGACAAGTTTTTAAAGTGCTTGTACACAAATGCCAGAAGTCTAAATAATAAGATGGGTGAACTAGAGTGCCTTGTGATAAAGGAGGATATAGATATAATAGGCATCACAGAAACCTGGTGGACTGAGAGCAACCAATGGGACACAATCATTCCGGGGTACAAAATATATCGGAAGGACAGAACAGGTCGTGCAGGGGGAGGAGTGGCACTATATGTGAAAGAAAGTGTAGATTCAAATGAAGTAAAAATCGTAAGCGAATCCACATGTTCCATAGAGTCTCTATGGATAGACATTTCATGCTCTAGTAAAAATATATCATTAGGGATCTATTATCGACCACCTGACCAGGACAGTAATAGTGATGATGAAATGCTAAGGGAAATTAGAGAGGCTATGAAAATTAAGAACACAATAATAGTGGGGGATTTCAATTATCCCCATATTGACTGGGAACATTTCACTTCAGGACGAAATGCAGAGATAAAATTTCTCGATACTTTAAATGACTGCTTCATGGAGCAGCTGGTATGGGAACCCACAAGGGGAGAGGCAACTCTAGATTTAATCCTGAGTGGTGCGCAGGAGCTGGTCCAAGAGATAATTATAGCAGGACCGCTTGGAAATAGTGACCATAATACAATGGCATTCAACATCCCTGTGGTGGGAAGAACGCCTCAGCTGCCCAACACTGTGGCATTTAATTTCAAAAGGGGGAACTATACAAAAATGAGGGGATTAGTTAGACAAAAGTTAAAAGGTACAGTGACTAAAGTGAAATCCCTGCAAGTTGCATGGGCCCTTTTTAAAAACACCATAATAGAGGCCCAACTTCAATGTATACCTCAGATTAAGAAAAACAGTAAAAGAACTGAAAAAGAGCCACCGTGGCTTAACAACCATGTAAAAGAAGCAGTGAGAGATAAAAAGACTTCCTTTAAAAAGTGGAAGTCAAATCCTAGTGAGGCAAATAGAAAGGACCACAAACACTGCCAACTTAAGTGCAAGAGGGTAATAAGAAAAGCCAAAGAGTTTGAAGAACGGCTAGCCAAAAACTCCAAAGGTAATAACAAAATGTTTTTTAAGTACATCAGAAGCAGGAAGCCTGCTAAACAACCAGTGGGGCCCCTTGATGATCAAAATACAAAAGGAGTGCTTAAAGACGATAAAGTCATTGCGGAGAAACTAAATGGATTCTTTGCTTCAGTCTTCACGGCTGAGGACATTAGGGAGATTCCCAAACCTGAGCTGGCTTTTGTAGGTGACAAATCTGAGGAACTGTCACAGATTGAAGTGTCACTAGAGGAGGTTTTGAAATGAATTGATAAACTCAAAATTAACAAGTCACCGGGACCAGATGGCATTCACCCAAGAGTTCTGAAAGAACTCAAATGTGAAGTTGCGGAACTATTAACTAAGGTTTGTAACCTGTCCTTTAAATCGGCTTCGGTACCCAATGACTGGAAGTTAGCTAATGTAACGCCAAAATTTAAAAAGGGCTCTAGGGGTGATCCCGGCAATTACAGACCGGTAAGTCTAACGTTGGTACCGGGCAAATTAGTTGAAACAATAGTAAAGAATAAAATTGTCAGACACATAGAAAAACATAAACTGTTGAGCAATAATCAACATGGTTTCTGTAAAGGGAAATCGTGTCTTACTAATCTATTAGAATTCTTTGAAGGGGTCAACAAATATGTGGACAAGGGGGATCCGGTGGACATAGTGTACTTCGATTTCCAGAAAGCCTTTGACAAGGTCCCTCACCAAAGGCTCTTACGTAAATTAAGCTGTCATGGGATAAAAGGGAAGGTCCTTTCATGGATTGAGAACTGGTTAAAGGACAGGGAACAAAGGGTAGGAATTAATGGTAAATTCTCAGAATGGAGAGGGGTAACTAGTGGTGTTCCCCAAGGGTCAGTCCTCGGACCAATCCTATTCAATTTATTCATAAATGATCTGGAGAAAGGGGTAAACAGTGAGGTGGCCAAGTTTGCAGATGATACTAAACTTCTCAAGATAGTTAAGACCAAAGCAGATTGTGAAGAACTTCAAAAAGATCTCACAAAACTAAGGCCTGGTCTACACTAGGACCTTAAATCGAATTTAGCAGCATTAATTCGAACTAATCGCTCAACCGTCCACACCAGGAAGCCATTTAATTCGAACTAGGGGGCTCCTTAGTTCGAATTTGGTACTCCACCCCGACAGGTGGAGTAACGCTAAATTTGCACTTGCTAGCTCGAATTAGGCTAGGTGTGGATGCAAATCGAACTTAGTAGCTCCGGGAGCTATCCCACACTACACCACTCTGTTGACGCTCTGGACAGCAGTCCGAGCTTGGATTCTCTGAGCAGCCACACAGGAAATGACCCGGGAAAATTTGAATTCCTTTTCCTGTCTGGAGAGTTAGAATCTCATTTCTTGCTTTGATATCGGGGCGAGCTCCGCGGCACCTGCAACGATGCAGAGCTCTCCAGCAGAGGAGTCAGCCCAATGGAAGAATAGAAAGAGATCCCCAGCATGGACAGACGGGGAAGTCCAGGATCTGATCACTGTGTGGGGCGAGGAGTCTGTGCTGTCGGAGCTGCGCTCCAACAAGCGTAATGCAAAGACCTTCGAGAAGGTCTCCCAAGCCATGAAACAGAAAGGATACAGCCGGGATGCGATGCAGTGCCGCGTGAAAGTCAAGGACCTGAGGCAAGGCTATCAAAAAGTCAGAGCGGCAAACGGACTGCAATTTATTAGCAATACTTGTAAATCTAGAATCTAACATTTGAATGTTAATTAATACCCAATGGGCCACTACATAATTTTAAACAATCTACCAACACAGGGATATATTAGCAGAGAGATAGCTTTTTGTGGCAGGGGAGAGTTATTGTGTTTCTTTTATGCATCAGTTCTTTGAATCCCAGAAGTCCTGTTTATTAAGAACCGGCTAGATCAGGGCTTTGGGAATGGTCAACGGGACTTTTTGGGTGCTATTTTCTAAATTTCTGAAGTGGCTTATGGGTACAAGTCACAATGAAAGTGAGTGGGAGTTGTGATCACAAGTAACTTAATAAACCCACCCATCGCCTTCAAGTGCCAGTGTGACTCTCAGTGAAATTGACACTGGCTGAAAGTTCTTACCAGTTGTTCGACAATTTGGTAGCCTTAACCTGTGTCCTAGTGGACAGCTCCTTAATTCCCCAGAACATTGTGGTAGCAGCTACAGTCTGAGAACCTTAACATTCCACACCCACCCCTTGCCTATCTCCAGCCTACACACGCCTTCCTGTCCTGCTGGACGATCTGCCATTGAATGACACGGGCCTACGGTAAAACAGACATATCCTTTGTGAAGAATAGGTGGGATTTTAAGGCTCCAGGACTGTACGTGACAGAACAATCCCTGAAGCCTCTTGTATCTGTGGGACACACTGAGCTTTCAGAGAGATCAGGGATGGAATGGAACATGCAAGAAATAACTTGGTTGCATAGTAGCATTTTAAGGGATAGTGTTGTGACATAAACGCCTCTAAGAGCTTCACAGTCTATCCCTGTCCTACCTACTCTCTCCCCAGCACTACTGTCCCACACAGATCAGCCATAACGATTCCTCTGTGTGAGAAGAGCTCTCTGCAAAGCCACTTTATTGTCATCCTTAAAATTCTGCTTTACTGTGATGCTTGCAAAATGCCTGATGATGGAAAATGGGCTTTTTTTTCCCCATGGAAATTTTTGACACAAACAAAACAAATAAAAGCATTTTCATCATTTTTTCCCATTGAAAAGTTCAATCCTTTGGCCAAAAAATAAAAATAAAACAAAACAAAACAAAAAAGAAATTGGCCAAAAATTTGAAATATTTTGATTCTGAAATACTCCCTAGTGCTTTATGGGTGTTGTAGATTTTATGCTTCAAGCCCACGTTCTCCTGTATGGGCTGGAAACCACTCTCTCTCCTCAGAGTGAGAGGAGGTGGTTGCACCATGGGAGATGTAGTCCAGCAGGGGACCCCAGCCCATAGTGAAGAATGGAGACACGGGGATCTGAAATACAGCTTCCATGGGGCACTGCAGAAGGCTCTCTGAACCGAATTATTTGAATTTTGGGGTATTTGGTTTTTCAACAAAAATTTGAAATTTCCATGAAAAACAGACACTTTAAAAAAAAAAGGATTTTCTCAAAAATTCATAGGGTTCTGCCTACCAAGACCTCAAACATTCCCTGAAATTTTGTAATTGATCAGAGATAATTTTGAAAAGATACAGACAAGAAATCACACCAAAATAAGCACAGGGCCCTGCTTTGCTAATGAAAGGTGGCTCAGCAGAAATTAAACCTAGGCTATTCAATACCACAGCACAGGATTTTAAGACTCAGCAAAACCCTTCTGCCCATTCAGTCCAAATTCCTGGGCAGGTTCACATACCTCTGTCTTAGGTGGGGGAGGGGGGGCTTCTGATTAACTCATCCTGACAGTTATGTGAATAGAAGGGGGTGTTCACACATCAGTTAGAATTAGTTTTTTAACTCAACCATAACAAGGTTTAGTCCAGGTCATAATGACGTCCCTCACCTCAGGGGAGGCTCAGGCTAGTATTCCAGGCTTGGCCCCACCCTACAACGTCCACACAGCTATTTTTAGTACGCTAGCACAAGGCCTGCTAGCATGAGTCTGCCTACCCAGGCTGGGAGGCTCACCTTCAGCTGCCGTGTAGACGTACCCTCACTGGCTCAATTACTGTCATTCTTTCAATTAGGTAATTTGAATCAGAGGCCTAAGGATTAATGTACTATTCAATGGGTAGAATTTTCAAAAGCATTCCCCTTTCAGAAGGACCTAAGGATGGGAGAATCTGTGTCTCATTGAAAGTCAATGAGATTTATGCCATTAAGTCAGCTAGGCACTTTTGGAAACTTTGCCCAATGTGCTTCAGGATGAAAGATGCTGGCACTTTTCAAATATGCCACGAGTAGAATTTCCTCCACACCTACCCACTGTTTTTTTAATTGACATCAATTTTGTTGTTGCTGTAGCAAAGAGGTTGTGTCAACAGAAATCATTCACATCATTTATTCTATTTTGATAGCCACTAATCTGTTTAGGGTCTGACGCACTGCGTCTTAGGGAATGTCTACACTGCAATATAAGCATAAACTTAGACTCAGGCTTCAGGATTTCAATCTGACAAACGCACATTCAACCACCATTCTACACCTACTGGAAATATAATTAAGCCTTCTTTTGCCATGGCCTCTGTGATGAGGATATTGTTTCATAAGCCCAGGAAAAAGGGGTACATCCAGTCGACTTTCCAACCCAAAACTGGTTAGCAATGGACCTGTAGGACTAGGGGTATACAAACTACCTTTGAACAGGAATGGCTTCCCTCGTGTATGGGTCGTGGTGCTGAAGGGTCCGGGCAAGCTGCTAACAAGGCTCCAGAAATGCAGCTTTCTTCATGAGCAAGGACTGGTCATCCCAGGTCTGCATGACAAGGGGGTCCCACCAGTCTGTGCTCGTGGCCCTGGTCCAGAAGCACCAGTCTACACAGGGGGCATCAGTGGCTCTCCCAAGAGCCATGAGCAGCAGCATCCAGTCTGAGTCTGTCAGGTCTGTATCAGTGAAAGCACAAGCAAGACAAGTGCTTCAAACCCTGACTCTTCCCTGTTGCTGGCTCTGGCTGCTGGGCACGTGCAGACTCAAAAGACAACTTGGCCCAATACCTTGGCAGGCTGCGATAGCTTCCGGTAAAGTGCTGCGGGATGGACAGTCAAGTTTTCCCTCAGGGCACCACAAACAAATGGCTAGAATGGCTACCCACTTGGAAAGGTGCTAGGAAATCTGGCACAGGCTGGCTTGACTTAGGTCTGCATAGTGCAGCGTAGATGCCTGAGAGCTGGTGTGAGGTCCGGGTCCAGAAATTCTAAACCAAGTGTTAATATTCAGTGTGGACACTCAACCCTAGGTTTACACTCACTGAGCCTATGGGTTCAAGTCCCACAGACCCTAGGCTTACATTGCAGTATAGGCACACCCTTACATCCCTTCTACCCATTGCAAGATGACATGCAGTACAACAAATGGGAAGACCAGTACAATCTTCCCAGATATAAAGTTATGGAGCTTTTGGGAATTCAGGACACCAAGGAGAGAGAAAATATTTGAACCAACTAATTCCACCCACAGGTATCTGAGGCCAGTGCCAAGTTGAATGTGGTATTTTCCCAACTCAGAGAGAGCGGAGAAATAGATGAAACACGTATCCAAAATCTCAAATGTCACCATGTGGAGTGTAGAGCGCAAGACAGTCAGGTTTCCAATTAAGGCAGTAGCAAGTATCAGCTTTAGCCAGGAATGGGAATGTCATCAACCCAAAACGTAGCATGTCCTCACATTCCCCAAAGCAGTTCCCATTGGTGTGAGCTTGGGCCCTACTAGATGTAAACTTTCTTGCTCATTAAGCCAGATAGGTTCCTTCACAGATCAGTGACTCCATCTGAATTCATTTGAGCAACATATATTACCGGATGACTTTTCTCAGGGCCTCTTTCACCTCTTTGTTTCTCAGGCTGTAGATGAGGGGGTTGAGCATGGGAGTCAGGACTGTGTAGAAGACAGAGAACACTTTGTTCAGGGCTTTCAGTGTATTGGTTTTTGGTAGCAGATACACAGTCATTAGAGTCCCATAGAAAACTGTAACCACAATGAGGTGAGAGGAGCAGGTGGAAAAGGCCTTTTGCCTCCCGGTAGTGGAAGGGATTCTGAGGATAGTAGCAATGATACAAAGATAGGATGTCACAGTTAATAGAAATGGGCAAGGTGAGTCTAGGGAGGTGAGTATGAAACTAACCAGTGTGATCACGCTGGTGTCACTGCAGGAGAGCTTTAGCATTGGAGAAAAATCACAAAAGAAATGGTCAATTTCACTGGGGCCACAGAATGTTAATTGTGACATAAAACACGTCATTATTACACAAATTAGAAACCCACTTATCCAAGACCCCACTGCTAGCTGGAGGCACAACCTGCCGTTCATCAGGGCTGCATAACGCAGGGGTTTGCATATCGCTAGATACCAATCATAAGACATCGCTGCTAGGAGATAACATTCTGTAGTTGCCAAATAACCAAAGCAATAAAACTGTGCAAAACAGCCACTGACAGAAATGGTTCTATCTCCAGTCAGGAGACTGGCCAGTAACCTGGGCAGGATGGTGGAGGTGTAGCAGGTCTCCAAGCAGGACAAGTTCCCCAGGAAATAGTACATGGGAGTGTGAAGGTGCTGATCAGTGACAACTAGCGCAATGATGAGGATGTTCCCAGACATGGTCACAATGTAGATCACCAGGAAAACCAGGAAGAGAAGGATCTGCAATTCAGGGAGATTCCCAAATCCCAGGAGGATGAATTCTGAGATGACCGTTTGATTGGCCTCTTCTGCTTCCTCTATGAGCTGCATCTAGGTACAAATAAAAATACTAAACCTCAGAGGTGTGACTTGCAAAAGAACAAACATCCCATCAACTTAAGCAAGTGCAGAAGGATACATATCCAGAGGTATTTATGCACCCAAGTTGCAGATAGGCGCCTAGTGGGATTTTTAAAAATACTTAGCCCATAGTGAAGAATGGAGACACAGGGAACTGAAATACAGCTGCCACGGGGCACTGCAGAAGGCTCTCTGAACCGACTTATTCTGCCGAGGGACTTACTGGCCGCTGCTTCCAGCAGCTCCCATTGGCCCAGAGCAGCGATCCGCGGCCAGTGGGAGCCGCGATCGGCCGGACCTGCAGACGGGGCAGGTAAACAAACCAGCCCGGCACGCCAGGGGCTTTCCCTACACAAGAGGCAACCCCTGTTTGAGAAACCCTGGATTTAGGCATGGAAGACTGTAGAATAGTCAATAGAATGTAGACCCCTCAGTGCCTAATCTGAGAAAATGAGATTTTGGCTTGGGCATTGTGATGCTGTGTGCACCTAAATAGCTTTAAAAATCTGACCTTAAGGCGCCTAGGTTGCCTAAGTATTTTTGAAACTATATATTATTTTATTTTATTATAATGGGAGTTGGGGGTCTACATTCATAAGTGGGATGGACAGAGGAGTAGGTGTGGTTGATCTACCTTGTAATCTCAAAGAACATTGCAAAGAGATGATGCAGTGCTCAGTGCCTCCTGACATCTGCAGAGAGCTCTCAGCTGACACTCTGGTCAGTGGAGGAAAGGCTCTGCTGAAGACAACCAGCAGCTACAGGGTCAGGAACATGCACAGAACTTCCACTTTAGGGGAAAATCCAGAGGGACATTTTAGAAACAACTGAGGAAAGGGGTGAGAATCCATGTGAAAGAGGTGAGTTGTCAGGGAGATAGAAAGGCATTCAAAACCTGTCTAAAGGGCTGGGGGATGGGAGGTAAAGGCTATGGGATCGCCCTGGATACTGTTATGCTCACAGGATACAAACAGGGAAGTTAGATTAAAACATCAAATACTCTCTCTGGAAGGTTGCAGTGTACCATGACTTTATTGCATAAAATCCAAAACCCCAATGCACAAAACCCAAAACCAGAGAGAAAAGCAGGATGCTCCGTAAGGCAGAGACACCAAACTCACCCCCCATTGCTCTAGGCTGGCTCTTTTCAGACTGACTGCTGAAAGACATTGATCGCATGCTTCCCTACAGAGCCCCCTGGTCTGCAAGCAGGACCAGGAGAACCCTTAAGAATTTAAAGTGATAGCATATAACAGTTTTCAATATAGCACAGACACCTTAGAAAGAGAGGGAAAGATACAGGCAAACAGAGAAACAGACAGAGAGGCACAGAGAGACATATGCAGACAGACAGAGAGAAATTAGATAGAGGGAGATGTGTGAAACAGCTCTATTTAACATTAGAGCTGACTGGAATTTTTTTTCTTCACAGAAATTTTTGACTTTTTGTGAAAAAAAATGACAATCAAAATTTTGCAGCTGAAAACTGAAAATTTGCACCAGAAGCTGAAAGCTTTTGATTTCTGACCTAATCTTTTTCAGTTTTTGGCTGAAAAGTTTTTGGATTTTGGCCAAAACGTTTTTTGTTTTTTTTTTAAATGAAAACATGCCATTTTCCAGGGAAAGCAGATACTTTTCATGAACAAATTTAATTTAATTTGAAAACCCAATTTTGCATAAAAACAAAACAAAAAAAAACAGTTTTGACAAGAAATTTCCCACAAGCTCTATTTATCAAAAGAAAAATAACACATACGAAAAGGCAATGTAAAAAAAAACCTCTGTATTCCAGCGTTAGAGAAATAAAGAGACAAATGAGTAATACACTAGATCAGTAATGTATCACTGTAACCAATTTCACTCAAACAATCACTGAAAGACCAAGATGAAATGTGTCTAAGTTATCAGTTAACTTAGAGAAGGTGTATCAAGCCACAGCCTGGCCATGAGCCACCTGAGGAAAAGGATTTGTTTTCCTTATGGAAGTACAGAGCAGTTGATTTTGCTTGCTACATGGGAAACAATTCCCACCCAGTCACTGTATCTCATCCACAGCATAAAAAGGAGCTTGGAAAACAACAGTGGGCTGAAAAGCGAGGACAAAATTTCATAGAGAGGAATCAAATGCAGGCAATCAAAGAAACACTGAAACACTCTGGGACAGGATAGAATGGGAAATGCTCAGAAACCAAGAGAGACAGACAGACAGACCAACAGATAGAGCCTTTGTATTTCAATTGTTTTCCTAGTAGTACTCTACATGGTCTAAGGTTCTTAATCAACCTTCACTCAGTGAAAATTCCCATATACCCAGAGCAATGGAAGTGTGTTGGTTACAGACTGAGCAAAAAGTGAATAAAGACCCCCAGGATTTTCCCCAATAATGATTACAGTGACTAGATCTGGTTGGAAGTCCCCCATCCCCCTTCATGCGAATTGCCAACTTTTCATCAAAAGCTGAAAACTAAAAAAAAAAATGTGCTGAAAGTTGCTGAAAACCAAAAGAATTCCATCAGAAACCAAAATATGTTTGGGTTTTCTGAAGAAAACTTTTTTTAAAAAATGGAGGAAAACAGACACTTTCCATGAAGAACTAAATTAAAAAAAAAAAAGGCTCTGGTGGAAAATTTCTATCCAGCACTAACATTTACCTTAGTTCTGAGTATGAAGGAGTGATCAATGTACTGGTGTGCGAGGAGTGACCAGTGTACCAATGGTGGTCGGTTTGGGTAATCATGATGCAGTTTCCACCATCAATCACTCTCCTGTCTTCATTTTCTTTATGCACTTTCACTCTCTCTCTGTAAAGACCTGCCCATTTTCTTGATGGGTCCTGCGACCCTGCTATTCCAGTAAGCAAAATCTTCATTACCCTTTCTCTGGTTATTGTGGGCTTTATAGAAGAAAGCAGCCTCTCCTGTGTGTTGCTGACAGAGGAATGACCCTGGAGACTGCTTGTGATGATCATATCTAAAGTAATGTGATGGGGGAATTGTTTATATTTTGCATTTCCAAACAGAGCACTTAACAAGACTAAAGAAAACAACATTCTAACAATACTGAGAATTGCACGCAGTGGTTATTGCATCAAGACCACATCTTCAGGTTGAACTAGCTTACTGGACTCACTCAACTATTTGAGATCTAGGCTGGGATTTTCAGTTCAGCCTAAGGGTTTGGCTACACTTGCAAGTTGCAGCGCTGGTAGAGGCTTTCCAGTGCTGCAATTAGTAACCGTCCACACCTGCAAGACACATCCAGCGCTGCAACTCCCTGGCTGCAGCACTGGCTGTACACCTGGTCAGGTTGGGGTGTAGCGATTGCAGCGCTGGTGATCCAGCGCTGCTTATCAAGTGTGGACACACATCAGCGCTTTTATTGGCCTCCAGGGAATAAGGAGATATCCCAGAATGCTTTTAATTAAATTACTCTCTTTGTTTTGTTATGCAGCCTCTCTTTGTTTTGTTGCTAACTCCGATCGGAGCTCCGTTGAACTGCTTATCTAAAAAAACAAACACTGATCACAGCAAACAGGAGCTATCTGTACCTGGCTGTGAACGATCAAATGAGAGGCAGGGAGTGAATGTTTGCTTGACAGAGAAACAGCGTTGGAGGCAGGCTGTTTGCAATTAAGACTAAGGGTTCGCGAACATTTTGTGATTTTTCAATCCAGGAAGCTAACACATAGTGTTGGCTCCAAAAATCCACTCTCTCTCTCTTCCCCGCTCCCTGTCACAGTACACCACAGGGAGTGAGTGAAACAGCGGGGAGTCCGTGTTGGAGGCAGGCTGTTTGCAATTAAGAGTTAAGACTAAGGGCTCACGAACATTTTGTGATTTTTCAATCCAGGAAGCTAACACACAGTGTTGGCTCCAAAAATCCACTCTCTCTATCTTCCCTGTTCCCTGTCACAGTACACCACCCTCCACCCCCCTCTTTTGAAAAGCACGTTGTTGCCAGTTGAATGCTGGTATAGCTGCCCATAATGCAGCACTCCCAACAGCGCTGCAAATGTGGCCACACACCAGCGCTGTTCCTGCACAGCTGCATGACCAGTGCTGTAACTCCCAGCGCTGCAACCTTCAAGTGTAGCCAAGCCCTAAAAGTATTAGGCACCCAAGTCCTACTGCATTTAAGTGACAGTAAGGTCTGGTCTACACTACAGACCTATACCAGTATAACTATGTCACTCAGGGGTATGAACAATCCAGACGACTGAGTGATGTAGTTATACCAACCTAACCCCCCGGTGTAGACAGTGCTAGGTTGGCAGAAGAGCTTCTCCCGTTGACATAGCTATTGCCTCTTGGGAAGATGGAATAATTACACTGATGGGAGAGTTCTCTCCCATCGTCATAGGAGCATCTTCACTTAAGCGCTACAGTGGTGCAGCTGAATCGGTGCAGCATTTTATTTGTAGATCTCCCCGCAGACAGCTAACTCCCACAGGCCTCTCTGAAAATCCCAGCCTGCGTTGATAGGAGCACAGACTGTTTCAAGAAAAAGACAAAACTTAAATATTTTCTAGACTGTCAAGGCTCTTGTGTTTGCAGGATTTTTGGTGCAAGGACGCTGAGAATGCTCCATAGTTGCTTTGATAGTCAATGGCAGACAAATATAATCACCAAAGCACTTTAAGGAGGATAGGCAGCTTTTTGTTGACTTCCTCATTTTTGTCCATCCTTTTTCATTTATTTTTCTTATTTAGTGTCTCCTTTAGGCCCCTTTGAAAGTCCCAGTTTAAGAGCCTATTTAGACTTCCATAATTGAAAGTCTTGGCCACAGAATTACTTCCTTTAAAGAAATGTCTGTCTAACAATCCCTGTTTGTGTTAATCCATCTCCGAATCTCTCACTCTCTCCACATCTGTACTCTCTCTCTCTTTCTCTCTCTCTTTCCCTCACGGCAAGTGCATCAGAAAGAAAAAGAACAAGTTGTGAGCGGTAGGTGTGATTTTGGAGCGAGATAAATGATGAATAGATTCCAAGGCCAGAAGGGACCATTGTGGTCTTCCAGTCTGACCTCATGTATAATACAGGCCCTAGAACTTCCCCAAAATAATTCCCTGGGCAGATCTTTTAGGAAAAACACCCATCTTGAGTTAAAAATGTTCAGTGAGGGAGAATCCACCACAGACTTTGTTAAAGTGTTACAATGGTTAGTTGCCCTCACTGTTAAATATTTATGACTTATTTATAATTTTATTTTTTTAAATGAAGGCTCAAAAACTAAAAGGAAAATAAGGAAAAAAATCTTATTGAATGATTTTTAATAGTTTCAGAGATTTTGAGGCCAGAAGGAACCATTATGCTAGAAAATTGGAGGGGTTTCAGAGAAGTGCTATGAGAATGATTGAAGGGTTGGAAAACATGCCTGATAATGATAGCTTCATCTGTATGAGTCTATTTAGATTAACAGAGAGAAGGTTAAGAGTTGGCTGGACCACAGTCTATAAATACATACATGGGGAACAGAAATTGAATAATAAAAGACTCTTCAACCTAGCAGACAAAGATGTAACAATAACCAATGACTGGAAGTTGATGCTAGACAAATTCAGACTAGAAATCAGGTGGAAATTTTTGACAGGGAGGGTAATAGAGCATTGGAACAACTTGCCAAGGGTTGTGGTGGAGTCTCCATCTCTGGAAATATTTAAATCAAATATTTCTACAAGATCTGCTCCAGTTCAGTCACAGCTATTGTATTTGAAGTAGTAATTAATTCACGGAAGTCCTGTGGCCTGCACAATGCAAGAAGTCAGACTAGATCACAATGATCCCTTCTGGTCTTTAAATCTATAGATCATCTAATTTGATCCTCTCTAGAGCATATCTGCTTATCAGAGACTCCAATATTATTCTAAAGACTCAAAGAGATGAAGAATGTACCACATTCCATGGGACATTGTTCAGAGCAGCTACAAGAATGATTTGTGAGATGGAAAAGTTACCTTGCAGTAAGAGACTTAAAAACCACAAACTATTTAACTTAACACAGAGGAGGTTACGAAACTTAATAAAGAGTTGATTTGGTCACAGTCTGGCTGTACCTACCTGGGGAAGAGATGTCTGATAGCAGAGAGTTCTTTAATCTCATAGACAAAGGCATAACAAGAGACAGTGGCTGGAAGCTGAAGCAAGATAAATACAGTCTAGAAAGAAGGCGCACATTTTTAACAGTGAAGGTAACTATCGCTTGGGACAATTTACGTAGGGCTGTGGTGGATTCTCCATCACTTGGAGTCTTTAAATCAAGACTGGAGGTCTATTTCTAAAAGAACCACTCTAGCTTAATGACAAGTGATGGGTCTGGTGATGGAATCATTGGGTAACATTTCTTTGGCCTGTGTTATGCAGGAGGCCAGACTAGATGATCACAAGGGACTTTTTCTACTTTAAAAATCTACAAGCTCACTTTCCTCAGGAAAAAATGGGTGAAAGGGAAAGTGTGACACTTGCAGAGTCGCGTATCTGGTGAGCAAGTTTGCAAGCAGAAGGTTTGTGAAACCGCGGCCATCTCTCCCTCCAGCTGAGTAGAAAAAAAACCCCACAATATAAACTGCTGTGATCTCCTTGAGGCACAGACTATTCCTTCTGTCTTCTCTGGAAAGAGACAATTTATTATCAATGTTTTTGGATGTTTTTCTACATTTTCAAATATATTGATTTCAAGTACAACACAGAATACAAAGGATACAGTGCTCACTTTATATTATTATTTTGTTTACAAATATTTGCACTGTAAAAAGGATAAAAGAAATAGTATTTTTCAATTCACCTCATACAAGTACTGTAGTGCAATCTCTTTATTGTGAAAATACAACTTATAATTCCATATTTGTTTTTGGTTTTTTACATAACTGCACTAAAACTCAAAACAATGTAAAACTTTAGAGCCCATAAGTCCACTCAGTTCTACTTCTTGTTCAGCCAGTCGCTAAGAGAAACAAGTTTGTTCACATCTAGGGGAGATAATGCTGCCTGCTTCTTATTTACGTTACCTGAAAGTGAGACCAAGTGTTCGCATGGAACTGCTGTAATATAAAGTGAGCACTCTACACTTTGTATTCTGGGTTGTAATGGGAATCAACATATTTGAAAATGTAGAAAAATATCCAAAAATATTTATAATACACTTAAATTGGTATTCTATGCTTGTTTAACAGTGCGATTAAAACTGTTATTAACCACAACTATTTTTTTAAATCTAGTTAATTTGTTTTGCATTAGTTGCTTGAGTTAACTGCGACTGACAGTCCTAGTTTTTAAATTAAAAAAAAAAGAAATTGAAATTGAACCAGACTTGCTGTGTGAGAGTCACGGGGACTTGTGCTCCTCTCATCACACTTTAGGAGCTTCTGAGTGCCCCAGTCCCCCAAGGACAGGTCGAGACAGCAGCCTCACTCCAGCCAAGCAGCCACCCAAGCCTGCATTAGCGACGAACTGTGAGACCCTGTAGGCTAAGGGCATTAGACACCCAAACCCCATTAAAATCCCAGCCCTATTGAAAGTTAATGGGGGAACTTGCGCTTCTGAGGCACTTTGAGAACCGCCCCCGTGCAGCCCTGTCTCATTTGCCACCTCGTGAAACTCAAACTCTCACTTTTTCCAGACTTGCACTGGGCTACTGCTTGGCTTCCTTGCTTTTTTCCCTCACGCTCTCTCTCTTTGTTCTGTGTATTCTCTCTCCTCTCTCTTCTCTCACACACCAACTCATGCCCAGCCAAACTCTTCTGCCCAGTCAGTCCAAATTCTTGTGCAGATTCACACACCGTTTGTCTTAGGGAGGGGGCTTCTGATTAACTCATCGTGATAGTTATGTGAATAGAAGGGGATGTCAACACATCAGTTAGAATGAGAACATAAGAACATAAGAACATAAGAAAGGCCGTACCGGGTCAGACCAAAGGTCCATCTAGCCCAGTATCCTGTCTACCGACAGTGGCCAATGCCAGGTGCCCCTGAGGGAGTGAACCTAACAGGCAATGATCAAATGAATTTTTTTAACTCAACCATAACAAGGTTTGGTCCAGCTCATAATGACATCCCTCACCTCAGGGGACGCTCAGGCTAGTCACTCAGGCTTGGCCCCACCCTACAACGTCCACACGGCTATTTTTAGCACGCTAGCACAAGCCCTGCTAGCACGAGTCTGCCTACCCAGGCTGAAAGGCTCACCTTCAGCTGCCGTCTAGACGGCTTTCAATGGCTCAACTACTGTCATGCCTTCAGTTAGTTCCTGTGTATTAATTTGAATCAGAGGCCTAAGGATTAAAGGACTATTCAATGGGTAGAATTTTCAAAAGCACCAAAGTGACTTCAGAGCCAGAGCTCCCCTTTCAGAAGGACCTAAGGATGGGGGAATCTGTGTCTCATTGAAAGTCAATGAGATTTATGCTTCTAAGTCAGCTAGACACTTTTGGAAACTTTACCCAATGTGCTCCAGGATGAAAGATGCTGGCACTTTTCAAATATGTCATGAGTATCATTTCCTCCACACCTACCTGCTGCTTTTTTATTTGACATCACTTTTGTTGTTGCTGCTGCTGTAGGAATGAGGTTGTGCCAACAGAAATCATTCACATCATTTATTTTATTTTGATGGCCACTAATTTGTTTTGGGTCTGACGCACTGGGTCTTACGGAATGTCTACACTGCAATGTAAGACCAAGCTCAGACTCAGGCTCAAGGATTTCAATCTGACAAACACACATTCAACCACCATTCTACACCTATTGAGAAGATAATTAAGCCTCCTTTTGACATAGCTTCTGTGATCCGGATACTGTTTCATAAGCCCAGGCAAAAGGGGGTACATAGGCTTCCCTAGAATAACCATGGGAACAATGATTCCACTTATGACATTGTCATTTGGAATAGTGTTCCAGGCTGTCCATGAAGGTAGATGCCTGACTGACAGAAAACCCTGGCATCAGGAACTTTTCCAGGGCAGCCCATGATGGCGTCCATAACTTGGTCTCTGTGGTCCCCAAGGGCCTGCATACCCATGGAGTAGTACCTTAGCAGTGTCTGTACTCTGGCTCCTTGAGTACATACAATCATGGCCCCAATGAAGTGGGGAAACCCCATTCTCTCCAAGCCAGCACTTACTTTGTTTATGCCCCCACATTTGGCTAAACCACACACCTGACTGCCTTAAAAACCTCAGCCACCGCTTCACATTCCAGTCGACTGTCCAACCCCAAACTGGTTAGCAATGGATGTGTAGGACCCTGGGATCTAGCAACCTACTTTTGAACAGGACTGGCTTCACTCGCGTATGCGTCGTGGTGCTAAAGGGTCTGGGCAAGCTGCTAACAAGGCTCCAGAAATGTAGCTTTCTTCATGAGCAAGGTCTGGTCATACCAGGTCTGCATGATGATGGGGTCCCACCAGTCTGTGCTCGTGACCTGCTAGAGAAGCACCGGTCTACACAGGGGGCATTAGTGACTCTCCCAAGAGCCATGAGCAGCATCAGCCAGTTTGAGTCTGCCAGGTCTGTATCACCCTCCTCCTCCTCCAACAGGTGACTTCTTCTGAAGGTCAGAAAATGCCCCTGAAACGTCCACCAGCGCCTCATGGAAGCTCTGACCGTTGCCTGAAACAGGAGTGAAAGCACAAGCAAGACAAGTGCTTCAAACGCTGACTGTGATGGGTTGGATCACAGAAATCCCCCTAGGAGCTGCAATCTGAGTGCCCAGACTACTTCTACCCCGCTTTCCCTACCAGCTTGGGACTCCACTACCCTGTCTTGCCGAGCCAGCCATTCCCATCTGCTCCAACAAAGACCCAGAGCCTGAATTACTTGCCCCAAAGCTGCAGGTTTACCTGAAAGCAGATAACAGAAGTGGGCTTGTCTTTAGTACTCAGATGCAAAACTCCCAATGGGGTCTAAACCCAAATAAATCCGTTTTACCCTGTATAAACCTTATGCAGGGTAAACTCATACATTGTTCGCCCTCTATAACACTGGCAGAGAGATATGCACAGTTGTTTGCTCCCCCCAGATATTAATACATAATCTGAGTTAATTAATAATTAAAAAGTGATTTTATTAAATACAGAAAGTAGGATGTAAGTGGTTCCAGTAGTAACAGATAGAACAAAGAAAAGTCACCAAGCAAAATAAAATAATACCCTCAAATCTCTGTCTAATCAAACTGAATACAGATAAGATCCTCACCAGTTCCAGAATGCTCCCTTTTACAGACTAATCTCCTTATAGCTTGGGTCCAGCAATCGCTCACACCCCCTGTAGTTACTATCCTTTGTTCCAGTTTCTTTCAAGTATCCGGGGGGGTGGAGAGGCTCCCTCTTTAGCCAGCTGAAGACTTGGCACAGACTGGTTTGACTTAGGGCTGCATAGTGGAGCGTAGATGCCTGAGCACTGGTGTGAGGCCTGAGTCAGGAAATTCTAAACCTAGTGTTAATATTCAGTGTGGACACTCAAGCCTTGGTTTACACTCACTGAGCCTACGGGTTCAAGTCCCACAGACCCTAAGCTTACATTACAGTATAGGCACACACTTACACCCCTTCTTCCATTTGCAAGATGACACACAGTACAACAAATGGGAACACCAGTACAATCTTCCCAGATATAAAGTTATGGAGCTTCGGGGAATCCAGGACATCAAGGAGACAGAAAATATTTGAACCAACTAATTCCACCCACAGGGATCTGAGGCCAGTGCCAAGTAGAATGTGGCATTTTCCCAACTCACAGAGAGCAGAGAAATAGATGAAACATGTATCTGAAATCTCAAATGTCATCATGTGGAGTGTAGAGCGCAAGACAGTCAGGTTTCCAATTAAGGCAGTAGCAAATATCAGCTTTAGCCAGGAATGGGAATGTCATCAACCCAAGACACAGTATGTCCTCACATTCCCCAAAGCAGTTCCTATTGGTGTGAGCTTGGCCCTACTAAATGTAAACTTTCTTGCTCATTAAGCCAGATAGGTTCCTTCACAGATCAGTGACTCCATCTGAATTCATGAGAGCAACATATATTACCGGATGACTTTTCTCAGGGCCTCCTTCACCTCTTTGTTTCGCAGGCTGTAGATGAGGGGGTTGAGCATGGGAGTCAGGACTGTGTAGAAGACAGAGAACACTTTGTTCAGGGCTTTCAGTGTATTGGTTTTTGGTAGCAGATACACAGTCATTAGGGTCCCATAGAAAAGTGTAACCACAATGAGGTGAGAGGAGCAGGTGGAAAAGGCCTTTTGCCTCCCGGTGGTGGAAGGGATTCTCAGGATAGTAGCAATGATACAAACATAGGATGTCACAGTTAATAGAAATGGGCAAGGCAGGTCTAGGAAGGCGAGTATGAAACTAACCAGTGTGATCATGCTGGTGTCACTGCAGGAGAGTTTTAGCATTGGAGAAAAATCACAAAAGAAATGATCAATTTCATTAGGACCACAGAATGTTAATTGCGACAAAAACCACATTGTTATTACACAAGTAAGAAATCCGCTTATCCAAGACCCCGCCGCTAGCTGGAGGCACAACCTGCCGTTCATCAGGGCTGCATAACGCAGGGGTTTGCATATCGCTACATACCGATCATAAGACATCACTGATAGGAGATAACATTCTGTAGTTACCAAACAACCAAAGCAATAAAACTGTGCAAAACAGCCACTGACAGAAATGGTTCTGTCTCCGGTCAGGAGACTGGCCAGTAACCTGGGCAGGATGGTCAAGGTATAGCAGGTCTCCAGGCAGGACAAGTTCCCCAGGAAGAAGTACATGGGGGTGTGAAGGTGCTGATCAGCCACAACTAGCGCAACAATGAGGATGTTCCCAGACATGGTCCCAATATAGATCACCAGAAAAACCAGGAAGAGAAGGGTCTGCAGTTCAGGGAGATTCCCGAACCCCAGGAGGATGAATTCTGTGATGATCGTTCGATTGTCCTCTTCTGCTTTGTCTATGAGGTGCATCTAGGTACAAAGAAAAATACTAAAACTCAGAGGTGGGACTTTCAAAGTCACAAATATCCCATCAACTTAAGCAAGTGCAGAAGGACAGATATCCAGAGGCATTTAGGCACCCAAAGTTGCAGATAGACGCCTAGTGGGATTTTGAAAAGTACTTAGGCAACCAATGTGCCTTAAGGTCAGATTTTTAAGGTTATTTAGGTGCTGCAGCACACAGCATCACAATGCCCAAGCCTAAATCTTATTTTCCCAGATGTAGGCACAGAGGACTTTACATTCTATTGACAGCCAATGGGATTTAGACTCCTCCATGCCTAAATCCCTTTTAAAAATGGAATTAAGGCTCCTCAATCAGTTAGGCGTTGTTGCAACACTGAGCTCAGCAACCCTTAAATAGCTTTAAAAATCTGGTCCTGAGGGCTTTGCTGAGTCAGGACCTTAATTCAAGCTATGCAGAGCCACAAATGATCTGCTGTTCCTCAAAGGATGCTAGCCACTGGCAAGTTTTAGCCCACACTAAAAATGGTCAGCGGCGGTAAGGGAGAGTAAAGGAATAGCTTTAACAAGAACGATCTCACAGCCTTTCTTCACATGAATAAATCTGAGGTCTAATTCTGATCTCTCAAACTGTTTTTTGCAATATTAACTTCTGCCGGAGATCCTCCCATTTTACAGCTGCCCAGGTGAGGTCAGAGCCAGGAGCTTTAAATTCTGAGTAGTCAGACAGACAGAGCCTTTATAGTTCAATTGTTTTCCTAGCAGCACACTGCATGGACTAAGGTCCTTAATCAGCCTTCACTCAGTGACTATTCCCAAATACCCCGAACAATGGAAGTGTGCTGGTTACAAACCGAGCAAAATCGTAGTATCTGAGCACCTCACAGTCCTTAATGCGGTGGTCCCCAACGCGGTGCCTGCGGACAACATGGCGCCCACCGGGGCATTTATGTGCGCCCGCCTAGTGCTCTGCAGGGGAAAGATGCCGCTGCCCTGTGTTTGCTGGGGACAGAAAACTCTAGGGCTGTGGGCGCTGCTTCTCTCTGTCCCCAGCAGGTGCTGGGCCGCGGCTTCTCTCCTGCCGGGCACAGAGAACTCCAGGGCTGCAGAGGAGCCGCAGCCCCGCACCTGCTGGGCACATAGAACTCCAGGGCCCGCCTTGTGCCCATCAGGGAAGAGATGCCAGGGCCCCCTGCCAGGCATCTGCTTGCTCCACTGGTGCTTGGAGCCGGCCCTGTATGTGAGTATTCTTCCTGCACTGATACTGCTGTTTTCTTGTGCTTTGCAATTTATTATTTTTTTAACATTTTGCCCCAAAATGAGTGGTTCAAATAAGAGACAACGTATGTATTATTTCAACCCAGAGTGGGAAGAATATTAAATATGATGTTTTTCGTATTATTTAATGTACAAATACAAAATAAGCCTTGAAAAATTGTTGGCGCCCGCCACACTCTTCTGAAAACATGAATGTGCTACTGGCCACAAAAAGGTTGGGGGCCACTGCTTTAATGTATTTATCCTCACAATGCCACAGTGAGATTGGAAAAAGTTTCTGTGCCCATTGTACAGATGGAGAACTGAGGCCCAGAAGGTCAGTTTGAGAAGGTACTTAGTGCCTAAAAATGCAGATCAGTGCCCAGTGGGATTTTACAAAGTCCTTCATCAGCCTCAGTGTCTAACTCCCATTTGAGCCAAAGGATATTAGATGCCTAACCTGCTTAGATGCTTTTCAGCATTCCACTTGGTGCCCATCTACATCACTTGGTGCCTCAACACCTTTGAAATCTGGCCTAAGCAATTCCCCCAAAGAGCCCCAGGGAACCTGCTGGAGAATAGAGAATTGACCCCACGTATCCAACATCCCAGGTTAGCCCCTACCCAAATCTATCCAGAGCAATAGCTTGCCACATTATTCAGTTTCCTGAATTACTCAATGATCTCTTATGACAGTGAGTTCCAGGAGACAAATACACATTATGTAAAGAGAAATTTGTTTCATGTCTGAGTGCTAAAGGTGTTGTCTGTTAAGTTGATTGGGTCACTCTTGATTTGTAGGTGCACCTGATGGAGTTTCTCTGTCCCATTCATTAGTCCTTAACCTCTCACATGTCCCACCTTGTTCATCTCCTCTTTCAGTGAAACTCCCTGAGTCTTTTCTGAGGCTGGGATATTCAAAGGGACCTAAAGAAATTCGATACTGTTGAAAAATCAAGGGGAGTTGGTCACCTGACTCCCCTGAAATTCCCAGCCCCATTAAACTCTGCCCATCCATGCATCTGCTTCTCTTCTCACGCTCCGCTCCGTTCCCAGCCCCATGCAGTAAATGGGAAAAGAAGAGACGCTCTCTCCTCTCTTCCCCCAGCTCTGAGACAGCAGGTGCAGCTCAGGAGCCTGCATGTGAGCACCAGCAGAGCAGGGCGTGAGCATGCTCTCCTCATGCTAATGCTTGTGACACTGAGAGCAGGACCTTGACTAGCAGCGCAGCTGGGAAACTCCCTCTGCCCAGTGACCTGCCCCGTGCACAAAGGGAATGCCCCGAGCAGGCACATACAGACCCCTGTCCCTCTCCTCCCCTCCTTGGCACCCTGAGACACACTCTACCCCAGGTGCACTCTGCTGCCCAGCTGAAGAGTGAGAGTGTCTGGGCCTGGATTTTGTGCAGCATCCCGGGTCCAAAAGAACAGCTGGAACTCAATGCTCCCATCACACTCTGCAGTGTCGCACTTCAGCCCTGTTGGGCGGGGGGAGGATTGAGACCTATCAAGGGCAGAATAGGAAGTGAGAGGGAGCAGGATATGCACAGCTATGGTGTGCGCCTGAGAGACAGCTCTGGCTGTGCTCCTTCCCACTACTGCACAATTACCTCCCTATGTGAGTTCCCCAGGATATGACCACGGGATTGTCTAAACAGAGAGTTAGATCGTGGGAAGCTGGGGTGTGAATCTCCAGAGCACTAGCCTGCCACGTACAAACATGCTGTGTGGACCCTGCTCCAGTGCACTAAACATTCCCTAGTGCGCATTGACCTACCCCCATTTCAAACAGCACTAGGGCAAAATCCACTAGGGGACTTTTACTGTGTGATAGCTGGATCTGCGCGGCCCCTTACTGCACAGCAACCTACCACACTGTAGATTTCCATCTCAGCTTGCCACACACTGACTCCTTGTGTGGACAAAAACCAGGAAGGTTAAGATTTACCTTTAATCCTCAGCAAGAAGCTGCGACCTCTGTGTCGATGCTGAGTGGGTGTGGGGATCTGGTTTTCACTTCCATGCTGCTGCCCTCTGTGTCTCCTGCTCTCAGAGTTTGTCTACAGGGTGGGGTAGTGCACTCAAGAGCAATGGGATTTCTATAGGGCACCAACATCTGGCATGCGAACTGGCTCATGTAGACTCTTGCTGGCGCCCACAGAAAGTTCCTTTGTGCACAACACATTGGCGCACTTTGGAATTAACACCCCGCTGTGGTGCACCACCGCCCCGTATGGACAAGCCCTTATTCGCTCTGCCAAGACACCTACCTTCCACTGCTGCCCTGGGCTGGCTCTTGATTTTTTGCCTGATACAGACACCCGTGTATATTACAAGGGACCTCCATGCCTCCTGCTCTGGAGCCTTCTAGCGTTTATAGGGGAAAGCAACCTGACGTTGGCTCAGGCAGCTCTTGGTTTCTCCGCTGAGGCTGCTGCTAATGATCCCTGCTTTGAAAGTGCCCTCAGGAGGGAATTCAATGCTATGGTGCTTGTTAAGACAGTGTTAACATCAAGGCCATTGACTACTGAGGCCTGGTCTCCACTACAGAGTTAGGCTGACTCAAGGCATCTTACGTCGACCTAACTATGGAAACGTTTACATGTAAATTTCACTCCTGCTGATGTAACTGCCCCACTACGCTGACTTAATAACCCCACCTCCACGAGCGGCATAGAGTCAAGGTTGATGTAGTTAGTGTCAATGTAGGCACTGCATTACTTATTTCGAATATTATTGGCTTTCAGGAGCCTTCCCACGATGCCCCACACTGTCAGTGCAATCGGCGTGAGTGCTCCTGGTGAGGTCACGCACTGCTGAAATAAGGAGCAAAGTTCAGACACGCACGAGCGATGTAATTACTGCGGTGGCTGTCTGCCGACGCAGGTTAGGTCGACTTAATTCTGTAGTGTGGACATGGAGAATAAGTTCCTTAGGATTTGGCCCATAGCAGTTATTCTTTGCTGACTGTCTGTGCTAGCTTGCCCATTCCCGGGTGAATTAACAGGTGTGTTGTATGTAAGACCTGGGAGGTAATTGTTCTGCTCTGCTCGGGACTGGTGAGGCATCAGATGGAGTAGTGTGTCCAGTTCTGGGCACTGCACCTTAAGAGGGCTGGGGAAAAATTTGACACAGTACAGAGGAGAGCAACAAAAATGATAAAGAGGTTTAGAAAACGTGACCTGTGAGGAAAAGTAGAAAGAATTGGGTGTATTTAGCCTGGAGAAGAGAAGGGTGAGGGGGGATGTGGTAACAGTCTTCAGAGATATACCAGGTTGTTAGAAAGAGGATGATGATCCATTGTTCTCCATGTGCACCAAGGGTAGGTCAAGAAGGAAACTATAAAAAAACATGCAGAGGAGTGGGGAGGAGCACTGTGGAATCACAGAGCAACTGTGTGGCGCAGTGGAGAAGCCACTGGATTGGGATTATTCCCAGCTCCACGACTGGCCTGTTGGATGACCATGTGCCTCAGTGTCCCATCTGTAAAATGGGGATAATGATCTCAAGCTCTTGGAGATGTGTTGATGGAAAGTAGCATATAAAAACTAGGTCTTTTGATTATTACCGAGTCACAGTAGCGCATCAACTGCAAACCTAGAGGAGAACGACAGTTGTCAAAACGGCCACTAACTCTCACTAATAAAAATGGCTCCTTCTGTTTAAAAAACTAGGAGATAAAATGTCACAAAGAAACTTTGTTAACACAGAGTTAAGGTGCCCGGTGATAGCTCGGGCCCTTCCCAAAGGCTGAGTTCAGCAAAACTCTGACTTCTGAGAACCAGGAAATAGAGAGAGAAGATAAATGCCCACACAACCTTAACTCTACCATATTTTTGCAATACCTCAAAATACCCACACTACGCATTCCCACTCTATCGTGTCACTGCTTTGGGCAGGTGCTTCCTGCCATAGCCTATGTTCAAACCCTGATCATACTCCTCCGACAGGATACCACACTTCTAAAGTGTAACAGTCACTTCACACCCTTTTCCAGCCCCTGAGTTGAGGAGAGTATTGTTGCACTGTGGCAGCACAGGCTTTTCAAGATTACCTGTCTCACTCATGCCATCCCGGATGACGGGGAGAGAAGGGCTGTCAGGCTGTCTGGAGTGGCTGAAGAGCACGGGTACCAGCCTCAGGGCAGACTGTTCAGAAGCAGGTCACAAGCCCCACATTGGCAGTGAGTTCTAGACTTAGATTTCACCAACCAAGTATCAAGTGGGACCTCCTCAAGCACTACAATAGCCTTAACATGGAGTCACAGACAGTCCTCTTGGACACTCTGGTCTGTCTTGCCACCCAAGTAAGCCTGCCTTTGCGATAGATGGCCCCTTCCACCAAAAATCACAATAATATTCAGGGAGCTGACCCCTGATAGGCACAGACTTGGCTTCCCCACGCTAAGGGGAGGTTTCAGTGGGTGCCGCACAATCCCAGGCACCGCAACAAATGTCACATGGACATACAATAAAACTAAAAGATGGCAAATTCTGCACCAATAAATACCTTTTTCCAAGATGTGTGATTAGACTATAGTCATCAAAGTGGGACTGGACATTTGTATGGGTAACAAGAATAACCAGAGTTATCATAGACAATGATGATGATTCCTATTACTCTAAGCAGCAGGTTGGGTTGTTTTTGTCTAGGGACCAGACAGAGACGCAAACAGTCAGACACTCTCAGCTATTCTGCTGCAAGAACAAGACAACCTTTTGCAGATGCTGAGGGCATTAGGGCTCAAACCTCCCCAAACACACTGTGTATCTCCATGCCAGGTAGAGACTGTGTATTGTTACCCCTTTTTGACCTGAGTGGCTAGTCATAGTTTGGAGCCATGGGGATGTCCCAATTGGAAACAGACATTGATGGAGTCTGATATTTTCTTTGATTCAATCTCATTTATTGACAAGGAATGTACAAAGTCCGACTTCTCTGAATGCATGAGCAGGGGCGGCTCTAGACCCCAGCGCGCCAAGCAGGCGCTTGGGGCGGCCGTTTCCCGGGGGGGCGGCATTTGGCTCCGGTGGAGCTCCCGCCGGCATGCCTGCGGCAGGTCCACCGGAGCCCGGGACGAGCGGACCTGCCGCAGGCAAGACTGCGGCGGGTCCCCTCTTCCCGCGGCTCCGGTTGAGCTCCCGCAGGCATGACTGCGGCAGGTCCGCTCGTCCCGGGCTCCGGTGGACCTGCCGCAGGCAAGTCGGCAGGAGCTCAACCGGAGCCGCGGGAAGAGGGGACCCGCCGCGGGACCGGGGAAGGGCGGCTTCTCTGAATGCATGAGCAGGGGCGGCTCTAGACCCCAGCGCACCAAGCAGGCGCTTGGGGCGGCCGTTTCCCCGGGGGCGGCATTTGGCTCCGGTGGAGCTCCCGCCGGCATGCCTGCGGCAGGTCCACCGGAGCCCGGGACGAGCGGACCTGCCGCAGGCAAGACTGCGGCGGGTCCCCTCTTCCCGCGGCTCGGTTGAGCTCCGCAGGCGCGGACTGCGGCAGGTCCGCTCGTCCCGGGCTCCGGTGGACCTGCCGCAGGCAAGTCGGCAGGAGCTCAACCGGAGCCGCGGGAAGAGGGGACCCGCCGCGGGACCGGGGAAGGGCGGCTTCTCTGACTGCAGGAGCAGGGGCGGCTCTAGACCCCAGCGCGCAAGCAGGCGCTTGGGGCGGCCGTTTCCAGGGCGGCATTTGGCTCGGTGGAGCTCCGCCGGCATGCCTGCGGCAGGTCCACGGAGCCGGGACGAGCGGACCTGCCGCAGGCAAGACTGCGGCGGGTCCCCTCTTCCCGCGGCTCGGTTGAGCTCCGCAGGCATGACTGCGGCAGGTCCGCTCGTCCCGGGCTCCGGTGGACCTGCCGCAGGCAAGTCGGCAGGAGCTCAACCGGAGCCGCGGGAAGAGGGGACCCGCCGCGGGACCGGGGAAGGGCGGCGCAGCGCTCCGCGCTGCTTGGGGCAGCGTGATCTCTAGAGCTGCCCCTGTGCATGAGGAACCAAAAACAAAAGGAGCAGCTTCTTTGCTTACTGCCCCAAGTCTCGTTAGCCACCTCCTTTGACCCAAATGCTCCCCTTTTCCAGGCTCAAACTGGGCTACTGTTTGCCTTCCTTGCTTTTTCCCCTCAGCCTCCATCTCTCTGTTCTGTGTGTTCTCTCTCCTCTCTCTTCTCTCACACACCAATCCGTGCTCAGCCAAACCCTTCTGCCCACTCAGTCCAAATTCCTGGGCAGGTTCACACATCGTTTGTCTTAGACGGGGGCTTCTGATTAACTCATCCTGACAGTTATGTGAATAGAAGGGGGTGTCCACACATCAGTTAGAATAAGTTTTTTAACTCAACCATAAGAAGGTTTGGTCCAGCTCATAATGACGTCCCTCACCTCAGGGGAGGCTCAGGCTAGTCATCCAGGTTTGGCCCCACCCTACAACATCCACACAGCTATTTTTAGCATGCTAGCACAAGCCCTGCTAGCATGAGTCTGCCTATGCAGCCTGGGAGGCTCACCTTCAGCTGCCATGTAGACGACCTCCAGTGGCGCAGCTACTGTCAATGCCTTCAGTTAGTTCCTGTGTATTAATTTGAATCAGTGGCCTAAGGATTAAAGGACTATTCAATGGGTAGAATTTTCAAAAGCACCAAAGTGACTTCAGAGCCTGAGTTCCCCTTTCAGAAGGACCTAAGGACGAGGGAATCTCTGTCTCATAGAAAGCCAATGAGATTTATGCGTCTAAGTCAGCTAGACACTTTTGGAAATTTTACCCAATGTGCTTCAGGGTGAAAGGAGCTGGCATGTGTCATGATTAGCATTTCCCCCATGCCTACATGCTGCTTTTTTGTTTGACATTGATTTTGTTGTTTTTGTTGCTGTAGCAAAGAGGTTGTGTCAACAGAAACCATTCACATCATTTATTTTATTTTGATAGCCACTAATCTGTATAGGATCTGATGCACTGGGTTTTAGGGAATGTGTACACTGCAATGTAAGCCCAAACTCACACTCAGGTTTGAGGATTTCAATCTGACAAACGCACATTCAACCACCATTCTACACCTATTGAGAAGATAATTAAGCTTTCTTTTGCCATGGCCTCTGATCAGGATACTGTTTCATATGCCCAGGCAAAAGGGGGTACATGGGATCCCCTAGAATAACCATGGAAACAGTAATTCCATTTATGACATTATCATTTGGAATAGTGTTCCGGCCTTTCTATGAAGGTAGATGGCCGACTGATGGAAAACCTTGGCATCATGAACTTTTCCAGGGCAGCCCACGTTGGCATCCATAACTTTGCCTCTGTAGTCCCCAAGGGCCACATACCTATGAAGTAGTACCTTTTGCAGTGTCTGTACTCTGGCTCCTTGAGTACATACAATCATGGCCCCGGTGCAGCCAGGAAATCCTATTCTCCCCAAACTAGCAGTTACTTTGGGGATATTGTTTATTCCCCCACATTTGGCTAAACCACACGCCTGACTGCCTTAAAAACCTCAGCCACCACTTCACATTCCAGTCGACTGTCCAACCCCAAACTGGTTAGCAATGGACCCGTAGGACTCTGGGGTATAGCAACCTACTTTTGAACAGAAATGGCTTCCCTTGCATATGTGTCGTGGTGCTGAAGGGTCCGGAAAGCTGCTAACAAGACTCCAGAAATGTATCTTTCTTCATGAGCAAGGTCTGGTCATACCAGGTCTGCATGACGATGGGATCCCACCAGTCTGTGCTTGTGGCCCTGCTGCAGAAGCACCGGTCTACACAGGGGCATCAGTGGCTCTTCCAAGAGCTATGAGCAGCATCATCCAGTTTGAGTCTGCCAGGTCTGTATCACGCTCCTCCTCCTCCAACAGGTGCCTTCTTCTGCAGGTCAGAAAATGCCCCTGAAACGTTCACCAGCGCCTCAGGGAAGTTCTGCCCATTGCCTGAAACAGGAGTGAAAGCACAAGCAAGACAAGTGCTTCAAACGCTGACTGTGACAGGTTGGATCACAGAAACCCCCCTGATAACTGTGACCTGAGTACCCAGACTACTTCTACCTCTGCTTTCCCTGACAGCTCAGGACTCCAGCATCTGTCTTGCTGAACCAGCCATTCCCATCTGCTCCAACAAAGACCCAGGGTCTGAATTACTTGCCCCAAAGCTGCAGGTTTACCTGAAAGCAGCTAACAGAGGTGGGCTTTTCTTTAGCACTCAGATGCCCGACTCCCAATGGGGTCTAATCCCAAATAAATCGGTTTTACCCGGTATAAACTTTATGCAGGGAAAACTCAAACATTGTTCGCCCTCTATAACACTGAAAGAGAGATATGCACAGTTGTTTTCTCCCCCAGGTATTAATACATACTCTGAGTTAATTAATTAGTAAAAAGTGATTTTATTCAATACAGAAAGTAGTATTTAAGTGGTTCCAAGTAGTAACAGACTAAGTAAGTCACCAAGCAAAATAAAATAAAATGCGCAAATCTCTGTCTAATCGAACTGAATACAGATAAGATCCTCACCAGTTCCAGAATGCTCCCTTTTACAGACTAATCTCCTTTTAGCCTGGGTCCAGCAATCACTCACACCCCTGCAGTCACTGGCCTTTGTTCCTGTTTATTTCAAGTATCCTGAGGGGTGGAGAGGCTCTCTTGTTAGCCAGCCGAAGACCTGGCACAGGCTGGTTTGACTTAGATCTGCATAGTGCAGCCTAGATGCCTGAGCACTGTTGTGAAGCCTGGGTCTAGAAATTCTAAACCTAGTGTTAATATTCAGTGTGGACACTCAAGTCTAGATTCACACTCACTGAGCCTACGGGTTAAAGTGCCACACACCCTAGGCTTACATTGCAGTATAGGCACACGCTTACACCCCTTCTACCCATTGCAAGATGACACACAGTACAACAAATGGGAAGACCAGTACAATCTTCCCAGATATAAAGTTATGGAGCTTTGGGGAATCCAGGACGTCAAGGAGAAGGAAAATATTTGAACCAGCTAATTCTGCCCACAGTGATCTGAGGCCAGTGCTAAGTAGAATGTGGTATTCACACAATTCAGAGAGAGCAGAGAAATACATGAAACACGTATCTGAAATCTTAAATGTCACCATGTGGAGGGTAGAGCGCAAGACATGTTTCCAATTAAGGCAGCAGCAAATATCAGCTTTAGCCAGAAATGGGAATGTCATCAACCCAAAACGTAGCATGTGCTCACGTTCCCCAAAGCAGTTCCTATTGGTGTGAGCTTGGCCCTACTAGATGTAAACTTTCTTGCTCATTAAGCCAGATAGGTTCCTTCACAGATCAGTGACTCCATCTGAATTCATGAGAGCAACATATATTACCGGATGACTTTTCTCAGGGCCTCCTTCACCTCTTTGTTTCGCAGGCTGTAGATGAGGGGGTTGAGCATGGGAGTCAGGACTGTGTAGAAGACAGAGAACACTTTGTTCAGGGCTTTCAGTGTATTGGTTTTTGGTAGCAGATACACAGTCATTAGGGTCCCATAGAAAAGTGTAACCACAATGAGGTGAGAGGAGCAGGTGGAAAAGGCCTTTTGCCTCCCGGTGGTGGAAGGGATTCTCAGGATAGTAGCAATGATACAAACATAGGATGTCACAGTTAATAGAAATGGGCAAGGCAGGTCTAGGAAGGCGAGTATGAAACTAACCAGTGTGATCATGCTGGTGTCACTGCAGGAGAGCTTTAGCATTGGAGAAAAATCACAAAAGAAATGGTCAATTTCATTGGGGGCACAGAATGTTAATTGCGACAAAAACCACATTGTTATTACACAAGTTAGAAATCCGCTTAACCAAGACCCCGCTGAAAGCTGGAGGCACAACCTGCCGTTCATCAGGGCTGCATAACGCAGGGGTTTGCATATCGCTAGATACCGATCATAAGACATCACTGCTAGGAGATAACATTCTGTAGTTGCCAGAGAACCAAAGCAATAAAACTGTGCAAAACAGCCACTGACAGAAATGGTTCTGTCTCCGGTCAGGAGACTGGCCAGTAACCTGGGCAGGATGGTGGAGGTGTAGCAGGTCTCCAAGCAGGACAAGTTCCCCAGGAAGAAGTACATGGGAGTGTGAAGGTGCTGATCAGCCACAACTAGCGCAACGATGAGGATGTTCCCAGACATGGTCACAATGTAGATCACCAGGAAAACCAGGAAGAGAAGGATCTGCAGTTCAGGGAGATTCCTGAATCCCAGGAGGATGAATTCTGTGATTATCGTTCGATTGTCCTCTTCTGCTTTGTCTATGAGGTGCATCTAGGTACAAAGAAAAATACTAAAACTCAGAGACGGGACTTTCAAAGGCAAAAACTACCCATCAGCTTAGGCAAGTGCAGAAGGACAGATATCCAGAGGCATTTAGGCACCCAAAGTTGCAGATAGGTGCCTAGTGGGATTTTCAAAAGTACGTAGGCAACCAATGTGCCTTAAGGTCAGATTTTTAAAGTTATTTAGGTGCTGCAGCACACAGCATCACAATTCCCAAGCCTAAATCTTATTTTCCCAGATGTAGGCACTGAGGACTCTACATTCTATTGACAGCCAATGGGATTTAGACTCCTCCATGCCTAAATCCGTTTTGAAAATGGAATTAAGGTTCCTCAATCAGTTAGGCGTTGTTGCAACACTGAGCTCAGCAACCCCTAAATAGCTTTAAAAATCTGGTCCTGAGGGCTTTGCTGAATCAGGACCTTAATTCAAGCTATGCAGAGCCACAAATGATCTGCTGTTCCTCAAAGGATGCTAGCCACTGGCAAGTTTTAGCCCACACTAAGAATGGTCAGCGGCAGTAAGAGAGAGTAAAGGAATGGCTTTAACAAGAACGATCTCACAGCCTTTCCTCACATGAATAAATCTGAGGTCTAATTCTGATCTCCCATCTGTTTTTTTGCAATATTAACTTCTGCCGGAGATCCTCCCATTTTACAGCTGCCCAGGTGAGGTCAGAGCCAGGAGCTGTAAATTCTGAGTAGTCAGACAGACAGAGCCTTTATGGTTCAATTGTTTTCCTAGCAGCACACTGCATGGTCTAAGGTCCTTAATCAGCCTTCACTCAGTGACTATTCCCAAATACCCCGAACAATGGAAGGGTGCTGGTTACAGACCGAGCAAAATCATAGTATCTGAGCACCTCACAGTCCTTAATGCGGTGGTCCCCAACGCGGTGCTCGCGGGCACCATGGCGCCCGCTGGGGCATTTATGTGCACCTGCCTAGTGCTCTGCAGGGAAAGAAGCTGCAGCCCTGTGTTTGCTGGGGACAGAGAACTCTAGGGTTGTGGGCGCTGCTTCTCTCTGTCCCCGGCAGGTGCTGGGCTGCGGCTTCTCTCCTGCCGGGCACAGAGAACTCCGGGGCTGCAGAGAAGCCGCAGCCCCTCGCCTGCCGGGCACACAGAACTCTGGGGTCTGCCTAGTGCCCATCAGGGAAGAGATGCCAGGGACCCCTGCCAGGCACCTGCTTGCTCCACTGGTGCCTGCAGCTGGCCCTGTATGTAAATATTCTTCCTGCAATGATACTGCTCTTTTCTGGTGCTTTGCAATTTATTAATTTTTTAACATTTTGCTCCAAAATGAGTGGTTCAAATAAGAGACAACATATGTATTATTTCAACCCAGAGTGGGAAGAATATTAAACATGATTTTTTTCATATTATTTATTGTACAAATACAAAATAAGCCTTGAAAAATTGTTGGCGCCCGCCACACACTTCTGAAAACATGAATGTGCTACTGGCCACAAAAAGATTGGGGGCCACTATTTTAATGTATTTATCCTCACAATGCCATAGTGAGATTTGAAAAGGTTTCTGTGCCCATTGTACAGATGGAGAACTGAGGCCCAGAAGGTCAGTTTGAGAATGTACTTAGTGCCTAAAAATGCAGATCAGTGCCCAGTGGGATTTTACAAAGTCCATCAGCCTCAGTGCCTATCTCGCATTCAAGCCAAAGGATATTAGATGCCTAACCTGCTTAGATGCTTTTCAGCATTCCACTTGGTACCCATCTACATCATTTGGTGCCTCAACACCTTTGAAATCTGGCCTAAGTAATTCCCCCAAAGGGCCCCAGGGAGCCTGCTGGAGAACAGAGAATTGACCCCACGTGTCCAACATCCCAGGTTAGCCCCCTACCCAAATCTATCCAGAGCTATAGCTTGCCACATAGTTCAGTTTCCTGAATTACTCAATGATCTCTAGTGAGTTCTAGGAGACAAATACACATTGTCTAAAAAGAACATTGTTTCATGTCTGAGTGCTAAAGGTGTTGTCTGTTAAGTTGATTGGGTCATTCTTGATTTGTAGGTGCACCTGATGGAGTTTCTCTGTCCCATTCATTAGTCCTTAACCTCTCACATGTCCCACCTTGTTCATCTCCTCTTTCAGTGAAATTCCCTGAGTCTTTTCTGAGGCTGGGATATTCAAAGGGACCTAAAGAAATTAGATACCATTGAAAAATCAAGGGGAGTTGGTCACCTGACTCCCCTGAAATTCCCAGCCCCATTAAACTCTGTCCATCCATGCATCTGCTTCTCTTCCCACTCTCTGCTCCGTTCCCAGCCCCATGCAGTAAATGGGAAAAGAAGAGGCGCTCTCTCCTCTCTTCCCCCAGCTCTGAGACAGCAGGTGCAGCTCAGGAGCCTGCATGTCAGCACCAGCAGAGCAGGGAGTGAGCATGCTCTCCTCATGCTAATGCCTGAGACACTGAGAGCAGGACCTTGACTAGCAGTGCAGCTGGGAAACTCCCTCTGTCAAGTGTCCTTCCCCGTGCACAAAGGGAATGCCCCGAGCAGGCACATACAGACCCCTGTCCCTCTCCTCCCCTCCTTGGTACCCTGAGACGCACTCTACCCCAGGTGCACTCTGCAGCTCAGCTGAAGAGTGCGAGTGTCTGGGCCTGGATTTTGTGCAGCATCCCCGGTGCAACAGAACAGCTGGAAATCAATGCTCCCAGCCACACCCTGCAGAGTTGCAGTTCAGCCCTGTTGGGAGGGGAGAGGAGGAATGAGACCTATCAAGGGCAGAATAGGAAGTGTGAGGGAGCAGGATATGCACAGCTACGGTGTGCGCCGAGAAACAGCTCCAGCTGTGCTCCTTCCCACTACCGCACCATTTCCTTCCTATGTGAGATCCCCAGGATCTGACCAAGGGCTTTTCTAAATAGAGAGTTCGATCATGATAAGCTGGGGTATGAATCTCCAGAGCACTAGCCTGCCATGTACTAACACGCTGTGTGGACCCCGCTCCAGTGCACAAAACATTCCCTAGTGCACATTGACCTACCCCCATTTCAAACAGCACTAGGGCAAAATCCACTAGGGGACGTTTACTGTGTGATAGCTGGATCCGCGCGGCCCCTCACTGCAGAGCAACCTACCGCACTGTAGATTTCCACCCCAGTTTGCCACGCACTGACTCCCTGTGTGGACAAACCCCAGGAAGGTTCAGATTTACTTTGAATCCTCAGCAAGAAGCGGCGACCTCTGTGTTGATGCTGAGTGGGTGTGGGGATCTGATTTCCACTTCCATGCTGCTCCCCTCTGTCTCCTGCTCTCAGAGTTTGTCCACAGGGTGGGGTAGTGCACTCAAGAGCAACGGGATTTCTAAAGGGCACCAATGTCTGGCACGCGAACTGGCTCATGTAGAATCTTGCTGGCGCCCACAGAAAGTTCCTTTGTGCACAACACATTGAGGCAATTTAGAATTAACACCCCACTGTTGTGCACTATCACCCCGTATGGACAAACCCTTATTAGCTCTGCAAAGACACCTACCTTCCACTGCTGCACTGGGCCGGCTCTTGATTTCTTGCCTGATGCACAGACCCATGT
Organism: Mauremys reevesii; assembly: GCF_016161935.1. Taxonomy (NCBI): domain Eukaryota; kingdom Metazoa; phylum Chordata; order Testudines; family Geoemydidae; genus Mauremys; species Mauremys reevesii. Next base: position 12,971,991 of record NC_052637.1, on the reverse strand, counting down.
ATATTACAAGGGGCCTCCATGGCTCCTGCTCTGGAGCCTTCTAGGGTTTATAGGGGAAAGCAGCCTCAGGTTGGCTCAGGCAGCTCTTGGGATCTCCGCTGAGGCTGCTGCTAATGATCCCTGCTTTGTAAGTGCCCTCAGGAGGGAATTCAATGCTATGGTGCTTGTTAAAACAGTGTAAACATCAAGGCCATTGACTACTGAGGTCTGGTCTACACTACAGAGTTAGGCTGACTCAAGGCATCTTATGTCGACCTAACTATGGAAGCGTTTGCACTTAAATTTCACTCCCTCTGATGTAACTGCCCCACTACGCTGACTTAATAACCCAACCTACATGAACGGCGTAGAGTCAAGGTTGATGTAGTTAGCGTCAATGTAGACACTGAGTTTCTTATGTCAAATGTTATTGGCTTTCAGGAGCCTTCCCATGATGCCCCACACTGTCAGTGCAATCGGCGCGAGTGCTACTGGTGAGCAATGTGAGCACCGCCGACACAAGGAGCAGAGTGCAGACACGCACGAGCGATGTAATTACTGCGGCGACTGTCTGCTGGTGTAAGTTAGGTCGACTTAATTCTGTAGTGTGGACATGGCCTGAGTTAGAGAAGAATGAGTTCCTTAGGATTTGGCCCATAGCAGTTATTCTTTGCTGACTGTCTGGGCTAGCTTGCCCATTCCCGGGTGAATTAACAGGTGTGTTGTGTGTAAGACCTGGGAGGTAATTGTTCTGCTCTGCTCGGCACTGGTGAGGCCTCAGCTGGAGTAGTGTGTCCAGTTCTGGCCACCGCACTTTAAGAGGGATGGGGAAAAATTAGACACAGTCCAGAGGACAGCAACAAAAATGATAAAGAGGTTTAGAAAACCTGACCTGTGAGGAAAAGTAGAAAGAATTTGGCGTGTTTAGCTTGGAGAAGAGAAGGGTGAAGGGGGCGTGGTAACAGTCTTCAGAGATATACCAGGTTGTTAGAAAGAGGATGATGATCCATTGTTCTCCACGTGCACCAAGGGTAGGACAAGAAGGAAACTATAACAAAATATTCAGAGGAGTGGGGAGGAGCACTGTGGAATCACAGAGCAACTGAGTGGCCAGTGGAGAAGCCATTGGATTGGGATTATTCCCAGCTCTGCCACTGGCCTGTTGGATGATCATGTGCCTCAGTGTCCCATCTGTAAAATGGGGATAATGATCTCAAGCTCTTGGAGATGTGTTGATGGAAAGTACAATATAAAAACTAGGTCTTTTGATTATTACCGAGCCACAGTAGCGCATCAACTGCAAACCTAGAGGAGAACGACAGTTGTCTAAATGGCCAGGAACTCCCACCAACAAACATTGCTCCTTCTGTTTAATAAACTAGGAAATAAAAGGTCACAAAATAATCTTTGTTAATGGATAGTTATGGTGCCCAGTGATAGCTCGGGCCCTTCCCAAAGGCTGAGTTCAACAAAACTCTGACTTCTGAGATGCAGGAAATAGAGAGAGAAGATAAATGCCCACACAACCTTAACTCTGCCCTGTTTGTGCAATACCCCAAAATACTCACACCACAGATTCCCAATCTACTGTGTCACTGCAGTGGGCAGGTGCTTCCTGCTATGGCCCTATGTTCAAACCCAGATCCTACTCTCCAGACAGGATACCACACTTCTACAGTGTAACGGTCACTTCACACCCTTTTCCAGCCTCTGAGTTGCTGAAGACAGAGGAGAGTATTGTCATACTGTGGCGGAGAGGAAGGGCTGTCAGGCTGTCTGGAGTGGCTGAAGAGCATGGGCACCAGTCTCAGGGCAGACTGTTTAGAAGCAGGGCACAGCCACAACATTGGCTGTGAGTTCTAGACTTAGATTTCACCAACCAAGTATCAAGTGGGACCTCCTCAAGCACTACAATAGCCTTAACATGGAGTCACAGACAGTCCCCTCTTGCCACCCAAGTAAACCTGCCTTTGTGATAGCTGGCCCCTTCCACCAAAAATCACAATAATATTCAGGGAGCTGACCCCTGGCAGGCACAGACCTGGCTTCCCCACACTAAGGGGAGATGTCAGTGGGTGCTGCACAATCCTGGGAAACCGCAAGAAACATCATAGGGATATACAATACAATTAAAAGATGGCAAATTCTGAACCAATAAATACCTTTTTCCACGATGTGCGAGTAGACAGTAGTCATCAAAGAGGCACTGGACATTTGTATGGCTCACAAGAATAACCAGAGTTATCATAGGCAATGATGATAATTCCTGTTACTCTAAGCAGCAGGTTGGGTTGTTTTTCTCTAGGGATCAGATAGAGACACAAACACTGAGGGTATGGCTACACTTGCGATTTGCAGCGCTGGTGGAGGCTTTCCAGCGCTGCAATTAGTAAGTGTCCACATCTGCAGGGCACATCCAGCACTGCAACTCCCTGGCTGCAGTGCTGGCCGTACACCTGGCTCAGCATGGAGAATAAAGAATGCAGCACTGGTGCTGCAGCGCTGGTCATCAAGTGTGGCCACACACCAGCGCTGTTATTGGCCTCCAGGGTATATGGATGTATCCCAGAATGCCCGTTCAGCCACTCTGCTCATCAGCTCAGACTCTACTGCCCTGGCCTCATATGACCCGCCCTTTAAATGCCCCAGGAATTTTAAAAATCCCCTTCCTGTTTGCTCAGCCAGGTGTGGAGTGCAATCAGTGAATCTTTACAGGTGACCATGCCTCCACGTGGCAAACGAGCCCCAGCTTGGAGCAATGGCGAGCTGATGGACCTCATCAGTGTTTGGGGGGAGGAATCTGTGCAGGCACAGCTGCGCTCTAGCCGTAAGAATTATGATACCTTTGCCCAGGTAACAAGAGACATGCTGGAAAGGGGCCATGAGCGGGAAGCACTGCAGTGCAGGGTTAAAGTAAAGGAGCTGCGGAGTGCCTATTGCAAAGCACGCGAGGGAAACCGCCGCTCCGGCCCTGCCCCCACGACCTGCCGTTTAGACAAGGAGCTGGACGCGATTTATGGGGGTGACCCCTCTGTAAATCCGAGGACCACAATGGACAGTTCAGAGCCGGTAGAGGAGAGGGAGGTGGAGGGGGAGATCCAAACAGACAGTGAGGCTACTGTGGTGGGGGGAGACACCCTGGAGTCCCAGGAGACATTCAGTCAGGAGCTCTTCTCAAGCCAGGAGGAAGCTAGCCAGTCGCAGCACCTGGAACTTGGTTCAGAAGAATCACAGGAGCAGGTCCCAGGTAAGCAGCTTTTATTGCATGCAAATGTTTTGGGAGAGGAGGGGGTGGTATGGCTGCATGCTTGCATGCCTAGACGTGGAATATCCCATTGATGTGGTCTATCACGTTGCGGTAATTTGCCTCTGTAATCTCCTCAAAAGTTTCAGCAAGAGCATAGGCAATGCGCTTGAGCAAGTTTAAAGGGAGAGCCAGTGTGGTCCCTGTCCCAGTCAGGCTAACGCATCCGCGCCACTGTTCCATGAGGGGTGGGGGGACCATTGCTGTACACAGGCAAGCTGCATAGGGGCCAGGGCGGAATCCGCATTGTTGTAGGAGACCCTCCCTTGCTTCCCAGGAAACCCACAGCAGGGAGATATCTTCAAGTATTAACTCCTGTGTGAAATGGAGGGAGGCACACTGTTTCATTGCAGGTCCCAACAGCAGCTTTCTGCCTTCCCCAAAGCCCACAAACAGCAGTGCACCCATGAACCAAGAAGCCCCCTGCCCAGGCAAACCAGGCAAGCATGTCTCCCAGGTTTTATTAACTTTTACTCTACTGCCTTACCCTCACTTACCATTTCTGCGAGTCTGTGAATTCTCTAGGTGTGTTTGAAATGTCTGAGGAATGCTACAGTGTGAGACTGGAAAGTAACTCACTGAGATTATACACAGTGCATGCTCTCTTAAAATGTATCATTTGCTGTATTTTTATAGTGTCCTTGACTAGTCCTGGACCGGCCTTATCAGAGACTGAAAAAAAACTTCAGAACCTAAGGAGGAAGCCTAAGAAAAGCAAGGAAGATTTGGTGAATGCAGTTCTGAATCAGCGTGCAAGAGACAATAAAACTACGCAGGAATGGAGAGGCAAAATTCAGCACTGGAGGGAAACACAAAGCAGGAGAAAGGAGTTGTCACTGAAGAAAACCACGAGGCAGCTTATAAACCTCATGGCGCGCCAAACAGACTGTATGCAGTCACTGGTAGTCATGCAGGCAGAGCACTACCGTGCCAACCGCTCCCCCTCCCAAACCTCTTTCCCTTGTGCACCAATGTCAGCTCCAAACCCCGTTCCCCAGCATCCAGGTTCTTACCTACAGCACCACCAGCTGCCCCTGACACCTGTACGGTCACCTATGAGCCCAGAGAACTACAACCCTTACCCTCTGCATTCAACCCCCATCACCATGCAGCATTATAATCCTGAAGTGCACACCACTCCTGGCAGTACATATACAAACCTATGAATGTACAGTCCAACAACCAACCCCCCTGCCCTTTTCCTTTTTTTTTTTAAAATAAATGATTTCTTTGATTATGAAACGGTTTTTATTATTGCATAAAGTGAAAGATAACAAACCCCAAGGAAAACACAGGTAACAAACCCCAAGGAAAACACAGGCACTTAAAAGCACTGTAACCAGTGCAGTTCACTCCCGGTCACGGCAAAAACCATTACTGTTGGCTTTCAGCCTCAAATTCCTCCCTCAAGGCATCCCTAATCCTTTTAGCACTGCTGTGGGCATCTCTAGTAGCCCTTCTCTCTGGCTGTGCAAATTCAGCCTCCAGGACTTGTACCTCATTGGTCCATGCCTGGCTGAATGTTTCACCCTTCCTGTCACAAATATTATGGAGGGTGCAGCACACGGATATTACCGCAGGGATGCTGCTTTCCCCCAAGTCTAGCTTCCCATAAAGCGCTCTCCAGCGTCCCTTTAAATGCCCGAAAGCACACTCCACAGTCATTCGGCACCGGCTCAGCCTATAGTTGAAACGGTCCTTGCTCCTGTCCAGCTTCCCTGTATAGGGTTTCATGAGCCAAGGCATTAACGGGTAAGCGGGGTCCCCAAGGATCACAATGGGCATTTCAATGTCCCCTACTGTGATCTTCCGGTCTGGGAAAAATGTCCCGTCCTGCAGCTTCCTGAACAGGCCACTGTTCCGAAAGATGCATGCATCATGCACCTTTCCAGGCCAGCCTGTGTAAATGTCAATGAAACGCCCACGGTGATCCACAAGCACCCGGAGAACCATAGAGAAATACCCCTTCCGATTAATGTACTCGGTGGCTAGGTGGGGTGGTGCCAGAATAGGAATATGCGTCCCATCTATTGCCCCTCCACAGTTAGGGAAATCCATTTCGGCAAATCCATCTACAATGTCCTGCATGTTCCCCACAGTCACGGTTCTCCTTAGCAGGATGCGATTAATGGCCCTGCAAACTTGCATCAAAACGATGCCCACGGTTGACTTTCCCACTCCAAATTGGTTCCCGACCGACCGGTAGCTGTCTGGAGTTGCCAGCTTCCAGATTGCAATAGCCACCCGCTTTTCCACCGTCAGGGCAGCTCTCAATCTCATGTCCTTGCGCCGCAGGGTGGGGGCGAGCTCAGCACACAGTCCCATGAAAGTGGCTTTTCTCATCCGAAAATTCTGCAGCCACTGCTCGTCATCCCAGACTTCCATGACTATGTGATCCCACCACTCAGTGCTTGTTTCCCGAGCCCAAAAGCGGTGTTCCACGGTGCTGAGCATGTCCGTTACCGCCACAAGCAATTTCATGTCACACGCATCAGGCAAATCCAGATCATCGTCGGACTCCTCACTGTCACTTTGGAGCTGAAGGAATAGCTCAACTGCCAAGCGTGATGTGCTGGCGACAGTCATCAGCAAAGTCCTCAGCAGCTCAGGCTCCATTTCACACAGAAAGCGCGCTGCACTCGCAATGGCACCAAACGTGTCCGGAAAACCTGTGACTGCTGGGAAGTGAAGCGATGCACCACGGGGCGTTGGCACAGGAAGCGGAATGACCCACACACTTCCTTCCCCTTCCCACAATACTCAGCGCCAAAATCGGACGAGGTGCTCTGTGGGATAGCTGCCCACAATGCACCTCTCAGTACAGCGCTGCAAATGCTGCAAGTGTGGCCACACTGCAGCACTGGTAGCTGTCAGTGTGGCCACACTCCAGCGCTGGCCCTGCACAGCTGGACGACCAGCGCTGCAAACTACCAGCGCTGCAACTCGCAAGTGTAGCCATACCCTGAGACACTCTCAGCTATTCTGCTACAAGAATAAGACAACCCTGAGTAGATGCTGAGGACATTAGGGTTCAAACCTCTCCAAACACAATGTTTATCTCCATGCCGGGTAGAGACTGTGTATTGTTACCTCTTTTTAACACGAGTGGCTAGTCACAGTTTGGAGCTGTGGGGATGTCCCAGTTGGAAGTAGAAATTGATGGAGTCTGATATTTTCTTTGATCCAATCTCATTTATTGACAAGAAATGTACAAAGTCCAACTTCTCTGAATGCATGAGGAACCAAGAACAAAAGGAGCAGCTTATGTGCTTATCCCCCACAAGTCTTGCTAGCCACCTCATTAGATCTAAACGGCGACTTTTTCCAGGCTCGCACTGGGCTACTGTTTGCCTTCCTTGTATTTTTCCCTCAGGCTCTCTCTCTCTGTTCTCTCTCTCTCTCTTCTTTCACACACCAGCCTGTCCTCAGCCAAACCCTTCTGCCCACTCAGTCCAAATTCCTGGGCAGATTTGCACACCTCTTTGTCTTAGGTCGGGGAGGAGACTTCTGATTAACTCATCCTGACAGTTATGTGAATAGAAGGGGTGTCCACACATCAGTTAGAATAAGTTTTTTAACTCAACAAGAACAAGGTTTGGTCCAGGTCTTAATGGCATCCCTCACCTCAGGGGAGATGCAGGCTTGGTCCAACCCTACAACATCCACACATCTATTTTTAGCATGCTAGCACAAGCCCTGCTAGCATGAGTCTGCCTACCAAGGGTGGGAGGCTCACTTTCAGCTGCCGTACAGATGACCCTCAGTGGCGCAACTACTGTCATGCCTTCAATTAGGTATTTTCTGTGTATTAATTTGAATCAGAGATCTAAGGATTAAAGTACTATTCAATGGGTAGAATTTTCAAAAGTATCAGAGTGACTTCAGAGCTTGGGTTTCCCCTTTCGGAAGGACCTAAGGACGAGGGAATTTGTGTCTCATAGCAAGTCAATGTGATTTATGCTTCTAAGTCAGCTAGACACTTTTGGAAATTTTACCCATTGTGCTTCAGGATGAAAGATGCTGGCACTTTTCAGATATGTCATGAGTAGCATTTCCTCCACACCTACCTGCTGTTTTTGTACTTGACATTGATTTTCTTGTTGTTGTTGCTATAGCAAAGAGGTTGTGTCAACACAAATCATTCATATCAATTATTTTATTTTTATAGCCATTAATCTGTTTTGGGTCTGATGCACTGGGTCTTAGGGAATGTCTACACTGCAATGTTAGCCCAAACTCAGGCTTCAGGATTTCAATCTGACAAACGCACATTCAACCACCATTCTACACTTTTTGAGAAGATAATTAAGCCTCCTTTTGACATGGCCTCTGATGAGGATATGGTTTCATATGCCCCGGCAAAAGGAGGTACATGGGATCCCCTAGAATAACCATGGGAACAGTAATTCCATTTATGACATTGTCATCTGGAATAATGTTCCGGCCCGTCCATGAAGGTAGATGCCTGAGTGACAGAAAACTCTGGCATCCATAACTTTGCCTCTGTGGTCCCCAATGGCCTGCATACCAATGCAGTAGTACCTTTTGCAGTGTCTGTACTCTGGCTCCTTGTATACATAAAATCATGGCCCCAGTGCAAGTTCTGGTCATCCCAGGTCTGCACAATGGGGGTTTCACCAGTCTGTGCTTGTGGCCTTGATGCAGAAGCACCGGTCTACACAGGGGGCATCAGAGGCTCTCCCAAAACCCATGAGCAGCATCAGCCAGTTTGAGTCTGCCAGGTCTGTATCACCCTCCTCCTCCTCCAACAGGTGCCTTCTTCTGCAGGTCAGAAAATGCCCCCGAAATGTCCACCAGCACCTCATGGAAGCTCTGCCCATTGCCTAAAACAGGAGTGAAAGCACAAGCAAGACAAGTGCTTCAAACGCTGATTGAGACGGGTTAGATCACAGAAACCCTTCTTGGAGCTGCGCCCTGAGTGCCCAGACTACTCCTACCCCTGCTTTCCCTGACAGCTCAGGACTCCAGTATCTGTCTTGCTGAGCCAGACATTCCCGTCTGCTCCAACAAAGACCCAGGGTCTGAATTACTTGCCCCAAAGCTGCAGGTTTACCTGAAAGCAGCTAACAGAAGTGTGTTTGTCTTTAGCACCCCAACTCCCAATGGGGTCTAAACCCAAATAAATCAGTTTAACTCTGTATAAAGCTTATGCAGGGTAAACTCATACATTGTTAGCCCTCTATAACACTGATAGAGAGATATGCACAGTTGTTTTCTCCCCCAGGTATTGATACATACTCTGAGTTAATTAATAAGTAAAAAGTGATTTTATTCAATACAGAAAGTAGGATTTAAGTGGTTCCAAGTAGTAACAGACAGAACAAAGTAAGTCACCAAGCAAAATAAAATAAAACGTGCAAATCTATGTCTAATCCATCTGAAGCCAGATAAGATCCTCACCAATTCCAGAATGCTCCCTTTTACAGACCAATCTCGATTTAGGCAGTAGCAAGTATCAGCTTTAGCCACGGATGGGAATGTCATCAACCCAAAAAGTAGCATCTCCTCACATTCCACAAAGCAGTTCCCACTGGTGTGAGCTTGGGCCCTACTAGATGTAAACTTTCTTGCTCGTTAAGCCAGATAGGTTCCTTCACAGATCAGTGACTCCATCTGAATTCATTTGAGCAACATATACTACTGGATGACTTTTCTCAGGGCCTCCTTCACCTCTTTGTTTCGCAGGCTGTAGATGAGGGGGTTGAGCATGGGAGTCAGCACTGTGTAGAAGACAGAGAACACTTTGTTCAGGGCTTTCAGTGTATTGGTTTTTGGTAGCAGATACACAGTCATTAGGGTCCCATAGAAAACTGTAACCACAATGAGGTGAGAGGAGCAGGTGGAAAAGGCCTTTTGCCTCCCGGTGGTGGAAGGGATTCTCAGGATAGTAGCAATGATACAAACATAGGACGTCACAGTTAATAGAAATGGGCAAGGCAGGTCTAGAGAGGTGACTATGAAACTAACCAGTGTGATCATGCTGGTGTCACTGCAGGAGAGCTGTAGCATTGGAGAAAAATCACAAAAGAAATGGTCAATTACACTGGGGCCACAGAATGTTAATTGTGACATAAAACACGTCATTATTACACAAGTAAGAAATCCGCTTATCCAAGACCCTGCTGAAAGCTGGAGGCACAACCTGCCGTTCATCAGGGCTGCATAACGCAGGGGTTTGCATATTGCTAAATACCGATCATAAGACATTGCTGCTAGGAGATAACATTCTGTAGTTGCCAGAGAACCAAAGCAATAAAACTGTGCAAAACAGCCACCGACAGAAATGGTTCTGTCTCCAGTCAGGAGACTGGCCAGTAACCTGGGCAGGATGGTGGAGGTGTAGCAAGTCTCCAAGCAGGACAAGTTCCCCAGGAAGAAGTACATGGGGGTGTGAAGGTGCTGATCAGCCACAACTAGCGCAACGATGAGCATGTTCCCAGACATGGTCACAATGTAGATCACCAGGAAAACCAGGAAGAGAAGGATCTGCAGTTCAGGGAGATTCCCGAATCCCAGGAGGATGAATTCTGTAATGATCGTTCGATTGTCCTCTTCTGCTTTGTCTATGAGGTGCATCTAGGTACAAAGAAAAATACTAAAACTCAGAGACGGGACTTTCAAAGTCACAAACATCCCATTAACTTAAGCAAGTGCAGAAGGACAGATATCCAGAGGCATTTAGGCACCCAAAGTTGCAGCTAGGTGCCTAGTGGGATTTTCAAAATTACTTAGGCAACCAATGTGCCATAAGGTCAGATTTTTAAAGGTATTTAGGTGCTGCAGCACACAGCATCACAGTGCCCATGCCTAAATCTCATTTTCCCAGATTTAAGCACTGAGGAGTCTACAGTCTATTGACAGCCAATGGGATTTAGATTCCTCCATGCCTAAATCCCATTTGAAAATTGAATTTAGACTCCTAAATCAATTGGGTGTTGTTGCAACACAGAGCTCAGCAACCTTTAAATAGCTTTAAAAATCTGGTCTTGAGGGCTTTGCTGAATCAGGATCTTAATTCAAGGTATGCAGAGCTGCAAAGGATCTGCTGTTCCTCAAAGGATTCACGCCACTGGCAAGTTTTAGCCCACAATAAAAATGGTCAGCGGAGCAAAGAGAGAGTAAAGGAATGGCTTTAACAAGAACGATAGCACAGCCTTTCCATACATGAATAAATCCACGAGGTCTAATTCTGATCTCCCAAACTGTTTTTTGCAATATTGAGATCTTCCCATTTTACAGCTGCCCAGGTGAGCTCAGAACCAGGAGCAGTAAATTCTGAGTAGACAGACAGAACCTTTGTAGTTCAGTTGTTTTCATAGTAGCACACTGCATGGTCTAAGGTCCTTAATCAGCCTTCAGTCAGTGACTATTCCCAAAAACCCAGAACAATGGAAGTTTGTTGGTTACAGACCGAGCAAAATTATAGTATCTGAGCACCTTACAGTCCTTAATGTATTTATCCTCACAGTGCCACAGTGAGATTGGAAAAGGTTTCTGTGCCCATTGTACAGATGGAGAACTGAGGCCCAGAGGGTCAGTTTGATAAGATACGTAGTGCCTAAAAATGCAGATCAGTGCCCAGTGGGATTTTACAAAGTCCTTCATCAGCCTCAGTGCCTATCTCGCATTCAAGCCAAAGGATATTAGATGCCTAACCTGCTTAGATGCTTTTCAGCATTCCACTTGGTACCCATCTACATCATTTGGTGCCTCAACACCTTTGAAATCTGGCCTAAGTAATTCCCCCAAAGGGCCCCAGGGAGCCTGCTGGAGAACAGAGAATTGACCCCACATGTCCAACATCCCAGGTTAGCCCCCTACCCAAATCTATCCAGAGCAATAGCTTGCCACATTATTCAGTTTCCTGAATTACTCAATGATCTCTTATGACAGTGAGTTCCAGGAGACAAATACACATTGTGTAAAAAGAACATTGTTTCATGTCTGAGTGCTAAAGGTATTGCCTGTTAAGTTGATTGGGTCATTCTTGATTTGTAGGTGCACCTGATGGAGTTTCTCTGTCCCATTCATTAGTCCCTAACCTCTCAAATGTCCCACCTTGTTAGTTTCCTCTTTAAATGAAACTCCCTGAGTCTTTTCTGAGGCTGGGATAATCAAAGTAACCTAAAGAAATTAGACACTGTTGAAAAATTAAGGGGAGTTGGTCACCTGACTCCCCTGAAATTCTCAGCCCCATTAAACTCTGCCCATCCATGCATCTGCTTCTCTTCTCACCCTCTGCTCCATTCCCAGCCCCATGCAGTAAATGGGAAAAGAAGAGACGCTCTCTCCTCTCTTCCCCCAGCTCTGAGACAGCAGGTGCAGCTCAGGATCCTGCATGTCAGCACCAGCAGAGCAGGGCGTGACCATGCTCTCCTCATGCTAATACCTGAGACACTGAGAGCGGGACCTTGACTAGCAGCGCAGCTTCGAAACTCCCTCTGCCCAGTGTTCTTCCCCATGCACAAAGGGAATGCCCCGAGAAGGCACATACAGACCCCTGTGTCTCTCCTCCCCTCCTTGGCACCCTGAGACACACTCTACCCCAGGTGTTCTCTGCAGCCCAGCTGAAGAGTGCGAGTGTCTGGGCCTGGATTTTGTGCAGCATCCCAGGTGCAACAGAACAGCTGGAACTCAATGCTCCCAGCACACTCTGCAGTGTCGCAGTTCAGCCCTGTTGGGAGGGGAGAGGAGGAATGAGACCTATCAAGGGCAGAATAGGAAGTATGAGGGTGCAGGATATGCATAGCTACGGTGTGCACCTGAGAAACAGCTCCAGCTGTGCTCCTTCCCACTACCGCACCATTTCCTTCCTATGTGAGATCCCCAGGATCTGACCATGGGCTTGTCTAAATAGAGAGTTAGATTGTGGAAAGCTGGGGTGTGAATCTCCAGAGCACTGGCCTGCCACATAATAACACGCTGTGTGGACCCTGCTCCAGTGCACAAAACATGCCCTAGTGCACATTGACCTACCCCCATTTCAAACAGCACTAGGGCAAAATCCACTAGGGGACTTTTAGTGTGTGATAGCTGGATCCGCGCAGACGCTTACTAAACAAAAACCTACCGCACTGTAGATTTCCAGCCTAGTTTGCCACACACTGACTCCCTTTGTGGACAAACCCCAGGAAGGTACAGATTTACCTTTAATACTCAGCAAGAAGCGGCGACCTCTGTGTCGATGCTGAGTGGGTGTGGGGATCTGGTTTCCATTTCCATGCTGCTCCCCTTTGTCTCCTTCTCTCAGAGTTTGTCTACAGGGTGGGGTAATGCACTCAAGAGCAATGGATTTCTAAAGGGCACCAACGTCTGGCACACGAACTGGCTCATGTAGAATCTTGCTTGTGCCCACTGAAAGTTAATTTCTTCATGACACATTGGGCAACTTTGGAATTAGCACCCCGCTGCGGTGCACCACTGCCCCGTATGGACAAGCCCTTATTCGCTCTGCAAAGACACCTACCTTCCACTGCTGCGCTGGGCTGGCTCTTGATTTCTTGCTTGATGGACACACCCGTGTATATTACAAGGGGCTTCCATAGCTCCTGCTCTGGAGCCTTCTAGGGTTTATAGGGGAAAGCAGCCTCACATTGGCTCAGGCAGCTCTTGGACCTCCGCTGAGGCTGCTGCTAATGATCCCAGCTTTGCAAGTGCCCTCAGGAGGGAATTCAATGCTATGGTGCTTGTTAAGACACTGTAAACATCAAGGCCATTGACTACTGAGGCCTGGTCTCCACTACAGAGTTAGGCTGACTCAAGGCATCTTATGTCGACCTAACTATGGAAGCATTTACACTTAAATATCACTCATGCTGATGTAACTGCCCCACTACGCCAACTAAATAGCCCAACCTCCACGAACAGCGTAGAGTCAAGGTTGATGTAGTTAGTGTCAATGTAGACACTACGTTGCTTATGCTGACTGTTATTGGCTTTCAGGAGCCTTCCCACGATGCCCCACACTGTCAGTGCAATCGGCGCGAGTGCTCCTGGTGAGATCACGCACCGCCGACGCAAGGAGCAAAGTGCAGACATACACAAGCGATGTAATTACTGCGATGACTGTCTGCTGGTGTAAGTTAGGTCGACTTAATTCTGTAGTGTGGACATGGCCTGTGTTCGAGAAGAATGAGTTCCTTAGGATTTGGCCCATAGCAGTTATTCTTTGCTGACTGTCTGGGCTACCTTGCCCATTCCGGGGTGAATTAACAGATGTGTTGTATGTAAGACCTGGGAGGTAATTGTTCTGCTCTGCTCGGCACTGGTGAGGCCTCAGCTGGAGTAGTGTGTCCAGTTCTGGGCACCGCACTTTAAGAGGGATGGGGAAAAATTAGACACAGTCCAGAGGAGAGCAACAAAAATGATAAAGAGGTTTAGAAAACGTGACCTGTGAGGAAAGGTGGAAAGAATTGGGCGTGTTTAGTCTAGAGAAGAAAAGGGTGAGGGGGGACGTGGTAACAGTCTTCAGAGACGTACCAGGTTGCTAGAAAGGGGATGATGATCTATTTGTTCTCCACGTGCCCCGACGGTAGGACAAGAAAGAAACTATAACAAAATATGCAGAGGAGTGGGGAGGAGCACTGTGAAATCACAGAGCAACTGAGTGGCCAGTGGAGAAACAACTGGATTGAGACAATTCCCAGCTCTGCAACTGGCTTATTGAATGACAATGGGCAAGTCACATCACCGCTGTATGCATCAGTTTCCCATCTGTAAAATGGGGATAATGATGTCAAGCTCTTGGAGAGGTGTTGATGAAAAGCACATTATAAAAACTAGGTCTTTTGAGTATTACCGAGTCACAGTAGTGCATCAACTGGAAACCTAGTTGAGAACGACAGTTGTCTAAATGGCCAGTAACTCCCACCAACAAACATTGCTCCTTCTGTTTAAAAAAACTAGGAGATAAAATGTCACAAAGAAATTTTGTTAACACAGAGTTAAGGTGCCCGGTGATAGCTCGGGCCCGTCTCAAAGGCTGAATTCAGCAAAACTCTGACTTCTGAGAACCAGGAAATAGAGAGAGAAGATAAATGCCCACACAAACTTAACTCTGCCCTGTTTGTGCGATACCCCAAAATACTCACACCACAGATTCCCAATCTACCGTGTCACTGCAGTGGGCAGGTGCTTCCTGCCATGGCCTATGTTCAAACCCTGATCATACTCCCCCGACAGGATACCACACTTGTAAACTGTAACGGCCACTTCACACCCTTTTCCAGTCCCTGAGTTGAGGAGAGTACTTGGCTCACTCATGCCATCCCGGATGACGGGGGAAGAAGGGCTGTCAGGCTGTCTGGAGTGGCTGAAGAGCACGGGCACCAGCCTCTCGGGGCAGACTGTTCAGAAGCAGGGCGCAACCCCCACATTGGCTGTGAGTTCTAGACTTAGATTTCACCAACCAAGTATCAAGTGGGACCTCCTCAAGCACTACAACAGCCTTAACATGGAGTCACAGACAGTCCCCCTTGGACACCCCGGTCTGTCTTGCCACCCAAGTAAGCCTGCCTTTGTGATAGCTGGCCTCTTCCACCAAAAATCACAATAATATTCAGGGAGCTGACCCCTGGCAGGCACAGACTTGCTTCCCCATGCTAAGGGGAGGTGTCAGTGGGTGCCGCACAATCCCAGGCACCGCAACAAACATTACAGGGACATACAATAAAATTGAAAGACGGCAAATTCTGCACCAATAAATACCTTTTTCCACGATGTGTGATTAGACTGTAGTCATCAAAGTGGGACTGGACATTTGTATGGCTAACAAGAATAACCAGAGTTATCATAGGCAATGATGATAATTCCTATTACTCTAAGCAGCAGGTTAGGTTGTTTTTCTCTAGGGACCAGACAGAGACGCAAACACTCAGACACTCTCAGCTATTCTGCTGCAAGAACAAGACAACCCTGAGTAGATGCTGAGGGCATTAGGGTTCAAACCTCCCCAAACTCAATGTGTATCTCCATTCCAGGGAGAGACTGCGTATTGTTATCCTTTTTGACCTGAGTGGCTAGTCATAGTTTGGAGCCGTGGGGATGTCCCAGTTGGAAGTAGACATTGATGGAGTCTGATATTTTCTTTGATCCAATCTCGTTTATTGACAAGGAATGTACAAAGTCCGACTTCTCTGAATGCATGAGGAACCAAAAACAAAAAGAGCAGCTTCTTTGCTTACTGCCCCAAGTCTCGTTAGCCACCTCGTTTGACCCAAACGCTTCCCTTTTCCAGGCTCGCACTGGGCTGTTTGCCTTCTGTGCTTTTTTCCCTCAGGCTCCCTCTCTCTCTTCTGTGTGTTCTCTCTCCTCTCTCTTCTCTCACACACCAACCCATGCTTAGCCAAACCCTTCTGCCCACTCAGTCCAAATTCCTGGGCACGTTCACACATCGTTTGTCTTAGGTGGGGGCTTCTGATTAATTCATCCTGACAGTTATGTGAATACAAGTGGGTGTCCACACATCAGTTAGAATAAGTTTTTTAACTCAACCATAAGAAGGTTTTTTCCAGGTCATAATGACATCCCTCACCTCAGGGGAGGCTCAGGATAGTCACCCAGTCTTGGCCCCACCCTACAACGTCCACACAGCTATTTTTAGCATGCTAGCACAAGCCCTGCTAGCACGAGTCTGCCTACCCAGGCTGAAAGGCTCACCTTCAGCTGCTGTGTAGACGACCTTCAATGGCGCAGCTACTGTCAATGCCTTCAGTTAGTTCATGGGTATTCATTAGGATCAGAGACATAAGGATTAAAGTACTATTCAATGGGTAGAATTTTCAAAAGCACCAAAGTGACTTCAGAGCCTGAGTTCCCATTTCAGAAGGACCTAAGGACGAGGGAATCCCTGGGCTGGTCTACATTATGGGGGAAAATCGATCTAAGATACGCAACTTCAGCTACGTGAAAAACGTAGCTGAAGTTGAAGTATCTTATATCGAATTACCTACCATCCTCATGGCGCAGGATCGATGTCTGCGGCTCC
This sequence comes from Mauremys reevesii, assembly GCF_016161935.1. Taxonomy (NCBI): domain Eukaryota; kingdom Metazoa; phylum Chordata; order Testudines; family Geoemydidae; genus Mauremys; species Mauremys reevesii. The sequence goes on along the minus strand of NC_052637.1, from coordinate 12,955,702 downwards.
CCATGTCGACTCCGCTACCGCCGTTCCGGTTGGTGGAGTTCCGCAGTCGACAGGAGCGCGTTTGGGGATCGATATATCGCGTCTAGATGAGACGCGATATATCGATCCCCGAGAAATCGATTGCTACCCGCCGATACGGCGGGTAGTAAAGATGTAGCCTCTGTCTCATAGAAAGTCAATGAGATTTATGCTTCTAAGTCAGCTAGACACTTTTGGAAATTTTACCCAATGTGATTCAGGGTGAAAGGAGCTGGCATGTGTCATGACTAGCATTTCCTCCATGCCTACATGCTGCTTTTTTGTTTGACATTGATTTTGTTGTTGTTGCTGAAGCAAAGAGGTTGTGTTAACAGAAACCATTCACATCATTTATTTTATTTTGATAACCATTAATCTGTATAGGATCTGATGCACTGGGTTTTAGGGAATGTGTACACTGCAATGTAAGCCCAAACTCACAATCAGGCTTGAGGATTTCAATGTGACAAATGCACATTCAACCACCATTCTACACCTATTGAGAAGATAATTAAGACTTCTTTTGCCATGGCATCTGATCAGGATACGGTTTCATATGCCCAGGCAAAAGGGGGTACATGGGATCCCCTAGAATAACCATGGAAACAGTAATTCCATTTATGACATTGTCATTTGGAATAGTGTTCCGGCCTGTCCATGAAGGTAGATGGCTGACTGATGGAAAACCTTGTCATCAGGAACTTTTCCAGGGCAGCCCACATTGGCATCCATAACTTTGCCTCTGTGGTCCCCAAGGGCCACATACCCATGGAGTAGTACCTTTTGCAATGTCTGTACTCTGGCTCCTTGAGTACATACAATAATGGCCCCGGTGCAGTCGGGAAATCCTATTCTCCCCAAACTAGCAGTTACTTCAGGGATATTGTTTATTCCCCCACATTTGGCAAAACCACACACCTGACTGCCTAAGAAACCTCAGCTACCACTTTAGATTCCAGTCGACTTTCCAACCCCAAACTGGTTAGCAATGGACCCGTAGGACTCTGGGGTATAGCAAACTACTTTTGAACAGGAATGGCTTCCTTTGCATATGTGTCGTGGTGCTGAAGGGTCCAGACAAGCTGCTAACAAGGCTCCAGAAATGTACCTTTCTTCATGAGCAAGGTCTGGTCATACCAGGTCTGCATGACGATGGGATCCCACCAGTCTGTGCTTGTGGCCCTGCTGCAGAAGCACCGGTCTACACAGGGGCATCAGTGGCTCTTCCAAGAGCTATGAGCAGCATCAGCCAGTTTGAGTCTGCCAGGTCTATATCACCCTCCTCCTCCTCCTCCAACAGGTGCCTTCTTCTGCAGGTCAGAAAATGCCCCCGAAATGTCCACCAGCACCTCATGGAAGCTCTGCCCATTGCCTGAAACAGGAGTGAAAGCACAAGCAAGACAAGTGTTTCAAATGCTGACTGTGACAGGTTAGATCACAGAACCCCCCTGGGAGCTGTGACCTGAGTTCCCAGACTACTTCTACCTCTGCTTTCCCTGACAGCTCAGGACTCCAGCATCTGTCTTGCTGAACCAGACATTCCCGTGTGCTCCAACAAAGACCCAAGGTCTGAATTACTTGCCCCAAAGCTGCAGGTTTACCTGAAAGCAGATAACAGAAGTGGGCTTGTCTTTAGCACTCAGATGCCCAACTCCCAATGGGGTCTAATCCCAAATAAATCTTGTTTACCCGGTATAAACTTTATTCAGGGCAAACTCATACATTGTTCACCCTCTATAACACTGATAGAGAGATATGCACAGTTGTTTTCTCCCCCAGGTATTAATACATACTCTGAGCTAATTGATTAGTAAAAAGTGATTTTATTAAATACAGAAAGTAGGATTTAAGTGGTTCCAAGTAGTAACAGACAGAACAAAGTAAGTCACCAAGCAAAATAAAAGAAAATGTGCCAATCTATGTCTAATCAAACTGAATACAGATAAGATACTCACCAGTTCCAGAATGCTTCATTTTACAGACTGATCTCCTTTTAGCCTGAGTCCAGCAATGACTCATACCCCTTGCAGTCACTGGCCTTTGTTCCAGTTTCTTTCAAGTATCCTGGGGGGTGGAGGGGCTCTCTTGTTAGCCAGCCGAAGACCTGGCACAGGCTGTTTTGACTTAGATCTGCATAGTGCAGCTTAGATGCCTGAGCACTGGTGTGAGGCCTGGGTCTAGAAATTGTAAACCTAGTGTTAATATTCAGTGTGGACACTCAAGTATAGGTTTACACTCACTGAGCCTATGGGTTCAAGTCCCACACACCCTAGGCTTACATTGCAGTATAGGCACACACTTACACTCATTCTACCCATTGCAAGATGACACACAGTACAACAAATGGGAAGACCAGAACAATCTTCCCAGATATAAAGTTATGGAGCTTTGGGGAATCCAGGAAGTCAAGGAGAGAGAAAATATTTGAACCACCTAATACTGCCCACAGTGATCTGAGGCCAGTGCCAAGTAGAATGTGGCATTCACACAATTCAGAGAGAGCAGAGAAATAGATGAAACACGTATCTGAAGTCTTAAATGTCGTCATGTGGAGTGTAGAGCGCAAGACAGTCAGGTTTCCAATTAAGGCAGTAGCAAGTATCAGCTTTAACCACAAATGGGAATGTCATCAACCCAAAACGTAGCATGTCCTCACGTTCCCCGAAACAGTTCCTATTGGTGTGAGCTTGGGCCCCACTACATGTAAACTTTCTTGCTCATTAAGACATATAGATTCTTTTACAGATCAGTGACTAGTTCTGAATTGATTTGAGCAACATATATTAACGGATGACTTTTCTCAGGGCCTCCTTCACCTCTTTGTTTCGCAGGCTGTAGATGAGGGGGTTGAGCATGGGAGTCAGGACTGTGTAGAAGACAGAGAACACTTTGTTCAGGGCTTTCAGTGTATTGGTTTTTGGTAGCAGATACACAGTCATTAGGGTCCCATAGAAAAGTGTAACCACAATGAGGTGAGAGGAGCAGGTGGAAAAGGCCTTTTGCCTCCCGGTAGTGGAAGGGATTCTGAGGATAGTAGCAATGATACAAACATAGGACGTCACAGTTAATAGAAATGGGCAAGGTGAGTCTAGGCAGGCAAGTATTACACTAACCAGTGTGATCATGCTGGTGTCACTGCAGGAGAGCTGTAGCATTGGAGAAAAATCACAAAAGAAATGGTCAATTTCACTAGAGCCACAGAATGTTAATTGTGACATAAAACACATCATTATTACACAAGTTAGAAATCCGCTTATCCAAGACCCCGCTGCTAGCTGGAGGCACAACCTGCCATTCATCAGGGCTGCATAACGCAGGGGTTTACATATCGCTAAATACCGATCATAAGACATTGCTGCTAGGAGATAGCATTCTGTAGCTGCCAGAGAAACAAAGCAATAAAACTGTGCAAAACAGCCACTGACAGAAATGGTTCTATCTCCAGTCAGGAGACTGGCCAGTAACCTGGGCAGGATGGTGGAGGTATAGCAGGTCTCCAGGCAGGACAAGTTTCCCAGGAAAAAGTACATGGGGGTGTGAAGGTGCTGATCAGCCACAATTAGTGCAATGATGAGGATGTTCCCAGATATGGTCACAATGTAGATCACCAGGAAAACCAGGAAGAGAAGGATCTGCAGTTCAGGGAGATTCCCGAATCCCAGGAGGATGAATTCTGTGATGACCGTTCGATTGTCCTCTTCTGCTTTGTCTATGAGGTGCATCTAGGTACAAAGAAAAATACTAAAACTCAGAGATGGGACTTTCAAAAGGATAAACATCCCATTAACTTAAGCAAGTGCAGAAGGACAGATATCCAGAGGCATTTAGGCACCCAAAGTTGCAGATCGGCACCTAGTAGGATTTTCAAAAATATTTAGCCAACCTAGGTGTCTAAAGACCAGATTTTTAAAGCTATTTAGGTGCTGCAGCACACAGCATCACAATGCCCCAGCCTAAATCTCATTTTCACAGATTTAGGAACTGAGGTGTCTACATTCTATTGACTATTCTACAGTCTTCCATGCCTAAATCCAGGGTTTCTCAAACAGGGGTCGCTGCTTGTGCAGTGAAAGCCTGTGGCGTGCTGGGCTGGTTTGTTTACCTGCTCCGTTCGCAGGTCCGGCCGATCAAGGCTCCCACTGGCCGCGGTTCGCTGCTTCGGGTCAATGGGAGCTGCTGGAAGCGGCGCAGGCTGAGGGATTTACTGGCCACCGCTTCCAGCAGCTCCCATTGGCCCAGAGCAGCGATCCACGGCCAGTTGGAGCGGCGATCGGCCAGACCTGCAGACGGGGCAGTTAAACACACCTGCCCGGCACACCAGGGGTTTCCCTACACAAGTGGCAACCCCTGTTGGAGAAACCCTGCCTAAATCCTTTTGAAAATGGAATTTAGGCTCCTCAATCATTTAGGGATTGTTGCAACACTGAGTTCAGCAACCCTTAAATATCTTTAAAAATCTGGGCCTGAGGGCTTTGCTTTATTAAGATCTTAATTCAAACTATGCAGAGCCACAAAAGATCTACTGGTCCTCAAAGGATGCTAGCCACTGGGAAGTTTTAGCCCACTCTAAAAATGGTCAGCGGCGCTCACAGAGAGTAAAGGAATGGCTTTAACAAGAATGATCTCACAGCCTTTCCTCACATGAAAAAATCCACGAGCTCTAACTCTGATCTCAGAAACTGTTTTTTTCAATATTAACTTCTGCCGGAGATCCTCCCATTTTACAGCTGCCCAGGTGAGGTCAGAGTCAGGAGCTGTAAATTCTGAGTACATGTGCATCCTACATGCTATGTATTTTATTTTTAAATAACTGACTTGAAGCACTGAATATATATATATATATATAAAATTGTATTTTATTATAATGGGAATTGGGGGTCTACGTTCATAAGTGGGATGGACAGAGGAGTAGGTCTGGTTGATCTACCTTGTAATCTCAAAGAACATTGCAAACAGATGATGCAGTGCTCAATGCCTCCTGACAGTTGCTGAGAACTCTAAGCTGACGCTCCGGTCAGTGGAGGAAAGGCTCTGCCGGAGACAACCAGCAGCTACAGGCTCAGGAACATGCACAGAACTTCCACTTTAGGGGAAAATCCAGAGGGACATTTTAGAAACAACTGAGGAAAGGGGTGAGAATCCATGTGAAAGAGGTGAGTTGTCAGGGAGATAGAAAGGCATTCAAAACCTGTATAAAGAGCTGGGGGATGGGAGGTAAAGGCTGTGGGATCGCCCTGGTTACTGTCATGCTCACAGAATACAAACAGGGAAATTAGATTAAAACATCAAATACTCTCTCTGGAAGGTTGCAGTGTAATATGACTTTATTGCATTAAATCCAAAACCCCAATGCACAAAACCCAAAACCAGAGAGAAAAGCAGGCTGCTCTGTAAGGCAGAGACACCAAACTCACCCCACATTGCTCTAGGCTGGCTCTTTTCAGACTGACTGCTGAAAGACACTGATCTCATGCTTCCCTACAGAACCCCCTGGTCTGCAAGCAGGACCAGGAGAACCCTTACGAATTTACAGTGATAGTATATAACAGTTTTCAATATAGCACCGACACCTTAGAAAGAGAGGGAAAGATACAGGCAAACAGAGAAACAGACAGAAAGGCACAGAGAGACATATGCAGACAGATAGAGAAATTAGACAGATAGAGGGAGATGTGTGAAACAGCTCTATTTAACATTAGAGCTGACTGGAATTTTTTTTCTTCACAGAAATTTTTGACTTTTTGTGAAAAAAACTGACAATCAAAATTTTATGGCTGAAAAGTGAAAATGTTCCACCAGAAGCTGGAAGCTTCTGATTTTTGACCTAATATTTTTCAGTTTTTGGCTGAAAAGTTTTTGGATTCTGGCCAAAATGTTTTTTGTTTTTAAATAAAAACATACCATTTTTCCAGGGAAAGTAGACAGTTTTCATGAAAAAAAATCCATTTAATTGCAAACCCAAATTTTACATCAAAAGAAATGTAACACATCTGAAAAGGCAATATAAAAAACCCCTCTGGCCAGATTTTTAAAGCTATTTAGGTGCTGCAGCACACAGCATCGCAATGCCCAAGCCTAAAGCTCATTTTCCCAGATTTAGACAATGAGGAGTCAACAGTTTATTGACAGCCAATGGGATTTAGACTCTTCCATGCCTAAATCCCTTTTGAAAATGGAATTTGGGCTCCTCAATCATATGGGTATTAATAATAATAATAATAATAATAATAATTGGAGATATTTTGGGGATGAGGAGGGATAGCTCAGTGGTTTAAGTATTGGTTTGCTAAACCCAGTGTTGTGAGTTCAATCCTTGAGGGGGCCACTTAAAGAGCTGGGGTAAAATTCTGACTGGGGATTGATCCTGCTTTGAGCAGGGGGTTGGACTAAATGACCTCCTGAGGTCCCTTCCAACCCTGATATTCTATGAGTCTATATACCACTCTCCTATAACTGGAAGGGACTTCAGAAACCTCTAAACAGATTTAAAAATCTGTTCCTGAGGCCTTTGCTGAATCAGGACCTTAATTCAAGCTATTCAGAGCCACAAGGGATCTACTGTTCGTCAAAGGATGCTAGCCACTGGCAAGTTTTATCCCACACTAAAAATGGTCAGCAGAGCTAAGAGAGTAAAGGAATAGCTTTAACAAGTACAATCTCACAGTGTTTCCTCACATGAATAAATCTATGAGGTCTAATTCTGATCTCCCAAGCTGTTTTTTGCAATATTAATTTCTGCCAGAGATCCTCCCATTTTACAGCTGCCCAGGTGAGCTCAGAAACAGGAGCAGTACATTCTGAGTAGACAGACAGACAAATAGAGACTTTGTAGTTCAGTTGTTTTCATAGTAGTACACTACATGGTCTAAGGTCCTTAATCAGCCTTCACTCAGTGACTATTCCCAAATACCCAGAAGAATGGAAGTGTGTTGGTTACAGACCGAGCAAAATCGTAGTATCTGAGCACCTCACAGTCCATAATGTATTTATCCTCACAATGCCACAGTGAGATTGGAAAAGGTTTCTGTGCCCATTGTACAGATGGAGAACTGAGGCCCAGAGGGTCAGTTTGATAAGGTACTTAGTGCCTAAAAATGCAAATCAGGGCCAGTGGGATTTTACAAAGTCCTTCATCAGCCTCAGTGCCTATCTCGCATTCAAGCCAAAGGATATTAGATGCCTAACCTGCTTAGATGCTTTACAGCATTCCACTTGGTGCCTATCTACATGATTTGGTGCCTCAACACCTTTAAAATCTGGCCTAAGCAATTCCCCCAAAGAGCCCCAGGGAACCTGCTGGAGAACAGAGAATTGACTCCATGTGTCCAACATCCCAGGTTAGCCCCCTACCCAAATCTATCCAGAGCTATAGCTTGCCACGTTGTTCAGTTTCCTGAATTACTCAATGATCTCTAGTGAGTTCCAGGAGACAAATACACATTGTGTAAAAAGAACATTGTTTCATGTCTGAGTGCTAAAGGTGTTGTCTGTTAAGTTGATTGGGTCATTCTTGATTTGTAGGTGCACCTGATGGAGTTTCTCTGTCCCATTCATTAGTCCTTAACCTCTCACATGTCCCACCTTGTTCATCTCCTCTTTCAGTGAAACTCCCTGAGTCTTTTCTGAGGCTGGGATATTCAAAGGGACCTAAAGAAATTAGACACTGTTGAAAAATTAAGGGGAGTTGGACACCTGACTCCCCTGAAATTCTCAGCCCCATTAAACACTGCCCATCCATGCATCTGCTTCTCCTCTCAGGCTCTGCTCCGTTCCCAGCCCCATGCAGTACATGGGAAAATAAGAGACGCTCTCTCCTCTCTTCCCCCAGCTCTGAGACAGCAGGTGCAGCTCAGGAGCCTGCATGTCAGCACCAGCAGAGCAGGGCGTGAGCATGCTCTCCTCATGCTAATGCCTAAGACACTGAGAGCAGGAACTTGACTAGCAGCGCAGCTGGGAAACTCCCTCTGCCCAGTGCCCTGCCCCGTGCACAAAGGGAATGCCCCGAGCAGGCACATACAGACCCTTGTCTCTCTCCTCCCCTCCTTGGCACCCTGAGACACACTCTACCCCAGGTGCACTCTGCAGCCCAGCTGAAGAGTGAGAGTGTCTGGGCCTGGATTTTGTGCAGCATCCCAGGTGCAACAGAACAGCTGGAACTCAATGCTCCCAGCACACTCTGCAGTGTCGCAGTACAGCCCTGTTGGGCGGAGGGAGGATTGACACCTATCAAGGGCAGAATAGGAAGTGAGAGGGAGCAGGATATGCACACCTATGGTGTGCGCCTGACAGACAGCTCCAGCTGTGCTCCTTCCCACTACTGCACCTTTTCCTCCCTACATGAGATCTCCAGGATCTGATCACGGGCCTGTCTAAATGCAGAGTTAGATCATGGCGAGCTGGTTGTGAATCTCCAGAGCACTGGCCTGCCACGTGCTAACACGCTGTGTGGACCCTGCTCCAGTGCACTAAACATTCCCTAGTGCACATTGACCTACCCCCAGTTCAAACAGCACTAGGGAAAAATCCACTAGGGGATTTTTAGTGTGTGATAGCTGGATCCGCGCAGACCCTTACTTAACAGCAACCTACCGCACTGTAGATTTCCACCCCAGCTTGCCACACACTGACTCCCTGTGTGGACAAACCCCAGGAAGGTTCAGATTTACCTTTAATCCTCAGCAAGAAGCGGCGTCCTCTGTGTCGATGCTGAGTGGGTGTGGGGATCTGATTTCCACTTCCATGCTGCTCCCCTCCATGTCTCCTGCTCTTAGAGTTTGTCCACAGGGTGGGGTAGTGCTCTCAAGAGCAATGGGATTTCTAAAGGGCACCAACGTCTGCCACACGAACTGGCTCATGTAGAATCTTGCTTGTGCCCACTGAAAGTTAATTTCTTCATGACACATTGGGCAACTTTAGAATTAGCACCCCGCTGCGGTGCACCACTGCCCCATATGGACAAGCCCTTATTCGCTCTGCAAAAACACCTACCTTCCACTGCTGCACTGGGCTGGCTCTTGATTTCTTGCTTGATGCAACACCCGTGTATATTACAAGGAGCTTCCATGCCTCCTGCTCTGGAGCCTTCTAGGGTTTATAGGGGAAAGCAGCCTCACATTGGCTCAGGCAGCTCTTGGGATCTCCGCTGAGGCTGCTGCTAATGATCCCTGCTTTGCAAGTGCCCTCAGGAGGGAATTCAATGCTATGGTGCTTGTTAAGACAGTATAAACATCATGGCCATTGACTACTGAGGCCTGGTCTCCACTACAGAGTTAGGCTGACTCAAGGCATCTTACGTCGACCTAACTATGGAAGCATTTACACTTAAATATCACTCATGCTGATGTAACTGCCCCACTACGCTGACTTAATAACCCAACCTACACGAACGGCGTAGAGTCAAGGTTGATGTAGTTAGCGTTAATGTAGCCACTGCGTTTCTTATGTCAAATGTTATTGGCTTTCAGGAGCCTTCCCATGATGCCCCACACTGTCAGTGCAATCGGCGCGACTGCTCCTGGTGAGGTCACAAGGAGCAAAGTGCAGACACGCACGAGCGATGTAATTACTGCGGCGACTGTCTGCTGGTGTAAGTTAGGTCGACTGAATTCTGTAGTGTGGACATGGCCTGAGTTCGAGAAGAATGAGTTCCTTAGGATTTGGCCCACAGCAGTTATTCTTTGCTGACTGTCTGTGCTAGCTTGCCCATTCCGGGGTGAATTAACAGGTGTGTTGTATGTAAGACCTGGGAGGTAATTGTTCTGCTCTGCTCAGCACTGGTGAGGCCTCAGCTGGAGTAGTGTGTCCAGTTCTGGGCACCGCACTTTAAGAGGGATGGGGAAAAATTAGACACAGTCCAGAGGAGAGCAACAAAAATGATAAAGAGGTTTAGAAAACCTGACCTGTGAGGAAAGGTAGAAAGAATTGGGCGTGTTTAGCCTGGAGAAGAGAAGGGTGAGGGGGGACGTGGTAACAGTCTTCAGAGACCTACCAGGTTGTTAGAAAGAGGATGATGATCCACTTGTTCTCCACGTGCCCCGACAGTAGGACAAGAAGGAAACTATAACAAAACATGCAGAGGAGTGGGGAGGAGCACTGTGGAATCACAGAGCAACTGAGTGGCCAGTGGAGAAGCAACTGGATTGAGACTATTCCCAGCTCTGCAACTGGCTTATTGAATGACCATGGGCAAGTCACATCACCGCTGTATGCATCAGTTTCCCATCTGTAAAATGGGGATAATGATGTCAAGCTCTTGGAGAGGTGCTGATGAAAAGCACAATATAAAAACTAGGTCTTTTGATTATTACCGAGTCACAGTAGCGCATCAACTGGAAACCTAGGTGAGAACGACAGTTGTCTAAATGGCCAGTAACTCTCACTAATAAAAATGGCTCCTTCTGTTTTAAAAACTAGGAAATAAAATGTCACAAAAAAAAAACCTTTGTTAATGCAGAGTTAAGGTGCCCAGTGATAACTCGAGCCCGTCCCAAAGGCTGAGTTCAGCAAAACTCTGACTTCTGAGAACCAGGTAATAGAGAGAGAAGATAAATGCCTACACAACCTTAACTCTGCCCTATTTGTGCGATACCTCAAAATACCCACACTACGCATTCCCACTCTATCGTGTCAGTGCTGTGGGTAGGTGCTTCCTGCCATGGCCTATGTTCAAACCCTGATCATACTCCCCCGACAGGATACCACACTTGTAAAGTGTAATGGCCACTTCACACCCTTTTCCAGCCCCTGAGTTGAGGAGAGTATTGTCGCACTGTGGCAGCACAGGCTTTTCAAGATTACCTGGCTCACTCATGCCATCCTGGATGACGGGGGAAGAAGGGCTGTCAGGCTGTCTGGAGTGGCTGAAGAGCACGGGCACCAGCCTCAGGGCAGACTGTTCAGAATCAGGTCACAACCTCCACATTGGCTGTGAGTTCTAGACTTAGATTTCACCAACCAAGTATCAAGTGGGACCTCCTCAACCACTACAACAGCCTTAACATGGAGTCACAGACAGTCCTCTTGGACACTCCGGTCTGTCTTGCCTGCCTTTGTGATAGCTGGCCCCTTCCACCAAAAATCACAATAATATTAAGGGAGCTGACCCCTGGCAGGCACAGACATGGCTTCCCCATGCTAAGGGGAGGTGTCAATGGGTGCCGCACAATCCCAGGCACCGCAAGAAATGTCACAGGGACATATAATAAAATTAAAAGATGGCAAATTCTGAACCAATAAATACCTTTTTCCACGATGTGTGATTAGACTGTAGTCATCAAAGTGGGACTGGACATTTGTATGGCTAACAAGAATAACCAGAGTTATCATAGGCAATGATGATGATTCCTATTACTCTAAGGGTACGTCTACACTACAAGACTATTTCGAATCTACTTAAGTCGAATTTGTGGAATCGACCTTATGAAGTCGAATTTGTGTATCCACACTAAGGACACTAGTTCGACTTTGTGAGTCCACACTAACGGGGCCAGCGTCGACTTTGGAAGCATTGCACTGTGGGAAGCTATCCCACAGTTCCCGCAGTCCCCGCTGCCCATTTGAATTCTGGGATTTCCCCACAATGCATGCTGGGGGGAAAAATGTGTCGAGGGTGGTTTTGGGTAACTGTCGTCATTGAACCGTCAATCACGCCCTCCCTCCATGAAAGCGCCGGCGGGAAATCTGTTCACGCCCTTCTCTGGTCGGTTACAGCGTGGACGCCACAGCACTGCGAGCATGGAGCCCGCTGCGATCATCGCTGCACTTATGGCCGTTGTCAACTCCTCGCACCTTATCGTCCACCTCTTCCACAGTCAGATGCTGAGAAATCGGGCGAGGAGGCTCCGGCAGCGTGGTGAGGAGAGTGGTGCAGACCTCTCACAAAGCATGGTACGCCGTGCAGTGGAGATCATGGTGGCAATGGGTCAAGTTCATGGTGTGGAACAGCGATTCTGGGCCTGGGAAACAAGCACGGACTGGTGGGACCGCATAGTGCTGCAGGTCTGGGATGAAACAGAGTGGCTGCGAAACTTCAGGATGAGTAAGGGCACTTTCCTTGAACTCTGTGACTTGCTGGCCCCTGCCCTGAAGCGCCAGGACACCCGGATGCGAGCAGCCCTGACTGTGCAGAAGCGAGTGGCCATAGCCCTCTGGAAACTTGCAACGCCAGACAGCTACCGGTCAGTAGCGAACCACTTTGGCGTGGGCAAATCTACCGTGGGGGTTGCTGTGATTCAAGTAGCCCACGCAATCGTTGAGCAACTGCTCTCAAAGGTAGTTACTCTAGGAAACGTCCAGGTCGTCAGAGATGGCTTCGGCGTGATGGGATTCCCAAACTGCGGTGGGGCTATAGATGGGACTCACATCCCTATCCTGAGACCAGCCCACCAGGCCAGCCAGTACATTAACCGAAAGGGCTACTTTTCTATGGTGCTGCAAGCACTGGTGGACCATAGGGGACATTTTACCAACATCTACGTCGGGTGGGCGGGCAAGGTTCATGACGCGCGTGTGTTCAGGAACTCTGGTCTGTTTATACGCCTCCAGGCAGGAAGTTTCTTCCCGGACCACAAAATAACGGTTGTGGATGTGCAGATGCCTACAGTGATCCTCGGGGACCCAGCCTACCCGCTAATGCCCTGGCTCATGACGCCCTACACAGGCGCCTTGGACAGTGAAAAGGAACTCTTCAACTACCGGCTGAGCAAGTGCAGAATGGTCGTGGAGTGTGCTTTCGGACGTCTCAAGGGGAGATGGCGGAGCTTACTCACTCGCTCGGACCTCAGCGAAATAAATATCTCCGTTGTTATTGCAGCTTGCTGTGTGCTCCACAATCTCTGTGAGAGCAAGGGGGAGATCTTTATGGCGGGATGGGAGGTTGAGGCAAATCGCCTGGCTGCTGATTACGCTCAGCCAGACACCCGTGCCATTAGAAGATCTCAGCGGGAAGCGCTGTGCATCCGGGAGGCTTTGAAAGCTAGGTTCCTCGGAGAGCAGGGTAACCTATGACTGTCCACTTGATTTACAGAGAAGCTGAACCTGAGCCTGTTTCAGTGACTGTTGACTTCGATCTGCGTTCGAAGATCGCGTTCTCCGGGTTTCCCCCATTCAAACACACGTTTTAAAATAAAGTTAATGGAACACAGATTATTAACAAAGTTTTCTTTAATTATGAATTCCTGTTCTAGGGTTGAAACATGGACTCAGACTGTGGTGGGTACGGTGTGCACAGATGTACAGACCACTTCTACACTAGAGGAATGACAGACTCCTGCTCCTACAGCAGTCTCTGGGGGGAGGACGGTTGCTGGTGGGTGTGCAGGAAGGGGGGTGGGTTTGCAGGAAGGGGTGAGGGGTGCCGTCTTTGGGACGGAGTTTGGATGCAGGCTCTGGGCTGGGGGTTTGGGCGTAGGAAGGGGTGAGGGGTGTGTTGGAAGAGTGAGTATGTGTCCGTAGATGAGGGCTCTTGCTGGGACTCAGGGCATCGGAGAGGGTCATGGCTAGGGTGGAAGGGCATGGTAAGACCAGCCTGCCTTGCCATTTGTGGATGGCAGGCGCTAGGACCCTGGGGCAGCATACACCTCACAGATTGACCCGGGGCAGCATACACCTCCCAGACTGACCCTGGTGCCTAGTGACTGCGGTCTGTGTGTGTCCTGCTGTTGATCCTGCCCCCAAGTCTGTACCCTGGTAATGGAGGCTGTCCTATGCAATTAAAAAACCCCTCCCCCCCCTTTACACAAAGTCTTATGACAAGAAAAACGGGACGGAAACAGTGAATAACAACAAACTACTTTTAATACTCAACTACACAGTGGGGGGATGAAACTTGGATTTGGGACTGGGTGATCCAGGAAGGGAAGCACTTCTCAAAATTTATGGCATCAGAGCTGTGTGGTACATGAGCGCTCAGCTGGGGTGCAGTGACAGTTTGCACGGCCCCTAGCGCCGCTCCTTCTTGTTATTTTGGGTGAGGGGGGGACAGGACTTTGTGGCGGGGGATTGCGGTTGCAGATACAGTGCAGGGGGGCTCTCTCCTCCTGCCTGCGGTCCTGCAGAACATCTACAAGGCGCCGGAGCGTGTCCGTTTGCTCCCTCATTAGCCCATGCAGGGTTTGAGTCGCCTGCTGGTCTTCCTGCCACCACCTGTCCTCCCGTTCGATGTGTGAGCGCTGGTGGTGACATAGGGTCTCCCTCCACCGTCTCTGCTCGGCCGCCTCGGCTCTGGAGCAGGCCATCAGTTCCGAGAACATGTCGTCCCTAGTCTTTTTCTTTCGCCGCCTAATCTGCGCCAGCCTCTGTGAGGGGGATGGCGGGGCAGTTCGTGAAAGAGCCGCAGCTGTGTGATGGGAAAAAGGAAGTGTTTTCCTTGAAAAGATACATGTTTGCGAACACTGAACACAGTCTATTCAGTTTCTGTGAACAAGACCATACAGGGCACCTAGTCTCACGAGCTCTCAGGACAAGTTCGAGCTTTCAGAATACGCTTTCAGTGGCTGCGGTCTTGCACCGGAGATCGGACAAGCAGGGCGGTACAGCTGAATCCGTTTATCTACCAGGCCTGGTAAGCCCTAGACTATAGGCTGCTCAACAGTTAATGGATAGCTGTGCCCTCCCGCAGAAGGCAATCAGGAAAGCAGAAAGTCTGACCCCGTTCCAGCCCCTCGCGGCTGTGCCCGGGAAAGATCACTGTATGCTTTTCCTGTGCGGCCTCCAGCACGTGGCTGTTAAACGAAGGTCTTTGCTATGCAAAGTAAAACTCAAGCATTCACAGTAGTAACAGTACACTAATTGCCCTACTTAGATGCAGCAGTCGCTGAACGACATTACCCTGAGGCGGGTCACTCGGGCAGAGAGAGAGAGGATGCTGAGAGACTCCCTGCACAGACCAGGACCGTATGCAGCCATGCTGGTCAAGGCAATGATTCCTTTCTACTTGAGGATGGCCTGGCGCGGAAGAGTGTGCTTCAACAGAGCACCACATAAGGCACCTCTCCCCAGGAACCTCCTGCGGAGGCTTTTTGAGTACCTGTATGATAGCTTCATGGAACTGTCCCAAGAGGATTTCTGTTCAATCCCTATATGTGTGGACCTTCTTTTTATATAGT
Organism: Mauremys reevesii; assembly: GCF_016161935.1. Taxonomy (NCBI): domain Eukaryota; kingdom Metazoa; phylum Chordata; order Testudines; family Geoemydidae; genus Mauremys; species Mauremys reevesii. Next base: position 12,940,580 of record NC_052637.1, on the reverse strand, counting down.
TTTATATGGACAACTTTTTAGCTAGTTTTTATATAGTATATATTCCTGTTGTTTAATAAAGAAATGTTTCCATGTTTATAACACTTACTGACTGATCCTTCCCCTGATTCTGAGTCCATGTTAACGGCCGGGGAGGGTTGGTAGGGGATCTCTGTGAGGGTGATGAAGAGATCCTGGCTGTCGGGGAAAGCGGTATTGTAAGCGCTGTCGCCTGCGCCGTCAACCACAAACCCTTCCTCATCTTCCCCATCGGCGAACAACGCCGAGGAACTGCCCGTCGACACTATGCCATCCTCAGAGTCCACGGTCACTGGTGGGGCAGTGGTGGCAGACCCACCTAGAATGGCATGCAGTGCCTCGTAGAAGCGGCATGTCTGGGGCTGGGCTCCGGAGCGTCCGTTTGCCGCTCTGACTTTTTGGTAGCCTTGTCTCAGGTCCTTGATTTTCACGCGGCACTGCGTTGTATCCCGGCTGTATCCTCTGAGTGCCATGGCTTTGGAGACCTTCTCGTAGGTCTTTGCATTCCGTTTGTTGGAGCGCAGCTCAGCCTGAACTCATCGCCCCACACAGCGATCAGATCCAGGACTTCCCGGTCTGTCCATGCTGGGGACCTCTTTCTACTCTGGGATTGCATGGACTCCTCTGCTGGAGAGCTCTGCATCGTTGCAGGTGCTGCTGAGCTCGCCCCGATGTCCAACCAGGAATTGAGATTCAAACTGGCCAGACAGGAAAAGGAATTCAAATTTTCCCGGGTCGTTTCCTGTGTGTCTGGTCAGAGAATCCAAGCTTGGACTGCTGTCCAGAGCGTCAACAGAGTGGTGCAGTGTGGGATAGCTCCCGGAGCTAGTAAGTTCGATTTGCATCCACACCTAGCCTAATTCGACATAGCCATGTCGAATTTAGCGCTACTCCACTCGTCGGGGTGGAGTACCGAATTCGAACTAAAGAGCCCTCTAGGTCGAATTAAATGGCTTCCTGGTGTGGACGGGTGCACTGCTAAACGCTGCTAAATTCGAATTAAAGTCCTAGTGTAAACCAGGCCTAAGCAGCAAGTTGGGTTGTTTTTCTCTAGGGACCAGACAGAGACGCAAACACTCAGGCCTGGTCTACACTAGGAGTTTATGTCAAATTTAGCAGCGTTAATTCGATTTAACCGTGCAACCGTCCACACCAGGAAGCTAATTAGTTCGACCTAGAGGGCTCTTTAGTTCGAATTCGGTACTCCACCCCGACGAGGGGAGTAGTGCTAAATTCGACATGGCTATGTCGAGTTAGCCTATGTGTGGACGGAAATCGACCTTAGTAGCTCCGGGAGCTATCCAACAGTGCACCACTGTGTTGACGCTCTGGACAGCAGTCCGAGCTCAGATGTTCTGATCAGCCATACAGGAAAAGCCCCGGGAAAATTTGAATTCCTTTTCCTGTCTGGCCAGTTTGAATCTCAGTTCCTGGTTGGACATCGGGGCGAGCTCAGCAGCACCAGCAACGATGCAGAGCTCTCCAGCAGAGGGGTCCATGCAATCTCAGAGTAGAAAGAGGGCCCCAGCATGGACTTACTGGGAAGTCTTGGATCTGATCGCTGTGTGGGGCGATCAGTCTGTGCTTTCGGAGCTGCGCTCCAACAAACGTAATGCCAAGACCTACGAGAAGGTCTCCAAAGCCATGGCACTCAGAGGATACAGCCAGGATGCAACGCAGTGCCGCGTGAAAATCAAGGACCTGAGACAAGGCTACCAAAAAATCAAAGCGGCAAATGGACGCTCCGGATCCCAGCCCCAGACATGCCGCTTCTACGAGGCACTGCATGCCATTCTCGGTGGGTCTGCCACCACTGCCCCACCAGTGACCGTGGACTCTGAGGATGGGATAGTGTCGACGGGCAGTTTCTCGGCGATGTTCGCGGATGGGGAAGATGAGGAAGGGTTTGTGGAGGACGAGGCAGGCGACAGCGCTTACAGTACTGATTTCCCCGACAGCCAGGATCTCTTCATCACCCTAACAGAGATCCCCTACCAACCCTCCCCGGCCGTTAACCCGGACTCTGAATCAGGGGAAGGATCAGTCGGTAAATGCTATAAACATGTAAACATTTATTTTTTTAAAAACAGGAATAAAAACTATATGAAAAGAAGGTCAATGCATATGGGGATAGAACAGAAATCCTCTTGGGAGAGTTCCACGAAGCTCTCGTAGAGGTACTCGAAAAGCCTCCGCAGGAGGTTCCTGGGGAGAGCTGCCTTATTGGGTGCTCCGTGGAAGCACACTCTTCCGCGCCAGGCTATCCTCAGGTACTGTGGGAGCATTGCCTCCACGAGCATGGCAGCATAGGGCCCTGGTTTGTGCAGGGTTTCACGCAGCATGCGCTCTCTGTCTGTCTTAGTGACCCGCCTCAGGGTGATCTCGCTCAGCGACTGCTGCATCTAATTAGGGGAATTAGTGTAATGTTACTATTGGGAATGCTTCCCTTTTCCTTTGCATAACAATAAGCGTCATTTAACAGCCACGTGGTGGAGGCTGCAGAGGGGAAGCATACAGGGATCTTTCCCGGGGACAGCCGCGAGGGGGTGGAACAGGGTCAGAGTTTATGCTTTCCGGATTGCCTGCAGCAGGAGGGCACTGCTATACATTAACTTTTAAGCAGCCTAAAGTTTACGGCTTACCAGGCCTGCTACATGGCTTACCATGGCTGCTACACGGATTCTGCTGTCCTGCCCCGCTTGTCTGATCTCCAGTGCAAGACCCCAGGCAATGAAAGCGAATGCCGAAAATTCGAACTTGTCCTGAGAGCGCATGAGATAGGTGCCGTGTATGGTCTTGTTCACAGAAACAGACTAGACTGTGTTCAGTGTTCGCAAACATGTATCTTTGCAAGGAAATCACTTCCTTTTTCCCATCACACAGCTGCGGCTGTTTCCCGAACTGCCCCGGCATCCCCCTCACAGAGGCTGGCGCACATTAGGCGGCGAAAGAAAAAGACTCGGGACGAGATGTTCGCTGAACTGATGGCCTGCTCCAGAGCCGAGGCGGCCCAGCAGAGCCAGTGGAGGGAGACCCTCTCCCAGTACCAGCGCTCACACATCGAACGGGAGGACAGGTGGCGGAAGGAAGACCAGCAGGCGACTCAAACGCTGCTTGGACTAATGAGGGAGCAAACGGACACACTCCGGCGCCTTGTGGATGTTCTGCAGGACCGCAGGCAGGAGGAGAGAGCCCCCCTGTACTGTATCTGCAACCGCCCTCCCCCGCCACAAAGTCCTGTCCCCCCCTCACCCAAAATAACAAGAAGGAGGGGCGCTAGGGGCCGTGAAAACTGTCACTCCACCCCAGCAGAGCGCTCATGTACCAAACAGCTCTCATTCCCTAAATTTTGAGAAGTGCTTCCCTTCCTGGCTCACCCAATCCCAAATCCCAGTTTCATCCCCCAACTGTGTAGTTGAATATTAAAAATAGTTTGCTGTTAATTACTGTTTCCATCATGTTTCTTTTCAGAAGACTTTGTGTGAAGGGAGGGAGGGGTTTGTTAATTGCATAGGACAGCCACCATTACCAGGGTACAGACATGGGGGCAGGATCAACAGCAGGTCACACACAGAGTGCAGTCACTAGGCACCCGGTCACTCTGGGAGGTGTCTGCTGCCCCAGGTCAGTCTGGGAGGTGTATGCTGCCCCAGGGTCCTAGCGCCTGCCATCCACAAATGGCAAGGCAGGCTGCCCTTACCATGCCCTTCCACCCTAGCCATGAGCCTCTCCGATGCCCTGAGCCCCAGCCAGAGCCCTCATCCCCCTACACCTACTCACCCTTCCCACACACCCCTCACCCCTTCCTGCAAACCCACCCCTTCCTGCACACCCTCCTGTAACCGTCCTCCCCCCAGAGACCACTGTAGGAGCAGGAGCCTGTCATTCCTCGAGTGTAGAAGCGGTCTGTACATCACTGCACACCGTACCCACCACAGTCTGCGTCCCTGTTTGAACCCTTTAACGCAAATTCATTAGTAAAGAAAACTTTGTTAATTAACAATGTTCCACTAACTTTATTTTTAAACGTCTGTTGGAAGGGGGGAAACCTGGTGAACGGGGTATGTAACCGCAGAAAAAAGTCAACAGTAACTGAAACAGGGGCAGGTTCAGCTTCTCTGTAAAGAAACCTGCTCTCTGAGGAACCTAGCTTTCAAAGCCTCCCGGATGCACGGGTGTCTGGCTGAGCGTAATCAGCAGCCAGGCGATTTGCCTCAACCTCCCATCCCGCCATAAAGGTCTCCCCCTTGCTCTCACAGAGATTGTGGAGCACACAGCAAGCTGCAATAACAATGGGGATATTGGTTTCGCTGAGATCCGAGCTAGTCAGTAAGCTCCTCCATCTCCCCTTGAGACGTCCGAAAGCACACTCCACCACCATTCTGCACTTGCTCAGCCGGTAGTTGAAGAGTTCTTTGTCACTGTCCAGGGCGCCTGTATAGGGCTTCATGAGCCAGGGCATTAGCGGTTAGGCTGGGTCCCCGAGGTTCACTGTAGGCATCTCCACATCCCCAACAGTTATTTTGTGGTCCGGGAAGAAACTACCTTCCTGCAGGCGTCTAAACAGACAAGAGTTCCTGAAAACAAGCGCGTCATGAACCTTGCCCGGACACCCGACGTAGATGTTGGTAAAACGTCCAATATGGTCCACCAGTGCTTGCAGCACCATTGAAAAGCAGCCCTTTCTGTTAATATACTGGCTGGCCTGGTGGGCTGGTCCCAGGATAGGGATGTGAGTCCCATCTATAGCCCCACCACAATTTGGGAATCCCATCGCGGCGAAGCCATCTATGACGACCTGGACGTTTCCCAGGGTCACTACCTTTGTGAGCAGTAGGTCAACGATTGTGTTGGCTACTTGCATCACAGCAACCCCCACGGTAGATTTGCCCATGCCAAAGTGGTTTGCTACTGACCGGTAGCTGTCTGGCGTTGCAAGTTTCCAGAGGGCTATGGCCACTCGCTTCTGCACACTCAGGGCTGCTCGCATCCGGGTGTCCTGGCGCTTCAGGGCAGGGGACAGCAAGTCACACAGTTCAAGGAAAGTGCCCTTACGCATCCTGAAGTTTCGCAGCCACTGTGATTCATCCCAGACCTGCAGCACTATGTGGTCCCACCAGTCCGTGCTTGTTTCCCGGGCCCAGAATCGCCGTTCCACAGCATGAACTTGACCCATTGCCATCATGATCTCCGCGGCGCGGGATCCCGTGCTTTGTGAGAGGTCTGTGCCACTCTGACACTTCATGTCCTCACCGTGCTGCCGGAGCCTCCTCGCCCGATTTCTCAGCAGCTGACTGTGGAAGAGGTGGACGATAAGGTGCGAGGGGTTGACAATGGCCATAAGTGCAGCGATGATCACAGCGGGCTCCATGCTCGCAGTGCTGTGGCGTCCGCGCTGTCACTGACCAGAAAAGTGCGCGAACAGATTGCCCGCCGGCGCTTTCAGGGAGGGAGGGCGGGAGTGACGGTTGAATGACGACAGTTACCCAAAACCACCCTTGACACATTTTTCCCCAGCAGGCATTGGGGGCTCTACCCAGCATTCCAATGGGAAGCGGGGACTGCGGGAACTGTGGGATAGCTGGCCAGAATGCACCGCTTCCAATGTCGACGCTTGCCCCGTTAGTGTGGACTCACAAAGTCGAATTAGTGTCCTTAGTGTGGATACACAAATTCGACTTCATAAGGTCGAATCCACAAATTCGATCTAAGTTAAATCGAACTACTCTTGTAGTGTAGACATACCCTCAGACACTCTCAGCTATTCTGCTGCAAGAATAAGACAACCCTGAGTAGATGCTGAGGGCATTAGGGTTCAAACCTTCCCAAACACAATGTCTATCTCCATGCCAGGGAGAGACTGCATATTGTTATTTGTTTTTGACCCGAGTGGCTAGTCATAGTTTGGAGCCGTGGGGATGTCCCAGTTGGAAGTAGACATTGATGGAGTCTGATAAGTCTCGTTAGCCACCTCGTTTGACCCAAAAGCTTCCCTTTTCCAGGCTCACACTGGGCTACTGTTTGCCTTCCTTGCTTTTTTCCCTCTGGCTCCCTATCTCTCTTCTGTGTGTTCTCTCTCCTCTCTCTTCTCTCACACACCAACCCATGCTTAGCCAAACCCTTCTGCCCACTCAGTCCAAATTCCTGGGCAGGTTCACACATCGTTTTTCTTAGGTGGGGGCTTCTGATTAACTCATCCTGACAGTTATGTGAATAGAAGGGGGTGTCCACACATCAGTTAGAATAAGTTTTTTAACTCAACCATAAGAAGGTTTGGTCCAGGTCATAATGACATCCTTCACCTCAGGGGAGGCTCAGGCTAGTCACCCAGTCTTGGCCCCACCCTACAACGTCCACACAGCTATTTTTAGCATGCTAGCACAAGCCCTGCTAGCACGAGTCTGCCTACCCAGGCTGAAAGGCTCACCTTCAGCTGCTGTGTAGACGACCTTCAATGGCGCAGCTACTGTCAATGCCTTCAGTTAGTTCATTTGTATTCATTAGGATCAGAGATGTAAGGATTAAAGGACTATTCAATGGGTAGAATTTTCAAAAGCACCAAAGTGACTTCAGAGCCTGAGTTCCCCTTTCAGAAGGACCTAAGAACGAGGGAATCTCTGTCTCATAGAAAGTCAATGAGATTTATGCTTCTAAGACAGCTAGACACTTTTGGAAATTTTACCCAATGTGATTCAGGGTGAAAGGAGCTGGCATGTGTCATGATTAGCATTTCCTCCATGCCTACCTGCTGCTTTTTTGTTTGACATTGATTTTGTTGTTGTTGTTGCTGTAGCAAAGAGGTTGTGTCAACAGAAACCATTCACATCATTTATTTTATTTTGATAGACACTACTCTGTATAGGATCTGATGCACTGGGTTTTAGGGAATGTGTACACTGCAATGTAAGCCCAAACTCACACTCAGGCTTGAGGATTTCAATCTGACAAACACACATTCAACCACCATTCTACACCTATTGAGAAGATAATTAAGCCTTCTTTTGCCATGGCCTCTGATCAGGATACTGTTTCATATGCCCAGGCAAAAGGGGGTACATGGGATCCCCTAGAATAACCATGGAAACAGTAATTCCATTTATGACATTATCATTTGGAATAGTGTTCCGGCCTGTCCATGAAGGTAGATGGCTGTCTGATGGAAAACCTTGGAATCAGGAACTTTTCCAGGGCAGCCCACGTTGGCGTCCATAACTTTGCCTCTGTGGTCCCCAATGGCCTGCATACCCATGGAGTAGTACTTCTGCATTGTCTGTACTCTGGCTCCTTGTGTACATACAATCATGGCCTCAGTGCAAGTTCTGGTCAACCCAGGTCTGCATGACGATGGGGTCCCACCAGTCTGTGCTTGTGGCCCTGCTGCAGAAGCACCTGTCTACACAAGGGGCATCAGAGGCTCTCCCAAGACCCATGAGCAGCATCAGCCAGTTTGAGTCTGCCAGGTCTGTATCACCCTCCTCCTCCTCCAACAGGTGCCTTCTTCTGAAGGTCAGAAAATGCCCCCGAAATGTCAGGGAAGCTCTGCCCATTTCCTGAAACAGGAGTGAAAGCACAAGCAAGACAAGTGCTTCAAACGCTGACTGTGACGGGTTATATCAAAGAAACCGTTCTTGGAGCTGCGACCTGAGTGCCCAGACTACTCCTACCCCTGCTTTCCCTGACAGCTCAGGACTCCAGCATCTGTCTTACTGAGCCAGACATTCCCATCTGTTCCAACAAAGACCCAGGGTCTGAATTACTTGCCCCAAAGCTGCAGGTTTACCTGAAAGCAGCTAACAGAAGTGGGCTTTTCTTTAGCACTCAGATGCCCAACTCTCAGTGGTGTCTAAACCCAAATAAATCAGTTTAACTCTGTATAAAGATTATGCAGGGTAACTCATACATTGTTAGCCCACTATAACACTGATAGAGAGATATGCACAGTTATTTTCTCCCCCAGGTATTAATACATACTCTGAGTTAATTAATAAGTAAAAAGTGGTTTTATTCAATACAGAAAGTAGGATTTAAGTGGTTCCAAGTAGTAACAGACAGAACAAAGTAAGTCACCAAGCAAAATAAAATAAAACGTGCAAATCTATGTCTAATCCATCTGAATCCAGATAAGATCCTCACCAATTCCAGAATGCTCCCTTTTACAGACTAATCTCATTCTAGGCAGCAGCAAGTATCAGCTTTAGCCACGGATGGGAATGTCATCAACCCAAAAAGTAGCATCTCCTCACATTCCACAAAGCAGTTCCCATTGGTGTGAGCTTGGGCCCTACTAGATGTAAACTTTCTTGCTCATTAAGCCAGATGGATTCCTTCACAGATCAGTGACTCCATCTGAATTCATTTGAGCAACATATATTAACGGATGACATTTCTCAGGGCCTCCTTCACCTCTTTGTTTTGCAGGCTGTAGATGAGGGGGTTGAGCATGGGAGTCAGGACTGTGTAGAAGACAGAGAACACTTTGTTCAGGGCTTTCAGTGTATTGGTTTTTGGTAGCAGATACACAGTCATTAGGGTCCCATAGAAAACTGTAATCACAATGAGGTGAGAGGAGCAGGTGGAAAAGGCCTTTTGCCTCCCGGTAGTGGAAGGGATTCTCAGGATAGTAGCAATGATACAAATATAGGATGTCACAGTTAATAGAAATGGGCAAGGTGAGTCTAGGGTGGCGAGTATGAAACTAACCAGTGTGATCATGCTGGTGTCACTGCAGGAGAGCTGTAGCATTGGAGAATAATCACAAAAGAAATGGTCAATTTCATTGGGGCCACAGAATGTTAATTGTGACATAAAACACATCATTATTACACATATTAGAAACCCACTTATCCAAGACCCCGCTGCTAGCTGGAGGCACAACCTGCCATTCATCAGGGCTGCATAACGCAGGGGTTTACATATCGCTAAATACCGATCATAAGACATCGCTGCTAGGAGATAACATTCTGTAGCTGCCAGAGAAACAAAGCAATAAAACTGTGCAAAACAGCCACTGACAGAAATGGTTCTATCTCCAGTCAGGAGACTGGCCAGTAACCTGGGCAGGATTGTGGAGGTGTAGCAAGTCTCCAGGCAGGACAAGTTCCCTAGGAAGAACTACATGGGAGTGTGAAGGTGCTGATCAGTGACAACTAGCGCAATGATGAGGATGTTCCCAGATATGGTCACAATGTAGATCACCAGGAAAACCAGGAAGGGAAGCAGCTGCAGTACAGGGAGATTCCCGAATCCCAGGAGGATGAATTCTTTCATGATCGTTCGATTTTCCTCTTCTGCTTTCTCTATGAGGTGCATCTAGGTACAAAGAAAAATACTAAAACTCAGAGGTGGGACTTTGAAAAGGACAAACATCCTGTCGGCTTAAGCAAGTGCAGAAGGACACATATCCAGAGACATTTATGAACCCGAATTTGCAGCTAGGTGCCTAGTGGGATTTTCAAAATACTTAGGCAAGCAATGTGCCTCAAGACCAGATTTATAAAGCTATTTAGGTGCTGCAGCACACAGCATCACAATGCCTAAGCCTAAATCTCATTTTCCCAGATTTACGCAAAGAGGACTCTACAGTCTATTGACAGCCAATGGGATTTAGCCTCCTCCATGCCTAAATCCCTTTTGAAATCAATTGGGATTTGTTGCAACACAGAGCTCAGCAACCTTTAAATAGCTTTAAAAATCTGGTCCTGACGGCTTTGCTGAATCAGGAACTTAATTCAAGGTATGCAGAGCCAGAAAGGATCTGCTGTTCCTCAAAGGATGCTAGCCACTGGCAAGTTTTAGCCCATACTAAAAATGGTCAGCGGCGGTAAGAGAGAGTAAAGGAATGGCTTTAACAAGAACGATCTCACAGCCTTTCCTCACATGAATAAATCCATGAGGTCTAATTCTGATCTCCCAAACTGTTTTTTTGCAGTATTGAGATCCTCCCATTTTACAGCTGCCAGGGTGAGCTCAGAACCAGGAACTGTAAATTCTGAGTAGACAGACAGACATATAGAACCTTTTTAGTTCAGTTGTTTTCCTAGTAGTACACAGCATGGTCTAAGGTCCTTAATCAGCCTTCACTTAGGGTACGTCAACACTACGGGATTATTCCAAATTTACATAAACTGGTTTTGCAAAACAGATTGTATAAAATCGAGTGCGCGCGGCCACACTAAACACATTAAATCGGTGGTGTGCGTCCATGGTCCGAGGCTAGCGTCGATTTCTGGAGCGTTGCACTGTGGGTAGCTATCCCGTAGCTATCCCATAGTTCCCGCAGCCTCCCCCGCCCCTTGGCATTTCCGGGTTGAGATCCCAGTGCCTGATGGGGCAAAAATCATTGTCGCGGGTGGTTCTGGGTACAGCCTCACCCCTCCCTCCCTGAAAGCAGCAGACAACCGTTTCGCGCCTTTTTTGCTTGCTGAACTGTGCAGACGCCATAGCACAGCAAGCATGGACCCTGCTCAGCTCAATACCGCAATCGTGGATGTTTTAAACACCTCGCGCACTCTCGTGCAGTATATGGTGAACCAGGACCTTCAAACTGAGGCGAGGAGGAGGCGGATACGGCAGCGCGGCAATGACAGTGATGAGGACGTAGACACAGAATTCTCTCAAACCGCGGGCCCCGGAGCGTTGCAGATCCTGATGGTAATGGGGCAGATTCTATCCATTGAACGCCGATTTTGGGCCCGGGAAACAAGCACTGACTGGTGGGACCGCATTGTGTTGCAGGTGTGGGACGATTCCCAGTGGCTGCAAAACTTTCGCATGCGTAAGGGCACTTTCATGGAACTTTGTGACTTGCTTGCCCCTGCCCTGAAACGCCAGAATACCAAGATGAGAGCAGCCCTCACAGTAGAGAAGCGAGTGGCGATAGCCCTGTGGAAGCTTGCAACGCCAGACAGCTACCGGTCAGTCGGGAATCAATTTGGAGTTGGAAAATCTACTGTGGGGGCTGCTGTGATGCAAGTAGCCAAAGCAATCACTAAGCTGCTGCTACGAAAGGTTGTGACTCTGGGAAACGTGCAGGCCATAGTGGATGGCTTTGCTGCACTGGGATTCCCTAACTGTGGTGGGGCGATAGATGGAACCCATATCCCTATCTTGGCACCGCAGCGCCAGGGCACCCAGTACGTAAACCGGAAGGGGTACTTTTCAGTGGTGCTGCAAGCACTGGTGGATCACAAGGGACGTTTCACCAACATCCATGTGGGATGGCCAGGGAGGGTTCATGACGCTCGCGTATTCAGAAGCACTGCTCTGTTTAAACGGCTGCAGCAAGGGAATTACTTCCCAGACCAGAAAATAACAGTTGGGGATGTTGAAATGCCTGTCGTTATCCTGGGGGACCCAGCCTACCCCTTGATGCCATGGCTCATGAAGCCATACACAGGCAGCCTGGACAGTGGTCAGGATCTGTTCAATCCAGGCTGAGCAAGTGCAGAATGGTGGTGGAATGTGCATTTGGCCATTTAAAGGCACGCTGGCGGACATTACTGACTCACTCAGACCTCAGCCAAACCAATGTCACCTATGTTATTGCTGCTTGCTGTATTCTCCACAATCTCTGTGAGAGTAAGGGGGAGACCTTTATGGCAGGGTGGGAGGCTGAGGCAAATCACCTGGCCGCTGATTACGCGCAGCCAGACACCAGGGAGATTAGAAGAGCACACCAGGAAGCGGTGCGCATCAGAGAAGCTTTGAAAACTAGCTTCATCAATGGCCAGGGTACAATGTGACTACTGTGTTTGTTGATGAACACCCAACCCCCTTGATTGACTCATTCCCTGTAAGCAACTCACCCTCCCCCTTCGAGTACAGCTTACTTATGCAAATAAAGTCACTCTCGTTTAAAAATCATGAATTCTTTATTAATTCACTATAAAAAAGAGGGAGAGAAGTAAGGGTGTGGTTTGGGAGGAGGATAGGAAGGATGGAGAAGGCCATTAAAAAAATTTCACATTAACGACAGCCTTCTGGTTGGGCTGTCCACGGGGGTGGAGTGGGCGGGTGCACAGAGCCTCCCCCCACGCGTTCTTACACGTCTGGGTGAGGAGGATATGGAACATGGTGAGGGTTGAGGGTGGTTATACAGGGGCTGCAGCGGCACTCTGTGATCCTGCTGCCGTTCCTGAAGCTCCACCAGACGCCGGAGCATGTCAGTTTGATCACGCAGCAGCCCCAGAGTTGCATCCCGCCACCGCTGATCTTCCTGCCGCCACCTCTGATTTTCCTGCCAGTCTTCCTGCCGCCACCTCTCATCTCGGGTGTCTCTCCTGTCCTCACGTTCACTAGCATCTTTCCTGTAATTTGATACCACGTCCTTCCACTCATTCAGATGAGCTCTTTCATTGCGTGTAACTTCCATAATATCCGAGAACATTTCATCTCTCGTCTTCTTTTTCCTCCGCCTTATCTGTGCTAGCCTTTGGGATGGAGGAGGGACGCTTGAAATATTTGCAGCTGCATGAGGGAGAGAAATATTTAAAAAGATACATTTTACAGAACAATGGTTATACTCTTTCACAGTGAACAGCACTATTCACCTTACATAGCACATGTGATTTCCCTACAAGGTCGCATTTTTCATCTTAATAGTGAGTGCCTGCAGCTCTGGAGTTACAGATCTCACAGACACAGGTCCAGGCATCAGAATTCAACTTGCATGCGGCCATGGTAAGCCACTGTCTTTCGGCTTCTGCAGTGATTTACCCCTCCCCCCAATGCATGGCTAATACCACACTAGCTCCCTGCTAATCAACACCCTTCCCACCCCCCCACCCACTGCATGGCTGGTAGCTTGGGGAAGATCGCCGGTGACCAAACACAAAAAAGATCATCGGCATTTCACTCCTCCCCTCCCCCCGCTTGGCTACGTGCAGGAAAGGTTTTTTTTTAAGCTGCTGCAGTCCACGAACCCAGTAGGAAAATGGCCATCCCCCTTACTTAAATTCCTGATTTTTAACCAGGTTATCCTGAACGATATCACTTTGCTGAGGATCACACAGCGAGATAAAGAACGGATGCTTCTTGAATGCCAGCAATCACCGGGACCATACGCTGCTATGCTTTGCCATGCTATGATACCTGATTACTTGCACCATGCATGGCTTGGTAATGTGTCCTACCATGGTGGGCGGAACAAGGCTGCCTTGCCCAGAAACCTTCTGCAAAGGCTTCTGGAGTACCTACAGGAGCGCTTCATCGAGATGTCCCTGGAGGATTTCCTCTCAATCCCCGGACATGTTAACAAACTTTTCTAAGTAACTATACTGTCTGCGAATGCATCCCAAGTCCTCAGGGCAAATCAATCATTAAAAAACGTTTGCTTAAAAAACAATGTTTGCTATTTGCAAAGGTACACTCACCAGAGGTCCCCTCCATGGCGTCATTGTCTGGGATAGTTGCTTGGGAGGGCTGGGAGGAGGGTAATTCCGTCAGGGTCAGAAAAATCTCCTGGCTGCTGGGGCTCACGGAGTGCTGTGTGCTCTCTGCTAGGTCGTCCTCCTCTTCTTCATCTTCATCTTCCCCGTCTGCATAATCCTCAGACATGGCAGAGATTACAACCCCCACCTCGGAATCCATGGTCAGTGGTGGGGTAGTTGTGGCGCAGCCCCCTAAAATTGCATGCAGCTCAGCATAGAAGCGGCATGTTTTTCGACCTGCCCCGGACCTTCCGTTTGATTCTTTGGTTTTCTGGTAGGCTTCTCTGAGCGCCTTAACTTTCACTCTGCACTGCACTGAGTCCCTGCTGTGGCCTTTATCCGTCATAGCCTTAGAAATTCTTTCAAATACTTTTTCATTTAGTCTTTTGGAACGCATTTCTGTTAGCACTGAATCCTCTCCGCATATAGCGATCAGATCCAGTACCTCCCGTGCAGTCCATGCTGGAGCTCTTTTTCGATTCTCAGGAGACAGCATTGTTACCTGTGCAGATGAGCTGTGCGTGGTCACCTGTGCTGATGAGCTCTCCACGCTGGGGAAGCAGGAAATGAATTTCAAAAGTTCGCGGGGCTTTTCCTGTCTACCTGGCCAGTGCATCCGAGTTCAAAATGCTGTCCAGAGCGGTCAGCGGTGCACTGTGGGATACCGCCCGGAGGCCAATACCGTCAATTTGCGGCCACACTAACCCTATTCCGATATGTTAATCCCGATATTAGCGCTACTCCTCTCGTCGGGGAGGAGTCCAGAAACCGATTTAAAGAGCCATTAAAATCGATATAAGGTGCCTCCTAGTGTGGACGGGTGTGGCGTTAAATCGGTTTTACGCTCCTAAAACCGGTTTAAACGCCTAGTGTAGACCAGGCTTTAGTGACTATTCCCAAATACCCAGAACAATGGAAGTTTGTTGGTTACAGACCAAGCAAAATTATAGTATCTGAGCACCTTACAGTCCTTAATGTATTTATCCTCACAGTGAGATAGGAAAAGGTTTCTGTGCCCATTGTACAGACGGAGAACTGAGGCCCAGAGGGTCAGTTTGATAAGGTACTTAGTGCCTAAAAATGCAGCTCAGTGCCCAGTGGGATTTTACAAAGTCCTTCATCAGGCCCAGTGCCTCACTCCCATTCAAGCCAAAGGATATTAGATGCCTAACCTGTTTAGATGCTTGTCAGCATTCCATTTGGTGCCTATCTGGATTATTTGGTGCCTCAACACCTTTAAAATCTGGCCTAAGCAATTCCCCCAAAGAGCCCCAGGGAGCCTGCTGGAGAACAGAGAATTGACCCCACGTGTCCAACATCCCAGGTTAGCCCCCTACCCAAATCTATCCAGAGCTATAGCTTGCCACGTTGTTCAGTTTCCTGAATTACTCAATGATCACTAGTGAGTTCCAGGAGACAAATACACATTGTGTAAAAAGAAAATTGTTTCATGTCTGAGTGCTAAAGGTGTTGTCTGTTAAGTTGATTGGGTCACTTTTGATTTGTAGGTGCACCTGATGGAGTTTCTCTGTCCCATTCATTAGTCCCTAACCTCTCAAATGTCCTACCTTGTTCGTCTCCTCTTTAAATGAAACTCCCTGAGTCTTTTCTGAGGCTGGGATATTCAAAGGGACCTAAAGAAATTAGACGCTGTTGAAAAATTAAGGGGAGTTGGTCACTAGACTCCCCTGAAATTCTCAGCCCTATTAAACTCTGCCCATCCATGCATCTGCTTCTCTTCTCACCCTCTGCTCCGTTCCCAGCCCCATGCAGTAAATGGGAAAAGAAGAGACGCTCTCTCCTCTCTTCCCCCAGCTCTGAGACAGCAGGTGCAGCTCAGGAGCCTGCATGTCAGCACCAGCAGAGCAGGGCCTGAGCATGCTCTCCTCATGTTAATGCCTGAGACACTGAGCCTCATGGAAGCTCTGCCCATTGCCTGAAACAGGAGTGAAAGCACAAGCAAGACGAGTGCTTTAAATGCTGACTGTGACAGGTTGGATCACAGAAAACCTTCTGGGAGCTGCAACCTGAGTGTCCAGACTACTTCTACCTCTGCTTTCCCTGACAGCTCAGGGCTCCAGCATCTGTCTTGCTGAGCCAGACATTCCCGTCTGCTCCAACAAAGACCTAGGGTCTGAATTACTTGCCCCAAAGCTGCAGGTTTACCTGAAAGCAGATAACAGAAGTGGGCTTGTCTTTAGCACTCAGATGCCCGACTCCCAATGGGGTCTAATCCCAAATAAATCCATTTTACCCTGTATAAACTTTATGCAGGGTAAACTCATACGTTGTTCACCCTTTATAACACTGATAGAGAGAGATGCACATTTGTTTTCTCCCCCAGGTATTAATACATAATCTGAGTTAATTAATTAGTAAAAAGTGATTTTATTAAATACAGAAAGTAGGATTTAAGTGGTTCCAAGTAGTAACAGACAGAACAAAGTAAGTCATCAAGCAAAATAAAATAAAATGCGCCAATCTATGTCTAATCAAACTGAATACAGATAAGATCCTCACCAGTTCCAGAATGCTCCCTTTTACAGACTAATCTCCTTTTAGCCTGGGTCCAGCAATTACTCACACCCCTGCAGTCACTGGCCTTTGTTCCTGTTTATTTCAAGTATCCTGAGGGGTGGAGAGGCTCTCTTGTTAGCCAGCCGAAGACCTGGCACAGGCTGGTTTGACTTAGATCTGCATAGTGCAGCCTAGATGCGTGAGCACTGTTGTGAGGCCTGGGTCTAGAAGTTCTAAACCTAGTGTTAATATTCAGTGTGGACCCTCAAGCCTAGGTTTACACTCACTGAGCCTACGGGTTCAAGTCCCACACACCCTAGGCTTACATTGCAGTATAGGCACACGCTTACACCCCTTCTACCCATTGCAAGATGACACACAGTACAACAAATGGGAAGACCAGTACAATCTTTCCAGATATAAAGTTATGGAGCTTTTGGGAATCCAGGACGTCAAGGAGAGAGAAAATATTTGAACCAGCTAATTCTGCCCACAGTGATCTGAGGCCAGTGCTAAGTAGAATGTGGCATTCACACAATTCAGAGAGAGCAGAGAAATAGATGAAACACGTATCTGAAATCTCAAAAGTCATCATGTGGCGTGTAGAGCGCAAGACAGTCAAGTTTCTAATTAAGGCAGCAGCAAATATCAACTTTAGCCAGGAATGGGAATTTCATCAAGCCAAAACGTAGCATGTCCTCACGTTCCCCAGAGCAGTTCCCATTGATGTGAGCTTGGGCCCCACTAGATGTAAACTTTCTTGCTCGTTAAGACAGATAGATTCTTTCACAGATCAGTGACTCGTTCTGAATTCATTTGAGCAACATATATTAACGGATGACTTTTCTCAGGGCCTCCTTCACCTCTTTGTTTCTCAGGCTGTAGATGAGGGGGTTGAGCATGGGAGTCAGGACTGTGTAGAAGACAGAGAACACTTTGTTCAGGGTTTTCAGTGTATTGGTTTTTGGTAGCAGATACACAGTTATTATGGTCCCATAGAAAACTGTAACCACAATGAGGTGAGAGGAGCAGGTGGAAAAGGCCTTTTGCTTCCCGGTGGTGGAAGGGATTCTCAGGATAGTAGCAATGATACAAACATAGGATGTCACAGTTAATAGAAATGGGCAAGGCGTGTCTAGGGTGGCGAGTATTACACTAACCAGTGTGATCATGCTGGTGTCACTGCAGGAGAGCTGTAGCATTGGAGAATAATCACAAAAGAAATGGTCAATTTCACTGGGGCCACAGAATGTTAATTGTGACATAAAACACATCATTATTACACATATTAGAAACCCACTTATCCAAGACCCCGCTGCTAGCTGGAGGCACAACCTGCCATTCATCAGGGCTGCATAACGCAGGGGTTTACATATCGCTAAATACCGATCATAAGACATCGCTGCTAGGAGATAACATTCTGTAGCTGCCAGAGAAACAAAGCAATAAAACTGTGCAAAACAGCCACTGACAGAAATGGTTCTATCTCCAGTCAGGAGACTGGCCAGTAACCTGGGCAGGATGGTGGAGGTGTAGCAGGTCTCCAAGCACGACAAGTTCCCGAGGAAGAAGTACATGGGGGTGTGAAGGTGCTGATCAGCCACAATTAGTGCAATGATGAGGATGTTCCCAGATATGGTCACAATGTAGATCACCAGGAAAACCAGGAAGAGAAGGATCTGCAGTTCAGGGAGATTCCCGAATCCCAGGAGGATGAATTCTGTGATGACCGTTCGATTGTCCTCTTCTGCTTTGTCTATGAGGTGCATCTAGGTACAAAGAAAAATACTAAAAGTCAAAGGTGGGACTTTCAAAAGGAAAAACATCCCATTAACTTAAGCAAGTGCAAGAGCACAGATATCCAGAGGCATTTAGGCACCCAAAGTTGCAGATCGGCACCTAGTGGGATTTTCAAAAATATTTAGCCAACCTAGGTGCCTTAAGGTCAGATGATTTTTAAAGCTATTTAGGTGCTGCAGCACACAGCATCACAATGCCCCAGTCTAAGTCTCATTTTCACAGATTTAGGAACTGAGGTGTCTACATTCTATTGACTATTCTACAGTCTTCCATGCCTAAATCCAGGGTTTCTCAAACAGGGGTCGCTGCTAGTGTAGTGAAAGCCTCTGGTGTGCTAGGCTGGTTTGTTTACCTGCTCCGTTCGCAGGTCCGGGCGATCAAAGCTCCCACTGGCCGCGGTTCGCTGCTTCGGGTCAATGGGAGCTGCTGGAAGCGGCGCAGGCTGAGGGATTTACTGGCCACCGCTTCCAGCAGCTCCTATTGGCCCAGAGCAGCAATCCGCGGCCAGTTGGAGCAGCGATCGGCCGGACCTGCAGACGGGGCAGTTAAACACACCTGCCCGGCACGCCAGGGGGTTTCCCTACACAAGCGGCAACCCCTGTTGGAGAAACTCTGCCTAAATCCTTTTGAAAATGGAATTTAGGCTCCTCAATCATTTAGGGATTGTTGCAACACTGAGTTCAGCAACCCTTAAATATCTTTAAAAATCTGGGCCTGGGGGCTTTGCTTTATTAAGATCTTAATTCAAGCTATGCAGAGCCACAAAAGATCTACTGGTCCTCAAAGGATGCTAGCCACTGGGAAGTTTTAGCCCACTCTAAAAATGGTCAGCGGCGCTAACAGAGAGTAAAGGAATGGCTTTAACAAGAACGATCTCACAGCCTTTCCTCACATGAATAAATCCACGAGCTCTAACTCTGATCTCCCAAACTGTTTTTTGCAATATTAACTTCTGCCAGAGATCCTCCCATTTTACAGCTGCCCAGGTGAGGTCAGAGTCAGGAGCTGTAAATTCTGAGTACATGTGCATCCTACATGCTATGTATTTTATTTTTAAATAACTGACTTGCTGCACTGAATATATATATATATATATATATATAATTGTATTTTATTATAATGGGAATTGTGGGTCTACATTCATAAGTGGGATGGACAGAGGAGTAGGTCTGGTTGATCTACCTTGTAATCTCAAAGAACATTGCAAAGAGACGATGCAGTGCTCAATGCCTCCTGACAGCTGCTGAGAACTCTCAGCTGACACTCTGGTCAGTGGAGGAAAGGCTCTGCCGGAGACAACCAGCAGCTACAGGGTCAGGAACATGCACAGAACTTCCACTTGAGGGGAAAATCCAGAGGGACATTTTAGAAACAACTGAGGAAAGGGGTGAGAATCCATGTGAAAGAGGTGAGTTGTCAGGGAGATAGAAAGGCATTCAAAACCTGTCTAAAGAGCTGGGGGATGGGAGGTAAAGGCTATGGGATCGCCCTGGTTACTGTCATGCTCTCAGGGAAGTTAGATTAAAACATCAAATACTCTCTCTGGAAGGTTGCAGTGTAATATGACTTTATTGCATTAAATCCAAAACCCCAATACACAAAACCCAAAACCAGAGAGAAAAGCAGGCTGCTCCGTAAGGCAGAGACACCAAACTCACCCCCCATTGCTCTAGGCTGGCTCTTTTCAGACTGACTGCTGAAAGACACTGATCGCATGCTTCCCTACAGAGCCCCCTGGTCTGCAAGCAGGACCAGGAGAACCCTTAAGAATTTACAGTGATAGTATATAACAGTTTTCAATATAGCACCGACACCTTAGAAAGAGAGGGAAAGATACAGGCAAACAGAGAAACAGACAGAAAGGCACAGAGAGACATATGCAGACAGACAGAGAAATTAGACAGATAGAGGGAGATGTGTGAAACAGCTCTATTTAACATTAGAGCTGACTGGAATTTTTTTTCTTCACAGAAATTTTTGACTTTTTGTGAAAAAAACTGACAATCAAAATTTTGTGGTTGAAAAGTGAAAATGTTCCACCAGAAGCTGGAAGCTTCTGATTTTTGACCTAATATTTTTCAGTTTTAGGCTGAAAAGTTTTTGGATTCTGGCCAAAATGTTTTTTTTTTTTTTTAAATAAAAACATACCATTTTTCCAGGGAGAGTAGACACTTTTCATTTAAAAAAAATCCATTTAATTTGCAAACCCAATTTCACATAAAAAATAAAAAAAAAACAGTTTTGACAAGAAATTTCCTGCAAGCTCTATTTATCAAAAGAAATGTAACACATCCGAAAAGGCAATATAAAAAACCCCTCTGGCCAGGTTTTTAAAGCTATTTAGGTGCTGCAGCACACAGCATCGCAATGCCCAAGCCTAAATCTCATTTTCCCAGATTTAGGCAATGAGGAATCTACAGTTTATTGACAGCCAATGGGATTTAGACTCCTCCATGCCTAAATCCCTTTTGAAAATGGAATTTGGGCTCCTCAATCAGATGGGTATTAATAATAATAATAATAATAATAATAATAATAATAATTGGAGATATACCAATCTCCTAGAACTGGAAGGGACATCAGCAACCTCTAAATAGATTTAAAAATCTGGGCCTGAGGGCTTTGCTGAATCAGGATCTTAATTCAAGCTATTCAGAGCCACAAAGGATCTGCTGTACCTCAAAGGTCAGCGGAGCTAAGAGAGAGTAAAGGAATGGCTCTAACAAGATCGATATCACAGTGTTTCCTCACATGAGTAAATCTATGAGGTCTAACTCTGATCTCCCAAACTGTTTTTTGCAATATTAATTTCTGCCAGAGATCCTCCCATTTTACAGCTGCCCAGGTGAGGTCAGAACCAGGAGCTTTAAATTCTGCATAGACAGACAGACAGACAGAGCCTTTGTAGTTCAATTGTTTTCCTAGTAGTACACTGCATGGTCTAAGGTCCTTAATCAGCCTTCACTCGGTGACTATTCCCAAATACCCAGAAGAATGGAAGTGTGTTGGTTACAGATCGAGCAAAATCGTAGTATCTGAGCACCTCACAGTCCTTAATGTATTTATCCTCACAGTGCCACAGTGAGATTGGAAAAGGTTTCTGTGCCCATTGTACAGATGGAGAACTGAGGCCCAGAGGGTCAGTTTGATAAGGTATTTAGTGCCTAAAAATGCAGATCAGGGCCAGTGGGATTTTACAAAATCCTTCATCAGCCTCAGTGCCTATCTCGCATTCAAGCCAAAGCATATTAGATGCCTAACCTGCTTAGATGCTTTTCAGCATTCCACTTGGTGCCTATCTACATGATTTGGTGCCTCAACACCTTTAAAATCTGGCCTAAGCAAATCCCCCAAAGGGCCCCAGGGAGCCTGCTGGAGAACAGAGAATTGACTCCATGTGTCCAACATCCCAGGTTAGCCCCCTACCCAAATCTATCCAGAGCTATAGCTTGCCACGTTGTTCAGTTTCCTGAATTATTCAATGATCTCTAGTGAGTTCCAGGAGATAAATACATATTGTGTAAAGAGAAAATTGTTTCATGTCTGAGTGCTAAAGGTGTTGTCTGTTAAGTTGATTGGGTCATTCTTGATTTGTAGGTGCACCTGATGGAGTTTCTCTGTCCCATTCATTAGTCCTTAACCTCTCACATGTCCCACCTTGTTCATCTCCTCTTTAAATGAAACTCCCTGAGTCTTTTCTGAGGCTGGGATATTCAAAGGGACCTAAAGAAATTAGACACTGTTGAAAAATCAAGGGCAGTTGGTCACCTGACTCCCCTGAAATTCCCAGCCCCATTAAACTCTGCCCATCCATGCATCTGCTTCTCCTCTCACGCTCTGCTCCGTTCCCAGCCCAATGCAGTACATGGGAAAAGAAGAGACACTCTCTCCTCTCTTCCCCCAGCTCTGGGACAGAAGGTGCAGCTCAGGAGCCTGCATGTCAGCACCAGCAGAGCAGGGCGTGAGCATGCTCTCCTCATGCTAATGCCTGAGACACTGAGAGCAGGACCTTGACTAGCAGTGCAGCTGGGAAACTCCCTCTGCCCAGTGTCCTTCCCCATGCACAAAGGGAATGCTCCGAGCAGGCACATACAGACCCCTGTCCCTCTCCTCCCCTCCTTGGCACCCTGAGAGACACTCTACCCCAGGTGCACTCTGCAGCCCAGCTGAAAAGTGAGAGTGTCTGGGCCTGGATTTTGTGCAGAATCCCGGGTGCAACAGAACAGCTGGAACTCAATGCTCCCAGTCACTCTCTGCAGTGTCGCAGTTCAGCCCTGTTGGGAGGGGAGAGGGGGAAGGAGACCTATCAAGGGCAGAATAGGAAGTGTGAGGGAGCAGGATATGCACAGCTACGGTGTGCGCCTGAGAGACAGCTCCGGCTGTGCTCCTTCCCACTACCGCACCATTTCCTCCCTACATGGGATCCCCAGGATATGACCACGGGATTGTCTAAACAGAGAGTTAGATCGTGGGAAGCTGGGGTGTGAATCTCCAGAGCACTAGCCTGCCACGTACTAACATGCTGTTTGGACCCTACTCCAGTGCACTAAACATAGTGCTTATTGACCTACCCCCATTTCAAACAGCACTAGGGCAAAATCCACTAGGGGATTTTTAGTGTGTGATAGCGGGATCCGCGTGGCCCCTTACTGCACAGCAACCTACCGCACTGTAGATTTCCACCCCAGCTTGCCACACACTGACTCCCTGTGTGGACAAACCCCAGGAAGGTTCAAATTTACCTTTAATCCTCAGCAAGAAGCTCTGTGTCGATGCTGAGTGGGTGTGGGGATCTGATTTCCACTTCCATGCTGCTTCCCTCCATGTCTCCTGCTCTTAGAGTTTGTCCACAGGGTGGGGTAGTGCTCTCAAGAGCAACAGGATTTCTATAGGGCACCAACATCTGGCACGCGAACTGGCTCATGTAGAATCTTGCTGGCGCCCACAAAAAGTTCCTTTGTGCACAACACATTGGCGCACTTTAGAATTAACACCCCTCTGTGATGCACCACCGCCCCATATGGACAAGCCCTTATTCGCTCTGCAAAGACACCTACCTTCCACTGCTGCACTGGGCCAGCTCTTGATTTTTTGCCTGATACACACGCCCGTGTATATTACAAGGGGCCTCCATGGCTCCTGCTCTGGAGCCTTCTAGGGTTTATAGGGGAAAGCAGCCTCACATTATCTCAGGCAGCTCTTGGGATCTCCACTGAGGCTGCTGCTAATGATCCCTGCTTTGAAAGTGCCCTCAGGAGGGAATTCAATGCTATGGTGCTTGTTAAGACAGTGTAAACATCATGGCCATTGACTACTGAGGTCTGGTCTACACTACAGAGTTAGGCTGACTCAAGGCAACTTATGTTGACCTAACTATGGAAGCGTTTACATGTAAAGTTCGTTCCCACTAATGTAACTGCCCCATTATGCCGACTTAATAACCCCACCTCCACGAGCGGCATAGAGTCAAGGTTGATGTAGTTAGTGTCAATGTAGACACTGCGTTGCTTATGTTGAATGTTATTGGCTTTCAGGAGCCTGCCCACGATGCCCCACACTGTCAGTGCAATTGGCGTGAGTGCTCCTGGTGGGGTCACGCACCGCTGACACAAGGAGCAAAGTGCAGACTCGCACGAGCGATGTAATTACTGCGGCGACTGTCTGCTGGCATAAGTTGGGTCGACTTAATTCTGTAGTGTGGACATGGCCTGAGTTCGAGAAGAATGAGTTCCTTAGGATTTGGCCCATAGCAGTTATTCTTTGCTGACTGTCTGGGCTAGCTTGCCCATTCCAGAGTGAATTAACAGGTGTGTTGTATGTAAGACCTGGGAGGTAATTGTTCTGCTCTGCTCAGCACTGGTGACGCGTCAGCTGGAGTAGTGTGTCCAGTTCTCGGTACTGCACTTTAAGAGGGATGGGGAAAAATTAGATACAGTCCACAGAAAAGCAACAAAAATGATAATGAGGGTTAGAAAACGTGACCTGTGAGGAAAGGTAGAAAGAATTGGGCGTGTTTAGCCTGGAGAAGGGTGAAGGGGGACATGATAACAGTCTTCAGAGACGTACCAGGTTGTTAGAAGAGGATGATGATCCATTGTTCTCCATGTGCCCCGAGGGTAGGACAACAGGGAAACTATAACAAAGCATGGAGAGGAGTGGAGAGGAGCACTGTGGAATCACAGAGCAATTGTGCGGTGCAGTGGAGAAGCCACTGGATTGGGATTATTCTCAGCTCTGCGACTGGCCTGTTGAAGGACCATGTGCCTCAGTGTCCCATCTGTAAAATGGGGATAATGATGTCAAGCTCTTGGAGATCTGTTGATGAAAAGTACAATATAAAAACTAGGTCTTTTGATTATTACCGAGCCACAGTAGCACATCAACTGCAAACCTAGGTGAGAACGACAGTTGTCTAAATGGCCAGGAATTCCCACCAACAAACATTGCTCCTTCTGTTTAATAAACTAGGAAATAAAAGGTCACAAAAAAACCCCTTTGTTAATGCAGAGTTAAGGTGCCCAGTGATAACTCGAGCCCTTCCCAAAGGCTGAGTTCAGGAAAAATCTGACTTCTGAGAACCCAGAAAAGAGAGAGAAGGTAAATGCCCACACAACCTTAACTCTGCCCTATTTGTGCGATACCCCAAAATACCCACACCACACACTCCCACTCTGTCATGTCACTGCAGTGGGCAGGTGCTCCCTGCCATGGCCCTATGTTCAAACACTGATCCTACCCCCCCGACAGGATACCACACTTGTAAAGTGTAACGGCCACTTCACTCCCTTTTCCAGCCCCTGAGTTGCTGAAGACAGAGGACAGTATTGTCGCACTGTGGCAGCACAGGCTTTTCAAGACTACCTGGCTCACTCATGCCATCCCGGATGACGGGGGAAGAAGGGCTGTCAGGCTGTCTGGAGTGGCTGAAGAGCACGGGTACCAACCTCAGGGCAGACTGTTCAGAATCAGGTCACAACCCCCACATTGACTGTGAGTTCTAGACTTAGATTTCACCAACCAAGTATCAAGTGGGACCTCCTCAAGGACTACAATCAGGGCCGGCTCTAGGTCTTTTGCCTCCCCAAGCAAAATAAATTTTGGCTGCCCCCCGTCCCAGCCCTGGGCTCCCCCCCGCACCCTCCTGCTGCCCCAGCTCTGGGCTCTCCCCACACACACACACACACCCTGCCACCCCAGCGCTGGGCTTCCCCCTTTCCCTCCCACCAGTGCCCTCCCCCAACCCCGCTGCCGCCCCAGCCCTGGGCTCTCCCCCCGCACCTGGCCGCTCCTTCCGCTGCAGCCCTGGGTCACTGGTAACTCGTTCCCAAGGCAGGTCATTCAGCAGGAATTTTGGATGTGCACAAAACACAGACAGGATTGGTTCCCATATGGTTACAGAGGTGCAGTAAAGGGGAACAATTTTCAGCTTGTGTGATTGGAGGATATCTGGATGCATATTATAAGACCGTCCTCCATAAATGAGGAAAAGTTGAGGTGCCTTTATTATTCTTTTGTTCCACTCTTTCTTTGTATGGGGAATTTGCCAATGCAATATCACTGTCTTCCTTTTAAACAAACAAACAAACAAACAAACAAACAGGCAATGGCTGTTGAAAATAGCAATTCCAGTCCTAATAACCACTAGGAAGCATTTCTTGCTCAATTTTATCCTACTTTTTCTACAGCAAGTTGCAGTGGATCAGTATATTTGATTTGGGAGAATGAAGTAACAGCTGCCCAAACTGAGCTTGAGCACTCCTACATTTTGAGGTGTTCAAATCTGGAAGGCAGGTGCTGGGGGTGTGTGTGTGTGGGGGGGGGCTGTGGGATCCGTGGGGGAGCACGGCAGCATGTATGCAGCAGGAGCTGAGCGGAGCCAGACACGCTGATCTGAGTGGCATGGTAAGGGGGCTGGGGGTTGGAAAAGGGGTAGGGGTTCCGGGGAGGCAGTCAAGGGACAGGGAGCCGGGGGGGTTGGATGGTGTGGAGGGTTGGGGGGGCAGTCAGGGGCAGGGAGAAGGGGGGTTAGATAGGTCAGGGGTTCGGGGGACAGTCAGGGGACAGGCAGCGGTTGGATAGGCATGGGAGTCCCAGGGGTTTGTCAGGGGACAAGTAGGTGGTGGGGTCCTTGGGGGAAGTGGGGGGGGGGTCTCAGGAGGGGGCAGTTGGGGACAAGGAGAAGGGAGGCTTAGATAGGGGTTGGGATCCAGGGGGCACCTAGGGGTCCCGGGAGGGGGCGATCTGGGGACAGGCAGCGGAGGGGAGTTGGATGAGTTGGGGTTTCTGTGGGAGGCAGTCAGAGGGAGTGGATGGCAGCAGGGTGGGGCCTCCCTTCCCCATAAGTGTCCTGTTTTTTGAATGTTAAAATATGGTCTCCCTACCATTCACAGTGCAACTCTCCATTCACAGCAAGCTGCCCTCTTTCCTTTCAAGTTGGTAGTGGCCAAGGGAATGCTGGGAAATGTAGTTCTTTCCCTGCTCCAGGGCTGGCTCTATAGGCAAGGACCTAACCAAGGAACTACAGCTCCCAGAGCCCCCTGTTAGCCCATGCCGCCCCTGCAAATGGGCTGCCCCAAGCATGTGCTTGCTTTGCTGGTGCCTAGAGCTGCCCCTGACTACAATCGCCTTAACATGGAGTCACAGACAGTCCGCTTGGGCACTCCAGTCTGTCTTAACACCCAAGTAAGCCTGCCTTTGTGATAGATGGTCCCTTCCACCAAAAATCACAATAATATTCAGGGAGCTGACCCCTGGCAGGCACAGACTTGCTTCCCCATGCTAAGGGGAGGTGTCAGTGGGTGCTGCAGAATTCCAGGCACCGCAACAAACGTCACAGGGTCATACAGCTGCGAGCAGCGGCACAGGAGGCAGCAAACAGGGCTGCCAACAGGGGAGTTAGCGTGGGAGTTGGCAGGGGGAGGTGGAAGGGGCGGCACCGCGCTCCCCAGGTAAGAACACCAAGCGAGGCCAAGACAGGAGCAGCCAGCAGCCATGAGCCAAGCAGCAGAGGACACACCAAGGATGAGAGCATGCAGCAGCTGTGGTATGTACCTGGTCCTAGCGGGGGATCCAGAACAGTACTATATAGATGTAAGCAGAGTCAGGATGAGCCCTACCCTGACATCTGGTGGTACATTATGAGGAGTGGGCAAAGGAATTTTAGGAATGTGCATTTGCATTGGTAAACCCACCCCACTTAGCATAACACACAGCAGCATGGGAAGGTTATTTTCACACTGTGGAATCCCCAATTTCTTTGTTATTGGGGCAGGAAGGAAAAAAAGGGGCTGTTACCTTAATTATGTGAATGAGGAACTATGAGACTGCTTTATGACAGAAATGAC
The DNA here is from genome assembly GCF_016161935.1 of Mauremys reevesii. Classification (NCBI taxonomy): domain Eukaryota; kingdom Metazoa; phylum Chordata; order Testudines; family Geoemydidae; genus Mauremys; species Mauremys reevesii. The sequence goes on along the minus strand of NC_052637.1, from coordinate 12,913,474 downwards.
TCAACCTACATTAAATAGTACTTGCCAGACAAGGGACAGGGGTTCCAAAACCCAGTGAAGGGAGAGAGGCTGGGGACTGGTGTGTGTACCTGATGGTATGGGCCCCTTTTGAGGGCCTGGAACACCAATTGCACTTTCTCCTCTCTCCACTGTTAAAGAGCAGAGCTAATTTTGAATTCTTTAGGAGTCCATCTAGAGGCTGCTGACCTGAATTCACGTTGGGCCATGTGGCACTGGGGCTCTCCTACTACAAGTTGAAATCACTAGGAGCTGAAATCACTAAAAGAGCTAAGCTTACTAAGCTAAGATCACTGAGTGCTGTGTTAAGTAGTGGGAGAGCCTGAAGATCTATCACCAAGCAGCTGGCAGAGCGGAGCAGTCTGCAGCACGTTGGAGCAGCCCATGGAACAGTGAGCAGTGTGGAGCGGTTTGTGGGGGACGGCTGATGTGGTTCACGGGTCTGCTGGAGGAGCGGCACAGCTGGTGGAGTGGAGCCAGTCGTGGTGAAGGCTGCAGCAGAACTCCACGGAGAAGCGGGGCAGTCGGCCCTGGCCCACGTAAGGTGTCCCTAGCACCCTGTGTGTGTGACACCCCCCCATTTCCACCCAGGCTGGGGGGGGGTAAAACTCTGCAGATAAACTTTTGAACTCTGGGGTGGCACTGACCGGAGACTGAGACTTTTGGGTTGTTGGACTTTGGGGTGATTGGACTTAAGACCCTAAGGACAGTGCCAAATGTACTTGGAGGTGGGTTTTGCTTATGGTTTGTGTATAGTCCTGTTTGTGGTGTCTCTCCAACGTGATGCCACATTGTTTCCCTCCTTTATTAAAAGGATTTTGCTACACTCAGACTTCGTGCTTGCGAGTGGGGAAGTATTGCCTCCTAGAGGCGCCCGGGGGGGTGGTCGGTAATTGTCCCAGGTCCCTGGGTGGGGGCTCGAGCCGGTTTTGCATTGTGTTATTGAAACGGAACCCCTGGATACTGAACCCGGCCCTTGTTGCTGCCAACTCAGAGGGGCAGAAGGGTTACATTTTTGGGGGCTCGTCTGGGATCCCTGGGTCAGTACCCCTCGCAAGCACCTGTTGAGTGTTCCACTGTATTGGGAAACAATTGTCTTTATATTTTGAGGAATTACTGTTTGTATAATGGCTAATATGTCGGAGTTGTTGGGCCCCAGTCCTGCAGCCCCTAGCTCAGGGGCGGCAGCCTCAGCCAATGATTGGGCACAAGCACTGGGGCATATATTGGAAAAGATTGTGTTGGCCTATGCTACGTCAAACTCTTGTCGTAAGTTAAGGTTATTTGCTGGGGAAGAGGAGTTTGAACCCTGGTTGGAGCATACCACTGAAATGCTGCGGGAGTGGGCCGTACCTGATGTAGAAAAGCGAAGATGTCTAATAGAGAGCCTTAGTGGCCCAGCATTAGATGTACTTCCCACCCTGAAGCTCATTGACCCTAAGGTCAGTGTGAAGGACTGCCTAGAGGCCCTTGATAATACCTTTGGGAGCGTAGAGAGCCCTGAAGACAGTTACTGTAAATTCCTTGATTCCCGACAGGAAAGGGGTGAGAAAATTTCAGCCTATATACAGAGGCTGGAGAGACTGCTTCAGAGAGCTGTTATGAGGGGAGCAGTGATTGCTGAGCAGATGGATCAGACCAGACTGACTCAAGTTGTAAGAGGGACTCGGTATCAGAACCCGATCCTACTTCATCTCCGACTAAGAGAACGGCAGGATCATCCCCCAAGTTACTCCCAGCTGATAAAGGAGGTCAGGGAAGAGGAAGAAAGGCAGGCTGCCAGCGAGTGTTGGGAAGCCCAAACATTGGAACCAGCCAGCACAACGCCACTGCAAATGGCCAGTGTACTGATGGTGAGCACTACAGAGGAACTTGCCCAACAAATGCAGGTCCTGACAGAACGGATAGCTGAGCTGCAAAGCACCGTTGACCGAGCTAAGATTTCCAGGAATAAGGAGCCTCAGACTGTGACAATGGAGAAGTCAGTATCTAGAGCCACTGTCCCACCCCGGCGAATTGGGAAAGGGCAATTCTTTTGCTATCGGTGTGGTCAGGATGGGCACAGTGCTACTAACTGCCATAAGGAAGAGAACCCCTCCTTAGTGTACGAAAAGCTGAGGAGCAGTTGGGAGAGACCCAGTAGCGGCCAGAAGGTCTGGGGACAGAGACCACCTAGACCTACAGGATTTGAAGATTCCCCCAAAAGAGACCGTCCAGCTGGGATCCCTGCAGGACTGATAGGGCCGCGAGCAGAGGTCATGGTGAGGATTGAAGGGGTGGAGTGTAAAGCCGTGCTTGACACTGGATCTCAAGTGACTATTATATTTCAGTCATTCTACCAACAGATGCTTAGGCACCTGCCTATACAGCCACTGACTGGCATTGGTCTGTGTGGCCTCAGCATGGATGAATACCCCTACCAAGGGTATGTCATAGTGCACCTGGAATTCCCAGAGGAGGTTGCTGGGGTAACGGAAGAGGTAGACACAGCTGCCTTAATATGCCCTGACCCTAAAGGGACCTCTGATGTGTCTGTGCTGACAGGGACCAACTCCAGTCTCTTCAAGGTGCTCGCGAATTACTGCAGATGACGGGCTGGGGACCAGTACCTGCGTACCCTGATGATCCATACGCTTTGTGCTGAAGCCTATAGGAAGATTGAGAGTGCTAAAACGGAGACATCTGAGCTACCGATTGGGGCACTGAAGTATATGGGCACAACCCCCTTAGTAGTGCCCACAAGGACAGAGCAAGAGGTGCTTGTCATTAGTACCAGGCTGAAAGGCAGTAAAGGGACATTAGCAATGATAGAGCAGCCAGTTGAAGGAGAGCTCCCGGAAGGAGTGCTGGTCCCCAGTGGAGTCATAACCCTACCTGCTGAAGCCCAGGAAAAGGTGACTATACTGATTGCTAATGAAACAAGTCAAGATGTTGTTGTGAAGCAAGGACAAAAGATAGCAGACCTCTTCGAGCCTGAATCAATTGTGAAACCCCAGTGCGAGACTCAAGTTCCGACAATAGACCCAGCAAAGTTTGACTTTGGAGATTCACCATTGTCGGAGGAGTGGAAAGATCGTCTGAGGAGGAAACTTTGTGAAAGACCCAAGGTGTTCTCACTGCATGAGTGGGATGTGGGATGTGCAAAAGGAGTAGAGCACAACATCAGACTACATGACTCCCGACCTTTCCGAGAGAGATCTAGGAGGCTTGCTCTCTCCGAGATGGAAGATGTGCGACAACATCTTCAAGAGCTGGCTGCAAATGGCATCATTACAGAGTCCCGCAGCTCATATGCCTCACCCATTGTGGTGGTCCGTAAAAAGAATGGGAAAATCCGGATGTGTATTGACTACCGCACCCTGAACCGCCGTACAGTGGTTGATCAGTACACAATGCCTCGAGTCCAAGATGCTTTAGACTGTTTACTGGGAAGCCAGTGGTTCTCTGTGTTGGATCTTCGGAGTGGATACTACCAGATCCCTCTGGGTGAAGAAGATAAGGAGAAGAAAGCCTTCATCTGCCCATTAGGGTTTTATCAGTTCGAACGCATGCCCCAAGGGATTTCTGGAGCACCTGCCACATTTCAACGTCTTATGGAGAAAGTTGTGGGAGACATGAATTTACTGCAAGTGTTAGTTTATTTGGATGACCTGATTGTGTTTGGAAGAACTTTGGAAGAGCATGAAGAAAGACTTCTTAAAGTGCTTGATAGGTTGGAGGATTATGGTTTGAAGCTTTCAATTGACAAATGCCAGTTCTGCAGGACCTCAGTGAAGTATGTGGGCCACATCGTGTCCCAAGAGGGTGTGAGTACTGATCCTGATAAAATAGAAGCACTCACTACATGGCCACGTCCAAGCAACTACAGAGAACTCAAGACTTTCCTTGGGTTTAGTGGCTACTACCGCAGATTTGTAAAAACTATGCTACAATTGTAAACCCCTCAATGATCTTACCAGGGGATATCAGTCCAGCAAGAACAAATCTAAGACCAGGAATAAAAGGCCTTCCGTGCAGAGACACTATGGCCCCTTCGAACCCTTTGGGCCACGGTGGAATGAGAGATGTGAAAAGGCTTTTCGAGAAATCATTACTTGCCTAACTCATGCCCCTGTCCTAGTCTTTGCTGACCCAAGCAAACCATTTATCCTGCATACAGATGCCAGTTTGGAGGGTCTGGGAGCAGTACTGTACCAGGAGGCGGAAGGCACGCGTAAACCTGTAGCCTTTGCCAGCCGAGGACTGTCTGATAGTGAAACATGCTATCCCACCCACAAGCTGGAGTTCTTGGCCTTGAAATGGGCCATCACTGAGAAATTTCGAGACTACTTGTATGGTGCTCAGTTCCAGGTGTGGACAGACAACAACCCACTGACTTATGTGTTAACAAGTGCTAAACTGGATGCTACAGGGCAAAGATGGGTGGCCGCTTTGGCTAGCTATGACTTCAGCATTCAATACCGATCAGGGAGAAGCAATGTAGATGCAGATGCATTGTCCAGGCGTCCACAAGCACCAGGAGTTGCTGTGATACCCACGGATGGAGTGAGAGCTATTTGCAGTGTGAGTCGCCGAGAGCCAGAGGCCCATGAGAGCCTTCATGGATGCGTTGCTGAAGCTTTGGGACTGCCCCCTGAATGCGTGCCTTCTGCTTCAGTGAACTATATTGCTTTGGACCAATCTCCCTTGCCCGTGCTCAATGCGGCTGACTGGCAGGAAGCCCAGCTGCAAGATATTGACATTCGTGATACGCTACTTGCCAAAAGGGAGGGGCGAGGCCCAGCTGCGGTTGTCCCACCTACCCCAGAGGGCAAACTACTATTGAGAGAATGGACCAAGCTAAAACTGATTCAGGGAGTGCTACACCGTGTGACCACAGACCCTCTACAAAGGCAACGGAACCAACTAGTGCTGCCAAAAGAGTACAGAAGCCTGGCCATGAGGGCCCTGCATGATGACTTTGGACATTTAGGGATGGAGAGGACCCTGGAACTTATCCGAAGTAGGTTCTATTGGCCCCGGATGGCTGAAGATGTTCGCAGGAAATGTGAGACCTGCGCTCGATGTGTTCAAAGGAAAACTCTGCCCACAAGGGCTGCATATCTGAAGAACATTACCAGCAACAAACCTCTGGAGCTGGTTTGCATTGATTTCTTGTCTTTAGAAGTGGACAAGAGGAATATTGGGAACATTCTGGTCGTGACCGACCATTATACGCGATATGCGCAGGCATATCCCACACGTGATCAGAGGGCCACCACTGTCGCTCGGGTACTTTGGGAAAAATATTTCTCAGTTTATGGATTCCCAGCCCGGATACACTCGGATCAGGGATGAGACTTTGAGAGTCACCTTCTGAAGGAGGTGCTGAGGATAGCAGGAATTAAAAAGTCGAGGACAACGCCTTATCACCCGCAGGGTGACCCTCAGCCAGAGAGGTTCAACCGAACCCTGTTAGATATGTTAGGGACTTTGCGGCCAGAGCAGAAGGCAACCTGGAGCCAACATGTTGCATTTCTGGTGCATGCCTACAACGCCACCAAGAATGATGCTACGGGAGTCACCCCATATCTCTTGATGTTTGGGCGAGAACCAAGATTACCCATAGACCTGTGCTTTGGTGTATCAGAGGATGGCGATAGCTATGAAACCCATCAGCAATATGTATCCCGACTACGAGAAAAGCTGCGGGATGCTTACCACTTAGCTGCATCTGCAGCTCAGAAGAATGCAGATCGTAACAAACATCGATATGATGCTAGAATACGTCCGCAAGAGCTCCAGCCAGGGGACAGAGTCCTGCTGCGAAATTTGGGTATTGCTGGCAAACACAAGAGAGCTGACAGATGGAAGGCAATACCTTACTTGGTGATGGAAAAGCTAGGAGACCTGCCGGTCTACAAGATCAAACCTGAAGAGGGTCCACGGCAGACAAAGACCGTGCATAGAAACCTTTTGCTCCCGGTGGGGGAATTGGTAGGCAGCCCTTATGAGATGGGCCACAACAGGGCAATTGGGCAGAACGAAGGTGCTGTACCAAAGCCACTTCCCAACGTGGACAGCCAGCCTCCTGCAGCTAACCTACCCCTACTCAGCACATCTGAGAGTGAGTCTGAGGAGGAAGACACAACCATGGTGTATCCTAGGATGAAGACAAGATTGCAGTCTTGATCAGCTGAATCAAAAGAGATTACCTCCTCTTCCGCCCTAAACCCTATGGCAGAAGTATTTAGGCCCATTCCTGACACTCCTGAGCCACTGGTGGAACCCCCGTGTAATGACTTACACAGATTATTGGACAGTGGTGACATACAGATGGAAGATGTCCCAAGCACCTTCGATCCTCCACGGTTAGAACTAGAAATGCAGGGGCCTATGCCAGTATCCGAGGGGAACTCACAGGAAACCTCCCCATCCGTCACTCAAGAGGATGTCCCCCCTACCACAGCAACAGAGTTTCTTCATAGGCGAGACAGAGTAATAAGACCAGTGAAACGGCTAACTTACGATGCACCTGGGGTGATTAGTGAGGAGCCAATACCTTTAGCACACAGGTTTGTGAAAGCTAAAGTGGGCTATCTGAGGCCCTTTGGAGGGGACCAGTAAGTTGGTATAGTAGGGAATGTGATTTGTCGGGACGACAAATTCTCGGCTGGGGGGAGGATGTAAGCAGAGTCAGGATGAGCCCTACCCTGACATCTGGTGGTACATTATGAGGAGTGGGCAAAGGAATTTTAGGAATGTGCATTTGCATTGGTAAACCCACCCCACTTAGCATAACACACAGCAGCATGGGAAGGTTATTTTCACACTGTGGAATCCCCAATTTCTTTGTTATTGGGGCAGGAAGGAAAAAAAGGGGCTGTTACCTTAATTATGTGAATGAGGAACTATGAGACTGCTTTATGACAGAAATGACTCAACCTACATTAAATAGTACTTGCCAGACAAGGGACAGGGGTTCCAAAACCCAGTGAAGGAGAGAGGCTGGGGACTGGTGTGTGTACCTGATGGTATGGGCCCCTTTTGAGGGCCTGGAACACCAATTGCACTTCCTCCTCTCTCCACTGTTAAAGAGCAGAGCTAATTTTGAATTCTTTAGGAGTCCATCTAGAGGCTGCTGACCTGAATTCACGTTGGGCCATGTGGCACTGGGGCTCTCCTACTACAAGTTGAAATCACTAGGAGCTGAAATCACTAAAAGAGCTAAGCTTACTAAGCTAAGATCACTGAGTGCTGTGTTAAGTAGTGGGAGAGCCTGAAGATCTATCACCAAGCAGCTGGCAGAGCGGAGCAGTCTGCAGCACGTTGGAGCAGCCCATGGAACAGTGAGCAGTGTGGAGCGGTTTGTGGGGGACGGCTGATGTGGTTCACGGGTCTGCTGGAGGAGCGGCACAGCTGGTGGAGTGGAGCCAGTCGTGGTGAAGGCTGCAGCAGAACTCCACGGAGAAGCGGGGCAGTCGGCCCTGGCCCACGTAAGGTGTCCCTAGCACCCTGTGTGTGCCCCCCCCCCATTTCCACCCAGGCTGGGGGGGGGTAAAACTCTGCAGATAAACTTTTGAACTCTGGGGTGGCACTGACCGGAGACTGAGACTTTTGGGTTGTTGGACTTTGGGGTGATTGGACTTAAGACCCTAAGGACAGTGCCAAATGTACTTGGAGGGGGGTTTTGCTTATGGTTTGTGTATAGTCCTGTTTGTGGTGTCTCTCCAACGTGATGCCACATTGTTTCCCTCCTTTATTAAAAGGATTTTGCTACACTCAGACTTCGTGCTTGCGAGTGGGGAAGTATTGCCTCCTAGAGGCGCCCGGGGGGGTGGTAGGTAATTGTCCCAGGTCACTGGGTGGGGGCTCGAGCCGGTTTTGCATTGTGTTATTGAAACGGAACCCCTGGATACTGAACCCGGCCCTTGTTGCTGCCAACTCAGAGGGGCAGAAGGGTTACATATGCATGAAGTGTCGCCTAATAGAGCTGCTGGAGGAAAAGATCCAGGGCCTAGAGCTGCAGGTAGAAACCCTGATAGAGAATAGAAGGGGGTTTGAGAGGCTGATGGAGCAATGGCAAGTAGTAACTGAAGGGGAACGCCCAGGGGCACAGGGGGGAGCAGGATCTGAGGCCAAGGAGGGGGGACCACCAGAGGAGGAAGATGGGCGGTGGAAGCATGTGACCGTGAGAAGCAGGCCAAGGAAAAGGAAAGCCAGTGAGGGGGAAATCGAGCTAAGGAACAGGTTTGAAGGTTTGGAGAATGAGGAAGGGGTACAGCAAGTGGTAGCTGACAGTGGGAGGCCAAAGAAAAAGAGACGAGCGGCCAGTCCCATAGAAAAAGGGGAGGAGTCGATGGAGGTAGCACCAAGTTTGGGCCCAGGGAGGATACAGGATGGCTTAAGGGGAACCACAAGGGATGATAGGAATGGAAGGAGCTTGCAACCAGGGGGAACAGGGGATAGGTTAGAGGTCCGTGCTGTCCCCAGGCGAAGGCAGGTCTACGTGATTGGGGATTCCATACTGCGAAGGTTGGACAGGCCTGTGACCAGGGCCGATCCGGAGAACAGAAGGGTGTGCTGTCTACCGGGTGCTAAAATACGGGATGTGGACCTGAGGTTGAAAAGGATCCTAAGAGGAGCGGGTAAGAACCCTTTGATCATCCTTCATGTGGGAATGAATGACACTGCTAGATTCTCGCTAGAAAGGATCAAGGGAGACTATGCTAGGTTGGGTAAGACGCTCAAGGAAATTGAGGCTCAGGTGATCTTCAGTGGGATTCTACCTGTCCCTAGGGAAGGGCGGCAAAGGGGTGAGAGGATCGTGACGATTAATAGTTGGCTGAGGGAGTGGTGTTACAAGGAGGGCTTTGGGATGTATGGGCACTGGGAGGCTTTTGGGGACAGACAACTGTTCTCAAGGGATGGGCTCCACCTAAGTAGGGAAGGAAGTAGACTTCTAGGAGGGAGGCTGGCTCATCTGATTAAAAGAGCTTTAAACTAGACACTGGGGGGAGACGGTTGGGAGAGGTCCTGGTGCTCTCCACGCCAAATTTATACATTGGGAGTGAGGACAACAAGATAACAACAGATATAGCCAGAGGGGGGCAGTTACGTGTAAGGAAGAGGGGGGGACGGATACTAGATCTATAAGACATACTGGAAGTACTGTGTCCCTACCGAGTTGGGTGAAAAGAGTGAGAGGAGCCCAACAGGAAAAATTAGGATGTTTGTTCACCAATGCGAGAAGCTTAGGTAACAAAATGGAGGAACTGGAGCTCCTGGTCCGGGAATTGAAACCGGATATCGTAGGAATAACCGAAACATGGTGGAACGGTAGCCATGACTGGAGTACAGATATGGAAGGGTATGTGCTGTTTAGGAAGGACCGATGCAAAGGTAAAGGTGGGGGAGTAGCACTGTATATCAATAATGAGGTGAAATGTAATGAGGTAACTAGCAATGCAATGGATAATACAGAGTCTGTTTGGGCAATGGTCACATTGGGGAAGAAAACTACCAGAGCCTCACCCAGGATAGTGATTGGGGTGTGCTATAGACCGCCAAGATCTAGCTTAGAGACGGATAGAGAGCTCTTTAATGTTTTTAAGGAGGTAAACACTAATAGGAACTGCTTGATCATGGGGGACTTTAACTTCCCGGATATAGATTGGGAAACAAATGCTAGTAATAATAATAGGGCTCAGCTTTTCCTAGACGTGATAGCTAATGAATTCCTTCATCAAGTGGTTGCTGAACCGATGAGGGGGGATGCCATTTTAGATTTGATTTTGGTGAGTAACGAGGACCTTGTTGAGGAAATTGTTGTAGGGGACAACCTTGGCTCGAGTGATCATGAGCTAATTCGTTTCCAAATAAATGGAAGGATAATCAATAGTGCATCTGAGACTAGGGTGTACGATTTCAAAAGGGCTAACTTTACTAAATTAAGGCGACTAGTTAGGGAAGTGGACTGGGCTAACATATTTAGGGATCTAGGGGCAGATGACGCCTGGGGTTACTTCAGGTTGAAGTTGCAGGAGTTGTCAGAGGCATGTATCCCGAGAAGGGGGAAACGGCTCGTAGGTAGCAGTTTTAGACCGAGCTGGATGAGCAAGCGTCTTAGAGGGGTCATTAAGAAAAAACAGAAAGCGTACCAGGAGTGGAAAATGGGAGGGATCAGCAAGGAAACCTACCTTATTGAGGTCAGAGGGTGCAAGGAAGCTGTGAGAAAGGCAAAGCGATGAGTGGAGATGGACCTAGCGAAGGGGATTAAAACCAATAGCAAACGGTTTTTTAGCCATATAAATAGGAAGAAAACCAAGAAAGAAGAAGTGGGACCGCTTAAAACTTTAAACGGAGTGGAGATTAGAGATAATCTTGGCATGGCACAATATCTGAACGAATACTTTGCCTCGGTCTTTAATGAGGCTAATGAAGGGCTAAGGAATAGTGATAGAGGGACCGATGGGAATGAAGATATGGGGGTAGACATTACGGTATCTGAGGTAGAAGCCAAACTTGAAAAGCTTAACGGAAGTAAATCGGGGGGCCCGGATAATCTTCATCCTAGAATATTAAGGGAATTGGCGAGGGATATTGCTAGCCCGTTAGCGATAATCTTTAATAAATCCCTAAATTCGGGGATTGTACCGACTGACTGGAGATTAGCTAATGTAGTTCCTATATTCAAGAAGGGGAAAAAAAGTGACCCGGGGAACTATAGGCCTGTTAGTCTAACATCTGTAGTATGCAAAGTCATGGAAAAAATCTTAAAAGAGAGAGTGGTTCCGGAGCATGAGGCCGATGGCAACTGGGATAGATTACAGCATGGATTTACGAAAGGTAGATCGTGCCAAACCAACCTGATCTCCTTCTTTGAGAAAGTAACAGATTTTTTAGACAAGGGAAATGCGGTGGATCTAATATATCTGGATTTCAGTAAGGCGTTTGATACGGTACCGCATGAAGAATTACTGGTTAAATTGGAAAAGATGGGGATCGAAATGAAAATCCAGAGGTGGATAAGGAGCTGGTTAAAGGGGAGACTGCACAGGGTAGTATTGAAGGGGGAACTGTCCGGTTGGAGGGGGGTTACCAGTGGAGTTCCTCAAGGCTCGGTTTTGGGTCTGATTTTATTCAATCTATTTATTGCTGACCTGGGAACCAAGAGTAGGAGTGGGCTGATAAAGTTTGCGGATGACACCAAGTTGGGGGGTATTGCCAATTCGGAAGAGGATCGGGATATTCTCCAGGGAGATTTAGATGACCTTGTAAACTGGAGTATTAGTAACAGGATGAAATTCAATAGTGAGAAGTGTAAGGTTATGCATTTAGGGATGACTAACAAGAACTTTAGTTATAAGCTGGGGACGCACCAGTTGGAAGTAACGGAGGAGGAGAAGGACCTAGGAGTCCTGGTTGATCGTAGGATGACTATGAGTAGGCAATGTGATGTGGCCGTTAAAAAAGCTAATGCGGTCTTGGGTTGCATTAGGCGAGGTATTTCTAGTAGGGATAAGGAGGTGCTAGTCCCGTTATATAAGGCATTGGTGAGACCTCATTTGGAGTATTGTGTGCAGTTTTGGTCTCCCATGTTTAAGAAGGATGAATTCAAACTAGAATGGGTACAAAGAAGGGCCACTAGAATGAGCCGAGGAATGGAAGGCCTTTCGTATGAAAGGAGACTTGAGGAGCTTGGTTTGTTTTCCTTAACCAAAAGAAGGATAAGAGGAGATATGATTACACTCTTTAAATATATCAGAGGGATAAATACCAGGGAAGGAGAGGAATTATTTCAGCTCAGTGCTAATGTGGACACGAGGACAAACGGATATAAATTGTCAGTCAGGAAATTCAGGCTTGAAATTAGACGAAGGTTTCTAACCATCAGGGGAGTGCAATACTGGAACAGCCTACCGAGGGAAACAGTGGGGGCGAAGGACCTCCATGACTTTAAGATTAAGCTAGATAAGTTTATGGAGGAGATGGTATGATAGGATAACGGGTTTAGTCAATAGGTCAATTAAGTGCCACACTGGTAAATAGTACAATGGGTCAATGGTATGATATAACCTTTTCCAGAGGGTTTGGCTGGAGAGTCTTGCCCGCATGCTCGGGGTTCAGCTGACCGCCATATTTGGGGTCGGGAAGGAATTTTCCTCCAGGGAAGATTGGCAATGGCCCTGGAGGTTTTTCGCCTTCCTCCGAAGCATGGGGCAGGGGTCGCTTGCTAAGGAGTGGGTGGATCGGCTTATGTGGCCTGCATCTTGCAGGAGGTCAGACTAGATGATCATAATGGTCCCTTCTGATCTTGAATTCTATAATTCTATGATTCTATGATTCTATGAATAAAATTAAAAGATGGCAAATTCTGAACCAATAAATACCTTTTTCCAAGATGTGCGATTAGACTGTAGTCATCAAAGAGGGACTGGACATTTGTATGGCTAACAAGAATAACCAGAGTTATCATAGGCAATGATGATGATTCCTATTACTTTAAGCAGCAGGTTGGGTTGTTTTTCTCTAGGGACCAGACAGAAACGCAAACATTCAGACACTCTCAGCTATTCTGCTGCAAAAACAAGACAACCCTGAGTAGATGCAGAGGGCATTAGGGTTCAAACCTCCCAAAACACAATGTGTATCTCCATGCCGGGTAGAGACTGTGTATTGTTACTCGTTTTTGACCCCAATGGCTAGTCACAGTTTAGAGCCATGGGGATGTCCCAGTTGGAAGTAGAAATTGATGGAGTCTGATATTTTCTTTGATCCAATCTCGTTTATTGACAAGGAATGTACAAAGTCCGACTTCTCTGAATGCATGAGGAACCAAGAACAAAAGGAGCAGCTTCTTTGGTTACTGCCCCAAGTCTCGTTAGCCACCTCGTTTGACCCAAACGCTTCCCTTTTCCAGGCTCGCATTGGGCTACTGTTTGCCTTCCTTGCTTTTTCCCCTCAACCTCCCACTCTCTCTTCTGTGTGTTCTCTCTCCTCTCTCACACACCAACCCATGCTTAGCCAAAACCTTCTGCCCACTTAGTCCAAATTCCTGAGGCTCACCTTGTGCTGCCGTGTAGACGACCCTCAGTGGCGCAACCACTGTCATGCCTTCAGTGAGTTCCTGTGTATTCATTAGGATCAGAGACGTAAGGATTAAAGTACTGTTCAAAGGGTAGAATTTTCAAAAGCACCAAAGTGACTTTAGAGCTTAAGTTTCCCCTTTCAGAAGGACCTAAGGATGAGGGAATCTCTGTCTCATAGAAAGTCAATGAGATTTATGCTTCTAAGTCAGCTAGACACTTTTGGAAATTTTACCCAATGTGCTTCATGATGAAAGGAGCTAGCATGCATCATGAGTAGCATTTCCTCCATGCCTACCTGCTGCTTTTTTGTTTGACATTGATTTTGTTGTTGTTGTTGCTGTAGCAAAGAGGTTGTGTCAACAGAAACCATTCACATCATTTATTTTATTTTGATAGCCACTCATCTGTTTTTGGTCCAATGCACTGGGTCTTAGGAAATGTCTACACTGCAATGTAAGCCCAAACTCACACTCAGGCTTGAGGATTTCAATCTGACAAACGCACATTCAACCCCCATTCTATACCTGCGGGGAATATAATTAAGCCTTCTTTTGCCATGGCCTCTGATCAGGATACGGTTTCATATGCCGAGGCAAAAGGGGGTACATGGGATCCCCTAGAATAACCATGGGAACAGTTATTCCATTTAGGACATGGTCATTTGGAATAGTGTTCTGGCCTGTCCATGAAGGTAGACACCCGACTGATGGAAAACCCTGGCATCAATAACTTTTCCAGGGCAGCCCACGTTGGCATCCATAACTTTGCCTCTGTGGTCCCCAAGGGCCTGCATACCCATAGACTAATACCTATTGCAGTGTCTGTATTCTGGATCCTTCAATACATATAATCATGGCCCCAGTGCAGTGGGGAAACCCGATTCTTTCCAAGCCATCACTTACTTTGGGGATATTGTTTAAGCCCCCACCTTTGGCTAAACCACACACCTCACTGCCTCAGAAACCTCAGCCACTGCTTTACCTTCCAGTCGACTGTCCAACCCCAAACTGGTTAGTAATAGACCCATAGGACCCTGGGGTATAGCAAACTACTTTTGAACATGAATGGCTTCCCTCACGTATGTGTCGTGGTGCTGAAGGGTCCGGGCAAGCTGCTAACAAGGCTCCGGAAATGTAGCTTTCTTCATGAGCAAGTTCTGGTCACCCCAGGTCTGCATGACGATGAGATCCCACCAGTCTGTGCTTGTGGTCCTGCTGCAGAAGCACTGGTCTACACAGGGGCATCAGCGGCTCTCCCGAGTCACCAAGCAAAATAAAATAAAATGCGCAAATCTAGGTCTAATCAAACTGAATACAGATAAGATACTCACCAGTTCCAGAATGCTCCATTTTACAGACTAATCTCCTTTTAGCCTAGGTCCAGCAATCGCTCACATCCCTTGAAGTCACTGTCCTTTGTTCTAGATTCTTTCAAGTATCCTGGGGGGTGGAGAGGCTCTCTCGTTAGCCACCTGAAGACCTGGCACAGGCTAGTTTGACATAAGTCTGCATAGTGGAGTGTAGATGCCTGAGCACTGGTGTGAGGCCCAGATCCAGAAATTCTAAACCTAGTGTTAAGATTCAGTGTGGACCCTCAAGCCTAGGTTTACACTCACTGAGCCTATGGGTTCAAGTCCCACAGACCCTAGACTTACATTGCAGTATAGGCACACCCTTACACCCCTTCTACCCATTGCAAGATGACATGCAGTACAACAAATGGGAAGACCAGTACAATCTTCCCAGATACAAAGTTATGGAGCTTTTGGGAATCCAGGACATCAAGGAGAGAGAAAATATTTGAACCAACTAATTCCATCTGAGGCCAGTGCCAAGTAGAATGTGGCATTTTCCCAACTCACAGAGAGCAGAGAAATAGATGAAACACGTATCTGAAATCTCAAATGTCTCCATGTGGAGTGTAGAGCGCAAGACAGTCAAGTTTCCAATTAAGGCAGTAGCAAGTATCAACTTTAGCCAGGAATGGGAATGTCATCAACCCAAGTGTAGCATGTCCTCACGTTCCCCGGAGCAGTTCGCATTGGTGTGAGCTTGGACCGCACTAGATGTAAACTTTCTTGCTCGTTAAGCCAGATAGATTCCTTCACAGATCAGTGACTCCATCTGAATTCATTTGAGCAACATATATTAATGGATGACTTTCTCAGGGCCTCCTTCACCTCTTTGTTTCGCAGGCTGTAGATGAGGGGGTTGAGCATGGGAGTCAGGACTGTGTAGAAGACAGAGAACACTTTGTTCAGGGCTTTCAGTGTATTGGTTTTTGGTAGCAGATACACAGTCATTAGGGTCCCATAGAAAATTGTAACCACAATGAGGTGAGAGGAGCAGGTGGAAAAGGCCTTTTGCCTCCCGGTAGTGGAAGGGATTCTCAGCGTAGCAGCAATGATACAAATATAGGATGTCACAGTTAATAGAAATGAGCAAGGTGAGTCTAGGGAGGTGAGTATTACACTAACCAGTGTGATCATGCTGGTGTCACTGCAGGAGAGCTTTAGCATTGGAGAAAAATCACAAAAGAAATGGTCAATTTCATTGGGGCCACAGAATGTTAATTGTGACATAAAACATGTAATTATTACACAAATTAGAAATCCACTTATCCAAGACCCCGCTGCTAGCTGGAGGCACAACCTGCCATTCATCAGGGCTGCATAACGCAGGGGTTTGCATATCGCTAAATACCGATCATAAGACATTGCTGCCAGGAGATAGCATTCTGTAGTTACCAAACAACCAAAGCAATAAAACTGTGCAAAACAGCCACTGACAGAAATGGTTCTGTCTCCGGTCAGGAGACTGGTCAGTAACCTGGGCAGGATGGTTGAGATGTAGCAGGTCTCCAGGCAGGACAAGTTCCCCAGGAAGAAGTACATGGGGGTGTGAAGGTGCTGATCAGCCACAATTAGCGCAACGATGAGGATGTTCCCAGACATGGTCACAATGTAGATCACCAGGAAAACCAGGAAGAGAAGGATCTGCAGTTCAGGGAGATTCCCGAATCCCAGGAGGATGAATTCTGTGATGATCGTTCGATTGTCCTCTTCTGCTTTGTCTGTGAGGTACATCTAGGTACAAAGAAAAATACTAAAACTCAGAGGTGGGACTTTCAAAGGCAGAAACATCCCATCAGCTTAAGCAAGTGCAGAAGGACAGATATCCAGATGCATTTAGGCACCCAAAGTTGCAGATAGGTGCCTAGTGGCATTTTCAAAATACTTAGGCAAGCAATGTGCCTCCAGACCAGATTTATAAAGCTATTTAGGTGCTGCAGCAGAGAGCATCACAGTGCCCAAGCCTAAATCTCATTTTCCTAGATTTAGGCAACGAGGACTTTACAGTCTATTGACAG
The DNA here is from genome assembly GCF_016161935.1 of Mauremys reevesii. Lineage (NCBI taxonomy): Eukaryota > Metazoa > Chordata > Testudines > Geoemydidae > Mauremys > Mauremys reevesii. The sequence goes on along the minus strand of NC_052637.1, from coordinate 12,897,017 downwards.
CCAATGGGATTTAGACACCTCCATGCCTAAATCCCTTTTGAAAATGGAATTTGCGCTCCTCATTCAGTTGGGTGTTGTTGCAACAGTGAGCTCAGCAACCCCTAAATAGCTTTAAAAATCTGGTCCTGAGGGCTTTGCTGAATCAGGACTTTAATTCAAGCTATGCAGAGCCACAAAGGATCTGCTGTTCCTCAAAGGATGCTGGCAAGTTTTAGCCCACACTAAAAATGGTCAGCGGCTCTAAGGGAGAGTAAAGGAATGGCTTTAACAAGAATGATCTCACAGCCTTTCCTCACATGAATAAATCCACGAGGTCTAATTCTGATCTCCCAAACTGTTTTTTGCAATTTTAACTTCTGCCAGAGATCCTCCCATTTTACAGCTGCCCAGGTGAGGTCAGAGCCAGGAGCTGTAAATTCTGAGTTGTCAGCCTTTGTAGTTCAGTTGTTTTCCTAGTATTACACTGCATGGTCTAAGGTCCTTAATTAGCCTCACCCAGTGAATATTCCCAAATACCCAGAACAATGGAAGTGTGCTGCTTACAGATCCAGCAAAATTGTACTATCTGAGCATTAAATGGGAAAAGAAGAGATGCTCTCTCCTCTCTTCCCCCAGCTCTGAGTCAGCAGGTGCAGCTCAGGAGCCTGCATGTCAGCACCAGCAGAGCAGGGCGTGAGCATGCTCTCCTCATGCTAATGCCTGAGACACTGAGAGCAGGAACTTGACTAGAAGCGCAGCTGGGAAACTCCCTCTGCCCAGTGTCCTGCCCTGTGCACAAAGGGAATGCTCTGAGCAGGCACATACAGACCCCTGTCCCTCTCCTCCTCTCCTTGGCACCCTGAGACACACTCTACCCCAGGTGCACTCTGCAGCCCAGCTGAAGAGTGAGAGTGTCTGGGCCTGGATTTTGTGCAGCATCCCGGGTGCAACAGAACAGCTGGAACTCAATGCTCCCAGCACACTCTGCAGTGTCAGAGTTCAGCCCTGTTGGGAGGGGAGAGGGGGAATGAGACCTATCAAGGGCAGAATAGGAAATGAGAGGGAGCAGGATATGCACAACTACGGTGTGCACCTGAGAAACAGCTCCGGCTGTGCTCCTTCCCACTACCGCACCGTTTCCTCCCTACGTGAGAACCGCAGGATCTGACCAAGGGCTTGTCTAAAGGGAGAGTTAGATCATAGCGAGCTGGGTGTGAACCTCCAGAGCACTGGCCTGCCACGTACTAACACGCTGTGTGGACCCTGCTCCAGTGCACTAAACATTCCCTAGTGCGTATTGACCTACCCCCATTTCAAACAGCACTAGGACAAAATCCACCAGGGGACTTTTAGTGTGTGATAGCTGGATCTGCGCAGCCCCTTACTGCACAGCAACCTACCGCACTGTAGATTTCCACCCCAGTTTGCCACACACTGACTCCCTGTGTGGACAAACCCCAGGAAGGTTCATTTTACCTTTAATCCTCAGCAAGAAGTGGTGACCTCTGTGTCGATGCTGAGTGGGTGTGGGGATCTGATTTCCACTTCCATGCTGCTCCTCTCTGTCTCCTGCTCTCAGAGTCTACCGGGTGGGGTAGTGCACTCAAGAGCAATGGGATTTCTAAAGGGCACCAACATCTGGCATGTGAACTGGCTCGTGTAGACTCTTGCTGGCGCCCACAGAAAGTTCCTTTGTGCACAACACATTGAGGCACTTTAGAATTAACACCCTGCTGTGGTGCACCACCACCCCGTATGGACAAGCCCTTATTAGCTCTGCAAAGACACCTACCTTCCACTGCTGCACTGGGCCGGCTCTTGATTTCTTGCTTGATGCACACGCCCGTGTATATTACAAGGGGCCTCCATGCCTCCTGCTCTGGAGCCTTCTAGGGTTTATAGGGGAAAGCAGCCTCAGATTGGCTCAGGCAGCTCTTGGGATCTCCGCTGAGGCTGCTGCTAATTATCACTGCTTTGAAAGTGCCTTAAGGAGGGAATTCAATGCTATGGTGCTTCTTAAGACAATGTAAACATTATGGCCATTGACTACTGAGGTCTGGTCTACACTATAGAGTTAGGCTGACTCAAGACATCTTATGTCGACCTAACTATGGAAGCGTTTACACTTAAATTTCGCTCCCACTAATGTAACTGCCCCACTATGCCGACTTAATAGCCCCACCTCCACGAGCTGCGTAGAGTCAAGTTTGATGTATTGTCAATGTAGACACTGTGTTGCTTATGTCGACTGTTATTGGCTTTCAGGAGCCTTCCCACGATGCCCCACACTGTCAGTGCAATCGGCACGAGTGCTCCTGGTGAGGTCACGCACCGCCGACACAAGGAGCATTGTGCAGACACGCACGAGCGATGTAATTACTGTGGCGACTGTCTGCTGACGTGAGTTAGGTCGACGTAATTTTGTCTGTAGACATGGCCTGAGTTAGAGAAAAATGAGTTCCTTAGGATTTGGCGCATGGAAATTATTCTTTGCTGATAGTCTGGTCTAGCTTGCCCATTCCAGGGTGAATTGACAGGTGTGTTGTATGTAAGACCTGGGAGCTAATTGTTCTGCTATACTCAGCACTGGTGAGGCCTCAGCTGGAGTAGTGTGTCCAGACTTTAAGAGGGATGGGGAAAAATTAGACACAGTCCACAGGAGAGCAACAAAAATGATAACGAGGTTTAGAAAACCTGACTTGTGAGGAAAGGTAGAAAGAATTGGGCATGTTTAGTCTAGAGAAGAGAAGGGTGAGGGGGGACGTGATAACAGTCTTCAGAGATGTACCAGGTTGTTAGAAGAGGATGATAATCCATTGTTCTCCATGTGCCCTGAGGGTAGGACAAGAAGGAAACTATAACAAAACATGCAGAGGAGTGGGGAGGAGCACTGTGGAATCACAGAGAAATTGTGTGGCGCAGTGGAGAAGCCACTGGATTTGGACTATTCCCAGCTCTGCCACTGGCTTGTTGAATGACCATGGGGGCAAGTCACATCACTGCTGCCTCAGTTTCCCATCTGTAAAATGGGGATAATGATGTCAAGCTCTTGGAGAGCTGCTGATGAAATGCACATTATAAAAACTTGGTCTTTTGATTATTACCGAGTCACAGTAGTGCATCAACTGCAAACCTAGATGAGAATGAAAGTTGTCTAAACGGCCAGTAACTCCCACCAACAAACATTGCTCCTTCTGTTTAAAAAACTAGGAAATAAAATATCACAAAAAACCTTCGTTAATACAGAGTTAAGGTGCCTGGTGATAGCTCGGGCCCTTCCCAAAGGCTGAGTTCAGCAAAACTCTGACTTCTGAGGACCAGGAAATACAGAGAGAAGATAAATGCCCACACAACCTTAATTCTGCCGTATTTGTGCAATATCCTAAAATACCCACACCACGCACTCTCTCTCTACCATGTCAGTGCAGTGGGGAGGTGCTCCCTGCCCTGACCCGATGTTCAAACACTGATCCTACTCCTCTAACAGATTACCACGCTTTTAAAGTGTAACGGCCACTTCACACCCTTTTCCAGCCCCTGAGTTGCTGAAGACAGGGGAGAGTATTGTCACACTATGGCAGAACAGGCTTTTCAGTAGCACCTGGCTCACTCATGCCATTCCCAATGACCGGGGAAGAAGGGCTGGCAGGTTGCCTGAAGTGGCTGAAGAGCACAGGTACCAACCTCAGGGCAGACTGTTCAGAAGCAGGTCACAACCCCCACATTGGCTGTGAGTTCTAGTTTTGGATTTCACCAACTAAATATCAAGTGGGAACTCTGCAAGAACAACAGCCTTAATGTGGAGTCACAGGCAGTCCCCTTGGGCACTCCAGTCTGTCTTGCCACCAGGTAAGGCTGCCTTTGCAATAGATAGCTCCTTACATCAAAAATCACAATATTTAGGTTATTCCCAGTCTGAAAGGACCAGTCACTTTCCCCAGGTCAATTGCACTTTTGATCTTATACAAAAGATAATGCTTGTAGCCAATCCTATAGTAAACTATCTAAGGATTTATTAGCTAAGAAAAAGAAACAAGGGAGTTATTTACAAGGTTAACGCTGGTAAACACACACACAAATGATTTACAGTCTTAGGTTTCAAAAGATGATGGAATCTGCTGTAATATACAAGCTCTGTATGTCCTTTAGGGCTAATCCTGGCTAAGCAGCTGGGGATCCCTTGCTTATGCTTAGAAATCTTGCTCTCCCAAAGGCCAAGCAGCACAGATTTACAGTTTCTTCTTGTCAGGGATTTTTTATTCCCTTCTCTCAAGATAATGGGATGAGGCCTCATCATGGGTGTTAGGGGTGGAGTGTGTGTGTGTGTGGAAAATTATCACAGTGTATTATCCTCTGATGTTCCACGATGGTTCTTCTGGTATCTATGGGCTTGCTTTTGTTGTACTGGAGATAATATTTCACACTTGGTAATGATTCTCTTCTGACTGGGGAGGGGGGTTTCCAGTTTCAGAGCAAACACCTAAATATTACCTTAAAACATGGCATACAGACATTATAAGTGAGATTAATGCTGTAAAGTCTAAACATTTTTATAAATCTTATATTTCTTTTAACAATACCAACACACAGGTGAGCCAGACTGGTTTCCAGCTGTGTATTTGTCAGTGTTCAGTGAGGCCTAGGGGCCTTGGCATGAGTTGGTACTTGGTCTGCCAGCGTCACAGGGTGTATTCTGCCTCTGTCTGAAAAGCATGATAAGGCTGAATATAGCAATGATATCGAGGTATTACGCCACTGTCAATCCCAAGCAAAGTCTTCACTTCTGTGTTAATGTCTCAAATCAAAGATGCATTTCATGGCAAAGATCAGGATCCTCAGTATGACTTTACACCTGGTCATTCCATCGTTGACCAGATCTTTACTCTTTGAAACATCCGTATGAAAAGATGGCTGAATTTAATCAGCCATACGCAGCACTTTTTATAGACTTCCGTAAACCTTTTGATTCAGTGAATCAGGCAAGTTTCTGGAGTTTGATGAGGCAGCGACTTGGCATCCGTGGAAAGCTCTATAATGGAACGGAAAGCTGTGTTTGAGTCAATGGCTGGTATATGGCATGGGGTTTCCTATCTCCATGGGAGTTAGGCCATGTTGCATTCTCTCCCCATCACTTTTCAACATCAGCATCGACTGGTTGATGGATAAATATGAGGAGGCAGCTGTCAGGGGTGTTGAACTGAACATCATGATTCTTGGAGATCTCAAAGATGCTGTTGACTTTGTCTTGTTGGCTCATGTTGGTGAGTTGCTGCAGCTGACAGCTGATCTGGTTGAACAAAAAGTAGCATGCATTGATCTGGTCATTAATCTGGAGAAAACGAAGTCGTAGGCCATTATCATCCAGCTCCAGATTACAAGCAGCTCAGTATTAAACTGTCTGAGCGGGACATAAGGCAGGTGGCAACTCTCAAATCCTTGGGCAGCTTCATAGACAGGGCTGGAGGATGTTCAGATGATGTAGACCCTAGTACGGCAGCAGGTGCCACCACATTTCAGGCCTTTCAGTGACATCTGTAGGGACATAATGACATCCAGCTTTCTGCATAGCTGCAGATCTATAGAACTGCGGTGACACCAACTCTGTGGTACAACAGTGGAACATGAGCATTGAGAAAGGCTGAAGAGCATTGGATTACCGGTTTTGATTCTCATCATCTTTGCCAGCTGCTCCATATTAAGTTAATAGACTCAAGTCTCAGAGTGCATGGTCTACTATCCAGGAGAGTGCATTTTGACAGAGGACTTCGGAGTGCTATTTCCTAGCTATGGCAAGGCTTAATTATTTGACCATTTGGGAATCACTTCCCTCCTCTGTGCCTCAGTTTTTTAGTCTATGAAATGGGAATAATAATACTCAAAATCCTTTGCAATGTGCTTTGAGGTCCACAGATGGAAAGGGGTATGACGAAGTTACATATCGTTAAAGGGGCTTACACATATTTCCCATTCACTTGGGCTCTTCACACATGGACAGAAACAGCATGTGGGAAAATGGGAGATTTCCTTTGAGATTAGGATGCCTTTTGCATCAGCTTTGAGACAGTATAACAGAGCATAACATTTGAAATATACTACCAACCACCTGACCAGGATGAGGACAGCGACTGTGAAATATTCAGGAAGATTAGAGAGGCTACAAAGGCAGAAAATGCAATAATAATGAGGGATTTCAATTATCCCCATATGGACTGGGTACATGTCACCTCAGGATGAGATGCAGAGATAAAAGTTCTAGACACCATTAATGACTACTTCTTGGAGCAGCTAGTCCTGGATCCCACAAGAAGAGAGGCAATTCTTGATTTAGTCCCAAGTGAAGCACAAGATCTGGTCCAGGAGGGTGAATGTAAATGAACTGCTCAGTAACACTGACCATAATGTAATTAAATTTAAACATCCTTGTAGGGGAAACCCCCCACAGTAGCATTTAACCTCAAAAAGGAGAACTACACAAAAATGAGGAGGCTAATTTAATGAAATTAAAAGGAACGGTCACAAGAGTGAAATGCCTGCAAACTGCATGGAGAGTATTTAAAAACACCACAATAGAGGCTCAAATTAAATTACACACACACCCCTCAAAAAAAAGTAAGAGGACCAGAAAAATGGCTAACAGCAAAGTAAAAAAGGCAGTTAGAGACAAAAAGATATATTTTAAAAATTGGAAGTCAAATACTCCTGAGGAAAATAGAAAGGAGCATAAACTCTGGCAAGTCAAGTATACAAGCATGAGTGAGGCAGGCTAAGAAAGAATTTGAAGAGCAACTAGCTAAGGACACAAAAACTAAAAGCAATTTTTTTAAGTACATCAGAAGCAGGAAGCCTGACAGTCAGTGGGGCCATTGGATGATCAAGGTGCGAAAGGAGCACTCAAGGAAAACAAAGCCATTTTGGAGAAGCTAAACAAATTCTTTGCATTAGTCTTTACTGCAGAGGATGTGAGGGAGCTTCCCACACCTAAGCTATTCTTTTTAGGTGACAAATCTGAGGAACTGTCCCAGATTGAGATGTCAATAGAGGAGGTTTGGGAAAAAAATTGATAAATTAAACAGTAATAAGTCATCAGCACCAGATGGTATTCACCCAGGAATTCTGAAGGAACTTATATGAAATTGCAGAACTACTAACTGTGGTATGCAACCTAGCACTTAAATCAGTCTCTGTACCAGATGAATGGAGGGTAACTAATGTAACGCCAATTTTTAAAAAAAGGCTTCAGAGGCAGTCCTGGCAATTACAGGCCAGGAAACCTAACTTCAGTACCAGGCAAATTGGTTGAACCTATAGTCAAGAACAGAATTATCAGACACATAGATGAATACAACGTGTTGGGGGAAGAACCAACACAGCTTTTGTAAAGGGAACTCATGCCCCACCAATCTATTAGAGTTCTTCGGGGGTGTCAACAAACATGTGGACAGCGGTGATCCAGTGCATATAGTATACTTGGACTGTCAGAAAGGCTTTGGGAAGGTGCATAGGAATCTGACCCCAGAAAAGTCTGGAGAAACAGCTGATGAGTAGATGAGAAACTGAAGGACAAGATCCCTGAAAAAACGATGAGTTCTCAGAGAGAGAGAGAGGGAGCAAGAAGGTGAGGGAAGGACAAACTGAGGATGAGTAACAAAGGAGATCTCACAAAACTGGGTTACTGGACAACAACATGGCAGATGAAATTCAATACTGATAAATGCTAAACAGTGCACATCGGAAAACATAATCCCAATTATGCATACAAAGTGATGGGGTCTAAATTAGCTAGTAACACTGAAGAAAGATCTTGGAATCATTGTGGATTGTTCCCTGAAAACATCTGCTCCATGTGCAGCAGCAGTCAAGAAAGCTAACAATGTTAGTCACCTTTAGGAAAATGATAGATAATAAGCCAGTAAATATCATAATGCCTCTATATAAATCTATGGTATGAAATTAATAGGCAGCAGGTTTAACACACACATATGGAAGTTGTTCTTCACTCAACACACAGTCAGCCTGTGGAACTCATTGCCAGGGGATGTTGTGAATGCCAAAAGTATAAGTGGGTTCAAAAAAGAATTAGATCAGTTTATGGAGGATACGTCTATTGATGGCTATTAGCCAAGATGCTCTGGGTGTCCCTAAACATCTGCCTGTCAGAAGCTGGGACTGGATGACAGGGGATTGATCACTCGATAATTTCCCTGTTCTGGTCATTCCCTCTGAAGCATCTGATACCGGCCACTGCCAGACACAGGACCTTGGGCTAGATGGACCATTAGTCTGACCCAGAGTGGCCATTCTTGTGATGAGATATCAGAGGGGGAGATGTGTTAGTCTGGATCTGTAAAAAGCAACAAAAAACCAAACAAACGCCACAGGACTCTTTGTTGCATTCTCGTGATGTTACAGTGTTTTAACAAGTGACACAGCATCAATTCCCCTATGGAGGGAATCCAGACGATCACTGGCAGCAGTCCCAAGGGAGATCCCAACAGCAGCGGCAAGGGCCAGAGGCTGGCTGCTTTCCCAGATAAACCCTGCAAGAATCCAGAGCAGGAGACATTAAGGGTTTGTGTGATGCCAACAATCAACCCAGGCAATGAGAGCATCCCAGCAGCCACAGGCAGGTGTCTGCTCACAAACTGAGACGAGAAGGCTGACTGACACCAGACCCAGTCACCGGCGATGGGGAGCTCACTGCTTCATGCGGAGGTTTGAAGGTAAGTCTCACTAGCCTTGGGGCAAATCCTCAGGTCCTTGCTCATAGGAAGCCCTTGCTCTGAGACACCCCCCTTAGACAGTGTCCTCACACGCTGGGAGCTCTGCCGGAGTAAGGACGTCAGAGTCGGGTTCTTTGTGGTTCACAGCTAGAAAAACTGATGAGTCAGAATGAAGACCCAGCTATCATCTCTGCCCTAACGCATCCCTCTGTCTGTCCTCCCCTCACCCTACAGTGGACAAGTAACTAGACTTCAGCTCCCATCATGATGCTGTCGGGGGCGAGGGCTGAAGTGATCCATGGCTGTATAAACAGGGGAGCAGGGAGGGGATTTCGCCTCTGTAAAGAGCACTGGTGACACTGATTCTGGAATACCTTGGGCAGCGCTGGGGTGCACATTTTAAGACAGATGTTGAAAGATTGGCAAGGGAGCAGAAAAGGACAATAAAAATGATTTGAGATTTGGAGAAAATATCTTCCAGTGAGAGACATATAGAGCTCGATGTGTTCGGTTTATCAAAGAGGAGACAGAGGTGATTTGATCACAGTGTATCAGCACCTTCCTGGAAAGAAAACATTGGTTATCAAAGGGCTCTTTCATCGAACAGGAAAGGCATAGCTAGAACCAATGGCTGGAAGCTAAAACCAGACACATTCCAATGAGAAATAAGGCACAGTTTGTTGCCAATGAGTGTGACTATCCATTGGAACAAACTACCAAGGAAAATGATGGATTCTCATCTCCTGATATCTTCAAATCAAGACTGGCTGCCTTTCTTGAAGGTATGTCTTAGCCAAACAAGTTATTCAGCTGAGTGCTGGGGAAATTGGGGAAATTCTGTGGTTATTGTTATGCAGGAGCTCAGACTGGATGATCTAATGCCTAACAGAATTTAAGGTCAGAAGGGTCCATCATGATCATCTTCTCTGACCTGCTGCATATCGCATGCCACAGAACCTCACCCACCCACTCCTGTAATAGACCTCTAACCTCTGGCTGAGTTACTGAAGTCCTCTGATCATGATTTAAAGACTTCAAATGACAGAAAACCCACCTTTTACTACAGTAACTCCTCACTTATTGTTGTAATGTACCTGAAAAAAGTGACTTTAAGCGAAACGACATTAAGTGACTCCTATTTCCCCATAAAATGAATGTAAATGAGGGGGTTATGTTCCAGGGAATTTTTTTTCAACAGACAAAAGACTGTATTTTATACATATATATATATATATATATATATATATATATATATATATATACACATACATACACATACACACACAGTATAAGTTTTAAACAAACAATTTAATACTGGTACACAGTGATGATGATTGTGAAGCTTGGTTGAGGTGGAGGAGTCAGAGGGTGGGATATTTTCCAGGGAATGCCTTACTGCTAAATGATGAACTTGCAATTGGCTGAGCCCTCAAGGGTTAACTCTCACAGTTTACAAGGCAGCAGGAATAGAGGGAGTGGAGAGAGCATCACAGACAGAGACACACCCTGTGTGTGTGAGGGAGAGATGCGCATTTCCCCTTTAAGTACACTGCCTTGTTAATTAGATCAGCTTGCTGAGACCACAGCTGCTGCTGCCAGCAAGCTCCCTCTGTCTTGACCCCTGCCGTGTGTCCCCCCTGCTCTATAGAAGATGGGGTAAGTGGGGTGCAGGAACAGGGGGGAGGGGGACACCCTGACATTAGCCCCCCCTCTTCCTCCCCTCCCGCCAGCACAGCAAGCAGGAGTCTTGGGGAGCAACTCCAAGGCAGAGGGCAAGAGCAGCACATGGCAGTTGGGGGAGGGACAGCTGAACTGTCAGCAATTGCTATCCTGCTGGGCAGCTGCTGCACAGGAAACTTAGCGGAGTGGGGAGCTGATAGGTGGAGCTGATATGGGGGCTGATGGGTCCACCTTGGTTCCAAGCCCCCACCAGCTAGTTGCAATGGGCTGCTTTTCCTGCAAGCAACGGACAAAGCAGGGCGGCTGCCAAATGACGTTAGAAGGGAGCATTGCACAACTTTAAATGAGCGTGTTCCCTAATTGACCAGCAACGTAACAACGAAAAAATATTAACGGGGATGACTTTAAGTGAGAAGTTACTGTATTGGTTTTAATTCCCTTTGCAAGGTGCAATTCTGCTTGGCTTTTGGCAGTTTTCACTTTATCCCTAAACTTTCTGACCTCCATGAGGTAGCTTTCCTTACTGAACCATCCTATCTCCCATTCTTTGCAGGCTTTCTGCTTTCTTTTAATCACCTGTTTGAGAAGCTTGCTCCTCTGGGCTGGTCTGCAACCCTTCCCTACATTTTTTCCCCCTTGCTTAGGATGCCTGCTTCAGATTGCTTCTGCAACTTTGACAAAATAATTCCAAGCCTCCTCCACATTCAGATCCTGAAGTTCTTCACGCCAGTCCACTTCACAAATAATTCCCTTAATTTTTTTAAGTTAGCCCTTTTGAAATCACGCACCCTAGTTTCAGATCTAGTTTTGTTTATCCTTCCATTTAGTTTAAACTCAATTACCTCATGTGTATGTGCTGTTTAGGAAAGACCGAAACAAAGGTAAAGGTGGGGGAGTAGCATTGTATGTCAATAATGAGGTGAAATGTAACGAAATAACTAGCAATGCAATGGATAATACGGAGTCTGTTTGGGCAATGGTGACATTGGGGAAGAAAACTACTAGAGCGTCCCCTGGGATAGTGATTGGGGTGTGCTATAGACCGCCGGGATCTAGCCTGGATATGGATAGAGAGCTCTTTAATGTTTTTAAGGAGGTAAATACTAATAAGAACTGTATGATCATGGGAGACTTTAACTTCCCGGATATAGATTGGGAAACAAATGCTAGTAATAATAATAGGGCTCAGCTTTTCCTAGACGTGATAGCTGATGAATTCCTTCATCAAGTAGTTGCTGAACTGACGAGGGGGGATGACATTTTAGATCTGATTTTGGTGAGTAATGAGGACCTTGTTGAGGAAATAGTTGTAGGGGACAACCTTGGCTCGAGTGATCATGAGCTAATTCGTTTCAAAATAAATGGAAGGATAAACAAAATTGCATCTGAGACTAAGGTTTACAATTTCAAAAGGGCTAACTTTACTAAATTAAGGCAACTAGTTAGGGAAGTGGATTGGACTAACATATTTAGGGATCTAAAGGCGGAAGACGCCTGGGGTTACTTCAGGTTGAAGTTGCAGGAGTTGTCAGAGGCATGTATCCCAAGAAAGGGAAAACAGTTCATAGGTAGCAGTTTTAGACCGAGCTGGATGAGCAAGCGTCTCATAGGGGTGATTAAGAAAAAACAGAAAGCGTACAAGGACTGGAAAATGGGAGGGATCAGCAAAGAAACCTACCTTATTGAGGTCAGAGGGTGTAGGGAAGCAGTGAGAAAGGCAAAGAGCCGGGTGGAGATGGACCTAGCGAAGGGGATTAAAACCAATAGCAAAAGGTTTTTTAGCCATATAAATAGGAAGAAAACCAAGAAGGAAGAAGTGGGACCGCTTAAAACTTTAGACGGAGTTGAGATTAGGGATAATCTTGGCTTGGCACAATATCTAAACGAATATTTTGCCTCGGTCTTTAATGAGGCTAATGAAGGGCTAAGGAATAGTGGTAGAGGGACTGACGGGAATGAAGATATGGGGGTAGACATTACGGTATCTGAGGTAGAAGCCAAACTTGAACAGCTTAACGGAAGTAAATCAGGGGGCCCGGATAATCTTCATCCTAGAATATTAAGGGAATTGGCGAGTGAAATTGCAAGCCCATTAGCAATGATTTTTAATAAATCTCTAAACTCGGGGGTTGTACCGTTTGACTGGAGATTAGCTAATATAGTTCCTATATTCAAGAAGGGAAAAAAAAGTGACCCGGGTAACTACAGGCCTGTTAGTTTAACATCTGTAGTATGCAAAGTCATAGAAAAAATTTTAAAGGAGAGAGTGGTTACGGACCTTGAGGCCGATGGCAACTGGGACAAATTACAGCATGGTTTTACGAAAGGTAGATCATGCCAAACCAACCTGATCTCCTTCTTTGAGAAAGTAACAGATTTTTAAGACAAGGGAAATGCGGTGGATCTAATATATCTTGATTTCAGTAAGGCGTTTGATACGGTACCGCATGAGAAATTACTGGTTAAATTGGAAAAGATGGGGATTGAAATGAAAATCCAGAGGTGGATAAGGAGCTGGTTAAAGGGGAGACTGCACAGGGTCGTATTGGAGGGTGATCTGTCGGGTTGGAGGGGGGTTACCAGTGGAGTTCCTCAAGGTTCGGTTTTGGGTCCGATTTTATTTAATCTATTTATCGCTGACCTCAGAACCAAAAGTAGGAGTGGGCTGATAAAGTTTGCGGATGACACCAAGTTGGGAGGTATTGCCAATTCGGAAAAGGATCGGGATATCCTCCAGGGAGATTTGGATGACTTTGTAAACTGGAGTATTAGTAACAGGATAAAATTCAATAATGAGAAGTGTAAGGTTATTCATTTAGGAATGACTAACAAGAATTTTAGTTATAAGCTGGGGACGCACCAGTTGGAAGTAACGGAGGAGGAGAAGGACCTAGGAGTCCTGGTTGATCGTAGGATGTCTATGAGTAGGCAATGTGATGTGGCCGTTAAAAAAGCTAATGCGGTCTTGGGATGCATTAGGCGGGGTATTTCTAGTAGAGATAAGGAGGTGCTAGTCCCATTATATAAGGCGTTGGTGAGACCTCATTTGGAGTATTGTGTGCAGTTTTGGTCTCCCATGTTTAAGAAGGATGAATTCAAACTGGAACGGGTACAAAGAAGGGCCACTAGAATGATCCGAGGAATGGAAGGCCTGTCGTATGAAAAGAGACTTGAGGAGCTCGGTTTGTTTTCCTTAACCAAAAGAAGGTTGAGAGGAGATATGATTACACTCTTTAAATATATCAGAGGGATAAATACCAGGGAAGGAGAGGAATTATTTCAGCTCAGTGCTAATGTGGACACGAGGACAAACGGATATAAATTGTCAGTTAGGAAATTTAGGCTAGAAATTAGATGAAGGTTTCTAACTATCAGGGGAGTGCAATACTGGAACAGCCTACCGAGGGAAACAGTGGGGGCGAAGGACCTCCATGACTTTAAGACTAAGCTAGATAAGTTTATGGAGGAGATGGTATGATAGGATACCGGGCTTAGTCAATAGGTTAATTAAGTGCCACACTGGTAAATAGTACAATGGGTCAATGATATGTTATTCTTAACCTTTTTCCAGAGGGTCTGGCTGGAGAGTCTTGCCCGCATGCTCGGGGTTCAGCTGACCGCCATATTTGGGGTCGGGAAGGAATTTTCCTCCAGAGTAAATTGTCTGTGGCCCTGGAGGTTTTTCGCCTTCCTCCGAAGCATGGGGCAGGGGTCGCTTGCTAATGGAGTGGGGAGATCGGCTAATGTGGCCTGCATCTTGCAGGAGGTCAGACTAGATGATCATATTGGTCCCTTCTGATCTATGATTCTATGATTCTATGAGTTGCCTTACCAAGTGGGGGGTCAGTGGTAAGGAGCTAATTCAATTAAGGTGGAAGTGACCTATTCTCAATAGTTGACAAGAAGAGGTGAGTACCGGGTGGCGGGGGGGGGGGGGGGGAGATTACATTTTTAGGCCAATGCAATCAAGGTTGCCCGTTTCCAATAGTTGACAAGAAGGTGTGAGTATCAGCAGAGGGAAAATTACTTTTTGTAGCACTTGTACTCCAATCTATATCTGGGAAATCAAAGTCTCCCTTAATCACACAATTCCCAGTAGTATTTATTTCTTTAAAAACAGGTCTCTATCCATATCGGATCCTGGTGGTCTGTAGCAAACTCCAAGATTATCCTGAGAGAACCTCTGGTAGCTTTCTTCCCCAAAGTGATTTTGGCCAAAACAGACTCTGTCTTATCTATTCCATCACTTCACATTTCTTTACAGTCTACCTCATCATTAATATACAATGCTTGATCCACCACCTTTGCCTTTATTTCTTTCTCTCCTGAACAGGGGTGGCTCTAGACATTTTGCTGCCCCAAGCACGGCGGCATGCCGCGGGGGGCACTCTGCCGGTCGCCGGGAGGGCGGCAGGCGGCTCCGGTGGACCTCCTGCAGGTGTGCCTGTGGAGGGTCCGCTGGTCCCACGGTCTGCTGGTCCTGCGACTTTGGTGGACCTCCCGCAGGCACGCCTGCGGGAGGTCCACCGGAGTCGCGGTACCAGCACCCCCTGTCGCATGCTGCCCTAAGCACGCACTTGGTGTGCTGGGGCCTGGAGCTGCCCCTGCTCCTGGAGAGCACATACCCATCAATACCTGGTCTCCAGTCATGACTATTATTCCACCATGTTTCTGTTATCCCTATAATACCTGGTTTCACTTCCAGCACCAGTAGTTCTAGTTCCTCCATTTTGTCACACCTTGCATTGTTGTACAAACTCTTAACTGTTGCTACTTGGCTTCGCCCACATTCCCTGCCTGATTGGGTACAGTTATTCTACTTCCCATATCACCTGTCTGACTGGTATCAGCACTATCCTTCCTCTTAATGTCCATTCTCCTACCCTCTGTGGCTCCTTTCTCCAGTGCTGTAACCTTTCTTATTTGATTTTCCTCCCCCTCAATGTTAGAATCAGGCATGGAGATTACATGAGCATCTCCCCCAAGTTTCTAGTTTGAAGCTCGTTTAATCAGTTGTGCCTACCTCCATCCCCAAATGGTCCCTTTTGGTCTTAAATCTAAGAATCAATGAATGAAAAAAGTTGGGGTATGGGGCAGAAGCGGGGCAAATTAACTGGGTGACAGCTCTTTGGTGTGTATGGAGAATATCTATGAATTTCTCTGAAGTGAAGAAGTTTCTCTGTTGTGAAAAAATATAAACCCAGCTCTCAGTTTGCAGGGAGAACTCTTATGGGATCTGTCATGAACATACAGCAAAGGGTCGCATAAAACCCCTCCTTTACCTGTAAAGGGTTAAGAAGCTCAGATAACCTGGTTGGCACCTGACCAAAAGGACCAATAAGTGGAGAAAATGCTTTCAAATCTGTGGGGGAAGGTTTTTGTTGTGTGTTCCTTTGTTCTCTCTGGGACAGCCAGGAACCAGGGCAGGGAAAATACATCTCCTCAAGCCATATCTGCATTTAGCATCTAAGATTATAAATTGTAAGTAATTGGAAGGAAATGCATTAGATTATTTTTTTGTTTTAGCTTGTGAATTTTCCCTGTGCTAAGAGAGAGGTTTTTCCCTGTTTTTGTAACTTTAAAGTTTTGCCTAGAGGGGAATCCACCATGTTTTGAATCTGATTGCTCTGTAAATTACCTTCCATCCTGATTTTACAGAGGTGCTTCTTTTACTTTTTTCATTATAATAAAGTTTTGTTTTTAAGAATCTGATTGGGTTTTTAGGACACTAAAAACCCAAGGGTCTGGTCACTAGAGCTTAGAGTGGGGAGGGAACCCTGACAGGATCAAAAGATGGAAATCTATCTAATTTCATGGTACCGCCAAATCTTTTGATGTTCATTACTTTTCACTATCACAGGATGCAGCTCATGGAGAAAGGAGATGTGGAAAATCAAACAGATATAACAGAATTCATTCTCCTGGGGTTTGGGGATCTCCCAGAACTGCAGATCCTTCTCTTCCTGGTTTTCCTAGTGATCTACATTGTGACCATGGCCGGGAACATCCTCATCATTGCTCTAGTTGTGACTGATCAGCAACTTCACACCCCCATGTACTTCTTCCTGGGGAACTTGTCCTGCCTGGAGACCTGCTACACTTCTGCCGTCCTGCCCAGGATGCTGACCAGTTTCCTGACGGGCGACAGAACCATTTCTGTGGGGGGCTGCATGACACAGTTTTTTTTCTTTTGTTTTCTAGCAACTACAGAGTGTTATCTCCTGGCAGCGATGTCTTATGACCGATATTTAGCCATATGTAAACCACTGCACTATGGAACATGTATGAATGGCAAGTTGTGCCTTCAACTAGCAGCTGGGTGTTGGATAATTGGATTTCTACCTTGTACAATAACGATGTGTTTTATGTCACAATTAATTTTCTGTGGCCCCAATGAAATGGACCATTTCTTTTGTGATTTCACCCCAATGCTAAAGCTCTCCTGCAGTGACACCAGCCAGATGATGCTGGTTCTTCATATATTTTCCTTCCCAGATGCAGTTTCCCCATTTCTATTAACCTTGACATCCTATGTCTGTATCGTTAGCACCATCCTGAGAATCCCTTCCACCACCGGGAGGCAAAGGGCCTTTTCCACCTGCTCCTCTCACCTCATTGTGGTAACACTTTTCTATGGGACCATAATGATTGTCTACATGCTACCAAAATCCAGCAACCTGAGAGCCCTGAACAAAGTTTTCTCTGTCTGCTACACAGTCCTGACTCCCCTGGCCAATCCCCTTGTCTACAGCCTGAGAAACAGAGAGGTCAAGGAGGCCCTGAGAAAAGCTGTCAGGAAATATCTGGCCCTCCCAAAGAATGCAGACTAGTTGAATGAAATGAGGATCAATCAGTCTGGTTTCTATTGTGAAAGAAGGAGGGTTTAAGTGGGCCCTGATACAGAAATGCAGTATACAAGAGATGTGTGTGCGTGCACACACACACACACAAACACACACACACACACACATATATATAAGAGAGATACAGATGGTTGGAATTTTGCAGGGGGAGGAAGGGAGAGAAGGTTTTGACTTTTCATCAAAATAACTGAAACCTGAAAAATGAAAAAAAATTGCTTTTTGGAAACTGACATCTGAAAACCTTCAGATGGAAACTGTAAAAATAAATAATAAAAAAAGTTATGAACTGTTGTTGTGGCTGTGTTCATCCCAGAATATTACAAAGACAAGGTGTGACCCTCTGTACCTCAAAATAGCACCCTAGACCCCAATATTGACTACTGAGATATGGCTATGGTGTGTTTGGTACAAAATATGCCTTGGGAGGTATCATTTGAGAAGTCTTGATCTGCTGAACAATAATATCCTATTGAATTGTGGGTACTATAATTGTATTTGATGTTATGAAGTATTGCTAAATGTGTTACTGAAATATAGTGAGGTTGGGAGATGGCCACAGCTGGCCTTTCTGTAAAAACAAAGGGGCAACCATCGCTGGCCAGACAGGCGTTGATGTCCCATCAAGAAGAATCCTCTCTCCCAGAGACTCCACTGAGAGCACGTACGCAATGGGTACTGCCTGACCTCACATCACAGCAAGGAGAGAAAGTATAAGGAGGGTCAATAACATCACCACTTGGTCTCTCTCCTCCACCATTTCAACACCTGGAAGATCGTCTGGAAGACAAAGACTTTGAACCTGGGAAGACTGGTCCCAGGCTGGGAATGGATTCCAACCTGTGTATAGAGAACTCTGAGCTACCTGTTACATCTATTAGGGTGAGAAACTGTTTGATTGAAATCTTGCTTCATTTGTCGAATTTAGACTGCAATTTTATTTTTATTACTTATCTAACCAACTCTGATCTCTATGCCTGCTTCTTATAATCACTTAAAATCTATCTTTGTGTAGTTAACAAATCTGTTTTATATTTTACCTAAATCCCTGTGTTTCTGGTTGAAGTGCTTGGGGAAATGTCAGCTCGGCTTAACAAGGGCTGTTGCACGTCTACTTTTAATTGTTGGCATGGCAAACTAATTAATGAGGTTGCACTGTCCAAGGGAGTCTTGAGCAGTGTAAGACGGTATATTTCTAGGGTGCAAGGCTGGGGTGATTGGCTGATGCCTCTCTCTGGGTATGTCTACACTACAAAATTAGGTCAATTTTATAGAAGTCGATTGTGTATGTCCCCGTTAAGGGCATTAAGTTGGCGGAGTGCATCCTCACTACCATGGCTATCATAGACTTATGGAGCGCTTCACTGAGAATTCTGGGTTAAACTCCAAATGCCTGATGGGGCAAAAATATTGTTGCGGGTGGTTTTGGGTACGTCGCATGATACATGAAAGCAATTGCAGACAATCGTTTCATGCCTTTTTTCCTGGAATACCCATGCAGATGCCATAACACGGCAAGCACAGAGCCCTCTCAGCTCCCTTTCACCGCTGCTGCCTGCCTGGAATATCGTGCGAGCTGGAGGCTTCTGCCTCAGCTGCTCCCCCAGAGGCAGCACCGCGCGGTTGCACCTACCCCAGCCTGCCCCTTGCTCCCATGGATCATGAAGCCTGGACAATAGTACGAAGCAGTTAAGAGTGGGTTAGATAAATGTCTATCAGGGATGGTCTAGACAGTATTTGGCCCTGCCATGAGGGCAGGGGACTGGACTTGGTGGCCTTTCAAGGTCCCTTCCAGCCCTAGAATCTATGAATCTATGAACTATAGGCTGAGCAAGTGCAGAATGGTGGTAGAATGTACCTTTGGATGTTTAAAAGCTCGCTGGTGCTGCTTGCTGACTAGGTCAGACCTCAGCACAACCAACATTCCCATTGTTATTGCTGCTTGCTGTGTGCTCCACAATATCTGTGTGAGTAAGGGGGAGACATTTATGGTGGGGTGGGAGCTTGAGGCAAATTGCCTGGCATCCGATTTTGAGGAGCCAGACACCAGTGCAATTAGAAGAGCACAGCAAGGCATGCTGAGCATGAGAGAGGCTTTGGAAACCAGTTTCATGACTGGCCAGGCTTTGGTGTGACACTTGTTTGTGTTTCTCCTTGATGCAAACCCATCTCCTTTGTTAATTTTAATTCCCTGTAAGCCAACTCCCCCGCCCTCGAAATAAAGTAAGTATTGTTTTTAAACCATGCATTCTTTCTTTATTAATTAAAAAAAAAATGAGATAATGGACAAGGTAGCCCAGGTGGGGTGGGGAGGAGGGAAGGACAAGGCCACATTGCTTATTGTAGTCACACTAAAATACAAACTGTTTGAATGACAGCCGTCTGTTGCTTGGACCATCCCCTGGAGTGGAGTGGATGGGTGCCTAGAGCCTCTCGCCCTCCCTGCATTCTTGGGCGTCTGGGTGAGGAGGCTATGGAACATGGGGAGGAGGGTAGGCAGTTATACAGTGGATGCAGCAGGGAGTCTGTGCTCTTGTTGGCTTTCCTGCAGCTCTAACAGATGTTTCATCATGTCCATTTGCTCCCCCATTAGCCTCAGCATCAGGTCCTGCCTCCGCTCCTTGTGCTCACATAATTCTTTCCTGACCTCTGCCACTGAATGCCTCCATGCATTAAGCTGTGCCCTATCAGTGCGGGAGGACTGCAGGAGCTCGGAAAACATGTAATCGCTAGTGCATTTTTTTCGCCTTCTAATCTGCGATAACCTCAGGAACAGAGATGATAGGGGGAGAGTAGAAACATCCTACGCTTTACAATTCTGGAGGGACTGCATGATCACCTGTGCTGCTGAGTGCTGCTGAGTTCACCACCCTGACCAAACAGGAAATGAAATTCAAAAGTTCCCGGGGCTTTTCCTGTGTACCCAGCTAGTGCATGGATGATTTAGTTGGGGATTGGTCCTGCTTTGAGCAGGGGGTTGGACTAGATGACCTCCTGAGGTCCCTTCCAACCCTGAGATTCTATGAATCTAAGATTCTATGATTCTATGAGGGAATCTCTGTCTCATAGAAAGTCAATGAGATTTATGCTTCTAAGTCAGCTAGACACTTTTGGAAATTTTACCCAATGTGCTTCAGGATGAAAGGAGCTGGCATGTGTCATGAGTAGCATTTCCTCCATGCCTACCTGCTGCTTTTTTGTTTGACATTGATGTTGTTGTTGTTGTTGCTGTAGCAAAGAGGTTGTGTCAACACAAATCATTCACATCATTTATTTTATTTTGATAGCCACTAATCTGCTTTGGTTCTGATGCACTGGGTCTTAGGAAATGTGTACACTGCAATGTAAGCCCAAACTCGCACTCAGGCTTGAGGATTTCAGTCTGACAAATGCACATTCAACCACCATTCTATACCTGTGGGGAATATAATTAATCCTTCTTTTGCCATGGCCTCTGATCAGGATACGGTTTCATATGCCCAGGCAAAAGGGGGTACATGGAATCCCCTAGAATAACCATGGAAACAGTAATTCCATTTATGACATTGTCATTTGGAATAGTGTTCCGGCCTGTCCATGAAGGTAGACACCCGACTGATGGAAAACCTTGGCATCAATAATTTTTCCAGGGCAACCCACGTTGGTGTCCATAACTTTGCCTCTGTGGTCCACAAGGGCCACATACCCATGGAGTAGTACCTTTTGCAGTGTCTGTACTGTGGCTCCTTGAGTACATACAATCATGGCCCCAGTGCAGTGGGGAAACCCCATTCTCTCCAAGCCAGCACTTACTTTGGGTATATTGTTTAAGCCCCCACCTTTGGCTAAACCACACACCTGACTGCCTCAGAAACCTCAGCCACTGCTTCACCTTCCAGTTAACTTTACAACCGCAAACTGGTTAGCATTAGACCTGTAGGACACTGGGGTATAGCAACCTACTTTTGAACAGGAATGGCTTCCCTCACGTATGTGTCGTGGTGCTGAAGTGTCCGGGCAAGTTGCTAACAAGGCTCCGGAAATGTAGCTTTCCTCATGAGCAAGTTCTGGTCACCCCAGGTCTGCATGATGTTGGGATCCCACCAGTCTGTGCTTGTGGTCCTGCTGCAGAAGCACTGGTCTACACAGGGGCATCAGCGGCTCTCCCGAGTCACCAAGCGAAATAAAATAAAATGCGCAAATCTATGTCTAATCAAACTGAATACAGATAAGATCCTCACCAGTTCCAGAATGCTCCCTTTTACAGACTAATCTCCTTTTAGCCTAGGTCCAGCAATCGCTCACATCCCTTGAAGTCAATGTCCTTCGTTCTAGTTTCTTTCAAGTATCCTGGGGGGTGGAGAGGCTCTCTCATTAGCCAGCTGAAGACCTGGCACAGGCTAGTTTGAGATAAGTCTGCATAGCAGAGCGTAGATGCCTGAGCACTGGTGTGAGGCCCAGATCCAGAAATTCTAAACCTAGTGTTAATAATCAGTGTGGACTCTCAAGCCTAGGTTTACACTCACTGAGCCTATGGGTTCAAGTCCCACAGACCCTAGGCTTACATTGCAGTATAGGCACACCCCTTCTACCCATTGCAAGATGGCATGCAGTACAACAAATGGGAAGACCAGTACAATCTTCCCAGATATAAAGTTATGGAGATTTTGGGAATCCAGGACATCAAGGAGAGAGAAAATATTTGAACCAACTAATTCCACCCACAAGGATCTGAGGCCAGTGCCAAGTAGAATGTGGCATTTTCTGAACTCAGAGAGAGCAGAGGAATAGATGAAACACGTATCAGAAATCTTAACTGTCTCCATGTGGAGTGTAGAGCACAGTCGGGTTTCCAATTAAGGCAGTAGCAAGTATCAGCTTTAGCCACAAATGGGAATGTCATCAACCCAAGTGTAGCATGTCCTCACATTCCCCGGAGCAGTTCCCATTGGTATGAGCTTGGACCCCACTAGATGTAAACTTTCTTGCTCGTTAAGCCAGATAGATTCCTTCACAGATCAGTGACTCCATCTGAATTCATTTGAGCAACATATATTACCGGATGACTTTTCTCAGGGCCTCCTTCACCTCTTTGTTTCGCAGGCTGTAGATGAGGGGGTTGAGCATGGGAGTCAGGACTGTGTAGAAGACAGAGAACACTTTGTTCAGGGCTTTCAGTGTATTGGTTTTTGGTAGCAGATACACAGTCATTAGGGTCCCATAGAAAATTGTAACCACAATGAGGTGAGAGGAGCAGGTGGAAAAGGCCTTTTGCCTCCCGGTAGTGGAAGGGATTCTCAGCATAGCAGCAATGATACAAATATAGGATGTCACAGTTAATAGAAATGAGCAAGGTGAGTCTAGGGAGGTGAGTATTACACTAACCAGTGTGATCATGCTGGTGTCACTGCAGGAGAGCTTTAGCATTGGAGAAAAATCACAAAAGAAATGGTCAATTTCATTGGGGCCACAGAATGTTAATTGTGACATAAAACACGTCATTATTACACAAATTAGAAATCCACTTATCCAAGACCCCACTGCTAGCTGGAGGCACAACCTGCCATTCATCAGGGCTGCATAACGCAGGGGTTTGCATATCGCTAAATACCGATCATAAGACATTGCTGCCAGGAGATAGCATTCTGTAGTTACCAAACAACCAAAACAATAAAACTGTGCAAAGCAGCCACTGACAGAAATGGTTCTGTCTCCAGTCAGGAGACTGACCAGTAACCTGGGCAGGATGGTTGAGGTGTAGCAGGTCTCCAGGCAGGACAAGTTCCCCAGGAAGAAGTACATGGGGGTGTGAAGGTGCTGATCAGTCACAACTAGCGCAATGATGAGGATGTTCCCAGACATGGTCACAATGTAGATCACCAGGAAAACCAGGAAGAGAAGTAGTTGCAGTTCAGGGAGATTCCCGAATCCCAGGAGGATGAATTCTGTGATGATCGTTCGATTGTCCTCTTCTGCTTTGTCTATGAGGTGCATCTAGGTACAAAGAAAAATACTAAAACTCAGAGACGGGACTTTCAAAGGCAGAAACATCCCATCAGCTTAAGCAAGTGCAGAAGGACAGATATCCAGAGACATTTATGCACCCGAATTTGCAGATAGGTGCCTAGTGGGATTTTCAAAATACTTAGGCAAGCAATGTGCCTCAAGACCAGATTTTTAAAGCTATTTAGGTGCTGCAGCACAGAGCATCACAATGCCCAAGCCTAAATCTCATTTTCCCAGATTTAGGCAATGAGGACTTTACAGTCTATTGACAGCCAATGGGATTTAGATTCCTCCATGCCTAAATCCCTATTGAAAATGGAATTTGCGCTCCTCATTCAGTTGGGTGTTGTTGCAACACTGAGCTCAGCAACCCCTAAATAGATTTAAAAATCTGGTCCTGACGGCTTTGCTGAATCAGGACTTTAATTCAAGCTATGCAGAGCCACAAAGGATCTGCTGTTCCTCAAAGGATGCTGGCAAGTTTTAGCCCACACTAAAAATGGTCAGCGGCGCTAAGGGAGAGTAAAGGAATGGCTTTAACAAGAATGATCTCACAGCCTTTCCTCACATGAATAAATCCACGAGCTCTAACTCTGATCTCCCAAACTGTTTTTTGCAATATTAACTTTTGCCAGAGATCCTCCCATTTTACAGCTGCCCAGGTGAGGTCAGAGCCAGGAGCTGTAAATTCTGAGTTGTCAGACAGACAGGCAGACAGACAGAGCCTTTGTAGTTCAGTTGTTTTCCTAGTAGTACACTGCATGGTCTAAGGTCCTTAATTGGCCTTCACCCAGTGAATATTCCCAAATACCCAGAACAATGGAAGTGTGCTGCTTACAGACCCAGCAAAATTGTACTATCTGAGAATTAAATGGGAAAAGAAGAGATGCTCTCTCCTCTCTTCCCCCAGCTCTGAGTCAGCAGGTGCAGCTCAGGATCCTGCATGTGAGCACCAGCAGAGCAGGGTGTGAGCATGCTCTCTTCATCCTAATGCCTGAGACACTGAGAGCAGGAACTTGACTAGAAGCGCAGCTGGGAAACTCCCTCTGCCCAGTGCCCTGCCCCGTGCACAAAGGGAATGCCCCGAGCAGGCACATACAGACCCCGGTCCCTCTCCTCCCCTCCTTGGCATCCTGAGACACACTCTACCCCAGGTGCACTCTGCAGCCCAGCTGAAGAGTGAGAGTGTTTGGGCCTGGATTTTGTGCAGCATCCCGGGTCCAACAGAACAGCTGGAACTCAATGCTCCCACCACGCTCTGCAGTGTCGCAGTTCAGCCCTGTTAGGGGTAGGGGATGAGACCTATCAAGGGCAGAATAGGAAATGAGAGGGAGCAGGATATGCACAACTACGGCATGCGCCTGAGAAACAGCTCCGGCTGTGCTCCTTCCCACTACCGCACCATTTCCTCCCTACGTGAGAACCACAGGATCTGACCAAGGGCTTGTCTAAAGGGAGAGTTAGATCATGGCGAGCTGGGTGTGAACCTCCAGAGCACTAGCCTGCCACGCACTAACACGCTGTGTGGACCCTGCTCCAGTGCACTAAACATTCCCTAGTGCGTATTGACCTACCCCCATTTCAAACAGCACTAGGACAAAATCCACCAGGGGACTTTTAGTGTGTGATAGCTGGATCCGCGCAGCCCCTTACTGCACAGCAACCTACCGCACTGTAGATTTCCACCCCAGTTTGCCACGCACTGACTCCTTGTGTGGACAAACCCCAGGAAGGTTCAGTTTTACCTTTAATCCTCAGCAAGAAGTGGTGACCTGTGTGTCGATGCTGAGTGGGTGTGGGGATCTGATTTCCCTCTGATTTCTCCTGCTCTCAGAGTCTACCGGGTGGGGTAGTGCACTCAAGAGCAACGGGATTTCTAAAGGGCACCAACATCTGGCATGTGAACTGGCTCGTGTAGACTCTTGCTGGCGCCCACAGAAAGTTCCTTTGTGCACAACACATTTGGGCACTTTAGAATTAACACCCTGCTGTGGTGCACCCCGCCCCCCCTGTATGGACAAGCCCTTATTCGCTCTGCAAAGACACCTACCTTCCACTGCTGTACTGGGCCAGCTCTTGATTTCTTGCCGGATGCACACACCCGTGTATATTACAAGGGGCCTCCATACCTCCTGCTCTGGAGCCTTCTAGGGTTTATAGGGGAAAGCAGCCTCACATTGGCTCAGACAGCTCTTGGGATCTCCGCTGAGGCTGCTGATAATTATCACTGCTTTGAAAGTGCCCTCAGGAGGGAATTCAATGCTATGGTGCTTGTCAAGACAATGTAAACATTATGGCCATTGACTACTGAGGCCTGGTCTACACTACAGTGTTAGGCTGACTCAAGACATCTTATGTCGACCTAACTATGGAAGCGTTTACATTTAAATTTCGCTCCCACTGATGTAACTGCCCCACTATGCCGACTTAATAACCCCACATCCACGAGCGGCGTAGAGTCAAGTTTGATGTAGTAAGTGTCAATGTAGACACTGTTTTGCTTATGTCGACTGTTATTGGCTTTCAGGAGCCTTCCCACGATGCCCCACACTGTCAGTGCAATCGGCACGAGTGCTCCTGGTGAGGTCACGCACCGCCGACACAAGGAGCAAAGTGCAGACACGCACGAGCGATATAATTACTGTGGCGACTGTCTGCTGACGTGAGTTAGGTCGACTTAATTTTGTCTGTAGACATGGCCTGAGTTAGAGAAGAATGAATTCCTTAGGATTTGGCGCATGGAAATTATTCTTTGCTGACGGTCTGGTCTAGCTTGCCCATTCCAGGGTGAATTGACAGGTGTGTTGTATGTAAGACCTGGGAGGTAATTGTTCTGCTATACTCGGCACTGGTGAGGCCTCAGCTGGAGTAGTGTGTCCAGACTTTAAGAGGGATGGGGAAAAATTAGACACAGTCCACAGGAGAGCAACAAAAATGATAACGAGGTTTAGAAAACCTGACTTGTGAGGAAAGGTAGAAAGAATTGGGCATGTTTAATCTAGACAAGAGAAGGGTGACGGGGGACGTGATAACAGTCTTCAGAGATGTACCAGGTTGTTAGAAGAGGATGATAATCCATTGTCCTCCACATGCCCCGAGGGTAGGACAAGAAAGAAACTATAACAAAACATGCAGAGGAGTGGGGAGGAGCACTGTGGAATCACAGAGAAATTGTGTGGCGCAGTGGAGAAGCCACTGGATTTGGACTATTCCCAGCTCTGCCACTGGCTTGTTGAATGACCACGGGGGCAAGTCACATCACCGCTCTATGTCTCAGTTTCACATCTGTAAAATGGAGATAATGATGTCAAGCTCTTGGAGAGCTGCTGATGAAATGCACATTATAAAAACTTGGTCTTTTGATTATTACCGAGTCACAGTAGCGCATCAACTGCCAACCTAGGTGAGAATGAAAGTTGTCTAAACGGCCAGTAACTCCCACCAACAAACATTGCTCCTTCTGTTTAAAAAACTAGGAAATAAAATGTCACAAAAAACCTTTGTTAACACAGAGTTAAGGTGCCTGGTGATAGCTCGGGCCCTTCCCAAAGGCTGAGTTCAGCAAAACTCTGACTTCTGAGAACCAGGAAATACAGACAGAAGATAAATGCCCACACAACCTTAATTCTGCCCTATTTGTGCAATATCCTAAAATACCCACACCACGCACTCTCTCTCTACCGTGTCAGTGAAGTGGGGAGGTGCTCCCTGCCCTGACCCGATGTTCAAACACTGATCCTACTCCCCTAACAGAATACCACGCTTTTAAAGTGTAACGGTCACTTCACACCTTTTTCCAGCCCCTGAGTTGCTGAAGACAGGCGAGAGTATTGTCACACTATGGCAGAACAGGCTTTTCAGTAGCACCTGGCTCACTCATGCCATTCCCAATGACCGGGGAGGAAGGGCTGTCAGGTTGCCTGAAGTGGCTGAAGAGCACAGGTACCAACCTCAGGGCAGACTGTTCAGAAGCAGGTCACAACCCCCACATTGGCTGTGAGTTCTAGATTTGGCTTTCACCAACTAAATATCAAGTGGGAACTCTGCAAGAACTACAACAGCCTTAACATGGAGTCACAGGCAGTCCCCTTGGGCACTCCAGTCTGTCTTGCCACCAGGTAAGGCTGCCTTTGCGATAGATAGCTCCTTACATCAAAAATCACAATATTTAGGTTATTCCCAGTCTGAAAGGACCAGTCACTTTCCCCAGGTCAATTGCACTTTTGATCTTATACAAAAGATAATGCTTGTAGCCAATCCTATAGTAAACTATCTAAGGATTTATTAGCTAAGAAAAAGAAACAAGGGAGTTATTTACAAGGTTAACGCTGGTAAACACACACACAAATGATTTACAGTCTTAGGTTTCAAAAGATGATGGAATCTGCTGTAATATACAAGCTCTGTGTGTCCTTTAGGGCTAATCCTGGCTAAGCAGCTGGGGATCCCTTGCTTATGCTTAGAAATCTTGCTTTCCCAAAGGCCAAGCAGCACAGACTTACAGTTTCTTCTTGTCAGGGATTTTTTATTCCCTTCTCTCGAGCTAATGGGATGAGGCCTCATCATGTGTGTTAGGGGTGGAGTGTGTGTGTGTGTGGAAAATTATCACAGTGTATTATCCTCTGATGTTCCACGATGGTTCTTCTGGTATCTATGGGCTTGCTTTTGTTGGACTGGAGATAATATTTCACACTTGGTAATGATTCTCTTCTGACTGGGGAGGGGGGTTTCCAGTTTCAGAGCAAACACCTAAATATTACCTTAAAACATGGCATACAGACATTATAAGCGAGATTAATGCTGGCAGCATCTTACAAACATTCTGTAAAGTCTAAACATTTTTATAAATCTTATATTTCTTTTAACAATACCAACACACAGGTGAGCCAGACTGGTTTCCAGCTGTGTATTTGTCAGTGTTCAGTGAGGCCTAGGGGCCTTGGCATGAGTTGGCACTTGGTCTGCCAGCGTCCCAGGGCGTATTCTGCCTCTGTCTGAAAAGCATGATAAGGCTGAATATAGCAATGATATCGAGGTATTACGCCACTGTCAATCCCAAGCAAAGTCTTCACTTCTGTGTTAATGTCTCAAATCAAAGATGACTTTCATGGCAAAGATCAGGATCCTCAGTATGACTTTACAACTGGTCATTCCATCGTTGACCAGATCTTTACCCTTTGAGACATCCGTATGAAAAGATGGCTGAATTTAATCAGCCATACGCAGCACTTTTTATAGACTTCCGTAAACCTTTTGATTCAGTGAATCAGGCAAGTTTCTGGAATTTGATGAGGCAGCGACTTGGCGTCCCTGGAAAGCTCTATAATGGAACGGAAAGCTGTGTTTGAGTCAATGGCTGGTATATGGCATGGGGTTTCCTATCTCCACGGGAGTTAGGCCATGTTGCATTCTCTCCCCATCACTTTTCAACATCAGCATCGACTGGTTGAGGGATAAATATGAGGAGGCAGCTGTCAGGGGTGTTGAACTGAACATCATGATTCTTGGAGATCTCAAAGATGCTGTTGACTTTGTCTTGTTGGCTCATGTTGGTGAGCTGCTGCAGCTGACAGCTGATCTGATTGAACAAAAAGTAGCATGCATTGATCTGGTCATTAATCTGGAGAAAACGAAGTCGTAGGCCATTATCATCCAGCTCCAGATTACAAGCAGCTCAGTATTAAACTGTCTGAGCGGGACATAAGGCAGGTGGCAACTCTCAAATCCTTGGGCAGCTTCATAGACAGGGCTGGAGGATGTTCAGATGATGTGGACCCTAGTACGGCAGCAGGTGCCACTACATTTCAGGCCTTTCAGTGACATCTGTAGGGACATAATGACATCCAGCTTTCTGCATAGCTGCAGATCTATAGAACTGCGGTGACACCAACTCTGTGGTACAACAGTGGAACGTGAGCACTGAGAAAGGCTGAAGAGCATTGGATTACCGGTTTTGATTCTCATCATCTTTGCCAGCTGCTCCATATTAAGTTAATAGATTCAAGTCTCAGAGTGCATGGTCTACTGTCCAGGAGAGTGCATTTTGACAGAGGACTTTGGAGTGCTATTTCCTAGCTATGCCAAGGCTTGACCATTTGGGAATCACTTCCCTCCTCTGTGCCTCAGTTTTTTAGTCTATGAAATGGGAATAATAATACTCAAAATCCTTTGCAATGTGCTTTGAGGTCCACAGATGGAAAGGGGTATGACAGAGTTACATATTGTTAAAGGGGCTTACACATATTTCCCATTCACTTGGGCTCTTCACACATGGACAGAAACAGCATGTGGGAAAATGGGAGATTTCCTTTGAGATTAGGATGCCTTTTGCATCGGCTTTGAGACAGTATAACAGAGCATAACATTCGAAATATACTACCAACCACCTGACCAGGATGAGGACAGCGACTGTGAAATACTCAGGAAGATTAGACAGGCTACAAAGGCAGAAAATGCAATAATAATGAGGGATTTCAATTATCGCCATATGGACTGGGTACATGTCACTTCAGGATGAGATGCAGAGATAAAAGTTCTAGACACCATTAATGACTACTTCTTGGAGCAGCTAGTCCTGGATCCCACAAGAAGAGAGGCAATTCTTGATTTAGTTCCAAGTGGAGCACAAGATCTGGTCCAGGAGGGTGAATGTAAATGAACTGCTCAGTAACACTGACCATAATGTAATTAAATTTAAACATCCTTGTAGGGGAAACCCTCCACAGTAGCATTTAACCTCAAAAAGGAGAACTACACAAAAATGAGGAGGCTAATTACATGAAATTAAAAGGAACGGTCACGAGTGTGAAATGCCTGCAAACTGCATGGAGAGTATTTAAAAACACCACAATAGAGGCTCAAATTAAATTTACACACACACCCCTCAAAAAAAAAGTAAGGACCAGAAAAATGGCTAACAGCAAAGTAAAAAAGGCAGTTAGAGACAAAAAGATATATTTAAAAAATTGGAAGTCAAATACTCCTGAGGAAAATAGAAAGGAGCATAAACTCTGGCAAGTCAAGTATACAAGCATGAGTGAGGCAGGCTAAGAAAGAATTTGAAGAGCAACTAGCTAAGGACACAAAAACTAAAAGCAATTTTTTTAAGTACATCAGAAGCAGGAAGCCTGAGAGTCAGTGGGGCCATTGGATGATCAAGGTGCGAAAGGAGCACTCAAGGAAAACAAAGCCATTTTGGAGAAGCTAAACAAATTCTTTGCATTAGTCTTTACTGCAGAGGATGTGAGGGAGCTTCCCACACCTAAGCTATTCTTTTTAGGTGACAAATCTGAGGAACTGTCCCAGATTGAGATGTCAATAGAGGAGGTTTGGGAAAAAATTGATAAATTAAACAGTAATAAGTCATCAGCACCAGATGGTATTCACCCAGGAATTCTGAAGGAACTTATATGAAATTGCAGAACTACTAACTGTGGTATGCAACCTAGCGCTTAAATCAGTCTCTGAACCAGATGAATGGAGGGTAACTAATGTAACGCCAATTTTTAAAAAAGGCTTCAGAGGCAGTCCTGGCAATTACAGGCCAGGAAGCCTAACTTCAGTACCAGGCAAACTGGTTGAACCTATAGTCAAGAACAGAATTATCAGACACATAGATGAATACAACGTGTTGGGGGAAGAACCAACACAGCTTTTGTAAAGGGAAATCATGCCCCACCAATCTATTAGAATTCTTTGGGGGTGTCAACAAACATGTGGACAACAGTGATCCAGTGGATATAGTGTACTTGAACTGTCAGAAAGGCTTTGGGAAGGTGCATAGGAATCTGACCCCAGAAAAGTCTGGAGAAACAGCTGATGAGTAGATGAGAAACTGAAGGACAAGATCCCTGAAAAAACTATGAGTTCTCAGAGAGAGAGAGAGGGAGCAAGAAGGTGAGGGAAGGACAAACTGAGGATGAGTAACAAAGGAGATCTCACAAAACTGGGTTACTGAACAACAACATGGCAGATGAAATTCAATGCTGATAAATGCTAAGCAGTGCACATCGGAAAACATAATCCCAATTATGCATACAAAGTGATGGGGTCTAAATTAGCTAGTAACACTGAAGAAAGATCTTGGAATCATTGTGGATAGTTCCCTGAAAACATCTGCTCCATGTGCAGCAGCAGTCAAGAAAGCTAACAATGTTAGTCACCTTTAGGAAAATGATAGATAATAAGCCAGTAAATATCATAATGCCTCTATATAAATCTATGGTATGAAATTAATAGGCAGCAGGTTTAACACACACATATGGAAGTTGTTCTTCACTCAACACACAGTCAGCCTGTGGAACTCATTGCCAGGGGATGTTGTGAAGGCCAAAAGTATAAGTGGGTTCAAAAAAGAATTAGATCAGTTTATGGAGGATACGTCTATTGATGGCTATTAGCCAAGATGCTCTGGGTGTCCCTAAACATCTGCCTGTCAGAAGCTGGGACTGGATGACAGGGGATTGATCACTCGATAATTTCCCTGTTCTAGTCATTTCCTCTGAAGCATCTGACACCTGCCACTGCCAGACACAGGACACTGGGCTAGATGGACCATTAGTCTGACCCAGAGTGGCCATTCTTGTGATGAGATATCAGAGGGGGAGATGTGTTAGTCTGGATCTGTAAAAAGCAACAAAAAACCAAACAAACGCCACAGGACTCTTTGTTGCATTCTCGTGATGTTACAGTGTTTTAACAAGTGACACAGCATCAATTCCCCTATGGAGGGAATCCAGACGATCACTGGCAGCAGTCCCAAGGGAGATCCCAACAGCAGCAGAAAGGGCCAGGGGCTGGCTGCTTTCCCAGATAAACCCTGCAAGAATCCAGAGCAGGAGACATTAAGGGTTTGTGTGATGCCAACAATCAACCCAGGCAATGAGAGCATCCCAGCAGCCACAGGCAGGTTCTGCCCACAAACTGAGACAAGAAGGCTGACTGACACCAGACCCAGTCACCGGCGATGGGGAGCTCGCTGCTTCATGCGGAGGTTTGAAGGTAAGTCTCACTAGCCTTGGGGCAAATCCTCAGGTCCTTGCTCATAGGAAGCCCTTGCTCTGAGACACCCCCCTTAGACAGTGTCCTCACACGCTGGGAGCTCTGCCGGAGTAAGGACGTCAGAGTCGGGTTCTTTGTGGTTCACAGCTAGAAAAACTGATGAGTCAGAATGAAGACCCAGCTATCATCTCTGCCCTAACGCATCCCTCTGTCTGTCCTCCCCTCACCCTACAGTGGACAAGTAACTAGACTTCAGCTCCCATCATGATGCTGTCGGGGGCGAGGGCTGAAGTGATCCATGGCTGTATAAACAGGGGAGCAGGGAGGGGATTTCGCCTCTGTAAAGAGCACTGGTGACACTGATTCTGGAATACCTTGGGCAGCACTGGGATGCACATTTTAAGACAGATGTTGAAAGATTGGCAAGGGAGCAGAAAAGGACAATAAAAATGATTTGAGATTTGGAGAAAATATCTTCCAGTGAGAGACATATAGAGCTCGATGTGTTCGGTTTATCAAAGAGGAGACAGAGGTGATTTGATCACAGTGTATCAGCACCTTCCTGGAAAGAAAACATTGGTTATCAAAGGGCTCTTTCATCGAACAGGAAAGGCATAGCTAGAACCAATGGCTGGAAGCTAAAACCAGACACATTCCAATGAGAAATAAGGCACAGTTTGTTGCCAATGAGTGTGACTATCCATTGGAACAAACTACCAAGGAAAATGATGGATTCTCATCTCCTGATATCTTCAAATCAAGACTGGCTGCCTTTCTTGAAGGTATGTCTTAGCCAAACAAGTTATTCAGCTGAGTGCTGGGGAAATTGGGGAAATTCTGTGGTTATTGTTATGCAGGAGCTCAGACTGGATGATCTAATGCCTAACAGAATTTAAGGTCAGAAGGGTCCATCATGATCATCTTCTCTGACCTGCTGCATATCGCATGCCACAGAACCTCACCCACCCACTCCTGTAATAGACCTCTAACCTCTGGCTGAGTTACTGAAGTCCTCAGATCATGATTTAAAGACTTCAAATGACAGAAAACCCACCTTTTACTACAGTAACTCCTCACTTATTGTTGTAATGTACCTGAAAAATGTGACTTTAAGCGTAACGACATTAAGTGACTCCCATTTCCCCATAAAATGAATGTAAATGAGGGGGTTATGTTCCAGGGAATTTTTTTTCAACAGACAAAAGACTGTATTTTATACATATATATATATATATATATATATATATATACACACATACATACACATACACACACAGTATAAGTTTTAAACAAACAATTTAATACTGGTACACAGTGATGATGTTTGTGAAGCTTGGTTGAGGTGGAGGAGTCAGAGGGTGGGATATTTTCCAGGGAATGCCTTACTGCTAAATGATGAACTTGCAATTGGCTGAGCCCTCAAGGGTTAACTCTCACAGTTTACAAGGCAGCAGGAATAGAGGGAGTGGAGAGAGCATCACAGACAGAGACACACCCTGTGTGTGTGAGGGAGAGATGCACATTTCCCCTTTAAGTACACTGCCTTGTTAATTAGATCAGCTTGCTGAGACCACAGCTGCTGCTGCCAGCAAGCTCCCTCTGTCTTGACCCCTGCCGTGTGTCCCCCCTGCTCTATGGAAGATGGGGTAAGTGGGGTGCAGTAACAGGGGGGAGGGGGACACCCTGACATTAGCCCCCCTCTTCCTCCCCTCCCGCCAGCACAGCAAGCAGGAGTCTTGGGGAGCAACTCCAAGGCAGAGGGCAAGAGCAGCACATGGCAGTTGGGGGAGGGACAGCTGAACTGTCGGCAATTGCTATCCTGCTGGGCAGCTGCTGCACAGGGAACTTAGCGGAGTGGGGAGCTGATAGGTGGAGCTCATATGGGGGCTGATGGGTCCACCTTGGTTCCAAGCCCCCACCAGCTAGTTGCAATGGGCTGCTTTTCCTGCAAGCAACGAACAAAGCAGGGCGGCTGCCAAATGATGTTAGAAGGGAGCATTGCACAACTTTAAATGAGCGTGTTCCCTAATTGACCAGCAACGTAACAACGAAAAAATATTAACGGGGATGACTTTAAGTGAGAAGTTACTGTATTGGTTTTAATTCCCTTTGCAAGGTGCAATTCTGCTTGGCTTTTGGCAGTTTTCACTTTATCCCTAAACTTTCTGACCTCCATGAGGTAGCTTTCCTTACTGAACCATCCTATCTCCCATTCTTTGCAGGCTTTCTGCTTTCTTTTAATCACCTGTTTGAGAAGCTTGCTCCTCTGGGCTGGTCTGCAACCCTTCCCTACATTTTTTCCCCCTTGCTTAGGATGCCTGCTTCAGATTGCTTCTGCAACTTTGACAAAATAATTCCAAGCCTCCTCCACATTCAGATCCTGAAGTTCTTCACGCCAGTCCACTTCACAAATAATTCCCTTAATTTTTTTAAGTTAGCCCTTTTGAAATCACGCACCCTAGTTTCAGATCTAGTTTTGTTTATCCTTCCATTTAGTTTAAACTCAATTACCTCATGTGTATGTGCTGTTTAGGAAAGACCGAAACAAAGGTAAAGGTGGGGGAGTAGCATTGTATGTCAATAATGAGGTGAAATGTAACGAAATAACTAGCAATGCAATGGATAATACGGAGTCTGTTTGGGCAATGGTGACATTGGGGAAGAAAACTACTAGAGCGTCCCCTGGGATAGTGATTGGGGTGTGCTATAGACCGCCGGGATCTAGCCTGGATATGGATAGAGAGCTCTTTAATGTTTTTAAGGAGGTAAATACTAATAAGAACTGTATGATCATGGGAGACTTTAACTTCCCGGATATAGATTGGGAAACAAATGCTAGTAATAATAATAGGGCTCAGCTTTTCCTAGACGTGATAGCTGATGAATTCCTTCATCAAGTAGTTGCTGAACTGACGAGGGGGGATGCCATTTTAGATCTGATTTTGGTGAGTAATGAGGACCTTGTTGAGGAAATAGTTGTAGGGGACAACCTTGGCTCGAGTGATCATGAGCTAATTTGTTTCAAAATAAATGGAAGGATAAACAAAATTGCATCTGAGACTAAGGTTTACGATTTCAAAAGGGCTAACTTTACTAAATTAAGGCAACTAGTTAGGGAAGTGGATTGGACTAACATATTTAGGGATCTAAAGGCGGAAGACGCCTGGGGTTACTTCAGGTTGAAGTTGCAGGAGTTGTCAGAGGCATGTATCCCGAGAAAGGGAAAACAGTTCGTAGGTAGCAGTTTTAGACCGAGCTGGATGAGCAAGCGTCTCATAGGGGTGATTAAGAAAAAACAGAAAGCGTACAAGGACTGGAAAATGGGAGGGATCAGCAAAGAAACCTACCTTATTGAGGTCAGAGGGTGTAGGGAAGCAGTGAGAAAGGCAAAGAGCCGGGTGGAGATGGACCTAGCGAAGGGGATTAAAACCAATAGCAAAAGGTTTTTTAGCCATATAAATAGGAAGAAAACCAAGAAGGAAGAAGTGGGACCGCTTAAAACTTTAGACGGAGTGGAGATTAGGGATAATCTTGGCTTGGCACATTATCTAAACGAATATTTTGCCTCGGTCTTTAATGAGGCTAATGAAGGGCTAAGGAATAGTGGTAGAGGGACTGATGGGAATGAAGATATGGGGGTAGACATTACGGTATCTGAGGTAGAAGCCAAAGTTGAACAGTTTAACGGAAGTAAATCAGGGGGCCCGGATAATCTTCATCCTAGAATATTAAGGGAATTGGCGAGTGAAATTGCAAGCCCGTTAGCGATGATTTTTAATAAATCTCTAAACTCTGGGGTTGTACCGTTTGACTGGAGATTAGCTAATATAGTTCCTATATTCAAGAAGGGGAAAAAACGTGACCCGGGTAACTACAGGCCTGTTAGTTTAACATCTGTAGTATGCAAAGTCATGGAAAAAATTTTAAAGGAGAGAGTGGTTACGGACCTTGAGGCCGATGGCAACTGGGACAAATTACAGCATGGTTTTACGAAAGGTAGATCATGCCAAACCAACCTGATCTCTCTCTTTGAGAAAGTAACAGATTTTTAAGACAAGGGAAATGCGGTGGATATCTTGATTTCAGTAAGGCGTTTGATATGGTACCGCATGAGGAATTACTGGTTAAATTGGAAAAGATGGGGATTGAAATGAAAATCCAGAGGTGGATAAGGAGCTGGTTAAAGGGGAGACTGCACAGGGTCGTATTGGAGGGTGATCTGTCGGGTTGGAGCGGGGTTACCAGTGGAGTTCCTCAAGGTTCGGTTTTGGGTCCGATTTTATTTAATCTATTTATCGCTGACCTCGGAACCAAAAGTAGGAGTGGGCTGATAAAGTTTGCGGATGACACCAAGTTGGGAGGTATTGCCAATTCGGAAAAGGATC
The DNA here is from genome assembly GCF_016161935.1 of Mauremys reevesii. Taxonomy (NCBI): domain Eukaryota; kingdom Metazoa; phylum Chordata; order Testudines; family Geoemydidae; genus Mauremys; species Mauremys reevesii. Next base: position 12,860,408 of record NC_052637.1, on the reverse strand, counting down.
TGGATATCCTCCAGGGAGATTTGGATGACTTTGTAAACTGGAGTATTAGTAACAGGATGAAATTCAATAATGAGAAGTATAAGGTTATGCATTTAGGGATGACTAACAAGAATTTTAGTTATAAGCTGGGGACGCACCAGTTGGAAGTAACGGAGGAGGAGAAGGACCTAGGAGTCCTGGTTGATCGTAGGATGACTATGAGTAGGCAATGTGATGTGGCCGTTAAAAAAGCTAATGCGGTCTTGGAATGCATTAGGCGAGGTATTTCTAGTAGAGATAAGGAGGTGCTAGTCCCGTTATATAAGGCGTTGGTGAGACCTCATTTGGAGTATTGTGTGCAGTTTTGGTCTCCCATGTTTAAGAAGTATGAATTCAAACTGGAACGGGTACAAAGAAGGGCCACTAGAATGATCCGAGGAATGGAAGGCCTGTCGTATGAAAAGAGACTTGAGGAGCTCGGTTTGTTTTCCTTAACCAAAAGAAGGTTGAGAGGAGATATGATTGCTCTCTTTAACTATATCAGAGGGATAAATACCAGGGAGGGAGAGGAATTATTTCAGCTTAGTACTAATGTGGGCACGAGGACAAACGGATATAAATTGTCAGTCAGGAAATTTAGACTTGAAATTAGACGAAGGTTTCTAACCATCAGAGGAGTGCAATTCTGGAACAGCCTACTGAGGGAAACAGTGTGGGCAAAGGACCTCCATGACTTTAAGATTAAGCTGGATAAGTTTATGGAGGGGATGGTATGATAGGATAACGGGTTTAGTCAATAGGTCAATAACGTGCCACACTGGTAATTAGTACAAAGGGTCAATGTTGGGATATTGTTAGCCTTTTCGAGGGCCTGGCTGGAGAGTCTTGCCCACATGCTCGGGGTTCAGCTGATCGCCATATTTGGGGTCGGGAAGGAATTTTCCTCCAGGGTAGATTGGCAGTGGCCCTGGAGGTTTTTCACCTTCCTCCGCAGCATGGGGCAGGGGTCGCTTGCTGGTGGATTATCTGCTACTTGAAGTCTTTAAAACATGATTTGGAGCATTCAACCGCAGAGTCAAGGGAGAGAATTAGTTCAGGAGTGGGTGGATCGGCTTATGTGGCCTGCATCTTGCAGGAGGTCAGACTAGAAGATCATAATGGTCCCTTCTGATCTTGAATTCTATGATTCTATGATTCTATGATCACTCGAACCAAGGGTGTCCCCTACAACCAGTTCTTCTATGAGGTCCTCGATGCTCACCAATACCAAATCTCAAATGGCATCACCTCTTGTTGGTTCAGCAACTATTTGGTGAAGAAATCTGTCAGCAATCATATCCAGGAAAATCTGGGCCCTACTATTATTAGATTCAGAGTGGTAGCCGTGTTAATCTGTATCAGCAAAAACAATGAGGAGTCCTTGTGGCACCTTAGAGACTAACAAATGTACTTAGGCATAAGCTTTTGTGGGCTAAAATCCACTTCATCTGACGCATGGAGTGAAAAATACAGTAAACAGAATATATATTCTAGGACATGAAAAGATGGGAGTTGCCTTACCAAGTGCGGGGTCAGTGGTAAGGAGCTAATTCAATTAAGGTGGAAGTGACCTATTCTCAATAGTTGACAAGAAGAGGTGAGTACCGGGTGGCGGGGGACGGGGGGGGGGGAGATTACATTTGTAGGCCAATGCAATCAAGGTTGCCCGTTTCCAATAGTTGACAAGAAGTATCAGCAGAGGGAAAATTACTTTTTGTAGCACTTGTACTCCAATCTATATCTGGGAAATCAAAGTCTCCCTTAATCACACAATTCCCAGTAGTATTTATTTCTTTAAAAACAGGTCTCTATCCATATCGGATCCTGGTGGTCTGTAGCAGACTCCAAGATTATCCTGAGAGAACCTCTGGTAGCTTTCTTCCCCAAAGTGATTTTGGCCAAAACAGACTCTATCTTATCTATTCCATCACTTCACATTTCTTTACAGTCTACCTCATCATTAATATACAATGCTTGATCCACCACCTTTGCCTTTATTTCTTTCTCTCCTGAACAGGGGTGGCTCTAGACATTTCGCCACCCCAAGCACGGTGGCATGCCGCGGGGGGGGGCGCTCTGCCGGTCGCCGGGAGGGCGGCAGGCGGCTCCGGTGGACCTCCTGCAGGTGTGCTTGTGGAGGGTCCGCTGGTCCCACGGTCTGCTGGTCCTGCAACTTCATGCCTGCGGGAGGTCCACCGGAGTCGCGGTACCAGCACCCACCGTGGCATGCTGCCCTAAGCACGCACTTGGCGTGCTGGGGCCTGGAGCTGCCCCTGCTCCTGGAGAGCACATACCCATCAATACCTGGTCTCCAGTCATGACTATTATTCCACCATGTTTCTGTTATCCCTATAATACCTGGCTTCACTTCCAGCACCAGTAGTTCTAGTTCCTCCATTTTGTCACACCTTGCATTGTTGTACAAACTCTTAACTGTTGCTACTTGGCTTCGCCCACATTCCCTGCCTGATTGGGTACAGTTATTCTACTTTCCATATCACCTGTCTGACTGGTATCAGCACTATCCTTCCTCTTAATGTCCATTCTCCTACCCTCTGTGGCTCCTTTCTCCAGTGCTGTAACCTTTCTTACTTGATTTTCCTCCCCCTCAATGTTAGAATCAGGCATGGAGATTACATGAGCATCTCCCCCAAGTTTCTAGTTTGAAGCTCGTTTAATCAGTTGTGCCTACCTCCATCCCCAAATGGTCCCTTTTGGTCTTAAATCTAAGAATCAATGAATGAAAAAAGTTGGGGTATGGGGCAGAAGAGGGGCAAATTAACTGGGTGACAGCTCTTTGGGGTGTATGGAGAATATCTATGAATTTCTCTGAAGTGAAGAAGTTTCTCTGTTGTGAAAGAATATAAACCCAGCTCTCAGTTTGCAGGGAGAACTCTTATGGGATCTGTCATGAACATACAGCAAAGGGTCGCATAAAACCCCTCCTTTACCTGTAAAGGGTTAAGAAGCTCAGATAACCTGCTTGGCACCTGACCAAAAGGACCAATAAGTGGAGAAAATGCTTTCAAATCTGTGGGGGAAGGTTTTTGTTGTGTGTTCCTTTGTTCTCTTTGGGACAGCCAGGAACCAGGGCAGGGAAAATACATCTAAAGCCATACCTGAACTAAGCATCTAAGATTACAAATTGTAAGCAATAGGAAGGAAATGCATTAGATTATCTTTTGTTTTAGCTTGTGAATTTTCCCTGTGCAAAGAGGGAGGTTTTTCCCTGTTTTTATAACTTTAAAGTTTTGCCTAGAGGGGAATCCTCCATGTTTTGAATCTGATTACCCTGTAAATTACCTTCCATCTTGATTTTACAAAGGTGCTTCTTTTACTTTTTTCTTTATAATAAAGTTCTTTTTTTAAGAATCTGATTGGGTTTTTAGTGTCCTGAAAACCCAAAGATCTGGTCTGTTTTCACGTTGGTTACTCTCAAACCTCCCCAGGAAAGGGGGTGAAGGGGTTTGGGGGGATATTTTGGGGAAACAGGAACTCTAAGTGGTCCTTTTCCTAAATCTTTGTCTAACTAACTTGGTGGTGGCAGCAATACTGTCCAAGGGTAAGGAAGAATTTGTGCTTTGGGGAGTTTTTAACCTAAGCAGGTAGAAATAAGCTTAGGGGGTCTTTCATGCGTGTCCCCACATCTGTACCCTAGAGTTTAGAGTGGGGAGGGAACCCTGACATGGAGGCAGTGCTGTGGGATCATTTTGAACCAGAAGCACAAACCTCAGGATATTAAAAGGATTATTTTTTTCTTTCTTTTGGCTGCTTGGAAAGCAGGAAGGGGTTTTTTGGGTTTTTTTTCACTGTGAGCAGCTGGAGTTTTGATTTTTTTTCTCTGCCTCAGGGCAGAGTACTGAAGTCCTACAAGGGAATTCACAAGCTTGTTTTGTTTTGTTTTGTTTTGTTTTTTCTTTCTAGCTCTTGGGTTCAGCTAGACTAAGTGCAGAAAGGCTAGGATGACAGAAAATGATGTCCAGAAAAAACTGGAATTACCCAGTTTGAAGCTGAGGAAAGAAAGAAGGAACATGAAAAACAGCTGGAACTTAGATGGAGATTGACGCACAAGCAGCAGAGAAAAAGCTGCTAGGGAGGAGAGGGAAACAGAGAGGCAGCATGCTGAGAAGGAGAGAGGAAAAGAGAGGAAGCATGAACTGGAGGTGATGGAGTGGAAATGACAGAACCCTTCAGCAGCTGGCTCCACTTCCCCAAAAATCCACAAATGGGAGCGACTTTATTCACAGTATGATGAATCCAGTGATATTGCTGAATATTTCATCATCTTTGAGAGACTGTGCACCCTCCATGCAATTCCTGATGATCACAAGGTGACCACATTGGTAGCAAAATTGACTAGAAGAGCTCTGCACATATTCAACAAGATACCTATTGAGGCTGCTTCAGACTTTGGTAAATTTAAGGATTTGGTTTTGAAACAATTTCAAATTATACCTGAAACTTGCAGAGTAAAATTTAGAGCCCTTAAGAGAGGGGCTGGACTAAGTAATGTGGCTTATATAAACCAGATGAAGGCTCTGTTAGATAAATGGGTCAAAGTCAGGGGTGTAGCTAGCTTTGAAGGAATGTGTGATTTGGTTGTACAGGAGCAGTTCCTGACTATGGCCAATGATGATGTAAAATGGTGTTGATGGGATAAGAAAATGGACTCAGCAGAAAGTCTTGCTTCTTATGCTGATCAATACGAGCAGTCCCAGACTGTCAGAGAGACGGGGCAAATCAGAACAAAATGGGTGGAGGTAGCAGAGGGGAACAACCCTGGTCGCAGTTTGGGTGCATACCAGAAGGGACACCCCGAGACCGCACCATACCACAGGGGGCAGCCCAAAGCCCCAACTACACCCCAAGGAAAACCCCAGACACCTTATCATCCAATTATCCAGCAACCCACCTCACCCGAGTGACCAGTCAGCTGGATGATGTTTTAAATGTAATGAGCTGGGACATGTAAAGGCCAACTCCTCAAGAACCCAAATAGATTACAGTTCATCGCACCAGGGTCACACCAAAGGTCCTCATGCCCAGATGCCTCCCAGATACCCTCAGAGCGAAGGGAAACTGTGAGTGTGAGTGAGAAGAAAGTTATTGCGTGGAGGGACACTGAAGCACAGGTGTCAGCTATCCACCAATCCTTAGTGGACCCCAAATTCATCAACCCAGAGGCCCAAGTGACAATTCAACCCTTCAAGTCAAACCCTTTTGACTTCCCTACAGTCAAGTTGCCTGCCCAGTACAAGGGCTGGCCAGGAATGTGGATGTTTGCAATCTATGATGATTATCCCATTCCTATGCTGCTGGGGGAAGACTTGGCCAACCATGTGAAGCTAGCCAAAAGGGTGGGAATGGTAACCCACAGCCAGGCTAAGCAAGGCTTCACACCTAGCTCTGTTCCTGTGCCGTCTACAGGGGTCCAGTCTGTGTTACCAGAGACCCAGACTGAGGTGGTGGAACTGGACCCCATGCCAACATCTGCGACAACAGTAGTGGATCCAGTTGCAGAGACCCAGCCAGAGCCAGTCCCAGAACTGGAACAGGTGGAGAAACCAGCACCAGAACCATTGCCAACACTGAATCCAGTGCTTGCAACCCCGTCTGCAACCCCAACACCAGAGGGCACCACTGAGCCTGCACTGGCAACAGCAGCTAAACCTTCACAACAGGCTCAACCAGAGCCTGAAATACAACATAATGCACCAGCAGAGAGTGTTTCACAGTCAACAGAAACAGCCGCATCTCCTACATCGCTTCCAGAGAGACCAAGCCTAAGTCCACAATCCAGTGAGGAACTGATGTCCCCAGCATCAAGGGAACAGTTCCAGGCTGAGCAGGAAGCAGATGAAAGCCTCCAGGGAGCTTGGACAGCAGCACGGAGCACTCCACCGCCTCTCAGCTCTTCTAACCGATCTTGGTTTGTTGTAAAAAGAGGACTTTTATACAATGAGACTCTTTCTGGTGGGCACCAGGAAGACTGGCATCCTCAAAGACAGTTGGTAGTTCCAACTAACTACCGGATAAAGTTCTTGAGCTTAGCTCACGATCATCCTAGTAGCCATGTCCTTCCACTGAGAGGGAATGGGCAAGGACGTTTTTACTTATGTCCAGTCTTCTGAGGTGTGTCAAAGAGTGGGAAAACCCCAAGACCAGGTCAAAGCCCATCTCTAGCCACTCCCCATCATTGAGGTTCCCTTTCAGCGAGTATCTGTGGATATTCTGGGTCCTTTTCCAAAAAAGACACCCAGAGGAAAGCAGCACATACTGACTTTCATGGATTTGGCCACCCGATGGCCGGAAGCAGTAGCTCTAAGCAACACCAATGCTAAAAGTGTGTGCCAGGGATTAACAGACATTTTTGCCAGGGTAGATTGGCCCTCAGACATTTTATGGATTCGGGAACTAATTTCCTGGCAGGAACCATGAAAAGCCTTTGGGAAGCTCATGGGGTGAACCACTTGGTTTCCACCCCTTTACTACCATCAAACAAATGGCCTGGTGGAGAAGTTTAATGGAATTTTGGGGACCATGATACATAAATTCATAAATGAGCACTTCAATTATTGGGCCTAGTGTTGCAGCAGTTGCTCTTTGCCTACAAGGCTGTACCACATCCCAGTTTAGAGTTTTCACCATTTGAACTTGTGTATGGCTGCGAGGTTAAGGGGCCATTACAGTTGGTGAAGAAGCAATGGGAGGGGTTCATGCCTTCTCCAGGAACTAACATTCTGCACTTTGTAAACAGCCTACAAAACACCCTCTGAACCTCTGTAGTCCTTGCTAGAGAAAACCTAAAAGATGCTCAGGAAGAGCAAAAAGCTTGGTATGATAAACATGCCAGAGAGCATTCCTTCAAAGTAGGGGACCAAGTCATGGTCTTGAAGGTGCTCCAGGCCCATTAGATGGAAGCATCATGGGAAGGGCCATTCATGGCCCAAGAGCATCTGGGAGCTGTCAACTATCTCAGAGCATCTCCCACCTCAAACTTAAAGCCTAAAGTGTACCATGTTTATTCTCTTAAGACCTTTTATTCCAGAGAATTCAAGGTTTGTCAGTTTACAGCCGAGGGAGGAGATGATGCTGAGTGTCCTAAAGGTGTCTACTACAAAGGAAAAAGTGATGGTGGCGTGGAAGAGGTGAATCTCTCCATGACTCTTGGATGTATGCAGCGACAGAAGATCAAGGAGCTGTGCACTAGCTTCATGCCAATGTTTTAGCCACTCCAGGATGGATTGAATAGGCATACCACTCCACTGACACAGGTAATGCTCACCCAATTAGAGTCCAACCTTACCAGGTGTCTCCTCATGCCAAAACTGCTATAGAATGGGAGATCCAGGACATGCTACAGATGGGTGTAATCTGCCCCTCTAACAGTGCATGGGCATGTCCAGTGGTTCTAGTTCCCAAACCAGATGGGGAGATGCACTTTTGCATGGACTACCGTAAGCTAAATGCTGTAACTCATCCAGACAATTATCCAATGCCACGCACAGAAGAGCTATTGGAGAAACTGGGATGTGCCCAGTTCATCTCTACCTTAGACTTAACCAAGAGGTACTGGCAAGTACCACTGGATTAAGCCACCAAGGGAAGGTCAGGCTTCATCACCCATGAAGGGCTGTATGAATATAATGTCCTCCCTTTCGGGCTGTGAAATGCACCTGCCACTTTCCAAAAACTTGTAGATTGTCTCCTAGTGGGATTGGGAGTATCTGCAGTCACCTACCTTGATGATGTGGCCATTTTTTTCTGATTCATGGGCAGAACACCTGGAGCATCTGCAAAAAGTCTTCAAGCGCATAAGGGAGGCAGAACTTAACTGTTAAGGCTAAAAAGTGTCAAATAGGCCTAAACAGAGTGACTTACCTTGGGCACCAGGTGGGTCAAGGAACTATCAACCCCCTACAGGCCAAAGTGAATGCTATCCAAAAGTAGCCTATCAAAGTCAAAGAAACAGGTCCAATCCTTCTTAGGCTTGGTCGGATATTACAGGCAATTTGTACTGCACTACAGCCAAATCGCCACCCCACGGACAGACCTAACGAAAAAGAAACAGCCAAATGCAGTTCAGTGGACTGAAGAGTGTCAGAAAGCCTTTAACCAGCTTAAAGCGACACTCATGTCTGACCCTGTGCTAAGGGTCCCAGACTTTGACAAACCGTGCATAGTAACCACAGATGCATCCGAGCGTGGTGTGGGAGCAGTTTGAATGCAGAAAGGACCAGATCAAGAATTCCATCCTGCCATGTTTCTCAGGAAAAAACTGTCTGAGAGGAAAACCCACTGGTCAACCAGAGAAAAGGAATGTTACGCCATTGTGTACACACTGAAAAAGCTACGCCCATATGTTTGGGGGACTGCATTTCCACCTGCAAACCGACCATGCTGCATTGAAGTGGCTTCATACTGTCAAGTACAATAACAAAAAAACTTCTTTGGTAGAATTTAGCTCTCCAGGATTTTGATTTTGAAATACAACACATTTCAGGAGCTTCTAACAAAGAGGCTGATGCACTCTACCATGAACGTTTTCCAGAATCAACTGGTTAAAATCGTTCTTGAAATGTGGAAAATATTGTTAGTTTTTTATATAATCAGTAGTATGTCTAAAGGTGCATGTATCTTATTAATTCTGTTTTCTCCTAGAGCTCCAGGAAGAAATCACAGCCAGTGTGGAGCAGGCTGCCCAGCATTGTCTATGACTTGGGGGGGGGCGTGTCATGAACATACAGCTAAGGGTAGCATAAAAACCCTCCTTTACCTGTAAAGGGTTAAGAAGCTTAGAAAACCTGGTAGGCACCTGACCAAAAGGACCAATAAAGGGGAGAAGATACTTTCAAATCTGTGGGGGAAGGTTTTTGTTGTACGTTCCTTTGTTCTCTCTGGGACAGCCAGGAACCAGGGCAGGGAAAATACATGTCCTAAAGCCATATCTGCATTTAGCATCTAAGATTACAAATTGTAAGTAATTGGAAGGAAATGCATTAGATTATTTTTTTGTTTCAGCTTGTGAATTTTCCCTGTGCTAAGAGAGAGGTTTTTCCCTGTTTTTGTAACTTTAAAGTTTTGCCTAGAGGGGAATCCGCCATGTTTTGAATCTGATTGCTCTGTAAATTACCTTCCATCCTAATTTTACAGATGTGCTTCTTTTACTTTTTTCATTATAATAAAGTTTTGTTTTTAAGAATCTGATTGGGTTTTTAGGACACTAAAAACCCAAGGGTCTGGTCACTAGAGTTTAGAGTGGGGAGGGAACCCTGACAGGATCAAAAGATGGAAATCTATCTAATTTCATGGTACCGCCAAATCTTTTGATGTTCATTACTTTTCACTATCACAGGATGCAGCTCATGGAGAAAGGAGATGTGGAACATCAAACAGATATAACAGAATTCATTCTCCTGGGGTTTGGGGATCTCCCAGAACTGCAGATCCTTCTCTTCCTGGTTTTCCTAGTGATCTACATTGTGACCATGGCCGGGAACATCCTCATCATTGCTCTAGTTGTGACTGATCAGCACCTTCACACCCCCATGTACTTCTTCCTGGGGAACTTGTCCTGCCTGGAGACCTGCTACACCTCTGCTGTCCTGCCCAGGATGCTGGCCAGTTTCCTGACGGGGGACAGAACCATTTCTGTGGGGGGCTGCATGACACAGTTTTTTTTCTTTTGTTTTCTAGCAACTACAGAGTGTTATCTCCTGGCAGCGATGTCTTATGACCGATATTTAGCCATATGTAAACCACTGCACTATGGAACATGTATGAATGGCAAGTTGTGCCTTCAACTAGCAGCTGGGTGTTGGATAATTGGATTTCTACCTTGTACAATAACGATGTGTTTTATGTCACAATTAATTTTCCGTGGCCCCAATGAAATGGACCATTTCTTTTGTGATGTGACCCCAATTTTAAAGCTCTCCTGCAGTGACACCAGCCAGATGATGCTGGTTCTTCATATATTTTTCTTCCCAGATGCAGTTTCCCCATTTCTATTAACCTTGACATCCTATGTCTGTATCGTTAGCACCATCCTGAGAATCCCTTCCACCACCGGGAGGCAAAGGGCCTTTTCCACCTGCTCCTCTCACCTCATTGTGGTAACACTTTTCTATGGGACCATAATGATTGTCTACATGCTACCAAAATCCAGTAACTTGAGAGCCCTGAACAAAGTGTTCTCTGTCTGCTACACAGTCCTGACTCCCCTGGCCAATCCCCTTGTCTACAGCCTGAGAAACAGAGAGGTCAACGAGGCTCTGAGAAAAGCTGTCAGGAAATATCTGGCCCTCCCAAAGAATGCAGACTAGTTGAATGAAATGAGGATCAATCAGTCTGGTTTCTATTGTGAAAGAAGGAGGGTTTAAGTGGGCCCTGATACAGAAATGCAGTATACAAGAGATGTGTGTGCGTGCACACATACACACACACACACATATATATAAGAGAGATACAGATGGTTGGAATTTTGCAGGGGGAGGAGGGGAGAGAAGGTTTTGACTTTTAATCAAAATAACTGAAACCTGAAAAATTAAAAAAAATTGCTTTTTGGAAACTGACATCTGAAAACCTTCAGATGGAAACTGTAAAAATAAATAATAAAAAAAGTTATGAACTGTTGTTGTGGCTGTGTTCATCCCAGAATATTACAAAGACAAGGTGTGACCCTCTGTACCTCAAAATAGCACCCTAGACCCCAATATTGACTACTGTGATATGGCTATGGTGTGTTTGGTACAAAATATGCCTTGGGAGGTATCATTTGAGAAGTCTTGATCTGCTGAACAATAATATCCTATTGAATTGTGGGTACTATAATTGTATTTGATGTTATGAAGTATTGCTAAATGTGTTACTGAAATATAGTGAGGTTGGGAGATGGCCACAGCTGGCCTTTCTGTAAAAACAAAGGGGCAACCATCGCTGGCCAGACAGGCGTTGATGTCCCATCAAGAAGAATCCTCTCTCCCAGAGACTCCACTGAGAGCACGTACGCAATGGGTACTGCCTGACCTCACATCACAGCAAGGAGAGAAAGTATAAGGAGGGTCAATAACATCACCACTTGGTCTCTCTCCTCCACCATCTCAACACCTGGAAGATCATTTGGAAGACAAAGCTTTGAACCTGGGAAGACTGGTCCCAGGCTGGGAATGGATTCCAACCTGTGTATAGAGAACTGTGAGCTACCTGTTACATCTATTAGGGTGAGAAACTGTTTGATTCAAATCTTACTTCATTTGTAGAATTTAGACTGCAATTTTATTTTTATTTCTTATGTAACCAACTCTGATCTCTATGCCTGCTTCTTATAATCACTTAAAATCTATCTTTGTGTAGTTAACAAATCTGTTTTATATTTTACCTAAAACCCTGTGTTTCTGGTGGAAGTGCTTGGGGAAATGTCAGCTCGGCTTAACAAGGGCTGTTGCACGTCTACTTTTAATTGTTGGCATGGCAAACTAATTAATGAGGTTGCACTGTCCAAGGGAGTCTTGAGCAGTGTAAGACGGTATATTTCTAGGGTGCAAGGCTGCGGTGATTGGCTGATGCCTCTCTCTGGGTATGTCTACACTACAAAATTAGGTCAATTTTATAGAAGTCGATTGTGTATGTCCCCGTTAAGGGCATTAAGTTGGCGGAGTGCATCCTCACTACCATGGCTATCATAGACTTATGGAGCGCTTCACTGAGGGAAGCTATCCAACAGATCCCGCAGTCTCCGCTACCCATTAGAATTCTGGGTTAAACTCCAAATGCCTGATGGGGCAAAAATATTGTTGCAGTTGGTTTTGGGTACGTCGCATGATACATGAAAGCAATGGCAGACAATCGTTTCATGCCTTTTTTCCTGGAATACCCATGCAGATGCCATAACACGGCAAGCACAGAGCCCTCTCAGCTCCCTTTCACCGCTGCTGCCTGCCTGGAATATCGTGCGAGCTGGAGGCTTCTGCCTCAGCTGCTCTCCCAGAGGCAGCACCGCGCGGTTGCACCTACCCCAGCCTGCCCCTTGCTCCCATGGATCATGAAGCCTGGACAATAGTAAGAAGCAGTTAAGAGTGGGTTAGATAAATGTCTATCAGGGATGGTCTAGACAGTATTTGGCCCTGCCATGAGGGCAGGGGACTGGACTTGGTGGCCTTTCAAGGTCCCTTCCAGCCCTAGAATCTATGAATCTATGAACTATAGGCTGAGCAAGTGCAGAATGGTGGTAGAATGTACCTTTGGATGTTTAAAAGCTCGCTGGTGCTGCTTGCTGACTAGGTCAGACCTCAGCACAACCAACATTCCCATTGTTATTGCTGCTTGCTGTGTGCTCCACAATATCTGTGTGAGTAAGGGGGAGACATTTATGGTGGGGTGGGAGCTTGAGGCAAATTGCCTGGCATCCGATTTTGAGGAGCCAGACACCAGTGCAATTAGAAGAGCACAGCAAGGCATGCTGAGCATGAGAGAGGCTTTGGAAACCAGTTTCATGACTGGCCAGGCTTTGGTGTGACACTTGTTTGTGTTTCTCCTTGATGCAAACCCATCTCCTTTGTTAATTTTAATTCCCTGTAAGCCAACTCCCCCGCCCTCGAAATAAAGTAAGTATTGTTTTTAAACCATGCATTCTTTCTTTATTAATTTTAAAAAAAATGAGATAATGGACAAGGTAGCCCAGGTGGGGTGGGGAGGAGGGAAGGACAAGGCCACATTGCTTATTGTAGTCACACTAAAAAACAAACTGTTTGAATGACAGCCGTCTGTTGCTTGGACCATCCCCTGGAGTGGAGTGGATGGGTGCCTAGAGCCTCTCGCCCTCCCTGCATTCTTGGGCGTCTGGGTGAGGAGGCTATGGAACATGGGGAGGAGGGTAGGCAGTTATACAGTGGATGCAGCAGGGAGTCTGTGCTCTTGTTGGCTTTCCTGCAGCTCTAACAGATGTTTCATCATGTCCATTTGCTCCCCCATTAGCCTCAGCATCAGGTCCTGCCTCCGCTCCTTGTGCTCACATAATTCTTTCCTGACCTCTGCCACTGAATGCCTCCATGCATTAAGCTGTGCCCTATCAGTGCGGGAGGACTGCAGGAGCTCGGAAAACATGTAATCGCTAGTGCATTTTTTTCGCCTTCTAATCTGCGATAACCTCAGGAACAAGGATGATAGGGGGAGAGTAGAAACATCCTACGCTTTACAATTCTGGAGGGACTGCATGGTCACCTGTGCTGCTGAGTGCTGCTGAGTTCACCACCCTGACCAAACAGGAAATGAAATTCAAAAGTTCCTGGGGCTTTTCCTGTGTACCCAGCTAGTGCATGGATGATTTAGTTGGGGATTGGTCCTGCTTTGAGCAGGGAGTTGGACTAGATGACCTCCTGAGGTCCCTTCCAAACCTGAGATTCTATGATTCTATGATTCTATGATCAGAGTTCAAAGTGCTTTCCAGAGTGGTAACAAAGGATCACTCTGGGATAGCTCCCAGAAGCAAATACCGTTGATTTGCATCTGCACTACCACAAATTCGACCCAGCAAGGTCGATTTTAGCGGTACTCCACTAATCGGGGAGGAGTACAGAAGTCGATTTTAAGAGCCCTTTAGGTCAACAGAAAGGGTTTGGTTGTGTGGAGGCAGTAATTTTAAAATCAACCTAACGTGGCTAAATTTGACCTAACCCCGTAGTGTAGACCAGGGCTCTGTATAATTCATGACTGGCTTAGAGAACATTCATGCAATTTAACTGAGTGTGGGTCTCCACAAGCTGATGGCTGAGTCATCACAGCAACTGGAGGGGTTTGCTGCTTGTCACTGGCATACTATTGTGAGGGACAGCCCAGGCTGCAGAGTTAAGGGGACACAGCGGTCCCACACCTCCAGGTTGTACCAGTGATGAGCTGCCAAAATCTTAACAACGGGTTCCCTATAAAAAGTTCTGATTTAACAACGTGTTCCCTATAAAAAGTTCTGATTTAAGGGATGTGCGACAGCATGTATTTTTTGTACCAATAGGGTTACCATACGTCCATATTTTCCCAGGAGGTGATTAAGAACCGAAAAGCCTGACATGTCCAGGAAAATACAGATGTATTTTAACCCTACCTAAAGTTCTTTTTTAAAAAGATGGGGCTGAACTAGAAATGAGCTCCGTTTCACATGTGTGGGTGGTGATCAGGGACAGTCTCAATTTTTGGGTCTTTTTCTTATATAGGCTCCTATTACCCCTCACCCCCGTCCCGATTTTTCACACTTGCTGTCTGGTCACTCTAGGGTGTGCACATGTGTGGGTCCCAGCTGCTCCCTGCTCCCCCACCCCTCATTAAAGCAGGTGTGCAGGGTTACTGCCCTGGTGTTGGAAAATCATAGTGCTAATGAAGCCTTTTTGTATTAGGCCTGAGTGAACCAAAGTTATGTTATGCTTGTCCAAACTGTGTTGGAAAGCTTACAGAACTCATTAGACTGAAGGCCATGTATCTACCTAAGTCAGCTATTTTGCTTATCAGTTTTGTTTGGCTCCCCAAGTATATGTTGGCTCCCCAAGTGTATGCAGCTGCGTTCACATGTATGCATCCAAAGTATCTAGTACAAAGGGTCAACGGATGTATCTTGTGTCCCCTTCAGAATGACAAATGTATCCTCAACAGATGTATCTTATAGCCCCCACAAAATGATACATGTATCCTGCATATCCAATTATCCCCTAATAGATACATGTACAGGGTCTATAGGTCGACCAAATGACGTAGACAAACGTAGGCTAAGTTGTTTGTTACCGGCTATAAAGGTAGGCCGCTTGGCCATGAAAGGTGTGTCTCTTTCTCTGGCACTAGCCGAGAGGAACACCCGCTCAGCTGACCAATCAATAAAGGGTGTGGTACTTGTCTTCCTGTCTCCGTGCCTCCTTGGTGTAATTAGGTAAGCTCCGGGGGGAAAACGAGCCCTTTTGGCTAACAAATGGCGACTCCACGCCGGGACTTCTCTCCCTGTTGGGGGTGCTGACCGGCGGCCGAGGATGGCTCAGGAGAGTGGCCACCTTGAGCTATTGGTTTGCTCGAGCTCCGGGTCGCCGCAATCGGCCGGGCCGGCTACGCCCCCTCCATAGAGAACTCCAATCGACACGGAGACAAGACGGTACCAGAAGAGGGGAGTCCACCTGCCGGACGCGGCCACTCCGGGCGTGGTAAGTGCGTTACCTCCTGGGTTTGAGGATTAACGCCCCCGAAGTGCGGGTTGGGACCTTGGGCCCCTAACGGTAAAGGAACCCACAAATAGGAAGGTGTGTGGGTAAAAGCTTTCTGGTTAAGGTACCTTTAATCTAGATAAGATCATATATCTCAGAGGAGCTTTTAATCACCAAAGAAAAGCCTCTAACACAGTGTAAGCAATTTGAAAACGGGTTAATTTAAAACTCAGTTTCGCCCAGAGATAAAATAAAAAAAAAAAAAAAAAAAAAGGATCGGGCCCAGGCAGGCAGGCAACAGACAGAGAGGTTGGAGAACAGGTTGGAAACTTTTGAGGGTCTAGTGGAAGGAAGAAGTAAGTGAGTGTAAGCATGGGGATTTCAAATACTCAGAAGGATATTTGGAATGGTGATTTGAATTGGTAAGTGGCTATTGGGAGCCAAGCAAGTGATATAAGGAAAGAGCAAGTGATTTGAAGGAGAGTGAAAAGTTAACTCTGTAGTTGCTGGAGGGAATAGTAGTTGAACTTTGTAAAAATGCTAAAGAGAAAAGTTCTTGGTGTTTTTTTTTTAAATGTTTGTAAATAAATTCAGGCAAAGAAATTATTAGATTGCAATCATTTGGCTATGAACAATTTTGTTGAATTAGCTGAAGAATGTATACAGTGCTATGTAAATGAAAATTTATTAGGCTCTAAGGCACTATAAGTGGTGATGTTTTCTTTCAGTGTTTAAAAGCAGGAGTTAAAAGTAAAAAGCAAGCCAGAAAGCATCTGTATTAATGCAAATTATCTAACTGATAAGGTAAAAGCCACTGAAACCTGGGCTGCCTATAAAACATATACAAGAAAATATGGGGTAATTCCCCTGTTTTGCCTAAAATCAACAAGGGTATTTGTATATTTTAAGCAATAATTGACTGCCCAGAAGGGTAGACCTCTGTTTTTGTCTTTCAAATAATCAAAGAAAACTAATGCCAGCTAAACAGCATACAACATACCATGATTTACTGGCAGAGTAAAAATTATGTTTTGTGTTCTATGTTCTGTCTTGTGATGACTGTCTCGTGGTCAGAATTGTTGTGTTTAATATTTTCATGGGATGGTCTGGTTTGAAATAAAGCAGAAGGCTTGAATTGAAATGCAGATATTTGTTTTGTTCAACTTAAAATACAAAGTGTTTGGATACATCAGAAAAATGTGATATACTAAAGTCTTATGTATTTTCTTAAGTAAAAGAAAAAACTGCATTGGCCAAATTGCATACTAACAGTCTTTGGAAGCAAGGACATAAAAAATTAACCCACTCCCCATATTGTACATGGGATCCTTCTGGCTACCTCAGATTTCTAGCCAGAGGGCTGGGGATGGTGGGAAGCTATTGAACTAGAGCTTGTATTAAATGAACTCATCAAAGTGGGTGTGCTTGTCCTGGCTTGTTGTTCCAAAGCTCTCTAATAAGGTTATTTTAGTAGAAGGGTATATGTGGCATACATTAAATAATAAGACTAATGTACTTATTACAATGTGTATGTGTTCATTGTTAACAAAAGGTGTATAAGTAAAAAGTAAAAGTTTCCTTTGTAGGTTAAAAAAGGAAGCCAAAAAGGGGAAAAGGAAAAAGAACGAGTTAAATGAGAAAAACTTTAACTAGCAAGCTCAGTCCAAAAAAAAAAGAAAAAGAAAAAGAAAAATACACTGACTTCGTTCAAGGACACTTGGCTAACAACCAGAAAAGGGGGGCTTGAATATGCCCAACCAGCTGTACAATCTGCAAAGACACTAATGCAATGTGTTAGGTTTCCTTTTTACACAGGTAAAGACGCACTACCCGAAGACCCTAGCAGCCCTGCCACTCCATGGAACCTGGAGACCGGATCAATGTACAGGTCCACCAACAAAAGACTGCTTTGGCTCCACGCTGGAAAGGCCCTTATTGAGTCCTGCTGATTACCAACACCGCTGTGAAGTGCCAAAGACTGACTGCTTGGACCCATGATTCTCACTGCAAAAAGACCCGTCCACATCAGGAGAACTCTCCTATATGATTAGCCTATACCTTCTTCTAGCTCCACTGTGCCTTCTGGACAGCAGGGAAAAAGGACAAGGTGACGTGCTAGCTAACCTCTCCCTTGTCCGCTGACAGACCTACTGTGCCTTTGAACTTTTCTAGAAGAATCAAAAACCATTACAGGGTGATGTGCTGATAATCTCTCCCCTGTAGAATGCTAAACTACAATTGTTTTGGGAAAGGAGAAGGAACGCTCACTCCACTGACATTGCCAAAGTCCAGGAATTCCTGACTAAAAAGGACATTGAGTACTGACCCTGGTAAAGAAACAAAAATTCTACACTGGCAGGAAGAAACTTGTGGGATCCTGTTTGGAAATGTGGTATTAATTGAATTTTGGGGTTTATTCTACAGGCTGCGCCCTGTGTTTTGGATAAATCCTTTAGTATGTATTGCCCTCCCTAATTGGATTTTAAATGATATCGTCTTTATCCAGTTTTCAGATCACTTTTACATACCCAGATTGCTCACAAGGGGCTGCCATTAGATTAGCACAACAAAAAGCCTGGGTTATTTCCTCTGGAAAAAGAAGAAATTGGGCAAATCCCTGTGGGCTGGGGCTAACACTGTAACAGCCATTTGGAATATTCTTAAAGGCCAAGAACATAATAAGAAATTGGGCCGACTAGAAAGGGCCACTAGCCTTATTTTTTTAAGCTCAGCTATCTTAAGTACAGGCTGGAGCTGGTGAGCTACATGTCATTTCCACCCTTAGTTCTATGACCCAGAAGTTACTGACAGAAATGGTGTTAAATATCACTAAGACTGGGAAGGCATTGCAGTGGGATCTAGTATGTTTAAAATTTCAGGATTTCCTGAATGACCAGCTGATGGTCATTTGGAGTAATCTTGAGTACCAGACTTGGCCCACTGCCCTTACAGACACATCTGAAGTACCATCTGATCTGTGGTCATGGAAACATATTTGGACACTTTCTGGATGAAAGTGTGTACATTTACAGTGCTCCTTCCAAGCATATGGACCGGTTAGGGTGGGTGTGGCTCCCACATACCGAATCCTGCCGGGTCCATGGGGAGGATGCATATGGGACTAAATTATTCACCGAGGCATCTGGGAAATTAAACCATTAAGTATACCTACCTGAGTTATAGTCAGTGCCCCGATCCCTTAGTTGTTAAATGAACAAGGTTCCACTCTTTTGTCCATGCATTAATTCCTGGGTTGGGGGTGACTAAGCTTAAAAGAGCAGTTGTAAATATTTCTGCAGAGCTTCATTGCTTTTTGGCCTCAAAGTGTGAGAAAACTCAGCCAAAAGGTTTGGTGAGTATTCTCAAAGGGGGGAGTTGTTGGAAAATCATAGTGCTAATGAAGCCTTTTTGTATTAGGCCTGAGTGAACCAAAGTTATGTTATGCTTGTCCAAACTGTGTTGGAAAGCTTACAGAACTCATTAGACTGAAGGCCATGTATCTACCTAAGTCAGCTATTTTGCTTATCAGTTTTGTTTGACTCCCCAAGTATATGTTGGCTCCCCAAGTGTATGCAGCTGCGTTCACATGTATGCATCCAAAGTATCTAGTACAAAGGGTCAACGGATGTATCTTGTGTCCCCTTCAGAATGACAAATGTATCCTCAACAGATGTATCTTATAGCCCCCACAAAATGATACATGTATCCTGCATATCCAATTATCCCCTAATAGATACATGTACAGGGTCTATAGGTCGACCAAATGACGTAGACAAACGTAGGCTAAGTTGTTTGTTACCGGCTATAAAGGTAGGCTGCTTGGCCATGAAAGGTGTGTCTCTTTCTCTGGCACTAGCCGAGAGGAACACCCGCTCAGCTGACCGATCAATAAAGGGTGTGGTACTTGTCTTCCTGTCTCCGTGCCTCCTTGGTGTAATTAGGTAAGCTCCGGGGGGAAAACGAGCCCTTTTGGCTAACACTGGGAACTGCAGGGCACCAGTGGATGTGGGGCTGGCTGCAGATAGGGGCGTGGGGCAGGGCTAGCTGGAGGCAGGGAGTGACACGGGCTGGCTGTGGGCAGGTGATGCAGACGGGCGGGCTGCAGGTGGCTGTGGGCAGGGGGTGGCTGCGGGCGGCTGTGGGCAAAGGCTGGCTGCAGGCAGGGGGTGGCTGTGGCAGGGGCTGCAGGCAGAGGCTGGCTGCGGGCAGGGGCTGGCTGCGGGCAGAGGGTCGCTGCGGGCAGGGGCTGGCTGCGCATGGCTGTGGGCAGGGGGTGGCTGGGGGCAGGGGCTGGCTGGGGGTGGCTGGGGGCGGGGGCAGGGGCTGGCTGCGGGTGGCTATGGGCAGGGGGGTGACTGTGGCAGGGGGCGGCTGCGGGCAGGGAAGGCGGGGGAGGGGCGCAGATACTCACACGGGGGGAGCGGCTGGGAGCAGCAGGACGCAGCTGGGGTCTCACCAGGCAGCAGCAGGAGCCCCAGGGCCAGAGGTCCGAGGAGCAGGAGCAGCAACAGGGCCAGGAGGCAGCTCACATGGCTCTCGCAGCACAGCGCAGCGCAGCGCCCCCCGGTAGCCGGGAGGAGGAATTACAGGCTTCCCAGGCAGAGCCCATCAAAGCTTCCCTCGCAGGGAAGCTAGTTAACAAGCGGTTCTAAAACCGCTTCTACATTTAACAATGGGTTCGTGCGAACCGGCTCCAGCTCACCCCTGGGTTGTACCCTGGGGATCCCATCACACAAGGAGGGTGAGGTAATATCTATCATTGGACCATCTTCTGCTGGTGAGAGACTCAAGCTTATACAGAAGAGCTCTTCTTCAGGACTGGGAAATGTACTCAGTGTGTCAGCTAAATACAAGGCGGAACAGACTGTTTAGCATAAGTAGTTGACATATTTCAAGGGACTGCACTAGAGTGATCTCTTTGTGAAAAGTGTTCACCCAGAGGTGATACAGTGTTTGTCTTTTATCATTTTTCTGTGTCAGTTCATTTGAAAGCATAGCGATTGTCTGGTTTCACCCACATAGCTGTTGTCTGGGCATTTGATTCACTGGCTGAAGTACACCACATGTCGTGATAGGCATATGTAAGACCCATGGATCTTGAAACGTGTGTTGGGAGCAGTATTGCTCATCTTAGCAGTGGAGATATGTCTGCTGCTTTTTCATCTGTTGTACTGGAAGGATCTGATGCTGCTCCCCAGTGTGGGGGGGTCACTGTCTCTATCCCAGCCTGGTGAAGAGATGAGGCCCTAGCAAGGAGGGGAGGGAGGTTGTCCTGATCTGTGGGGAACTTGCTTCTGATGATGAGCTTGGGAAGGATGGGGGGTTGTTTGAAAGCCAGAAGAGGGGGTTCAGGAAAGATTTCTTTTAGGATGTGGTCCCCATCGAGTGTGGCTTGTAATTGTTTAATGACACTTTTCACAAAGCGATCACTCTACATCTGACCTCTCAGGCCTTTGCTACACTTGAGAGTTACAGTGCTGTTAGTGGCTTTATAGCGCTGTAACTCACACTGGCAAGGCACATACAGCAGTGTATTTCCGTGGCTACAGCACTGTTTGTACTCCACCTCCCCAAGAGGAATAAAGAGAATAGCACTGCTGCTGCCGCGCTGGGGTGCCAGTGTAAACAGGGAATAATCTTAGTATACTGTGACTGACTTCCAGAAGCTTCCCATAATCCTTTTAAGTGAGGATTACTCTCTTTGTTTTGTTGTGATGCCTCTCTTTGTTTTGTTGTTAACTCCAGGCTCCGGAGCTCCTTATCAAAAAAACAAACACAGCTACTGTTTGCTGTGAATGAGCGGAGGCAGGGGGCTCCCTTTGGAAAGCCGACAGCTAGTATTTGCTTGAGGATAGGGGGAGGGAGGGGGCTTGAGGAGAGAAGCAGCCCGGTGGGCGGGGGGGTGGTCTTTTTCAGAGCGGCTGCCTATCTGGTCTGTGAGGAAAAAAAACAGCTGCTGTTTGCTTTCAGTGAGTGAGAGAGGGGTTGGGGAGGGGGTCGGAACTTGCAAGGCAGCTGCTGACACAGTGTCGGCTCCAAAAACCCACTCTCTCTCTCCCCCACGCTCCCTGTCACACTTCACCCCACCCCCCACCCCTTTTGAAAAGCATGTTGCAGCCACTTGAACGCTGGGATAGCTGCCCATAATTCACCGCTCCCAATGCCACTGCAGATGCTGCAAAATGTGGCCATGCTGCAAAATGTGGCCACGACAGTGAGCTGGTAGCTCTCAGTGTGGACAGACTGCAGCGCTTTCCCTACTCAGCTGTACGAAGACAGGTTTAACTCCAAGCACTGTACAGATGCAAGTTTAGCCATACCCTCAGTCCTCATTCTCAAAGAAATCTGCACAACCCTGTCAAAAGATGAGCCTGGGAACTTAAATTCTTAACTTTGCAAGACACAAAAAATCATGAACTGAATAGATATGCTAGATTTATGGCTTATTACAACAAACTGTAACCAACTAACCCTCTGCCCCTGCCCCCCACCCCCACAGAGCTGCCTTTTCCACCCCTCCCTGCCACGACTGGATGGGTGTTAATGGACAATTTCAACTTGACTGGTCCCTTGTAATGTGTGTTAACTGCATATGATAAACTATCTGTTCCAGCTTGTATTTAACTGCGATATTGAGTACATTCCCCAGACTGAAGAAGAGCTCTGTGTAAGCTCAAAAGCTTGTCTCTCTCACCAACAGAAGTTGGCCCAATCAAAGATATCACCTCACCCACTCTGTCTCTCTCAAAAAATGTTCTGTTGCTTTCAGTTTTCTGTCAGAAAGTTAAAATCTTTGGAGGTGGTTTGTACCGTGCTCCTTTCTACTTAGCTGAGAAAAGACTCACAATCCCCCGAACCCTCACTGCTGCCCATGCGCACACACCTAATCTCCATCCTGCAGGACTCACACTTCCCCATTAACCCACTTTTCCTGGGGGGAAAGGAGCTCCTAGATACATAGATTTTAAGGTAAAAAAAATCCATTCTGAGCATTTTAGTCCCATCTCCCACATAGCAGAGGCCGGAGCACTCCAGCCAGTGATCCCCCCCTCAGGCCCATCACCCTAGGGGGCTGGTGAAGATACCCTTTGGGGGAGCTCAGTGAAACTCTCAGGCCCCACTCCCCAGTGTGGGGGGGTCACTGTCTCTATCCCAGCCTGGTGAAGAGATGAGGCCCCAGCAAGGAGGGGAGGGAGGTTGTAGAGCCAGCCTGCCCCATGCTCACCCCACAGCAGCATGTCACATAAAAGAAGAACCAGGGGTCACCCAATGAAATTAAAAGGCAGCAGGTTTAACACGCACACACGGAAGTTGATCTTCACACAACGCACAGTCAGCCTGTGGAATTCATTGCCAGGGGATGTTGTGAAGGCCAAAAGTATAAGTGGGTTCAAAAAAGAATTAGATTAGTTTATGGAGGATACGTCTATTGATGGCTATTAGCCAAGATGCTCTGTGTGTCCCTAAACCTCTGCCTCTCAGAAGCTGGGACTGGATGACAGGGGATTGATCACTTGATAATTTCTCTGTTCTGGTCATTTCCTCTGAAGCATCTGACACCGGCCACTGCCAGAAACAGGACCCTGGCTAGATGGACCATTAGTCTGACCCAGAGTAGCTATTCTTGTGATCAAATATCAAAGGGAGAGATGTGTTAGTCTGGATCTGTAAAAAGCAACAAACAAACAAACGCCAAAGGACTCTTTGTTGCATTCTCATGATGTTACACTGTTTTAACAAGTAACACAGCATCAATTCCCCTATGGAGGGAATCCAGACGATCACATGCAGCAGTCCCAAGGGAGATCCCAACAGCAGCGGCAAGGGGCAGGGGCTGGCTGCTTTCCCAGATAAACCCTGCAAGAATCCAGAGCAGGAGACATTAAGGGTTTGTGTGATGCCAACAATAAACCCAGGCTGAGAGAGATGACCATCCCAGCAGCCACAGGCAGGTGTCTGCCCACGAACTGAGACGAGAAGGCTGACTGACACCAGACCCACTCACTGGCGATGGGGAGCTCACTGCTTCATGTGGAGGTTTGAAGGTAAGTGTCACTAACCTCATGGCAAATCCTCAGGTCCTTGCTCATATGAAGCCCTTGCTCTGAGACATCCCCCTTGGACAGTGTCCTCACATGCTGGGAGCTCTGCTGGAGTAAGGACGTCAGAGTCCGTTTCTCTGTGGTTCACAGCTAGAAAAACTGATGAATCAGAAAGAAGACCCAGCTATCATCTCTGCCCTAATGCATCCCTCTGTCTGTCCTCCCCTTACCCTCCTGCTCGCTGGCTGGATCTCCCCATCTCTCTCTCCCTGACAGATCATTGTTTTCTCAGGGACCGTGGCCTTCAGTTTCTCAACTACTTATCAGCTGCAGCTCCAGACATTTCTGGGGGGCAGATACCTATGCACCATCCCAGCCCAATCCTCAGATGCTTCATATCTACTGCTGAGTATCTCCTCCCTGGATTTCCATGGGGCTTGAGGGCCCTCAGCATTTCTTGGGCAGTATTGAGCACCCCACAGAGTGGCTGTATAAACAGGGGAGCAAGGAGGGGATTTCACCTCTGTAAAGAGCACTGGTGACACCAATTCTGGCATACCGTGGGCAGCACTGGGGTGAATGTTTTAAATGCCTTTAAGGTGCCACAAATACTCCTGTTCTTTTTGCAGATACAGACAAACACAGATGCTACTCTGAAACTTACAGTGGACAAATAACTCAACTTCTGCTCCCAGCACGATGCTGCGGGGCGAGGGCTGATGCGATCCGTGGCTGATATCTTCAAATCAAGACTGGCTGCCTTTCTGGAAGGTACGTCTTAGTCAAACAAGTTATTGAGCTCAGTGTAGGGGTACAGGGGAAATTCTGTGGTTATTTTTAAGCAGGAGCTCAGACTGGATGATCTAATGACTAATAGACTTTCAAGTGTTTTAAAACAGATGTTGAAAGATTGATGAGGGAGCAGAAAAGAGCTGGAAAAACAGTTTGAGAGCTAGAGAAGAATTCTTCCAGTGAGAAACTTATAGAGCTTGATGTGTTCAGTTTATCAAAGAGGAGACAGAGGTGATTTGATCACAGCGTATCAGCAGCTTCCTGGGGAGATAACACTGGTTATCAAGGTGCTGTTTTTTCGAACAGGAAAAGGCACAATTAGAACCAATGGCTGGAAGCTAAAGCCATATACATTTCAATGAGAAATAAGGCACAGTTTGTTGCCAATGAGTGTGACTTTTAATGATCGACTTTAAGGGACCATCATGATCATCTACTCTGACTTCCTGCTCATCACAGGCTACAGAACCTCATCCACCCACTCCTGTAATAGACCCCTAACTTCTGGCTGAGTTATTGAAGTCCTCAAATCATGGTTTAAAGACTTCAAGGGACAGAGAATCCACCATTTACACTTGTTTAAACCTGCAAGTTACCTGTGCTCCATGCTGCAGAGGAAGACGAAAAACCCCAAGGGTCTCTGCCAATCTGACCTGGGGAAAAATTCCTTCCCAACCCCAAATATGGTGATCAGTTAGACCCTGAGTATGTGGGCAAAACCCATCAGGCAAAACCTGTGAAAGAGTTCTCTGTAGTAATTCAGAGCCCTCCCCATCTAGTGTCCCATCACCAGCCACTGGAGATATTTGCTGCTAGCAGTTGCAGATCAGCTCCATGCCATTATAGGCAATCTCATCATACCATCCACACCAGAAACTTATCAAGCTCAGTCTTGAAGCAAGTTTCGTTTTTTGCCACCACTGCTCCTCGTGGAAAACTGTTCCAGAACTTCACTCTTGTGATGGTTAGAAACCTTAATCTAATTTCAAATGTAATCTTGTTGATGACCAGTTTGTATCCATTTTTTCATGTGTCCACATTTGTATTTAATTTAAATAACTCCTCTCCTTCCCTGGTGTTTATCCCTCTAAGGTATTTGTAGAGAACAATCATATCAACCCAGCTTTCCTTTGGTTAAGCAAAACAAGCCAATTTCTTTGAGTCTCCTTTCATAAGAAAAGTTCTCTATTTGTCGGATCAGCCTAGTAACGCATCTCTGCACCTGTTCCAGTTTGAATTCATCTTTCTTAAACATAGGAAACCAGAATTGCACACAGTATTTCTGATGAGGTCTCACCAATGCCTTGTATGATGGGACTACCACTTCCCTCTCTCTACTGGAAATACCTCACCTGATGCATCCTAGGACTGCATTAGTCTTTTTCACGATCGCATCACATTAGTGGCTCATGGTAATCCTGTGATCAGCCAATACACCCAGGTCTTTCTCCTCCTCTGTCACTTCCAACTGATATGTCCCCAGTTTATACCAAAAATTTGTGTTGTTAGTCCCTAAATGCATGACCTTGCAATTTGCATTATTAAATTTCATCCCATTTCTATTACTCCAGTTTTCAAGGTCGCCCAGATCTTCTTGTATGATATTCTGGTCCTCCGCCACATTGGCAATAACTCCCAACTTTGTGTCATCCACAAATTTTATTAGAACACTCCCACTTTTTGTGCCAAGGTCAGTAATAAAAATGTTAAATAAGATTGGTCCCAAGACCGATCCCTGAGCCACTCCATTAGTAACCTCCCTCCAGCCTGACAGTTCACCTTTCGGTATGATCCATTGTAGTCTTCCCTTTAACCAGTTCCTTTATCCACCTTTCAAATCTCATATTAATCCCCATCTTTTCCAATTTAACTAATAATTTCCCATGTGGAACTGTATCAGATGCTTTACTGAAATCCAGGTAGATTAAATCTACTGCAATTCCTTTGTCTAGAAAATCAGTTATCTTCTTAAAGAAAGAGATCATGTTGGTCTGGCACACTTTACCTTTTCTAAAACCACCTTTATTTTATGCCAATTACTCTTTACCTCTATGTCCTTAACTACTTTCTCTTTCAAAATTTGCTCTAAGATCTTGCATACAACTGAGGTCAAATTTAACAGATCTGTAGCTTCCTGGCTCACTTTTTTCCCCTTTCTTTAATAGAGGTAGCATATTTGCAATTCTCCAGTCCTAGGAAATGACCCCCTAGTTTACAGATTTATTAAAACCCTTCCCTATACTTTCTGACCTCCACGTGGTAGCTTTCCTTGCGGAACCATCCCATCTTCCATTCCTTACAGGCTTTCTCTTAATCACCTGTTTGAGAAGCTTTCTCATCTGGGCTGGTCTGCAACCCTTCCCTATGAATTTTTCCCCCTTTCTTGGGATGCGGGCTTCAGATTGCTTCTGCAAGTTTGACAAAATAATTCCAAGCCACCTCCACATTCAGATCATGAAGTTCTTCACACCAGACCACTTCCCAAATAATCCCCTTAATTTTTTTAAGTTAGCCCTTTTCAAATCGCACACCCTAGTTGTAGATCCAGTTTTGTTTATCCTTCCATTTAGTTTAAACTCAATTAGCTCATGATCACTCAAACCAAGGTTGTACCCTACAACCAATTTTTCTATGAGGTCCTAATTGCTCACCAATACCAAATCTCAAATGGCATCACCTCTTGTTCGTTCAGTAACTAGTTAGTGAGGGAATCTGTCAGCAATCACCTCCAGGAAAATCTGGGTCCCTACTATTATTAGTTTCAGAGTGGTAGCCTGTTAGTCTCTATCAGCAAAAACAATGAGGAATCCTTGTGGCATCTAGAGACTAACAAATGTATTTGGGCATAAGCTTGTGGGCTAGAACCCACTTCATCAGATGCATGGAGTGAAAAATACAGTAAACAGAATATATAATCTAGCACATGAAAAGATGGGAGTTGCCTCACCAAGTGGGGGGGGTGTCAGTGCTTACGAGCCAACTCAAGGTGAAAGTAGCCTATTCTCAATAGTTGACAGGAGGGGGTGAATACCAAGGGAGGGAAAATTACTTCTGTAGTGCCAACTAGGCCAATGCAATCAAGGTGGCCGATTTCCAACAGTTGACAAGAAGGTGCGAGTATCAGCAGAGGGAAAATTATTTTTTGTAGCATTTGTCCTCCAATCTATCACTTCCCCAAAGTGATTTTGGCCATAATCTAGTCCATCACTTCTCATTTCTTTACAATCTATCTCATCATTAATATTCAATGCTGATCCACCACCTTTGCCTTTATTTCTGTCTTTCCTGAACAGCACATACCCATCAATACCTGGTCTCCAGTCATGACTATTATTCCACCATGTTTCTGTTATCCCTATAATACCTGGTTTCACTTCCAGCACCAGTAGTTCTAGTTCCTCCATTTTGTCACCCAGGCTCCTTGCATTGGTGTACAGAGATCTTAACTGTTGCTGCTTGGCTTCACCCACATTCCTTGCCTGATTGGGTACAGTTATTCTACTTCCCGTATCACCTATCTGACAGGCATCAGCACTATCCTTTCTCTTAATGTCCATTCTCCTACCCACCTTGGCTCTTTTCTCCATTGCTGTATTCTTTCTTACTTGATTTTCCTTCCTCTCAATGCTAGAATCAGGCACGGAGATTACATGAGCATCTTCCCCAAGTTTCTAGTTTAAAGCTCTTTTAATCAATTGTGCCAACCTCCATCCCCAAATGGTCCCTTTTGGTCTTAAATCTAAGAATCGATGAATGAAAAAAGTTGGGGTATGGGGCAAAAGAGGGGCAAATTAACTGGGTGGCAGCTCTTTGGGATGTGTGAGGAATCTCTCTGAAGTGAAAAAGTTTCTCTGTTGAGAGACAATATAAACCCAGCTCTCAGTTTGCAGTGGGAACTCTTATGGGATCAAAAGATGGAAATTTTCTAATTTCATAGTACAGTCAAATCTTCTGAAGTTCATTACCTTTCACTATCACAGGATGCAGCTCATGGAAAAAGGAGATGCGGAAAATCAGACAGATTTCACAGAATTCATCCTCCTGGGATTTGGGGATCTCCCAGAACTGCAAATCCTTCTCTTCCTGGTTTTCCTAGTGATCTACATTGTGACCATGGCAGGGAACATCCTCATCATTGCTCTAGTTGTGACTGATCAGCACCTTCACACTCCCATGTACTTCTTCCTGGGGAACTTGTCCTGCCTGGAGACCTGCTACACTTCTGCCGTTCTGCCCAGGATGCTGGCCAGTTTCCTGACTGGGGACAGAACCATTTCTGTGGGGGGCTGCATGACACAGTTTTTTGTCTTTTGTTTTCTAGCAACTACGGAATGTTATCTCCTGGCAGCGATGTCTTATGATCGGTATTTAGCCATATGCAAACCACTGCACTATGGAACATGTATGAATGGCAAGTTGTGCCTCCAACTCGCAGCGGGGTGTTGGATAAGTGGATTTCTACCTTGTACAATAATGATGTGTGTTATGTCACAATTAATTTTCTGTGGCCCCAATGAAATGGACCATTTCTTTTGTGATCTCATACCAATTTTAAAGCTCTCCTGCAGCGACACCAGCCAGATGATGCTGGTTTTTAATATATTTTTCTTCCCAGATGCAGTTTCCCCATTTCTATTAACCTTGACATCCTATGTCTGTATTGTTAGCACCATCTTGAGAATTCCTTCCACCACCGGGAGGCAAAAGGCCTTTTCCATCTGCTCCTCTCACCTCATTGTGGTAACACTTTTCTATGGGACCATCATGATTGTCTACATGCTACCAAAATCCAGTAACTTGAGAGCCCTGAACAAAGTGTTCTCTGTCTGCTACACAGTCCTGACTCCCCTGGCCAATCCCCTCGTCTACAGCCTGAGAAACAGAGAGGTCAAGGAGGCCCTGAGAAATGCTGTCAGGAAATGTCTGGCCTTCACAAAGAATTCAGAATAGTTGAATGAAATGAGGATCAATCAATCTGGTTTCTATTGTGAAAGAAGGAGGGTTTAAGTGGGCCCTGATACAGAAATTCAGTATACAAAGAGATGTGTGTGCGTGCACACATACACACACACATATATATATGAGAGATACAGATGGCTGGAATTTTGCAGGGAGATGAGGAGAGAGAAGGTTTTGACTTTTCATCAAAATAACTGAAACCTGAAAAATGAAAAAAAAATTGCTTTTTTGAAACTGACATCTGAAAACGTTCAGATAGAAACTGTAAAAAAAAAAGTTATGCACTGTGGTTGTGGCTGTGTTGGTCCCAGAATATTACAAAGACAAGGTGTGACCCTCTGTACCTCAAAATAGAAACCTGGACCTCCATATTCACCACTGTGATATGATTATGATGAGTTTGGTACAAATTATGCCTTGGGAGGTATCATTTAAGAAGCCTTGATCCGCTGAACAGTAATATCCTGTTGAATTGTGGGTATTTCATTGTATGTGATGTTATGAAATATTGCTAAATGTGTTGGGAGGTTGGAAGATGGCCACAGCTGGCCTTTCTGTAACAAAAAAGAGGCAACCATCGCTTGCTAGACAGGCGTTGATGGCCCATCAAGAAGAATCCACTCTCCCAGAAACTCCAGAGGGCAGGTAAGCAGTGGGTACTACCCCACCTCATGTCACAGCAAGGTTTTTTTCTAGCACCTGGAGAGAAAGTATAAGGAGGGTCAATGACATCACCACTTGGCCTCTCTCCTCCACCATCTCAACATCTGGAAGATCATCTGGAAAACAAAGACTTTGAACTGGGGAAGATTGGTCTCAGGCTGGGAAGGGATTCCAGCCTGTGTATAGAGAACTGTGAGCTGCCTGTAACATCTATTAGGGTGAGAAACTGTGTGATTCAAATCTTGCTTCATTTGTCGAATTTAGACTGCAAATTTATTTTTATTTCTTATGTAACTAACTCTGATCTCTATGCCTGCTTCTAATAATCACTTAAAATCTATCTTTCTGTAGGTAATAAATCTGTTTTATATTTTACCTAAAACCATGTGGTTTTGCTTGAAGTGCTTGGGGAAATCTCAGCTCAGCTTAACATGGGCTGTTGCAAGTCTACTTTCATTTGCTGACATGGTGAACTAATTAATGATCTTGCACTGTCCAAGGGAGTCTCGATCAGGGTAAGACGGTATATTTCACGGTTACAAGGCTGGTGTGATGGGCTGGTTCCTCTGTCTGTATAATTCATGACTGGCTTAGAGAACATTCATGAAATTTAACTGAGTGTGGGTCTCCACAAGCTGATGGCTGAGTGATCACAGCACCTGGAGGGGTTTGCTGCTTGTCACTGGCCTAGTGTTGTGAGAGACAGCCCAGGCTGGAGAGTTAAGGGGACACAGTGGTCCCACACCTCCAGGTTGTACCCTGGGGATCCCATCACACAAGGTGGGTGAGGTAATATCTTTTATTGGACCATCTTCTGCTGGTGAGAGACTCAAGCTTAAACAGAAGAGCTCTTCTTCAGGACTGGGAAATGTACTCAGTGTGTCAGCTAAATACAAGGCGGAACAGATTGCTTAGCATAAGCAGTTAACATATTTCAAGGGACTGCACTAGAGTGATCTCTTTGTGAAAAGTGTTCACCCAGATGTGATGCAGTGTTTTATCATTTTTCTGTGTCCGTTCATCTGAGAGCATAGCGATTGTCTGGTTTCACCCGCATAGCTGTTGTCTGGGCATTTGATTCACTGGGTGAAGTACACCACATGTTGTGATAGGCACATGTAGGACCCATGGATCTTGAAAGGTGTGTTGGGGAGAGCATTGCTCATCGTAGCAGTGGAGATATGTCTGCTGCTTCTGCATCTGTTGTTTTGGCAGGATCTGATGCTGCTTTGAGTTGGTGTGTCCTGATCTGTGGGGAACTTGTATCTGATGATGAGCTTGGAAAGAATGGGGGGCTGTTTGAAAGCCAGAAGTGGGGGTTTATGAAAGATTTCTTTTAGGATGTGATCCCCATCGAGTGTGGATTGTAATTGTTTAATGATACTTTTCACAAAGCGATCACTCTACATCTGACTTCTCAGTCCTCATTCTCAGGGAAATCTGCACAACCCTGTGAAAAGATGAGCCTGAGAACTTAAATTCATAACTTTGGAAGATATTAAAAATCATCAACTGAATAAATACACTAGATTTATGGCTTAGTACAACAAACTGTAACCAACTAATCTCCTCCCCGCTACACACACACACACAGAAACACAGCTGCCTTTTCCCCTGTCCCTCCCACGACTGGAGGGGTGTTAAGGATCACTTCAACTTTAATGGTCCCTTGAAATGTTTGTTAACTACTTATGATAAACTATCTGTTCCACCTTGTATTTAGTTGTGATATTGAGTACATTCAACAGACTGAATAAGAGCTCTGTGTAAGCTCAAAAGCTTGTCTCTCTGACCAACAGAAGTTGGCCCCGTCAAAGATATCACCTCATAGACTCATAGACTTTAAGGTCAGAAGGGACCATTATGATTTTCTAGTCTGACCTCCTGCACAAAGCAGGCCACAGAATCTCACCCATCCACTTCTATAACAAACCCCTAACATATGTCTGAGTTACTGAAGTCCTCAAATTGTGGTTTGAAGACCTTAAAGCTGCAGAGAATCCTCCAGCAAGTGACCCGTGCTGCAGAGGAAGGCGAAAAACCTCCAGGGCCTCTGCCAGTCTGCCCTGGAGGAAAATTCCTTCTCAACCCCAAATATGGCGATCGGTTAAACCCTGAGCATGTGGGCAAGACTTACCAGCCAGCACCCAGGAAAGAATTTTCTGTAGTAACTCAGATCCCACCCCAGCTAACATTCCATCACAGACCACTGGGCATGCTTACCTGCTGATAATCAAAGATCATTTGCCAAATTAATTGCCAAAATTAGGCTATCCCATCATACCATCCCCTCCATAAACTTATCAAGCTTAGTCTTGAAGCCAGTTATGTCTTTTGCCCCCACTACTCCCCTTGGAAGGCTGCTGCAGAATTTCACTCCTCTAATGGTTAGAAACCTTCGTCTAATTTCAAGTCTAAACTTCCTAGTGTCCAGTTTATATCCTCACCCACCTTCTCCCTCTCTAAAACAATGTTCTGCTGTTTTCAGTTTTCTGTCCAAAAGATAAAATCTTTGGAGGTGATTTGCACGGTGCTCCTTTCTACTCAGCTGAGGAAAGAGAGAGGGATCCAGACTCACAATCCCCCCAGACACTCTCCACCGCCATTGTGATTATTTAAGTAACATATCCTACATATCAGAGGCCAGAGCATTCCAGCCAGTGATTCCCCCCTCAGGCCCATATCACCCTAGGGGGCTGGTGAAGATACCTTTGGTGGAGCTCAGTGAAACTGTCAGGCCCCACTCTCCGGTGTGGGGGTCACTGTCTCTCTCCCAGCCTGGTGCAGAGATGAGGCCCCAGCAAGGAGGGGAGGGAAGTTGTAGAGCCAGCCTGCCCCCCGCTTTCCCCACAGCAGCCTGTCATATACAAAAAGAACCAGAGGTCACCCAATGAAATTAAAAGGCAGCGAGTTTAACACACACATAAGGAAGTTGTTCTTCACACAACGCACAGTCAGCCTGTGGAACTCATTGCCAGGGGATATTGTGAAGGCCAAAAGTATAAGTGGGTTCAAAAAAGAATTAGATCAGTTTATGGAGGATATGTCTATTGATGGCTATTAGCCAAGATGCTCTGGGTGTCCCTAAACATCTGCCTGTCAGAAGCTGGGACTGGATGACAGGGGATGGATCACTCAATAATTTCTCTGTTCTGGTCATTCCCTCTAAAGCATCTGATACCGGCCACTGCCAGACACAGGACCCTGGGCTAGATGGACCATTAGTCTGACCCAGAGTGGCCATTCCTGTGATCAGGTATCAGAGGGGAAGACATGTTAATCTGGATCTGTAAAAAGCAACAAACAAATGCCACAGGACTCTTTGTTGCATTCTCATGATGTTACAGTATTTTAACAAGTGACACAGCATCAATACCCCTATGGAGGGAATCCAGACGATCACATGCAGCAGTCCCAAGGGAGATCCCAACTGCAGCGGCAAGGGGCAGGGGCTGGCTGCTTTCCCAGATAAACCCTGCAAGAATCCAGAGCAGGAGACATTAAGGGTTTGTGTGATGCCAACAATCAAGCCAGGCAGCGAGAGATGCCCATCCCAGCAGCCACAGGCAGGTGTCTGCCCACAAACTGAGACAAGAAGGCTGACTGACACCAGACCCACTCACTGGCGATGGGGAGCTCACTGCTTCATGCGGACGTTTGAAGGTAAGTTCACTAGCCTCACAGCAAATCCTCAGGTCCTTGCTCATATGCAGCCCTTGCTCTGAGACACCCCCCTTGGACAGTGTCCTCACACGCTGGGAGCTCTGCCGGAGTAAGGACGTCAGAGTCCGTTTCTTTGTGGTTCACAGCTAGAAAAACTGATGAATCAGAAAGAAGACCCAGCTATCATCTATGCCCTTACACATCCCTCTGTCTGTCCTCCCCTCACCCTCCTGCTCGCTGGCTGGATCTCCCCATCTCTCTCTCCCTGACAGATCGTTGTTTTCTCAGAGACCGTGGCCTTCAGTGTCTCAACTACTTATCAGCTGCCGCTCCAGACTTTTCGGGGGGCAGATACCTATGCACCATCCCAGCCCAATCCTCAGATGCTTCATGTCTACTGCTGAGAATCTCCTCCCTGGATTTCCATGGGGCTTGAGGGCCCTCAGCATTTCTTGGGCAGTATTGAGCACCCCACAGAGTGGCTGTATAAACAGGGGAGCAGGGAGGGGATTTCACCTCTATAAAGAGCACTGGTGACACCAATTCTGGAATACCGTGGGCAGCGCTTGGGTGAACGTTTTAAATGCCTTTAAGGTGCCACAAGTCCACCTGTTTTTTTTTTTGAGAATACAGCTGCTAATCTGAAACCTACAGTGGACAAATAACTGAACTTCAGCTGCAAGTACGATGCTGCGGGGCGAGGGCTGATGCGATCCGTGGCTGATATCTTCAAATCAAGACTGGCTGCCTTTCTGGAAGGTACGTGTTAGCCAAACAAGTTACTCAGCTCAGTGTAGGGGTACGGGGGATATTCTGTGGTTATTGTTAAGCAGGAGCTCAGACTGGATGATCTAATGACTAATAGACTTTAAAGCATTTTAAAACATATGTTGAAAGATTGGCGAGGGAGCAGAAAAGAGCCAGAAAAACAGTTTGAGCGGGAGAAAATATCTTCCAGTGGGAAACTTATAGAGCTCGATGTGTTCAGTTTTTCAAAGAGGAGACAGAGGTGATTTGATCACAGTGTATCAGCAGCTTCCTGGGGAGATAACACTGGTTATGAAAGGGCTGTTTTTTCTAACAGGAAAAGGCACAGCTAGAAGCAATGGCTGGAAGCTAAAGCCAGACACATTTCAATTAGAAATAAGGCACAGTTTGTTGCCAATGAGTGTGACTATCCATTGGAACAAACTACCAAGGGAAATGATGGATTCTCATCTCCTGACATCTTTAAGGCCAGAAGGGCCCATCATGATCATCTACTCTGACTTCCTGCTCATCACAGGCTACAGAACCTCCTCCACCCACACCTATAATAGACCCCTAACTTCTGGCTCAGTTACAGAAGTCCTCAAATCATGGTTTAAAGACTTCAAGGGGCAGAGAATCCACCATTTACACTTGTTTAAACCTGCAAGTGACCTGTGCCCCATGCTGCAGAGGAAGAAAACTCCTCAGGGTCTCTGCCAATCTGACCTGGGGAAAAATTCCTTCCCGACCCCAAATATGGCGATCAGTTAGACCCTGAGCATGTGGGCTAAACCCATCAGAATTCTCTGTAGTAACTCAGAGCCCTCCCCATCTAGTGTCCCATCACCAGACATAGGAGATATTTGCTGCTAGCAGTCGCAGATCAGCTCCATGACATTGTAGGTAGAAATTTTAATCTAATTTCAAGCATAATCTTGTTGATGGCCAGTTTGTATCCATTTGTTCTTGTGTCCACACTGGCGCTTAATGGAGATAACTCCTCTCCCTCCCTGGTGTTTATCCCTCTAATGTATTTATAGAGAGCAATCATATCTCCCCCAGCTTTCCTTTGGTTAGGATAAACAAAATAAACTCTTTGAGTCTCCTCTCCATCTCTGCACCTGTTCCAGTTAGAAGTAATCTTTCTTAAACATAGGAAACCAGAACTGCACACAGTATTACTGATGAGGTCTCACCAGTGCCTTGTATGATGGGACTACCACTTCCCTCTCTCTGCTGGAAATACCTCACCTGATGCATCCTAGCACTGCATTAGTCTTTTTCACGGCCGCATCACATTAGCGGCTCATGGTCATCCTCTGATCAACCAATACGCCCAGGTCTTTCTCCTCCTCTGTCTCTTCCAACTGATACGTCCCCAGTTTATAGCAAAAATTCTTGTTAGTCGCTAAATGCATGACCTTGCACTTTGAACTATTAAATTTCATCCCATTTCTATTACTCCTTATTTCAAGGTTGTCCAGATCTTTTCTAAAACCACGTTTATTTTATGCCAGTTACTGTTTACCTCTATCTCCTTTACTACTTTCTCTTTCACAATTTTGTCTAAGATCTTGCATAAAATTGAGGTCAAATTTAAGAGATCTGTTGTTTCCTGGCTCACTTTTTTTCCCTTTCTTAAATAGAGGTAGTATATTTGCAATTCTCCATTCCTAGGATATGATCCCCAAGTTTACAGATTTATTAAAATCCTTCCCTACACTTTCTGACCTCCTTGTGCTAGATTTCCTTGCTGAACCATCCCATCTTCCATTCTGTGCAGGCTTTCTCCTTTCTCTTAATCATCTGTTTGATAAGCTTGCTCATCTGAGCTGGTCTGCAACCCTTCCCTACGAATTTTTCCCCCTTGCTTGGGATGCCAGCTTCAGATAGCTTCTGCAGTTTTGACAAAGTAATTCCAAGCCTCCTCCACATTCACATCCTGAAGTTCTTCGCACCAGTTCACTTCACAAATAATTCCCTTAATATTTTTAGGTTAGCCCTTTTGAAATCAGGCACCCTAGTTGCAGATTTAGTTTTGTTTATCCTTCCATTTAGTTTAAGCTCTATTAGCTCATGATCACTTGAACCAAGGTTGTCCCCTACAACCAGTTCTTCTATGAGGTCCTCATTGCTCACCAATACCAAATCTCAAATGGCATTATGTCTTGTTGGTTCAGCAAAAACAATGAGGGGCACCTTAGAGACTAACAAATGTATTTGGGCATAAGCTTTCGTGGGCTAAAACCCACTTCATCAGATGCATGGAGTGAAAAATACAGTAAACAGAGTATATATTCTAGCACATGAAAAGACGGGAGTTGCCTCACCAAGTGGTGGGGGGTCAGTGCTTACGAGCCAACTCAATTAAGGTGGAAGTAGCCTATTCTCAATAGTTGACAAAAGAGGGTGAATACCAAGGGAGGGAAAATTACTTTTATAATGACAACAAGGCCAATACAATCAAGGTGGCCAATTTCCAACAGCTGACAAGAAGGTGTGAGTATCAGCAAAGGGAAAATTACTTTTTGAAGCACTTGTCCTCTAATTTATCGCTTCCCCAAAGTGATTTTGACCAAAACAGACTCTGTCTTATCTATTATATCACTTCTAATTTCTTTACAGTCTACCTCATCATTAATATACAATACTACTCCACCACCTTTGCCTTTATTTCTGTCTTTCCTGAACAGCACATACCCATCAATACCTGGTATCCAGGCATGACTATTATTCCACCATGTTTTTGTTATCCCTATAATACCTGGTTTCACTTCCAGTACCAGTAGTTCTAGTTCCTCCATTTTGTCACCCAGGTTCCTTGGATTGGTGTACAAATATCTTAACTGTTGCTGCTTGGCTTCGCCCACATTCCTAGCTTGCTTGCTTTGGTACAGTTATTCTACCTCTATTACCTGACTGGTATCAGCACTATCCTTCCTCTTAATGTCCATTCTCCTACCCACCGTTGCTCTTTTCTCCATTGGTGTATCCTTTCTTACTTGATTTTCCTTCCTCTCAATGCTAGAATCAGGCACGGAGATTACATGAGCATCTCCCCCAAGTTTCTAGTTTAAAGCTCTTTTAATCAATTGTGCCAACCTCCATCCCCAAATGGTCCCTTTTGGTCTTAAATCTAAGCATTAATGAATGAAAAAAGTTGGAGTATGGGACAAAAGAGGAGCAAATTAACTGGGTGACAGCTCTTTGGGGTGTGCAGGGAATCTCTATGAATCTCTCTGAAGTGAAGAAGTTTCTCAGTTGAGAGACAATATAAACCCAGCTCTCAGTGTGCAGTGGGAACTCTTATGGGATCAAAAGATGGAAATCTATCTAATTTCATAGTGCAGTCAAATCTTCTGAAGTTCATTACCTTTCACTATCACAGGATGCAGCTCATGGAGAAAGGAGATGCGGAAAATCAAACAGATTTCACAGAATTCATCCTCCTGGGGTTTGGGGATCTCCCAGAACTGCAGATCCTTCTCTTCCTGGTTTTCCTAGTGATCTACATTGTGACCATGGCCGGGAACATCCTCATTGTTGCTCTAGTTGTGACTGATCAGCACCTTCACACCCCCATGTACTTCTTCCTGGGGAACTTGTCCTGCCTGGAGACCTGCTACACTTCTGCTGTCCTGCCCAGGATGCTGGCCAGTTTCCTGACTGGGGACAGAACCATTTCTGTGGGGGGCTGCATGACACAGTATTTTGTCTTTTGTTTTCTAGCAACTACGGAATGTTATCTCCTGGCAGCGATGTCTTATGATCGGTATTTAGCCATATGCAAACCACTGCACTATGGAACATGTATGAATGACAAGTTGTGCCTCCAACTAGCAGCTGGGTGTTGGATAAATGGATTTCTACCTTGTATAATAATGATGTGTTTTATGTCACAATTAATATTCTGTGGTCCCAATGAAATGGACCATTTCTTTTGTGATGTGACCCCAATTTTAAAGCTCTCCTGCAGCGACACCAGCCAGATAATGCTGGTTCTTTATATATTTTCCTTCTCAGATGTAGTTTCCCCATTTCTATTAACCATGACATCCTATGTCTGTATAGTTAGCACCATCCTGAGAATCCCTTCCACCACCGGGCGGCAAAGGGCCTTTTCCACCTGCTCCTCTCACCTCATTGTGGTAACACTTTTCTATGGGACTGTAATGATTGTCTACATGCTACCAAAATCCAGCAACCTGAGAGCCCTGAACAAAGTGTTCTCTGTCTGCTACACAGTCCTGACTCCCCTGGCCAATCCCCTCGTCTACAGCCTGAGAAACAGAGAGGTCAAGGAGGCCCTGAGAAAAGCTGTCAGGAAATGCCTGGCCCGCCCAAAGAATTCAGACTAGTTGAATGAAATGAGGATCAATCAATCTGGTTTCTATTTTGAAAGAAGGAGATTTTAAGTGGGCCCTGATACTGAAATGCAGTATACAAGAGACATACACACACACAGACATATATATATGAATATAAGAGAGATACAGATAGTTGGAATTTTTCAGGGGATGGAGGAGAGGGAAAATTGTACCTTTCATCAAAATAACTGAAACCTGAAAAATGAAAAAAAAAAATTTTTTTGGCAACTGACATCTGAAAACCTTCAGATGGAAACTGTAAAAAAAAATGCTATGCACTGTTGTGGCTGTGTTCGTCCCAGAATATTACAAAGACAAGGTGTGACCCTCTGTACCTCAAAATAGCACCCTGGACCCGCATATTAACCACTGTGATATAATTATGGTTTGTTTGGTACAAAGTATGTCTTGGGAGGTATCATTTGAGAAGTCTGGATCTGCTGAACAGTAATATCCTGTTGAATTGTGGGTACTATAATTGTATGTGATGTTATGAAGTATTGCCATGTGTGTTACTGAAATACAGTGAGGTTGGGAGATGGTCACAGCTGCCCTTTCTGTAACAACAAATTGCTGGCCAGACAGGTGTTTATGGCCCATCAAGAAGAATCCACTCACTCAGAGATTCCACAGTGGAAACATAAGCAGTAAGGATCTTTCTAGCACCTGGAGAGAAAGTATAAGGACGGTCAATGACATCACCACTTGGCCTCTCTCCTCCACCATCTCAACACCTGGAAGATCGTCTGGAAGAAAAAGACTTTGAACTGGGGAAGATTGGTCCCAGGCTGGGAAGGGATTCCAGCCTGTGTACAGAGAACTGTGAGTTGCCTGTAACATCTATTAGGGTGAGAAACTGTTTGATTGAAATCTTGCTTCATTTGTCGAATTTAGACTGCAAATTTATTTTTATTTCTTATGTAACCAACTCTGATCACTATGCCTGCTTCTTATAATAACTTAAAATCTATCTTTCTGTAATTAATAAATCTGTTTTAGATTTTACCTAAAACAGTGTGGCTTTGGTTGAAGTGCTTGGGGAAATCTCAGGTCAGCTTAACAAGGGCTCTTGCACGTCTACTTTCATTTGTTGGTGTGGTGAACAAATTAATGAGCTGTACTGTCCAATGCAGTCTCGAGCAGTGTAAGATGGTATATTTGTAGGGTACAAGGCAGGCGTGATTGGCTGGTGCCTCTCTCTGTATAATTCAGGACTGGCTTAGAGAACATTCATGCAATTTAACTGGGTGTGGGTCTCCACAAGCTGATGGCTGAGTGATCACAGCAACTGGAGGGGCTTGCTGCTTGTCACTGGCATAGTATTGTGAGAGACAGCCCAGGCTGGAGAATTAAGGGGACACAGCGGTCCCACACCTCCAGATTGTACCCTGGGGATCCCATCACACAAGGTGGGTGAGGTAATATCTATCATTGGACCATCTGCTGCTGCTGAGAGACTCAAGCTTATACAGAAGAGCTCTTCCTCAGGACTGGGAAATGTACTCAGTGTGTCAGCTAAATACAAGGTGGAACAGACTGTTTAGCATAAGCAATTAACATATTTCAAGGGACTGCAGTAGAGTGATCTCTTTGTGAAAAGTGTTCACCCAGATGTGATGCAGTGTTTTATCATTTTTCTGTGTCAGTTCATTTGAAAGCATAGTGATTGTCTGGTTTCACCCACATAGCTGTTGTCTGGGCATTTGATTCACTGGATGAAGTACACCACATGTTGTGATAGGCACATGTAGAAGAACCCATGGATCTTGAAAGGTGTTTTGGGGGGAGTATTGCTCATCTTAGCAGTGGAGATTTGTCTGCTGTTTTTGCATCTGTTATTTTGGCAGGATCTGATGCTGCTTTGAGTTGGTGTGTCCTGATCTGTGGGGAACTTGTTTCTGATTATGAGCTTGGGAAGGATGGGGGGTTGTTTGAAAGCCAGAAGTGGGTGTTCAGGAAAGATTTCTTTCAGGATGTGATCCCCATTGAGTTGGATCATAATTGTTTAATGATACTTTTCACAAATTGATCACTCTACCTCTGACTTCTCAGATCTCATTCTCAAAGAAATCTGCACAACCCCGTCAAAAGATGAGCCTGGGAACTTAAATTCATAACTTTGCAAGACACTAAAAATCATGAACTGAATAGATACGCTAGATTTATGGCTTATTACAACAAACTGTAACCAACTAACCCTTCCCCCCCACACACACCAGCTGCCTTTCCCCCCTCCCTCCCATGACTGGAGGGGTGTTAAAGGGCCATTTCAACTTGAATGGTCCCTTGAAATGTTTGTTAACTACTTGTGATAAACTACCTTGTATTCAGCTGTGATACTGAGTTCATTTCCCAGACTGAAGAAGAGCTCTGTGTAAGCTCAAAAGCTTGTCTCTCTCACCAACAGAAGTTGGCCCAATCAAAGATATCACCTCACTCACCTTGTCTCTCTCTGTCTCTCTCCAAAACAATGTTCTGGTGTTTTCAGTTTTCTATCAAAAAGTTAAAATCTTTGGAGGTGGTTTGCCCGGTGCTCCTTTCTACTCAGCTGAGGAAAGAGAGAGGGGTCCAGACTGACAATCACACACCCCTGCCCCCTCAGTTAGGTCTGTTCCTTAGGGGAGGGTTAAGGAGGGGGGAAAAGGTCACCCGCCCCACATACGGTGAAGTTGGGATGCTGGTGCCAGGGTAAAGGGGTCAGGGGCCCTGTGGGGTGTTCTGGGGTGAATCCCAGGAGACCGGAGTGACTGAAGAAGGGAGGCAGGGGTTGGTGTAGCCAGGAGCTGTGGGCATTCAGGCTGATGTTTAGGGTAGATGGACCTGGGTGTTGGGGGCTGCAGAAGGGCCCTGGGTGGAGATGGGGTGCTGGGGAAGTGGCAGAAGGGGCTGGGGTATAGAGAGAGGGGGAAGTGAGGGAAGGGAAGTTGTTTAGGATGGTGGCGTAGGGACGGTTTTCAGAGGTGGGTTTATTGGGTAATGGGGCTGAAAGGATGATGAGCAGCGGCGAGGGAAGGTCTGAGTGGGGGTGAGGGGTGTTGGGGTGGAAGGGGGTGCTGGCAGGGTGATGTTTTCTGGGGGTGTTTAGTTGGAGGGTGTGCCATGGGGTGGATATATGTGGGAAGAAGGGGGTTGGTGCAATGGGGTGAGTGGGGGATGTGGCAGGAGGTGGTTTTGTGGAGGTTGGGTTTCTCTGGGGGTGTCTGAATGTGTTTATTTGGGGATGGAGTAGCAGGGGACTGAATGGGTTTAAACAGGAGCTGGGGGAGGGTTGGGGGTCTATGGTGGGGGTATTGGCTGTGGACTGCAGGAGGGTTTTGGGGGGTCTATGGTAGAGGGTTGGGTGGGGACTGTTGG
Organism: Mauremys reevesii; assembly: GCF_016161935.1. Taxonomy (NCBI): domain Eukaryota; kingdom Metazoa; phylum Chordata; order Testudines; family Geoemydidae; genus Mauremys; species Mauremys reevesii. The sequence continues at coordinate 12,818,624 of NC_052637.1, read as the reverse complement.
AGAACGTTGGGGGCACTGTGGGAAGGGGATGGGGGATGTGGGAGGGGATTAATTGGGGGGTCTATGATGGGGGCTTGGAAGGGCAAAGGGAGGGGCGGTGTGGGGCTGGGAGCACAGGTATCCATGGGGCAGTGCCAATGGCCACAGCTGGCTGTGTTTGTGTCTGTCTCCCTCCTCCACATCCCTTTCCCCCTCTCCTCCCTTTCCTCCATTTCACTACCCACACCAGGGACAGGGCTGGAGTGCTGGGCACGCTCAGGATGGACTCTGCCCGCAGCACCACACCGGGCCACCTGCTGATCCTGCTGCTGTGCAGCTGGGGGGGGGGGGATAGGTCTCGCCAAGTGGGTGGCTCGCTCAGATCTGGTGAGGGGTGAACCCCCTCTAGCCCTAGCCCAGGGCTGGCAACACATATGGTTGGTCCCGGAGCTAGAGAGGATCTTTTAGAAGGAGGTGTCCAGTCCTGATTTAAAGACTCCAAGTGACGGAGAATCCACCACAGCCCTGGAGTAGCCATCATCTGGAGACTTTACAGGAAGGCTGGAATCTCCTTCTAAAAGCTACACTCCAAATAGGGTCATTGATTTTAAATAATGAACATGCCTTTAGAGCAGTGGGACTGGATCCAGGGTCTCTTATGTCCTGAGGTAGCCCTGTATCCACTGAGGCTCAGAGTTAGGGTGCTCCTGTCTACTCACAATCCCGCCCCACCCTCCTCATGCACACACACCTACTCTTCACCCTGCAAGACTCTCTCTTCCCTGTTAACCCACTTTTCCTGGGGGGAGAGGAGCTCCTGGATACATAGATTTTAAGGTAAAAAAATCCATTCTGATCATTTTAGTCCAATCTCCCACATAGCAGAGGCCGGAACATTTCAGCCAGTGATCCCGCCTCAGGCCCATCGCCCTAGGGGGCTGGTGAAGGTACCCTTTGGGGGAGCTCAGTGAAACTCTCAGGCCCCACTCTCCAGTGTGAGGGTCATTGTCTCTATCCCAGCCTGGTGTGGAGATGAGGCCCCAGCAAGGAGGGGAGCGAGTTTGTAGAGCCTGCCTGCCCCATACTTACCCTACAGCAGTGTGTCACATACAAGAAGAACCAGAGGTCACCCAATGAAATTAATAGGCAGCAGGTTTAACACACACATACGGATATGCATCCAACGAAGCAGGTATTCACCCACGAAAGCTCATGCTCCAATTCGTCTGTTAGTCTATAAGGTGCCACAGGACTCTGATACTTTTACAGATCCAGACTAGCGTGGCTACCCCTCTGATACTTGATATGGAAGTTGTTCTTCACACAACGCACAGTCAGCCTGTGGAACTCATTGCCAGGGGTATGTTGTGAAGGCCAAAAGTATAAGTGGGTTCAAAAAAGAATTAGATCAGTTTATGGAGGATATGTCTATTGATGGCTATTAGCCAAGATGCTCTGGGTGTCCCTAAACCTCTGCCTGTCAGAAGCTGGGACTGGATGACAGGGGATGGATCACTCAATAATTTCCCTGTTCTGGTCATTCCCTCTGAAGCACCTGACACCGGCCACTGCAAGACACAAGACACTGGGCTAGATGGACCATTAGTCTGACCCAGAGTGGCCATTCTTGTGATCAGGTATCAGATGCTGAGACGCGTTAGTCTCGATCTGTAAAAAGCAACCAACAAATGCCACAGGACTTATTGTTGCATTCTCGTGATGTTACACTGTTTTAAAAAGTAACACAGCATCAATTCCCCTATGGAGGGAATCCAGACGATCACTGGCAGCAGTCCCAAGGGAGATCCCAACAGCAGCGGCAAGGGCCAGAGGCTGGCTGCTTTCCCAGATAAACCCTGCAAGATTCCAGACCAGGAGACATTAAGGGTTTGTGTGATGCCAACAATCAAGCCAGGCAGCGAGAGACGCCCATCCCAGCAGCCACAGGCAGGTGTCTGCCCACAAACTGAGACAAGAAGGCTGACTGACACCAAACCCACTCACTGGTGATGAGGAGCTCGCTGCTTCATGTGGAGGTTTGAAGGTAAGTGTCACTGGCCTCGGGGCAAATCCTCAGGTCCTTGCTGAAACGAAGCCCTTGCTTTGAGACACCCCCCTTGGACAGTGTCCTCACACGCTGGGAGCTCTGCTGGAGTAAGGACGTCAGAGTCGGGTTCTTTGTGGTTCACAGCTAGAAAAACTGATGAATCAGAAAGAAGACCCAGCTATCATCTCTGCCCTTACACATCCCTCTGTCTGTCCTCCCCTCACCCTCCTGCTCGCTGGCTGGATCTCCCCATCTCTCTCTCCCTGACAGATTGTTGTTTTCTCAGGGACCGTGGCCTTCAGTCTCTCAACTACTTATCAGCTGCAGCTCCAGACTTATCTGGGGGGGCAGATACCTATGCATCATCCCAGCCTAATCCTCAGAGGCTTCATGTCTACTGCTGAGTATCTTCTCCCTGGATTTCCGTGGGGCTTGAGGGCACTCAGTATTTTTGGGCAGTATTGAGCACCCCACAGAAAAAGGGTGTACATTAGAAAGGCACTGAATGGAGACTGGATTCTTTACAGATTAAGAAACAGCAACACTTGTGTCGCTGTTACAAACTTTGCTCAAGCATTTACTGGATGATCTAATGATAGACTTTAAGGGCCCACCATGATCATCTAGTTTGACCTCCTGCACATCACAGACCACAGAACATCTCCCACCCACTCCTGTAATAGACGCCTAACCTCTGGCTGAGTTACTGAAGTCCCCAAATCATTGTTTAAAGACTTCCAGTGACAGAGAATCCACCATTTACACTTGTTTAAAATTGCAAGTGACCTGTGCCCCATGCTGCAGAGGAAGGTGAAAACACCCCAGGGTCTCTGCCAATCTGACCTGGGAAAAAATTCCTTCCCGACCCCAAATATGGCGATCAGTTAGACTGTGAGCATGTCGGCTAATACCCATCAGGCAGATACCTGTGAAATAATTCTCTGTAGTAACTCAGAGCCCTCCCTATCTAGTGTCCCATCACCAGCCACTGGAGATATTTGCTGCTAGCAGTTGCCGATCAGCTACATGCCATTGTGGGCAATCTCATAACACCATCCCCTTCATAAACTTATCAAGCTCAGTCTTGAAGCCAGTTAGGTTTTTTGCCACCACTGCTCCCCTTGGAAGGCTGTTCCAGAACTTCATTCTTTCGTTCGTTAGAAACCTTAATCTAATTTCAAACATAATCTTGTTGATAGCCAGTTTGTATCCATTTGTTCTTGTGTCCACATTGGCGCTTAACGTAAATAACTCCTCTCCCTCTCTGGTGTTTATCCCTCTAATGTATTTATAGAGAGCAATCATATCTCCCCCAGCTTTCCTTTGGTTAGGCTAAACAAGCTAAGCTCTTTGAGTCTCCTCTCAAAAGACAGGTTCTTTATTCATCGGATCATCCTAGTAGCCCATCTCTGCACCTGTTCCAATTTGAATTCATCTTTCTTAAACATAGGAAACCAGAATTGCACACAGCATTCCTGATGAGGTCTCACCAGTGCCTTGTATGATGGGACTACCACTTCCCTCTCTCTGCTGGAAATACCTCACCTGATGCATCCTTGCACTCCATTAGTCTTGTTCATGGCCGCATCCCATTAGCGGCTCATGGTCATCCTCTGATCAACCAATACGCCCAGGTCTTTCTCCTCCTCTGTCTCTTCCAACTGATATATCCCCAGTTTATAGCAATAATTCTTGCTGTTAGCCGCTAAATGCACAACTTTTCACTTTGCACTATTAAATTTCATCCCATTTCTATTACTCCTTATTTCAAGGTCGTCCAGATCTTTTCTAAAACCACGTTTATTTTATGCCAATTACTGTTTACCTCTATGTCCTTAATTACTTTCTCTTTCAAAATTTGTTCTAAGATCTTGCATAAAATTGAGGTCAAATTTAACAGATCTGTAGTTTCCTGGCTCACTTTTTTCCCCTTTCTAAAATAGAGGTAGTATATTTGCAATTCTCCAGTCCTAGAATATGATACCCAAGTTTACAGATTTATTAAAATCCTTCCCTACACTTTCTGACCTCCGTGTGGTACCTTTCCTTGCTGAACCGTACCATCTTCCATTCCTTGAAGGCTTTCTCCTTTCTCTTAATCACTGTTTGAGAAGCTTGCTCATCTGGGCTGGGCTGCAACCCTTCCCTACGAATTTTTCCCCCTTGTTTGGGATGCCAGCTTCAGATTACTTCTGCAGCTTTGACGAAGTAATTCCAAGCCTCCTCCACATTCACATCCTGAAGTTCTTCGTGTCAGTCCACTTACCAAATAATTCCATTTTTTTTTTAAGTTAGCCCTTTTGAAATCACGCACCCTAGTTGTAGATCTAGTTTTGTTTATCCTTCCATTTAGTTTAAAATCAATTAGCTCATGATCACTCTAACCAAGGTTATCCCCTACAACCAGTTCTTCTATGAGGTCCTCATTGCTCACCAATACCAAATCTCAAATGGTATCACCTCTTGTTGGTTCAGCAACTAGTTGGTGAAGAAATCTGTCAGCAATCACACCCAGGAATATCTGGGCCCCTATTATTATTAGTTTCAGAGTGGTAGCCTGTTAGTCTGTATCAGCAAAAACAATGAGGGGCACCTTAGAGACTAACATATGTATTTGGGCATAAGCTTTCATGGGCCAAAACCCACTTCATCAGATAAACAGAATATATATTCTAGCACATGAAAAGATGAGAATTGCCTCACCAAGTAGGGTGGTCAGTGCTAACGAGCCAATTCAATTAAGGTGGAAATGGCCTATTCTCAATAGTTGACAAGAGGGGGTGAATACCAAGGGAGGGAAAGGTTTCAGAGTAGCAGCTGTGTTAGTCTGTTTCCGCAAAAAGAACAGGAGTACTTGTGGCACCTTAAAGACTAACAAATTTATTTTAACATGAGCTTTCATGAGTTACAGCTCACTTCTTCGGATGCATAGAATGGAACACACAGACAGGAGATATTTATACATACAGAGAACATGAAAAGGTGGAACTATGCATACCAACAGGAAGAGTCTAATCAACTGAGATGAGCTATAATCAGCAGGAGGAAAAAAAAACTTTTTGAAGTGATAATTAAGATGGCCCATAGAAGGTGTGAGGAGAACTTAACATAGGGAAATAGATTCAATTAGTGTAATGACCCAACCATTGAATCTATTTCCCTATGTTAAGTTCTCCTCACACCTTCTATGGGCCATCTTAATTATCATTTCAAAAAGTTTTTTTTCCTCCTGCTGAGGATAGCTCATCTCAATTGATTAGACTCTTCCTGTTGGTATGCATACTTCCACCTATTCATGTTCTCTGTATGTATAAATATCTCCTGTCTGCGTGTTCCATTCTATGCATCCGAAGAAGTGAGCTGTAACTCACGAAAGCTCATGCTAAAATAAATTTGTTAGTCTTTAAGGTGCCACAAGTACTCCTGTTCTTTTTAAGGGAGGGAAAATTACTTTTATAATGACAACAAGGCCAATGCAATCAAGGTGGCCCATTTCCAACAGTTGACAAGAAGGTGTGAGTATCAGCAGAGGGAAAATTACTTTTTGAAGCACTTGTCCTCCAATTTATCACTTCCCCAAAGTGATTTTGGCCAAAACAGACTCTGTCTTATCTATTCTATCACTTCTAATTTCTTTACAGTCTACCTCATCATTAATATACAAAACTACTCCACCACCTTTGCCTTTATTTCTGTCTTTCCTGAACAGCAGATACCCATCAATACCTGGTCTCCAGGCATGACTATTATTCCACCATGTTTCTGTTATCCCTATAATACCTGGTTTCACTTCCAGCACCAGTAGTTCTAGTTCCTCCATTTTGTCACCCTGGTTCCTTGCAATGGTGTACAAATATATTAACTGTTGCTGCTTGGCTTCGCCCACATTCCTTGCTTGCTTGATTGGGCACAGTTATTCTACTACCAGTACCTGACTGGTATCAGCACTATCTTACCTCTTAATGTTCATTCTCCTACCCACTGTGGCTCTTTTCTCCGTTGGTGTATCCTTTCTTACTTGATTTTCCTTCCTCTCAATGCTAGAATTGAGCATCTCCCCCAAGTTTCTCGTTTAGAGCTCTTTTAATCAATTGTGCCAACCTCCATCCCCAAATGGTCCCTTTTGGTCCAAAATCTAAGAATCAATGAATGAAAAAAGTTGGGGTATGGGGCAGAAGAGGGGCAAATTAACTGGGTGACAGCTCTTTGGGGTGTGTGGGGAAACTCTATGAATCTCTCTGAAGTGAAAAAGTTTCTCTTTTGAGAGACAATATAAACCCAGCTCTCAGTTTGCAGTGGGAACTCTTATGGGATCAAAAGATGGAAATCTATCTAATTTCATAGTACAGTCAAATCTTCTGAAGTTCATTACCTTTCACTATCACAGGATGCAGCTCATGGAGAAAGGAGATGCGGAAAATCAAACAGATTTCACAGAATTCATCCTCCTGGGGTTTGGGGATCTCCCAGAACTGCAGATCCTTCTCTTCCTGGTTTTCCTAGTGATCTACATTGTGACTATGGCCGGGAACATCCTCATCATTGCTCTAGTTGTGGCTGATCAGCACCTTCACACCCCCATGTACTTCTTCCTGGGGAACTTGTCCTGCCTGGAGACCTGCTACACTTCCGTCCTCCTACCCAGGATGCTGGCCAGTCTCCTGACTGGGGACAGAACCATTTCTGTGGGGGGCTGCATGACACAGTTCTTTTTCTTTTCTTTTCTAGCAACTACGGAATGTTATCTCTTGGCAGCGATGTCTTATGACCGGTATTTAGCCATATGCAAACCACTGCACTATGGAACATGTATGAATGGCAAGTTGTGCCTCCAACTCGCAGCGGGGTCTTGGATAAGTGGATTTCTACCTTGTACAATAATGATGTGTGTTATGTCACAATTAATTTTCTGTGGCCCCAATGAAATGGACCATTTCTTTTGTGATCTCACCCCAATTTTAAAGCTCTCCTGCAGCAACACCAGCCAGCTGATGCTGGTTTTTTATATATTTTCTTTCCCAGATGTAGTTTCCCCATTTCTATTAACCTTGACATCCTATATCTGTATCGTTAGCACCATCCTGAGAATCTCTTCCACCACTGGGAGGCAAAGGGCTTTTTCCACCTGCTCCTCTCACCTCATTGTGGTAACACTTTTCTATGGGACCATAATGATTGTCTACATGCTACCGAAATCCAGCAACCTGAGAGCCCTGAACAAAGTGTTCTCTGTCTGCTACACAGTCCTGACTCCCCTGGCCAATCCCCTCGTCTACAGCCTGAGAAACAGAGAGGTCAAGGATGCTCTGAGAAAAGCTGTCAGGAAATATCTGGCTCTCACAAAGAATTGAGACTAGTTGAAAGAAATGAGGATCAATAAATCTGGTCTATTGTGAAAGAAGGAAGGTCAAAGTTGGCCCTGATGCAGAAATGCAATATACAAGAGATGTGTGCGTGTGCGTGCACACACACACACACACACACAAATATATCAATATAAGAGAGAGACAGACAGTTGGAATTTTGCAGGGGGCGGAGGGGAGAGAAGATTTTGACTTTTCATCAAAATAGTAAACCTGAAAATGATTTTTTTTTTTTTTTGGTTTTTGGCAACTGATACCTGAAAACCTTCAGATGGAAACTGTAAAAAAACCCCAAAATGCTATGCACTGTTGTGGCTGTGTTGGTCCCAGAATATTACAAAGACAACGTGTGACCCTCTGCAGGCGGGATCTAGGCAGGCTGCCTTTGGCGGCTTGCCTGCGGGAGGTCCCTGGTCCCGCGGATTCGGCGGCATGCCTGCGGGCGGTTCGCCAAAGCCGCTGGACCAGCTGACCCTCCGCAGGTATGCTGCAGAAAGCAGCCTGCCTGCTGCCCTCGTGGTGACTGGCAGAGCGCTCCCCATGGCTTGCCGCCCCAGGCACGTGCTTGGTGTGCTCGTGCCTGGAGCCACCCCTGACCCTCTGTACCTCAAAATAGCACCCTGGATCCCCATATTCACCACTGTGATATGATTGGTTTCAGAGTAGCATCCGTGTTAGTCTGTATCCGTGAAAAGAACAGGAGTACTTGTGGCACATTAAAGACTAATACATTTATTTGAGCATAAGCTTACGTGTTTGTTAATCTTGAAGGTGTCACAAGTATTCCTGTTATTTCTGTGATATGATTATGGTGTGTTTGGTACAAAGTATGCCTTGGGAGGTATCATTTTGAGGAGTCTTGATCTGCTGAACAGTAATATCCTGTTGAATTGTGAGTACTGTAATTGTATGTGATGTTATGAAGTATTGCTATGTGTGTTACTGAAATACAGTGAGGTTGGGAGATGGCCACAGCTGACATTTCTGTAACAACAAAGGGGCAACCATTGCTGGCCAGACTGGTGTTGATGGCCCATCAAGAAGAAACCACTCTCCCAGAGACTCCACAGAGGGCACGTAAGCAGTGGGTACTGCCCGACCCCACATCACAGCAAGGATCTTTCTAGCACCTGGAGAGAAAGTATAAGGAGGGTCAATGACATCACCACTTGGCCTCTCTCCTCCACCATCTCCTCCACCAGATGACCTGGAAGATCATCTGGAAGACAAAGACTTTGAACTGGGGAAGATTGGTCCCAGGCTGGGAAGGGATTCCAGCCTGTGTATAAAGAACTGTGAGCTGCCTGTAACATCGGTGCTGGCATAGGCGGCAGGTTTGTATAATTTTTGGTGGGGCCCAAAATGGTGGTGCCCCCCCGCTCCCGCCCTGTAAGCCGATATAAAATGAAGCTACAACGCGTCAGCGCCACAAGATTACAAGGGTCAATTAAAAGTGGAAAGTCAGAAGCAGCACTTGCCTACTTCAATATACAGTATTATATTTTGTTGCACCTGTTGTGATGAAGTGGGAATGTTCTTAATATTTTCTCTGAATACTGTGTGGGTGCCTCAGTTTCCCCTGCAAGATGCCAACTGAAGGTGTTGGGGACAAAGAGATCAGGTGGCCTCCTTGTCCGGAAGAGACACAGAGGCCAGGGAAGGGAGTGTCAGTTTGGAGCTGGCTGGGGAAATGGGGAGAGACCCAGAACTTGGTTCTGGGCTCCCCACCCCGCAAGATGGACCTGACAGAGGGGTTCTGTTTTCTGTACCAATAAGCTCTGTTTAAACTGTGTTCCCGTCATCTAATAAACCTTCTGTTTTACAGTCTGGCAGAGAGTCACATCTGACTGCGGAGTTGGGGTGCAGGGACCTCTGGCTGCCCCAGGACCCCGCCTGGGCGGACTCACTGCAGAAAGTGCATGGTGTGGAAGGGCATGCTGAATGCTCTGAGGTCAGACCCAGGAAGGTGTAAGCTTCTTGCCCTGGAGACAGTCTGCTCAGAGAGGAGGCTCCCCCAGAGTCCTGACCGGCTTTGAAGGAGTGGTTCCAGAGCATCCCAGCATCCCCTTCCACCCCATGCACTTCCCAGAAGTCCGCACAGGCACTAACACTCCCTCCTCTGGCCTTTGTCAAGAAGGCTAACAGCATTTTGGGCTGTATAAGTAGGGGCATTGCCAGCAGATCGAGGGACATGATCATTCTCCTCTATTCAACATTGGTGAGGCCTCATCTAGAGTACTACGTGCAGTTTTGGGCCCCACATTGCAAGAAGGATGTGGAAAAATTGGAAAATCCAGTGAAGGGCAACAAAAATGATTAGGGGGCTGGAGCACATGACTTCTGAGGAGAGGCTGAGGGAACTGGGATGGTTTAGTCTGCAGAAGAGAAGAATGAGGGAGGATTTGATAGCTGCTTTCAACTACCTCATAGGGGGTTACAAAGAGGATGGATCTAGACTGTTCTCAGTGGTAGAAGAGGACAGAACAAGGAGTAATGGTCTCAAGTTGCAGTGGGGGAGGTTGGATATTAAGAAAAACTTTTTCACTAGGAGGGTGGTGAAACACTGGAATGGGTTACCTAGGGAGGTGGTGGAATCTCCTTCCTTAGAGGTTTTTAAGGCCCGGCTTGACAAAGCCCTGGCTGGGATGATTTAGTTGGGAATTGGTCCTGCTTTGAGCATGAGGTTGGACTAGATGACCTCCTGAGGCTCCTTCCAACCCTGATATTCTATGATACTCTAAACTGACCACCAAATTTAAGTTGCGTGTTTTTCCCGTCAGGTGAGGACTCTGGGGCAGGGCTGGGAATAAGGAACTTGGGGTGCAGACAGGCTGCCCCAGGGCTAGGGCCAAAGAGGACTCCCCTCCACCCTCCCTGGCAGCAGCAAGCTCCAGGGGAGGGACCCCTCCTCTCCCCCGCAGTTCACTGCACATGCTCCTAGGTCCCTCTCAGGTCCAGAAAGCCCACTCACCTCCCCTATGGTGGGTACCGAGGGGGGAGGTTGCCATCACATGTGGCCTCCCCTGCTGCCACCCCTCACCATAGCCTCACTGGGGATGGGGCTGCCCCTTGCCCAGCATGGTGCAGGAGTGGGGACTGCAGGGTGGTAGCTGGGGAGGGGCACAGTACCACAAAATTCACCTAAGCCCCAGCTGCACAGGTCTAGGAAGCTCCCCTCCCCAGTGGTGTAGCCAGGTTCTAACATCAGGGGGAGCGAACACCTAAAAAAAGATGCCAGCCAACATATCCAATTACTAATCAGGTAGTTCTATAACAGGCTATAACAGGCTGCCCTGGACCCCAACACCCCCTGAAGCACAAGGTAGAGGTAGGCACCACCATGTTGTGCAACAAACACTTGACAAAATTACTGGACTTAGTGATGGACAATGCGGGCAGGTGGGTATTATGTCATTCAATTATTCAACCCATAAAATTGCACACATTTTGCCTCAGTGAAATTAAATAGCCAGAGAATTACTGGGCCTGCGATGATGACCAGGGCTTGCTCACCTGTGGCTCGGGCTCCCCCTCCCTGTGCTGTGGAGGCACAGCCAGGCAGGTCTGCATCTGCAGGCAGGCACCCTGCCTCATGTGCAGCTCCCGTGGGCCCTGATAGCCACTAGACTGGGAGCCTCCCAGCCAATGGAATGGACTGGGCTAGGGGGCAGAAGGCAAAGGGGGAGATTGTAGGGAGCTTTGGAGGAGGGGAGGCAGTGGGGGAGGGGAGTGGGCTGGCACAAAGGGGAGGGCTCTCTGGAGAGGAGTGACTGACAGGGGCACAGGGGTCATTGTGAGTCTCTCGAGGAGGCAGAGGGTTGTGTGGGTCTCTGTGGGGCAGGGGGCTGTGATGGGCGGAGCCAGCTGCAACCTGGGTCTGCTCTGCAGGGGGTGTTGCTATAGTCCCCTCAGGAAGCTCCCTCCATCCTGTGTATTTTATACCAGCCCCGGGGTGCCCACTGCTGCTCCTTTCCCCGCCCATGGCTCCATCTGTCTGTCCCCACAACCCCCCAGCTGTGTCCGTCTGTCTTTCCTCACAACCCCCCTGGCTGTGTCCTGGTGTGTCTGTCTGTCCCACAACCCCCTGGCTGCGTCCTTGTGTCTGTCTGTCCCACAACCCCCCGGCTGTGTCTGGCTGGCTGCCCCCACCACCCCCAGCTGTGTCTGTCTGTCCCCACCCCCCCGCTGTGTGTGTCTGTCCCACAACCCCCTGGCTGTGTCTGGCTGGCTGCCCCCACCACCCCCGGCTGTGTCTGTCTGTCCCACAACCCCCCTGGCTGTGTCTGTTTGTCCCCAACAAACCCCCCTCCCTGGCTGTGTCCATGTGTCTGGCTGCCCCCACAGCTCACCGGCTGAGTCTGTCTGATAGGGACAGACCCTGCTGCTGCTCTGCCCAGGGTTCAGACGCTGCTGGTGGCTCGCTCCCCCTCCCTGCTGTGGAGGCACGGCCAGGCAGCTCTGGCACCGTCCCCGGCAGCTCCCATTGGCTGGGGTTCCCGGCCAATGGGCTGTGAGCCCAGTCGCTGCTGGAGCCTCTCCCGGGAGGTGCCGCTGCCGTGAGAGCGCCTGGCATTGCAACGCGGGGACCCTCCAAAGCACAGGGCCTGGGGCCCAAACATTGGTGGAGCTGGGCCCACCTTTAGGATTATTGGTGGGGCCTGGGCTCCACGGGCCCATAGAACTCGCCACCTATGGTTGCTGGGGCCGTTTTTGTTCAATATCTTCATTAACGATCTGGAGGATGGTGTGGACTGCACCCTTAGCAAGTTTGCAGATGACACTAAACTGGGAGGAGTGGTTGATACGCTGGAGGGTAGGGCTAGCATACAGAGGGACCTAGACAAATTAGAGGATTGGGCCAAAAGAAATATGATGAAGTTCAACAAGGACAAGTGCAGACAGGGGCGGCTCTAGCGATTTCGCCGCCCCAAGCACGGCACCATGCCGTGGGGGGCGCTATGCCAGTCGTCAGTCCCGCGGCTCCGGTGGACCTACCACAGACGTGCCAGCGGAGGGTCCGCTGGTCCCGCGGCTTCAGTGGACCTCCCACAGGCACGTCTGCGGGAGGTCCACCGGCGCCACCTTCCGCCCTCCCGGCAACCAGCAGAGCGCCCCGCCCGCGGCATGCCGCCCCAAGCACATGCTTGGCGTGCTGGAGCCTGGAGCCGCCCCTGAGTGCAGAGTCCTGCACTTAGGACGGAAGAATCCCATGCACTGCTACAGACTAGGGACCGAATGGCTGGGCAGCAGTTCGGCAGAAAAGGACCTAGGGGTTACGGTGGATGAAAAGCTGAATATGAGTCAACAGTGTGCCCTTGTTGCCAAGAAGGCTAATGGCATTTTGGCTTGTATAAGTAGGGGCATTTCCAGCAGGTCGAGGGATGTGATCATTCCCCTCTATTCAGCACTGGTGAGGCCTCATTTGGAGTACTGTGTCCAGTTTTGGGCCCCACACTACAAGAAGGATGTGGATAAATTGGAGTGAGTCCAGCGGAGGGCATCCAAAATGATTAGGGGGCTGGAGCACATGACTTATGAGGAGAGGCTGAGGGAACTGGGATTGTTTAGCCTGCAGAAGAGAAGAATGAGGGGAGATTTGATAGCTGCTTTCAACTACCTGCAAGGGGGTTCCAAAGAGGATGGATCTAGACTGTTCTCTGTGGTAGAAGATGACAGAACAAGGAGTAATGGTCTCAAGTTGCAGAGGGGGAGGTTTAGGTTGGACATTAGGAAAAACGTTTTCACTAGTAGGGTGGTGAAGCACTGGAATGGGTTACCTAGGGAGGTGGTGGAATCTCCTTCCTTAGAGGTTTTTAAGGTCAGGCGTGACAAAGCCCTGGCTGGGATGATTTAGTTGGGTTTGGTCCTGCTTTGAGCTGGGGGTTGGACTAGATGACCTCCTGAGGTCCCTTCCAACTCTGAGATTCTATGATTCTATTAAGGTGATAAACTGTTTGATTGAAATCTTACTTCATTTGTAGAATTTAGACTGCAAATTTATTTTTATTTCTTATGTAACCAACTCTGATCTCTATGCCAGCTTCTAATAATCTTTCTGTAGTTAATAAATCTGTTTTATATTTTACCTAAAACAGTGTGTGTTTGGTTGAAGTGTTTGGGGAAATCTCAGCTCAGCTTAACAAGGGCTGTTGCACATCTACTTTCATATGTTGCAGAGCAGCAGCCGTGTTAGTCTGTATCCGCAAGAACAGGTGTACTCGTGGCACCTTAGAGATTAACAAATTTATTTCAGTATAAGCTTTCATGGGCTAAAGCTCACTTCTTCTTCAGTTGGTATGCATACTTTCACTTTTCATGTTCTCTGTATGTATAAATATCTCCTGTCTGTGTGTTCCATTCTATGCATCTGAAGAAGTGTGCTGTAGCCCACGAAAGCTTATGCTGAAATAAATTTGTTAGTCTCCAAGGTGCCACAAGTACTCCTGTTCTTTCATTTGTTGGTGTGGTGAAAAAACTAATGAGCTTGCACTGTCCAAGGCAGTCTTGAGAAGTGTAAGACAGTATATTTCTAGGGTGCAAGGCTGGCGTGATTAGCTGGTGCCTCTCTCTGTATAATTCATGACTGGCTTAGAGAACATTCATGCAATTTAACTGGGTGTGGGTCTCCACAAGCTGATGGCTGAGTGATCACAGCAACTGGAGGGGTTTGCTGCTTGTCACTGGCATAGTATTGTGAGAGACAGCCCAGGCTGGAGAGTTAAGGGGACACAGCGGTCCCACACCTCTAGGTTGTACCCTGGGGATCCCATCGCACAAGGCGGGTGAGGTAATATCTATCATTGGACCATCTGCTGCTGCTGAGAGACTCAAACTTATACAGAAGAGCTCTTCTTCAGGACTGGGAAATGTACTCAGTGTGTCAGCTAAATACAAGGCAGAACAGATTGTTTAGCATAAGCAATTAACATATTTCAAGGGACGGCAACAGAGTGATCTCTTTGTGAAAAGTGTTCACCCAGAGGTGATACAGTGTTTGTCTTATCATTTTTCTGTGTCCGTTCATTTGAAAGCATAGTGATTGTCTGCTTTAACCCACATAGCTGTTGTCTGGGCATTTGATTCACTGGCTGAAGTACACCACATGTCATGATAGGCACATGTAGGAACCATGGATCTTGAAAGGTGCGTTGAGGGGAGTATTGCTCATCCTAGCAGTGGAGATATGTCTGCTGGTTTTGCATCTGTTGTTTTGGCAGGATCTGATGCTGCTTTGAGTTGGTGTGTCCTGATCTGTGGGGAACTTGGTTTTGATGATGATCTTGGGAAGGATGGGGGGCTGTTTGAAAGCCAGAAGTGGGGGTTCAGGAAAGATTTCTTTCAGTATGTGATCCCCATTGAGTGTGGATTGTAATTGTTTAATGATACTTTTCACAAATTGATCACTCTACCTCTGACCTCTCAGACCTCATTCTCAAAGAAATCTGCACAACCCCATCAAAAGATGAGCCTGGGAACTTAAATTCATAACTTTGCAAGACACTAAAAATCATGAACTGAATAGATTTGCTAGATTTATGGCTTATTACAACAAACTGTAACCAACTAACCCCTCCCCCCCCCACACACCTGCCTTTCCCCGCTCCCTCCCATGACTGGAGTGGTGTTAATGGGCCATTTCAACTTGAATGGTCCCTTGAAATGTTTGTTAACTACGTGTGATAAACTACCTTGTATTTAGCTGTGATACTGAGTTCATTTCCCAGACTGAAGAAGAGCTCTGTGTAAGCTCAAAAGCTTGTCTCTCTCACCAACAGAAGTTGGCCCAATCAAAGATATCACCTCACTCACCTCGTCTCTCTCTCCAAAACAATGTTCTGGTGTTTTCAGTTTTCTATCAAAAAGTTAAAATCTTTGGAGGTGGTTTGCCTGGTGCTCCTTTCTACTCAGCTGAGGAAAGAGAGAGGGGTCCAGACTCACAATCACACACTCCTAACCCCTCAGTTAGGTCTGTTCCTTAGGGGAGGGCTAAGGAGGGGGGAAAAGGTCACCAGCCCCACATACGGTGAAGTTGGGATGCTGGTGCCAGGGTAAAGGGGTCAGGGGCCCTGTGGAGGGTTCTGTGGTGAACCCCAGGGTACCGGAGTGACTGAAGAAGGGAGGCAGGGGTTGGTGTAGCCAGGAGCTATGGGCATTCAGGCTGATGTTTAGGGTAGATGGACCTGGGTGTTGGGGGCCGCAAAAGGGCCCTGGGTGGAGATGGGGTGCTGGGGAAGTGGCAAGAGGGGCTGGGGTGAATAGAGAGGGAGGTGGGGGAAGGGAAGTGGCTTGGGGATGGTGGTGTAGGGACGGTTTTCAGAGGTGGGTTTATTGGGTAATGGGGCTGAGAGGATGATGAGCAGCGGCAGGGGAAGGTCTGGGTGGGGTGAGAGGTGTTGGGGTGGAAGGGGGTGCTGGCAGGATGATGTTTTCTGGGGGTGTTTAGTTGGAGGGGTGTGCCATGGAGTGGACATATGTGGGAAGAAAGTGTTTGGTGCAGTGGGGTGGGTGGGGGATGTGGCAGAAGGAGGTTTTGTGGGGTTTAGGTTTCTCTGGGGGTGTCTACATGTGTTTATTTGGGGCTAGATGGGTTTAAACAGGAGCTGATGGGAGGGTTGGGGGTTATATGGGGGTCTGTTTTGGGGGTGTTTGCTGGGGACTTCAGGAGGGTTTTGTGGGGTCTATGGTAGAGGGTTGGGTGGGGGCTGTTGAAGAAAGATGGGGGTACTATGGGAAGGGGATGGGGGGATGTAGGATGGGATTAATTGGGGGGGTCTATGATGGAGGTTTGGAGGGGACAAAGGGAGGGGCAGTGTGGGGCTGGGAGCACAGGGAGCTGTGGGGCAGTGCCGATGGCCACAGCTGGCTGTGTCTGTGTCTGTCTCCCTCCTCCGCAGCCCTTTCTCCCTCTCTTCCCCTCCCTCCATCTCACTCCCCACACCAGGGACAGGGCTGACATGCTGGGCACGCTCAGGACAGACTCTGCCTGCAGCACCACGCCAGGCCACAGGGACTCTCCCTGCTCGTCCTGCTGCTGGGCAACCGGCGGGGGTGGGGGGGTGTCTCACCAAGTGGGTGGCTCCCTCAGATCTGGGGGGGGGGTGAACCCCGTCTAACCCTAGCCCACGGCTGGCAACACGCATGGTTTGTCCCAGAGCTAGAGAGGATCTTTTAGAAGGAGGCATCCAGTCCTGATTTAAAGACTCCAAATGATGGAGAATCCACCACAGCCCTGGACAAACTGTTCCAATGGCTAATTTCCCTCACCATTAAAACATGCCCCTTCTTTCTAGCCCAAATTTGTCTCCTTTCTGTTGCCAGCCATTGGCTCTCATTCATCTTTGTCTAGGAGACTGAAGAGCCTCCGGCAACCAGAAACACCCTCCCCTGTAGGTACTTCTAGTCAACTCTTTGTTGACCCTTTGCTCACCGTCTCCCTGTTAAGTTACATAGTTTCAGGTTCTTGAGTCTCGCACTCTAAGGTCAGTTTTCTAGATCCTCAAATCGTTCTTGGAGCAGAGGTCAGCACCGCCATGTTGTATGACGGACACTTGACAAAATTACTGGACTTAGTGACAGACATTGGGGGGAGGGTTATGTCTTTCAGTCATTCAACCCGGACTCAGATCGCCATGGACCTCAAAATATTTACCCCACAGAGACTTGTGTCCATGTATGGACATGTTGCCTACCCCTGTCTTGGAGCAACTCTGAACCATTTACCAAGGGATGTGGTGGAGTCGCCATCATCTGGAGACTTTACAGGAAGGCTGGAGTCTCCTTCTAAAAGCTGCACTCCACATAGGGTCATTGATTTTAAATAACGAACATGCCTTTAGAGCAGTGGGACTGGATCCAGGGTCTCCTATGTCCTGAGATGCTAAGCACAAGGGTGTGTTCTTCCCCCCATCCCCAAAGTTCAGCACCTAAATCCTGCCTGGACAAAGGCACATCCTTCTGACTGGGGCTCTCAGCCCCTCTCTTTGAATTAGACACAGCTACCCCATAACCCTAAGCCTCAGGGAGCCCTCAGGGAGCCCCAGACTCCATTTTGCTGTAATTTTCCACAGTAAGAACAAAGAGGTGTTCTTACACCTGAAAAAGCCTATATAAGGCTAATGCCTCATCTCCATCTGGTCTTCAATCCTGCTTCTTACCTCTGGAGGCAGGGCCGGCTCCAGACCCCAGCGCGCCAAGCACGCGCTTGGGGCGGCATTTTGCCGGCAGGCGGCTCCGGCAGACCTTCCGCAGATATGCCTGCGGGAGGTCCACCGGAGCCGCGGGACCGGCAGCGCGCCCCCTGCGGCATGCCGCCGTGCTTGGGGTGGCCAAATTCCTAGAGCCACCCCTGTCTGGAGGGACTTTGCTACAAGCTGATGCTCTACACAAGGGACTGATGACCCATCCCAGGTGGGGATGTTCCAGAGACTTGATTTGAACCTGCAATTTACTCCATCACTGCTACAAGCCTGAACTAAGAACTTTGCCATTACTGTATGTAATTGATTCCATTTAACCAATTCTAGCTCTCATCTCTACCTTTTTCCCTTTATGAATAAACCTTTAGATTCTAGATTCTAAAGGATTGGCAACAGCATGATTTGTGGGTAAGATCTGATGTGTATATTGA
The DNA here is from genome assembly GCF_016161935.1 of Mauremys reevesii. Lineage (NCBI taxonomy): Eukaryota > Metazoa > Chordata > Testudines > Geoemydidae > Mauremys > Mauremys reevesii. The sequence goes on along the minus strand of NC_052637.1, from coordinate 12,800,608 downwards.
CCTGGGTCTGGGACTTGATTCTTTGGGATCGAGAGAACCTTTTTCTTTTATTGGGGTGTTGGTTTTCATAACCGTTTGTCCCCAGGACGAGTGGGACTGGTGATGATACTGGGAGACTGGAGTGTCTAAGGAAATTGCTTGTGTGACTTGTGGTTAGCCAGTGGGGTGAAACCGAAGTCATTTTTGTCTGGCTGGTTTGGTTTGCCTTAGAGGTGGAAAAACCCCAGCCTTGGGCTGTGACTGCCCTGTTTGAGCAATTGGTCCTGAATTCATAGAATCATAGAATCATAGAATTCAAGATCAGAAGGGACCATTATGATCATCTAGTCTGACCTCCTGCAAGATGCAGGCCAAAACTTTATCAGCCCACTCCTACTCTTGTCCAGGGGGTCAATAATAAATAGATGAAATGTCTCCTTTAACCAGCTCCTTATCCACCTCTGGATTTTCATTTCGATCCCCATCTTTTCCAATTTGACCCAGTTCTTCATTACTGAAATCCAGATATATTAGATCCATGCGCATCTTGTCTAAAAATCTGTTACTTTTCAAAGAAGAGGATCAGGTTGGTTTGGTGCTGATCTACCTTCGTAAAATCCATGCTGTAAATCCCAGTTTGCCATCATCCTCCCTCTCACTCCCACTTCTCTCTCTTTCTTTTTTTTCCATGACTGATACTACAGATGTTTACTAATTTATTCTAGGATGAAGATTATCCGGCCCCCGATTACTTCCGTTAAGCTGTTCAGTTTTTGGCTACTCAGAGATACGTATGTGTCTACCCCCCATCTTCATTCCCATCGTCCCTCTATCATATCTATTCCTCCCCTTCATTAGCCTCATTTAAAGACGCAGCAAGTATTCTCAGATATTGTGCCATTCATTCAAGATTATCCCTAATCTCCATCCGTTTAAAGTTTTAAAGCGGTCCTTTTTCTTCTTTTTTTTTTCCTATATGGCATCATACACCCTAGTCTCAGATGCACTATATCTAGCATTTGTTTCCCAATCTATATCCGGGAAGTTAAAGTCCCATGATCAAGCAGTTTCTATAAATTTTTACCTCAAAAAAAACATTAAAGAGCTCTCTCTCTATCTCTAATCCCCCAATGTGACCATTGCCCAAACAGACTCTGTATTGTCCATTGCAGTTGCTAGTTATCTCATTACATTTCACCTCATTTGATATACATTGGCACTCTCAGTTGGGTCCCGCCACAACCGCATTGTCACACATAGGCCCTAGTTTGTGTTTTATGATTGTCTTGTATGTAGCCATTTGCTTCTGTCACTCACAGTTGTTTCTGTGTGAATCTCTGTTCTTTCTTAAATAAATTCCTTTTGGTTTTACTGTAACTGAACTCAAGTGCTGTGTGACAGAGGACTTGGGGAGGGGGTATTCTCCATCTACTCTTGCACCTGCCTAGTGAGAATTTATAGGTGGCATTTGTTCTTTTTAAAATTAGTTTGAATGACTTAATTTTCTGCTGTATTCAGATCACTTTTTTAAAAATAAAAAAAGACACCTGGACAGAGGCAGACTTTTCCCAGATGTTTACAGTTCATTCTCTTCTGCCCATGGTGCATTTCAAAACTTCAAAGTTCCTAGAAATTGTGAACATAAATCCTTCCCTCCCAACCCCCTGCTGTGGGGCTGTATCTCAGGGCCCCCTGGCTCATATGACCCCATATTTGGCTCTCTCGCCCTACCCTGTGCTCCCATGAAGCATAGCAAGTTAAGAAACTGCATAAGCATGTGAATTTTAGAGCACTTGGAGTCATTCAAGTAACAAGGGCTTCCCAACCTTGGCTAGGGTGGAACTGCCCTGGCACTCCATTACCGTATGAAGCAGAAGGGGATCCACCCATCCATCAACAGCAGAGTGGGCTCAGAGAGGTGGGCAGTGGCCCATGCATCTCCATGAGAGGTTCTCAGCTGAAAGAGAACACCCAGGGGGGCTCAATACAGCCCAAAAGCACAGCTCTGAGACACATGAACTGCCCCCATTCACTTCAGTGGGGGTTCCCCTTCCCCTTCCCCCTCCCTAGGGCTGGAGAGTTTCTGGTGCATCAAGCACACCCATCCTCACCAGTGTGTCCTTGGTACATGCCCTGAACCTGCCTGTTCTCAGCTCCCCCATCCAGATGGGCAAGGGCTCCCCAGATCCTGGCTCACAGAAAGGCAAGCTCCACCTGAACCTAATTCACACAGGAGGAGACAAGGAGAAGGGATCAGGCAGGGACCTCCCCTCAAAAAACAAACAAACTGCACAGCTGTGTGGGGACCATAAATTGGAGTGGCTAGGACATCTCTGTGAATGTGCATTAGCTAGCCCTTACCTTAGTGCAGACACACACAGCCTTTTACTGCCATTTAGCGGATTGTGGACATCCAAATCCTCTAGGAACTTTTGAAATCTCAGCCCTGTCTCCCTGGGAAGAGAGCAATTCACTGCAGATGCACCTCCTCACGGGTCTGGGAATCAGCTCTCACCCCCATCTGATGACCTCTTCCATCAGCTGCTCACATTGTTACCCTCCCCAACTCAGGGTGATTCCTCCTTGTGACTCAACCCAGGTCACTATATGGCACCCCAGAGTAACACAGTCTGAGCCAACAAGCTGTCCATATGCTTTCTCAGGCAGTTTCTGTCCCAATGCCAGGTCCTGGGCCACTTTGCCAGTGGGGGGACCGAGGTACCCTCTGACTAGCACACTAGGCCTGTTCAGTATCAGATCCTGTTACTGCATCCCAGCACTCTATCTCCTTGCCTACCTCTGGGTTCACCCCTGGAGCTTTCTCCATGCCCCTTGACTACATCACTCCTCTAGGTCTCTTGAAAGACTTGCTAGTTCAGGGCAGAACTCCAGACCTGCTTATCCCCCTGGATCTCCTCTATGTTCCAGACCAACTCCCTGTCTCTCCACAAAACAACTGCAGAAATCCTGCCTCCTAGCAGCTCATTACTGCACAGGCTTCCTGGCTTGATAATGCTATCCCAGCTCCTCCCACAGCTGGGCTTCATCTGCCATTAGGCCCTATCAAAGCCCTGGTTTCCCTAAGGTTAATTGGCCCCTCCCAGCCCACATTAACACACTTAGGGCTTGTGTGGGTGGACACCGCATCACGCCCATACACCCAGTGCAATTTTCATGAGCTCAAAGCACCTTACAAAGAAAGAGACGCATAACTAACCCCCTTTTGCAGATGGGGAAACTGAGGCATGGATGGGGTCATGTAATTTGCCCAGGGTCACCCAGTGGGTTAGTGGTAGGCATGGAAATAGATGGCAGGCTCCCAGCTCCCCAGCCACTGTCTCCCATGAGATAAATACCAATGTAATAAAGAAAATGATATAGCTCACAGGGGCCAGCTGAAATTCCAGGGGAGCTGGGCCCCTAAATCCCCCTCAAAGCTCTTCAAAAATCCCATCCTAATAGAGGAGATATTATATCAACTTTTTTTCTTTTCTTTTTTTTGCATGTGTTTATTCTTCTTGGCATGAGTCAGGAGAGATTCTCTTGTCATGAACACCCTGACAGCACAGTTAACTAAAGTGAATGGAGTGTTAACTCATAGAGATACATGTGTGCTTAATTCAAAAGTTGGCATGGGAACATGCAGGTTTTTGGAGGGGGTTCCCCAGGTCAGACTGGCAGAGAGCCTGGGGCATTTTTGCCTTCCTCTGCAGTGCAGGGCAGGGGTCACTAGCTGGCTTGAACTAGTGTAAATGGTGGATTCTCTGTCACTTGAGGTTTTTAAATCATAATTTGAGGACTTCAGTAACTCAGCTAGAGGTTGGGGGGTCTATTCCAGGAGTGGGTGGGTGAGGTTCTATGTCCTGTGACGTGCAGGAGGGCAGACTAGATGATCATGATGGTCCCTACTGGCCTTAAAGTCAAGGTGATATCAGGGAGGGGAGTGGAGGGAGAAACTGAGGCAGCACACAGCGGTGCTTCAGGAGGCGATGGTGACCTTTTATACAACCTGGATCAATTTCATTTGAAACATGTTAATTTCACTAACGCTCTGCTTAGCACAAAAATATTAAAAAAAAAAAAACCCAACCCTCCCAAAAGGCTGTTTCACTCTGTGCTTATTAAAGCCATTCCCATTAGCAAAGCTCCTTCTAAAAAGAACTCTCTCCAATTAGCCTTGCAGCACCTATTAGCTTAGAGACCTACATGAGGACACACCGGTAATTAGAACTTCACATGCCTTAATGAGCGCTCTGAGAAGGGCTCAGCCTAGCACAGGGCCAGGCCTGGCCTGGAGAGCTGACAACCCTCTGGAGGAATTACAGGCCAGCAGCAGAAACAAAGTTACTTGTTTTAATGGGTCCCGCCGAGGGCCATTAGAATCGCAACGCTGCCGGGAAATGCCGGTCTCCATGGCAGTCTCGTGGGGGCTGATTAGAACAGAAAGTCAGAGGCATTGATTAAAGTTAGAGAAAGGAAGGGACGGGTCTGTTCCTATGGCAGATAGCCCTGATGGGAAAGCCAAAGGGGTCGAGCTGTTCATTCCCACCACCTGTGACAGGTGATCCCTCCCTTTGTAAATTCCATCAGACTACCAGGATGTGAGGGAAGGTGATGGGGTTGGGGGGTGTGGCTGCAGTGAAACAGACACGTAAACAAACCTCAGTTTCCCAGGTTAGCAAAGGCGGCAGGACCCAGGGGTAGTGAGCAAAAGGCAATTCCAGGTTTCTAGGCCTCAGTGACTGATGGTCATTGCTGTCCTGCCCATAACCCCCAGCTCTGCCGATGTCCTCGGTCCTAACCCACAGCCCCCTTCTCCCCCATCCCATTCCATCTCTGGGCTCACACACACACAGCTGTGCTGGTGCCCCTCAGTCCTGACCCGCAGCCCCCTGCTGTCCCAGCCCTGACTCCTTACAGCTCTGCTGACAGATCTCAGTCCTGACTTACAATACCCCTGTTGTGCCTGTCCTAATGCTGCCCACACATCAGAGAAATGAGCTATCATTGCTGCCCTGCCCCAAACACAGAGTGCTGACAATTCCCCTCCACCCTGACCCTTTGCGATTCAAGTTCACTGCTCCCCCTCCGCGCACACACAATACAGAGCTCTGTCAATGCACCACTGCTGTGACTGGCAGCTCTCCCCCTGCAGCATTCCCCTTCTGTCTGCAGCACACAAACTAAGGAGCCTGGCCCAGACCCTACATCCTCAGACCTCTGGTATTTCTGTGGAGTTCTGAGCTCCGGCAGCACCTGCCACGCCAGGACCGGACCAGAACTGAGCTGTCTCCATGCATCACAAAGCAGCTTGCACCCCCGCCCCCCCAGCCCCAAGAACAGGTGTCCTTCCTTCCAAGAGGGCACAGAAGGGAAATACACACCCCACCCCCACACTCCGAGCAAGAGAAGAGGGCAGCAGGGATGCATGCACCTGCACCCACACACTGAGCGGGGGACAACAAAACACACACACACACACACATACATAGCAGATCCCAGAGCCTCCGGCAGGGGGAACAGCCTCACACACATACTGTCCCAGATACATAGGATCGATGCTGCGCCCCCAGCTTTGAGCCAGTTCCTTGCAGGACCCACTTCGATGGGCCAGACCCCAAAAGGGTCTCACTCTCCCTTCAGGGGAGGCCACACAGCCTCACTGCCTTCTGGACTGACCCCTGACTCCAGCCCCCCTGCTTCATCCCATGAGCTCTGTTCAGCGGAGCCAGACTGTAGCGAAGCCGTGGGACACCCCACCGCCCCGCTGAGGGACAAACCTTCCCCAACCCCACTGTGGGCGGAGCCACCGGGTCCTGCGCCCGCCCCTCAGAGGTCACGGCGCAGACCCGGAAGTATAAAAGCTGGCCTGCAGAACTCAGTAGGGGCCCAGCCACCGCAGGGACCAGACGTCTGTGGCCGCAGCCCACCGGAGTGCACGCCTGCCCCACGCTCACTACCCGTAGGAGGACCAGCCGAGCCTGCCCCATACTCACTACCCATAGGAGGACTGGCTGAGCCTGCCCCGTGCCAGCTACCCTGAGGAAGACTGGCCAGAACCACCCCGTTCTGGCTACCCCGAGGAGGAGCTGAGCCTGCCTCTTGCCAGCTACCCCGAGGAGCCGAGCCTGCCTCTTGCCCGCTACTCCAAGGACCCGCTGGGCCCACCCTTGAACACTTACCCCAAGGAGCCAATGGTGGTTGAGACCGCCGGTGACACCACAACGACACAGGTACTTGACAAGGGGGAGAGTGGAAGTAGCCCGGGGGTAGCCGACCCCAGTCTGGCTGCAGCACTGCTAGAACCAAAGTCAGTGTGTTGCAGCCTGGATACCAAATAGGACAGCAGCGAGTCTCCGCCGCTGCTAGGGCCCTGGGCTGGGACGCAGTGGGAGGGCCTGTGTCCCCCCCTGCCACCCACTCCTTGGGTGTCAGACTCCCCCTTTTCCCTGGCCTGGAGAGGCTAGGACCTCCTGCTAAGGAACTATTGACTCAGCTCCTGTTTAAAGGCCTGAGTCCTAGACTGTTTGTTTGCTGCCCCACCCTGACCTAAGGGCTGGGCCTTAACTGTTGCTGCTCAGCCCTGCCTGAGGGCCTGAGCATATTAACACACTGGTTGTTGCCCCACCCTGATCAAGAACCGGGCTTAAGGCTATTCGTAGCGAGGCCGTGGGACACCCCACCGCCCCGCTGAGGGACAAACCGTGGCCGAGCCGCGTTACACAGACCCTGGAAGAGACGTGTCCACTTGGCAAGGACCTGGGCGTCTCCCCCAGTAACACTCAGGCAGCGTGTGTGAAACAGCCGGGTTTATTAGTCATGTGGACACAGCCTAGGAAGCTCTTAGGTTAGCACAGAGAAATGAAGTTGAAAAAATCGTCCATTCTGATCAGCCATGTCCAGGCTGTGTCTGTCTGACCTCCGTTGTCAGTTCCCAGGAGAGAGAGAGCATCCAGAAGTCACCTCTGACCCCCAGCGCACCCCTTCCCCGTCCTTCGTTCTCCAGCTGGGAGGGGGGGGTGTCCTTGCTCATTTTCCCTGTGAGAAGGGGGGAAATCCAGGCAGTGCTGGCATTATCTCTCCGGTCCCCTTGTTCATCTGGGTCAGTTGCAACCAGTTCCTTAACAACTCTTCATGTCACCCAGACAGGGAGGTGATGCGCACACTCCTGTGTCTTTTAGTCTTTCCTGAAAACACACATAGTTCTTTTCCCCCCACTGGGTAACCATGCAGCATATAGGGGAAACTGAGGCATGTAGCAGGGTCATAAAAATATTACCCCAAATTCCCCCTTCCTCACATATACACATACACACAAAGTAATATATCACCAAATACGTTTACGCTTCTGTTATACTTCTGGGTCTCCATAGTGTGAATCAGAATTAACCCCTGTGACTTAAGTGGGACTAATGCATTGGGGCATTTGAGACCCTGATTTGTCTCCAGAGGTCAGTTTCTAACCTTGGTCTCTTTGTGAAAATTCCACAAAGCACCTAAATACCTGTAAAAACCTGTCCCTCTGGATACTGGGATTAGATGCTTTTGAAAGTGTGACCCATCCCCCTCTCTGTGCCTCAGTTTCCCCAAATGGGGCTGGGGCTGAGGTCTATAGTTGTGCCAGATGAGAGATAAGTTTGGCATTTTGAAAGCAGCTTTATAGAAGCTAGATGTCCAAATCCCATTGAAATTCAATCAGATTTAGGTGCCTAATTCCAGCCTAACTATTAACTTTAGGTCCCCAAATTTGAAAATGTTGGCCCCAAATCAATCAATCCGCATGTGCTAAACTCTTCCTAAATCTGTTCATTTGGGAAAAGCAGAGCTTGCGATTTTCACTGAGGAGCGGGACACTTAATACTAAATGGTTGTTTTAGGTAATAGGCAATATAAAGTAATAATTGGAGATATACCAATCTCCTAGAACTGGAAGGGACCTTGAAAGGTCATTGAGTCCAGCCTCCTGCCTTCACTAGCAGGACCAATTTTTGCCCCAGATCCCTAAGTGGCCTCCTCAAGGATTGAACTCACAACCCTGGGTTTAGCAGGCCAATGCTCAAACCACTGAGCTATCTCTCCCCCCAACAGCCATGGGTCACAGTTTCACTAGGAGACTCATGGATTCCCAGCTGTTCCAAGGCTGGAAGGGACCACTGTGATATAGTCTGTTCTGTGCATAGCACAGGCCAGAGACCCTCGCCCCCTGACCCCAGAGGGGAGATGACGCGTTTGAGGCCCTCGGAACTCAGATCAGTTCCCGGCTTTGCCCTGACTCTGTGTGGCACTGAGCGGGTCACTTAGGTTGATGTTTTCAAACTAAATGTAATGGGAACTGTGTGTCTAAATCACCTAGTCAGGATTGGAAAATATCAACCTTAAACTCTGTGGGCCAGATCCTCAGTCGTCGCTCCACTGGCGTCACTGGGCAGATCCCCAGTTGGTGTGACGCTGCTCTTGCTCCGTTGGAGTCACCTCATCCCTGTGTGTGCTCAGACACTACAGTGCTCAGAAGCATTTACCTATCTAGACAGACAATGGGGGCAAAACCTGTCCCTACTGAGCTTAAAAGCCATCCTCCCATTGGCGCCGGCCTCACAAGGATTGGGGCCTACATGCGTTACTCACTGATGACTTAACAATACAAAGGCAAATCTCAGCAGGTGTCTGGGGTGCTGCGATCCCATCCACAGTCCAAGCACCCCAACCAGCCCTTGGTGCTTAGGAGTTTTAACTGACAAACGGGAAGCATTTGGAAGCAAACTGGTAAAGAGAAAAGATGGCAAATACTGCAGATGTCAATGAAATTCTGGTTGCTTCATGCAGTCGTCAGAGGGCAGCAAAGGATAAGGAATGAGAAGGAAGCAGCATTATAGGGACTGGACAGGAGGGGATGACTCATTGATCTCTTCTGGCCTTGGAAACTATGCGACCATCTGATCTTCCCTCGTGTATAACACAGGCCCTAGCACTAATCGCATTCTGGGCTGTATTAACAGGAGTGTCGTATGTAAGACACGGGAGGTAACTGTCCTGCTCTACTCAGCCCCAGTGAGGCCTCAGCTGGGGTCCCATGTCAGTTCTGGGCACTGCACGTTAGGAAAGATGTGGACAAATTGGAGAGAGTCCAGAGGAGAGCAACAAAAATGATCAAAGAGTTAGAAATCCTGAGCTGTGAGGAGAGGTTCAAAAACTGGGCATGTTTAGTCTTGAGAAAAGACGACTGAGGGGGACCTGATAAGAGTCTTCCAATAAGTTAAGGGCTGTTCTAAAGAGGACGGGGATCCATTGTTCTCCATTTCCACTGAAGGTAAGAGAAGAAACAATGGGCTTAATCTGCAGCAAGGGAGATTCAGGTTAGATATTAGGAAAAACTTTAACTCTCAGGGTAGTTGAGCTTTGGAATAAGCTTCCAAGGGAGGTTGTGGAATCCCCATCACTGGAGGTTTTTAAGAACAGGTTGGACAAACACCTGTCAGGGATGGTCTAGATTTACTCTAGCTGACTCAAAGATTAAATGACTTATTCCAAGAGGAGTTGTGAAATACATTTGATAAGTGAAGTTTCTTGTTCATAACTATTTCTGGTTCAGTAATTGATCAAGATGTTACTCTTCATGTATCATACTGCACCTAGCACTGTCGTATCTGACTCCCAAGTATTTTTCGAGTTATCCTCATAGCACTACTGGAAGTGGGAATATCATCATCATCATCCTTATTTTTCAAAGTGGAAACTGTGGCACAAAGCAATGAAGTGACCTACCCACGGTCACGCTATGATTTGGTGATAGAGCTGAGAATTGAACCCAGCACCCCTGTTCCCCAATCCAGTGAATCACTGGGATGCTCTCTGCAGGCCAGTCTTAGATAACACACTCCATCAATATTTTGGGGACCATCCTATATTAAGTTTATGTATCACTGTGGGCCAGGAATTTTACATAACTCCACAGGGAAGGGTTACACCAGCTCCTCCAGGAACCAAAAATGGCAGGCAGGGGGGAGGGAAATAAAGCAAAGCAACTCACCATCTATGTCTACACTGCACCCTACGCCCGGGCTCTGACTCACATCTGAGCCCAAGGCCCCCTTCTGCGTGCACACAGATCAGTCTGACTCAGTGGAGCAAACATTCAGGGCCTGGGTCCTAGGATGCTGCTAGGGGGATGGGTCAGAGCTTGAGTCCTGCTGAGACTTGGGTCCAAGCCCTGTCGTGTAGTGTAGACACCGGTCAAGCCACAGACCTGAGTCAGAAGGTCTGCACAGGGCAGTATGGACATGTTAGCACTACTGTGAGACCCAGGTCCAGCATTGTAAACCCAGGCTTCCAATGCAGTGTGGACATTCGAGCACGCGCTTGGAAACACCGAACCCACAAGCCCGGGTTTACAATGCAGTGTAGACACAACCTCAGGGACCGATCCGCTTCAGAGAAGTTTCACACCCTCGGGGGGGGGGGGGGCGCTAGCACAGACTGGGTCAGGCTGGCTTTTCCAGAAACAAGGAAACAAAGGACTTCTGCTCTGAAAGGATAAGCTTGGACTGACTTGGACCCATCGAACGGACAGGACCTTCTGGGCTGGTGGAAGGATTGGAAAGACTCTGACCTGCTGGGGCCCCGTAAGACTGATGAGTGACTCCTGCTATGCTCAGTGTGTTTACATCTGTTAATTGTCTTTTCTCTGTGACGCTTTTCCCACAGTAGAAGCCAGGAGTCCTGAGTCCCAGACCCCCCTGCTCGACTCACTAGGCCACTTTTGCCTCCAGGAACCAAAAGAGAACCCGGGAACGCCATGGGCCAGTCCCCTACTCCAGTCCCCAGCATGCAAAGCCCAGCCAGAGCCAAGGAGAGGACCTAGGACCCAGGACTAGATGGGAACGGATGGGCACGGACAAGGCATTACAGGCTGGAGGGTTCATACATTACTGGGTGTGCTACAGTACGTGAGGCCATTTATGGCCACATACGTGTGAGTACAGACGGTCGTATGATTTTATTGTGTGTGGGGGGATTTTCTATCTATCTAGCTAAAGGCTCAGGTATACATATTGGGCCTGCTTCAAAGTCCACTGGAGTCAGCTGGACTATCCAAAGGCGCCAAAGGGAGCCAGGCAATCAGCTTCTACCAACGGAGCTGATCTGAAGACCACTGAAAAGACTCACTCTGGCTCGAGTTTCCAATGGGAGCTGGTTCCCCAGCTCTCTCTGAAAGAGCCTTTCCTTTGACTTCATTGGGTTTGGAACAGGATAATAGGTTGGGTTTTTCAGAGAGGCCAAACCCCCTGGAACTGGGTGCCTCAACCACTTCTTCCAAAATCCCAGCCACAGGGTTTAATTTGCAAAAGCCCAGTAATATGGGCTGAAATTCTGTGCCCGTTGAAGTCGAAGACAAAACGCCCTTCGATTTCAATGGGACCAGGATGTCACCTCTGGTATCGAAGTTCCACTATTCACAGCGGGAAGTGAGAATTAGGATCTCCGAATTCCATCTGGCCTTTGGGGAAATCTCAGTCCCAGGGCGGCATTCCTTCAGGGCTGAAGGCAATTAAAACAATTACCTGGTATCTTAATCCTTCCCCAGAGTCTCTGCACCATGCGGGGCAGGTAGTTGTGATTGGACTCCAGGTGCTGTAAATTGAATTTCTTGAGTTGCCTTCTCAGACATGGAAAGGCTGAAATAGGGATGTGACCCAGCACAGAGTCATGTGGTGAAAGCTGTTCAAAGTGGGTCAGGGCTGGTTAACATGAAGTGGGAAAACTGTTTGCTTCTTCCTTATACTCCTGCAGTTTCTTGACAAAAATAGCACTTTCTTTCCAGGAAATTAACCAGCTGATGTTTTTCTTCGTTTGCTTGAGTCCCAGGACGTCCTGAGAAGGGCCCCGTGCTGCCCAGGATGGACACAGCATGAGCATTAACCATCAAGATGGTTGGTCAGGTTTTAAGCACTTCTTCCTGTGGTAGAGAATTCAGCAGCTGGTGACTGGGGACAGATTCACAACATGCAGCATGGGACAAGCTTCCTCCATCTGCTGCCTGTTTCCACCTTTCAGCCTTCACCATGGAATCGCATTTGCCAACACAACACTGTTCAGCTGGAAAATGTCTAACCAGCTCTAGTCCGGACCTAGACAGAGAGGAAATGAAGAACTACGCGAATCACTGCACTCCTGTTTGCGTTCAGGATTGTCCAGCAAGGAGAAATCTGCCATGATGACAAAATGAGGTCGCGTTTGGACAAGCAAAGATCCTGTTGGTCTGTCTATCTGCACAATAGCTGAACTCCGCAGAGATGGGACTAGGTTTACACTGGATGGCTCATGCAGGGCGAGGTCAGCGCAGCCACCTCTGCACCCCCTGTTGGCTCTTGGGGCTCCCAGTTGAATGCCCAGGGTAGTTTGGGGAGCAGGTACGGGGATCCCAGTGGGGCTCAGAGCCCGAAGACAGCAGGGCCAACGCTGCAGCCCAGCAGGGCGTTGGCGGCTTTCAAGCACTCGCTCAGCCGGGCCCCTGAAATGAGAGGTTGGTCAGTGGAGAGACACCAGCTCAGGGAACAAGGGGAGGGCCTGGGGGCAAAGGGAAGAGAGCTCACAGCACGTGGGGGACTGGCATGGGGGTTGGGAAGCTGGGAAGCAAAGGTCCTCAGGGGCGGGGCACGGAAACCCCAGAAGGGTGCTGGGATTGGGATGGGGAGAGGCTGGGGATGGGGCTTTCGAGGGATGGGCTTTGGGGCCCTGGGGTGCAAGAATCTCAGGGATGGGGGCCCTGGGACCCATGGGGCACAGGCTGTCAGGGCCCTGAAGGGGGCTGGGTTATGTGACACGGGGGCAGGGTCATGGCTGTGGGCCATGGGGACAGAAGGGTGAGGATGGAGGGTCCTGGGGCCCAGGCTCAGGGGCCCCATGAGGCAGGGGCTCTTGGGGGTTGAGACCTTGGACACTGTCCCTGCCCCCCACCCCCCAGGCCTCCTCTCACCTGCTCGGTCCCGCACCCAACTCACAGCCTTGGCCTCCAGCAGCTCCCATTCGTCGCGCTGCCCCACGGCCTGGTCGTGCAGCCAGACCACGGCTAGCACCGTGGCCCAGATGTTGGGGGTCACGTCCTGTGGGGGGCAGGAGAAAGACAGCCTGAGTCAGTGCCCGACCTGCTCCCCATCCCCCACCAGTCATAGGGACCCCCCACTCCAGTCCCCGTCCCCCCCCCGATACAGAGAGTTCCTAGCACCCCCGCTCCAGCACCGTGGCCCCCCTACCCAGATGCCCAGTGCCATGCCTGGGGGTAGGGAGACAGCCTGAGAAAGGGCCCGGCCTGGGCGCCTCCACCTGGCCCTGGGTCCCCTCGATCCAATGCTCCGACCCCATTAGGGGTTTCCCAGCCCCCCAATCTGGGCCCATCTCGCCCACTGGGCTCCAGGTTCAGGGGTCATTTAATCTAGTCACCCTCAGACTCTTCCCCACCAGCCTAGGTCACCCCCAATCTCATCTAGGAGCAGAGAACAGGCCCAACCCATAGCACCTGCCCCCCATCTCTCCCCTGCACACACCGCTCACCTCACTGGGTATCCTCTCCCTGGCATCGGTCTCGCTCACCCCCAGCACGGCAGCCAGCTGGGGGTCCAGGTCCCACGAGCCATCGGCATTTTGCAGAGACACCAGCCTCAGCAAGGGAGACTCCTCCGGCATCCGCTCTGGGAAGAGACCAGATGGGGTTGGTAAAGGGTTGTGGGTTCAGAACAGTGACATGGCCTGCCCAGGCTGGGGGACAGCCAACCTTAACTGTGACCCTCTGTGTCCCCCTCCATGAGTGTGCTTAACCTGCTCCTCTGCACCCTTAACACTACCTCATCCATGGGCATCCTTTACCTGCTCTTCTGCACCCTTAACCCCTCCACAGACATCCTTAACTCTGCCCCTTCTTGCACTCATGGGATGACAATTAACTTTCAGTCGGAGATGGGCACCCAACTCCCTGTGAATGTCCCAGTCCAGCCATTAATTCCACGACCCCAGGGTGTTTCTCAAAAACAATCTGATCCCAGGACCATCCCCCACCACAACCTGTGATACAGACCTACGTTAGGAGAGAGACACAAGCATCTAAAGAGGTAGCGGGCAACGCGATGTTACAGAGTCTATACGATATTATAGGCATGCATGGGCCAGGCTTACGGGGCAGAGCTAAAGTTATCTGGGCTACAGTAACTTTGTATTTCCAGACTCTCCAAATTCAGGTTTTAAGTTGAGCCTTCACTTTAAAAGTTCTGCCTTTCGTGGGTTTCTTCGTTTATAAACCAGAATGTGCCAATAAAGACTTTTGCCCCTGAACTCGCCTGTACAAACATCCAAGCTTAGGCCCAGTTTCACAAGGGTTTTTTGCCTGGGAATTTCCCTCTGTTTATTTCAGAGAAAACTGCTCAGAGACATTTCGGTTACTAAAAACTACTGATCCCCCACCCCCCCAGACACACTTAGCTCACCAATACAAACTCACACCCCAAATTCCAGCTTCACAGAGTTTTTTGCCTGGAGGTTTCCTTATTTTTTTATTCATTTTGTTTCGAGATAATTTGCTTCAAGACACTTAAAAAAAAAAACAGCTAAGAATTCCCCGTCCTGCAGCGACACAAAGGTTTTTCACCCAGGAATTTCCTTCATTTTCTATGTAGTTTTTAAATACTTGCACAGCTCTGTGACCTTCAGGGCACATCTGTCTCTAACCTGATGAAGCGTCACCCTGGGGTTTGCCCACCCCCAGAGTCCTGACTCCCAGCCCATGCCCCCCTCACCTTTCAGGGTGCCGGGGGCCCCTGATTGTAGGACTGTCTGCCCTTGTGTTACCCCCCACCACCACAGAGCCAGGAGAGGCACTTGCGAGAGAGGAGATGGCCGGTGCTGGACTTCGAGAGCTGCAGGCACTTGTGGCAGTGGTACTCACGTGCCGCACGCAAGTCATGGGACAGGCGCCCGAAGACGCTGCGGTAGTTCGGTTCGTCTAGGCGCACTCTGCTCGCTGGACACTCGTAGACACGGTCTATTGAGACCTCACTTATCAAGGCGTAGTCTCTCATCTCCACACATTTCCTGATTAAATCTAAATTTAGGGAGCAGATGGACAGAGAGAGACACAGACGGACACACAAATAGACACAGAGAAGCAAAGGGAGGGAAGATAAATCCCCCCCCCCACCCAGGCACTTAGAGCCAATGCACCGCTGGGACCCTAGGACCCCTTCCCCATACCCCCCATTCCCTTTCCCCCAGCTGGGACCTCCACACACCCAGCCCCATCCTCCTCTCCCTGCAGCTCCATCACAGCCAGGATCTCTATCCCAGCTCCTGTCCCTTCCCCCGGCTGTGACCCCCAGATCCAGTCCGCACAGGCCCATTCTTCTCTCCCCATTCTTCAGCCGGGACCTCTCCTCCAGCCCCAGAGGATGCAGGGGTGGGTGCTGCACCCCATGGATGAGGGCAGGATGCTGGGGAGCGAGAGGTCCCTGCTAGGCAGGTCTGCTCATGACAGTGATGCACCTGCCCCTCCTGTCCCTGCAACTGTCTAGGTCGGTCGGTCTGATTGGATCTGTTTCTCTCTCTGCGACTCTCCGTCCTGTCCTGCTCTGGGTCCGTCTGTCTGATTCTCGGTCTCTGTCCCTGCCTGACTCTGGGTCTCCGCCTGCCTGTCTGTCTCTGTCCGTCTGTCTGGGGGGAAGCACAGGTCCCACTCTCCCGGCAGGGGTGTGGGGGGCAAGCCCTGTGGGCTACTCCCTGTCTCACCCTGCCAGCACCCCTGCTCTCCCCATGCCCCGGGGGTGAGAGGATTGGGGTCGCCCTGGAACAGTGAGGGGCAGCACAGCCCCATGGGAGTCAGGTGGGCAGGGAGAGGGGCAAAGGGACATTACCCCATAAGCAAAATGCCCCCCATGCTTCTGGGTTCCCCCTGCCCTTATACTGGGATCCTCCCGTGCTGGGATCCCTCCCGGAATTCCCCTCCTTCCTGGTTCCAGGTTCCCCCCCATCCCTCCCACCAGTGCCTTCCCCCTCCTCCCCCCCGAGTTCCCCCCACATGCTGGGTCCCCACCCCCCGCGCCCGAAGCACCGACCCCTTCAGGGGTTACCTGTCAGTGGGACGTCCCGTCTCACCAGAGGCCCCTGCACCAGCAGCCCCCGCTCCGTGTCCACCCCTACGTAGGCCGTGAGGGAGCAGAGGACCCCCGAGCTCAGACTGGCCTCCAGTGCCCGGTGCCGGGCCCCCTCCAACCCAGCGCCCACGCCCCCCTCCAGCTCCAGCAGCAGTGACTTGGCTGCCAGCCGGTGAACAGGCAGCCTGTGCCGGGGAGAGAGAGTCACGGGGTCAGCCCTGGACGCCTGGGTTCCAGCCGCTGCGGGGAGGGAAGCAGGGTCTAGTGGGATGAAGCGAGAGCAGTGGGTGCCAGGACTCCTGGGTTTTATCCTGGTGCTGAAAAGGGAGTGGGGTCTAGTGGTCACAGAAGGAAGGCTGGGAGCCAGGGGGGCAGGTCTCATCCCATCTCTGTTCCGCTGGGGTGGGAATGTGGGGGCGGGGGGGGGGGGAAGAGGGGCAGGACCCAGCTGCCTGAGAGCATTGCTGTCACCTGTCTCCATCATGTGGCTGCAGGGGGAACTGCAGTGTCTCCTTGTAGGTCTGGTCCTGGATGCCATACTGCAGGGTGACGCCCACCATGGGAGTGTCTGGGGGCTGCAGGCAAAGAAAGGCGGTCAGAGGTGGAATGTGGCAGGGGAGAAGATGCCCTGGGACCCCCCAGACCCAGCTTAAAGAACAAAAGAGGGCAAATACGCCCAATTAACACCAGTTGGGGGGCTAGCCTAATCAGCCCAATGGCCGCCATTAGGGCCCAGAGTTAACAATCCCCATTGAGCTCAATGGGGCTGGAGTAGCACTGAGACTTCCAGCCCAGTGGCCATCATTAGAGGTCAGAGTTATCGATCCCCACTGAGGTCTCATCTACACTACATACTGTGGTAAAACTATGTCGCTCAGGGGCATGAAAAATCCAACCCCATAGCAACATAGTTACACCAACCTTAGCCCCCCGTGTAGACAGCGCTATGTCAGCAGGAGAGCTTCTCCCGTCGGCTTAGAGTGTCTTCACCAGACGTGCTACAGTGGTGCAGCTGTGCTGATGTCAATTTGTAGTGTAGACCTGCCCTGAGATCAATGCAGCCGGGCTAGTACAGAGACCTGCAGTCCAATGACCATCATTAGGGGTCAGAGTTATCAATTCCCATTCAGCTCAATGGGGCTGGGGTAACACAGGGAGCTCCAGCCCAATGGCCATCATTAGGGGTCAGAGTTATCACCCAGGAGGGGACTGTGGGGCTCCTGGCTCAGTAACTGACCCTGAGCCCTGGGGGTGCCCCAATGCGGGGGTTTTGCTCTCTCACCTGGGGCTGCCCACGGAGCTGAACGTAGACAAGGGACCGCTGCCCAGCGAAGATCACCTCGGGGCCCCGGTGCAGCAGCTGTGCCTGCATCCCAGGGGGCAGCTCCCAGCTCAGCGAGATCCCGGTCACCGCCGGCTGCAGGGCCCGCTTCAGAGACTGCAGCACCTGGGGGAGAGACCGGCACACACACGGTGGGCCAGGATGCCTGGGTCCTATCCCCAGCTCTGGAGGGGAGTGGGGTCTAGTGAGCTAGAGTGGGGAAGCTGGGAGCCAGGACTCCTGGGTTCTATCCCTGCTGCAGGGAGGGGAGTGGGGGTTGGTGGGTTACTCAGAGCCCACACTCCTGGAGTCTCACCTTGGGCTGCATGCGGTCCTGGCCGGTGATGAACTCGGCGCTGCCCCCTGCTGCCCGGGCGATGCCTTTGATCAGAGCTGTGGAAACCCCGTCCCCGATGCCGAAGGAGAAGCACCTGCAGGGGGGATAGAGTTTGGGGAGGGGGGCAGAGACCGGAGGGGGAGGAGCAGAGCTGGTGGGGTCCATCCAGTGCTGGGAGAGGGGGACAGGACAGTTTGAGAGGGGCCAGTAGGGCTCGCTGGGCTGGGGGTGCTCCCCATGCTGGTGGGGCTGGGGGGGCAGAGTGAGGTAAAAGGTTGGGCAGATGCTGGGGACTATGGTGGAGGGTCCGCATGATGGCAATACTAATGGGGGCAGGGCTGGGGGGGAAGGCACCCCCTTACCTGTGGGTCCCCCGGTTACGCCACACCTCTGTGATGACATCCTGGGTGTTCTCTACCTCCCCATCCGTAAACACAAACAGCTATGGGGGAGAGACGCTGTCAGAGCCAGGGACCACAGCCCCCCCAGAGACACCCCCTCCCCACTGGGAACGGGAGCAGCTCACCAGGGAGCCTGACTCTCCCAGAGCCCCCTGGCCCCATCCCTCCCCTCCCAGAGATCTCTCCTGAGGGGCTCACAGATGGGGACTGCTGACCTTCTCACCTATCTCTGTGACCCCCAACCCCTAGGCATGACCCCAACCCCCACTCATCACCTGTTCGCCGGCCCCTGGAGACAAGAACCCACCGACGGCTGTGGGCACCTTCCGGAAGATTCCTCCTGACCCCCTGCACGTGTGCCCACCCTGCCCCCCGCAGGCTGCAGGGCACCCCCCAAACTTGGGTGCAGCACAAAGCGCTGCCCCTCCAAGCTCTATACAGAGGTTCCCGCCTCCGCCCGCCCTCCCCCCGGGTTGCTACCTGCCACGCCCTGCTCACACCCCCATGGGTGCTAGCACTGTCCCCTCCCCCCCATCTGGCCCAGAGTCCCAGTCTCACTCCAAGCAACCCCATGGCCCCTGTCGACCGCACCCCAGAGTCCCCAGCTCCTCTCTGATCACCTCTCCCAGGGTCTCCTTCTTGGAAGTTCAGGAACAGCCTCCGAGGGGAGCGGGATCGCGGGGACAGGCAAGGAGGGGCCTGCGATGGCGTATGGCCCACATGACAGCTGGGAGCAAACACCCCATGGGCAGGGATGGTGCACTGGGGGTGGGGGTAGGGGGCTCAGTTACTGCGAATAATCCTTCCCAGGGGGCTGGCGGGTGGGGGGGTGTCCTTTCTATCCTGAAAGTCTATGAGTCTGTCCCCCTAGGCCCGCATACTTCTCTGAGACCCCCCACATCACCCCACAATCACTCTCTGAGCCTGCCCCAGGATGCCCCTCCAGCTGGCCTCAGTGCCCCTGGTACCTGGCGTGGGTGCCCGTCCCGGCTGGGGCTGCGGTAAATGGCTTGTAGTGGCTCCAAGATTCTGGTGCCCCCCAGGTCAGCCTGGAGCAGCTGGATGCGCTGCAGGGACTCGGCCATGGTCTGCTGGGTATATTCCACGCTCTGCCTGCAGGGGGCATTGACAGGTCTGGGGCTGGGACAGCCGGAGCCAGGGACACCCTGCCCCCAGCCAGCCCTGCCCCCTAACCCCCAGCAAGCTCCTGCCCTCTAACCAGCCCTGCCCCCAACCTACCGAAACCCCCTGCCCCTAACCAGCCTTGCCCCCTAACCCACAGACACCCTCTGTCCCCTAACCAGCCCTGCCCCCTAACCCAGCCAGCCTCCTCCCTGCCCTGCCCCTTGGACTCACGGGTAGAAGGACTCGAACTCAGTCCCAAAGCCATAGATGTTGAAATAACAGCCCAGGGGCAAACTCTTCAACAGCAGGATCAGGGTCTCCTGGGGACAGACAGACGGACGGATGGATGGAGAGTCAGCCCCACGGGCTCAGCCCGCCTGGGCAGCTCCCCCCAGCGCAGGCCCATCTAGCGCAGCCTCCCGTCTGGCCGTACCTTGGCGCTGTCGATGCGTTGGGGGAAGAGGTCTCTGCTGTCCATGGGGCATGTCATGCTGCTGGAGCGGTCCAGCAGGAGGATGAACTCCCCGGCCCGGCTCTGGGCCAGCACCGCCTCGGGCACGCTGGGCAGCAGGGTCACCATCACGGCCGGGTCGCCCATCAGGGAGCCTGCGGTGAGATGGAGGCCAGCCCCCAAATGGGGCGGGCATGGGGTCGAGCCCACGTGAACCACCCCCTCAGTGCCCGACTGCCCCGAGACCCACCCCCACTGCTCTGTCCCTCCCCCCACCTCTCTCTTGCCTTAGATCCCCTCTCGCCCCAATATCCAGTCCCCTAGTGCCTGCTCTCCCATCCCCAGTTCTCCCTTGTGCCCCCCAAACCTGCAGTGCTCCCCAGTGCCTGCCTGCTCCCAGACACCCCGCCCTGCCAACACCAGCTCCCCCAAACCCCCGCTCCTGTCCCTCCTCCTCCACACACCCCATCCCCAGCTCCCCCAAGACCCCCGCTCCTGTCCTTCCTTCTCCACACACCCCATCCCCAGCTCCCCAAGGCCCCCGCTCCTGTCCCCGTCCTCCACACACCCCATCCCCAGCTCCCAAGGCCCCCGCTCCTGTCCTCCGTCCTCTACACACCCCATCCCCAGCCCCCCCCCGGCCCCCGCTCCCGGGCCCCCCCTCGCCCCGATTCCCACAGCAGCCACCCCTATCAGCCCTAGGACCCCCATTCCCCAATTATCCCCCTCATTGCCCTGTGCCTTCCCGACCCCATGTCACCACCCAGCACTTACTTCACCCCCAACAGATCCCCGCCCCACAGATCCCCCTCTGTGCCCCTGCCCAGAAGTAGCTGGGTGCAGGATTCCCTCCGCTACCTGGCTTGGCTCCAGGCAGTCCGGCCTCCAGCACCGCGCTGGGTTTGTGTGGCTCCGCATAATACACCAGCAGCTCCACGTCCCGGTCCCACGGGGGGGCCTGGGCCAGTGACACCTTGGGGGGCGACAGACACACAGTCACCTCCACACGATTCCCTGCTGGATCTCGCACCCAGCTTGGCACCCCCTGCATGGAGCCAGGGTGAGGGGCTGACCCTGGGAACACTGGCTGCCCCCCTCCCCCGGGTTCGGTGGAGAGAAGACAGGGAAAAACAACTCCAAAGGCCAACGCGGGAACTTGGCTTTTCTTGGTGAAAAACTGCAAAAAATTGACATGGGGGGAGGCGCTAAATCTTTCCAATTTGAGGGTGAAATTTTCCTGGTCCCCCCAGCTCCATTTCCTTCCACTGAGAAACAAGGAGAGGGAAAATCCCAGAAACTAAAGACTAACAGAGCCCAGCAACTCCCAGGGATTTCCTCCCCAAACTGGCAGATTTCAGCCTGTCCAGATTTTCCCCAGAGAAACTGGGAAATTCCCCAGATCTGTTGGTGTCGCTCAATCCTCCTGCCCCCCACAATCACCCAAAGAGTCTGGCCCATGCTCCCCCTTTCAGGACCCACTCACCTGGGACCTGCCCCCCAGCCTCACCCCAAATCCCCCCCTAGCCCCCAGCCCAGTTCCCAGGCACCCACCCCTCAGCCCAGAGCCCTCCCCAGCACCCTCCTCCCAGAGGGGATGGCCGGGACCCAGGCGTCCGGGGGAGCCCTTACCTGGGCAGTGGTTCGGTTCCCAGCCGTATAGCTCAAGGGAGTGAGGGGGCAGTTGGAGAGCACGCGGTTGATGCCGTGGGGCGACTGCAGCGTGGCACTCAGGCTCAGGATGTAGGGCAGCTCCCGCTGGGGGACCCGCGGGACCCCCTGGGTGACATCCTCCCCATGCCACCCTGCAGAGAGAGAGACGGGTGAGAGCCAGGGGGAAGGATGGGGAGTATCAGATATTGGGGGGATATTAGGCTGGGATATCAGGGGATTTCGGGATGGCTAGGGTGGGTCACACACCCTGGGGCTGGGATTGCAGGCCTGTGGGGCAGGGTACTTACCATGGGGCACACAGTAGTGGCCTATGGGGCATTATGGAGGCTATGTGGGTCTTTCATTGTGGGGTATGTAACAGGGGCTATAGGGGTATCGGGAAATTATGGGCTGTGGGGTCACTCACCATGGGATGTGTAGCCAGGGTTCTGGGGGCTATGGAGTACAGGGAGCTATGTGGGATCTATGGGGCCTATGGGACTGGTCTCACCATGGGGCATGTGAAAGGGGTGCAGCATGGCTGGAAGCACACAGCTGGGGTATAGCGTGCAGGGGAGTATGGGGGATCTGTGGGTCTCACCGGAGGGCACGGAGTGGGGCCGCAGGGGGGGCTGTGGGTCTCACTGTGTAGCATGTGGGAGGGGCAGGGAGATCTGTGGGTCTCACCGTGGGGTGTGTAGCGGGGACGCAGCACGGTCGGCAGCACGTAGCGGGCAGCCCCGTCAGGCTCCAGCGGCAGCTCGCAGACGTAGCGCAGGGTCAGCACCGCCTCCTCCCCGGGGGGCAGATTCCCCAGGGAGCAGCTGAAGACGTCGCCCCCGGTCCCCTCCTGCTGCAACAGGAACGAGCTCTGCCCCCCGGCCAGAGTGTCCCCGTACAGCTCCTGCGCCTGCCAGGAGAGACGGGGTCACCCCGAGATCCCCCTGTCCCCCAACATCCCTCTGCTCCCCGCCCAGTGCATCCCAGTGAAGCTCCTGCTCCTGCCGGGAGAGATGGGGTCACCCCAAGATCCCCCCAACCCGGCCCCCTCCTCTCTCCCCCCTGGGGCCCCTGCCCCCCAGCACCTGTTTCTTCTCGTGCAGCTGGGCCTGGATGCAGGCCCCCCCCAGCCGGGCCTCGAAGGCGTAGACAGCTGCCTCGGCGTCCATGGGGAACTTGAACACGACCTCCACGGGCCCCAGCTCCTCGTTCCTGTAGAGCAGCTCGCAGCCCACGTCAGCCACAAAGCCTCGGATCAACACCGACACCGAGCTGCTGCACAGGGGCACTGGGGGGAGGGGGATGTCAGCCACGGGCCCCCCATGGGCACCAGGGAGAAGGGTCCACGTCGGCCATGCCCCCCCCCCCACAAACCTCCCATGGACACTGGGGGGAAGGGTCCACGTCGGCCATGGCCCCCCCCGATAAACCCTCCATGGGCACTGGGGTGAGGGTCCACGTCAGCCATGGGCCCCCCACAAACCCCCCATGGGCACAG
The DNA here is from genome assembly GCF_016161935.1 of Mauremys reevesii. NCBI lineage: Eukaryota > Metazoa > Chordata > Testudines > Geoemydidae > Mauremys > Mauremys reevesii. The sequence continues at coordinate 12,777,713 of NC_052637.1, read as the reverse complement.
GGGTGAGAGGACATCAGCCATGGCCCCCCACAACCCCCCGATGGGCATCGGGGTGAGGGGCCACGTCAGCCATGGCCCCCCTGACAAACCCCCCATTGGCACTGGGGTGAGGGTCCATGTCAGTCATGGGCCCCTCTCACAACACCCCCATGGGCACCGGGGGAGGGGCCACATCAGCCATGTGGCCGCCCTCCCTCTCACGGCACCACCCCCCACAGCCCTAACTCACCCGGCTCCTTGCGGAGCCGTAGCCTCCTCACCAGCTCCATTTCGGCTCCAGGGTCAGGGATCTGTGTGGGGGAAGGTGGGGGGTGAGATACGGGCTTTCCGTGGAAACTGACAGGCACAGGGTGCCCCAAACCCTCTCTCCCTCTCCCCCACCCCAGCGACGGCTCCGAGACCCCAGCCTCCCCCACAGCCAGGTCCTGTGGCAGGGAGTCCCACAGGCTCATGGAGCCTAGCTCCTGAGATCAGAGTCATGGCTCCTCTTGGGCCACCACCTCCCCCTGCCATGGCGCCAGCCCCCAGCAGGGAGGGGTAGGCGGGAACCGAGGTATGGCTGGGAGTTGGGGGGATCATAGAATCATAGAATCTCAGGGTTGGAAAGGACCTCAGGAGGTCATCTAGTCCAACCCCCTGTTCAAAGCAGGACCAAACCCAACTAAATCATCCCAGCTAGGGCTTTGTCAAGCCTGACCTTAAAAACCTCTAAGGAAGGAGATTCCACCACCTCCCTAGGTAACCCATTCCAGTGCTTCACCACCCTACTAGTGAAAAAGTTTTTTATTATATATCCAACGTAAACCTCCCCCTCTGCAACTTGAGACCATTACTCCTTGTTCTGTCATCTTCTACCACTGAGAACAGTCTAGATCCATCCTCTTTGGAACCCCCTTGCAGGTAGTTGAAAGCGGCTATCAAATCCCCCCTCATTCTTCTCTTCTGCAGACTAAACAATCCCAGTTCCCTCAGCCTCTCCTCATAAGTCATGTGCTCCAGCCCCCTAATCATTTTTGTTGCCCTCCGCTGGACTTTCTCTAATTTATCCACATCCTTCTTGTAGTGTGGGGCCCAAAACTGGACACAGTACTCCAAATGAGGCCTCACCAGTGCTGAGTAGAGGGGAATGATCACATCCCTCGATCTGCTGGAAATGCCCCTACTTATACAACCCAAAATGCCATTAGCCTTCTTGGCAACAAGGGCACACTGTTGACTCATATTCAGCTTTTCATCCACAGTAACCCCTAGGTCCTTTTCTGCAGAACTACTGCCCATCCATTCGGTCCCTAGTCTGTAGCAGTGCATGGGATTCTTCCGTCCTAAGTGCAGGACTCTGCACTTGTTCTTGTTGAACCTCATCATATTTCTTTTGGCCCAATCCTCCAATTTGTCTAGGTCCCTCTGTATCCTATCCCTACCCTCCAGCGTATCAACCACTCCTCCCAGTTTAGTGTCATCTGCAAACTTGCTAAGGGTGCAGTCCACACCATCCTCCAGATCGTTAATGAAGATATTGAACAAAACCAGCCCCAGCACTGACCCTTGGGGCACTCCACTTGATACCGGCTGCCAACTAGACATGGAACCATTGATCACTACCCGTTGAGCCCGACCATCTAGCCAGTTTTCTATCCACCTTACCGTCCATTCATCCAGCCCATACTTCTTTAACTTGCTGGCAAGAATACTGTGGGAGACTGTATCAAAAGCTTTGCTAAAGTCCAGAAATAGCACATCCACTGCTTTCCCCTCATCCACAGAGCCAGTTATCTCATCATAGAAGGCAATTAGATTAGTCAGGCATGACGTGCCCTTGGTGAATCCATGCTGACTGTTCCTGATCACTTTCCCCTCCTTTAAGAGGTTCAGAATTGATTCCTTGAGGACCTGTTCCATGATTTTTCCAGGGACTGAGGTGAGACTGACTGGCCTGTAGTTCCCTGGATTTTCCTTCTTCCCTTTTTTAAAGATGGGCACTACATTAGCCTTTTTCCAGTCATCCGGGACCTCCCCCGATCGCCATGATTTTTCAAAGACAATGGCCAATGGCTCTGCAATCTCATCGGCCAACTCCTTTAGCACCCTCGGATGCAGTGCATCCGGCCCCATGGACTTGTGCTCGTCCAGCTTTTCTAAATAGTCCTGAACTACTTCTTTCCCCACAGAGAGCTAGTCACCTCCTCCCCATACCGTGCTGCAGAGTGCAGCTGTCTGGGAGCTGACCTTGTCTGTGAAGACAGAGGCAAAAAAAGCATTGAGTACACTAGCTTTCTCCACATCCTCTGTCACTAGGTTCCCTCCCTCATTCAGCAAGGGGCCCACACTTTCCTTGACTTTCTTCTTGATGCTAACATACCTGAAGAAACCCTTCTGGCTACTCCTAACATCTCCGGCTAGCTGCAACTCCAAGTGTGATTTGGCCTTCCTAATTTCACACCTGCATGCCTGAGCAATACTTTTATACTCCTCCCTGGTTATTTGTCCAATCTTCCACTTCTTGTAAGCTGTTTTTTTGTGTTTAAGACGAGCAAGGATTTCACTGTTGAGCCAAGCTGGTCACCTGCCATATTTACTTTTCTTCCTACACATCGGGATGGTTTGTTCCTGCAACCTCAATAAGGTTTCTTTAAAATACAGCCAGCTTTCCTCGATTCCTTTCCCCATCATGTTATTCTCCCAGGGGACCTTGCCCATCAGTTCCCTGAGGGAGTCGAAGTCTGCTTTTCTGAAGTCCAGGGTCTCTGTTCTACTACTCTCCTTTCTTCCTTGTGTCAGGATCCTGAACTCGACCATCTCATGGTCACTGCCTCCCAGGTTCCCATCCACTATTGCTTCCTCTACTATTTCTTCCCTGTTTGTGAGCAGCAGGTCAAGAAGAGCTTTTCCCCTAGTTGGTTCTGTTAGGCCTGAATAAAGATGTAGCACAAAACCAGTTATGCCAACCTGACTGAAGTCAGGCTAACAGAGGTTTCTGGGTAATCCCAGCGTGGAAAAATACTGAGAAGCAGCATGTTTCACAAAGCCCTGGGAAAAAGTGAGATAAGAGAGGGAGGTGCATTCCTCACGTTACCAGCTGCGTTAACTCCTGTCTTCCAGTTTCTGGTGCTTGGCAACCATGCTGATAAGAAAGTTGCTGGGGCATCACAACTTGCTTACATTATAAAGAAAGACAGATGTGCTTTGTTATTAGGGTTTGTTACTAACCAAAAGGGGGTGGGATATGGGTTGTGTGAAATGAATAATTTGTGACGCGACGGAACTGTCTATATAACCTATACTTAGTTGTAAAAGAGGCTGCTGGTTCTCTTCGGATACGAGCTGTTCTTTACTGACACGTGCACTTGTCAATAAAGAACTTTTGATCGGACCTTGCTGGTGTTGCCTGTCTCTCTGCGGTCAGACAACGAACTTCGCTGTTGGGGTTCGAGTCCCTGACAGTTCCTCCAGCACTTGCACCAGGAAATTGTCCCCTATACTTTCCAGAAACTTCCTGGATTGTCTGTGCACTGCTGTATTGCTCTCCCAGCAGATATCGGGGTGATTAAAGTCACCCATGAGAACCAGGGCCTGTGATATAGCAACTTCTGTTAGTTGCTGGAAGAAAGCCTCGTCCACCTCATCCCCCTGGTCCGGTGGTCTGTAGCAGACTCCCACCACGACATTACCCTTGTTGTTCATACTTCTAAATTTAATCCAGAGACTCTCAGGTTCTTCTGCAGTTTCATACTGGATGGAGAAACGTTGGGGGAGTGTATGGGGATTGATGGACGGATGGACAGACAGATGGAAGGAAGGAGGAGTGGGGGGGGTCAGATGGAATGAAGGTGGGTTAGAATGAGGGGGCTGGGAGCCACGACTCTATCCCCAGCCCCTGGGGGGCCCCTGAAGTAGTGATGGAGGTTGTGAGGGACCCAGGTCGGTCACTGGGGGATTGTCAACCCAGCTAGGCCCATCTCCCCGCTGTTGCCCTGCAGAGAAGCAGAGGTTGCCCTGCAGAGAAGCAGTTCCCGGCTGTTCCTGGCAGGAACGCAGCCCTGCTATTTACTCATCTTTCACTCCAGGCTGGAGCAGCCGCCATAACCCCCCCACCCCAGTGAGGACAAAATCTAGCCCTTGGCCGCACCTGCTCCCTGCCCCAGAACCGTCCGGCCTGGGCCTCGGATTTGCTGCCTTATGAGGGGATAAAAGAACAGCAGATTTTTCCCACAGCAGAAACCCGGCTCTGAGGGATGAAGAGAGTCTCCGTGGAAGAGCGGGGAGCTGAGGGTGGGATGGGGGCAAGGAACGCCAGAGCTGCCGTGACCGAGGGGGGCTCCGAACCTCGCTCTCCAAGCCATGTTTCAGCTCGCCACCACTCCAACCACCTGGAGAATTCCTAGCTGGAAGGTTGGACGGGAAGACTGGGATCACCTGGGCAAACCCGCCCACCGGGGAGGGCCCGGAGTGAACTGCGGGGGGATCGAAGGCAGATCTTCTAGAAAAACCTCCCATCCAGCTTCCCACATGGTCTGGGATGGAGAATCCACCCCAGCTCTCAGGGAGTTGTGCCAACAGCTAATTCCCCTCCCTGCCAGACAGGTGCACCTCCCTCCTAACACAAATTCCTCTGCCTGCAACTCCAGCCAGGGGATGGCATCAGGCCATCTTCTGCCACGCTGCAGTGCCCACCCAGCAGGTATTTACAGCGGGGGGGCGGGGGGGGAGGCCTCTTCACCTTCTCTGGGCTAAGCTCCATAGGCTGGGAAAGGGCTGAGGCCGGGACACGAGTCCAGCGAGCCTCAGCATTTAACTCTGATGCCTAATTCCCAGCCCAAAGGAAGGGAGTAGGCATGAAAGTTAGGACAATTCACAGGCCGCGGCTCCTGCTGCAGTAGCTGCGTCTTGGGATGCGATGGAGCCGGAGGCTGAGTCACAGTGCGGGGCTGGCGATGCGATGGCGAGCTCCGACCGGCAATGGGCACCCGGCGGAGCCCAAGAGCCCGTGGGCAGCAGGGCAGGGCCGGCCGGGCGCCACGGGGATGGGCCCCGGGGAAATCCACGCCGGGAGAAGTAGGGGAAGGGAGGGGGGCGGATCCGGGGGTGGGGGCGGAGCAGGAAGGTTGAGGGGTCACCTCCCTCCAAACACCCCCACACCCGCCCCGGCACGCAGGGCCCCCACAGCCAGGGAGGGGAGACTGCAGGGGCGAAGCCCTGAGTCAGGGGGATGAGCCCAGACCAGGGGGTGGGGGGCCCTGGACACGGAGGGGGGGCTGTAGGGCCAGGCACCCCCGGGGAGGGGCTCGGAGGGCCCGATCCGCCCCCCCGGTACCTTCTCTCTCGGTCTCTGAGCAGCGAAGCCCTGAGTCAGGCTGGATGGGAAAGTATCCGTGCGAGCCCCGCCCCCCGCCAGGGAGCGTCTGCAAATGCCTCATCCCCCACCCAGGGAGCGTGTGCCAACTCCTCATCCCCAGCTACTAGAAACCAGGGACCGGCTGCGCAGTTCTCCCCACCCGCTGGGAGCCAGGGACTGTCTGCAAACTCTTCACTCCACACATCCTGCCATGTCCCCCCATTGAACTGGGGCTGGGGTGTGTGTGTCTCCAAACTGCCCCTTGCTCCTTCCTGCCCCTTTATGGTGCAAAAAGGGGGGAGCATTGTTGATGCAAAAATTTCAACTCCAAGATACCCCATTCCCATCAGGGTATTCACCCTACACTCTCCATCCAGGGGGCAGTGGTGGGAGAGGGGGGAGAACCCATCAGTTCATCATCACACCTGCCTCTCAGTAGGGAGAAAGCATGGAAAAGAAATGAGGTAGCTCAGCCCGATGTGAGGAAGGGAGGGGGGAGTTTTTCCACCCACCGTGTTTCCTCTGGGGTCTCTGCAGAACCTGCTTTTAATGTCCCACTGGATGGTGCTGGCTCTGCCCCCGCCCCGGCCCTGAGTTCTCTGTGGGAGCCCAGAGCTGGGGCAGAGAGAGCTCCCCCCTCCACTCACAGCCCCACACCCATGGGCCTCTGGCCTGGGGAGACTCATTGTAATGGGGAGGTCAGTCTCCAAGGCCCCTCCAAACCTTGCTTTCTCTGCTGAAGCTGCCAATGAGGGGTCAGATAGTGACCATGGGGATCGGGGCATCTTCTCCCCTATGGCCTGAGTGGCAGCCAGCACATCCCTCAGCTCACATGGCTTCCCACAGCCCCCATTGGCCTGGAATGGTGATCCGTGACCAGTGGGAGCTGCAATCGGCCAAACCTGGGGATGCTGCAGAAAAACAAACCGTTATGGCCTGCCAGCAGATTTCACTGACAGGCTGTGTGCTAAAAGTTGCTGATCCCTGTACTAGGGTAATGGTGGTGATGTAAATACCTTAAATATGAAATATGTAGCCCTTAGCCCAAACTGAGCTCATTAACAACTTAGACTGGGGGGTTTAGAATGGAAATAGGTGCTTGAATCCTTTTAAAATGAATTAAGGATTGAATGCCTAGCAACCCTTTGTCTCCTTTGATAATCCCCACCTACTCTTAACATGAACCTCTGAAACCCAACACTCAATTTCAAACCGAACCCTGAAACATCACTTTAATGTTAACCCTAATTCTAAATCTTATCCTACGCATACCCTTGGTCTTAGCTCTAAGGGCTGTGTTGTTGTTCTTATTAAGTCACAGAGAGCTTGTCTCTAACAATTAAACTCTCTGATATTCAAACACAGTAGAACACAATACCCAGAGTTTGCTGTTTGTAGCAATCTACATTCCCTGGTCTACCTGCATCGCTGACCTCCATCTTGCAAAAGGAAGGTTGATCTTTGGTCTTTGTTGCCACAACCCACTTTCTCACACAACTACAGAGGGAGTTAGATGTTGCAGTACTCAGTGTCACAACACCTCACATTCAGGCACCTAGAATATCATTAAAAAGAACAGGAGTACTTGTGGCACCTTAGAGACTAACAACTTTATTTCAGCATGAGCTTTTGTGAGCTACAGCTCACTTCTTCGGATGCATAGAATGGAACACACAGACAGGAGATATTTATACATACAGAGAACATGAAAAGGTGGAACTATGCATACCAACAGGAAGAGTCTAATCAATTGAGATGAGCTATCATCAGCAGGAGAAAAAAAACTTTTGAAGTGATAATTAAGATGACCCACAGAAGGTGTGAGGAGAACTTAACATAGGGAAATAGATTCAATGAGTGTAATGACCCAACCATTCCCAGTCTCTGTTTAGGCCTGAGTTAATTGTGTCTAATTTGCATATTAATTCAAGTTCAGCAGTCTCTCTTTGGAGTCTGTTTTTGAAGATTTTTTGTTGCAAAATTGCTACCTTCAAGTCTGTCACTGAGTGGTTAGAGAGGTTGAAGTGTTCTCCCACTGGTTTTTGAATGTTATGATTCCTGATGTCAGATTTGTGTCCATTTATTCTTTTGCGTAGAGACTGTCCGGTTTGGCCAATGTACATGACAGAAGGGCATTGCTGGCACATGATGGCATATATCACGTTGGTAGATGTGCAGGTGAACGAGCCCCTGATGGCATGGGTGATGTGATTAGGTCCTATGATGGTGTCACTTGAATAGATATGTGGACAGAGCTGGCATTGAGCTTTGTTGCAAGGATAGGTTCCTGGGTTAGTGTTTATGTTGTATGGTGTGCGGTTGCTGGTGAATATTTGCTTTAGGTTGGGAGGCTGTCTGTAAGCGAGGACTGGCCTGTCTCCCAAGATCTGTGAGAGTGAGGGATCATCTTTAAGGATAGGTTGTAGATCTTTGATGATGCGCTGGAGAGGTTTTAGTTGGGGGCTGTAGGTGATGGCTAGTGGTGTTCTGTTATTTTCTTTGTTGGGCCTGTCCTGTAGTAGGTGGCTTCTGGGTACTCTTCTGGCTCTGTCAATCTGTTTTTTCACTTCAGCAGGTGGATATTGTAGTTTTAAGAATGCTTGATAGAGATATTTTAGGTGTTTATCTCTGTCTGAGATCATTGGGATTCACACAGCCTGAGTCAGGCCCCCAGGCCCCCTATACAATGGAAGGGGAGAGGGAGACAGCTAAGAATGGGATCCACAAAAGTCAGAACGCTAGGCTAAACTAGCCAATAGGAGGTGCTGTGACCCAGGGACCCAATGGTGCCAAGTGGCATAGGGCAAAAGGTGTTTACAGGGATCCCCTGGGCCAGGTTTCTATGTAACAGTTCACCAAAGGGTGGCATGTAAGGTCTCTACCAAGAGCTAGTAGCTTACTGGTCATCATAATTGCAAAATGTATGCACAGATGATATTTAAAGAGTTGTGCATTTATACTGAAAACTATGCTCTTAAGGTATGTACATTAGGACAGGTCAACAGAAGGCGATAAACAGGTTCTGTTCTGGTGGGGGTAGTAAACGCTTCTGTCTCTGGCTAGTTATTGTGTATTGTGTATCTCATAATGTAAGTCCATTTGCTTTACTGAGCCTAATGCTAATGCAGAAGTTGTGAGTTCATATAAGAGAAGAGCTGCAGGAAAAAAAACAAAACCAGCAAAGCGGGTGTCCTGCTTACAAATAAAGACAATGGATTTGGGAGGTAGAACTGGGGGTACTGAGGTAAACCCAGGATCATTCACTGAGGAGACAAGCTGAGAGCGTGGCTTGTCTAATGAAAAAGGGATTGCAGCCTGCCTGGATGAGAAACGCAGGTGAGCAATACTATAAGTTATGACAGTAACTAATTAAGTAAATCTAGGTTCTAGAATGTGTACTATACGTTTATTTTACATGTAACCATTTGTTTTCAATATATCCACTTACTAGCATTTGAATCTCTCCTCTGTGTTAAATGAACTTGTGCGTGTTTTCACTATAAACATCGCTAAGCGCTGTGTGTTGAGTGGAGCAGTGATCCAAGGGGAAACTGGTAAGCTGGGGTGTCCTGCTTCTTTGGGAGCAGTAGATCTGTGAATCTGCTGAGTCTCCAGTGGACCAGGGGCTGGACACTCCAAGGAGATATTCCAAGGGCTCAGGTTTTGGATAGTGCTAATTACTAACCTGTCGAGGGACAGCGGAGCCTGCATAGGCTGAGAGGGGGAGTGCTTGTGTTGCCCACGGCTGGTGGGACTGGGGAGCTGACCCCCGACAGACACAGACAAGGCTTCCTCATTCTAAGGACAGGTGGTAGAGAGGTGCTTCACAACCCTTGGAAGCATCACAGATACCAAGGACGAAGGGGTGTCTTAAGCCCCCTCCCTTAGCCCAGTGGTTAAGGTACTCATCTGTGATGTGAAAAACTGCTAGGTTATGTCCCTCCTCTACTTGAGGGGGAGAAGGGATTTAAACAGGGGTCTCCAAACACTCAGGAGAGTGTGTGAAACACTGGTTGATAGGGTAGTCTGATGTAGCTCTCCTGGTGAAGTTGTTCCACTTTGGATAAATAATTAAGCTGCCATTACAGTGGGGGACTGGATCATGGGTCTCCCACATACTGGGAGAGTCTACCAACCACCAGCCTATAGTCATTCTCATGTGTGCATATGCCCTCTGGCCCAGTGACTCTTTATTCATCCAAAGTGGAACAACTGCACCAGGAGACACTAAAGGACTCCCACATCAGAATATCCCTTAGCCCAGTGTTTAAAGCATTAAAGCAAAATGATTAGGGGCTGGAACACATGACTTATGAGGAGAGGCTGAGGGAACTGGGATTGTTTAGCCTGCAGAAGAGAAGAATGAGGGGGGATTTGATAGCTGCTTTCAACTACCTGAAAGGGGGTTCCAAAGAGGATGGATCTAGGCTGTTCACAGTGGTAGAAGATGACAGAACAAGGAGTAATGGTCTCAAGCTGCAGAGGGGGAGGTTTAGGTTGGATATTAGGAAAAACTTTTTCACTAGTAGGGTGGTGAAGAACCCGAATGGGTTACCTAGGGAGGTGGTGGAATCTCCTTCCTTAGAGGTTTTTAGGGTCAGGCTTGACAAAGCCCTGGCTGGGATGATTTAGTTGGGTTTGGTCCTGCTTTGAGCAGGGGGTTGGACTAGATGACCTCCTGAGGTCCCTTCCAACCCTGAGATTCTATGATTCACCAGAGAGGTAGGAGACTTCTGTTCAAATCCCCTTTTTTTTTCCTCATCAGGCAAAGGGGAGACTTAAACCAGGGGTGTCCCACACTCCAGCCAAGTACCCTACAGAGAAGGCTACTTCCTGCTGTTTTATGTGGCATTAGGTATGCTCTGAGCACACCTACCAAATCAGACTCTGCATGCAAGTTAGGTGCAGGAACACCGATCTTCTCCCCATTTACGTGTTGCTCTGGGGCTGAGGAATCCGGGCGCAGAGAATGAGACAACAGGACATATCCTCAGTGGCAAAAACAAAGGTGTCTAAGGAACTTCTACTGCACAAACTTAGGTTCTGAGTAAGTTTAAGCACCTAAAAGGGTTTGGCAGCAGCTGAGTGCTGGTTCTGTGAATCCCAGTGGGGTCTGATTCTGGGACTTGGGTACCTGAAGTGACAGTCTGGCACCTAACACTCTTTGTGAATCTAGCCCTTGGTTCTTATCTATATCTTTAGCTGCCTAAATACTTTTAAAAATTGGCTTTAAATGGAGTTCATACACAGGAACTTGGAAACTTCAGTAATAAAAATACAGGAGTTTTCCACCTAAGCTCTGTTCTGTGTAAATAGTCAGCCATTTGGAGTAAATAATACAGCTACTGGTTGGATTTTTTTTCCTTTTATAATGCTGGTTCAATGAAATTGCAACATTTTGCAGAAATGTATTGATTTCATCAAAAAATTATATACGAAATTATCTAAATGTTTTGTGTCAATAATATAACATAATATAATAATTAATATATTATAGACGTTTTAATATTGCATTATATTATATTATAAAAGTTAAAGTGATAAAGTCAAAATAAAACATTTCAACAAGATCAAAATTAAGTATTTCAGAAGATTTCATCTAACAAAAACAAAATCAAATTTCAAAATATTGGAATTTCCCATTGGATGGGAATTCTGTTTTTAGATAAGCTCTTGTAGATGAGACTATACATATTCAAAAGCCCTAAGACATATTACATTTTACCTTTTGCTTAGAATTTGTTGAAAAAATGGAAAAAACCCCCACATTTGTGAAACAATTCAAAATTTCAAAGTATTTTTCATTCCAAAAGTAATTATTTTTATTTAGTTTTTTTGTTTTGTTTTCTTTGCTTTGTATTTTTTTTTGGCAAAACATTTTTAAACAAATATGAAAAATCCAAATATTGATATTTTGGAATTTCCCCCCTTTTCCCTTCTTTTTTCTTTATCCTTTTCCCACAGCTCCATTTTCCCTTCTAAATGCAATACAGTGAATGGTATACAGGGATTTGGTTATTTTCATTTCTCTTTTTTTTTCTTTGTGCCACTATGTATTTTTTCAAAAGCTGAGGAGTCACAGAGTGAAGAAAGAAAGAAAGAAAGGCTGAACAGAAAAATTCAAAATACCAGAATTTCAAAAAACTCAGTTTCAACAAAAAGAAAAAAAAGAAAAAAACCTTTTCTGGTTTTGAGAAAAGATTGTTTTTTCTTAAAAAACTATGCAAATGAAATAATGTTAACAGCTCTAATGATATCTTACTATATACCAAATCAAAGACATCTACACGCTTTACATACCAGTGAGTGCCTTTTCCAAGGCTTTCTTCACCTCTTTGTTTCTTAGAGTGTAAATGAAAGGGTTTAACAGTGGTGTTACAATTGTGTTCAAGGTGTTGACTATTTTGTTTAGATCCAGGGTGTTCTGTACAGAAGGCTTGACGTACAGGAAAATGGTGGAGCCGTACCAGATAATCACAACAGCCAGATGAGCAGAGCAAGTGGAAAAGGCCTTTTGCCATCCTTGTGCTGACGGAATTCTCACTATTGTGGAAATGATATAAATGTAGGAGATCAGAGTTACTATACAGGTGCCCAGGAGGACAATGAAGGAGGTGATGAAAGCCACCAGCTGAAGGAGATGTGTGTCTGAGCAAGAGAGAACTATCCAAGAATCTAGGTCACAATAGAAATGATTGATGACATTAGGGCCACAAAAGGACAACGTGGTTATGAGATACGCCGGCACACAAATAGCTAGGAAACCACATACCCAACAGCAGAGGGCCAGCCAAGCGGACAAGGTGCTGTTCATGATGGAACTATAGCGCAGTGGGTAGCAAATGGCCAGATAGCGGTCATAGGCCATGACGGATAAGAGGAAACATTCCGTGCAGCCAAAGGATAGAATGAAGTACATCTGTGTGATGCAGCCAGTAAAGGAAATGGTTCTGCTTGTCCCCAGGAAGACTGCAAGTGTCTTGGGAATGCAGGCTGTGGTGTACCATATCTCCAGGAAAGAGAGATTGCAGAGGAAGAAATACATGGGAGTTTGCAGGTGGCAGCATGTTCTCACTAGGATTATGATGGCCATGTTTCCCATGACTGTCAGGATGTACATCATGGAAAACAGCACAAAGAGGAAGGTCTGCAAATATTGACTACCAGGGAAGCCCAAGAGGATGAACTCATGTGCTCTGGTTTGGTTTGCCATCTGTGTTCAAGACACATGTTCCATCTGTTACAAAGCAAGAGATTGTTATAGAGGCAGTTAAATATATTAGATCAGGGGTTGGCAACCTTTCAGAAGTGGTGTGCCGAGTCTTCATTTATTCACTCTGATTTAAGGTTTCGTGTGCCAGTAATACATTTTAACGTTTTTAGAAGGTCTCTTTCTATAAGTCTATAATATATAACTAAACAATTGTTGTATGTAAAGTAAATAAAAGTTTTAAAATGTTTAAGAAGCTTCATTTAAAATTAAATTAAAATGCAGAGCCCCCCGGACCGGTGGCCAGGACCTGGGCATTGCAAGTGCCACTGAAAACCAGCTTGCATGCCACCTTCGGCACCTGTGCCATAGGTTGCCTACCCCTGTATTAGATATTGCTGACCCTTGAAGGTTTGAGTTCACCATCGCAGTCTGTCAGGATACCTAATACCGATCACTGCCTCTTTGTGTGATGACCAGACTAGGCTATGTTAACTGTGAGGAGAGGCAGGTTTCTTCACCTAACAGGCCCACACTTGTTCCTTAGGCACCTTTGAACTGTATTCTGTCAATAGATGTTCAAACAGTCATTCTCTCTATTCCTATACCTTAGGTCTTTGTGGGCGAGCTTCTGATTTACTGTTTTCAGGATATGTTTTCATCTAACAACTTTTTGATCAATTCCCTTTTTCACCAATTATATCTTCTTTCAGTTTTTGTCCCTTGATACTCTCTTTCTGGTGCATCTGTAGATATTATTTCCCTCTACTTCCCTTCTCTACTAGTGTCAGCTCACATACCCGGGTCTACTTTTTTCGGCTTCTCCTGACCTGAAACCTTTTCTATTTTCCTTCTTTCCTCCTTTCCACTTCCCAGTCTCCGACTTTTATTCATCTGTTATTCTCGTGTTTTATCACCTCACCTCCTACCCCAAGTTCCACTTCATCCGCTAGCTCAGAATCTAGATTCTTCTCCTCTCACAGCTTGTTTCCATCTGCCCCTTCAGGTGGATTCTGAGCCCCTTCCCAGTTCAAGCTGCCCTCCCACTAGGACAGCATTCTCTGCAGCTGCTTGTGTCAGGGTGAGGGTTACTACACTTACCTAAGATAAAGCTGTGTGACCTTATTTATTTGCCTGAGTGAATTACTGCTGCAGTGAGTTTCACGTGTTAAAGATACATTTTAGTCCCTTCTCACTCACCTTGGTGTAAATCAAGAGTAATTCTACTAAAGTAAATGGGGCTCATTCTCCACTCACTCACACCAGTGCAAATTAGGAGTATGGCCGCTGAAGAAAAGGGAGAAGATTCTCTGCTTACACACCACAGTATAAATCCAGAGTAACTCCATGGGCATCAATGGGGCAATTTCTCCTGTCACTTAGCCTGATGTAAATCAGAAGTTATTTCACTTAAGTGAGTGGATTTACACCACTGTCAGACTGGTATGGAAGGAGCATCAAGCCCAATATGTCCTTATATTTATGCCAGGGTTTACAGTATAAGTAAGAAACAAAACCAAAAACAGCACGGTGAAATATACTTACTTTGTGTATATCAGTTTAATGATTCCTCAGTCTTGAAGGATAAGATTATAATTCAAAATGATCTGGACAAACTGGAAAAATGGTCTGAACTAAATAGGATGAAATTCAATAAAGACAAATGCAACATACTCCACTCAGGAAGGAACAATCAGTTGCACACATGCAAAATGTCTTATAAATTGAATATTTGAACATTTCATAACCAAAAGATTCTGGAAAACTGTGTCTATTTCTATATTGGTTAGACCCTCATCCCCTTCAGAAGCTCAGCGTCTGCCAGCAGGGATTGCCTTTGGATGACAAATTTATGGCAAGTGAAAAGGTTTGAGGAGGAAGCTCATTTTATATTCCTCCCCAGCCCCTACGGATTTGATCTCAGCAAAATTTTACAGACTTCCTGATAATGTGCTAAGCCGCAGGCAGTATTGTGCCTAGAAACCAAGCTTCTGGATTCATGTTATTACATCAAAATTTCACCTTTCACTGGGAGATGGGAGATGGTTGTAGCTCTTGTGGTTGTAACAGAAGGCTGGAAAATGTGACCTGAGTGTAACTAATGCAGGGCTAGATCCACAAAGGGATCTTAGGATGCACTTTGGAATTAGGCACCCAGGGTAACCATATATAATGCATGGGGAGAGTTAGACACCTAAGAATGGAATTCATAGAAGCTAGAATGTTGCATGAAGAGCTGCCTCAGCTAACCAAAAGACAATGACAAGGAAAGGAGTGCAGCCTAGATTCTGCCCTTCAAAGGGGATTAGGTGCCTAAATCCAGGTCAGAGGGAGACACCTATCTCTGCTTGATATTCTCAGCTGGGAAGCCGCTAGTGGAGACAGGTGCTTACACCAAGTAGGAGGAGGTAGCACTCTGCCCTCCAATATTTAATAGTTCAGTGGTTACAGCACTCATATGCATATGGAAGACCCTAGTTTAAATCCCTACTCCACCTGTCCAGAGCAAGAACGTGAACCCCACTCCCACAGGAGTGCCCTAACCACTGGGATTTAGGGCTTTTGGGGATGGGTCTCTCTCCTGCTGCAGCTGTTCTATTTTTTATAAAATATTTAAATATTCAGTGGGCCAGAGAGAGAGAGAGAGTAAGAATGATGAATTAGCCTAGTGATTTGCATACCCACCTGGGAGCTCCTGGTTCAGTCCCTGCTCCAACGAACCTCATCCTTGCAGATAATCTTGGTCAGACCAGTTTCTCTGTGTTTCATTTTCGGGATGCTTCCACATGAATGGGAGCTATTAAGACGAATGACCCTCCATTTTCCCTGTTCTGGGAAATATGTGACACAACCCTGACACTAAATTGCTAACTTCACATACACTGATGCATTCAATGATACAGCAATTTCACAGGATCAACAAGAATTCATAAATTGTACATAGACAGATTCCCCAGCTGTTAACCCCAAAGAGTTACTTTCCTGGGTCTCACTGATAACATAGAAAACATGTTATAAAGGTTGATCCCTTAGGCTTTATTCCATCATTTTGTGCAGTGTGTTACTAGCGTACTTTTAAATAATGCACTCTCCACAACACAAGGGAAAAACAAACAAAAATATAAACTTTAACCATTTAAGAGTAAGAATTGGCCATATACAAATATACAGAAGTAGAAAAGAAGAATCAAAATAGACTTGGAAGAATAACAAGGGAAATTAAGAAACAGTGTTCCAAGAAGTACAAATATGAGATATTTAAAGCTACGTAAGAGAGTTTGGGCCAGATTTTTAAAGGTATTTAGGTTCCTAGAGGGATTTTCAAAACCATCTAGTCACCTAACACTCTTGGGTATAGGCAACCAGATGCTTTTGAAAATCCCACTAGGCACCCAAATGCCTTTAAAAATCTGTTCTTTTGAGTTCCAAATCTTCTAGGTGGCTTTTATAAGATCACCCAAAGTGTCAAATGAAAAAAAAATGTGTTCAGCAGTAAATAATGTTCATGTCCAGTCATGCTTTATAATAATGGTACTGTAATAACAGTTTAGTTACATTGTAATTACCACATGCTTATGTTTTCAATATGTATTTTCCAGAAAATCATATACACTGAAGGACAACTACATAACAGATATAATTATGAATGCATTTGGCTGTTCTTCATGATATTTTCAAGGGCATATCTCCAGCTGGTTTGAGCTGGCGTAGCTCCATTGGATTTACACCAGCTGAGGATCCAGCTCAAGTGTCTTAACCAAACTGTATTGATGCTGGCTAAAAGTGTTAATGGAATCTGGATGCCAAACTCCTGCAGGCTGCCCTGAAAATCCCAGCCTCTGCGATTGCTCTCAGTTATGCAGCAAACTTCCTGATTATATGGTTCAGTGGTACTCACAGATATTGAAAAAACACAAGCACACTGTCATTACAGGGCCATTGCACTGTAACTACACTGTAACTGCAGTACTCTTACTTAAAAGTGTAATGTATATCCCTGGTTTGTATTTATATAGGGCTGATGTTGAAGTAGATTTTTGTACACCCGCTCTGTTCCAGCGAGACAGTAGGGTAAATTCTCCAAAGTCAAGGGAGTTACGCCAGATATGAATTTGGTCCAATGTCCCTATGTAACATCAGTACCCAAGCTTGTATCCCAACTTGATAATCACTCCATAGGAAGGATAAGTCTTCAATTTAAACAATCAGATCCTCAAACCATGAACATGGGATTTATACTGCACATTAGACAAAAAGCCGCAATAAAAATAATATCCTATGAAGTGATCAGGTCCCTCATCCACATTAATTGTTGTGTTTCTATGTCTTGCTATCACTGTACATTG
This sequence comes from Mauremys reevesii, assembly GCF_016161935.1. Taxonomy (NCBI): domain Eukaryota; kingdom Metazoa; phylum Chordata; order Testudines; family Geoemydidae; genus Mauremys; species Mauremys reevesii. The sequence goes on along the minus strand of NC_052637.1, from coordinate 12,760,825 downwards.
AGTTTAGTATCTTGTGAAATCAGTAATTTGAATCATTTTTTTATCCTTGTGAACTGTCAAATGATATATCCTGAATTGTTTCAGGTGCTCCGATGGTCCAGTGAATCGCAATCTAGAAATTCCAATGAAAACATCCATATTTGCCAAGCTACCTGCTACCAAAGCTACCAATAAACTTTTATTCTAGTATCAGGGAAAATGAAGGTGTATCAATTGTATGGAGATCACAGCTAACAAAAATTATCTCTCTCTGTGTTCCTATACACATCTATCTATCTAATCTAATGTATTGTGCTATTTAGGTATTCCAACAATAAATAAATCCAGACTGATTAAGTGCATAGTGTCTCACAGAAGTAGAATTCACAGAATAAACGAAATTGGTTGAGAATGATTTCTGGACACAATCTTCCTTGTACATATCACTTTCATAACCTTTAACATTTTGAAAACAGCCTACACCAGGCCCAGACAAAGTGATACATATCCACAAAAGCAGCACATTTCGGAGTCACTTCACTATTCTAATATCTGTGAATGCATGGAAACATTAGAATTTACACTCACAAAACCCAATGGGCTCAAGAGTCAATGGAAACACGGACACTGATTACGTAAATCAGTGAGTGGCCACTTACAATGATCTTTATGTGAATATTAGGTAAATCAGATTGCACAAAATCTTAACCAGTTCCATGTTATTTAATGAAGCGATATTAATTGTACATAACACATCCATATGTTTTAAGTACATCTTGTAGCCCGAATGCTAATCTACTATAAATTAGCAGTTGAAGGTCTGGTCCTATACAGCAGACAAGCCTCAAAAGGTTTGAATGTTGGGTTAAGATAAAATTCTGGACAATACAGGGTGAACTCCTGGCCCCACTGAAATTGAGTTCTGAAGTTGATTTCAGTGGGGCTAGGATCTTATGATTTTTACTGTCTGTCTCACAATATTTGTTATATTTCTTAAAGTCTCAACTGCTTGAATCAACATTTCAGCTTTCATATTTTCTTTTAAATAATCATAATCCCTCTTTCTTAGGTAGTTCTTTTCATCCATAGATCACAAAATATTATATCAAGGAGGTGAGTATCATTATCCCTATTTTATAGATGGGGAAACTGAGGCACAGAGCGATGCCATTACTTGCCCAAAGTCACCAACCAAGCCAATGGAAGAACCAGGAATAGAACTGAGTTCTTCTTGTTGCAGTCCAGTCCTTTTGCCACCAGGACACACTCATGGTTACAGAGAAAAACAAAAACATGAAGTAAATGCACCCTACAGACTCAAAAACCTGACAACAATTAAAAAGAACCCCACATTTATTATTTCAAGCCAATCTCATGATTTTGGGGGCCCTGATTCATGATTTGTCGATGCTTGGACTGATTTTTTCCCAAAAAATTTTCTCCCAATCTCTGTAGTCTTCCAATATTTCGTTTCTTTTGAGAATCCCAGTGCAACATGGCCCCAGTCAGGTTGAAGGTAGCATGAGGACACCTCTGGGCCTTCTCTTTTTTGATAAACATTGATATCTGTATTCACAATGAATGAACTCAGAAAGTGCAAAGGCATTTAGAAACTTAAAGGAGATGTTCTGTGAAATTTCTCAAACCTCAAATTTTGGAAAGAAGTTCGGTGTCTTATTTTCTCTCAGCCACTTCCACAAGCACCACGAGATAAATGTTGCCATTTGATAATACAAGACAATGAGGAACTCTTAGTAAAAGTGGATAGAGCACGCAACATGTGGATTTAAATCCTGATTAGATGTAGGCTTATTGTAAATTGGGGATTTCCATGACCTTGGAACGTTCAGCACAGAAGACACAGGCCTTTAGCACTGGAGCTAAAAAATTAACTTCTCCAGCTGTGACGAAGTAGAAGGCTATCGTAGTAACCACTAGGGGAAGTGCCATCTTGTGCATTAAGCCAGGGTATTACATTATGGCTTGCATCTGATTTTAAAGGTGAATCAAGACTAAGATTCTGGATTCAGTTTTGACATTATCAAACTTTTGCAAGCTATACTCACATATCTTCAGTCTAAACTGGCAGAATCCTTGTGAAATCAATATTTACAAAATTTTGCAATGCCAGAAAGAAAGAAAGAAAGAAAGAAAGAAAGAAAGAAAGAAAGAAAGAAAGAAGTCTACAAAAATACCCATCTGGGTTTCTATCCAGTCTGGAACTAAAACTGGAATTTTATTCTGAATCCCCTTCAAAATCCACTGCGGTCTTGATCTGAAGTTCCTGTGGGTTTATCTTTGTCTATAGCTAGGTTTGGAAGGATTACATTTTTATCAGTAAATGTCAGTAAATGCCATTTTCACCATACAGACTGTCAACTGACCCCCCCCACACACACCCCCAAAATGGTTCCATCAATAAAAATAGAAATGTACAGATCAGCAACGTAAGAAAAATGCTGCTTCAGAGCTTATAGAACTTTGATTTAGGAATATACTGTGTATATTTTGACCTGTGATGTTGACATTTGAGTTTTAATCATTATAAAGTTTGAACTTTTCAAAAAATCAGTTGTCATTAAGTTATTATTCTCTGACCCATCTTGTTGTCTGACACGCCACAGTAATCTCCTGCAAGTGTGAAAATATAGACAATATTTTTAAATGCTTAAAAATAAACATTGATATTCTCTGCCAAGCCTATCAATATAATCTATATCTATATCATCTACATAGGCCATGCTTTAATATAAATAAATAATTGACACATGTTCGATTTGCTTAATTGTAAATTAAATACAAAGTAACATAAGGGCTGGATTTTGAAAGGTATTTAGGTGCTTAGGGTTTTTTTTAAAAGCATCTAGGCCTTTAAAACTCATAGAAAATCCCATTAGGCACCTAAATATGTTTAGCAACTTGGTTGTAAATGTTCAAGGATGTGAGACACTAAGGACCAGATTGTTAAAGGTATTTAGTCACCTAACTCACATTGATTTCCATTGGAGCTAGGCATCTAATTATCTCTAGAATTCCGGCCCTAAGGGATTGTGGGATTTTTTCCCCGTACACTATAAACTTTGGTATATCTTCCATTTTCAGACTTATTTTTCTTTCACCGCATATTCTGTGACAGTCAATAACCTCCAGGACATTTTGAAAAACATCACTTCCCTGAATACAAGTCTCAGGGCTTCTTTTACCTCTGGGTTCCTCAGTGTGTAGATGAAAGGGTTCAACAGGGGTGTGACAATAGTATTCAAGACGGTGACTATTTTGGTCAATTCCAATGAGTTCTGCATGGAAGGTTTGACATTTAGGAAAATGGTCAAACTGTACCAGATAATCATGACCGTGAGATGGGAAGAGCAAGTTGAAAAGGCCCTTCTCCATCCTTTATCTAATGGTTTTCTCAGTATAGTGGTGATGATGTAGAAGTAGGATACCAGGGTTATGACACAGGAGCCCAGGATGATGATAAATGAGATGATAAAGGCCACCAGATCAACAAGGTAGGAATCTGTGTGGGAAAGCAACAAAGAATCCTGTGGCACCTTATAGACTAACAGACGTTTTGCAGCATGAGCTTTCGTGGGTGAATACCCACTTCTTCGGATGCAAGACTTGCATCCGAAGAAGTGGGTATTCACCCACGAAAGCTCATGCTGCAAAACGTCTGTTAGTCTATAAGGTGCCACAGGATTCTTTGTTGCTTTTACAGATCCAGACTAACACGGCTACCCCTCTGATGTGTGGGAAAGAACTATCCATGGTGCTATGTCACAAAAAAAGTGATTGATGACCGTAGGGCCACAGAAGGACAACCTGGTGATCAGAAATGCTGGGACAGAAATAGTTGGAAACCACTCAGCCAAGAGCCAACAGCCAGCTGAGCAGTCAAGGTGCTGTTCATGATGGAGCTATGGTACAATGGATAGCATATAGCCAAATAGTGGTCATAGGCCATGACAGCCAAGAGAAAATACTCTGTGCATCCTAGGGAGAAAACAAAATTCATCTGTAGGACACAGCTGTTGAAGGAGATGGATTTGCTTTGGGACACAAGGTTGGCAAGTATCTTTGGGATACATGCTGTGGTGTACCATACCTCCAGGAAGGAGAGATTGCAGAGAAAGAAGTACATTGGGATGCAGAGGTGATGGCTGGTTGCCACTAGGACTATGATTGACACATTTTCTGTGACTGTCAAGAAGTACATGACAAGGAAGAGCACGAAGAGCGAGATCTGCAAATATTGGGTCCCAGGGAAACCCAGGAGAATAAATTCCTTCACAATAGTGTGATTGCCCTTTTCTAGTGCGGTCAGCTGTTTTCCCTGCCAAAACAAATGAAGACTAGAAATTAAAATGATTAAACACAACCATGGCTTTGTGGGATGCAGATGATTCTGATGCACAGAAAAAACAGATAATTAAAAGAGGCAAGAAATAATGTTTTAAGGCTTAAAATATGATATTGCTATTACATTTCTGGAGCCTTCCTGCTCACAGGGTGAATTTTAAGCTTGTCATAAATTTTGCCATGGAAATTTTTTTTCAGTGGAAATTGGCTTTTTGACAAAAAAAAACTTTCATGATAGAAATTCCATTTTCAGGTGTTCCTTGAAAAACACAATTTTTAGTTTTTGTCAGTGACACATATTTTTTCCCATGGGGTCACCATCCAAAGCCCAAGATTTATTTTATTTTAATTTATATTGTTATTGTTTTAAATTGAAAATTTTCAAATAAAAAGTTGGTTTTGGGGGTGGGGGGGTGGGGGGGTTGTCTTTTTGACAAAATCCTGAACATTTTCAACAGAAAAAAACAACATTTTTCCTGTAAATTATTCAAGATTCAGGAGCAAAATCATTTTCAAATGGGACCTCTGGGTGTTCGGCATTCAACACTCTCTAAGAGTCAGTAAGAAGTGAACAAAAACCCATAGTCTGTTTTGAAAATCCCTGCTAAATAGGGTGAGCTTTTCAAAAGTTCTCAATATAGGCCTAATTCTGCTCCCCAGGAAGTCAATAGGTTTTTTGTCATTGAGCCAGTGAGAGCAGAGGTAGGTCAATAAGACATTTAATTCTTTTTGTTCAGAAAGTCTCACGTTCTAAGCATGCTGAAGTCCGAAGTTAGAGCGAGGATGTTATACAAAGTTGCAGTTCAAAGGACAGTTGCCTAATTTTTTAGCATAAATAACAACTTACATATATAAACCAGCATTCATTTTTGGTGGTTGAAAATAATGAGTCAGTTTCAACCTCCTTTGACAAATTGAGACTGAGGTGTGCAAGGTCATGCAATGAGCCAATTACAGCAAAGCTCAGGGCCAGAGAGGACCAAAAACAGGAAACAATTTTCCTTAAAAAAAAATCACAAAAAATGCATCCCTTTTTAATCAGAATTTTTAATTCTCATGGGAAATTTAGTCTAAACTGTGAATTTCAAACATTCTTGACCAGTTGTGCCAGGATTCTGCAGTTCTTCTCCCCATTTAGTCAGTGGAACATTACTTCTCAACCAGAACTGTGAACAGAACCCAGGAGCCCTGTTTCTCAGCCCCTACTCTGCTCCAACCACCATCCTAACACCTCTCAAGGAGGTGGGAATAGAATCCAAGAGTACTGATATAACAGCTATTCTATGTGTCCCTAAAAGAGCTAGGCACAGAATCCAGGTATCCTCACTCCTAGCCATTTGTGCTAAACAGACCATAAACCTCACAAATATAGCAAAACTATGATATGCCAAGTTTCTAAAACAACTTCAGAAAAAAAAATCAGGTTCCAGTGCTGGCCAAAAGTTTCTTTATCAGATGGATTACTCCTGAAGTCTCAAATTTGGGGCATTCAGAATTAGAAGCCACTTTTGAAAAAGTTCTCCCTAACTTGAAATCTATCAATGACTTTTACAGTGAACGTTCAGAATTTTGTTTGATTGCTTGTTTTTGGTATTCTGATTTTTCATTAAAGTTACACTATCAGGTTAATTTATAACTTAAATTTGGTCCCCTCCCCTATTTGGATTTGAATTTGCAAAGGATCCTAAGGGAGTTATGAAATGTAATGGAGTTGGGTGCTAATCAACATAGGCAATCAACAATTATATTTCCTCCCTTTTCAATATAAACCAATGTTTTAGGTACCTAGGTGTTCTGAAAATCCCAGCAGGTGCCTAAATATTTTGACTAATCTAGCCCTAAATCACTTTTGAAAATAGGATTTACAGTTAAATTTTGAAGTTCAGCTAATTGACTAAAGAGCCAAGGACTGAATAACATTTAAGTAAGGGGTAAAATAATTGCTAAAATTATGCACCAGATCTTCCTTCCCCTTACAGAGATTTAGGCTAGGATTTTCAGAGAAGACTAAGGGAGACCAACCCCAATTTAAATTAATCTAATCTATCTATTGACTCATAGAATAGTAGAACTCAAAGAACAGTAGGACTGGAAGGGATCTTGAGATGTCATCTAGTCCAGTCCCCTGAACTCATGGCAACTAGAAGGTTTGAAAATTCCACTAGATGCTTAATAGTTTAAAAAATCTGGCCCTAGGGCTTGTCTACAGGGAGAAGACACAGCATCTTAACTCAAATATGTTTATGTGGTCCACTGCAACTTTGGTGCCTTTGTGGACTCTTAGGTTCAAAACTGGTTATATCAATTCAGTTTGCACCTGAAAATTGATATAAGTGAGGTTTAAACCAATATAATAATGTCCACACACAAAGTTGCATGGTTTTAACTAAATTGGTATAAAATCACACCTTTCATTATGTTAGTACAACTTTTTGTGTAGACTAGAGATAATTTTTTCAAAAGCACCAGAGTGTCTTAGAACCATATTTTCAAAGATTATTAGGTATATAGTGGGATTTTCAAAGGCCCAGGCACATAAATCCTATTGAATTCAATTGGCGTTATGTGCTTGATCTGCGTAGGTTCTTCTGAAATTCCCACTAGGTGCTTATCTGCCTATCTTTAGACATCTAATTCAATAATTTTTTTTATAAAGTATTCCATTTAAACTTTGACAAAAAATGAAATGAAAAATTTCATTAAAAAATCACTAAGTCAACAGTTCTTTACAAAAATTTTCATTTTTGAAAATAGTCGTTTTTCAACAAAAAGAAATTACAAGGGAGAAGTTTAATTATGGTGATCAATACATTTTCACAGAAAGTGGTTTTTTATCATATGAACTTGATCTAATGGTTACATTTCTGATTGATAAAGGTTTTTATTTCAAATCTGGATGAAAATTTAAGATGCGAAGATGTTTTTGTGGAATGTAACATTCCAAAAAAATTAAACTCAGAAATGGCAAAACATCCATTTTGATCCAAAACAGTTTTGGTCAGAACCCCGAACACCCGTTCCATAGTAATTTCCAAAGTTTCATCTTTTTATTATTATCACCCTGAATCATAAAAAAATAAATAAATAAACATTTCAGAACTTCTTCCAGACCAAAATTCTGAAATTTTATGTAGAAAAAATAGAGAAGGCAGACTGCCTGCCTACCTGGCTTCCTTTAAAAGTTTTAATGGAATCAACACATTCCCATGGAACTGTTCTGTTAGGAAATTTTCAATCAGTTCCAGTTCCAATGTTTCAAAATCAAATATTTCATTTCAAAATATTAATTCAAAATGAAAAAGTGACATTTTGACGGAAAATGACATCAAAATTAATCATTTGAATGTCAATTTAAGTCAAAATTTCAAAAAAATAAACTTTTCATTTCTTTCACAGGTTTCCTGAGCTGGTGGGCATGGTGAAGAAGTAGATAGGAAATATCTTCATTTTACTAAGGTTTTTGACACAGTCCCCATGACATTCATATAAGCAAACTAAGAAATGTGGTCTAGAGGAAATTATTATAAGGTGAGTTCACCATGGATTGATAGACTGTACTCAGAGAGTAGTTATCAATGTTTTGCTGTCAGACTGGGAGGGCATATCCAGTGGGGTACCACAGGGGTCATTCCTGGGTCCAGTACTAGCCAATTTTTCCATTAATAATTTGGATAATGGAGTGGAGAGTATGCTGATAAAATTTGCAGATGACACGAAGCTGAGTGGGGTTGCAAGTACTTTGGAGGACAGCATCAGAATTCAAAACAACCTTGACAAGTTGGAGAATTGGTCTGAAATCAACAAGATGAAATTTAATAAAAACAAGTTCAAAGTACTTCACTTAGGAAGGAAAAATCAAATGCTCAACTGCAAAATGGTGAATAACTCACTAGGTGGGAGTACTGCTGAAAATAATCTGGGAGTTATAACAGATCTCCTATTGAATAGGAGTCAACAATTTGATGCAGTAGCAAAATACACTAATAACATTTGAGGTATAGAACAGGAGCATCATATGTAACACCCAGGAGGTAATTGTCCCACTTTACTCAGCGCTGGTGAGGCCTTAGCTGGGATACTGTGTCAGTTCTGGGCACCGCACTTTAGGAAAGATGTGGACAATTTGAAGAGAGTCCAGAGGAGAGCAACAAAAATGATGAAAGGTTTAGAAAACCTAATCTGTGAGGAAAGGGTAAAAAAACTGGTCATGTTTAGTCTTGAGAAAAGAAGACAGAGGGAGGATCTGATAACAGTCTTCAAATATATATATATATATATATATATATATATATATATATATATATATATATATATATATAAAGGACAGTGATCAATTGTTCTTCATGTCCACTGAAAGCAGGACAAGAAGTAAGGGGCTATTGTCATAATTTTATCACTGGGGAAAATGAGGTTGAGAGGGGACTTAAGTAACACACCAAAGCTGTGTAGTAATCATTTGGCGAAGACAGGACTAGAATGCTGGTCTCCAGGCTGCCAGTACTGTGCTTTCTCCAGGAGACCAGCCTGACTCAGCAGAGTCTGTTATACAGTCTAGGGAAGTCTGTGAAATTCTGTTGTGATTGAATATCCTCAGGGTGCTGAGAAGGTGGGGGTGGAGTACAAAACTAATCTCCTCATGCAGCGAATTTGAGCTGCAGTTCATTAACAAGGTAGGTAGGGGTAAAGCCAGTTGGATGATGGTGGAAGGAGTTTCCTATCAACAGCAAAATCTATAACATTTACCCAAGACTTTTGGTTTTGAAGAGGCACATTCTCATTTATACTAACACTTCACACCACTCTTGCAGTAGAACATACATTTTAAGGTCTCTTTATATTGTTACTGCAGTGTAATATGACCTTAATGTAAATGTGAACCAGGTGTGAAGTATTCTATATTTGTTATATATTTAGGTGGGGAGAAAACAAGATAAACCATGTTATTTTTCAGCAGCCAAGGCTATTGTGTGTCATCTGGAGAGAAAAAACATTGTGAATGAAGGGAGTTTGTATTGACAAGCTCTATCAGAAGACATGGTAAGTTTGATCCACTAGCCAGATCCAGCCTATCCTGGAATTAAAGTTTGAAGTAGCTGTATTCAGAAATAGTTTTGCCTTTCCTGGTAATGTGAGCTACCTGAAAATTGCTGTTCAAAAAGTTTGCCTCATTGAAGAGTCAACACACCTGTACTCAAGGAATGAGTCTATCTTATCACTTTTTTTCTAATATAGTATGAAATCTAGGATGAACAAAAGGAAATACTATTATTTGTAAATTGTGTAACTAATAGAGTCAGTTGGGAAAGTTGATCTTTGTATCAAAATTTATAACAAATTAAAATATTTTTGTTATTCTCAAATTTTCTTTTTCAGGATTTTGTGGGAAAAAAAACAAAGAAAAAAAACTTTCATAAACCAGTTTTCAGTCAAAACATTTTGATCTTTAGTCACCAGAAACAACTTCTTCTTGTTATTGAATGGATGAAAGTCCCAAAATTACTCTATTGAATGATTGATTTGCAAAAATCTTTGTTTCATCAAAAAGATAGTGCCTCTTGAAAAAATTGTGATAATGGAAAATTTCCAATACGTTAACCTGTGGAATTTACTGGTATAGTAACTTTACTGAGGCAAAGAAGAAAATATATGTATAGATACATAGAAAGATTGATAGATGCCCACCCATTTCCAATCAGTGCAGAGAAGTGGGAATCTCATTTCTTGTGTTCTGTCCTCAGCTGTCATTGTGAGTTGAACATATCACTTCATATCCCTGCTTTGGTTTCCTCACCTTAAAATGGGCACAATCTTACTGATCTAGTCAAACATTCACCTCAAAGTGCCTTGAATCAGGCCATTAGTGTCTAGGCATGTTGTGTGGATGAATAGCCACTCTTTTCACATTGCTTTCAAGATGTAAAGAGCTGTACAAGTGCTAAATATTGTTATCTGTGCAAAAACCAATTCAAATAGAGAGGATAGATATTACAGCTGGGGTTTTCAAAGAAGCATAAGGGAGTTAGTTGCACAGCTTTTATTGCTGTGATTCATTTGAAAATACCCAGGCTACAATAACTTTCAATCATTTATTCTTTCTTCTATAATCTGATGTCTATCTCTGTTCAGGGAGCAGTGTCCTTTGTACACAGTGGCAGAAGTTCATAGAATTGTAAAGTGCGTTACAAATTGTTTCTTAAGGATTTGGTAACCGACAATGTTTAGAATGTCATTTCTAACTAGTTAGACTATTGTTCTGGTCTAGCCCAGGATCCAAGTGTTTGACTGGAAACTGATCATAAGGGAGGTGGGTGAATGAGGGCAGTTGTTATGTGAAAGGGAAATTGGGAAACAATTTTATTGTGTTTCTGAGAAACAGGTTTTTTTGTTATTTCTCTCTCCCTGCTTTCCTGGCTTGTCTTTAAAGTGTAAGATTTTTGGACTAGGGATGGATTATGTGCTATGTTTGTGCTTTGTGCAACACAATGGAGTCCCAACCATAGATGGGACCTTAAGATTCTATCAGAAGACACACAATAAGTGATAACCATTATTTCTAATTTCTAATGTCAGTCCCTTGTTCCTGAGAATTTGAGGAGGGATTTTCTAAAGGGTCTAAGTGGGACCGACTGGAAATTGGATTTTCATTTTTTGAAAAAAAAAATCTCAAGATTTCAACGTTGTTTTGTTCTGATATGGAAAGAACACAAGACTTTTAAAAAAATTTGGCAGTAGAAATAAGATGCATAAAAGATCAGCCCACTACAGGCAGGTGGTTAGAGCAGTTACCCAGGTCATGGGAGCATTGTGTTCAAATCCCAAGTCTGGTTGAGTCAGAAGTGGAACTCAGATCTTGGCAAGTGCACATGCTACCAGGCTTTGGCATTAGTCCTCATCATTTGTTCTCATTTTGATCAGTAATTCCATCCTGGACCTAAGGACATACTCGGATGCCACTTTTGTTGAAACCGATATGTTTCCGTGAAATATTTCTGTTCCAGCAAAATGGTATTTTTCAACATAAAAAAAAGTTTTGTCTAATTATTTCTTGTATTATGTTGTATTGTATTGTATTTTTACCAGCTCTTGGCCTAAGAAGCACAACTCCCATTGAAGATCAGGGAATATAAGTGGCTTAGGAACAGAAGTCCTATTGACAGAATGGTGTTGAGTAGTACTTGATTCCCTTCCCTTATCTTATCTTTAATCAGGGTTCTCAGGATTATAGCTGAGATTTTAGAGGGAGCCCTAAGGTGATCAAATCCCTTAGAATTTCAGTCTGGAATCCTGTTCCTTGTATTTCACCAGAGAAGTGAGTTCAAGCAAGAGCCAAGCCTACCAGATGCAGTGTCAAATCCCACAATCCTAGAGCCCAGATAGGTATCTTGAAAGTGTTTTAGGAAATGTGGGCAGAGTTTCAGGGTTGTGGATCTGCAGATATTTTATAGGTGCCCTGATAGGCTAAGGTATTTGGCGCTTCATATTTGCATATCCCAAAGTGTATTCAAGATGTTTAAATGCCTTTATAATCCCTCATGTTTTGACAGATGGACCTCATGGCTGGAGGAGAAATAGAAAACCAAACCAGCGTGCAGAAATTCATACTCCTGGGCTTTCCCGGCACTTGGTATTTTCGGATTTCCCTTGCAATGGTGTTTTCAATTATGTATTTCCTTACAGTTGTAGGGAATATGTTTGTTATATCCTTAGTGTGGACCCACCCGTGGCTCCACAGCCCCATGTATTTCTTTCTCTGCAATCTCTCCTTCCTGGAGATCTGGTACACCACGGCCTGCGCCCCCAAGGCTATTGGTGTCATGTTAGGGAAAAGCCAAACAATTTCCTTCACCGGCTGCATCCTGCAGCTGTATTTCATATTCTCACTGGGCTCTACAGAATGTCTCATACTGGCTGTCATGGCATATGACCGCTATTTGGCCATATGTCATCCATTGCGCTATAGCTCCCTCATGAACAATACCGTCTCTGCTCAGCTGGCCCTCATCTCTTGGCTGTGTGGGTTCCTGGTTATCTCTGTGTTGGCATCTCTAATACCCAGGTTGTCTTTCTGTGGACCTAACATTATCAATCACTTCTTCTGTGACATTGATTCCTGGATAGCACTTTCCTGCACTGACACGAGCCTCGTTGAGCTGGCAACTTTTATCGTCTCTATTAATGTCCTCCTGGGCTCATGTGCAATAACTCTAATCTCGTACATTTACATCATCTCCACCATCTGTAGAATCCCCTCAGCCCAAGGCCGGCAAAAGGCCTTTTCCACTTGCTCTGCCCATCTCACTGTCGTAACTATCTGGTACGGCTCCACCATTTTTCTGTATGTCAAGCCTTCTGCACAGAACTCATTGGATTTAAACAAAATAGTCAACGTCTTTAACACTATTGTAACTCCTCTATTAAACCCTTTCATTTAGACTCTAAGAAACAAAGAGGTGAAGCGAGCCCTGGAAAAGGTAATCAGTGGGATGTAAAGTCATTTTCAAATGGTCTGCATTTAGTAGAAATATTCTCAAAGAGACCCAAAGTAAAATTTCCTGAAGATCATTCTTAGTGCATGTGAACATTCCTTTATTTTATAGGGTTCCTCATTGACTGTAACAACCTGATGTTGACTTACAGATGAACTCAAGTGAGAGAAATACAAATTTGGTATGCTGAAAATTCCAAGTTGCTAAATTTGTGTGGCATTTGTTAGGATCTGTATGGATGCACCCACTGATAATTACACCGGGGCCTAGGCCTAAGGGAGTTGGGTAACAAGCTCCCATTGAGTGTCAGATGTGGATTCAAGCTGGCATTTTCAAAGGAATGTGTGGAAATTAATTGCCCATATCCCATTGAATTTCAATACAAGTTAGGTAACTAGTTTCCTTGTGCTCCTTTGAAATTCCCACTTTCATACTTTATCTCCCCTACTTACATTGATGATATATTTTCAAGTAGGGGGGGGACTTGTGTGATGCCATGGAACTAACTGTGACAGACATGGCAATTTCCTGCAATATTCTAGGGAGACCTTACTGAATTACTGTCCCATACTGATGTATCCATACAAGAGATTTTAGAACAATTTGATAAATTAAACAGAAATAAATTATCAGGACCAGATGATATTCACTCAAGAGTTCTGAAGGAACTCAAATATGAAATTGCAGGAGTACAAACAGTAATATGTAACCTATCACTTAAATCAGCCTCTGTGCCAGATGACTGGATGGTAACAAATGTAACTCTAATTTTTAAAATGGACCTCTGAGGCAATCCTGGGAATTACAGGCCAGTGATCCTAACTTCAGTACTGAGCATACTGGTAGAAACTATATTAAAGAACAGAATTATCAGACACATTGATGGACAGAATTTGTTGTGAAGGAGTCAAAACACCTTTTGTAAAGAATTCATGCCTCACCAATCTATTAGAATTCTTTGAGGGAGTCAACAAACATGTGGATAAGGGTGATGAAGTCTATATAGTGTACTAGGATTTTCAGAAAGCATTTGACATGGTCCCTCCCCAAAGTCTCTGAAGGAAATTATTCAGGGGATAACAGGGAAAGTCCTCTCATGGATCAGTAACCGGTTAAAAAATAAGAAACAAAGGGTAAGAATAAATGGTCAGTTTTTAAAATGGAGAGAGATCAAGAGTGGGGTCTCCCAAGCATCCGTACTGGGACCTGTGCTGTTCGACATATTCATTGATGATCTGGGGAAGGAAATGAACTGTGAAGTGGCAAAGTTTTCAGATGATAAAAAATTATTCAAGATAGTTAAGTCCAAACCTGACTGCAGTAAACTGGGTGACTGGGCAACAAAATGGCAGATGAAATTCAACATTGATAAGTGAGAGCAATGTGCGTTGGAAGAAATAATCCAAACTATATATATAAAATGGTAATGGTGGGTTCTAAATTATCTGTTACTACTCTAGAAAGAGATCTTGGAGTCATTGTGGCTAGTTCTCTGAAAACTTCATCTCAATACACAAAAGAAGTCTAAAAGGCTAACAGAATCATAGAACTGGAAGGGATCTTGAGAGGTATCTAGTCCAGCCCCCTGCATTCAAGGCAGGACTAAGTATTATCTAGACCAGGGGTGGGCAAACTGCGGCTCATGGGCTGGATCCAGCCCCTCAGGGGTTTAGATATGACTGGCGGGATTGCCACCCCTGTGGCGCCGCAGGCCCTGAGCTGCTCCAGGAAGTGACCAGTATCACATCCCTGTGGCCCCTAGGGGAGGGAGAGCAGAGGGCTCCGTGTGCTGCTCTTGCCCGTGGGTCTCTCCCCCGAAGCTCCTATTGGCCGGGAATGGGGAACCGTGGCCAATGGGAGCTTTGGGCGAGGCACCCACAGGAAGAGCAGCACGCGGAGCTCCCCTCCCCCAGTGGCTAAAGCACCACCAGGCCAGGGCCAGTACAGGCAGGTAGGGAGCCTGCTCTGGCCTCTGTGTGCACTGCTGCCACCCTAATACCACTCCAGGTAAGCAGTGCTGGGCCAGAGCCCAAACCCCTCCTGCACCCTGCACCCCAACTCCCTGCCCTGAGCCCCCTGCTGTACCCCATGCCACTTTTCCTATCCTCAGATGTTAAGAATATTTTTTTTCTCCCTCTTCCTTGTAACAACCTTTTATGTACTTGAAACCTGTTATCATGTCCCCGCTCAGCCTTCTCTTCTCCAGACTAAACAGACCCATTTTTTTTCAATCTTCCCTCATAGGTCATGTTTTCTAGACTTTAATCATTTTTGTTGCTCTTCTCTGGACTTACTCCAATTTGTTCACCTCTTTCCTGAAAGTGGCACCCAGAACTGAACACAATACTCCAGTTGAGGCCGTATCAGCACTGAGTAGAGAGGAATAATTACTTCTCGTGTTTTGCTTACAACACTCCTGTTAATACATCCCAGAATGATGTTTGCATTTTTTATAACAGTGTTACACTGTTGTCTTATATTTAGCTTGTGATCCACTGTGATCCCCAGATCTCTTTCCGCAGTACTCCTTCCTAGGCAGTCATTTCCCATATTGTATGTGTGCAACTGATGGTTACTTTCTAAGTGGAGTACTTAAGCATGATTAAGGGGGATATAATAGAGATTTAGAAAATCAAGAAAGGTGTGGAAGAAGTGAATTGAAAAGTGTTAGTTACCCTTTCCCACAATACAAAAACCAAGGGTCACCCGATGAAAGGACACAAAGAGAGGTTAGTGGGTATCAGATTGTTGCAATAAGCTATAAATCTAGTGTCTTTATTAAGACCATGATTTTTAGTGTCTAGCAAAATTATGAATTCAAGCTTCCAGGGTCATCTTTTGAAAGTGTTGTGCAGGTTTCCTTTGAGGATTAGGACTGATAGACCAGATATAGAGTGATCACTTTGTGTAAAGTGTTCACTTGCAGGTGATGTGGTGTTTTTGTCTTTTATCATTTTCCTGCATGAGTTTATTTATGAGTGTAGTGATTGTCTGGTTTTACCCACATAGGTGCTATTGGGGCGTTTAGTGCACTGGATGAAGTACACCCAGGGCCGGCTCTGGCTTTTTTGCCGCCCCAACCAAAAAAAAAAAAAAAAAGGGTGGGGGCGGAGCGGCAAAGCAGGGAAAAAACAAAACAAAACAAAAAAACCTGTGGCCCAGCCGGAGCAGCAAAGTCAGGGGGGGATACCTGCAGCACGGCCGGAGCGGCAAAGAAAACAAAAGAAAAAACTTGTGGAGCGGCCAGAGCGGCAAAGCAGGAGGGGAAAAAAATAACCAAACAAAAAACCCTGCGGCGTGGCCGGAGCAGCAGAGGGGAGGGACCTGCAGCATGGCCGGAGTGACAAATCGGGGGGGAGGGGGGGAAAATGGCGCGTCCGGAGCGGCAAAGCAGGGGGAAAAAAACAAAAAAAACCCTCTGCTGGGCAGCCAGAGCCAGGGTGCAGGGGGACTCCCTGTGCTGCTGACGTGCAGCGGAGTGTGCACCAAGTCTAGCGGGAGGAAGGGGAGGGAGCGGGGGAGAGAGAGAGAGCAGGGGGGCGGCCTGGGCTTCAGCGGGGTGCTTGTCCCGCAGTCCCGACCACTGTGCCGCCTGCCAGAAGGGCTCTGCACCGCTCCAGTCGGCGGAGAGGGAAGAACAGGGGCTGCCCTGCCCAGTTTGCTGCAGGCGCTCCCTTCCTCCTCACTGCCCCCCCCTACAGGGCGGTCGGAGCGGCAAACAAAAAAAGAAAGAAACCCCAGCCGTGCTGCCCTAGGATTGGGCAAAATGCCGCCCCATAGAATATGCCGCCCCAAGCACCAGCTTGCTCAGCTGGTGCCTGGAGCCGGCCCTGAGTACACCACACATTGTGATAGACATATGTAGGATCCATGGATCTTGACAAGTGTGTTGTGGGAGGCGTTATCATTGTAGCAGTAGAGATATGTCTGCAGGTTTTGCATCTGTTTTTCTTGCAGGATCTGGTTGAGTTGGTGTTTCTTGGTTTCTGAGCAGCTTGCTTCTGATGATGAGCTAGGAGAGGACAGGGAGCTATTTGAAGGCCAGGAGAGGGAGTTCAGGAAAGATTTATTTCAGGATGGGGTCCCCACTGAGTATGGGCTGTAGTTGTTTGATGATACCCCATATGGGTTCCAGTGCGGGATGGAAGGTGACAACTAGGGATGTGCACTCAAGAGGGGATGTTATTTCTGTATTGAAGCAGATTCTTTCTGGGTATCTGGGTGGTCTGTTCCATTATGTGATGTACTTCTCTATGTAGCTACTAATAGGGGACCAGATTTTTAAGGTATTTAGGCATCTAGTGAAATTTTCCAAAGCACCTATGTGCTTAACACCATTGATTTTCAAATTCCCAGCCACAAACAGACACAGGATTTCCTCTCCTTCAGGATGAAACTATTTGAGTTACTTGTGAGGTGTCTCCAAAAGGTGGATGCATGGATGTGGAATTTTAAGACTCCAGGGGTGAACCAGACCACACTGTTGTCAATAGCAAGACTCCCAGTAGCTTGAATAGGACCAGGATTTCACTCCCACTGGCTTGAATAGGACCAGGAGTTCACTCCAGGGGTACATGTTAAATGGCAATTTAATGCCAGAGAGAAATATTCACACCTGTGCAATGAGCCTGCAAAAAGCCACTTGATTCCCACCTCTACACCCTCAGAATAGATCATATTTATACCAACTCAAGATCTGGCCCATAGATAGTGATCAACACCCCTAAAACAGCAGATCTGTCCCCTGGAATATTCCTTCTGATCCACTTGCGTGGGACAGCTGTCATGACTCCTACCCAACCCACCTCTTGCTGCTCAGGAAGAAGAACATGGCAAAGATATCCATATGTCTGGCCAATTCACTGCTTCTGGAATAGCCCATGAAGGCCACTGGCATCTGACACACATGAAAGTAGGATTTTGATGGCTTTACTTTATATTCAGGACCAGCCCCCCAAACAGGGGGCCCGGGATTGAGGAGTTTAAACCGGTGTCTTAAATCCACCAATATACACCCTGCTCTGGTCGTGAGCAGTTCACACCTTGACTGGCGAGAGATTCTAGCTACTGCTTTCATTTATTTAGTTTTTCCTGGCATTTTTCAAGAAAGAGTAGTTCCATTAAAAATATTTGGCCCATTTTAGTTGAAATTGTCAACACTGTCAACATTTTTCATCACAAGAAATTATGCATTTTTCTATGTTTTTTAATTAATTGAAAATAATCAAAAAATCTCAGACTGGATATTGAAAAAAATCAATATGTGAAAATTTTCACACATTATTGCTATATATATATATGTGTGTGTGTGTAACATATATTATCTGTTTATAATATATTATATTATATATGTAACCCTGGCTAAGAGATCTGATGAAAAAGAGAGGCAAGCTTGTTGCTGAGTAGATGAGAGGCTGCACTGTGCTCACCTAGCCAGTAAAAGGCAGGGGATTATTGAGCCTTGTGAATGGGTGAACGTTATGGGATGGAAGGCTTACTATGCCAATTGGAGGGGGGGATAAAAGGAGGAAATCTCTGCCTGAGGGAGAGTGTGTTCTCCTGACTGTCTGTCCCTGCCTATTTTGCCCTAAAAGGGGAGAGAACAACTGATTTAGAAACACTAAGGAGGCCTCCTATGCAATGGGGACTTTTTTGCCTGTGAGTAATGCCTGTTGCTGCCACAGAGAGGTTTTCCCCCTGGATGAATTGGTGTCCTCATCATCTCACCTCACTCAAGGACCTTCAGGCCTGTAATGACTCATGAAGGTATGTATGCTCCTCGACATTACGGAGTCTACTAATGTGGAATAAATTGAACTTGTGAATCTGAGGAAATCCACTGTAGGGGTAGTATGCTGGACTGGATTAGCGAGCTGCATAATAGAACCACTGCCCCTGTATATCTGGACAATCGGATGTCAGCATCTTTTAAATCCGTATCTGGCGTCAGGCAGGGCTGTTTCTTGGTCCCTGCACTTTTTTGTTGGGCAATGGATTTCATAATGCAGCATTCCATCAGGTTCATAGGCATTAAGATCCATGATCTCTTGCTCTCAGACCTTGACTATGCTAATGAGGTGGTTCTTCTAGTACAGAGCCCAGACAGGTTTCGCGATGCATTCCAGCAAATAGAGGAGGAGTCACCAAGATTGGCCTTTATGTTTCGTAGTCAAAAAGAAAGCTGCACAACTGAGGATCAGGCACATCCACCATTCCAATCTCTTTGAATAATGAAACTGTTGAAGCAGTCTCCAGCTTTTCATATTTGGGTTCTATTCTCACCTGTTCCTCCAACTCTCATATGGAAGTTCTTCACCGGATTGGCATGCAGCATCTGCCATGTGTCATTTATGACGAATATGGAATCAACATAATCTCAGCATGATAACCACGTTCAGGATCTATTCGAGCAGTATCCTCTTTGTACTACTGTACAGCTGTGAAACATGGACACTCTGCCGCTCAGACTGGGCAAAGCCGGAGCTTTCCACACAAAATGCCAGTGACGCAGAGCCGGATTAAGACCTTTAGAGGCCCTAAGCACTGAAAAGATTATGGTGTCTTCCCATATGCAATTCAAAATAAAAACAATACTATACTGTAAAGTAAAATTTTATTTTTCAAAATGACACAAAACATATATATATGCTGAAATTAAAATAGCTTCTTTCTAGATTTTCTGATTGCAAAATTCTGGATAAGTTTATCGAAGCTGACTCAACGAAGCATGTCCGCTTCCATACACAATAGGGAAAGTGAATCAAGTTTGTCCTGACACATTTTTGTTCACTGAGGGTTTTTTATTCTTTTCATCTGAGAAAAAGAGTGTTCTGCCGAGCAGTTAGTAATCATCAATTTTAGAAAAATATGTAGTGGGATCTCTAAATTTGAAAATACACATTATATTCCATCTTTCAATATTGTGTCATGAAGATCAATGTGACTGAATTTCATTTTTCCTGTTTCATTAAAGTTAGTGCGCATATAACAGTGGAAGTGCCACACTTCTCCACAGAGATTCATGTTCAAGTGAACAAGGTATGAGTCAACTAGCTTTTGGGAACCTTGTGAATATTGCTCGTCAGATAAGTCCATATTGTTTAGAAAAGAAAATCTACTTGATACTACTTTGTACACTTCACCTCTCCTCTTCATATGAGCTTCGAGTGTACCAATTATAGCGTAGTAAGTAGATACACAAAATTTGTCTCTAGGATTCAATGCAGTTTCTGTTTCACTGCTATCATTTGCTTGTTTTTTCCTGATTCACTTGCGGGACTGTAGTTAGTAACAGGCAAGTTAGTAACAGGCAAGATATCTTTTGATATGTCTTCAATTCTTTCAAAATCATTCCTCAAAGTGTGTAAGTGGTCTGCTATTGATTGACAGAGGTCTGCATATGTTTCCAAATCCAATTCTTTTTCTTGGAGAGCTTGACTTGTGTGGTAAAAGTGTTGTAAAATTTCATTCCACATGGTCAACATAAATACAAACTCTAGTTCTTGCATCTTGTTTGCAATGTTTTCTGCCTCTCATATAATTTCCCCCTTTTGTGATTGGTCTTCAGCTATACTTTCCAATGCATCCACAATCTTTGAGTAGGACTCCAGAATTGCACTTGTTGTCACTTCACGTGCCTCCCAGCGAGTATTAGAAAGAGATTTCAACACACAATCATTGCCCAAATATGTTTTACGAATTGCCCATTGGCATGTTGAGGCAGAGAAAAATGTATAAAGTAACTGAACTGTTTTCACAGATAATGCAGTACTTGATTTGCCATTTCTTCACCAGTGTGGCCTTTCAAACTGAGGAATGTTATAAGTCGTTCAACTGGTTTTCCATCTGTGGGAGACATATATCTTAGTACAATACTCAATTGATCAATATGTGAAAGATCAGGTGTAGAGTCATCAGATAAACTGAAGTACCTAGCAGTACTTATTTCATCCACAATAGCTGAATGAACTTTGTCACTCATTAGACCAACGAGTTCATCACATATTGTCTTGGATAAGTATGATGGTTACCTTTGCCAGCATTCCCATATTTTGAGATATGGCCTGAAAAACATGGGTCAATCCGAGCCACAAGCTCCAACAATCCCAAGAAATTTCCATTCTATAATGATCCAAATGTGTCATTTGATCCCCAGAAAGGCAGACCACGTTCAACTAATGTTTGAATAACAGCTCTAACATGCTGCAAGACATGTTGCCAGTATTCATGCTCCCCTTTAATTTGTTCTTCCAATTTTTGTGTCAATCCAAAGTCCTGTCTTCAATTTAAATATGTCAACATTGAATCTCTGTGAGTCGTGCTATTTTCATGTTGTTCAATTAAAACAGTATTCTGCCAGTCACTAAATCCATCTGCAGCAAACCGGGATGTTGAAGGTTTATATACAAAAAGTTGCAAACAAAACAGTACACAGACCCTGTTGATGGTGAATACAGTAGCCATTCTCAAGTGTATTTCTCACCATTCGCTTTCATGCCGAAAGATATTTTTTGTGGACAATATCTTGTTTGTTTGCCATTGGTAAAAGTCCAACATGATTTCTCAAATGGCCCAGTGTGGTGTTGACAGTCATTTGGTCCATGATCTATCCAGTAAGCTACATCATCGGTACTGAAATCAACCCGCATACCAGGATCTTTTCTCCTATAATTTACAGCATGAGCAGGTTCAATCTCTGACACATCCACACCTTCTAGAACAATGTCTGCTTACCAACAGGAGTAGGATGATCAGTTACAGTCACAGACACATCCACAGGTTCTGGAATCGTGTTTGTTTCACCAATAGAAGAGGGGTCAGTCTCTGAAATGCCTACAGGTTTTGAAACAATGTCGGTGCTACTGAGAGAAGATGTTGCTTCTGATGGATCCGCTTTGAAAAATGATGTCAGTTTTGGAAGATTTTGGAAAATTTCACTAGGTTTTTGTTTCTTTTCTTCCAACGGTTTATGTTTCTGTGCTCCACTCAGTTGGTTATGTTTCATCCTGCCCCTTATCTCAGTTATCTGAACTTAAAAAAAAATAAAAATTACACACAGAATCAAGTGTGTATAACTCAGAAGAATATATCAATAATAAAACATAATTTTATTGCAATACATGACAGGATCTGATTTCCTCACATTATTTTGATTTACGTTAATAGGAGGCCCCCATGGTTTAGATGGGGATAAGTAATAAAAAGAGAACAGAAAAACGGGGGAAGAGTGTGGAGTGGAGTGTGAGGAAGTCTAAAAAAGTTCTGATTTTTCCCATGATTACTACGTCAATGCTTTTTTTCGAAATATCAACTATCAATTTTTTTTTAAATCTCTTTTTTTTTGGTGCCCCCTGCTTTGCTAGTGCCCTAAACACATGCTTAGTCTGCGTATGGGGTAATCCAGCTCTGCAATGAAGTATATTGATATAAAGTGGTACGACTTCATTCATAATGCAGACATTTATGGTCACTCCAGTCTACAGATTACTAGGGCTATTGTCCGCAACCAGCGTCTTATGCTTTTCGGACATGCCGCCAGAATGCCGCATGACCTTCCTGCAAACGCCGTTCTCCGGGTGGCTTGTAACTTCCAGGATAAAATTCCACCAGCCAAGGGGTGGAGGCAGCCCAGAGGCAGACCCCCTATTACATGAGTGCATCAAGTGTGTTCTGACATTGGACTTTTGGCCCCTGAAAAACCCTTGCGGCCGCACAGAGATGGACCAAATGGTGAACAATTGCTATGGCCAACCATTTGGCTAAGCACTGAAGAAGAAGAAGAATACAGACTGTAGCTTCTAAGTAAAGATACAATCTTCTTTGGAGATGAGTTGAAGGTAGATGTCTTGAGGGATTCACAAAAGTCCTTAAGCAGTTTAGATGCCTGACTCCTGTTGATTTCAGTTGGGTTAGGACACAGGAGCTGATTTTTCTTTTTTCCAGTGGGTGCTCAACTCCCGCTCCACCATGAGGTCCCACTCAACCTCTTTCCCCAAGGCCCTGCCCCCGCTCCGCCCCATCCCCCGAACTCCCGCCACTCATTCCTCTCTGCCCCCTCCCTTGAGCACCTCCCACCTGCCGCTCACTCCTTTCTACCCCATCCTGACTTAAGGGCAACTGACTGTTTTCCTGTGGGTGCTTGAGCACTAGAACACCTACGGAGTCAGCGCCTAAGGGTTAGGAACCTAAAGCTAAACCTAAGGGTGGTCAGAGACACCGCTCCAAGGCATAATTCCTCCCTTATACACTTGACATGGGGCAGCTTACTTCCCTCTGCTACAGGAGTGCTCTGTATCTGTATATATGGAAATGGGGCATAGGTTAGGTGCCTGTAGAAGGTGCCAAGTATATGAAGCATAAATTCCTTGGTTTTGTAGGACCAATAAAAATCATGGTTGTGGCTTCCTCTGTCCCACTCTTTGTCTGTGCCCAGCAAGCGGAAGGGGTGACATTTTAGCATTTGCCATTATTTTACAGGTAGGGAAAATGAGGCTGGGGGAGGGAGCTTAAGTAACACACCAAAGCTCCTCCCCCTGTGTAGTAAGCATTTGGCAAAGACAGAACTAGAATGCTGGTCTCCAGGCTGCCAGTACTGTGCTTTCACCAGGAGACCAGCCTGACTCAGCAGAGTCTGTTATACATTCTAGGGAAGTCTGTGAAATTCAGTTGAGACTGAATATCCTCAGGGTGCTGGGAAGGTGGGGGTGGAGTACAAAACAAATCTCCTCATGCAGCCAATTTGAGCTGCAGTTCATTAACAAGGTATGTAGGGGTAAAGCCAGCTGGATGATGATGGGAAAAGATTCCTACCAATGTCAAAATCTACAGAATTTGCCTGTCTTTTGGTTTTGAAGAGGCACGTTCTCATTTATGCTAACAATGCTTCACACCACACTGGCAGTAGAATGGAGGCTTAAAATTGGAGAGGATTATACTTATCACACATATTTTAAGGTCCCTTTTCATTGCTACAGAGGGGTAAAATGACCTTAATGGAAACATGAACCATATGTGAAATATTCCTATATTTGCTATCTATTTAGGTGGGGAAAAAGCAGGAGAAACAAGGTAGGTATGATGCACCATTTTTCAGCAACCAAGGCTACTGTGTGTTATCCAGTGAGGAAAAGATTGTGAATGAAGAGAGCTTTTATTGACAAGCTCTGTCAGAAGACATGGTAAGTTAGAACCATTAGCCAGATCCAGCCTATCCTGGAATCATAGTTTAAAGTAACTGTATTGAGAAATAGGTTTGCCTTTCCTGGGAATGTGAGCTACCTGAAAATTGCTGTTCAAAAAGTTTACCTCACTGAAGAGTTAACACACCTGTACTCAAGGAATGAGTCTATTTTATTCCACTTTTTAAATATAGAATATAGTCTAGAAATGAACAAAAGAAAATAGTATTTTTTGTGAATTGTATAACTGATAGAGTCATTTGTGAAATTATTGTATTACATCAACATTTTTTGTTTTTGTCAAATTTTTGTTTTTGTCCAAAATATCCTTTAATTTTTTTCTCGGGTTTTTGTCCAAAAAATAAAACCCAATAAGTTTTCAGTTAACCAAAATTTTCAGGTTTCAATCAAAATGTTTTGTTCTTCAGTCCCCAGAAAATTCTTTTTGCTGGAGATGTTACTGTTTAGATGAAAACCCCCAAATTATTTTATTTATTCATTTGCAAAAATCTCAGTTTCATCAAAAAGACAGTTTCCATCAAGAAATGTGTTGCTACAAAAATTTCAAGAAGCTCTAATACATTAACTCTTGGAATTTACTAGTATAGTAACTTTACTGAGGCAAATAGAAAATAAGATCTATCTATCTATCTAGCGCTAGCTACCTATTTCTGATCAGTGCAGAGGGCACAGGAATGGGAATCTCAGCTCTTGTGTACTATACTAAGCTGCCTCTGTGATTTGAACAGATCACTTCACATCCCTACTTTAGTTTCCCCACCTGTAAAATGGAAACAATCATACTGACCTAGTCAACCATTCACTCCAAAGTGCCTGAAATCAGGCCATTCATGTGTAGGCATGTCCTGTGGATTAATAGCCATTCTTCACACATTACTATGCAGATGTAAAGAGCTATACGAGTGTTCAGCATTGTTAGCTGTGCAAGAATAAATTAAAATTAAAATGGAGAGGATAGGTATCACAGCTGGGGTTTTCAAAGTTAGTCACACAGCTTCTATTTCAACTACTCCTTCTGTCCTGTTTGAAAATACCATCCTAAAATAACTATCAATCATTTATTCTTTCTTCTGTAAACTGACGTCTATCTCAGTTCAGGGAACAATGTCCTTTGTTCAATGTGGTGGACGTACATTGAATAGTAGAGTGGGTAATAGGTTGTTTCTGAAGTATTTGGTATTGGGTAGTGTTTGGAACATGATTTCTAACAAGTTAGACTATTGTTCTGGTCTACCCAATCTCTAAGGGTTTGACTGAAAACAGAGCCATGGGGAGTTCAGTTGAAGGGGGGGACTGTAATATTGAAGGGAAATTGGGAAGTAATTTTACTGTACTTCTGGGAAGCTGTTTCTTTGCTGTTTGTCTCCACCTGTTTGTCTGGCTTGTCTTTTAGACTGTAAGCTTTTTAGAGTAGGGATGATCTTCTATGCTATGTCTGTGCAATGCTCAGTTCAATGGGGTCTCAACCCTAAGTGGGATCTTAAGGTTCTACCAGAAGACACACAATAAATAATAAACATATTTTTTAATTCCTAATGTTGATTTCTTATTACTGGGAATTTGGGTGGGGTTTTCTAAAGGCCTTAGAAGGACTGGTGGGAAAACAAGAATTCCATTTTGTGAAGAAAAAAAAAACAAGGTTTCAAATTTTGTTTTGTTCCAGTATGGAAAGAACACTAGACCTTTCAAAAATGTTGGCAGCAAAAACAGAATGGAAGAGCTCCACCACACAACAGCCAGGTGTTTAGAGCCATTCCCTGAGTTATGGGAGACTCATGTTAAAGTCTGAGTTTCAATTGATTCAGAGGAGGAACTCAAACCTTGAATCACCATTTAATAGAGCTAATCTCTTTCATTTTGTCTCACTTTGATCAGAAATTTCATCCTGGGCAGAAGAACACACCCAGATGAAATTTTTGTTAAAATGACGTTTCTGTGAAATATTCCAGTTTCAATGAAATGGTTGTTTTCAATGTAAAAGAAATTGTATTGTTTTTGTCATTGTTGGCTTTGGATTTTCTCAGGGATGGGTGGAGTGGGGTTGATGAGCTAAACCAGCAACAGGGAAAGATGCCTTTGGGTCAGCCACCCCACTGGCTCCTCATTGGCCTTAGAGGAATGAGGAGTGGAGCTCTCATCTCTATTGGAGAGGCTGAAATGTGTACAAAGAGAGAATAGTGTTGAATAGCACCTGCTTCCTTTCTCTTCCCTTCTCTTAGCTTTAATCAGGGTTCTAGGTATTATAGCTGGGATTTTAGTAACAGCCTTAAAGTGCAAAAATCCTTTACAATTTCAGCCTGGAATCCTGTCCTTTGTATTTCACCTTTGAAGCAAGTTCAAGCAAGAGCCAGGTCTGCCAGGTGCAGAGTCAAATCCCACAATCCCAGAGGCCAGATGAGTATCTTGAAAATGGTATTAGAAGACAGGGGCAGAGGTTGAGGGTTGTGATCTGCAGATAGCATGCTGTTCAAGCAGTTGGAAGAAGGGGCTTACTTCCCAGACCAGAAAATTACCATTCAGAATGTTGAAATGCCAATAGTTATCCTTGGGGACCCAGCCTACCCCTTGCTACCGTCCCATGGCTCATGGAGCCTTACACAGGCAGCCTAGACAGTAGTAAGGAGCAGTTCAACTATAGGCTGAGCAAGTGCAAAATGGTAGTAGAATGTGCCTTTCGACGTTTAAATGGCCCTGGAGGTTTTTTGCCTTCCTCCGAAGCATGGGGCAGGGGTCGCTTGCTGGTGGATTATCTGCTACTTGAAGTCTTTAAATCATGATTTGGAGCATTCAACAGCAGAGTCAAGGGAGAGAATTATTTCAGGAGTGGGTGGATCGGCTTATGTGGCCTGCATCTTTCAGGAGGTCAGACTAGATGATCATAATGGTCCCTTCTGATCTTGAATTCTATGATTCTATGAAATGTTTGCTGGCACTGTTTGCTGACGAGGTCAGACCTCAGTGCAACCAATATTCCATTGCTATTGCTGCTTGCTGTGTGCTCCATAATATCTGTGAGAGTAAGGGGAAGACGTTTATGGCAGGGTGAGATGTTGAGGGAAATCGCCTGGTGTCCAGTTTTGAGCAGCCAGACACCAGGGCGATTAGAAGAGCACAGCAAGGTGCGCTGTGCATCAGAGAGGCTTTGAAAACCAGTTTCATAACTGGCCAGGCTTCAGTGTGACAGTTGTGTGTGTTCCTCCTTGAAGCAAACCCGCCCCTTTTGTTGATTTTAATTCCCTGTAAGCCAAACACCCAGCCCCCTTCAAAATAATGTAACTATTGTTTTGAAACCATTCTTTCTTTATTAATTAAAAAAAATGAGATAACGGACAATGTAGCCCGGGTGGGGTGGGGGAGGAGGGAAGGACAAGGCCACATTGTTTATTGTAGCCACACTAAAAATCAAACTGTTTGAATGACAGCCTTCTGTTGCTTGGACCATCCTCTGAAGTGGAGTGGCAGGGTGTATGGAGCCTCCCCCCCTCCCTCTGCATTCTTGGGCATCTGGGTGAGGCGGATATGGAACATGGAGAGGAGGGCATGCACTTTTACTGTGGATGCAGTGGGAGTCTGTGTTCTTGTTGGCTTTCCTGCAGTTCCAACAGATGCTTCAGCATGTCTGTTTGCTCCCCCATTATCCTCAGCATTGCGTCCTGCCTCTGCTCTTCGCACACGCTTAATTCTTTCCTGGCCTCTGCCACTGAATGTCTCCAAGCTGGGCCCTATCAGTGTGGGAGGACTGCATGAGCTCAGAAAACATTTCATCGCAAGTGTGTTTTTTTTTGCCTTCTAATCTGTGATAACCTCAGGGATGGAGATGATAGGGGGAGCATAGAAACATTTGCACCTGGGGGGGAGATAAAAAGGGAGAGTAAAATTTAAGATGATACATTTCTGAGAACAAAAGGGAGACTCTTTCACAGTGAATCAAGCAATTCACAGCAGACAGCAAATGTGCTTTAGGTACAACGTCACATTTTGCCTTTTATATTGCGCGCCTGCCGGTATGGCTTTCTCACGGGTGGGTGAAGTGGGGTTGATGGGCTAGACCGGCAACAGCAGAACGATGCCTTTGGGTCAGCCACCCCACTGGCCACTCATGGGCCTTAGAGGAATGAGGAGTGGAGCTCTTCTCTCTACTGAGGAGCCTGCAAATTGCACAAGGACAGCACAGTGTTGAGTAGCACCTGCTTCCCTTCCCCTTTCTTATCTTTAACCTGGGTTCTAAGTATTACAGCTGGGATTTTAAAAAGAGCCCTAAAGTGTCAAAATCCCTTAGAATTTCAGTCTGGAATCTCGTCCCTTGAATTTCACCGGTGAAGCGAGTTCAAGCAAGAGCCAGGTCTGCCAGGTGCAGTGTCAAATCCCACAATCCCACAGCTCAGAAAAATATCTTCAAAGTGTTTTAGGAGATGTGGGCAGAGGTTCAGGTCTGTGGATCTGCAGATAGTTTATTGGTATTCTCAAAGGGTAAGATATTAGGTGCTGCATATTTGCACATCAAAAAGAGTATTCAACATGTTTAAATGCCTTATGATCGATCACTCATGTCTTGACAAATGAACCTTATGGCTGGGGCAGAAATAGAAAACCAAACCAGCGTGCAGGAGTTCATCCTCCTGGGCTTTTTCGGCGCTTGATATTTTTTGGATTTTCATTGTAGTGGTGTTTTCAGTTATGTACTTTCTAACAATTTGTAGGGAATGTGTCTGTCATGGCCATAATGTAGACCCACCCATTGCTCCACACCCCCATGTACTTCTTCCTCTGCAATCTCTCCTTCATGGAGATATGTTAATTGATGGCCTGTGTCCCCAAAGCCCTTGGTGTAATGTTTGGGAGAAGCCAAACCATCTCTTTCACCACCTGCATCCTGCAGCTATATTTTGTATTCTCTCTGGTCTCTACAGAATTTCCCATCCTGGCTGTCATGGCCTATGATTGCTATTTGGCCATATGCCATACAATGTGCTACAGCTATCTCATGAACAGCACCTTCTCTGCTTAACTTACCCTCGGCTCCTGGCTGGTGGATTCCTGTCTATCTCTGTGCTGGCATTTCTAATATCCAGGTTGTCCTTCTGTGGCCCTAACATTATCATTCCCTTCTTTATTGACATCAATTCCTGGATAACACTCTCCTGCACTGACTCAAGACTCGTCAAGCTGACAACTTTCATCATCTCATTCAGTGTCCTCCATATCTCATGTGTGATAAGCAGCAAAAAACAGGAAATCATTGCCTGAAAACTGGTCAAAATTAAACAATTTGGGGGGTTGGAGAAGACACAATTTCCATGAAAATATTTGTTTAGTTTAAAAGCCAATATTTTTTGTTGAAAACAAGTTTTGATGGGAAATTTTCAGCCAAAACTACTTGGCATCCAGAAATAATTGATCATCCAATTGCTTTCACTGAGAGTATGATCTAGTGCATAGGGCAGTGAACTGGGAATCAGGACATGTGGATTGTTTTCTCACCTCTATCTTCAACTTGCTGTGTTTGGCTTTGGGTGAATTACTTGACATCTGTGTGCATCTGTTTCTCCATCCACCCTTTGTCTATTTAAAATGTAATCTCATTAGGGAAAGGTCTTTCTTTTACTCTATGTTTCTACAGTACTCTGATGGCCCCCTGATCTCAGCTGAAGTCTCTAGGAGTTACTGAAATATAAATAGAGGAGAGATTCAGGAAGCTGGGGAGGATGACAGCTAATATCTGAAAAAGAAAAAAATTGTAAGATTTTCAATAGCACCTAAGTGCTAGGTGGATTCGTACCTAGTGGAATTTTTAAGCAAGTTACATGAATGATAAATGTGTCAACAGCCTTAAAAAATAAATCTTACAGGAATGTTGATGCTTCTCTCCATATTTAGCAATCACCTGAACATTGTTGGAAGGTTAACAATTACACTAGTGTTGAAAAAAAATTGTGTCATTTTGCCATAAGGTTCATATGAGTGTTTGGGTTTGTTGTTTGTTGTTAGTGTGCAGCAAGTTGGGCTGTCAGTCTACAGCACGCACCAGGGCTTCGTCTACACTGCACAACACTTTCAGCAGCACAGGGGTGATGTAGCTAAGCACCACAGTGAAGAGGAAGCTGAGTCCACATTGCGGTGTGTAGCTACATGTGGGAGTGAAAGACTCTGTCAGGAGGGAGATTTCAGAGTACTTCACTGTGCCAGGGAAAGGCTCCAGCAGTGGGGAGGCAGTGAGACACCACGCTGCTAAAGATGGCACTGTGGATGGGGGAGACACAGCTTTGGGGAGTAAAGAGCTGTGTAAGGTACCTACTTCCATAAATGTCCACAGGGTTCAGACATGTTTTTCCTCTACTTGCCTAAGCAGTGCCTCACCATATACACAGCTATTTATACCAGTGCTAAAGGGATGAGCTGTGTATGTATCTATATGCCTGCAAAAGAAGTGCCATATGCAGGGGCGGCTCTAGACACCAGCGCGCCAAGCAGGCGCTTGGGGCGGCCGTTTCCCGGGGGGGCGGCATTTGGCTCCGGTGGAGCTCCCGCCGGCATGCCTGCGGCAGGTCCACCGGAGCCCGGGATGAGCGGACCTGCCGCAGGCATGACTGCGGCGGGTCCCCTCTTCCCGCGGCTCCGGTTGAGCTCCCGCAGGCATGACTGCGGCAGGTCCGCTCGTCCCGGGCTCCGGTGGACCTGCCGCAGGCATGCCGGCAGGAGCTCAACCGGAGCCGCGGGAAGAGGGGACCCGCCGCGGGACCGGGGAAGGGCGGCGCAGCGCTCCGCGCTGCTTGGGGCAGCCCGATTTCTAGAGCCGCCCCTGGCCATATGTTTACTCTACTTGCCAAAGCAGAGTCTCACCATCTACACGGGTATTATTACCAATGCTAGGGGCAGGCAAGCTGTATATACACTGTTTGCCAAACACCCTGTCAAAAGAAGTGTGCGGTCTAGACATGCTTTAAGTTTCCGTGTGAATCTTGCTGCTTCCCACCAATAGTTGCTTAGTGTGCTTTGATTTACTGTAATTTAAAACAGGAGTAGTTTGATGGGAACTTTTTACTGAGTGGTAACAGTGCCCGCATTGACACACAGTGCACTGTAGATTCACACGCTGGCTTGCCACACACTGACACTTCATCTAGACAAGGCCGTTGACAGACATTACAACAGGGTAAGGTGTTACAGCCCAGCACTTGAACATTCAAGTTTGTGTAGTATCTAACTGAGTTCAGCACTTCAACTGCTTGCCTCCAATGTTCTCTTATTTCTTGGCAGATGGACCTCATGACCAGTAAAGAAACAGAAAACCAAACAAGTGTGCAAGAGTTCATCTTACTGGGCTTTCCTGGCACTTTGTATTTCCGGATGTCCCTTGTTGTGCTGTTTTCTGTGATGTACATGCTAACAATCCTAGGGAATGTGTCCATCATAGCTTTAGTGTGGCTCCACCCACAGTTCCACACCCCCATGTACTTCTTCCTTTGCAATCTCTCCTTCCTGGAGATCTGGTTCACCACAGCATGTGTCCCCAAGGCTATTGGTGTCATGCTAGGGACAAGCCAAACTATCTCTTTCACGGTCTGCTTCCTGCAATTCTTTTTTTTCCTCTCCATGGGTTCTACAGAATGTTTCCTCCTGGCTGTCATGGCCTATGACCGCTATTTGGCCATATGCCACCCGTTGCGCTACAGCTCCCTCATGAACAGTACCATCACTGTTTGGCTGGCCCTTATCTCTTGGCTGTGTGGATTCCTGGCTATCTCTGTGCTGGCATCTCTAATAGCCAGGTTGTCTTTCTGTGGCCCTAACATCATCAATCATTTTGTTTGTGACATAGATTCCTGGATAGCGCTTTCCTGCACTGACACAAGCCTCATTGAACTGGCAGCATTCATTATCTCAATCATTGTTGTTGTGGTTTCATGTGTGATAACACTGGTCTCCTACTTTTACATCATCTCCACCATCTTGAGAATCCCATCAGCCGAAGGCCGGCAAAAGGCCTTTTCCACTTGCTCTGCCCATCTCACTGTTGTGACTATCTGGTACGGCTCCATCACTTTTCTGTATGTCAAGCCTTCTGCACAGAACTCATTGGATTTGAATAAAACAATCAACATCTTTAGCACTGTTGTAACTCCGATATTAAACCCTTTCATTTACACTTTAAGAAACAAAGAGGTGAAGGAAGCCTTGGCAAAGATGTTCAGTAGGCGTTCAAACTGGATGTAGTAGAAATTTAGTCAAAAGGACCAAAACATTCCTGAAGGTCATGAATATAGTAGAAAATTAGGAAAAAGGGTTTTTCTTAAAATGGGAGTCAGAAATGTAAATCCTACCTTAAATCCTAATCTACTTTCTTTGTGCAGGTGATCATGTCTTTGCTTTTTAGCTTTCCTCATTTGCAGTAATAAACTGCTACTTTTTTCTTGGATGAGCTCAAGTTATTGACTATTGTCCACTGATCTGATCTTGGAGGGTTTATCGTTTGGGTAAAATATAATCTAGCTGTTAAGCATGCTTATAGAAATAACAATGGAAGTTCTGGAGCTGTAATGTGAAGCACAGGATATACAAATAATGAATACAAAATATATGTGTTAAAAGTAGGCTGTCTCTAGGTTTTAATCATTAATTGTTAAGGAGTTAGAGTGAGGCCTAGCAGAAGTTGGAGTTGCATAAAATAGCGTGAGTGTTATTAGTGCTTGACTGAAGGTTATGAATCATACTAGCTTGACCTAAGGTTATAAAATGCAGCAATATGTATCTTGTAATAGTTAGCAATGCCTTTGGGGTGAAACAGGTAAACCAGAAAGGAACCGACAGTAGCATCTTAGTGGCTTTTTGCAATAAGAGCTAACTGCATTGAGCTTCAAAACTACTGGGAAAGGGACTGGTGCAGATGATTGTATTACTGTGGAAAAGGTAATTATGGTGAATTGGAACACCATGTATGGACAACCGGAACTCTACAATTGGTATCCTGGATTACCAAATAGGAATAGAGGGCTGAGATTTGACTTGATCAGATATTGTCCCATTTGTATGGGGGAAGAATGAAAAAAAGGAGTCCAAAAGTGTATCAAACTTGTCCCTACCTGGGACACTGGAATTGTGCTATGGGACAACCAGGTATGAAACATGGCACAGCTCTTTCCTCTTGGGGTGATTTCCACATACTTTTTCTTCCATCTTTCTTTCTAAGAGTTTCCATAAAGTTGTAAGTATGCACAATGTAATATTGCAAGTATCAAAAATACACCCCTAGTTTAGTTGCTGCTTCACTGGTAGTCATTTTCCTGCTTTATTGTGCTGGGTCACACCCCCTCTGCAGTTCACTGAAACTGGGATGCACTCAGCTCAGGGCTGCTTAGTGAAAAAACAAACAAACAAAAAAAATTCAGCTTGTAAATTCCTTTAGCTAGCTGCTTCTTCACAGCTTGAAACCTTCTGTCATAAACAGATAGTTAAGGGTTAAGGTCTCTTTTACCTGTAAAGGGTTAACAAGCAGTAACCTGATGAATACCTGACCAGAGGACCAATCAAGGGACAAGATAATTTCAAATCTCTGTGGAGGGAAGTCTTTGTCTGTGTTCTTTGTTGGGGTCTTTGTTCTCTCTTTGGATCTAAGAGAGGCCAGACATATCTCCAAGTTCTCCAAGTTTTCCTGAAGTATTTTCTTCTATTCAGTATAGTGAGTATTAGAAAGGCGGACTAGTCTTATAATTAATTTTCTGCATTTGCAATTGTGTGTTTGCTGGGTAAAATTCTTTATTTCTGTTTGCTGTTACTTTGATTATTTTGAGAAAGGAGGGGGGGAAGTCTCTCCAGTTTTATAAATTAGACCCTGTAAATTTTTCCATCCTGGTGTTACAGAGATAGAGTACTTTCTTTCTTTCTTTTAATAAAATCCTTTTCCTTTTAGAATCTGATTGATTTCTTCCCTTGTTTGGATTTTCAGGGGAAGGGAAGGGGGAGAGGGAATCCCTCTTTATTTGAATCCAGGTATCTCTCCTAAGGACTAGGAGATGGGAAGGGGGGAAGGAGGTGGGGGAAATGGGTTATTTCCCTTTGTGTTGAGATTCAAGGAGTTTGGATCTGTGTTCCCCAGGGAAGGTTTGGGGGAACAAGGAGTGTACCAAAACACTATATTTTTTGGTTGGTGGCAGTTTTACCAGATCTAAACTAGGATTTTAGTTTAGAGGAGTCCATGCAGGTCCCCATCTTGTGGATGCTAAAGTTCAAAGTGGGGAATAAACCTATGACGCCTTCTCTTAACAAAGACCCTTGTTAAAAAAATTAACACCTCTGCCTTCAGCTCTGCTTCCTAAACAGCTAAAAAGGAGGGAAAAAATCTTACTGGCTTTTGGTTTAAAATAATCCCACCGCTCTGCCACCATGTCAAGGTTCCTTCCTAACTCTGAACTCTAGGGTGCAGATGTGGGGACCTGCATGAGAACTTCTAAGCTTAACTACCAGCTTAGATCTGGTTTGGCTGCCCTCACTCAAATTATTTATGTGTCATTTGGGAAACTCTGTCTGTCTCCCCCCCAGAATATCTCCCTCCCTCCCAAGTACTATAACCCTTCCCTGGGTAGCCTTGAGAGACTTCTCCACCACGTTTCTGGTGAACATCGAACCAAACCCTTGGATCTTAAAACAAAGAGAAATTAACCATTCCCCCTCCTTCCCCGCTCCCACCAATTCCTAGTGAGTCCAGATCCAATCCCCTTGGATCTTAAAACAAGGAAAAATCAATCAGGTTCTTAAAAAGAAGGCTTTTAATTAAAGAAAGAAAGGTAAAAATCATCTCTGTAAGATCAGAATGGAAAATAACTTTACAGCGTAATCAGATTCACAGAGCCCAGAGGAACCCCCTCTAGTCTTATGTTCAAAGTTACAGCAAACAGAGGTAAACCTTTTAGCGAAAGGAACATTTACAAGTTGAGAAAACAAAGATAAACCTAACACGCCTTGCCTGGCTGTTACTTACAAGTTTGAAATATGAGAGACTTGTCCAGAAAGATTTGGAGAGCATGGATTGATGTCTGGTCCCTCTTAGTCCGAAGAGCGAACAATCCCCAAAACAAAGAGCACACAAACAAATGCCTTCCTCCCCACCAAGATTTGAAAGTATCTTGTCCCCTTATTGGTCCTTTGGGTCCGGTGTCAGCCAGGTTACCTGAGCTTCTTGACCCTTTACAGGTAAAAGGATTTTGGTGTCTCTGGCCAGAAGGGATTTTATAGTATTGTACGCAGGAGGGCTGTTACCCTTCCCTTTATAGTTATGACATAAGGGTTTCCATGAAGTTGTAAGTATGCACAATGTAATATTGCAAGTATCAAAAATACACCCCACGCTGGTCATGAGCTGGTCACATCTTGAATGGAGGGAGATTCTGACCGTTGCTTTTATTCACTTAGATCTGCCTGGCATTTTTCCAAGAAAGAGTACTTCCTTTGAAAATATTTGGCCTTTTTTAGTTGAAATTGTCAACATTTTTCATGACAAGAAATCATGCATTTTTAATGTATTGTTTGAAGAAGTGATCAAAGGTATCTCAGCATGGATATTGAAAAAATATTCAGTACACCTCTACCCTGGTATAACACTGTCCTCGGGAGCCAAAAAATCTTACCACGTTATAGGTGAAACCGTGTTATATCGGTCTTGCTTTGATCCACTGGAGTGCGCAGCACTGCCCCCCCAGAGCACTGCTTTATGGTGCTATATCCGAATTCGTGTTATATTGGGTCACATTATATTGGGGTAGAGGTGTATATGAAATTTTTCAGACAATATTGCCATATATATTAACATATATAAAAATATATTTATAACATATTATGTTATTTATGTAAGCTGACTTAAGGGGTCTGATGAAAAAGCTTGTTGATGAGTAGATGATAGATGGGGAAGATAGGACTGTGCTCCCCTCTCCAGTACAAGGGGGGAACCCTTGGGGGTGGAAGGCTGACTCATCACCTCACTACACTCAATCATTTTCAGGCCTACAATGACTCATGAAAGTATGTGGGTTCCTTTACATAATGGAGCCAACGAGTTTTTTAGTAACTCAGACTCATGAATCCAGAAAAATCCACCCTGAGGATAGTGTTACTTGCAGGTTGTATAGTCTTACTGATGTACCCCATCCACATCAATCTTCTCCTTCCCATTATATGCTTCCTCTCTCTTTCCCCATAGAAATAAAGTGTACCTTGGTGGGTGGTTTATAAGTTACGGAGGTGGCAGAGTATATATTTGAGGTATCAGGCCAGTCATAAGGATAAACTCCAGGTTGGGGATAGTCAAAACCACATAGGGAGGTAAGGTAGGGTTCCTGAATACCATAGCCAACCATTAGGGGCTAAGAAGCCAGGCCATTGAAACCCACTGTGGCCAAATCAGAGGGACACCAGGTAAGGGCTCCTCTTGATGATTAGCTGCCCTTAGGGGCCCAGTGATCCATGAAACCACCTTACATAGATATTTATCTTTCAGACATACATGTCTAAAAAGATATAAATATAGATATAGATCTATATCAATGGTGTATTTCTATCATAAACAGTTAGTTAAGGGTTAAGGTCTCTTTTACCTGTAAAGGGTTAACAAGCAGTACCTGATGAACACCTGACCAGAGGACCAATCAGGGACAAGATAATTCCCTCTGTGGAGGGAAGTTTTTTTTTCTGTGTTCTTTGTTTTTGAGCTGAATCTCTCTTGTAAGCTAAGGGAGTCCAGACATCTTAATCAAGTCCTCCCAGGTTTCTGCAGTATTTTTCATCTATTCAGTCTAGTGAGTATTAGAAAGATGTACTAGTATTATAAGTTTATTTCTACATTTGCAATTGTGTGTTTTGCTGAAGGAATCTCTTTATTTCTATTGCTGTTACTTTGCTTTTACTGAAAAAGAAAGGGGGAGGGGGAATTCTCTCCAGGTTTATAGGTTAAACCCTGTGTATTGTTCCATCCTGATATTACAGAGATAGTGTACTTTCTTTTTGTCCTTTTTAATAAATTATTTTCTTTTTTGGACTTGGTTAATTCCTTCTCTTGTGGGAATTCAAGGGAAGGGGAGGGGGAGGTGAGTCCCTCTTTGTGTTGAGTCAAGGATTTGACTCGGTGTGTATCTCTCCGGAGCAGGCTGGAGAGAGGGAAGGGGGGGAGGGGAACTGGCTGTTTTTCTCTCTCTGGTGAGATTCAAGGGGTTTGAATCTGGGTTCCCCAGGGGAAGTTTGGGGAACAGGCAGTGTGTTACCCACTTTAAACTTAACTGGTGGCAGCAGAACCGAATCTAGACTAGGATTAGTTTAGAGGAGCCCATGCAGGTCCCCATTTTGGAACCCAAAAGCTCCAAGTGGGGGAGAAGACCTATGACAATTTCAGACAAATGTATACATGGAAATTGTATCTGAAAGTTTTCATGTACCATTTTTTTTTCAATATCCAATCAGATACGTTTTTTGATCAGAGAGAGTGAGAGAGAATTTTGGCTTTTAAAATACTTTTAATAAATATCAGTACAGAAACTCAGAAAGAAAAGAATATATAAATTCCACAGCAGTTGGCCACCCCAACAGTTCATTTATAATAGCCCAGTGCTGCATAAATTGTTTCAAATTGCTTATGAGTACAATACCTAAACTTCAAATGAAGACATGAAACCCCTAAACATCTAAAATAATAATAATAATAATACCTTTGCAACCCCAGTACCAATAAATTACTATCATCTACTTTTATAATGGACATCTTTGCTTGACCCAAAATAAAGTTTTCCAGGCATACAATAGATCTCTTTGTGAACCTAAACTTAACAGTAAAATAAATACAGTAGGAGAAAAATCAAGGGATAATAACTTAAATACTCCAAAGTAAAACAAATAATGTCTGTCACCTGAAACATGAAAAAAAATGTCTCTTTCATGTCAGACCTGACATGGACACCTGCAGAGTCAAATAATGCGTAAACATGTTCATGGCAATAGCCCCATGAAGAATTTTCCATTAGAGATCATCCTTCCTTTCTGCATTTGGAGGCTTGTATACAGTTCACCAGGCTGGATGAATGGAGTCCGCCACCAGAAGCTGTCTCCCATACCGTGTTGGGATAATCAACAAGCATTCAAAAATGATGAATCTTTACTGCAAATATATACAATGGCTTATGGCCCAAAGTATTAGCAGTAAGTTCAGAAGATCCATTGAAGGCAAGCAAACTGCCAGGCTTCACAACATCCTCATCCACAATGGAAGCAACAGGCAAGAAAATAGAAACATTAGCATAATCAGGAATTAGTATAATCAAGGAGGCAAGTGTCCAGACTGACAATATTGCCCCTAGGAAGGATGGATTCCACCAGTGATAAAAAACAAGAAATTCAGTGAACCAAATGAAAACCAAGCTTGACAGCCAAGATCTCTGCTGAGATGCATGCAAAATTAGTAAAATCAATTAAATGAACCAGTTTTGTTATATCTGTTGCAATAAAGAAATAAACAAGACTCCTAGAAACAAGACTAGGAATCCTCACAAGAAGGTTTTAAGTAAGTGCTTCAGCAAGCAGTCCTGGGAACTCCAGCCTATCCAGAAGCCTCAACTTAAAAAATCTCCAAGCACTAAAAAGGCCTTGATTAGAAAAGTTAACACCTCAAAGCGGAGGCAACCAGGGTCGACCAAAAAAGTTCCTGATCAAAAGCCAAACTCCCCACCTGCCAAAGAAAAGCAAAGGCCAGTTGCTTTCAAGAAACAGACTCATCCCCAAGCAACAGCTTCTGCAGCGACTGTATCCAAAAAGTAGAGGTTCTGCTCAAAAGATCAATGAGACCTTGATCCCTTTCCACATCGGCAGATACAAAATACTCTGCCTCAGCCAGCGATGGCCATCCCAGAACAATCCAAAAGAACCTTGTGAACGTTTTCTAAAAGGAGTGGAGGGGGATCCAAAACAATACACTTATGCCAAAACACAGAGGCAATTTAATTATTAATCAGTGACACACACCCTTGGAATGAGAGTCGAGGCAAACACCACTTCCACCTTTGCAACCTCCCCTCCAACTTTTCCATAACTCTCTCCCAAATCTGACCCAAAATATCATCCGGTCCCAGCATATTTCCTCTGCCTTAAAGCCAGATCACCTCCACAGTAGCCCTCCCTGGCAAAGTTAGAGGGTGGGAGCTCACTCAAGCCCCCAGCTGGGATGTCTCACTTGTCCCCCAATTTATGCCAGCTAAGGAAGCCTGCTAGAAAGAGTACTGACATTCAGTCAAAACCCAGACATTGCAATGATGAGTAATAAACACAGTCACATTGTCAGCATATGCAGAGACTTTCAAGGGAGCACAAGCTGGTACAGGAAGAGAAGGGTGTCATAAACAGATAGTTAGGGGTTTTACCTGTAAAGGGTTATGAAGTTCACCTAGCCTAGCTGACACCTGACCAGAGGAACCAATGGGGGAACAAGATGTTTCAAAAGGACCTGTTGCCGAAGTGCTGCTGAAGACTCAGAGCACTGTCCAGTGAGTACAAGCCCCACATGGTTTTTTACATGTGTTTTTTTTTTTTAGTCTTCCCTGCTGGGGGGCCGTCAAAACTGTTCGAATTGAGCTCCGCACTTCCTAAAGCCGGCTCTGGCTGCAGGGAATACATCACATCTCTCTATGCGAGACAGATACATGTATATCTATCATTCTCTATAGAGATAGAAAGAGAGTCGTGTACCTTTATTTGCTATTTTTCTCACTGTCTCTGATACTATGGGATAGTATTAAAATCGAAAAATGTCAATGATGGTTACGAAGGAGATTAGAGAGATACAATGTAAGATAGTAAACAGTTAATATGAAAGTTTTAGAGTTGACTTAAATAGCTGAAAGCTAAGAAATAAAAATGATGACACAAGATGACAAAGTGCCAGGTTTAATTTTTACAGCAAATTTTACTTAACATTTTCTACTGATGCCCAGGCAAATTTCCGTCTATGCAGAGCCCTTCCCTTCTACAGTGACACTGAATACAGGATGTCAAGTAATACAGAGACTGAAACAATGTTAATGTCAGTTTTTGCCTTTTGGCCCCTGTAGTGAGGCGGCCTGGCTCCCGGCCGCACCTGAGAGGGAGGAGCCAGAACAGCAGCCACAGTGGGCGGAGCCACTGCCGCCTGTTCCCGCCCCCCGGAAGTCAAGGGGCGGGACAGGAAGTATTAAGGCCCAGGCCCAGCGTTCAGTTGCAGCCCTGTGGCCGGAGAGGACAGACGCTCCTGACCGAGCTCCTGCTGGACCGAGCCTTCCCCGAGCCCGGTACCCTGAGGAGGACTGGCCGAGCTTTCCCCGAGCCCGGTACCCCGAGGAGCTACCCGAGCGTCCCCCCCGACCCGAGTCCTGAGGAGCAGCCTGACCTAGCCAGCCCTCAGCACGCCGAGGAGCCCATGGTGTGGGACCCCGCTGCGGACACCAGCGATGAGCAGGTACCCATGGAGGGGGAGATGGAAGGTAGCCTGCGGGTAGCTGACCCCAGTCTGGCTACCGCAGATTTCAAGCCGATGTTGGTGTGTTGCGGTCAGGACCCCAACGACACAGCATCAGACTGACTGCCGCTGTTAGGGCCCCGGGCTGGGACACAGTGGAGTGGGTGGGCCTGTGTCCCCCCTGCTACCCCACTCACGGATGGCAGTTTCCCTCTCACACCAGCGCTCAGGCATAGAAGTCTGGACTTACTGGCTGTTTGCTCAGCTCCTGACTGAGGACCTGAGCCCCTGAACTGTTGCTGTTTACTCAGCCCCTGCCTGAGGACCTGAGCCCAGAACTGCTGTTTGTCGCCCCGCCCTAACTGAGGGCTTGGGTTTAAATTGCTGCCTGTCTGGCTCAGCCCCTGCCTGAGGGCCTGAGCCCTTGAACTACTGCTTGTTGCCCCGCCCTGACCTAGGGCTTTACTGTTTATTTTGCTCAGCCCCTGCCTGAGGGTCTGAGCCCCCTTGAACTACTGCTTGTTGCCCCACCCTGACGGAGGGCTTGGGCCTAAATTACTGTTTGTTTGTTTGTTTTGCTCAGCCCCTGCCTGAGGGCCTGAGCCCGTGACCTACTATTTGCTGCCCCGCCCTGACCTAGGGCTTGGACTTCAGAGACTGAACTGATTATGCAGCCCCGCATAGTGAGGTGGCCTGGCTCCCGGCCGCACCTGAGAGGGCCGAGCCCCAACAACGGACGCTTACAGCCCCCCACTCCCTAGGCCGGAGCCCCGCGGCCCCGCTCCCCCGGCCGGAGCCCCGCGGCCTCCCGGCCGGGCCCCGCCCCGCTCCCGGCCGAGCCCCGCGGCCCCGCTGCCCCGGCCGGAGCCCCGCTGCCCCGCTGCCCCGGCCGGAGCCCCAGAATCCCGTGGTCCCGCTCCCATGGATGGAGCCCCGGACCCCACAGCCCCATTCCCCCGGCCGGAGCCCCGAAACCCCGTGGTCCCCCTTCCCCGGCAGGAGCCCCGCAACCTCGAGGTCCCACTCCCCCGGCCAGAGCGCGGCAAATCCTGCAGTCCCGCTACCCCGGCCGGAGCCCCGCATTCCCGTGGCCCACTCTCCCAGCCGGAGCCCCAAGACCCTGCTACCCCAGCCGGAGCCCTGCAGCCCCGCTCTCCCAGCCGGAGCTCCGCACCCCCGCGGTCCTGCTCCTCCGGCCGGAGCTCCGCACCCCCGCGGTCCCGCTCCCCCGTAATATTAACCTGCTTTGAAAAGTGCTTTCATATCTATGTGTGAGTATGTAAAATCTATGACCCTTTCATTTAGAATTTTGCACTTGACACCAAAATGGAGGGACACTAGGAGTTGTTCATTAGGGCTGCATTTGCTTTTTACAGTTATCTGCCAATCATAGAAGGAGGTCACTAGAGTCCGGGCCTAAGTGAATTCCGTGGGATTTAGGGTGAAAAGTTTCAAAAGTGTGTTAGTGATGTAGGAGCCTAGGTCCTACTGAAAGTTGGTGGGACTCTTAAATCACTTAGGGTCAGATTTTTTAATCTATTTAGGTGCCCAAGGCCAAAGTTTTAAAGATATTTATGCACCTCATGGGATTTTGAAAAACATCTAGTCTCCTAAAACTCATTTATTTCAATAGATGTTAGGCACCAAGGTGCTTGTGAAAATTCCACCACATGTCTAAATACCTTTAAAAATCTGGGGGGTTGACACTTTTGAAAATGTTGC
This sequence comes from Mauremys reevesii, assembly GCF_016161935.1. Classification (NCBI taxonomy): domain Eukaryota; kingdom Metazoa; phylum Chordata; order Testudines; family Geoemydidae; genus Mauremys; species Mauremys reevesii. Next base: position 12,718,619 of record NC_052637.1, on the reverse strand, counting down.
CCAGGCACCTAAGGGGTAGTTTTCCAAAGCTATTTAAGTGCCTAAAGACACCAAAGACATAGGCATCTAGGGCCAGATTTTTAAATGTATTTAGGTGCCTAATTCCCACTAGAAATTTCAAAAGCACCTAAGCAGGTTAGCTGCCTACTTCCAATAGATGTCAATAAGAGTTAGTCACCTAACTTGCTTAGTCAGGTTTGAAAATCCCACCAGGCACCTAACTGCATGTTTAGGTGCTTAAATACCTTTGCAAATCTGGCCCTAACTGCATTAGGCATCTTTGAAAATGCTAGCCAAACTTCTTCTCATCCTGCAGGGTACTTTGAGCCTGTAGGTGAACTCCTTTGAATATAACATGAAAAGTCATTCTTCTGCTCTACTCTGTGCTGGTTAGGCCTCAACTGGAGTATTGTGTCCAGTTCTGGGCACCACATTTCAAGAAAGATGTGGAGAAATTGGAGAGGGTCCAGAGAAGAGCAACAAGAATGATTAAAGGTTTTGAGAACATGACCTATGAAGGAAGGCTGAGAGAATTGGGTTTGTTTAGTTTGGAAAAGAGAAGACTGAGAGGGGGACATGATAGCAGTTTTCAGGTATCTAAAGGGGTGTCATCAGAAGGAGGGAGAAAACTTGTTCATCTTAGCCTCTAAGGATAGAACAAGAAGCAATGGGCTTAAACTGCAGCAAGGGAGGTTTAGGTTGGACATTAGGAAAAAGTTCCTAACTGTCAGGGTGGTTAAACACTGGAATAAATTGCCTAGGGAGGTTGTGGAATCTCCATCTCTGGAGATATTTAAGAGTAGGTTAGATAAATGTCTATCAGGGATGGTCTAGACAGTATTTGGTCCTGCCATGAGGGCAGGGGACTGTACTCAATGACCTCTCGAGGTCCCTTCCAGTCCTAGAATCTATGAATCTATGAATAACTTTAGAAATATATATACACTCCCTTCCTATGGTACAGGTGATGTATAAGGCCCAAGCAATGGATTAGGGATAGCAGCTACTGGAGCTTGCTCTAACTAAAGATCACTGAAATTAGCTATCAGTATTCTTACCGCTCCAGGGAGAATTGTTAGAAGGATGTTCAGAGATGAGGTTGCTACATGAAAAACAGCCTTCACTCACCGCTATATATGGGTGGGGGGAAAGGAGGCGGCTGCCCAGTTTGTTTAGCAACCAGCAGTGGATTGTTCTGAGAGCAAACATGAATTTACAGCTACAGGGATTCACCTTGACAATTTCTAGCAGGTGATATGACAGGGCAAACAGTTTTGCTGTATTATTGGCATTCTTTTTATGTTATTAGCCTTCTTGTATAATAGACAAATCGATAATTCAGCCAATTTCTTCCCTTTTTTGTGTTTATATAAAGATACAGATCACCAATAATTTAACCCATTTCCTTTCTTTCTTCCTCCTTCTAGTGTTATGCTATAATTTACCAAGAAGAATGGTCAGAAACAAAACACCAGCAGAAGGTAAATACAATTTTTTGCTCCTACCTACATAAGAATGCCCATTCTAGAAAAGATCAATCCATCTATCTATAGTGCCTAGGCTTTTATACCGGTGTCAGCACTCTGGTCCCAGACCCTTACAATACCATCTATGCTAGCAGGAAAGAAGTGTCTTTGCTTGTTTTGTATGTTGTTAATAGAAAAAACAATATTATGGAACTGAGGTCAGTCTGTAGGGTATGAGGAAGCTAAATGTTCCTTTTTTGTACCTGATCATCAATGGACTATCTACTATAATATCCCATCTGCAATGGAGTTCGATGGAGAACTGAGCCTCTGTAAACTTTTCTACATTAGAGCTTTGTTCACAAAATTCCCCACCGGTGGTAACAACAATGGGAGCTCTGAAGTAGAAAATGTGCCAGCAGCATTTTAATCACCCATGCTACCTGGAGTTGTTGTGATCAGAGTTGTTAAAACACTGGCAGGTGGTCTGAACAAGGGCTTTCAGCATGGCTGACATGGGTGGAGCTGAATGAATGCTAGAGAATGTTAAGAAGAACAATCTAATGTAGATCCATGTAGATACAGTCCCAAACTGGAGCTGTCCAGAACATTTTTGTTCATTTTTAATTCCCTGTGAAAAATATGGATTAAAAATTAAAAACCAAACTTTTTTGAAACTGAAAATGATTTTTCTTTTGACTGAAAACCAAAAATTGTTCAGCTGAGAACAATCAAAATCAAAACAATTCAAGGAAAGCAGACACTTTCCTTTAAAATTTGTGTTTAATCAAAAACCCATTTTAAAAAAACAAGATTTTGATGGAGCTACCATAAATATTCCTTCCCACACAGTGTAATACCATGGAGGAAATTTATTTGTTATTAGAGCTGGGCAAAATTTTTCGAACAAATAGTTTATTCACCAAAACTGCAGATTTTGCATGAATATGTGTCCACTTCCCCAAATAGATTTGTTTGAAGCAAACGTTTTAGTAGAGTCAAAATGAAGCATTTTGTTTCCTCCAAAAATTTTTGTTTAAACTTTTAGGCATTTTGACAAAGGCCAAAGCATTCACAAAAAGGTGGAGGGGGAGAAAAGATCAATCCATCTATCTATAGTGGAGCTGATTCCCTTATAAGCTTTAGCCCAGTTCTTAGGGCACATTTCTACAATGTGGGAGACCACAGTACAAATCTTTTTTCCTCATCAGGCAGAGGGAAGAATTTTACCTGTGTCTCCGACAGCCCAGGTGAGCGTCCTAACCACTGAGCTAAACTTTCAAGGGACATGGTGCCTCCTTTAGTCATTTTGTGAATTTAGTCCTCCTGCTCCTTGCTTTTGTCAAAATTCCTGAAATTCAAAACATTTAGGGGGGAGGAGAGGAATGGGAGGGAGAAAATTAAACAAAATATTTTATTTTCTTTCAATTCTCTTTTTTTCCTGTTCACCAATTTTTTTTAAATGTCATTTCTCGTTTGACCTGAAATGATGCTTTATATTATTTTTCAAAATTGCCAGTGAACTAAAAAATCCATTATTCAACCAGATCTATTTGTTACTTCAGTTAATATTTAGCATTCATTTGATTTCAAAAGAACTATTATAGTTGTAAGCAGAGTCAGGATGACCTCTACCCTGACATCTGGTGGTGAATTATGGCGAGTGTGGAAAAGAACTTCAGGGGCTGATCTTGTTTGCATAGGCACACACACCACGCCTAGCATGAGCCCACGGCAGTCCCAAATGGTCACTTTGACAGCTGTGGAATCTCCAATTTCTCTGTTATTGGGGCAGGAGGAAAAAAGTGTTGTTACCCTGATTATGTGAATGAAGGACTATGAAACTGTTTTATGACAGAGGGTCTCACCATAAACTAAGTAGCACTCGCTAGACAAGGGACATGGGTTCCAAAACCCAGTGAACTGAGAGAGGCTGGGGGATGGGTATGTGTACCTGATGATATGGGTCCCTTTTGAGGGCCTGGAACACCAATTGCATCTCCTTCTCCTCTCTCCACTGTTGAATAGTAGAGCTAATTTTGTTTCCATTAGGTGTCTAGCTCGAGGACACAGAGCTGACTTCCCTTTGGGCCAATGGTGTACTGGGGCTCCCCTACTACAAGCTCAAATCACTAAGAGCTGAAATTGCTAAAAGAGCTAAAATTACTGGGCTGAGATCACTGAGTGCTGTGTTAACTAGTGGGGGAGCCTAAAGATATCTTGCTAAGTGGCTGGCAGAGCAGAGAAGTTTGTCGGAAGGTTGGAGCGGCCCACGGAACAAGTGAGCGGAGCAGTTTGCGGGGACAGCTGGAGCAGCTCATGGGGTGGCTGGAGGAGCGGAGCGGCTGGTGGAGCGGAGCTGTTCATGGTGAAGGCTGCAGCAGAACTCCATGGAGAGGCGGGGCAGTCAGCCTCAGACCACGTAAGGTGCCCCTTAACACCTTGTGTGCCCCCCCCATTTCCACCCAGGTGTGTGTGGGGGGGGAAACTCTGCAGATAAACTTTTGAACTCTGGGGTGGCACTGACCAGGGACAGAGACTTTGGGGTTGTTGGACTTTGGGGTGATAGGACTTAAGACCCTAAGGGGAAAAGGACACTGCCAAAACCTACTTGGTGGTGAGTCTTTTGCTCATGGTTTGTGTTATGAATCCTGTTTGTGGTGTATCCCCAACATGATGCTGCATTGTTTCCCTCCTTTATTAAAAGGATTTTGCTACACTCAGACTCCGTGCTTGCAAGAGGGGAAGCATTGCCTCCTAGAGGTGCCCGGGGTTGTGGTGGTGGTATGTAATTGTCCCAAGTCAATGGGTGGGGGCTCGAACTGGTTTTGCATTGCGTTATTGAAATGGACCCCCTGGATACTGAACCTGGCCCTTGTTGCTGTCAACTCAGAGGGGCAGAAGAGTTACATAGTGAATTAGGTTAACAAGATCAGACACGATGATATGAAAAATGAGAGCTGGTAGCCATTGTGATTTTTGGGGTGTTCTAAAACATCTCTAAGGGTTTTACAGACTTTTTTGCATTTTAATATTGTGACAGGGTCAGACCAGACAGCTACAGGAGAGGGCATGAAGGAAGGTATATTAGCCTCAGCCTGTTGGGATCCTGGAAGTGGGTGGGCAGAGCTTGCCCACTGCTAAATGACCTCCCCCAGCCTAAGTGGAGGATCCACAAGGTCTGGGATCTCAATAAATTACAGGGGACAACTAAAGATATAACAGGGACAAGAGTGAGGTCACAGGGCTAAACAAAGGCAACCTGACACTGAGCAGAGCACCATAGAATCATAGAATATCAGGGTTGGAAGGGACCTCAGGAGGTCATCTAGTCCAAACCCCTGCTCAAAGCAGGACCAATTCCCAACTAAATCATCCTAGCCAGGGCTTTGTCAAGCCTGACCTTAAAAACCTCTAAGGAAGGAGATTCCACCACCTCCCTAGGTAACCCATTCCAGTGCTTCACCAGTCTCCTAGTGAAAAAGTTTTTCCTAATATCCAACCTAAACGTCCCCCACTGCAACTTGAGACCATTACTCCTTGTTCTGTCATCTGCTACCACTGAGAACAGTCTAGATCCATCCTCTTTGGAAGCCTCTTTCAGGTAGTTGAAAGCAACTATCAAATCCCCCCTCATTCTTCTCTTCTGCAGACTAAACAATCCCAGTTCCCTCAGCGTCTCCTCATAAGTCATGTTCTCCAGCCCCCTAATAATTTCTGTTGCCCTTCACTGGACTCTTTCTAATTTTTCCACATCCTTCTTGTAGTGTGGGGCCCAAAACTGGACACAGTTCTCCAGATGAGGCCTCACCAATTTCGAATAGAGGGGAATGATCACGTCCCTCGACCTGCTGGCAATGCCCCAACTTAAACAGCCCCAAATGCTGTTAGCCCTCTTGGCAACAAGGGCACACTGTTGACTCATATCCAGCTTCTCGTCCACTATAACCCCTAGGTCCTTTTCTGCAGAACTTATGCCTAGCCATTCGGTCCCTAGTCTGTAGCAGTGCATGGGATTCTTCCATCCTAAGTGCAGGACTCTGCACTTGTCCTTGTTGAACCTCATCAGATTTCTTTGGGCCCAATCCTCTAATTTGTCTAGGTCCTCTATATCCTATCCCAACCCTCCAACATAACTACCACTCCTCCCAGTTTAATGTCATCTGCAAACTTGCTGAGAGTGTAGTCCAGGTCATCCTCCAGATCATTAATGAAGATATTGAACAAAACCGGCCCCAGGACCAACTTGTGGGGCACTTTGCTTGATACTGGCTGCCAGCTAGACATGGAGCCATTGATCACTACCCGTTGAGCCCGACGATCTAGCCAGCTTTCTATCCACCTTACCGTCCATTCATCCAGCCCATACTTCTTTAACTTGCTGGCAAGAACACTGTGGGAGACAGTATCAAAAGCTTTGCTAAAGTCAAGGAATAACATGTCCATTGCTTTCCCCTCATCCACAGAGCCAGTTATCTCATCATAGAAGGCAGTTAGGTTAGTCAGGCACAACTTGCCATTGGTGAATCCATGCTGACTGTTCCTGATCACTTTTCTCTCCTCTAAGTGCTTCAGAATTGATTCCTTAAGGACCTGCTCCATGATTTTTTTAGGGACTGAGGTGAGGCTGGCTGGCCTGTAGTTCCCCGGATCCTCCTCCTTCCCTTTTTTAAAGATGGGCACTACATTAGCCTTTTTCTAGTCATCTGGGACCTCCTTCGATCGCTATAAGTTTTCAAAGATAACGGCCAATGGCTCTGCAATCACATCTGCCAACTCCTTTAGCACCCTCGGATGCAGCGCATCCAGACCCATGGACTTGTGCTCATCCAGCTTTTCTAAATAGTCCTGAACCACTTATTTCTCCACAGAGGGCTGGTCACCTCCTTCCCATGCTGTGCTGCTCAGTGCAGCAGTCTGGGAGCTGAACTTTTTCGTGATGACAGAGGCAAAAAAAGCACTGAGTACATTAGCTTTTTCCACATCCTCTGTCACTAGGTTGCCTCCCTCATTCAGTAAGGGGCTCACACTTTCCTTGACCACCTTCTTGTTGCTAACATACCTGAAGAAACCTTCTTGTTACTCTTAACATCTCTTGCTAGCTGCAACTCAAAGTGTGATTTGGCCTTCCTGATTTCACTCCTGCATAATGGTGAATATTTTTATACTCCTCTCTGGCCATTTGTCCAATCTTCCACTTCTTGTAAGCTTCTTTTTTGTGTTTAAGAAAAGCAAGGATTTCACTGTTAAGCCAAGCTGGTTGCCTGCCATATTTACTATTCTTTCTACACATCAGGATGGTTTTTTCCTGCAACCTCAGTAAGGATTCTTTAAAATACAGCCAGCTCTCCTGGACTCCTTTCCCCCTCATGTTATTCTCCCAGGGGACCCTGCCCATCAGTTCCCTGAGGGAGTCAAAGTCTGCTTTTCTGAAGTTCAGGGACCATATTCTGCTGCTCTCCTTTCTTCCTTGGGTCAGGATCCTGAACTCAACTATCTCATGGTCACTGCCTCCCAGTTTCCCATCCACTTTTTTGCTTCCCCTACTAATTCTTCCTGGTTTGTGAGCAGCCGGTCACAAACCCACTGCTCCTCAAAGATGTCAAGGGAGCCAGCGGATGCTGCCCAGAGGAACTCTGCCCAGATGCATGAGACCAGATGCGTGGGAGCAGAAATATGCCTCACAGTCGCAGAGCACCCCCTCATCCAGCATCTTCCTCCTGGTTTTGTAGATGGATACTTTGGCTAGGGCGAGGAGGAAGTTGACAAGGAGGTCTCATGACTTAGTGGGGCCATGGATAGGGTGTGCAAATATAAACAAGTGGGGAGAAATGTGGCCAGAACCTCAGCAGGAGGTTCTGGAGGAGCCAGAATAGGGGCTGCAACCTGGCACACTCCAGATACACATGCACCAGGGTCTCCTTCATGCCACAAAAGGGGCCAGTGTCCGGAATGGGGGTGAACTGCACCAAGAACACACCTGTGCTCAGGGCTCTGTGAAGAAGCCACCAACTGATATCCCCAGTAGGCTTCGGGACCAGGGTGGAGTATAGGCTGGCCCACCAGGATTCCTCACCCTCCAGAGGTAGTAGGAGATCCTGCCACTTCATGACAGGGCAGGACATGAGGGTGAGGACGTGAAGGATGTGGAGCACAAGCGTGTACAGACTTTTCCTTGGCACGGTCTGGAAACGAACTGGCTGCAATTTGTGCAGCTGGCTCACGGTGAAGGGGTGGAATGGCCGGGTAAGTCCCTGGGGCAGGAGCCTGATGAAAAGTTCCTGAGGGCTTGAAGGGACAATTAATAGTAGTATTTAAGTATATCACAGCTGTGATTTCATGCCCTATTGAAGATCACAGCCTTATTGTGCTCACCAGGGCTTGCACACACAGGATGAGATGATCCTCTAAAGACATAAAGGAAACAAAAAGTGGGAAGAGAAACTGAGGCACAGAGAAGTGAGGTAATTTCCCCGGGCCACACAGTAGATACATGGCAGAGTGAGGTCACAAATCTACATCTCCAGTGCCCAATCCACTAGACCTTGCTGCCTCAGGCTGGGAAGGAAGGAGAACAGAGCAGCTATACTCTCTAAATGTAGCTGCATGGGTGAATTGGGTCACTGAGGAAAACTTAGCATGTGTATTGTACTGGATGATTGATATGCAGTGAGAAAGAAGCAGCTACATTGTATAAAGGGGAAAGAAGTCAGCAGAACTTCTTGGACTGCAAAGGGGCAGCCATACAATATAAATACCTCTAGGTGGCTGCAGAAAACAAGGGATACAAAAGGAGCAGCGACAGGGGTAAATTCTCAGTGCTAGTAAGCTGATGTAGCTCTGTTAATTTCAATGGGGCTACTACACCCATTTCCCGCAGCTGGGGATCTGGGCCATTGACTGCAGTGGAGCTATGGCTGATTCCCAGCAGCTGGGTCTGCCCCACTGATCCAGTGGAGCTACATCAATTTATATCAGAGGAGAATGTGGCCCACTGACTCCACTGGAGCTAGGTCAATTTAAACCAGATGGCAATCCGATCCGTTACCTTCAATGGAGCAACCTTATTTTACACCAGTGGAGGCCCCGCCTGCCCCCCCCATGGCTAACCGTGCCCACCACAGCAGCTAACCCCGCCTGGGAAGCCCGTCCCAGCTCAACTCCGCTCCGCCTCCTCTGCTGAGCACACCGGTGCTGCTCTAATTCTCCTCCTATCCCAGGCTTGCTGTGCCAATTGGAGGAGAATTAGACCAGGGGCTGTGTGCTCAGCAGAGGCGGCAGAGTGGAGGTGATCTGGGGTGGGGAGCGGTTCCCCTGTGTACCCCCCCTGTTACTGCGGGCGGCTCTCCCCGCGCCCCCCCCCCCCAGCTCACCTCCACTCCACCTCCTCGCCTGAATGGGCTTGTAGGCGCCCTTAACCACCAGGCGCCCTAGGCGGACGCCTCGTTCGCCTAGTGGTTGCACCGGCCCTGGATAGGACACAGCTGTGAAATCTTCCTTCTTTCTCAGGATATTTTTTCCCAGTTGGCCAGTGCATTTGGCCAGGCCATGTATGCCCCCCAGCTTGAAAACCCCATTGTTTGGCTGCTTGGACCCATTCATCTTTAATGCCTTGCAATCACTGGTTTTGTGACTCCCTGTAGCCTGTGAGTGAGAATGTTGGAACTGTCTGGAACAAACTTAGCACATAAGTCACATTTTGGAATAGCAATTAATAACTAGTAAGTACACACACACACACACACACACACACACACACACCTCAACATTCATGACAGCTGGAATATGGGGGATTTTCTGTGGAAAACCAACTTTTTGTCAAGAAACTAAAAACAATTAAACTTTTTTTTTCTTTTTTTTTCTTTAGTTTTGGACAAGCAAAAGCCAAAAATATTCATCAGAAAACCAAATATTTTTGGATAAAAACTGCTGAAAACCAAACTTTTTTATTGAAAACAAAAACAATAAATTGATATCTGGGTTTTCTATTTTCAGTCAAAAAATATCTTTGTATGTGTGTACAACAGACCTGCTGGCTGATTTACACATTTCCCTGGAAGGTCTTAAACCAGAAGGCAAACCTGACTAATTGTTTTCTTCTGGGAACTGGATTATAAGAATCCACACCTCTTTTGCAAAGCACTTGAAGCAGGACTCAGCAATTGACATGTTTTTTTTCCTAAATCTTTTGAACAGGGTTGAGATGAGCCCGTCTTTTTCATTAGAGTGGGTAGCTTGGGTTAGCAGAATACGACCTGTCAGGGAACTGGAACTTTTAATTGATGCAACCACCTGTGTTTGCTCTTCCCCCCACAGATGCCTTTGTCCCAGGTAGCTCGGGGTTAATAATAAGACAGATCTAACCCCCAACACTAAGAGTGGAGCACGTTTGTTTGTTTTTTTTCCTGAAAAATATCCTCCCTACCCTTTACCCCAAGGAACCATTTATGTCCTTGGTCCTCAGGCTCTAATAATTGTGGAACCACAGAACAGAACAGAACAAGGCAGCCAGCAGGGCCTGATACAGTGAGGCTATTGAGCTGGGCCCCATGTGGGTGTACATCATGGGGCTCATAGGAGTGGGGCCCAAACTGGGATGTTGGGGTCAAGATTCAATTGTGGCTCAAAGTCCCATCTTCCTCACAGTTCAAGAGAGGGATAATGGAGTCCTGAGTTCTAGGTCCATAACCTGTCCGCATGCAAGAGAAGCCCAATTTCTAAGCTCTTCCCCATTGACAATTTTGTGGCTCTGCAATTCCCACCACTGCAATGACTGTATAAGGAGCCATAGACAGACAAAACCTTCATTGCAAGTGAAACCCACTTGCCAGTGTGTGTAGAGCTTCCCACTCTGTGCTCCATCCCTGGAGGATATGAACCTGGTACAGGGAGTACTAAAGGGTGTTGTCCCTTTAGCTTAAGCTGGAGAAGCTCATGTGTTTACATCTGGAGGTTTCCTGTTTCAGTCCTTGGTATGTCAACCAAGATGGTGGCCATCAAATAAAGATACTTGGGAGAGGGTGGGCATAGTTTCTGAGAAGGGAAGGATCTTCTCTCCAACCCTAAATAATACACCTAAATGACATGAGTGAGGAGAAGAAGCTGTGTGGTTATACCTGAGTTTGACATCCCTTCTCTTTATAAAGAGGTGGATGCATCTTGGGAGCCCAGGCTGACCACAGCTGTGTGTCAGTAAGGCACGGGTCAGAGGCAGTCACTCAGGTGGGCCAGGCTCAGGCCATGTTGGCTTTATAGGTCATACCTACAGCCGTGCAAATAAGGAATGTCTCAGTTCGTTGGCTAAACCGAAAGATTTTTTTAAAAAAAGCCTTAGGTTGAATAGAAGGTTTTGCTTCACCCAAAATAAAATCTAAGCAAACTTCAAAACCAAAAGTCACTTCACATAAACAAATCAAAACATTTTGTTTACAAAATTGCATTTTTTTCTGGCCAAAAGAATTCAGCGAATTTGACACAAATTAGCAACATTTTTTAACAACCTCAACAGGCATTTTTTGGAAAAAGGAAGTTTGTCTGCAAAATTTTGGCCAGCTTTATTCAGAACCAACACCTTAAACTACACTGTGAGACCCCTGGATGCTTTGGACCAAGAGCCATCATTTTAGAAATTATTGGTGAGAACTTCAGAACTGCTGGAGGGATTTGGACGCTCAGTTCCTATTACAATCAATAGGACTTGGGTGCTGAACTCTCCGAGGCAGCTCTGAAAATCCCAAGCCTGAAGATTTAATAAAGTTTCAGCCGTTTGGTAACGATTTCAGTAGAGGACTCTGTTCTCATTGCCCCTCTGCCATGCAAACCTGCAAGTCACTAACCTGAGTTCAACTATTACATGTATTCAACCTCACTCCCTGATCTGGGCCAGGCAGGTGACTTTGGTTCAGAGAGGGCTCTACCCTGTACAGGACAGGAGCAGACTCTTGCACGGTTCAGCACAAGTTAAACAGAGCTGAGCTGGGTGGGAAGTGCTGAGGATTTTGATCCTGCTTTAATAACAGGCTGCTTCATGGCTCCTCAAGCGTCTCCACCCTAGCAGCAGGAGTGAGGCCTGAGATGGAAGCACAGAACTAACCCTCTCACAACAGCATGATGATGACCAGGGAAGCCAGGAACTGGCAGATTATTGGACTCACAATGAACACACAGACACAGCACAATGTAATAGATATAGAGACACTTTCAGTGTCTAGGAAACACACAGATCCTCTGCACATGGTGATCCTGGCTCCCAGCCATGAGCTCAGCCCATGAAGTCTCCCTGGCTCTCAGTCTTTGTCTCACTTGAGTTTCATGAAACAGCAGAAACTCCCAGAGAAGTTAACTTTTACCTTTGAGCCTCTGCTTCTGAGCCTGAACAGGGCTCCAGAGAGTGACTCGCCAACCATCCTTAGAGAACAGACATGGATAAATTTTCTGCCGAGAGCACCAACCCTTTGCTGCCAGAGAGACCCAGAGTCAGCCACACAGCTCATAGGCAGCGAGCAAGAGGTCTGCATTTATTGATATTCAGTCTCAGTGAGAACAATGAAAGGGCTCGTCAGAAGCTGATAATTTAGCATCCAGATACTATAGTGAATGGGGCATTAGCTGTAGACAGATTGATTAGACAGAAGCTTCAATGATAATTCCTTTTGCGACCAGCAGTATTCTGAAGTTGGAAAGCAAACACAACATCAACTGGGTGAAAGCCACACTTCTCAGCACAGAAAGTTGACTGCTGTCATTAAATCCCTGAGCTTTTAAGGGGTTGAATTTAACCATTTAAATGTGAATGAAAATGTCAGATTTTACTGTGAATTAAATCAGCCTCAAGGGCTTCTTTTCCATGGGTCCAGCTGATGAAGATGTCATGAATGTATTGCAAGTAGAGTAGGGGCTTTAGGGGATGAGAGCTGAGGAAGCATTGTTCTAAGTCAGCCATAAAAATGTACCCACATGGCACCACATTTTTATGGCTGACTTAAAACAATTCATCCTCAGCTCTTGTCCCCAATGCCCCTACTCTCTAAGGTGCCACAGGTACTGCTCGTTTTGTTGTTGTTGTTTTTTCTTTGCTGATGCAAACTAATATGGCTACAACTCTGAAAAATATTCACGGAGTCATAGATTCCAAGGACAGAAGGGAACATTGTGATTATCTAGTGTGACCACTTGTATAACACAGGCCATAGAACTTCCCTAAAATAATTCCTAGAGCAGATCTTTTAAAAACATCCAATCTTGATTTAAAAATTGTCAGTGATGGAGAATCCACCACGACCCTTGGTAAATTGTTCCAATAGTTAATTACTTTCACTCTTAAAAATGTACACCTTATTTCCAGTCTGAATTTTTCTATCTTCAGCTTCGAGCCATTGAATTGTGTTATACCTTTCTCTGCTAGATTGCACTACCCATTAGTAAATATTTGTTCCCCATGTAGACACTTAGAGACTCTAATCAAGTCAACCCTTAAGCTTCTCTTTGTTAAGATAAATAGATTGAGCTCTTTGAACCTATCTCTGTAAGGCATGTTTTCTAATCCTCTAATCATTTTTGTGGGTCTTCCATGAACCTTCTTCAATTTATCAACATCCTTCTTGAATTGTGGGCACCAAACCTGGACACAGTATTCTAGCACTAGTCACACCAGTACCAAGATTCACTCAAGAGTTCTAAAGGAACGCAAATATGAATTTGCAGAACTACTAATTGTGGTATATAGCCTATTGCATAAATCAGCCTCGGTACCAGATAACCAGAGGATGGTTAATGTAATGCCATTTTTAAAAAAAGGCTGCAGAGGTGATCCTGGCAATTAAAGACCAGTGAGCCTTACTTCAGTACCAGGCAATTTGGTTGAAATTGTAGTAAAGTACAGAATGATCAGACACATAGATGAACACGATATATTGGGGAAGAGTCAACATGGATTTTGTAAAGAGCAACCATGTCTGATCAATCTATTATAATGCTTTGAGTGTGTCAATAAATATGTGGACAAGAGTCATCCAGTAAATATAGTGTACTTGGACTTTCAGAAAGCCTTTGACAAGGTCCCTCACCAAAGGCAATTAAGCAACGTAGGCAGACATGGTATAAGAAAGAGGGTCCTCTCATGGATCAGTAACTGGTTAAAAGATAGGAAATAAAAGGTAGGAATAAAAGGTCACTTTTCACAGTAGAGTGAGGTGAATGGAGGGGTCCCCCAACGATTTGTACCGGGACCAGTGCTGTTCAACTTATTCATAAATTATCCAGAAAAAGGGGTAAGCAGTTATGTGGCAAAGTTTGCAGATGATAGAAAATTACTCAAGATCGTTAAATCCAAAGCAGACTGTGAAGAGTTACAAAGGGAACTCACAAAATTTGGTGACCAGTCAGCTTAACTTCAGTATCTAGAAAGATAATGAAGCAAATAATTAAGCAATCAATTTGCAAACATCTAGAGGATAATAAGGTAATAAGTAACAGTCAGCATGAATTTGTCAAGAACAAATAGTGTCGAACCAACCTGATAGCTTTCTTCGACAGGGTAACAATTCCTGTGGATAGTGGGGAAGTGGTATATCTATATGGAGGGATATGGTATATCTTGACTTTAGTAAGGCTTTTGATACTGTCTCACATGATCGCCTCATAAACAAACTATGGAAATTCAACATAGACGGATCTACTATAATATAGATGCATAACTTGTTGGAAAACCATTCCCAGAAAGTAATTATCAGTGGTTGACAATCATGCTGGAAGAGGATATAGGGTGGGGTCCCACAGGGATCAGTTGTGGGTCTGGTTCTGTTCAATATCTTCATCAATGATTTAGATAATGGCATAGAGAGGACACATAAAGTTTACAGACGATACCATGCTGGGAGTGGTTGCAAGTGCTTTGGAGGATAGGATTGTAATTTAAAATGATCAGGACAAACTTGAAAAATGGTCTGAAGTAAATAGGATAAAATTTATTAAAGACAAATGCAAAGTATTCCTTTTGTGAAAGAACAATCAGTTGCACACATAGAAAATGGTAAAAGACTGCCTGAGAAGGAGTCCTGTGGAAAAGGATCTGTAGGTCATAGTGGATCACAAGCTAAATATGAGTCAACAGTGTAACATTGTTGCAAAAAAGGAAACATCATTCTGGGATGTGTTAGCAGGAATGTTATAAGTAAGACAAGAGAAGTAATTCTTCCGCTCTGTTACAAGGAGGAGGGAGAAAAATTGTTGTTCTTAACCTCTTAGGACAGGACAAGACACAACGGGCTTAAATTGCAGCAAGGGTGGTTTCGGTTGGACATTAGGAAAAACTTCCTAACTGTCAGGGTACTTAAACACTGGAATAAATTGCCTAGGGAGGTTGTGGAATCTCCATCATTGGAGATTTTTAAAGAGCAGGTTAGACAAACACCTGTCAGGGATGGTCTAGATAATATTTAGTCTAGATGGTCTAGATAATCCAGTATCAGAGGGGTAGCCGTGTTAGTCTGGATCTGTAAAAGCAACAAAGAATCCTGTGGCACCTTATAGACTAACAGACGTTTTGCAGCATGAGCTTTCGTGGGTGAATACCCACTTCTTCAGATGCATCTGAAGAAGTGGGTATTCACCCACGAAAGCTCATGCTGCAAAACGTCTGTTAGTCTATAAGGTGCCACAGGATAGATAATCCAGGACATCTATGGTGGCATTCTCAGAAATGCTCCCAGTTCCACATGCAGGGCCAGGTAGGCAGGCAGAGCTTCAAAGTCTCAATGATTGGATGAGACGATGGTGTAGGGAGGAGGCGTTTACATTCAATAGGAACTGGGGAAACTTTTGGGATGGGGGGAGCCTATACAGGAGAGATGGGCTCCATCTAAACCAAAGTGGAACCAGACTGCTGGCACTAAACATTAAAAAGGTTGTATAGCAGTTTTTAACCTAGGAGATGGGGGAAAGCCGACTGCTGAAGAGGAGCAGGTGGATCGGACAGAGACTTCTCTTAGAAGAGAGTCTATTGATAGAGATTCTCTAGGTTTTAGTCAGGAGAATAGGATGGAAGAAGATAAAGTAGGGGCCAGATCACACAGGAAACATTCTCATAAAAAAGAATCTGACACATCAAAAAAGGGCAGACAAATAAACAGTGACAAGTTTTTAAAGTGCTTGTACACAAATGCTAGAAGTCTAAATAATAATATGGGTGAACTAGAGAGCCTTGTGTTAAAGGAGAATGTTGATATAACGGGCAACACAGAAACCTGGTGGGGTGAGGACAATCAATGGGACACAAACATTCCGGGGTACAAAATATATTGGAAGGACAGAACAGGTTGTGTCGTGGTTGGTGGGGGAGGGGGAGAGTGGCACTATATGTGAAAGAAAATGTAGACTCAAATGAAGTAAAAATATAAAGTGTATCCGCATGTTCCATAGAATCTCTATGGATAGTAATTTCATGCTCTAATAAAGAATATAACAGTAAGGCTCTATTATCAACCACTTGACCAGGACAGTGATAGTGAAGATGAAATGCTCAGGGAGATTAGAGAGGCTATCAAAATAAAGAACTCAATAATAGTGGGGGATTTCAATTAACCCCATATTGACTGGGAACATGTCACCTCAGGATGAAATGCAGAGACAAAATTTCCTGATACTTTAAATGGCTGCTTCTTGGCCGCTGGTACAGGAACCCACAAGGGGAGAGGCAATTCTCGATTTAGTCCTGAGTGGAGCGCAGGATCTGGTCCAAGAGGTAACAATAACAGGACCACTTGGAAATAGTGACCATAATATAATATCTTTTAACATTCCTATGGGGGGAAGAACACCTCAACAGCCCAATACTGTGGCATTTAACTTCAGAAAGGGGAACTATGCAAAAATGAGGAGGTTAGTTAAACAGAAATTAAAAGGTACAGTGAATAGAGTGAAATCCCTGCAAGCTGCATGGACACTTTTCAAAGACACCATAATAGAGACTCAACTTAAATGTATACCCCAAATTAAAAAACACAGTAAAGGAACTAAAAAAGAGCCACCGTGGCTTAACAACCATGTAAAAGAAGCAGTGGGAGATAAAAAGGCATCTTTTAAAAAGTGGAAGTCAAATCCTAGTGAGGTAAATAGAAAGGAGCATAAACACTTCCAAATTAAGTGTAAAAATGTAATAAGAAAAGCCAAAAAGGAGTTTGAAGAACAGCTAGCCAAAAACTCAGAAGGTAATAACAAAATGTTTTTTAAGTAAATCAGAAGTGGAAAGCCTGCTAAATAACCAATGAGGCCCCTGGACAAGTGAGATACAAAAAGAGCACTTAAAGACAATAAAGTCATTGCAGAGAAACGAAATGAATTCTTTGCTTCAGTCTTCACGGCTGAGGATGTTAGGGAGATTCCCAAACCTGAGCTGGCTTTTGTAGGTGACAAATTTGAGGAATTGTCACAGATTGAATTGTCACTACAGGTGGTTTTGGAATTAATTGAGAAACTTAACAGTTTCCTTAACTTAAAGTCACCGGGATCAGGGCCGGCTCTAACATTTTTGCCTCCCCAAGCAAAAAAATAAGAGCGCCGCCCTGCCCCCGCGAGTGCCGCCCGACCCCTCCCTGAGCATCGTATCGCACAGCCCAAGTCCCCGCCCCCCAGCACCGTGTCGCGTCACGCCGCCCAAGTCCCCGCCCCCCCAGCGCCGCGTCGCATCGCACCGCCCAAGTCCCCACACCCCCAGCGCCGCATCGCGCCGCCCAAGTCCCTGCCCCCCCGAGCGTCGCGTCACGCCCCCCAAGTCCCCGCCCTCCCCAACGCCGCGTTGCGCCGCCCAAGTACCCATCCCCCCCAGCGCCGCCTGGCCAAACCAAAAACAACAAAAACAAACCCTGATCACCGCCCCCTCCCAAGGTGCCGCCCCAAGGACGTACTTGGTAGGCTGGTGCCTGGAGCCGGCCTTGACCGGGATCAGATGGCATTCACCCAAGAGTTCTGAAAGAACTCAAATGTGAAATTGCAGAACTACTAACTATGGTTTGTAACCTGTCCTTTAAATTGTCTTCTGTACCCAATGACTGGAAGATAGCTAATGTAACGCCAATATTTAAAAGGGCTCTAGAGGTGATCCTGGCAATTATAGACCGTTAAGTCTAACGTCTGTAACCAGCAAAAGAGTTGAAACAATCATAAAAAATAAAATTGTAAGACACATAAAAGAACATAAATTTTTGTGCAAAAGTGAACATGGTTTCTGTAAAGGGAAATCGTGTCTTACTAATCTATTAGAGTTCTTTAAAGGGGTCAACAAACATATGGACGAGGGGGATCCAGTGGACATAGTGCACTTAGATTTCCAGAAAGCCTTTGACAACGTCCCTCACCAACGGCTCTTATGTAAATTAAGTTGTCATGGGGTAAGAAAAGGTTCAGAGAATGGCAACTAAAATTATTAGGGGTTGGAACGGGTCCCATATGAGGAGAGATTAAAGAGACTAGGGCTTTTCATCTTGGAAAAGAGGAGACTAAGGGGGAATATGATAGAGGTATATAAAATCATGAGTGATGTGGAGAAAGTGAATAAGGAAAAGTTATTTACTTGTTCCCATAATATAAGAACTAGGGTCCACTAAATGAAATTAATGGGCATCAGGTTTAAAACAAATAAAAGGAAGTTCTTCTTCACACAGCGCACAGTCAACTTGTGGAACTCCTTATCTGAGGTGGTTGTGAAGGCTAGGACTATAACAGCATTTAAAAGGGAATTGGATAAATTCATTAAGGTTAAGTCCATAAATGGCTATTAACAAGGATGGGTAAGGAATGGTGTCCCTAGCCTCTGTTTGTCAGAGGGTGGAGGTGGATGGCAGGAGAGAGATCACTTGATCATTACCTGTTAGGTTCACTCCCTCTGGGGCAGCTGGCATTGGCCACTGTCGGTAGACAGAATACTGGGCTGGATAGACCTTTGGTCTGACCCAGTATGGCTGTTCTTATGTTCTTATGAATGCAGGGAACAGGACTAGATGACCTCACAAGGTCCCCTTCAGTCCTATGATTCTATGACTTTGGCACGAAAATGGCAGATTAAATTCAGTGTTAAGTAATGCACACTGGAAAACATAATCCCAACTATTCATACAAAATGATGGGCTCTAAATTAGCTGTTACTATTAAAAAAAATCTTAAAGTCATTCTGGATAGTTGTCTGAAAACATCCACTCAGTGTGCAGCAGCAGACAAAAATGCTAACACAATGTTAGGAACCATTAGGAAAGAGATAGATAATAAAAAAGAAAATATCTTAATGCCATTATATAAATCCATGATACACCCACACCTTGAGTACTGTGTGCAGTTCTGGTCACCATTTCTCAAAAAAGATATATTAGAATGGGAAAAAGTACAGAAAAGGGCAACAAAAATTATTAGGAGTGTGGAACAGTTTCCATATGAGGAGAGATTCAAAAGACTACAGCTGTTGAGCTTTGAAAAGAGATGAATGGGGGAGGGTGGGTATGATAGAGGTCTGTCAA
This sequence comes from Mauremys reevesii, assembly GCF_016161935.1. NCBI lineage: Eukaryota > Metazoa > Chordata > Testudines > Geoemydidae > Mauremys > Mauremys reevesii. The sequence goes on along the minus strand of NC_052637.1, from coordinate 12,699,649 downwards.
ATCATGAATGGTCTGGAGAAGTGAATAGGGAAATATTATGTACCCCTTCAGAGAACACAAGAACCAGGGGTCACCCAATGAAATTAATAGGTAGCAGGTTTAAAACAAAAGGAAGTGCTATGGAACTTGTTGCCGTGGATGTTGTGAAGGCCAGAAGTATAAACAAATTTTAAAAAGAACTAGGTAAATTCAGGGAGGATAGGTCCATCAATAAGTCAAGATGGTCAGGGATGCAACCCCATACTCTGGGTGTCCCTAAGCCTCTAACTCTGCCCTGTTCTGTTCATTCCCCTCTGGCACCAGCCACTGTCATATGACAGGATACTGGGCTAGATGGACCATTGCGCTGACACAGTATAGCCATTCTTATGTTCTTATGTTCAAATACCGAGATAAAATAATCTCTCTGCTCCTACTCACGATTCCCCTCTTTATTCATCCCACGATCTCATTAGCTCTCTTGGTCACATCATCACACTGGGAGCTCATGTTCAACTGATTTATTCATCACAACCCTGAAATCTTTTTTATAGTCACTGCTTCCTAGGACAGATTTTCCCATCCTATAAGTATGGCCTATGCTCTTTGTTCCTAGATGTATTCATTTACTTTTAGCTGTATTCAAGCACATATTAATTGCTTGCGCCCAGTTGATCCTTGCCCTCTATATGTCTGGCCCAATTCATTTTTAATACACCATGGAACAGCTTCAGGAGAACAGATTGAAGACACTCTGCCTGGAATACCCCATAGCCCAGTGATTAGGCCCTCTTCCACTTGACCAGAGACTCAACTTCCTTTTCTATAGCGTGGAGAAGGAAGTATCGAATGCAGGCTTCCTACACTCTGAATGAGATCTTTAACCATTGGGCTAAACATCATGTGGGGAACCCTGTCTACCTTTATGCTGGGTGGGTTCAGGCATGCCCTGACAGCACCTACTGGATTCGGCCCTTTAGGTGAAATAGGCAGAGAAACACCTAGTTTGAGATCCTACTGGGTCTGAGGTGTAAACCTGGATGCCTAGACTGAGGCAACTCCTCGGCCTGCTCACCAGCAGGTTTTTAGATGCCCAGAGGACATTACCAGTGGAAAGTTAGGTACCTAGACCCAGATGTTTAAAGGTATGTACGTGCCTAATGGAATTTTCAAATGCACTTGCAATGAATTTTACACACCTAGAGAATTTTGAAAATCCCACCCGGTGCCTAAATATATTTAACAATCTGGCCCCTGGCCCCGAAGGACTGTAGCCATCTATGGGGTAAGAGAGCAGCTGAGTGGGGGTTTTGTGATTTCCAGTAGGGCACAGATACTGGACTGAAGTGCCTAAAATGGCATTTAGGGGCCTAAGACCCTTTGTGAGTCAAGGCCTTAAGAACATAAGAACGGCCATACTGGGTCAGACCAATGGTCCATCAAGCTCAGTCTCCTATTTTTCCGACTGTGGCCCATGTCAGGTGTTTCAAAGGAAATGAACAGAACAGGCAATCATCAGATGATCCATCCCCTGTCATCCACTCCCAGCTTCTTACTCAGTAAAATAACTAGAGGGGGCTTAAAATAAACACAAGCAGTAGGTCTGTTGAATAAGAAGCTGCCAATAAAGTAGAGCCCCATGAACCTGCATTGTAAACATTGTAATTACATGGTGATGGCAAACAAAGGGAAGGATCTTATTTTCCTGAGCTGCCACATGTGTCCTGCAGAGTAATAAATAAAACCAGTCTCCATCTCTCTTCTGTTTCTCCTTCCATAACCATTGCCCACTGGTCTTCCCTCTGCAGTGTACATTTACAGAAGAAATGTCCAACCAAACCATCGTGACTGAGTTCCTTCTCCTGGGATTCTCTGACATGCAGGAAAAGCAGATTTTACACTTCCTGGTGTTTCTAGTGATTAACCTGGCAGCCATGGTGGGGAATCTTCTCCTCATCACTGTCATAGCCCTCGACCAGCGCCTTCACACCCCCATGTACTTTTTCCTGGGCAACTTATCCTTCCTAGACCTCTGCTACATCTCAGTCACAGTCCCCAAGTCCATGGCTGACTCCGTAACCAACAACAGACTCATCTCTTTCTCTGGATGTGTCACCCAAGTCTTTCTGGTTGTAACTTTTGCAGGAGCAGAGCTGGTCTTTCTCACGGTGATGGCGTATGATCGCTACATTGCAATCTGCCGCCCTCTACATTACAAGGTGATTATGAACAGAGGTGCATGTGCCCAGATGGCAGTGAGTTCATGGATCAGCAGCATGATCTGCTCTGTATTACAAACAGCGAATACCTTTAGGTTACATTTCTGTAGGTCCAACGTTATCGCTCAGTTTTTCTGTGATATCCCACAGTTGCTAAAGATCTCTTGCTCTGATACACACGCTAATGTAATTGTCTTGATTGTCCTTGTGTCCCTTGGAGATGTGGTCTGCTTTGTATTGATAATTGTGTCGTACATTCATATCTTCTCCACGGTGCTGAGAATCCCCTCTGAGCAGGGAAGGTACAAAGTCTTCTCCACCTGCATCCCTCACCTAGTTGTGTTTTGTTTATTTATCAGTACAGCATCATTTACATACATGAGGCCCAGGTCAATGTCTTCAACATCTCTAGACCTGATGGCTGCTGTGTTGTATTGTGTGGTGCCACCACTAATGAATCCAATCATTTACAGTCTAAGAAACAAAGAGATAAAAGGGTCTCTATGGAAAATGATAGGCAGGATATTTTTTCTCAAGAGAAATGAACTCCTCACACTGAAGTCTTAGTGTCCACCTGGAATAAAGTATTCCCATGTTGCACCTTTTATAATAGCTCTGACTGACTTTGTTTGAGGACCAGCCTATGTTCATGTTAGGATCAGAACCTGACATTTTGCATTTTCTGATTTTGGCTGAGATTTTTTAAAATCTGACAGAAATATGGTCTATGGCATCCTCAGGAGCCAAAGTCCCATTTTCAAACAAGACTCAGGCACTTCTGAAAATTTTACTCTTAGTTGCTCAACTCCCAATGAGCTTTCAATAGAATGTGGAAATCTAATTATCTTTGGGCCCCTTTGAAAATCCAAGGAAGAGCTAATTGCAATTTTTCCATTTTCTAGTTTGAAACGTCCACTTAAAATGATTTTTATTTCAAAATGTCATTTCCAAATTAGAAAAAAAAGTTTTTGATTTTTTCTTCATTTCAAAATGCTAATTCCAAAATTTTGAAAAATTGAAATATTTTGAATGGTTATTTTGAATTAAAATGTCATTTTAATGTTATTTTAAGTCAAACCGACAATTCGTAATGATTATTTTTATTGTTGTTTTGTAGCCGTATCGGTCCCAGGATATGAAAGAGACAAGGTGGGTGAGGTAATATCTTTTATTGGATCAACTTCTATTGGTGGAAGAGACAAGTTTCCAGGGTATCTGAAGAAGAACTGTGTAGCTCGAAAGCTTGTCTCTTCCACCCACAGAAGTTGGTCTAATTCATAATGATATTTTTCATTTTTAGCTGACATTTCTAAATAAAAGAATTTTCATTGGAACGTCAACACATTTTATTTTGGAAAAAAAATAAAAATTTACATTTCCCAATCACATTTTTAAGAACTTTTCATTCAGTGAAAATTTTTGATGTTTTTATTTTCACCCCATCTAAGATGAAAACAAACATCAAAATACCAGAATTTCTCACAGAAGTTTCAGTTTTACAACGAGCTGTAAACCCCAGGCTTTTACACTAACAACATTTTCAGTATGACATTACAAGGAACAGGCTGCTGACCTCTCCACACCTCAGGAGAAAGGTCTGAGGAGGGAAAAGGGGCCAGTGGGGACTTCATGACAAACAACCCCTCCCCACAACTTTCAACCGAATATGTAATTTTCTATTTGGAAATATCACTACCGTGTCTCATGGGAGTTGCAGTTCGTGTGCCTCAAACTTCCGTTCTGTATGGGACAGGTTCCATGAGTGGATAATATCTGCACCACAGGATTCCTTCTTCCTAAGCCACTGTGGTGCATCATGGGAGTCCCACTGCTGCAATGCATCATGGGGGGACGTAGTCTAGCTAGAGATTTCAGCCCATAAAGAAGAATATGACCACAAGATAAGCAAATTACATCTCCCATGGGACACTGAGGTGGCATTTCCAAGTAGACAGATTCACTTTTCACCTGAAAGTTTCAAATTTTCAGACAAAAAGTGTTGTGGGTTGGGATGCTGGTTTTCCAGAGGTAGCAGGCATTTTTTACAAAAAGATCCACGTGGTTGAAAAATGAATTTTCTATCAAAAAACAGATTTGCCAAAAAAAATTCAAACAGTTTTACTTGTGACAGCAGCACAGAGAGACAGATGCTATACCCTAGCTATACCCCAATCGTCTTCCCACTGGAGTCCATTGGCTCTCCATGAGTTCTGGGTACAGCTGGTTGGGAATTCTCCACTAGAGCGATTTTCTAATGTAACATTCCCTTCACAAAATCAAACTTTTCCATGAGAATATTGAGGTGTTCAGTGATCCCTCTGTGATAAAGTAGCCTGCAAGAGCTCTGCTTCATTCTGTGTACAGTTCCAGCTGGTTGAGCATAACAACAAGAGCTTCTCAATGTGCCTCTTTCCATATTCTCCATGTCGGAAGCTCAGCCCTTACGGGCGCAGCCTCCAATACCCTCAAAAATTTCAAAATTGGAAAATACAATTGATTTTCCATCAGGAACATTGCAATGACGGCTCCCTGCCAGCCTGCCTGCCTGGAAGGCCCTTGCCGATGTTTACATTTACCCTTACATGTAGCCAGTAAGTGAAATTAGCAAGAACCTTCCAGGTGAGCTGCTGGAGAACTCAGAAATGGCAAAACATTTCATTCTGATCAAAACTAATGTTAGTCAGAACCTAGAATTCCTGTTCCATAGTAATTTCCAAATTTTACTCATTATTATTATTACTCTGAATCAGAACAAAAAATAAATAAACATTTCAGAACACCTTCCAGAACAAATTTCTGAAATTTCATAGAGAAAAAATAGAAAAGACAGCCAGCCAGCCTGCCTTGTTTCCTTTAAAAGTTTTAATGGAATCAACACGTTCCTATGGAACTGTTCTGTTAGAAATTTTACAATCCATTCTAGTTCCAATGTTTCAGAATGAACTATTTCATTTCAAAACAGTTCATTTTCGAGTGACATTTTGACTGGGTTCTAATGCCATCAATACACTTGTTAATTGTTGGACCTTGAACAAGCCACATCCCCTTCCTGTGCCTCACTTTCTCCATCTTGAAATGGAGACAATGACACCAGCTGAAATTTGTTGGGAAATGGAATTTCTGCAAACTCCAGAAATGGCCTTTCATCGCTAATCAGAACCAAACCTTAAAATTTACTGAGTTTTTTTCTGAAATATTTCATTTCAGAATCATCAGAATTACCTTATTGAAACAAATGTCTCTTTTTGCCTTGATCATTATATTACATTGTGTTATACATTATAGTATAATATATGTGTAACCCTTCTGCCCCTCTGAGTTGGCAGCAACAAAGGGGTTCAGTCAGTATCCAGGTTTCAATAACACAACACAAAAAAAAAAACTCGGCTCCCCCCCCACCCAGTGACCCACCACCACCACCCCCCCCTCGCTCCTCTAGGCAGGACTTCCCCCACCCCCAAAGCACGAGTCTGGAGAGTGCAAAAAAATCCTAAAAAGGGAGGGGAACAATGGCATCATCAGACACAAGAGACACAAACAACAACAAACCACAAGCAAAAAAAAAAAAAACCCAATTCCACACATTTGGTCCTGTCCTCTTAAGTTCAATCCAATCACCCCAAAGTCCAAACAACCAGTCTCAGTCTCCAGTCAGTCCAGAGAGTTCCAAAGTTTTTCTGTTTTTTTGCCCAGAGTTGGGTGGGTGGGGGGGGGACCTGGGGGGTCACACACACAGTGACACGTGGACCAGGGGCCGCCCCCCTGCCTTGCCCTTCTGCTGCGGGCTGCCTGCACTGCTCCACTCCACCCAGCAGCCCCCACACCACCCAGCCGCCCCCAGCACCAGCACACCCCGCCCGCCGTCCCCACCCACACAAACACACTCCCTGCTGCTCACTGCTGCATGCTGCGCTGCTGCAGATGCAGACTGCTGCCAGCTGCTTTCTCTGAGATCTTCTCTCTCTCTCAGGCTTACAACTTAACACAGCACTCAGCTTAGCTTAGCTTAGTGCTTTTAGCTCTTTTTATTCTCACTCCTTCTGATTTGCCCCAGCTGGCCAGTAGGAGCATGGCCCAACTACAATCAGGGTCAGCAGCTCTCTCAGAAAAGGATGATGAGAGGAAAAAGGATTAATTCTAGCTCTTGGAGAAGAGGGGAGAGAGCTGTTGGTGCAGGCCCCTCAAAAGGCCCTCATACCATGTCCCACACACACCAGCCCCACCTCTCTCCCCTCATTGGGGTTTGGAACCCCTGTCCTTTGTCTGGCTCTTTAATGTAGGTCATAAGTTTTCTTCTATAATAAAGTCTCTACAAGTTTCATTCATCCATATAATTTCACACAATTTTTTTTTTTCTCTTCCCCCCAATAAAAAAGAAATTATTCCACCACAAAAAAAAAACCTTCCCATGCTGCTGTGTTATTATATGCTGTGGCTATGTTAATGCATGCAATATGCAATGCAAATGCAAAATGCTGCTGCCCCAAAATTGCACTGAAATCCATAATGCACTTTCCTAAAATCCTCCTTTTGTCACACCACAGTAGGGAGGGACCCATCCACTGCAATATATATAAATTATAATATAACATAAAATTCAAATGATAAATTTAAAATGAAATATTTTGATCAAATTGAAACAAATTGTTTTGCTAATTTCCCTTAAAAAATCATTTATTTCATTGAACTTGCAGTTTCCAACTGAACACAGTTTAACTTTATGTAAAATCTATGACCCTTTAATTTAGAATTTTGCACCTAACACCAAAATGGGGGGATGCGAGGAGTTGTTCCTTAGGGCTGCATTTGCTTTTTACAGTTATCAGGGGCAGCTCTAGGCATTAGCAAAGTAAGCACCTGCTTGGGGCAGCCCATTTGCAGGGGCAGCATGGGCCAACAGGGTGCCCTGGGAGCTGTAGTTCTTTGGTTAGCTCCCTGCCTATAGAGCCAACCCTGGAGCAGGGAAAGAACTACATTTCCCAGCATTCCCTTGTCCACTACCAACTGGAAAGGAAGGAGGGGGACCTCATGCGGCAGCATGCTGTGAATGGTAGGGAGACCCTATTTTAACATTCAAAAACCAGGACACTCCACGGGGAGGGAAGCCCCACCCTGCCACCATCCACTCCCTCCAACTGCTCCCCACAGAAACCCCAACTCATCCAACTCCCCCCCCCATCGCTCCCTGTCCCCTGATCACCCCCTCGCGGCATGCCGCCCTGCTTGGGGCGGTGCAATTCCTAGAGACGCCCCTGAGTCCACTAGACCTTGCTGCCTCAGTCTGGGAAGGAAGGAGAACAGAGCAGCTATATTCTCTAAATGCAGCTGCATGGCTGAACTGGGTCCCTGAGGAGAACTTAGCATGTGTATTGTACTGGATGATTGATATGCAGCGAGAAAGAAGCAGCTACATTGTATAAAGGGGGAAAGAAGTCAGCAGAACTTCTGGGACTGCAAAGGGGCAGCCGAACTATATAAAGACATCTAGGTGGCTACAGAAAACAAGAGATAAAAAAGGAGCAGCGACGGGGTAGATTCTCAGTTCTAGTGAGCTGATGTAGCTCTGTTAATTTCAGTGGGGCTACTACACCCATTTCCCGCAGCTGGGGATCTGGGCCATTGACTGGAGTGGAGCTATGGCTGATTCCCAGCAGCTGGGTCTGCCCCACTGATCCAATTGAGCTACATCAATTTACACCAGAGGAGAATGTGGCCCACTGACTCCACTGAAGCTATGTCAACTTAAACCAGATGGCAATCTGGTCCGTTACCTTCAATGGAGCAACCTTATTTTACACCAATGGAGAATGTAGCCCATAATGTTTGATTGGGGAGCAAAAGGAAAGGTTGCTAAATGGGCGGTTATAGTGCAAAGTAACCACCCGGGCAGAGCATATTGGCCAGTAGGTATCAGCGGATGATACCTAATGTGAAAGAGAGATTTGCAGCAACCACTAGATGGCAGCATTGTGTCAAGAACGAGTCATGGACAGCTAGTTCTTGAAGAAAAGGATGACTATTGTCAAGGGCTGTGCATTATAACAGACCATTATCCCTCAGAAAGGTAAACTATGCTTCATCACGATGGGAATCATTTCCCCCTAGAGACTCATGAGACTGTTTCACTAAATGCAATTACATTTGGGAAAAAAAAAACAGTTCAAGTCACACCGGGCATTGGTAAGAGCAGAGCTCTGGAGACACAAAATTGTCCATAATAATAATGGGTTGGGTTTAAAAGTTTGGGACTCATTTGTACTTATGAAAATCTTTGAACTGGACAGGGAATAACAATCTCCAAGAATAAAAAAAGATGTCTCTAGACTTATTCTTTCCTGAAAACACCATATAATTCAGGTCAGTGTGGGACAGCTTTTCTCAGAAATCTTACTGATGGAAATGATTCCCTGTGGGAACCAGATGTGGACAATATACTGTGATACATAATTGCAATGGTTATATAGACTATGCCAGGATGTTTACATTAATTGATGTGTGTACACACACAAATGTGCATGTGTATCCTTCTGCACAAACCGCTGTTCTCTTCTGCCTGGTTTCATACATTCTGAAATTTGCTCCTTTTTACACTTTGTAGAACAGGTTTTCCTCAGCTCAAGTGATGGCCAGTACTTCCAAAGCCACAATAGCGTTGTCATCTGGCAACCAGGAAGGCTGGGGAAGGAAGTGAAGGGAAATAAGCACCCAAATCACAGTTGGATGAGGGTGCCTAACTCCCTTAATCTCTTGAAAATCTCAGCCAGACTTCATATTTGGTCAAGGATTAGTTCCAACATTAGAGCCTCAGCTATGCAGTGTAATGGTATTTCAGACTGAGAATAGGGACTCAGTTCAAACATGTCTTCACAGCTGCTTTACCCTCCCTTCAACCTTGAATACTTGGTTGTGCACAAAATATTTTCTGAGCGGTCTGCATTTTGGGAGCGGATCTCTGCAGATAAAGCCGGGGGAACTCTGGGAGAGGAGCATTTCATTTTGCAACCATGCCAAAAGTCTTCAAACACAGTTTGACAATAAGGGCCCCAATGATAAAAGTCCCTTCTCAAACTTCTTGCCTCTAACTTCAGAGGAATTTTTTCAGGCCCAGTTTTGTGAAATCCTGAGTGACGCTGGGGAAGTAGAAAGGCCCAGGCAAAGAGATTGTTAATAAATCCAGTTAAGATTGTAGGCGATCTTCATAATTCTGTTGAGATCTGGGCTAAGATTTTCAAAGTGGCCTAAAGAAATTAGGCACTGATCTGCCAGTGGGAGTTGGGTGCCAGACTTCCATAGGTTGTTGTGAAAATGACAGCCTAAATCATGCCTAAATTCTGCAGCACAACTTTTCTGAAGGTCCCCTTTACCTCTTTGTTCCTCAGACTGCAGATGATAGGGTGGAAAGTTTCTGGTAGGCCCCCTTTTACCTGTGTTCATATTATTAAGGACTCAGCTCCTTCTCAAGGGTACATTTATTGGGCTCAGACGGTGGAGTCCCAAATGCCCTAGCGAAAATCCCTCTGTCCATTGCAATCACTTGGGCTTCTCTGATTTATTAGAAGACACGTTGGCCAGACCGTGTGTGTTGTGAGTTCTATGTTTAATTCCTGGGTCTGCAGCAGACCCATTGGATGAAATTGGCCCCATTCACTTCTCCCTGAGTGCTTCACTCTGTGCATTGTCCTGTTACAAGCAGTACTGAGGAGAGAAATCTGGGGCACCAAACCTTCTACCTTCTAAGCCACATCATGAGAAGGGCCTTTTCTTTCCAGATATTTCCTACCTGAACAGTGCCTAGAGCAATCGCTCAGGTGCCCAATCTCCTTCATTTGAAGTCAAGGGGTATTAGGCCACATCTCATCTTTCATGACTTGAACTTGTTCCCCGGGATCCTTGTTGTTAGGACCTGCAGTAGTTTCCTGATAGGTGACACTGTCATATGGTCATGCCAAGGGTAGAACTGGTTATGGGCTAGAGACACCTCTGCCTACTCTCTAGTCTCTCTGTAAGCACCCACCTCAGGTGCTGAGCCTCTTGCCCTCATCAGTCTCAGGGAAGAATCTCACGCTCCTTCCACTCTCAGACTCAGATCTAGTTACTCTATCCTGCATATATCCCACATACCAACCACTTATCACCCTGCAGTTCCAATTGGGCTTCAGGCACCAGTGACCAGTGACATTGACCAACAATCACCTTAAAACAAAGTATATATTTTTAGCAATTGGAACAAACATTTAAAAATAGATTTCAAAGCAACAAACAACCTACACACATCTAATCAAAGGGCTTCAGCTGGTTGCCTGCACGTGTCAGGTAGGACTGTTTTCCCCAATGCACAGTTGGTCTGATGGATTCTGTTTCTCCTCTCCCCTTCATTTGAAGCATCAGATATTGGCCTCAGCTGGAGCTGGGGCACTGGATGGGGTGGGTCAGTGCTCTGAGGTGGGCCAGAGAATCATTTTTTCTAGATGCCTGGCTGGTGGGTCTGGCTCTCATTCTCCAAGCACTATTGATCACCTGATTTGGGGTGGAGAAGGAATCTCCCTAGCTCGGATTGTCAGATTGGGGATTTTGCAGACTGCTCTATTGCTTTTCCTCTTGCCTTTTTAATGCAGTTGTGATTTCTAGTCCCTTCTCCAGAAATTAGCCCCTTCCACTTGTCATCATTACTTGAGCCTAGATGCACATTGGCCAGATTTTTGTCACCATCCCCCATGGGCCCTTGATTAAAGCTCTCCTTATCAGGTTAGCCAGAGGATGTCCAAAGATGCTCTTCCCAATATTTGATAGATGGAGCCCATCCCGGCACAGTAATCCTCTTTCCTGGAACATCAGCTCCTTGTTAAAGAAGCCAAAGCCCTCATGCTGACATCACCTACATAGCCACGCATTTGCTTCCATGAGTCGATGGTCCATGGATCAACATTCATGACAGCTAGAATATGGGGGATTTTCTGTGGGAAACTTCAATTTTTGTCATGAAACTAAAAGCAATAAAACTTGTTTTGTTTTGGACAAGCAAAAACCAAAGACATTCATCTGAAAACCAAATATTTTTGGATAAAAACCAAGCTTTTTTATTGAAAATAATAAATTGATATCTGGGTTTTTTAATTTTCAGTCAAAAATATCTTTGTGTATGTTTACAATAGGCCTGCTGGCTGATTTACACATTTCACTGGATGATCTTAAACCAGGAGGCAGACCTGACTAATTGTTTTCTGCTGGGAACTGGGTTATGAGAATCCACACCTCTGTTGCAAAGGACTGAAAGAAGGACTCAGCAATGGACATATATTTTTTTTAATCTTTTGAAGAGGATTGAGATGAGCCAGACTTTTTCATTAGACTGTGTATCTTGGGTTAGGAGAATACGGCCTGTTGGGGAACTGGAACCCTTAGAGCTTGGCTACACTTGCAAGTTACAGCACATTAAAGCAACCCCGGGCGCTCTAACTCCCTATGTGTCCACACTGGCAAGGCACGTAGAGCGCCTGGACTCTGCAACTGGAGCGCTCCTTCTAATCTATCTACACGAGAAGCATAAAACTTGGTTCGCCCCAGCTGAAACACCTCAGCATCAGTGTGAACGAGGTATGCATTACCGCACTGTAATTGGCCTCCAGAAACATCCCATAATCCTCTGAAGTCAAGTGGCCACTCTTCTCATTGTTTTTTTATCAGCTGCAGGAATGTGGATATCCCCTTTCAAAGCTCCGTTTCTGACAGTCGGCTGCTTATCTGCTCCAGGACAAAGCAACCATTACTGTGAAATGCTGTTTGCTGTGAATGTGTGTGAAAGAGATGGGGGCGAGGGGAGTCTGCTGCTGTCTGGACTTACAAGATAGCATGCTGACACACTCTCAGCAACCCAAAATACCTACACACAACACACTCCCTGTCACACTCTGCCCCACACTGCCCTATACCCCAGGGAATCAGGCTATTGAGCTGGGCCCCAAGTGGGTGTACATCATGGGGCTCATAGGAGTGGGGCCCAAACGGGGATGTTGGGGTCAAGATTCAATTGTGGCTCAAAGTCCCAGCTTCCTCGCAGTTCAAGAGAGGGATAATAAAGTCCTGGGTTCTAGGTCCCTAACCTGTCCCCATGCAGGAGAAGCCCAATTTCTAAGCTCTTCCCCATTGACAATTCTGTGGCTCCGCAGTTTCCACCACTGCAATGACTGAAATGAGCCATAGACAGACAAAACCTTCATTGCAAGTGAAACCCACTTGCCAGTGTATGTAGAGCTTCCCCCTCTGGGCTCCATCCCTGGAGGATATGAACCTGGTACAGATACTAAAGGGTGTTGTCCCTTTAGCTTAAGCTGGAGTAGCTCATGTGTTTACACCTGGAGGTTTCCTATTTCAGTCCTTGGTATGTCAACCAAGATGGTGGCCATCAAATAAGGATACTGAGGAGAGGGTAGGGATAGTTTCTGAGAAGGGAAGGATCTTCTCTCCAACTCTAAATAATACATCTAAATGATGTGAGTGAGGAGGAAGAGGAGCTGTGTGGTTATACAGGAGTTTGACACCCCTTCTCTTTATAGAGTGGCGGATGCAGCTCAGGAGCCCAGGCTGAAAACAGCTGTGTGTCAGTAAGGCACGGGTCAGAGGCTGTCCATCAGGTGAGCCGGGCTCATGCTATGTCAGCTTTATAGGTCATACCTACAGCAGTGCAAATAAGAAATGTCTCAGTTCGGTGGCTGAACCGAAAGATAGGACTTTTTTTGTTGTTGTTTTTAATTTTATGTCAAACAGAAGGTTTTGCTTCATCCAAAATGCAATTTAACAAAGAAAATAAAATTGAAGCAAAATTCAAAACCAAAAATCATTTATTTTTCATTTATTCATTCATAATTGCTTTAGACCAAGAGTCATCATTTTAGAAATTATTGGTGAGAACTTCAGAACTACTGGAGGGATTTGGATGCTCAGTTCCTATTACAATCAATAGGACTTGGGTGCTGAACTCTCCGAAGCAGCTTTGAAAATCCCAAGCCCGAAGATTTAATAAAGTTTCAACCACTTGGGAAGGATTCCAGGATCGGACTCTGTTCTCATTGCCCCCGTGCCATGCAAACCTGCAAGTCACTAAACTGAGTTTGGCTATTACATGTACTCAAGGCTAACCTCACCCCCTGATCTGGGCCAGGCAAGTGACTTTGGTTCAGAGAGGGCTCTACCCTGTACAGGACAGGAGCAGACTGTTGCACGGTTCAGCACAAGTTAAACAGAGCTGAGCAGGGTGGGAAGCACTGAGGATTTTGATCCTGCTTTAATAACAGGCTGCTTCATGACTTCCCAAGCATCTCCACCCTAGCAGCAGAGGTGAGGCCTGGGATGGAAGCACACCTCACATCAGCATGAAGATGACCAGGGAAGCCAGATTATTGGACTCGCCATGAACACACAGACACAGCACAATGTAATAGACATAGAGACACTTTCACTGTGGAGGAAACACACAGACCCTCTTCACATGGTGATCCTGGCTCCCAGCTGTGAGCTCAGCCCATGAAGTCCCCCTGCCTTTCAGTCTTTGGTCTCACTTGAGTTTCATGAAACAGCAGAAGCTCCCAGAGAAGTTAACTTTTGCCTTTGAGCATACACTTCTGAGCTTGAACAGGGCTCCAGGGAGTGACTCGCCAACTGTCCTTAGAGAACAGACATGGATAAATCTTCTGCCCACAGCACCAACCCTTTGCTACCAGAGACACCCAGAGTCAGCCACGCAGCTCATAGGCAGCGAGCAAGAAGTCTGCATTTATTGATATTCAGTCTCAGTGAGAACAATGAAAGGGCTCTTCGGTAGCTGAGCATTTGGCATCCAGATACTACGGTGATTGGGGCATTAGTTGTAGACAGATAGATTAGACAGAAGCTTCAATGATGTAATTCCTTTTGCGACCAGCAGTTTCCTGAAGTTGGAAATCAAACACAACATCAGCTGGGCAACAGCCACAGTTCTCAGCACAGTAAGTAGACTGCTGTCATTAAATCCCGGAGCTTTTTAAGGGGTTGAATTTAACCATATAAATGTGAATGAAAATGTCAGATTTAACTGTGAATTAAATCAGCCTGATATAACTAATTTCATTGTACCCAGAGACAAACTCATTTTGATATTTTGTATCTTTTTTACATAATGGAAGAGGTGGGATCTGAATGGAGAGCTTGGTCCCAGTTTCTGCACTGCCAGTGTCTTGCTCAGAATAAGAGAGCAATCTACCCCAGAATTCCCCAGTGGTTAAAGCTCTCAACTAGGATATGTCTCTCCTCTCAATCAGGCATATCAGGAATAGTGATAAAAGCCCCACGGAATGTTGTGGCTGGTAGCTGCATGTTTTTTATCGCCGTGTAGACATATCCAAACTGCCCACATCCCAGGTGAGTGCTGCAGCTGTTATGCAGCAAGTGGGTCAATGGTTCTCTCTCTTTTTTTGTTTTTTGAAAAAAACAAAAGGTCTCCTTTTCATTGCACATGACAACAAAATCAAATGTTTGGAATTCTCTTTTTCTGGCCAGCCCTAGCTCTGCCATGTCAGGATGTTGTCTAACTATAGGCACATAACTTCATGTCTTAGTGCCTCACTATTCACAGAGTCATAGATTCCAAGGCCAGAAAGGAACATTGTGATTACCTAGTGCAGTGGTTCCCAAACTTTTTCTGCCGCTTGTGCAGGGAAAGCCCCTGGTGGGCTGGGCCGGTTTGTGTACCTGCCACATCCGAGCCGCTTCCAGCAGCTCCCATTGGCCCAGAGCAGCGAACCGCGGCCACTGGGAGCAGCAATCGACCAAACTTGCGGAAGCGGCAGGTACACAAACTGGCCCAGTCTGCCAGGAGCTTTCCCTGCACAAGCAGTGGGACAAGTTTGGGCACCACTGATCCTGTGTGACCTCTTGTATAACACAGACCATAGAACTTCCCTAAAATAATTCCTAGAGCAGATTTTTTAAAAACATCCAATCTTGATTTAAAAATTGTCAGTGATGGAGAATCCACCACGACCCTTGGTAAATTGTTCCAATAGTTAATTACTTTCACTCTTAAAAATGTACACCTCATTTCCAGACTGAATTTTTCTATCTTCAGCTTCCAGCCATTGAATTGTGTTAAACCTTTCTCTGCTAGATTGCAGAGCTCATTATTAAATATTTGTTCCCCATGTAGATACTTAGAGACTCTAATCAAGTCAACCCTTAAGCTTCTCTTTGTTAAGATAAATAGATTGAGCTCTTTGAACCTATCTCTGTAAGGCGTGTTTTCTAATCCTCTAATCATTCTTGTGGGTCTTCCATGAACCTTCTTCAATTTATCAACATCCTTCTTGAATTGTGGCACCAAAACCTGACACAGTATTCTAGCACTAGTCACACCAGTACCAAGATTCACTCAAGAGTTCTAAAGGAACACAAATATGAAATTGCAGAACTACTAACGGTGGTATGTAGCCTATTGCATAAATCAGCCTCTGTACCAGATAACCGGAGGATGGTTAATGTAATGCCATTTTTTTAAAAAAAGGCTCCAGTGGTGATCCTGGCAATTAAAGACTAGTGAGCCTTACTTCAGTATCAGGCAATTTGGTTGAAATTGTAGTAAAGTACAGAATTATCAGACACATAGATGAACACATGTCACTGTGGAAGAGTCAACATGGCTTTTGTAGAGGGCAATCACGTCTGATCAATCTATTATAATTCTTTGAGTGTGTCAACAAATATGTGGACAAGGGTGATCCAGTAAGTATAGTGTACTTGGACTTTCAGAAAACCTTTCATAAGTTCACTTACCAAAGGCAATTGAGCAACATAGGCAGAGATGGTATAAGAAAGAGGGTCCTCTCATGGATCAGTAACTGGTTAAAAGATAGGAAATAAAAGGTAGGAATAAAAGGGTCACTTTTCACAGTATAGTGAGGTGAATAGAGGGGTCCCCCAATGATTTGTACTGGGACCAGTGCTGTTCAACTTATTCATAAATGATCCAGAAAAAGGGGAAAGCAGAGTTTACATGTGATACAAAATTACTCAAGATCATTAAATCCAAAGCAGACTGTGAAGAGTTACAAAGGGAACTCACAAAATTTGGTGACCAGTCAGCTTAACTTCAGAATACAGAAAGATAATGAAGCAAATAATTAAGCAATCAATTTGCAAACATCTAGAAGATAATAAGGTAATAAGTAACAGACAGCATGGATTTGTCAAGAAAAAAATAGTGTTGAACCAACCTGATAACTTTATTGGACAGGGTAACAAGCATTGTGGATAGGGGGGAAGAGGTAGATGTGATATATCTTGACTTTAGTAAGGCTTTTGATACTGTCTCACATGATCGTCTTATAAACAAACTATGGAAATTCAACCAAGGTGGAGCTACTATAAGATAGATGCATAACCTGTTGGAAAACCATTCCCAGAAAGTAATTATCAGTGGTTCACAGTCATGCTGGAAGGGGATATAGGGTGGGGTCCAACAGGGATCAGTTCTGGGTCTGGTTCTGTTAAATATCTTTATCAATTATTTAGATAATGGCATAGAAAGGACACATAAAGTTTGCAGAAAATACCATGCTGGGAGGGGTTGCAAGTGCTTTGGAGGACAGGATAATAATTTAAAATGATCTGGACAAACTGGAAAAATTGTCTGAAGTAAATAGGATGAAATTTAATAAGGAGAAATGCAAAGTATTCCTCTTGGGAAGGAACAATCAGTTGCACACATATAAAATGGGAAAATACTGCCTAGGAATTACTGCAGAAAGAGACCTGCTAAATATGATTTAACTGTGTAACACTGTTGTAAAAAAAGCAAACATCATTCTGGGATGTATTATCAGGAGTGTTATAAGCAAGACACGAGAAGTAATTCTTCTGCTCTACTCCGTGCTGATTAGGCCTCAGCTGGAGTATTGTATCCAGTTCTGGGCATCACATTTCAGGAAGGATGTGGACAAATTGGAGAAAGTCCAGAAAAGTCCAACAAACTTTTCAGTTTGTTATATGTGTGCAACTGATAGTTAAAGGTCTAGAAAACATGACATGTGAAGGAATATTGAAAAAATTGATTTGTTTAATCTGGAGAAGAGAAGATTGAGAGGGGACATAGTTTTCAAGTACATAAAAGGTTGTTACAAGGAGGAGGGAGGAAAATTGTTGTTCTTAATCTCTGAGGATAAGACAAGAAGCAATGGACTTAAATTGCAGCAAGAGTGGTTTAGGTTAGACATCAGGAAAAACTTCCTAACTGTCAGGGTGGTTGAGCACTGGAATAAATTGCCTAGAGAGGTTGTGGAATCTCCATCATTGGAGATTTTTAAGAGCAGGTTTGACAAACATCTGTCAGGGATAGTCTAGATAATACATGAGTGCAAGGGATGGGACTGGATGACCTCTCAAGGTCCCCTCCAGTCCTACAGTTCTATGACTTTGGCAAGAAAATGGCACATTAAATTCAATGTGAAGAAATGCAAAGTAATGCACACTGGAAAACATAATTCCAACTATTCACACAAAATGATGAGGTCTAAATAAACTGTTACCATTAAAAAATAATAATCTTAAAGTCATTGCGGATAGTTCTCTGAAAACATCTGCTCAATCTGCAGCAGCAGACAAAAATGCTAACAGAATATTAGGAACCATTAGGAAAGGGATAGATAATAAAATAGAAAACATCTTAATGCCATTATATAAATCCATGATAGACCCACAACTTGAGTACTGTGTGCAGTTCTGGTCACCATATCTCAAAAAAGGTATATTAGAATGGGAAAAAATACACAGAAAGACAACAAAAATTATTAAGAGTGTGGAACAGTTTCCATATGAGGAGAGATTCAGAAGACTAAAACTGTTGAGCTTTGAAAAGAGATGAATGGGGGAGGGGTTTGATAGAGATCTATAAAATCATGAATGGTGCAGAGAAGTGAATAGGGAAATATTATTTACCCCTTCAGAGAACACAAGAACCAGGGGTCACCCAATGAAATTAATAGGCAGCAGGTTTAAAACAAAAGCAAGTGCTATGGAACTTGTTGCCGTGGATGTTGTGAAGGCCAGAAGTATAAACAAATTTTAAAAAGAACTAGCTAAATTCAGGGAGGATAGGTCCACCAATGGCTATTAGTGAAGATGGTCATGACGCAACCCCATACTCTGGGTGTCCCTAAGCCTCTGACTCTGCCCTGTTCTGCTCATTCCCTCTGAAGCATCTGGCACTGGCCACTGTCGGATGACAGGATACTGATGTAAGCTGGGGAATGGTCCCGCTATTGTGGGGAACTTTCCTGGCTTCTGTGCTACCCCGGTGAAGTGGGCTAGCGAAAGGATCTGAGTCCTCGCTCCCACTTCCTTTACCCAGAGGCCTCCCTGCCCTTGAGGACTCTCCTGTTTGGCAGAGTACTCGTAGCCGCAACAAGACTGGGCCCAGGATTCCTGGGGGGCTCAACCCCCAACCCTGCTGTGGCCACCTAGGACAGGGGCTAAGGTGTCCCCACTCCGGGGTACCCTCTCTGCACTGGGCACCTCCCTGACCCACTGATTATTCCAGACAATTTAAAGCAAATACAAGTTGTTTACTTAACAATCAATTTAAAGAAAATAATAAGAATAAATGGGAACGGTTACAGGGAAACACATCACCCTGCTCTGTGGCAGGGAACATTACAAACAATGTCTCTGGACATCAAGGCACTTTGCAGTCTGTTCCTTGTAGGCCCCAGGCCTCCTTCTCAGGCCCTGGCTGTGCTGCAGGGATGCTGCCGGTTAGACACTTGAAATGGTGGTGACCACACACCTCCGGGCTTTGGGTGGTGGGATCCTTCTTTCCAGTGCCAGCCCCCCGGCAGGTTAAGGTCCCCCTCCAAGCCTGGCCTGCATGGACCCTTGGCTGGGGGTGTCTTTTTGTGCTGGGCCCTTTGCCCAAGGTCCCCCCTTGGCTGGCCCCAGTTGCTCACTACACCTGGCTCTCTGGCTGCAGCTCTGCTCCCAGCATAGGGTCTGCTCTCTCTGCGCTGTGCCTCTGGCTCTCTGGCTGCAGCTCCGCTCCCAGCACAGGATCTGCTCTCTCTGGGTTGTGCCTCTGGCTCTCTGGCTGCAGCTCTGGCCCCTCTGGATCTGGCCCGGCTCTGCTCTCCAGCTCAGCTTGGGCCCCTGCTTTCTCCTTTGCTCGGCCCCACTCTGTCTGACTCCGGCACATTCCTGCTCACACACGGAGGACGGGACCCACACTGGCCTTCTGTCTCCCTGATTAGCCGGCCTGCCCTGTCAATCAGGCTGACCTGGAGCATTGGCCTCTTGCCACTGTTCCTGGGGACTGTCAGTCTCAGGGTCCTGATTTGCCATTGATCCCTCCCCTTTTAGTGCTGGGAGCTAATAGCCAAAACACCCCCACTGAATGTTAGTAAGGGGGCAACAGTCCCCTTACACTGAGCTAGATGGGCCGTTGCTCTGACACAGTATGGCCATTATTATGTTCTTATGTTCAAATACACAGATAAAATAACCTCTCTGCTCCTATTCAAGTTTACCAAGTGATCCACATCTTATCATATCTCACCTTTGTTTAAATTCACCTGAGTTAGCCCAGCTTGGAAATGGTGAGAGCCCTAACCACCAGCCTATACCATTATTCCTGCCCTCTGTGTATCTGGCCCCATTCACTTTAATACACCATGTAAAAGATTCAGCAGAACACCCCCCCTGGAATACCCCATAGCCCAGTGGTAAGGGCCCTCTCCCACTCAGTCAGAGACTCAGCTTTCTTTTCTATAGTGTGGTGAAGGGAGTATCGAATGCAGGCTTCCTACATGCTGAGTGAGAGCTTTAACCACTGGGCTAAACACCATGTGGGGAACCCTGTCTACCTTTGTGCTGGATGGGTTCAGGCATGCCCTGACAGCACCTGCTGGATTGGGCCCTGCAGGTGAGATAGGCAGAGAAACGCCTAGTTTGAGGCCCTACTTTGTCTGAGGTGTAAACCTGGATGCCTAGACTGAGGCAACTCCTTTCTCTGCTCACCAGCAGGTTTTTAGATGCCCAGAGGACTTTACCAGTGGACAGTTAGGCACCTAGGTCCAGATTTTTAAAGGTATTTAGGTGACCAATGGAATTTTAAAATGCACCTGGTAGCCTAACACCCACTGACATCAATGAATTTTACACACCTAGAGACTTTTGAAAATCCCACCCGGTGCCTAAATATATTTAACAATCTGGCCCCTGGCCCCGATGGACTGTAGCCATCTACAGGGTAAGGGAGCAGCTGAATGGGGGTTTTGTGATTTCCAGTGAGGCACAAATACTGGACTGAACTCCCTAAAATGGCATTTAGGGGGTCTAAGACCCTTTGTGAGTCAAGGCCTTAAGAACATAAGACTGGCCATACTGGGTCAGACCAATGGTCCATCTAGTTCAGTCTCCTGTCTTCCAACTGCAGCCCATGCCAGGTGCTTCAAAGGGAATGAACAGAACAGGCACCATCAGATGATCTATCCCCTGTCATCCACTCCCAGCTTCTTACTCAGTAAAATAACCAGAGAGGGCTTAAAATAAACACAAGCAGTAGGTCTGTTGAATAAGAAGCTGCCAATAAAGTAGAGCCCCATGAACCTGCATTGTAAACATTGTAATTATATAGTGATGGTAAAGAAAGGGAAGGATCTTGTTATTTTCCTGAGCTGCCACATGTGTCCTGCAGAGTAATAAATAAAACCAGTCTCCATCTATCTTCTGTTTCTCCTTCCATAACCATCGCCCCTTGGTCTTCCCTCTGCAGTGTATATCTACAGAAGAAATGTCCAACCAAACCATCGTGACTGAATTCCTTCTCCTGGGATTCTCTGACATGCGGGAAGAGCAGATTTTACACTTCCTGGTGTTTCTAGTGATTTACCTGTGTCAAAGTTAGAATCAAACTCACAATTTGTCAGACCACTCTGTTTTTATTAGCGCAGCGCTCCTCCAATAACACTCAGATAATGTGAGTGCCATGCAAGACCCAAACAGTCTTATTTATACAGATAAAAGAGCGGGAATCAAACAAAGGGACAAAGGAGAAAAACAGCAAAATTCACCTGGGGCATAGCATGCATATCCTACTTCCTTACTAACTCCTATCGATCTAAGGCTAATGCTTCACCAGTTGCCCTTAAACGATGCAATTGTTCTATGTTAATGTCTGTATTCCTGACACCTGGACTCCAGCATTCCAGCGATTTTCCTTAAAGGTACAGACAGCATTTCTTTAATCCTATCTATTTTTGTAATATAATTCATTCTACTTTCACACCTGGCAGCCATGGTGGGAATCTTCTCATCATCACCATCATAGCCTTCAACCAGCACCTTCACACCCCCATGTACTTTTTCCTGGGCAACTTATCCTTCCTAGACCTCTGCTACATTTCAGTCACGGTTCCCAAGTCCATGTCTGACTCCCTAACCAACAACAGACTCATCTCTTTCTCTGGATCTGTCACCCAAGTCTTTCTGGTTATAACTTTTACAGCAGCAGAACTGGCCTTTCTCATGGTGATGGCGTATGACCGCTACATTGCAATCTGCCGACCTCTACATTACAAGGTGACTATGAACAGAGGTGCATGTGCCCAGTTGGCAGTTGGTTCATGGATCAGCAGCATGATGTGCTCTGTATTACACACAACTAATACCTTTAGGTTACATTTCTGTAGGTCCAATGTTATCTCTCAGTTTTATTGTGATATCCCACAGTTGCTAAAGATCTTTTGTTCAGATATACATACTAATGTGATAGTCATGACTGCCCTTGGATCACTTCTAGATGTGGTCTGCTTTGTGTTGATAATTGTGTCGTACATTCACATCTTCTCCACGGTGATGAGAATCCCCTCTGAGCAGGGCAGGTACAAAGCCTTCTCCACCTGCATCCCACACCTGGTTGTTTTTTGTTTATTTATCAGTACAGCATCATTTACGTACATGAGGCCCAGGTCGATGTCTTCAACATCTCTAGACCTGATGGCTGCTGTGTTGTATTGTGTGGTGCCACCACTAATGAATCCAATCATTTACAGTCTAAGAAACAAAGAGATAAAAAGGTCTCTATGGAAAATGATAGGCAGGATTTTTTTTTCTCAGGAGGAATGAACTTCTCACATTGAAATCTTAGTGTCCACCTGGAATAAAGTATTTCCATCCTCCACCTTATGTAATGGGTCAGACTGACTTTATATGAGGACCAGCCTATGTTCATGTTAGGATCAGAACCTGACATTTTGCATTTTCTGATTTTGGCTGAGATTTTTAAAAATCTGAAAGAAATATGGTAACAAATTAAAGCATCTAAGTTCCTCAGGATCCAAAGTCCCATTTTCAAACAAGGCACAGGCACTTCTGAAAGTTTTACTCTTAGGTGCTCAAATCCCGAAGAATTTTCAATAAAATGTGGGAATCTTATTATGTTTTGGCCCCTTTGAAAATCTCAGGAAGAGCTAATTGCAATTTTTCCATTTTCTAGTTTGAAATATCCTCTTAAAATGAACTTTTTTATTTCAAAATGTCATTTCCAAATGTTATAAAAAATGAAATATTTTCAATGGTCATTTTGACTTAAAATGCCATTTTAATGTTATTTTAAGTCAAACTGACAATTCATAATGATTATTTTCATTGTTGTTTTATAGCCATTTTGGTCCCAGGATCTGAAAGAGACAAGGCAGGTGAGATAATATCTTTTATTGGATCAACGTCTATTGGTGGAAGAGGCAAGTTTCCAAGGTATCCGAAGAAGAACTGTGTAACTCGAAAGCTTGTCTCTTCCACCAACAGAAGTTGGTCTAATTCCTAATGACATTTTTCATTTTCAGCTGACATTTCTAAATGAAAGAATTTTCACTGGAACGTCAACACATTTTATTTTGTTTAAAAAAAAAGAAAATAAATTAGTATTTTTGGTTTTGACATTTCCCAATGAAATTTTTAAGAACTTTTTATTCAGTGAAAATTTTTGATGTGTCTATTTTCACCCCAAAAGTACAAATGGGTTAAAAAAAGAACTAGATAAGTTCCTAGAGGATAGGTCCATCAATGAGTATAGCCATGATGGTCAGGGAAGTAACCCCATGCTCTGGGTCTCCATAAACCTCCAACTGCCAGTAGCTGGGATTGGATGACAGGGGGTAGATCACTTGAAAATTCCCTGTTGTGTTAATTCCCTCTGATGCATCCGGCATTGACCACTGTTGGAAGACAGAACACTGTGCTAGATGGACCATTGGTCTGCCCCAGTATGGCCATTCTTATGTTCTCATGTGTTTTTGCTCATATGCTCAGGGTCTAACTGTTCACTGGATTTGGGGTTGGGAAGGAATTTTCTCCCAGGTAGGACTGGCAGGGATGTTGGGTGTTTTTCACCTTCCTCTGCAGCGTGGCAATTCTCTGCTATTGCAGAGATCTGGGGTATTGGTGGCTCCTTGGTCACTCCTGTTCTTTGCCTGTGGCACGCAATGGTTTAGTCTCCCAAAGACTGAAATACTGAGTTTAACTAAGTCATTTGGCTCAATGCAGGGGTATGTGGGTGAAGATTAGTGGGCTACCACATACAGGAGGTCAAAGTGGATTATCTAACGGTCCATTCTGGACTTAAACTCTATGAAGCTGTGAACACTGGATCATTGCTTTCAGAGATGACTTAGGGTCACCTGGGGCCCTGGGCCGGAGCAAGTGGAGCATCCCTTCCACCCATGGCCCCACCCTGTTCCACCCCTTTCCCCATGGCTCTAACTCCTACTCGCTCCGTTCCAGGAGCGCCCCCCTCGCCCCCCGCTGCAGCCATGAGACTGGAGAAGCTCTGTGCCAATGCCAGGACGGGGAGCGAGAGTTCCCCACAGCAGGGAGGGGATTTTTCCAGGGGCTCCAGATTCGCCATAATCTGCCACTGATTGCTTTCACAATATATTTAAATTGTATCCAAACCCCTGTTATATGGTATATATCTATCTATCTATCTATCTATCTATATATATATAACCCTGTATCTATATGGTGAAAGCTGGAATATGCCCAATTTGTGGTTGCCTACGCAGCCCCCCAGGCATCAACATTGTGCCCTGTGTGAGGAAGGGGTCCTGGCAAGTCATGCTTTAATGAAAACAGCACAATACAAACTACCCCCATTGCTCAAGTGTAATTGAAGATGCGATTTACAACTGGCTTTAGATCATAGTTGACAGAACTGCAGCTGACTTTCCAGGGTGGTGTCGTCTCCACAGTACTAAGGGAAATACAATTCAATAGGTATGAATGACACTGAGTATACACTTTGGGACAGATTTTGCCACAGATTTGACCACCTTTCATCATGTTGGATTTTAATGGGACTGCCCATGGGAAAAGGAAATTCTCAGCATGAATAATGGTGTCAGACTCTGTTGGTTAGTGTATAAAAAGAGAGACATCTTCACAACATCATAGCACCGTACTCTGTACACCATTCACACTCCGTGCTCAGTAAAGAGAACTGTCAGAACCTGAAAAACAGTAGCACCTATGTCTGGTTAAACATTTTCCATCGAAAGGTTTATGGTGGCAAATTGGACTTTTTACTAATGATTTTTTTTTAGAAAGTGTCTAATTTTCTCAAGAGAATTGATTTTTCACTGGAAAACTGAAATCTGATAACCAAAATTTTTGAGCAAAAAAAAATGAGATTTTCTAAAGTTTGTGGCAGATTTGACTCCAAAAAATTTGGCTTGGGATTTCAAACAAGCAAACAAACAAAACTGTTATGAGGTTTTCTATGAAAAGTATAAATTTTTCATGAGGAAATTATACACACACACACACACACACACACACGACAATTTGTGACCAGCGCTAGTATCAGATAAAGGAGACAAAAATGGTAGGTGCCATCACAAGCAGAGGAATGTGAGTTTTGATGCATCTTGAAGCTACCAATCAGTTCCCATTCACATCTAGCTATCTATACACCATATACTAACCACTAGGCTGCAGAGTTATTCTTTCCTCTCTCTCTCTATCTCTCTCTCTCACCCAATGACTCCTTATGTATTTATCTAAAGTGTAACAGGTTCCATGGGAGAGACTGGGGAAGAATACCCCACAGCTAAGGGGTTAGACACTCCGTGATTAGGACACAAACCCAGATTTTGAATGGGAATAGATCCAATGGGTCTGTGAGCACACCTACCGAATCAGGTTCCACACATGAGTTAGGCAGACAAACCCTTATCTTCCCCCAGTTGGTGAATTGCTCTGGGGCTGAGGTGGGAGACAGGTGTCTGGTCACCTAGAGTGTGGCTGTAGTTTTATTTTAGGTTTAATATAATTAAAAGACACCTATCCAAGGCCCGAGGTGCCCTAACACGTCATTACTAATACAATACAATCCCAGCTGCATTAAAAGGATCATTTCAGCAGGAACTCAGTCCTCCAGAGAGCTACAGAACTCTTTTCCGCCCATACATCACTGTGGAAATCAAACCTTCAGATTTCTCAGAAAACCCAGTCAAAGAGATAACACATTGGCCTCCCGAATACATGACAAACTACTGAAACACCCATGTAACCAATCATTTCCCTTCCCCCGAAAAAGGGGAAAAAACACCCTAAAACCGAATTGACCACCTGATAAAACCAAACAAAAGCCAGACGAGCTAGCTGTTACAATCTGGCCCAGTACCCAGTTATACAAGCACCCATCTCGTGAAAGTGGATCCAATCACTGGGTGCCACGTACTTCCAAGGTAATTGCGCCTGGGTAGAGTCTCATCGTCACTAGCTCTGGGGCTCTTGGAAACACTGCCAGTCTCGGACCTCTGGTCTGACACTCTTCCTTTGGCCATTGGAGGCCACCGTCCAGCTGCCTTAGAGCTCAAAACCAGTGTCTGAGTTCCCCCAAGCTCCCAGACACCTACACACACTCTGCCAGAGCTTCACCTAGGCTAGGAGTCTAATTGAACCCCTGTAAGAACATTTTGAGAGGAAGGCAAGGAACATGGGTTTAGCAAAGGAATTTCTTAACCACAGAAACTTTATGCATTGAGCCCTCGAGAGTTCCAGATCTTCAGAAACAAGACAGTCCTGAGACACCCTCTCCCCTAGTCTGATCTCATCCATTCTGTAAGTCCGAGGTTGCAGGCTGAGAAGAATCCCTCCTGCCCTCTTGCTCCTGCAAGTCCTTCCTATGTGTGGGCATGGTTGGCCCCTCTCTGCACAGAGCGGAACCGCACTGTTAAATAGGCCCCTGTCTCTGCGTCAGGGGTTCAAACTCTGAAGTTCCATCCCCGACATTCATGCCTGTGGGCCCCCTGTATAGAAAAATCATTTTCCCTTGGGCAGGAGGGGAAAGTAGACGAGACACAACAAAACTCGATAGCCCCAGACTCTAGTCTTGATGCATCTCCATGATGGTGTCAAGCACCTTTCCCAGGCAGGGCAGCTGTCTGGAAAGCAGCTCAACAGGCTGCCATTGAGCCAGGCCAGACTTGTGCTATCACCGTGCGAATATTTCTACACATACTACAACAGAGTTCACAGCTTGACACCATCATACCCCACTCTGTCACACAAGCAAACAATTAGCCAAAAGCCATGGCACCCCAAGAAGAGTTTATGCCCTCAAAAAGGAGAAGACACAGAGAACTCATGAAGTTCATGAAGTTCACTAGGGACATGATTATGGCTACTCATTTGAGGTGGAAGCTGCTCAGAGAGTGTGGTTTTGAGTGGCAGTACAAAAAACATGATAGGTAGAGTATGATCTTATTTACACTGCTGTAAATCTACAGTAACTCCATTGACTTGAGTGGTGTTTGCATTTTTATCAGTCTAAACACACCTTTTTGCATAAGCAGATTGCAAAACATGTTTTCATGGAGACAATAATGTCATTGGAGGATTACATTTATAAAGAAAAACAAAATGAAATCACAACCAAAGGAAAAAAATGGACAGCTTATTTCTGGTGAATAATCTCAACACTATCAGTTTCCTCAATGCAGCTTTGATCTCCTTGTTCCTCATGCTGTAGATGATTGGATTCATTACTGCTGGCAGTACGGAATAGAGAACAGCCACCACAAGATCCAGACCTGAGACGGAGCTGGAGGTGGGATGACTGTAGGCAAAGGTGGCAGTGCAAAAGAACAAGGACACCACAGTGAGGTGAGGGAGGCAGGTGGAGAAGGCTTTATGCCGGCCCCGCTCAGTGGGGATTTTCAGCACTGTTTTGAAGATCTGAACATAAGACACAAATTATAAAAACAAAGCAGCTTAAGCCTAAGCACACACTAAAGGCAATAGCCCCAGTTTCACTGAGGTATGTGTCAGAGCAGGCGAGCTTGAGGAGCTGGGGGATTTCACAGAAGAACTGATCAACTATGTTGCCTCCACAGAAGGATATTGCAAATGTGATCCCAGTGTGCAGTACAGAGTAGAGAAAAACACTGATCCAGACACCAGCTGCCATTTGGACACAAGCTCTCCTGTTCATCACTCTCTCATAGTGCAATGGTTGGCAGATGGTAACATATCTGTCATATGCCATGACAGTCAATAAAACTAGATCAGCTGAAACAAAAAAGACAAAGAGAAAAACTTGGGCAACAAATCCAGAATAAGAAATTGACCTGATGTTCATGAGGGAGTTGGCCATGGATTTGGGGACAGTAACAGAGATGGAGCCGATGTCTAGGATGGACAGGTTCATCAGGAAGAAGTACATGGGGGTGTGAAGGTGGTGGTCAAGGACAACAACTGTGATGATGAGAAGATTCCCCATCAGGGCTGCCAGGTAAATCACTAGAAACACCAGGAAGTGTAAAATCTGCAGCTCCCGAACGTCAGAGAATCCCAGGAAAAGGAACTCGGTCACGGTGGTTCGGTTGGACATTTTCTTCCTCAGTACATCGTGTGATGGCTGTGGAGGGAAGGAGAAGGGCAATGGTCAGGATTAGAGTGACAGAGGAATTGATCCTGATTCTCTCTGTGTAATATCTCATAATGTGAATGTGAAGGGTGCACACACTCAGCACTTCCATTGATGAGGAGTCACGAGTGCTCCTCACCCATCAATCAGAGCACTAGTTAGGTGCATTATCACATTAGTGAAAACTGGATTATTTCACTTAAAGTCAATGGAGCTGGGTCAGTTTACACCATCTGATGATCTGTCCTTAGATAAAATGCAGTGTGAAGAATGGGACAAAGTACAATCCAAATCCAACAATTCTAGCCAAGGTGGTTCCCTATTGTGACAAACAGCAAGCCCACAACTTGGGCATGAAACTAACATACTAAAATGACAACACAGCCTGATTCCCACTTCCTATAGAAATATGACATTGATTCACCCAGCTTCCCACGTGGCAGCTCGTCTGCGATGATTCCTTCACATAGACGGCTTTCTACCTATTTACAGATTGATTCATGGCACCAGTTCTAGCTGCACTTCCATCTCTGTGTGATGATGGGCTAGGAACGTCGCTCAGTTTCTGCTAGGTTGTATCATTTCCCTTTGTGACTTTGTGTCTGTGCTGGGCAGGTCAGTGGCAGTCAGGAGACTTGGATTCTGTTCTTGGTTCTGCCAGTGACCTTGGGCCAGTCACTTCCCCTCCCTGTGCCTCTGTTTCCCCTGCCTCCCTTTCTCTGCCTTGTCCATTAGGACTGGAAGCTTTTAGGGTGCTGGACAGTGTCTTACTATGTGTATGTTCTGTGCATCTCTCAACAGCACTGCCATTTAGGTGGCAGCAATATAGGACTGCAGATATGGTCCTAGAGCAGAAGATCTGGGCTCTGATCTCATTGACTTTTTGTCTGTCCTTGGGCAGGGTCAAGATAGAAAGGTTTTGTCTGGGGGCTTCAACTCTCGCGGTGCTTAAAATATATTCTGTGGGCTGTCAACTTTGCTTTATTCAGTTTAACCATCCTGGAGCTATCCCTTTGGAACAGCTGCAATAGAGCAAATGAATTTGAAATTGTGATATTAGTGGAAAATCTTAATGTTTTCCCCCTTGGTGCAAAGCTGTTTCCCTTTCTAGGAAACATTTTCTGCTTTAATTATTGCAAAGGCAAATTGGGTTTTCAATTGAACACATTTTCATGGAAAGTCTCTGTTATCCTCGATATATATTTTGTTTTTCCCAAGGACAACAGAGGCAATTTTTTTTCAGTTTTTAACAGCTTTTAGTTAAAATTGTTTTCTTCTCAGTTGCCACAATGAAACAAAGGTTTGAGTTTTCACAATTTTTATGAACAGTCCATTTTTGCTGCTGAAAAAATAAACAAATAAAAAGCTCTGACTGGTTCTAGGTATTTGATTAAATAGATAGTAATACTCTTCATGAGTGCCAGTTGTCATGCATATTTATGTTCTCACATGTGCCCTGTATAGCAATACCCTAACATATTTAATTGAAATAGGAAACTTACTGTGCTTGTCTTTGTGGACTTTTTCCAAACTTGTGATGCATTTGATCCTCCTCTGTTAGAGAGATAATGTTCAAATAATCCTATCTGTCTATCATGCACCCATTACTATATTATCCAGAAGCAGTTTACTGAGTTGCCGGTCTCTCTGCAGTTCCTAGCAGACAGCAGACTCCACAGTTGGGGGCTCCCTGCTTCCCTCCTTGGACATGGCTGAGAGGTAATGGACTAAATGGGATCAGAGACTGAAAGCCCCTCTCAGCTTTAGAGCTGATCCTGGTTTGTGCAGGCACCAGATGTGGCCACAATGTAGGATGTCCCTGTTCTGGGGCTAAATAGCTTAATCCAGTCTCCAGGGCTGTGAACCCAGCTCTGATCTCACCTCTGGAGCAAACCACCCTGACAACCTGCCCTAGATGAACCTGTGGAAGCCAGTAAATAATTAACAAGGATTTGAAGGGATCTTAATGAATGTCAGTTACTTAGCATGAGTTAGGCTAGCTGTGACCCTAATGACGTGAGATTTGTAGAAGCAAGATAATGTGAGACAGACTGAACTGTGTGAAAAGTTATTACGACCTTGCAAATATGCAGGCTTGCTTTTCTTATTAGTGAGATAAATAAGATAGCAGAAAGGCTTATGTATAAACAAATGCAATTGTTTTCTCTTTACTGTCTCTATGATTGCTAGAAATTGTCTTTAACAAAGGTATAAAGGCTTGATGTAATTGTTTACCAGTTGAGAGACCTGTCCGGGACTGGGGCAACCCTGTGTCCTATGGCACTCTCTCCCTCCATTGTAATTACTGGAGAAATAATAAAGTATTTGATTTTGCTGCACCCAAACAAAAAGCGAGAACTGAGTTTTTCTCCGACAATTTGGGGGCTCGTCCGGGATGGCAACGCCCACGGACCCACAGACGGCTACTATGGATCATTCCCCTTCGAACCGCATGGTGCCACATGAGAGGTATGAGACCTTTTGAAATCTCTGTTGGGGTATCGGAGGAGGACTGTCCGTGAGGACGTCTGTCTCTGTTGGGCTCACGCCATCTGAACTTATTGACTGTGCAGCAGGATCAGATGCAAAGTGGTATTGGGGAGAGGCCCCAATAAGTTTAGTTTATAGCAGTACTGGGAACTGCTGAGTTGGCCAAGGAAATGCATAAGGTAATGCATAAGGTAATGCATAGGTAAATGCATTAGAATGCACCAGTGCTGAGGGTTTTTTACCGCCTCAAGAGGGGTTGTCATACTGCCTCATGGTATTGGTCCGGACCAGGTAAAGATGCATCGTGGTTAAAAAAAAAAAATTAAAAAGATAAAAAGGTTAAAAAAGGGTTAAAAAAAAAAGGAAGAAAAGAGGCCTTGGTGTGTGTGTGTGTGTGTACACCAGTGTGAGTGATCGTTATCGGAAGATGCCCAGAGTACCCTGTGAAGCGGAAGCTCCTGATCAGGACTGCTCTAACGCAAGCCCGGTAACTAGTGGATCTTTAGGAGATCCGACCCACAGTGGGCTGACTCGGCCTGGCATAGTCCGGCGAGGAAACTGCCTGGGTCTAGGCGTGTGTGAACCCATCTTCCCTCCCCTTTCTCTTCTGTGTGGGCTACTGACAGTCTGATCATCTCACTGGATGCAATCAGAGTAAGCGGCGCCGTCTCCCAGAGACTAGCCGACGCTCTTTGCTGAAGGGAGGTGTAGGAGAGTCGTAGTCTTCCTTGTGAGTCTCTCCTGCGTGAGTGCCCTGTAGGGAAAGATCCTTAGTTTCTGAGCCGCTAGCGCGGACAGGGCACCCTCTCTGTGTGTGTAAGTGGAAAATGGGTAAGGGACAGTCTAAATATTCCACCTTACCCCCTAAGGGTACCCCAGCATATTACATGTACGTACATTATGGTCCTAAAACCTGCAGGTATTTAGAGAATTGGAATCTTCACACGCGTGAAAATCCATCTAAACAGTGCACATTAGAAGGTATCTTCAATCTAGATAAGATCATATATCTCAGAGGAGCTTTTAATCACCTAAGAAAAGCCTCTGACACAGTGTGAGCAATTTGTCTAGGAACAGGTTAATTTGAAATTCAGCTTAGCCCAGAGATAAAGGAGAAGTTGTTTTGTGTTCAAGGTCAAGAATCAGCGCGGACTATGCTAAGTGCAAAGAAAAACTGCTTTCAGCCTCAGCTGATGTGGAAAAATAGAGACAGAGGCAAACCAAAGGCAGTACAAGTTACAGAATTGGAATTATATTTGCAAAGCTTAACTTTCCAGTGAGACATGTGTGAGTATTAAAGTGGCTTAAGGCTTGGGGTATTCATATTTTTCCTGAGTGAGGTGGGAGCATTCCCAACACTCTCCATTGTTGTTTTATTATTTTTAATGAAGCTTTAAAATTTGATTATATGCAGTGTCAGTCTGATCACCTGACATGAGGAATATAATTGGTAACAGGAATTTGTCACAGTTTGGTGAGCAATTGAGAATGGGGGAGCCCTGCAAAATTTACACCATCTATCTTTTTTACCCTTGTTATTTTATGTTTGTTTTGTTTGGTGCTGTTGGTGTTATATGTTAAGAATTGCATGATTAAAGGTGAGCCCTAATAGAATAAGGGAACACTATTTGGTTTTGGTGTGCTATCTGGTTCTGGTTCTGTTCTGTTTAACCGGTTACTGTTGTTCTTCTGCTCTGTTCATTTGGACGTTGGGTGTGTGAGCGGAACTGAACTTCTCGTTCGTAATTCCTCAGAGTGGAAGCCATGTGTGCGATGAAGCTCTGAGGTAGTATTGAGATCTTTCTGTCCCGCCCCCTGTAACGGACAATGTAATAAAAGTAGAAAAATCTGGCTTAGACTGTAATTCTCTCTGCTTTCTGTGTAATTTTCTTTTCTGTTTAAGTGTCAGCAGACAAATGGGTGGGTCTCTGGGTAGACCCCCTAAAGGGGTTTGGATTGGCCTTTACCCAATGGCCATGTATTTTTGCCCAGGTGGCAAGCCTTCAAAGGGAGGACTCGGGTAGTCTTGTGAGTAGAAATGTTTTGGGGAAAAGACCAGAAGGGTGGGGGCTAGTTGAGTAGCCCACCCTCCTAGCTAAGAACTGGTTGTGGAACAAGCTAGTGTCCATGGACGGGACGATTCAGCGAGAAAAAAAGGATCGGGCCCAGGCGGGCAGGCAACAGACAAAGAGATTGGAAAACAGGTTGGAAACTTTTGAGGGTGTAGTGGAAAGACGGAGTAAGTGAATATAAGCATGAGGATTTCAAATACTCAGGAGGATATTTGGAATGGTGATTTGAGTTGATAAAAGTGACTGTTGGAAAACGAAGCAAGTGATTTTTAAGGAAAGTGAAAACTTAACTCTGTAGTTGCTGGAGGGAACAGCAGTTGAACTTTGTAAAAATGCTAAAGGGAAAAGTTTTTGATGTCTTTGAAATGTTTGTAAATAAATTCCGGCAAAGAAATTAGGCTCTACTGGCACTGTAAGTGGTGATGTTTTCTTTCAGTGTTTAAAAGCAGGAGTTAAAAGTCAAGCAAAAGCAAGCCAGAAAGCATCTGTGTTAATGCAAATTAACTAAATGATAAGGTAGAGGCCGCTGAACCAGGGCTGTCTAAGAAACACATACGAGAAAATATGGGGTAATTCCTCTGTTTTGCCTAGAATCAACAAGAGTATTTGTATATTTTAAGTATTTAACTGCCCAGAAGGGGTGGACCTCAGTTTTTGTCTTTCAGATAATCCAAGAAAACTAATACCAGCTGCACAGCATTCAACGTACCATGATTTACTGGCACAGTCACAATTATGTTGTGTGTTCTATGTTCTGTCTTGTGGTGTTTGTCTCGTGGCCAGAATTGTTGTGTTTAATATTTTCATGAGATGGTCTGATTTGAAATCAAGCGGAAGTGTTGGATTGAAATGCAGATACTTGTTTTGTTCAACTTAGAATACAAAGTGTTTGGTTACATCAGACAAATGTGATATACTAAAGTCTAATACATTTTCTTAAGTAAGAGAAAGAAACTACATTGGCCAAATCTTTTAATTGAGAATTGTTGTTAAAATTTGCATACTGACAGTCTTTGGAAGCAAGGACATGAAAAGTTAACCCACTCCCCAAATTGTACAAGGGATCCTTCTGGCTACCTCAGACTTTTAGCCAGAGGGCTGGGGATGGTGGAAAGCTATTGGACTAGAGGTTATATTAAGTGAACTTCTCAAAGTGGGTGTGCTTGTCCTGGCTTGTTGTTCCCAAGTTCTGTAATAAGGTTATTTTAATGAAAGGGTATATGTGGCTGGTTTATGTTTATGTGTTCATGGTATAAAAGAAGGTGTATAAGTAAAGAGTAAAAGTTTCCTTTGTAGGTTAAAAGAAAAAAAAAGCCATGAAGGGAGAAAAAAGGGAATAGCTAACATGCACTGGCCCCAGTCAAGGACACCGCTCACGGCTAAGACTTGGCTGACTACCAAGGCAAGGGGGGGATGGTTGCTGCAGTTAAACGAGATTGGTGTGCAGCGGGCAGCCCACCCTCCTCCTTGGGGACCTTTTGTAAATATTCAGATTAATTTTATTTAAATTTCTAAATGTTGTGGTTATGGATATGTATTAGTTTTAGTTGATGTATTTACCAATTGGGTTGAAGCTTTTC
Source organism: Mauremys reevesii (assembly GCF_016161935.1). NCBI lineage: Eukaryota > Metazoa > Chordata > Testudines > Geoemydidae > Mauremys > Mauremys reevesii. The sequence continues at coordinate 12,665,367 of NC_052637.1, read as the reverse complement.
CTTGCAGGAAAGCAGATGCCAGGACTGTTGTGAAATTTCTGCTTAAAGATTTTTATACACGTTTTGGCATCCCTGTGCGTATCAACAGTGATCTTGGAACTCATTTCACTGGACAGATTGTAAAGGAGTTATGTGCAACTAACTGCCCTCACCACCCACAGTTGGGACAGTGGAACGCCAGAACGGGATTTTAAAGAATACACTGGCCAAGATTTGTGCTGAAACGAACTTAAAGTGGCCGGATGCCCTTCCTTTGGCACTGATGAGTATGAGAGCCATTCCCAATCGAACGACTGGACTCAGCCCTCATGAAATTTTGACAGGACACCCAATGCTGACTACCAATTGCACCCCCACTAACCCCAGCTCAGATGGACATTCATTTGATGGATAACATAATGCTTAAGTATTGTCAGGCACTAATGAAATGTGTTAAGTCTTTTTTATACACAGGTGATGGAAGCACTACCGAAGGATCCTGTGCAACCTTGCCACTCGTTGGAACCAGGAGCCTGGGTCTACATAAAGATCCATCAACGAAAGACTGCCTTGGCTCCACGCTGGAAAGGCCCTTTCCAAGTCCTGCTGACTACCGACACCTCTGTGAAGTGCCACAGACTGACTGCTTGGACCCAGGATTCTCACTGCACAAAGACCCCTCCACATCAGAAGAATTTTCCTACTGATAATTCGCCTATTCTTTCTTCTAGTTCTACTGTGCTTCTGGACAGCAGGGAAAAAGGACAAGGTGACGTGCTGGCAACCTCTCCCTTGTCCACTGACAAACTACTGTGCCTTTAAACTTTTCTAGAAGAAGCAAGATCATTACAGGATGATGTCCTGGTAATCTCCCCTGTAGGATGCTGAACCACGACTGCTTCAGGGACGAAGAAGAAACACTCACTCCACTGACATTGCCATAGTCCAGGAATTCCTGACTAATTAAGGACATAGAGAACTGACCCTGGTGAAGAAACAAAGAATTACACACTGGCAGGAAGAAATTTGTGGGACCCATGCTTGGGAATGTGGTATTAATTGGATTTTGGCATTTATTCTACAGGCTGCGCCCTGTGTTTTGGATAAATCCTTCAGTATGTATTGCCCTCCCTAATTGGATTTTAAATGACATTGCCCTTATCAGGTTTTCAAATCACTTCTACATACCCAGATTGCTCACAAGGGGCTGCCATTAGATTAGCACAACAAAAAGGCCTGGGTTATTTCCTCTGGACAAAAAAGGGAATTGACCAGATCCCTGTGGGCTGGGGCCAATAGTGTAGTAGCCATGTGGACTATTCTTAAAGGCCAAGAACATGATAAGAAATTGGGCCAACTAGAAAAGGCCACTAGCCTTATTTTTGAAGCTCAGCTATGTTAAGTACAGGCTGGAGTTGGTGAGTTACATGTCATTTCCACCCTTAGTTCTATGACCCAGAAGTTACTGACAGAGATGGTATTGAATATCATTGAGGCTGGGAAGGCATTGCAGTGGGATCTAGACCAGACTTGGCCCACTGCCCTTACAGACGCATCAGGAGTACCATCTGATCTGTGGTCATGCAGATATACTTGGACACTTTCTGGATGGAAGTGAGGACATTCACAGTGCTCCTTCCAAGCATATGGACCGGTTAGGGTGGGTGTGGGCTCCCACATACCGAATCCTGCCGGGTCCATGGGGAGGATGCATGTGGGATTGGGTGATTCACCGAGATATCTGGGAAGTGAGACCGCCTGATTCTCCTAATCGATTTTTAGTTAGTGCTCCTGGGATTACAGCTGATATTTGGCTGGGGTTAGGGAATCTATGGATATTTTGGCCGTTAGAACCACCATAGCTTCAGTGTGTACAGAAACTGAAGCCAGGGGAAGTTGTCACTGTTTATGCCAATATTTGCTGGGAGGGTAGAGGTCAAGGAACTACCCTGACAGGACACCCACTTTTTCAAGCTAATGATAGCTATGTGTACGTTGATGCCACCACTTTACAAGATATACATATTAATCTTACCACTGCTGCAGGCAATCATATCATTTACTGGCCTGCAGATAGAATGTTGCACGTAGCTTTTGGATTTCAGGTATATTTTAATTGGATTAGAGTAGTGCCTGCTCGGTTTCAAAATTTGCTTTCATTGTTACCAGAGGTTTGAAGAATCTCTGAATTGCAAGGGCAAATTCAAATGCTTCAGAATATATATCATGCTGAACAGAATGCCTTTCATACAGCTTATAGAGTGTCTACTTTATGTACTAAGTATGATGTATTGTGCTTTGTAACCAAAACTGTACAACAACCCCATTATTTTATTCCTATGGTAATGTTATTGTTTGTAGTGTTGTTAGTTAGTTTAGGATTATGTTATTGTTGTTGTTGTTGTAAAAAAACGTAATGATAGTAATAATACCTTTCATGTTCATGCTAATCATGCATTGTCATTACATCCCATGAAAACCCCTAAGGTTGACATATCTGCTGTAGAATCTGAAATCCATGGTTTAATGCGAATTGAGATTTGAAATTGTTTGTTGTACTAGAAGTACAAAAGGGGGGAGTGTGGAAGCCAGTAAATAATTAACAAGGATTTGAAGGGATCTTAATGAATGTCAGTTACTTAGCATGAGTTAGGCTAGCTGTGACCCTAATGACGTGAGATTTGTAGAAGCAAGATAATGTGAGACAGAGTGAACTGTGTGAAAAGTTATTACGACCTTGCAAATATGCAGGCTTGCTTTTCTTAGTAGTGAGATAAATAAGATAGCAGAAAGGCTTATGTATAAACAAATGCAATTGTTTTCTCTTTACTGTCTCCATGATTGCTAGAAATTGTCTGTAACAAAGGTATAAAGGCTTGATGTAATTGTTTACCAGTTGAGAGACCTGTCCGGGACTGGGGCGACCCTGTGTCCTATGGCACTCTCTCCCTCCATTGTAATTACTGGAGAAATAATAAAGTATTTGATTTTGCTGCACCCAAACAAAAAGCGAGAACTGAGTTTTTCTCCGACAAACTTAACCTCAGGTAACCAGCATCCTCCCTGGATCTCACACAATGGCAGCATCCCCAAAGGACCCTTGGCTAAAAATAAGGGCGGGCTGAGGTTCAAAGGCTGTTCCAAAGGGGTTGCAGAATAAATATGTATATTTATAGTACAGACATGTGACCTACAACTGGTAAGAGCCTAGTGGCACCAGAAGCTCAGCTGGCCTGAAATACCTCTGGGTGAGCAGAGATTTCCCCCCCTTCCCTTTTCTCCTGCATTGCATCAGTAGCTCTTGGAGAACTGCCACCAGGGGAACCCACAGCTCAGGGTATCTGAGCTTTCACTTCTATTGGGATGAATTGCCCAACTTTCTTTCTTTCTTTCTTTCTTTCTTTCTTTCTTTCTTTCTTGATATTCGGTGGGCCCCCTGTGTAAGCAGCTAGAGCAGGTCTCAAACTATTTGCACACCTAGTAGTCTTTCTGCAGCTCTGGCAGGGTGAGAAGAGCCTGTTTTAATCTAGATGCTGTATGAAATTTACTTACAGCTCCTAATGAGCTCTGAAAGCTCTTTGTTATAAGTCGTTGTCCCCTCCATGTTCTCAGATGGTATCAGCTCCCACTGACGGTCTCAAGAAAAAGAAGTCACAGGGTTCATTGAGAGATTTTTACCACACCATAAGTATCAGAGGACATCTTGACTCAGAAGACACCAACTCACCCGTACAGGTACGTTTACTAAGGTGTAACTGACCAGGGACTTGGTTCTGAACTCAGTGTGAGCTCTGAATTGTGTTCTCCCAGATCTCTTTCCGTTCTAAAGAATCCTGGAACCTGGTCAGAGCTGGTAATTTGTCCCTTGCCCACAAGGGGCTACATATTCTGATGTATTTCTGAGGGTTAGGGGAAAGGAGGGACGGTCAGAACATATTTTAATTTATTTATTTAGCTAGGTTTTTTTCCTGGAAAATTTTGACAAGAATGAAGAGAGACAAGGCGGGTGAGGTGATATCTTTTATTGGACCAACTTCTGCAGGTGAAAGAGACAAGCTTTCAAGTTACACAGAGCTCTTCTTCATGTCTCAGAGTAAGCTCGAAAGCTTGTCGCTTTTACCAACAGAAGTTAGTCCAATAAAATATATTACCTCACCCACTTTGTCTCTCTAATATCCTCGGACCTCCACGGCTACAAGAACACTGCCAGCGACAAGGATGGGAACATTTTTATTTGTCAATTTTTACATTGGAAAATTTCAATTTTTGTAGGAAAAACAAAAACGCTGAAAATGTTTGGCCAAACCTGAAAAAAAATGGTTTTTGGGCCAAAACATTTGGTGTTGGGAGTTTTCAGTTTTCTGACAACAAATGTTTGAAGAAAAGCCAGCACTTTTCGTGAAGATTTTAATTTAGCAGAAAACCGAGTTTTCCACTGGAAATGAGTTTCAATGGAAAAATGTTGACCAGCCTCAGTGAAAATTCCAGGAGCTGACAGAGCTGGTGGCAGGTGCAGCTGGGCAGCACTGTGTCTCTTGCCGCGTGTGCAATGGCTGAAGCAGGGAAGCAGCTATGAAGAAGTAGCTGCCGTGTCTCTCTCTCCCTCCCACCCCCTGCCCTGCTGCTGCAGCTATAATGGGAGAACACTATGAGAGGAGGCTTAATGACAGAAACATGCCATTTCCTCCAGGCAGAGACTCCAGAACAGTAACACATAGTTCTTACTTAGCAGTTTTCATCAGTAGAATTCAAAGCACTTCACAACTTTTATTTATCCTTCCAGCACCGCTATGCAGTAGGGATGTGCTATTTGTCCCCATTTTAGAGATGGGAAACTGAAGCCCAGAAAGGCTAAGTGATTATAAGTTTGGTCAATAGAAGTAATATACATAGACATCTGTAAGGCATTTGATTTGGTACCGCACGACATTTTACTTAAAAAAAATCCTAGATTGATATAAAATTAACACAGCACATGTTAAATAGATTAAAAACTGGCTAACTGATAGATTGCAAAATGTAATGATATAGGAGGAATCATCATACAGTGTGTGTGTTTCTAGTGGAATCCCACAGGGATTAGTTCTTTGCCCTACACTATTGAATATTTTTATCAGTGACCTGGAAGAAAATATAAAATCATCAGTGATAGAAAGCTTGCAGATGACACAAAAATGGGGGTATTGATAAATAATGAAGAGGATCAGTCAACTGTTTCAGAGAGATCTGGATCATTTGGTAAGCTGGGCTTAAGCAAAAAATATGTTTTAATACAAATGTAAATGTATACATCCAGGAACAAAGAACATAGGCCATACTTCCAGGAGATACTGCAGAGAGTTCTTTCCCAGGTGTCAGTCTGGTGGCTCTTGCCCACATGTGCAGGGTCTAACTGACTGCCATATTCGGGGCCGGGAAGGAATTTACCCCTGGTTCAGATTGGCAGAGACCCTGGGTTTTTTTGCCTTCTTCTGCAGCCTGGGGCACAGGTCACTTGCAAGTTTAAACTAGAGTAAAAGGTGGATTTTCTATAACTTGAAGTCTTTAAATCATGATTTCAGGTCTCCAGTAACTCAGCCAGAGGTTAGGAGTCTATTACAGGAGTGGGTGCATGAGATTCTATGGCCTGCGTTGTGCAGGAGGTCAGGCTAGATGATCATGATGGTCCCTTCTGACCTTAAAATCTATGAGACTCTGAAAAAGATTTGAGGGCTGTGGTGGATAATGAGCAGTGTGATGCTGTGACCAATCCTTTGATGTATAAACAGAGGAATCACGAGGAGGAGTGAGAGGTTATTTTACCTCTGACCTGGTCACTGGTGCAACCGCTGCTGGAATACTGTGTCCAGTTCTGGTGCCCATAGTTCAGGAAAGATGTTGATAAACGGAAGAGGGTTCAGAGAAGAGTCACGAGAAGGATTAATGATTGGAAAACATGCCTTATAGTGATAGACTCAAGGAGCTCAATCTATTTAGTTTAACAAACAGAAGGTTAAGCAGGGACTTGTTCACAGTCTGTAAGTACTTACATGCGGAACAAATACTTAATAATGGCCTCTTCATTCTAGCAGACAAAGGTATAACATGATCCAATGGCTGGACATTGAAGCTAGACAAAACCTGACTGGAAAGAGGGTGTACATTTTTAACAGTGAGGGTAATTAACCATTGGAACAATTTACCAAGGGCCATGGTGAATTCTACATCACTTGACAATTTTAAAATCAAAACGGGATTTTTTTCCCCCAAAAGGTCTGATGCAGGAATTATTTTCATGCAGTTCTATAGCCTGTGTTATGCAGGAGGTTAGAGTAGATGATCACAATTTTCCCTTCTGGCCTTGGAATATATGACTTGCCCAAGGTCACACATGCAGTCTGTTGCAGAGGAGGGAAATTGAACTCAGGTCTTCCAAGCCCCTAGTAAGCACCCTAACCACCGGCCATTCTTCCTGGCCATGTGGGCTATTACATTACATGTGTGTGGTATTATTGTGTGACAAACACCAGCCCCACACATGCTCAAACAGGCATAAGAATTGCTCAGATTCCTGCATGGTGTTTTTAATAATGAATAGCTGTTTAACCTGACCAGAATCAAAAGGTGCCAAAGTGAGCATTGGGTGGATACCTCAGAGCTGAATCTGGCCAGTGAGTTGATTCATCTCTAAATTAGAGTGTGGAGAACAGTTTCCTTCCCAGCTTGTACCTTCCCCTGAACAATCTGCTTCGGACCATGGCTGGAGACCAGACAGACCATGTCTCTGATCCACGATAGCAAGTCTCGTGTTCCTCTTAAACCGCAAACTGCAAAGACACAAGTGAAACTATTTGGCCAAAATTCAGCCCTAGCACAAGTAAAGTAAAAAGAGCAGGAGTACTTGTGGCACCACAGAGACTAACAAATTTATCTGAGCATAAGCTTTCATGGGCTACAGCCCACTTCTTCGGATGCACAGAATGGAACATATATTGAGGAGATACATACACAAATACAGAGAGCATGAAAAGGTGGGAGTTTTCTTACCAACTCTGAGAGGCCAATTAAGTAAGAGAAAAAAACTTTTGAAGTGATAATCAAGATAGCTCAGTACAGACAGTTTGATAAGAAGTGTGAGAATACTTACAAGGGGAGATAGATACAATGTGTGTAATGGCTCAGCCGTTCCCAGTCCCTATTCAAGCCTAAGTTGATTGTATCTAGTTTGCATATCAATTCCAGCTCAGCAGTTTCTCACTGGAGTCTGTTTTTGAAGCTTTTCTGTTGCAAAATTGCCACCCGCAGGTCTGTCATTGAATAACCAGATAGGTTCTCCTACAGGTTTTTGATTGTTATGATTCCTGATGTCAGATTTGTGTCCATTAATTCTTTTGCGTAGAGACTGTCCGGTTTGGCCAATGTACATGGCAGAGGGGCATTGCTGGCACATGATGACATATATCACATTGGTAGATGTGCAGATGAATGAGCCCCTGATGGTATGGCTGATGTGATTAGGTCCTATGATGATGTCACTTGAATAGATATATGGACAGAGTTGACATCGGGCTTTGTTGCAAGGATAGGTTCCTGGGTTAGCGTTTTTGTTCAGTGATGTGTGGTTGCTGGTGAGTATTTGCTTCAGGTTGGGGGGTTGTCTGTAAGCAAGGACAGGTCTGTCTCCCATGCCCCTCTGCCATGTACATTGGCTAAACCGGACAATCTTAATGACTGCCAGAAAACTATTCCCATATCTCTAACAGTAAGGGTATGTCTTCACTACCCTCTGGATTGGCAGGCAGTGATCGATCCAGAGGGGATCGATTTATTGTGTCTAGTCTAAACAAGATAAATGGACCCCTGAGCACTCTCCCGTCAACTCCTGTACTGCAGTGCTACGATAAGCTCAAGCAGAGTCAACGGGGGAGCAGCAGCAAACTCACTGTGGTGAAGACACCATGGTAAGTCAATCTAAGTACGTCGACTTCAGCTATGTTATTCACATAGCTGAAGCTGCGTAACTTAGATCGATCCTCCCTCCTAGTGTAGACCAGGGCTAAGCAAACAATATTTAGGGAGATTTATAAAAAATACACAGTCACTTTCACCTTTCAAAGTCCAATATTATTATTTTTTCCTGCAGAGCAATAACTTTAATCATATTTATTTCTCTCTTTTTCCTTTCATAACCCCTGTCCCTCTGTAGAGCATCTCCCAGGCAGGAAATGTCCAACCAAACTACGTGGTCTGAGTTCCTTCTCCTGGGATTCTCTGACGTTCGGGAGCTGCAGATTTTACACTTCACAGTGTTTTTAGTCATTTACCTGACAGCCCTGATGGGGAATCTTCTCATCGTCACAGTTATAACCCTCGATCGCCACCTTCATACCCCCATGTACTTCTTCCTGGGCAACTTATCCATCCTAGACCTCTGCTACATCTCAGTCACTGTCCCTAAATCAATGGCCAGCTCCCTAACCAACACCAGACGGATCTCTTTCTCTGGCTGTGTCACCCAAGTCTTTTTGGTTGTGTGCTTTGCTGCTGCGGAAATGGCCTTCCTTACGGTGATGGCATATGACCGCTATGTAGCCATCTGCCTTCCTCTGCGTTACAGAGAAATCATGAACAGAAGTGCCTGTGTCCAGATGGCAGCTGGTTGCTGGGTCAGCAGCACAATCTATTCATTGCTTCTTACTGTCAATACCTTCAGGCTGCACTTCTGTGAGTCCAATGTGATCGGTCAGTTCTTCTGTGACATCCCACAGCTGCTAAAAGTCTCCTGTACTAATATATGTGACCATGAAATTTTGCTTCTTGTCTGTTGCTCAGTCTTTGTCTCCATGTTCATTATTTCCATATTTGTGTCTTATATTCACATTTTCTCCACTGTGCTGAGAATCCCCTCTGCACACGGCAGGTACAAAGCCCTCTCCACCTGCCTGCCCCACCTGATTGTGTTTTCTTTATTTATGTGCGCCACCATGTTCACCTACATGAGGCCAGAATCAATGTCCTCACTGTATCTGGACCTGCTGGCTGCCGTGTTCTATTCTGTAATGCCACCACTATTGAATCCCATGATTTACAGCCTCAGAAACAAGGCGATAAAACATGCTTTGGGGGAAATGATAGGAATGATATTTGGCATGAAGAAAAATTAATCCCTCTCCCCTTGCTCCTAGAGATTATCCAGATAACACATATGATGGAATAAAGCCATTCCCATGTTTCACCATGACTGATTGACCATTTCAGACCCTCATAGATTACAAGGCTGTAAGGGACTATTATGATCATCTAATGCGTAACACAGGACAGAGAAATTTCCCCAGTGATTCCTGCATCTAGCCAATATTTTGTGGCTGAGATAGAACATATATAATTTAGAAAGAGATTTTTGTTAATCTGTATCCCTACATGTGATTTAGGAGCTATGTGTGTTGGTCTAAGAGAAAGGATCAGACAGTTCCAACGCCTTTCCCCACAAGCCAGATACAGTCACAAAACCAGTGATTGCAAGCCATTAAAGCTGAATGGGTCCAACCACCCAGAGAATGGCACACGCAAGATGGGGCCTTCTGAGGCAGAAGGAAGCTTCCACACCATTGAGCAATACCGTCTGTGGGTCCAGATGCACAGGGAGGATGGGGGCTTTCAAAACCCCCAGATTTCTCTGGAAGAGGGAGACCGAATCACAGCGAGAATATGAGCCCAGGCTGGGCCTCAGAAGCTTCCTGGCTTCCTAAGAGCATGTGAGTTATTTCATGTCTTCTCCTGTCACTCAAGAGGGACCCATCACACACAGCTTGCAGAGAAGCTTACGTTTAGATGGGACTAAATATAGTGTCAAAGTTCCATAGAGTTTAAGGCCAGAAGGGACCATTAGATCATCTGGTCTCACCTCCTGTACGACACCCGGTTACCCCTGTATTGAGCACGATAACATGGGTAAGACTAAAGCATTTCAGACTTCGGCAGACTTGACCTGTTGTGAGCCAGTGATGAAGTAGGAATTTTTGCAATGTTTTCTATAAATCTTGTGTGTGCCTCAGTTTCCCCTATATGCTGCATTGTTACCTAGTGGAGGGGAAAGAGTTGGCTGCTGGAACAAGTCAGGGTTCTCATCTGGAATCTGACCAAGGAGAGATGGAGAGAGACAAAGTGCTTGAACAATGAGGTTCACTACAGCTTGGCAGGGCTCTGGGCTAACCAGAAGGGACTTGAACCATGTTTTAACCCTTAGTTCTCTGTGCTAACGTAAATCTTCTATGCTGCATTCCAGACCCTACTTTGTTGACAACACTGTTCGAGTGACACTGCAAATGCTTGGTGAGGTGCATTAATCCCTGAAGAGTGGACAAGTCTCTACCAGGAGCATGTCTCAGAGGGACTTGCTGAACAGAGCTCTTGGTGCAAAGCAGGAGAGCTGAAGCCCCAGAGGTTCATTCAAGTTGGTGATGAGGCTAAGCCTAGGCAGGAAGAACGAGACCTCTCAGGGGTCTGGCATATTGAAGAGGTTCCAAAGCTGGGGGCATAGCACCAATCCTGTGGATCCATGACAGAGCCACAGGTGGAGAACAGGAGAGACTGAGGTGTCACCAATGCCTGAGGCCCCATCAACGGCAGGGAATTGATTAGGTGCAATGTGCCCAGATGATCCCAAGAGGTGACCCGGACCCCATGCTGCACAGGAAAGTGAAAATCCCCAAGGTCCCTGACAATTCAAGCTAGGAAGATTCCTTCCTCACCCCAAATCAGGTGATCAACAGGGCTTAAAGTATGTGAGTCAGACCCACCAGCCAGGCATCTAGAAAAAAGGATTCTCTGAGCAACCTCAGAGCACTGGTCCACCCCATCCAGTGCCACAGCTCCAGCTTTAGAAGAAGATGTGCGTGTGTGTGTTGGGAGGCAGGGGGGACAGATGGACAGAATCCATCAGACCAATAGCTTTGGGGGGGGAAGTCCTACCTGACCACTGTAGGTAAGCAGCTGAAGCCGTGAAGCATGAACTTTGATTAGATGTGCATACGCTGTTTGTTGTTTTGAAACCTATTGTTAAAGGTTTGTTCCAATTGCTAAATAAAATACTTTGTTTTAAGATGGGTGTTGGTCAATTTCACTGACCACAGGTTCCTGGAGTGAAGAAACACAGCTGCCTGAAACCCACTTGGACCTGCAGGGTGATAAGCAGATGGTATGCAGGATAGAGTAATTAGATCCCAGTCTGAGAGTGGGAGGAGCATGAGATTCTGCCCTGAATCAGATGAGGGCAAGAGGCTCAGCACCTGAGGTGGGTGCTTTCACAGAGACCAGAGAGGAGGCAGAGGTGTCTCTAGCCCATAACCGACTCTACCCTTGGCATGGCCATATGACAGTGACACCAATCAGGAAACTACTTCAGGTCCTAACAATAAGGATCCCGGGGAACAATTTCAAGTCATGAAAGATGAGATGTGGCCTAATACCCCTTCACTTCAAGGGGACGAGATTGGGTGCCTGAGTGATTGCTCTAGGCATTGCTCAGCTAGGAAATAACTGGAAAGAAAAAGCCCTTCTCATGATGTGGGCTTTGAATGTGGAAGGTTTGATGCCCCAGATTTCTCTCCTCAATACTGCTTGTAACAGAACAATGCACAGAGTGAAGCACTCAGGGAGAAGTGAATGGGGCCAATTTCATTCATTGGGTCTGCTGCAGAACCAGGAATAAAACCTAGAACTCAAAACACACATGGTCTGGCCAACATGTCTTCTCACAAATCAGAGAAGCCCAAGTGATTGCAATGGACACAGGGACTTTCACTAGGGCATTTGGGCTCCATCATCTGAGCCCAGCAAATGTACCCCTGGGAAGGAGCTGTGTCCTTAATAATATAAACACAGGGAATGGGGGGCTACCATAAACTTTCAGAAGTTATTAGTGACTTGGGGTGGCACAAACTGGGCACCCCCCAGAAAAAGAGACACCATGAAAAGAGCCTGATTTTCAGAGGCCAGATTCTCAGCAGTTTCTGTGGGTAAGGAGCCATTAAATATGTCTCACCCTGGACACCCAAAATCTCCAGTCACTTTTGAAAACTGAGACCAAAGTGCTAATAAGAACCCCTTGCCTACTCACTGAGCTGCTCTAATGAACTGAACATCACAGTCAGTTCCTTGTGGGCAGAAGGACATATCATGCAAACTGGCCCATTCTCTGCAAGGATCTGTAGCACACTGGTCAGTCTCTTAAGAGAGATCAAGGATTTAATATGAGACACAGAACAAATTTTTCAGGGTCCCTCTAGAGCTGAAGGTCTTTGCACAAAGTGGGATAGGGTAGGGTGAAGCCACTGCCAGAGCTTAACATTTTTGTTACTTAAATATATAAACATTCACTTTCTGGGCTGGCTGAAACTTTCAGGACGAGGGAAAGACAAGCAGATGCAGAGCACCTGGTAGGCATCCCACGGCCCTAAAAATGTAGGTCAAGATTAGGACCAATGCTAAATCAGTTTGATCATTTTACATTCTTTGGCGCATTATTTCAGTTACAGTTCCACTTGGCACGGCAGCCATTTTCTTCCATAGACCCATGGGAGCCAAATGCTTTCCTGATGTAACTCTGCAGAAGTAAACGGACTCGTGGAAGGGATGTGTCCAGCCCATTCTATTGAGTTAGTTCCTCCTGAATCCACTCCAGTGCCCCACTGGGGATAACCAGAGCAGTGTGTTCCCCATAGGCGGCTCTCAGGGAACCCTAGTGTGACCAGATGTCCCGATTTTATAGGGCCAGTGCCGATTTTATAGGGATAGTCCTGATTTTTGGGTCTTTTTCTTATATAGGCTCCTATTACCCCCCACCTCTGTCCCGATTTTTCACACTTGCTGTCTGGTCACCCTAGACCCGCACAGTCTGTTTGTTTTAGTTGCTATTGCTACCTGCGTTCCTGAGCTGTTGGGATGGTCCTTGTACACTGTGCAGAAGCTGAACATGGGGGCAAGGATTGTGAATAGATGGTGCTTCAGGGTGTCCTGAGAAAGTGTGACAGTTCTTGACTTTAACCCCACACTGGCCATTGGGAAGCAAACAAGGTCTCATTTCACACCACAGTCACCTGTGACTATCATAAAAAGCTCATCGTAGACAGGGAATGGGTGACTTGGGGCACAGGGAATGAGGCCGGTCCCTTAATCATTAGGAACTTTCTTCAGAGCAGTCACATAGAGTAGTGTCCAGAAGCTGCCCACTTTCTGACCCCTGTGAAAAGATCTTGTGCAAAAAAAACAGAGCACATATCCCCAGCCAATCCATATGAGCTAATTGGCTCCTTTGGGAGACTCAGCAAAGACCCAGGATCAGCCTTGACTCAGAGGCCTGGTCTACACTAGGACTTTAATTTGAATTTAGCAGTGTTAATTCGAATTAACCGTGCACCCGTCCACACCAGGAAGCCATTTAATTCGACATAGAGGGCTCTTTAGTTCGAATTCGGTACTCCTCCCCGACGAGGGGAGTAGCGCTAAATTTGACATGGCTATGTCGAATTAGGCTAGGTGTGGATGCAAATCGAACTTAGTAGCTCCGGGAGCTATCCCACAGTGCACCACTCTGTTGACGCTCTGGACAGCAGTCCGAGCTTCGATGTTCTGACCAGCCACACAGGAAAAGCCCCGGGAAAATTTGAATTCCTTTTCCTGTCTGGACAGTTTGAATCTCATTTCGTGGTTGGACATCGGGGCGAGCTCAGCAGCACCGGCAGCAATGCAGAGCTCTCCAGCAGAGGAGTTCATGTAATCTCTGAATAGAAAGAGGGACGCAGCATGGACTGACCGGGAAGTCTTGGATCTGATCGGTGTGTGGGGCGAGGAGTCTGTGCTTTCAGAGCTGCGCTCCAAAAAACGGAATGCAAAGACCTTCGGGAAGGTCTCCAAAGCCATGACTGACAGAGGATACAGCCGGGATACAACACAGTGCCATGTGAAAATCAAGGACCTGAGACAAGGCTACCAGAAGACCAAAGCGGCAAACGGACGCTCTAGAGCCTGCCACCACTGCCCCACCAGTGACCGTGGACTCTGACGATGGGATAGTGTCGACGGCCAGTTCCTCAGCGATGTTCGCGGACGGGGAAGATGAGGAAGGGTTTGTGGAGGACGAGGCAGGCGACAGCACTTACAACGCTGGTTTCCCCGACAGCCAGGATCTCTTCATCACCCTCACGGAGAGCCCCTACCAACCCTCCCCGGCCGTTAACCCGGACCCTGAATCTGGGGAAGGATCAGTCAGTAAGTGCTTTAAACATGTAAACTTTTATTATTAATGGAACAGGAATCTGAACTATGTGAAAAGGCGGTCTATATATATGGGGATAGAACAGAAATCCTCCTGGGAGATCTCCACGAAGCTCTCCTGGAGGTAATTGAAAAGCCTCCGCAGGAGGTTCCTGGGGAGAGCTTCCTTATTGGGTGCTCCGTGGTAGCACACTTTTCCGTGCCAGGCTTTTATGAGGTACTCAGGGAGCATTGCCTCCCAGAGCATGGATGCATAGGCCCCTGGTTTGTGCTGGCTTTCACGCATCATGCGCTCTCTATCTCCTTCAGTGACCGTCCTCAGGGTGATGTCGCTCGGAGACTCCTGCATCTAATTAGGGGAATTACTGTAATGTTACACCTTGTCCAAAGTATTTTTAAAAAATCTCCAGACAGACGGCGTAGCAGAGACTCAGCACGCTGCTGCATGACAAGCGTAACAGAAAGCCAAAGAATCAAATGGACGCTCATGGAGGGAGGGAGGGGGGACTGAGGACGCAAGATATCCCACAGTTCCTGCAGTCTCCGAAAAGCATTTGCATTCTTGGCTGAGCTCCCAAAACCTGTACGGTCAAACACATTGTCCGTGGCGGTTCAGGGCATAGCTTGTCAATGTACCCCCCTCCCCCACCCCCAGAAGGAAAAGGAAAAAAAATCGTCTCTTGACTCTTTTAAATGTCACCCTATGTGTACTGAATGATGCTGGTAGACGCGATGCTGCGGCCCTGTACTATAGCATCCTCTCCCCCCCACCCGCCTCATGGGTGGTTGACGGTGCAAAATGACTGGTACCCATCCTCATCATCAGCCTTGCGGTAGATGGTATAGTACAGTAGGACTGCTATCCCTCGTCGTCATCAGCCCATAAGTAGACGGCCTGCTAACCATCTGCATCATAGCAACAGGGGGCTGAGATCCATCAGCCCCCGCCCTTCATTTGTAAAGAAAAGTTTCTGTATTGCCTGGACTATTATAGCAGCAGGATGCTGCCTTCCCCTCATTTCATTTCAGTAACAAGTCACTGTTTCTTATTCCTGCAGTTTTTATTACTGCAGCATACAAATGGGGGGACACCAAAACGGTAGCTCAGAAAGGCTGGGGGAGGAGGGAATCAACATGTGGGGTTGTTGCAGGGGCATCCCCTATGAATGGCATGCAGCTTGTCATTCCTGCAGGATCTGACACTGAGCGGCTGTGCTCTCTAGTTCTCTGATACACTGCAACCCTAGTACAGTTGCCCCATATTCTAGGCAGGACTGATTCTATTTTTAGATACCATAAAGGAGGGATTGACTCGGGGAGTCATTCCCAGTTTTGTCTTTTGCGCCCACGGCTGATCTCAGCCAGGGGCACCTATGACAGCAGTAGAAGGTATAGTACAGTAGGACTGTTAACCGTCCTCATCTTGCCAATTTACAATGGCATGGTAGATGGTGCAGTATGTCTGATAACCATCTCTGCTGTCATGCAAAAGCAAATGAATGCTGCTGTGTAGCACCGCTTAACCGCCTCTGTCCGCGGCATCTAGTACAGATACGGTGACAATGACAAAAGGCAAAACAGGCTCCATGGTTGCCACGCTATGGCGTCTGCCAGGGTAATGCAGGGAAAACGGGCTCAAAATGATTGTCTGCCATGGCTTTCCCGAAGGAAGGAATGACTGACGACATTTACCCACAATCACCCACGAAAATGATTTTTGCCCCATCAGGCACTGGGATCTCAACCCAGAATTCACAGAGACAGACTAGACTGTGTTCATTGTTCGCAAAAATGTATCTTTGCAAGGAATTTACTCCCTGTTTCCCATCTCACAGCTTCGACTGTCTCCAGACCTGCCACAGCATCCCCCTCACAGAGGCTGGCAAAGATTAGGTGGTGAAAGAAAAAGACAAGGGACAAGATGTTCGCTGAACGTATGGGCTGCTCCTGAGCCGAGGCGGACCAGCAGAGCCAGTGGAGGGAGACCCTCTCTCTGTACCAGCGCTCACACAGCGAACGGGAGGAGAGGTGGCGTGAGGAAGACAAGCAGGCGACTCAAACAATGCTTGGACTAATGAGGGAGCAAACGGACACATTCAGGAACCTTGTGGATGTTCTGCAGGACCGCAGGAGGACAGAGACACCCTGCAGTGTATCTGCAACCGCCCTCCCCCGCCACAAAGTCCCCACCATTAAACTTTTCTGTTGGTGTCTCGCTACTTGCATCATATCACCCAAAATAACCAGAAGGAGGGGCGCCAGAGGCAGTGAAAACTGTCACTGCACCCCAGCAGAGTGCTCAAGTACCCAAAAGCTCTCATACCCTAAATTTGGAGAAGTCCTTCCCTTCCGGATTCACACAAGTCCCAATCCCAGTTTCATCCCCTAACTGTCTAGTTAATTATTAAAAATACTTTTCTGTTAATTACTGTTTCCGTCATGTTTTTTCACAGAAAACTGTGTTTGAAGGTGGGCGGGGGGAAGGGGGTTGTTAATTGCATAGGACAGTAACCTTTACCAGGGTACAGACACGGGGGCAGGATCAGCAGCAGGTCACACACATAGTGCAGTCAGTAGGCACCCTGGTCGCTATGGGAGGTGGTTTCCAGGTTCTGTGTGGGTGGGGGGGATGTGACTTTGTAGCGGGGGAGGGCGGTTACAGATCTTATGCAGCGGTCCTTGTCCTGGACCGCTGAGTCATGCAGCAGAGGAATCTGTATCCGTTCTCCTCCGCCACAAGGTCACATAGCCCCCGCACGCAGAATCCCAAAAAGGAGGGATGGCAGGCTCCATTGAAACAACCAGTCCGGCACTGCGGACCGCTCTAGGAACAGGATTCTGTCATTCCTCGAGTTTAGAGGCGGTCTTTACATCACCGCACACCCTACCCAGCACAGTCTGCGTCCCGGTTTCAACCCTTTAATGCAAAGTCAATAATAAAGAAACCTTTGTTAAGTAACAATGGAACATGTATTTTATTTTTACACGTGTGTTGGAAGTGGGGGAAATGGGGTGAACGGGGTATGTAACTGCAGAGGATAGTCAACAGTAACTGGGTAAAGAAACAGGGGCCGGTTCAGCTTCTCTGTAAAGAAACTGAACAGTCACAGGTCACGCTGCTCGCTGCTCGCTGGTATTTGAAGAGTTCCTTGTCGCTGTCCCAGGCGCCTGTATAGGGCTTCATGAGCCAGGGCATTAGCGGGTAGGCTGGGTCCCCGACGATCAATATAGGCATCTGCACATCCCCAACAGTTATTTTGTGGTCCGAGAAGAAACTACCTTCCTGCAGGCGTCTAAACAGACCACAGTTCCTGAAAACACACGCATCATGAACATTGCCTGGCCATCCGACGTTGATGTTGGTAAAACGTCCCCTATGGTCCACCACTGCTTGCAGCACCATTGAAAAGTAGCCCAATTTCTCAGCAGCTGACTGTGGAAGAGGTGGACGATAAGGTGCGAGGAGGTGAAAACGGCCATAACTGCAGCGGGCTCCATGCTCGCAGTGCTGTGGCGTCCGCGCTGTCACTGACCAGAAAAATGCATGAACAGATTGCCCGCAGGCGCTTTCAGGGAGGGAGGGAGGGCGTGATTGACGGTTCAATAATGACAGTTACCCAAAACCACCCTCGACATATTTTTTCCCCCAGCAGGCATTGGGGGCTCTAACCAGCATTCCAATGGGCAGCGGGGACTGCGGGAACTGTGGGATAGCTTCCCACAGTGCACCGCTTCCAAAGTCGACGCTGGCCCCGTTACTGTGGACTCACACAATCGAATTAGTGTATTTAGTGTGGATACACAAATTCGACTTCATAAGGTCGATTCCACAAATTCGACTTAAGATGATTCGAAATAGTCTTGTAGTGTAGACATACCCAGAGAGACCATCTCACAGCACGAGACGGGAACTCAGTTCCCAGCTCCCATTAAGTCATTGACCTATTTGTGGAAATTGTACCAACCAGTAGATGGGCGCAATCGTGGCAAACATGGCAGGGGCAGGGTTCCTAGAGATGGACTAGAGCCAGAACCCCAGAAAACAAGCCCTTCTTGACCCGAATGGCTCAGGTTGGGCCCATTTCTGGATATTTCAGTCAAGATTATCCATCTTCATTCAGCTGAACTATTCCCAGTGTTTATAGAGAAGGAAGTGATGAGTTATGCTCCCATTGGAAACATTGGGAAGGGGGATGGGGCTCATATTAAAAATTCAAAAAAATTTAGCAGAAGGGAAATCCCCTATTCTGGCCAGCTCTTGTCAAGAGAGATTATTTTCACCCTCCTTCTTTGTGTGTTTTGACAATAAAATTTTTGAGAACTGAGGCCTGATCAAGCTCTTCTAAGCTTCAGAAGAAGTTCAGAGCATCATGGAAAGCCTCCAGTCCCGCTCCTCTCTGCATTGTCACAGTAGCATTCAGATGTGGGAACACATTTGCAATATCCTTCTCCAGAGGCCTGGTGGTGGATCCCTTCTTCTGTGAAATCCCCCAGCTACTCAAGCTCACCTGCTCTGACACATACTGTAGTGGGGTGGTTACCCACTCCTGCCCTGTGGGGCTTGAAACAGCCCAGGAGAGGGCTGTGGCTGGGGCAAGAAGCCTGGGCTGATTGGGGAAAGTAGGCTCAGCTGTGGCCATGCCCCAATCAGGCCCAGCTGGCCCCTATAAGAGGCTGTGAGCCAGAAGCCCAGTCAGTCTCCCTCTGCTTGTAGAGGGAGAAGGGCCTGGCTGCAGGGACCTAAGCAAGACACCTAGATTGGGAGCAGGGCTGGGGAAGGGCCAGAGGAGCTGGGAGCTCTGGCCTGGAAAGTCCCAGGCTGCAGGCCTGACTATAGGCCGAATAGGTGCAGGGTTGCAATTGGGCAGCCCATGGATAGGCAGAGGCAGCAGGTCCGAACCCCTTTGCCTGTGATGAGTGGCTTATAGAATCATAGAATATCAGGATTGGAAGGGACCTCAGGTGGTCATCTAGTCCAACCCCCTGCTCAAAGCAGGACCAATCCCCAGACAGATTTTTGCCCCAGATCCCTATATGGCCTGCTCAAGGACTGAACTCACAACCCTGGGCTTGAATTGCAAAAGTTCTTAGCAGGAAAAAAAACTACTCAACATGCATCCATCAGCAAATCTGAACACATCATGACAGGTGTCACATTAAGACCTGGGCAGATATCAGCCAGTCCACCCAGGAACCTAATTAGCACCCTCTAAATTAACCATTTGGTTCTCATACCACCCACTGCGATGGTGTGGCATGTGCGCACCAAAGCTCTAATCATTCCCTGGCCCCTCTTGCCCACCTACACCACAGCTGCTTCTATTCCTGTCTGGCAGGTAGCCAGGACAGGCTGTAAGGAGATACCTTACACAGCAGCCCTCACTCTGCGCCCCCCCTCCACACACCATTGGCAGGTATGGGTTGTCTCTGCACAGCAGTATGATGAGTCTAAGCACATTGGTGTTTGTGAGGTGCTCAGACAGTGCAGTGATGGGGGCCAGATGAGGACCTGCAATCGCTAGAAGTGCAGCTGTTTCCTGTCACATCAACTCACAAAAACATCACACTGGGGTTGTCACAAACTTTCCTGATTTCACACTGACTCTTTCACTAGCTGATGTTTCTCTTAACAGCCCAGCTCCTGGAATCCTGTGATTAACTGACAATCTCAGCCAGGGGCGGCTCTACAAATCAGGCCCCCCTGCAAGCGCGCGCGCGCGCCGCCTTCCCCCCCCCCCCCGGGCCTCTTCCCCCTCCCGCGGCTCCTGGGGGAGGGGAGGCGGAGCGAGCCTCGCTGCCGCCCCGCCGCATGCCTGCGCACGGGACCCGCCCGGAGCCGACGCAGCGCCGCAGCCGGCGGCGCAGCGCCGCGGCGCTGCGCCGGAGCGACCCGCGACAGGCATGCGCGCGGCAGCCGTCCAGGTCCGCGTCCCGGCGCCCCGGCAGGCACGCCGGGCGCAGCTCAACCGGAGCTCAACCCCCCCCCAAGATGCCCCCCCCCCGCCGCCCCCCCGCCTGTGCCCCCCCCCCGCCCCTCCCTGGCGATCTCAGCTCTCATTTAACAAAGGTCAATTTCTTGCTCTCATGGCTGAGAAGAAAAAGTTGAGAACATGGCAGCTCAGATACAAACAAAAAATCCAGAATGTAATTTTTAGAAGAAAACCCTCATGTTTCCTTCAGCCAACCTCAAGATTTTGGATGACATGGTGCTGACTGTACTGCCTTTGCAGTGATCAGTTTGTTTTCAGGCCTTTTGTCTCCAGCAAAGGCTATAAGGACCTACATATAAAAATGAACATTTTAATTTCTCTCTTTAGTTCACCCCCAATACAGGGGAGCTGTGCTCATTTGCTGCTTGGGCCCATAGCCCGGCTCCATGCGCATTCGCACACCTTGCCCTCTCTGTTACTTCCCTTTCTATTAACTCTGCTGTTCTAGATAAATGATGGCAATAAATTAGTGGGGTCTCCAGTGATAGCAAATAGAGATTTAAGGCCTGAGTTCTCAGTGCCACAGGATTGCCAACCCCAAACTTTTGAAAATCATGAGTCAGGGCCCCCAAAATGATGCAACTGCCTTTTATGAGACATAAAATAAAAAAGATAATAAATGTTGAGTTCTTTCGATTTGCCTTCTGGCTTCTCAGCCCTTTAGGCTGCACTTAGACCTTTTTATAGTTTTTCTCTGTAACCAAGAAACTTCCTTTGTTTAGGAAACAGAAGCCAAGAGTCTCACCTTGTCACATGCTTCCAGGAGCTGGGGCTTTAACAAACAAACCAAATATCAGGCAAAACCATGCTCTGAAGTGTCCCTAGCCTCTGCCAGAAGCTGGGAATGGGTGACAGGGGATGGATGGATCACTTGATGATTCCCTGTTCCGTTCATTCCCTCAGAAACACCTGGCATTGGCCACTGTCAGAAGACAGGATATTGGGCTAGATGGACTATTGGTCTGACCCAGTGTGGCCGTTCTTATGTTCATGAGACTCATTATAAAATCCTGAATGTTGGCAATGTTTTTGATACTGCATCTCCTTTACACTGAGGCAGAACTGCCTTAGCGTATGTCAGAATCAGGCCTTTGAAACATTGATTCCAGTTTAATCAAGTTTTTGGCCTGTGAATTGAATATCTCTAGATTCAGAAGGATTAGTTTTTATCAGTAGATGTCAGTAAATGTTGATTTCACTTTGCACGCACAAACTGATGAAAAAACTTTTCCATTGATAAGAACTGAAGTTGACAAATAGGCACAGTAAGAAAAATGCTGCTTGAGAACATACTAGAGTATAATTTAAGGAGATTTACTTCTCATGTTTTGACATGAGATGTTGACAATTTGTGTTTTAACAATTACACTTTTTAAGTTTTTGAATCTCCATGTCCACTGTCCTAAAATAATTATTGTCTGACTAAAATATTATCTGAACCCCCGCCCCCAATTTCCCACAACTGTGAACAATAATATTGATAAAAACTGAAACTTTGAAAGTTTAAATTGATAAATACAAAAAAATCTTACAAATAAATATTAATCTTAACTGTCAAAATTACATACTAAATCAAATGAGTTCTGCCAAGCCTAAATATCACTGCTTAGACACGCAGTTCTGACAGCTCATCAGGACAAAGGGAAGCCGATGTCCATGTGAAGCCCCAGTGACACCCACACACCAGCAGAGGGGGCTGATTGCAGGATCAGAGCCTTGTTGCTACATTTCTCACCAAAGCCCCCAGGGCTGGAATGTTACCAGTGATCTGGCTCTAGTTAAGGGAAACACCCAATTCCTGCTGCTGCAGGCGGGCATATTTCTGAGCTCAGGAAAGTGAAACTAACCTTGTGACACTGTCCAGAGGGAGCCATGGCCACAGACAACCCCATGGAAAGTCTCCAGGAGGAAGCTACATGCCCCATATGTCTGGAGTATTTTAAGGACCCAGTGACTATAGACTGTGGGCACATTTTCTGCCGAGCCTGCATTGCCCAGTGCTGGGAGAGACCAGATACAGACAGCTCCTGCCCTCAGTGCAGAGAAACTGTGCAACCGGGAAACCTCAGGCCGAACAGGAAGCTGGCAAATGTTGTAGAAATAGCCAAATTGCTGAGTTTACAGGCAGCAAAGGGAGCAGGAGAGGAGAGGGTGTGTGGGGAACACCAGGAGACTCTGAAACTGTTCTGTGAAGAGGATCAAACTTCTGTCTGTGTGGTTTGCCATCTGTCCCCGGATCACAGAGATCACAGGGTGGTTCCCATAAAGGAGGCTGCCCAGGAGTACAAGGTAGGGAATTGCTGTCAAGTTTAATGGGTAATAACTTTGGATTTTAATTACAGGCTGATTTCACTGAAAGTTGCCTGTCATGGGTGTGATGCATCATTCAGCTCTGTAAAGCCTTCATTGTACGGGAGCTGCGATCACAAAATGAATGATCTTGCAGTGTGGCGACAATCAGAAAATCAAGTCTTAAAAGATACCTGATGTGGGATTTTGAATGTTTTTCAAACCCAGCTTCCACTGCTGAAATAAGGGGACTTTTTACACAATGAGCAGTGTTAACAGTCAGTGAGGTTTAAATCACAAGAGCTGCAGGCCAGTCTATGCAAGTGTGTTACCTTCAGACTGGAGAAATGATCATTTAAATATCAACACTGTTAATTATTTCGTTCCCTGTGTGAGAGCGGAGGGGGAGAATCACAGCTCGGCACCATTTATTGCCAGTGCCGCCTCCTTGCAGTGCCACAAGCGGGTGATGTTTGGGAGATGCCACCTCCCATTTCCCCCCAGTAAAGAAGGACCAGGCCCAGAGAGCCCAGCGGAGCCCAGGGGTACATTCTAGCCCCATGGGAGCTGTCCGGCCCTTTGGAGCCAATCAGCAACTCCATCCTGTTTTGAACAATGCACCATTTGAACAGATCATGGTGTCTCCTTTTGGTGACCACGTGGGTGGAGCTTATTTTGTGGGTGGAGCTTCAAAGAATCCAGCCACCTTTGTTCCCACCCCCTTTCTGATCCCTGCTCATTGATGAAGCTGTTTTGCTGGATGCAAAGGCTGCTTTTCCTCCTCCTGTCTCACTAGCCCCTGCTGGTTCCCTCCCTCACTGCTTCCCTGCAGCCGCACCGCAGGGGTGTCACCGAACAGCTCCCCGGTGACAGCAGCCCTTGGGCAGAGGGGAGGACAGAATTCGAGGGGTCAGAGAAAAGAGAGAGTGAAATGGGGAAATTTCTGGAGGGGGGCTCAGGAGGCGGCTCTGGGGGGCTGCCAGGGGTGCTGCACAGAGCGGGGCTCACAGGGCAGGAGCACGTTGCTGTGTGAATGAATCACACGCTGTCAAAGGGGAAGAGAGCCCTGGGTTATTACAGCTCTGGAGCAGTTATAATTATGGGTGGCACATTCCCCCAGACCGAGTATGTTCCCTGTTCCTCACTGACCTCCAGCCACATCACAGCTTCACCTTGTGCAGTTAATGGGACTGCGCTGGCTCAGGTGCTCGGCTGCTGCCTGAGGGAGGCCACATGGGAGCCTGGACAGATGAGAGCACAGTGGGGTCTTGTTCCTGGCCTGGGTCTGGGTACAGTGCAGCGAGGTGCTGCCCCAACCTCTTCACTGGCACCGGCAGGAGGGATCGTTCAGAACCTTCCCAGCTGTTTCCCCTCTGGCCTGTGCTCAGTAATGTGAAGCTGTTGTAAACAGATAGTTAAGAGTTAATGTCTCTTTTACCTGTAAAGGGTTAAGAAGCTCAGTAAACCTGGCTGACAGAGGACCAATAAGGGGACAAGATACTTTCAAATCTTGGTGGAGGGAAGTCTTTTGTTTGTGCTCTTTGTTTGGGGGTTGTTCGCTCTTGGGACCAGACATCAATCCAGGCTCTCCAAATCTTTCTGAATCAGTCTCTCATGTTTCAAACTTGTAAGTAATAGCCAGGCAAGGCGTGTTAGTCTTATTTTTGTTTTCTCAACTTGTAAATGTTCCTTTTTGCTGAGAGGATTTTACCTCTGTTTGCTGTAACTTTGAACCTAAGGCTAGAGGGGGTTTCTCTGGGCTTTAAGAATCTGATTACCCTGTAAAGTATTTTCCATCCTGATTTTACAGAGATAATTTTTACCTTTCTTTCTTTAATTAAAAGCTTTCTTTTTAAGAACCTGATTGATTTTTTTCCCTTGTGTTAAGATCCAAGGGGATTGGATCTGGAATCACCAGGAATTGATGGGGGAAAGGAGAGGGGAGGGTTAAATTCTCCTTGTGTTAAGATCCAAGGGGTTGGGTTGGTGTTCACCAGGAACTTGGTGAAAAAGCCTCTCAAGGCTGCCCAGGGAGGGGAAGGTTTTGGGGGGACAGAAAGTGATCCAGACACTGAAATTTCTGGATAGTGGCAGTGTTACCAGATCTAAACTAGTAATTAAGCTTAGAAGTGTCCATGCAGGTCCCCACATCTGTACCCTAAAGTTCAGAGTGGGGGAGGAACCTTGACAGAAGCTTTAGCTCAAACACAGGCTCTGAGAAGTCCTGAGTGTCTGCAGGAAGCAGAGCCCCTGCTCTGAGACTGGCGTCTCTGCTCCCATGAGGCCTTTGGGGCTGGCAGAGTTGAGTCTGCTGCTCGCTTCCAGGGTATTTACTGCTCGTGTATGAAATGCCAATATGGACAGTACTGTCCACCCATCGGACAGGCAGACTAATGGCTGTTTATCGTACGTGCTGTCCCTGCAGGAGAAACTCCAGGGAGCCCAGGGCCCTCTCAGGAAGGAGCTGGAAGAGGCCCTGGCTCTGATGTCTGAAGAGGAGAAGAAAACCACAGAGTGGCAGGTGGTGTCCGGGTTTATTCCTCCCTGAGCCCTTCCCCCTGCAGCGTTCCCAGGAATGACAGGGCCATAAAGCTCCAGGATGAGGTTATGAACCTGCTCTGGTTGTTTGCTCCATTGCACAGGCTTGGTGCTGGCCATGGGCAGTGCATGCCTCCAGCATTTGGGGAGGCTGGGCATGAGTGCGGGAAACTCCTCGGCACCCATATCATTGCCCTACCCATTGCTCCACCCCCATTTGTCCTCCTCTCCCTGAGGCCCCGCCCACTCTCCCCTCCTGCTCTGCCCCATGCCCCGCTCCCACTCAGCCCCCTCCCCAGAGGCTCCCCGCTCACCTTTCAGTTTGGCAGCTCGCTCCTCTCCCGCAGCTCCTGTAGGCGGAGGAGGGGCAGTTCCTGGCCCTTGTACAGTGGTGCAGACCCACCCTTGAGATCTCTGATAGGGGCAAATTCTCAATATAGGGTGCAATGTTTTCACTGTTACATGGATCCTGTTTCCCTCCTGCAGATGGGGATGGTGTGTCGGCTGCTACAGCCATCGGTTTTCAGTGGCCTCCATGAAAAGCTCTGCAGCTTCTCTGCAGCCTGGAGGAAACCGATTGTTCCTTCTCGCTCTGCACCCACCATCCCTGCAGTGAATCTGCCCAGTGCCTGGGCCAGACACTGGAGCTGGGAGGATGATTTGCTCCCCGTGGGTGAGGTTCAGAGTCACTGAGCTGGCTGGGCTGGGGCCATGCTGGGAGCTGAGCTCTTCTGAACATCAAACCCAGTTGTGGGTGTGGAGCTCTGTGGAAAATCTGCCCCTAGGGTGCATCTACATGGCCCCAACAGCCAGCTGCAGGCTAGTCACTGAGTAACACCCGGGGTCTGGGTGGGTGTGTACAGCCTGTGCTGCTGCAACTTCATAGCTACCCGTGCCCGAGCTACCCAGATCAAAGCTAGCCTGGGTGAGTCTACACACGGTGCTGTCACACCTTCATTGCAGTGGGGACACTCCCTGAGTGAGCAGAGCCGGGGCAGGTCAGCGTTGGGGCAGGTCAGCGTCAAGCCAGGCAGCACTCAGCCACTTCACAGCCTCTGTTGCCATCACGTGGCCACTTCATCACAGTCACCTGCTACTGTCACTGTGACTTTACCTGTGCTTGTCTGTAGCCAGGTGATGAACCCATGGGAAAAAAAGTCTGTTGAGATTCACCTACCTTTTACAGTGAAACCCCTGCAGAGAGCGTGGGGTGTGTGAGGAAGACGCCAGCAGCAGGGATGAGAGGAGAAGTAGGTGCCCCACTATTCAGATAAAAATGGCCATTTACAAGAGCTGAAGTGCTCAGAGCTGGGTGCCTCTGGTTCTGCATCTGAAGCCGTATTTAGAGCCCAGCAGATGTGGGCTGATTTCCAGAGGACAGAACCTCAGCAGCTCCCACTGCCCGCACTGGAAGCAGTTGATGCTCAGTTCCTCAGACAATAGGGATTTAGGTGCATAACAATTAACAGCCAGGTTTGAATGTGTCCAGCAAAGTGCCCAGAGAGCAGGTAGGGACAGAGCTGGCATCAGCCAACCCGCTGCTCTGTGAGCCTAGAGGGCTCCCTAAAGGCTGTGATCCCAGGGCACTGGGCACATGGGCATAGGGCACTCATGCAGGCTGGGTGAGGCCAAAGCCAGCCCTGACAATGCACTGGGCGCCCAACACCCATGTGAGCCCCAGGATGGCACCCAAAGGACTATTAGCACCAGCCCTAAGTCCTGAACTTTGCAGCCCTGGGAGCAGATTATCAAAGGAGCATCGCCCACATCCCGCTGTGATGGCTCCCCTGGGTGTCTGAGTGCCCAGCACTGGGCACCCAAATGTCCCCATTGACACCCTGTGTGGCCCCCTGTAAATCTCTCCTGCTCCCTCGATTTCTCCCCACTCCACTGTGTCCATCCCATGCCACCTGCAATAACATACGGCGTCTTTACAAAGCACCCTAGACAACCCTGCTATGGAACTGGCCATATTAACTCTGAACTAAAACAAACCCATTATGGTACAATTCCCAAAGAAGTAAATCTCCTTACAAACCTGATACTGATCTAATCCCCTGCTTCATGGACAGAGGCCCAGTCTGTGTAACTCAACATCTGGCTCATGTTTTCTCTGTGCCTTTCCTATTCTTCTATTTAAAAGGGAAAGTGAAGAACAAGAGAGAGATGATTGCAGGTGAATTTAACAAACTGCACACACTGCTGAGAGAGGAGGAGCAGCTGCTTCTGCAGAGCCTGGAGGAGGAGGAGAGGGAGACTCTGCAGAGACTAAGGGAAAATGTAACCAAACTGTCCCAGCAAAGCTCCTCTCTGCAGCAGTTGATCATGGAGATTGAGGAGAAGTGTCAGCAACCAGTTATTGAGCTGCTAAAGGTGAGATGGTATCAACATTTTCCACCCATCCAGAATTAGAACTCAGATCTCTGGGTCTGGATTCCAACAATTAGAGTAAATGTGTTCTGTGGTTTACTGACAAACAGAACATGAGGCTAAAAGCTCCATCAGTTCCAAAATATCCCAGTTCATGTTAGAGGGGAATTCTCCCCATGGAGACCCAGTGAGGCCATGGGAGATTAAATGGATGATACAAGAATGATACTGAGCTGAACCCTTCCCTGCTCTGACTCCAGAACACTGGATTCAACACAGTCGATAAACACAGATAGTGACGAGTTGGGTCCCTAGAAGGGAGAATCCTTTAGCTAAATTCCTGTCTCACCTACATAAATGAAAGAAGTGGACAAAACAGTGAAGCCTGGGAGGGTTGATCTATTTTCTAGATCTATTTTCTTGATGCCCAGAGTGAGACTCACTCAGTTTTACGCACATTGTGTTAATACAGAACATTGATTCTCTTTTTCCTTTCAGGATGTGAAAAGCACATTGGGCAGGTGTGTTTCCTATGTTCATTGCTCTTATATTCTTGGTGGTGGTTCTGGGATGATGTGTGTACAGAGCAGCTGAGTGATGATGGGACATTTTCTTCATAGGAGTGAGAATGTGAAACTTCAGGAACCAGAAGCTGTTTCTACTGACCTGAAGAACGTGTATAAAATTTCCCTTGACATGAGGGAAGTGCTGAAGAGATTCATGGGTGAGTGGATTCTACTGGGACATTCAGCTGTGTTTTGCCTGGGGCTCTGGACAGAGCCTGGGACCCCAGGACACGCTTGCACCCAGCTGACAGGCTTGGAACTGTGAGAGCTGGAGGCTGATGCGCTCAGTGCTGGGCAGTTTGCCTGCTACTTACAGCCACCTGCTGATACTTGCCCAGGTGTCTGACCAGGCCCCATCACTGACATCCTGACCCCTCCATGGCTGAGTTACTGGGTGTCACTGAGCCAGGTGCTGTGAGGCCTGGACTGGGCCCATCATGCTGGGAGCTGCACAGACTGGTAACGGATGACGTGTCTGTGCCTCTCTCCTGGGACATGTGAGGGCTGCGTTGTGTGGGCACCGCTCAGCACTGCCCCGGCCCCCATTAGCCAAGGCTGGCCCAGCTTTCTGAGCTGCAGGAGGGGCCGGTCTGGCTGCTGTGGTCTGACCTGGGCCGTGTGTTACTGGGTAACAAGCTGAATCCTACGGGCCCCTCGTCTGCTCTGAGCACAGCCCAGTGTGAGGTTGGGTCAGTGGTTTGCTGCTTAGTGAGTGAGACTCACTCACAAGAGTGTGACCCTGTCACAACGGCTGAGCGTGAGCTGCCCCCATCCAAACCCCTCCCACAACCCCAGCACGGAGACCGGGTGGCAAAGGCAGAAACCTGACCACGGGGAGAGACAGAAGAAACTAAGGCAGAGGAGACAGGGGTGGGAAGGTTCAGTGAGCTCGGTCTGTGATTCTTGAACTGGCCATTTCATCCTACCCCCGCCGCTCCTCTCTTCCCTGCCACCCGCCACCCCCCACCAAGGGGCAGTGGAAGGGGCCAATCTGGGTGTATCGGTCCCGGCCGGTGGAGGCTGCTCAGTCGGTGCCGGCTGCAGGGCCAGGATCTCAGGGCTCCGGGGAGCAGGAACCCCAGGCTGTGGGGGAAGCAGCTTCTTCTCTGTGACGGGTTGGAGCCAGCACATCCCTGCTCCCCTCCCCGTTCACTGCCCTCAGCCCAGCACAGTCTGTGCCCAGTGGGCCCTGAACCCGGCTGGGCTCTGGGCCATTCCACACCTCTGACCCCTGAGCCTGTCGGGATCCTGAGCCAGTCACCTCAGTGCCTCGTTTTAGGGGATCACCAGCCCCTGGGGAGCCTCCTCTCACCCCCTCCCCCAGAAGCCCCTTCTAGTGCCAATAGGCTCTTGGCTATTATAGATCATGTGTCCGTGTTAGAAATCCATGTTTTATTTTGCAAACACCTTGGGACATGCTTTGGGCATGTTTTCACTTTTTTTACAAAATAATCCCAAAATGTTTGAGAAAAGCAGACAAATTCTGAGATTTGTTGTTGTTTAGCTGAAAAACCACTCTGCATTAAATAGAACACAGCTGAAAATTTCCAACCAGCCTTAAACTTTAAATGAATTGGGAAACATTAATATTGCCTGATAAGACCCTAATTTTAAACCCATTTATTCTATTGCAGCTGTGTGATTTCTCTTTCAAAGGGATAGTTGTGAGGAAGTAACAGCTGAATAAACAGTAAAGTTGGCAGTGCACAGAATGTTTTCTACAGAAGAGCCCCTTTAAACCCTGGGTTAGAGCTGAACCAAGCAGCCAAAGCCTGTCTATCCTGACCCCATTCAGGGACATACGGGAGCTCACAGGAAGTCGAACCCTGATCTCGTGGCCTAGCTCCACACAGCTGTCAGGGGAATATAAACGGTGTAAATGAATGTGCAGAACATACACAGAGTAAGACATGGGGCTACATTTCCAAAGGGATTTAGGCCCTTAGTGGGATTTTCATAAGCACCTAAGAGTCTACAACTCATTGATTTCAAGGCATGTTGGAGCCCTGATACTTTGGAGAATCTCACTAGGTACCTCAGTACTTTTAACAATCTGCTCCATAGCTCCTCTCCAAAAGCCCTTACGGTGCTAATAGACATGGCAGAGTTAGGGAGGGAGGGGAAACAGAGGCAGAAAGAGAGGAAATGACTAGTCCAAGGTCACACACCAAGTCACTGACAGAGACAAGAGTAGAGACCAAGTGTCCTGACAAACCCTTCACCGCACAGCACAGAGGAAACGATACAACATAGCGGTGATGAAGGGAGGCTACTAACTCATTGTTACACGCAGGCAGAAATGCACGTGGGATTTGGTGCCATAAATCAATTTGGAAACAAGCAGTTGGCCGTCTAGGCACAGAGCTCAGGGTAGAAACATTACAGGTGAGCTGCTACTTATGATACTGGGTGAGTCTGCATCATGTTGCCCTGCAAAGGGGCAATCAGGCTGGGTTAGCATTTTAGTTTATTAGTTTCATACCCAAGTTGTGAGCTTGGTGATGGTCTCAATAGAGAGACCTTCTTTGTAAGAATTGTTGGATTTGGAGTGTGCTTTGTTCCATCCTTCACACTGCATTTTATCAAGCCACACCAGGGGCCAAATCCTCAGATGGGATAAAGTGATGAAGCTCCTTTGACTTTAAAGGAGCTGAGTCAATTTACAGACGTGTGATAACAGGACTGATTGATTGTCAGAGGGGAGGAGCACTAACAACACCTACTCATTGTAAGGGATGAGTTCTGTGCACCGTTGACATTCATATAATGAGATATTAGGGAAAGGGGAATCTGGGACATTCCCTCTGTCACTCTAATCCTGACCATTGTCTTTCTCTTTCCCTCCACAGCCATCACACAATGTACTGAGGAAGAAAATGTCCAACCAAACCGCCGTGACTGAATTCCTTCTCCTGGGATTCTCTGATGTTTGGGAGCTGCAGATTTTACACTTTGTGGTGTTTCTAGTGCTTTACCTGATATCCCTGCTGGGGAACCTTCTCATCATCACAGCCATAGCTCTTGACCACCATCTTCACACCCCCATGTACTTCTTCCTGATGAATCTGTCCATCATAGACCTCGGCTCCATCTCTGTCACCATCCCCAAATCCATGGCCAATTCCCTCATGAACACCAAGTCGATTTCTGATTCTGGATGTATTGTCCAAGCATTTTTTTCGTATTCTTTTCTGCAGCAAATTTTGTCTTACTGACCATCATGGCATACGACCGATACATTGCCATCTGCCAACCACTGCACTATGAGATGGTGATGACCAGGAGAGCTTTTGTCCAAATGGCATCCAGTGCCTGGATCAGTGGTATTCTCTACTCTGCATTGCACACTGGGAACACGTGTTGCGTTACATGCGGGCCGGATAAAGCACAACAACCAATATGATTGCAAGCTGAATCGTTTATTGTGTACAATGCATCATATTATATAGGCTTCTCCATGTTAGCAAACGTCAGACACACCAAGATCACGTTACTGCTGATTGGTTCTTTGTCCGATACACACGCTTTTCACATGCATGGCCCTTTGCTCACTGGTTCCCCATTTCCCATGCAATCCATCTGATTATGGTCTTGTTTATCACCTTGAAACCGATCCCAGCCAGGCCATCTGGCGCCTGCCTCCTCCTGGCTAGCTCCCTACTTTCTCACAACAACTTTATCTAACCCCTCTGTCCATGTGGCCTGCTGCTGTAACTTTCCACCAAGGCAGCATAGGGATGATATATCCCCACATCTCCCCCTCTTTTCTTAAAGAGACTTTCAACAAACCGCTCCAAATTTTATTGCAAAAGGCGTACAAAACAGGGCAAGCACATAAAAAAACAGAAAACAACTCCCAACGCAATTATTCCCGTATGGAGAAGAAAAATAACCCAAGTGGGCCAGCCAAAGCCATTCTCCCGAATTACCTAGATTTATGCCTAATGACACCAACAACTCCCCCCTTTGAGAATACTCAACAAACTTTTGGCTGAGTTTTCTCAAACTTTGAGGACAAAAAGCAATTAAGCTCTAGGGAGCTGGGGTTAGTAATGAGGGGGTAATTAGTTCCACATTCATCCTCCCCATGGACCCAGCAGGATTCGGTATGTGGGAGCCCACACACCCCTAACCGGTCCACATGCTTGGCCTCCCCAGATCAGATGGTACTCCTGATGTATCTGTAAGGGCAGTGGGCCATCCTGGTGCTCAAGATCACTCCGAATGGCCATCAGCTGGTCATTCAGGATTTTAAACGTACTAGCTCCCACTGCAATGCCTTCCCAGCCTCAGTAATAGCCCATACCATTTCTGCCAGTAGCTTCTGGGTCATAAAACTAATGGCGGAAATGACATGTAACTCACCAACTCCAGCCTGTACTTGGGTTAGCGGAGCTCCGACAATAGGAAACTGGATAAGGGCAATATCATTTACAATCCAATTAGGGAGGGCAATACATACTGAAGGATTTATCCAAAACACAGGGCGCAACCTGTAAAATAAACCCCAAAATCCAATCAATACCACATTTCTCAGCAGGAGTCCCACAAATTTCATCCTGCCAGTGTACAATTCTTTGTTTCTTCACCAGGGTCAGTTCTCAATGTCCTTTTAGTCAGGAATTCCTGGACTTTGGCAATGTCAGTGATATGAGTGTTTCTTCTTCTTTCCCGAAGCAGTCGTGGTTCAGCTCCTACGGGGGAAAGGTCACCAGCACATTACCCTGTAGTGGTTTTGCTTCTTTCAAAAGAATCCAATGACACAATGGGGGCTGCCAGTGGACAAGTGAGAGGTTAACCAGCACGTCACTTTGTCCTTTTTTCCTGCTGTCCAGAAGCACAGTAGAGCTAGAAAAGGAAATAGGCTAATCATCAGTAGGAGAATTCTTCTGATGTGGAGGGGTCTTTTTGCAGTGAAAATCATGGGTCCAGGCAGTCAGTCTCCTGGTTCCAAGGAGTGGCAGGGCTGCTAGTGTCTTTGGGCAGCTCTTTCATACCTGTGAGAAGAGACAGCTAACACATTCCGTTAGTGCCCGGCAGGGTTTTGCAGCTCTCATAGCTTTTTGGGCCCAGTCAAGCCCCCCTTTTTCTTGGCTGTCCGCCAAGTCTTAGCTGTGAGCGGTGTCCTTGACTGGGGCCAGAAAGAATGAGCTTTCTTCGGTTAACTCATTCTGTTCTTTTTCCTTCCCTCCTTGGCTTCTTTTAATCTGTGCATCCTGTGTCAGGACACCCAGCTGTTGCAGCTCATACCGGAGAAGCATAACGGTTTTCCCGGCATTGTCCCAGGCTTAGACCAGCCAGCGTAGGACGCCTTCTCCAGGTTCCTGCCAAAATAACTTACTTGCTTGTAGGTCCGAACGACCTCCGGGGCCACGACACGGGCCTCTGCCTGCGCCGTGCACTCCAACGTCTTCCCGTCCAGGCTCGCTTCCAGCGGAGCACCTCCTCGTCCTGGGCCCGAAGGGTGGTTAGGAGGAGCCTCCCTAGCTCCCCCTCTTTTCTTAATAAGCAAGTCAGCGCAGCAGGGGAGATCTTTTCCCCCTGTCGGTCCATGATGTGCAATAATAACTTCTGTATTGTCTTTTCTTCAGCTGATGCAGCGGTACTCATACTTAATTTACAGCCGCTCACCTGTGAGCTCACACATGCCTCTCTCAGACGTCCAGGGGCTGCTTTTACCGCAGTACCTCCTGCCGTGGCTGTAATCCCCGCGTTTCTTTTCAAGCACCGACGAACGATCCGACTTGTTCGAATCGCATCACGTCGGGGTCACCATTTGTTGCGTTACATGCGGGCCGGATAAAGCACAACAACCAATATGATTGCAAGCTGAATCGTTTATTGTGTACAATGCATCATATTATATAGGCTTCTCCATGTTAGCAAACGTCAGACACACCAACATCACGTTGCTGCTGATTGGTTCTTTGTCCGATACACACGCTTTTCACATGCATGGCCCTTTGCTCACTGGTTCCCCATTTCCCATGCAATCCATCTGATTATGGTCTTGTTTATCACCTTGAAACCGATCCCAGCCAGGCCATCTGGCGCCTGCCTCCTCCTGGCTAGCTCCCTACTTTCTCACAACAACTTTATCTAACCCCCTCTGTCCATGTGGCCTTCTGCTGTAACTTTCCACCAAGGCAGCATAGGGATGATATATCCCCACAAACACGTTTGCAATATCTTTCTGTGGAGGCAACATGGTGGATCAGTTCTTCTGTGAAATCCCCCAGCTCCTCAAGCTCGCCTGCTCTGATTCATACCGCTTTGAAGTTGGATTTCTCATCTTTAGTGTGTGCTTAGCCTCAAGCTGCTTTGTTTTCATAATTGTGTCATATGTTCAGATCTTCAAAGCAGTGCTGAGAATCCCCTCTGAGCAGGGCGAGCATAAAGCCTTCTCCACCTGACTCCCTCACCTCTTTGTGATCTCCTTGTTTATTTGCACTGGGACCTTTGCCTACTTGAAACCCCCTTCCAGCTCAACCTCAGGTCTGAATTTCATGGTGGCTGTTCTCAATTCTGTGTTGCCACCAATGGTGAATCCAATCATCTACAGCATGAGAAACAAAGAGATCAAAGGTGCTCTGAGTAAATGGATAGGTTGGAGGTTATTCACTAAGAACAAAATGTCCATATTTCTCCTTCGGTAACAATTTAATTCTATGTTGCTTTATAAATATAATCGGCTGATGGCATTATTACCTCCATGAGAAAATACTGTGCAATCTGTTTATGTTGAAATAGGTATTTACACTAGTAAAAATACAAACATGACTCAAAAAAAAAGGAGTTTCTATAGGTTTACACCAATGTAAATATGATTGGAATCTATCATATACTGCTACCAATCACCATGCTATCTGAGACCATTGCCTATAAAATCAGTAGCCATAAGAAAGTCCCTAGTCAGGTCTCTGGCACTTCTTATATTTTGGGATAAAAATTCAGATTGGGGTATCAAAGCATTTGTTTTTTGTGGGTTTTTTTGTTTGTTTGACTGTCAGATTTTTAGCTTATTTTTCTTAACTGATTTGTTGGTGGCTTGGTTTTTTTCTTTGTTTTAGGAGGTTTTGGAGGTGGAAAGGCCTGAGGATTTGGATGAGTCTTTGGTGACACAGGATTTTCAATGTTTGTCCTCTCTTGGGAGTGTCCATATGTCATCTCTTTGATGGGGTTTTATGAGCGGTTTGGTCAGAAATGTTTGCTCCTCACAATGATAAAAGAGTGCAAAAGAGGTTTCTGCATGACTTAGTTCCTCCTGAAATGATTATGTGTATCTGTTGGGATGTTATTGTATTATTATTGATATGTTAGGTATATTTTTATTATTTTAACCTAAATGAATATGTAAAAATGGTGTCATTCTTGCTATGGTGGAAAGGCTGTTTGAAAGAATTTTTTTCCATAGTTTCCTAAAGAAAATCTGACTTGGAATAATGAGGCGAAATTTAGATTCCATGGAAGTGACTGGGGTTTAGCCCCTCACATCAAGGAGATCAGGATTTGGCCAATAGCCTCTATACACAAGGATCCAGATTTCACTGACAGCACCCTGAAGAAAGTGAGCGTGCCAGAGATCTACGGGTCAGAGATCTACGGGGGCTAATTTAGCTACAACGAGTCAGGAAAAAGATCTTGGAGTTATCGTGGATAGTTCTCTGAAGATGTCCACGCAGTGTGCAGAGGCGGTCAAAAAAGCAAACAGGATGTTAGGAATCATTAAAAAGGGGATAGAGAATAAGACTGAGAATACATTATTGCCCTTATATAAATCCATGGTACGCCCACATCTCGAATACTGTGTACAGATGTGGTCTCCTCACCTCAAAAAAGATATTCTAGCACTAGAAAAGGTTCAGAAAAGAGCAACTAAAATGATTAGGGGTTTAGAGAGGGTCCCATATGAGGAAAGATTAAAGAGGCTAGGACTCTTCCGTTTGGAAAAGAGAAGACTAAGGGGGGACATGATAGAGGTATATAAAATCATGAGTGATGTTGAGAAAGTGGATAAGGAAAAGTTATTTACTTATTCCCATAATACAAGAACTAGGGGTCACCAAATGAAATTAATAGGCAGCAGGTTTAAAACAAATAAAAGGAAGTTCTTCACGCAGCGCACAGTCAACTTGTGGAACTCCTTACCTGAGGAGGTTGTGAAGGCTAGGACTATAACAATGTTTAAAAGGGGACTGGATAAATTCATGGTGGCTAAGTCCATAAATGGCTATTAGCCAGGATGGGTAAGAATGGTGTCCCTAGCCTCTATTTGTCAGAGGATGGAGATGGATGGCAGGAGAGAGATCACTTGATCATTGCCTGTTAGGTTCACTCCCTCAGGGGCACCTGGCATTGGCCACTGTCGGTAGACAGATACTGGGCTAGATGGACCTTTGGTCTGACCCGGTACGGCCTTTCTTATGTTCTTATGTTCTTATTTCTCAACTCAGCTAGACCAGCACAATGTAGAGTAGAACCATTAACATCATAAGTTTAGTACTGATGAGGTTCTGGCCCAAAGTTTCTGGGCTACGCCCAGTAGTGACATGAATGTTGGTGTAAGTTTATTGGCTGGTGTGGCAAATTGCCGGTACTGTTATGCTGGGTCTCGCGCTTTCTCTTCTTTGGGGAAGTTTCAGGGCGCCATTGCTTGCCTCTGAACCGGTATTTTTAATTATCCCACTAGTGTCCTTGAGAAGTGGAGTGGAGAGGGAGGCACCTGGGCCCACCCTCTTCTCCAGGTCCCAACCCAGGGGCCCTGAGGTTAGTGGTGAACCACTTGAACTGGTGGTTCCTTCCCCTGGGCTACTTCCCTCTCCTGCCCTTCAGCTTGTGGAGGGGCTTCTTGCCTCCCTTCTACACAAGCCAGGTGCCCCTTACCTAGGGTTTTTGGACTTCTCAGCCCACTGCAGCACTCCTCCAAACTTTCCTTTTGTCTGTCTTCAAAACTGTTCTCAGCTTCAACTCCTTCAAACCTCTCTCTGCGCCAACCAAACCTTCCTGCTCCAACCCCCACACTGTCTGACTGAAGCAGGGGTTTATATCATGTGACTGACTGCTGGTGCTCTAATTGGCTTCAGGTGCTCTAGTTAATCTATAGCAAACCTTCCTCCCCTTGCAGGGAATAAGGCTCCCTGCTAACACTCTCCTGCTGCCCTCTGGCCATGCTCTATCACACTGGGGTCATTTTGTTCTAGCCCTGGTGTAAGTTCACTGATCTGGTGTTCCATACGCCAACCCGTGTAGATCATAGAATCATAGAATTCAAGATCAGAAGGGACCATTATGATCATCTAGTCTGACCTCCTGCAAGATGCAGGCCACATAAGCCGATCCACCCACTCCTGAAATAATTATCTCCCTTGACTCTGCTGTTGAATGCTCCAAATCATGATTTAAAGACTTCAAGTAACAGATAATCCACCAGCAAGCGACCCCTGCCCCATGCTTCGGAGGAAGGCGAAAAACCTCCAGGGCCACTGCCAATCTACGCTGGAGGAAAATTCCTTCCCGACCCCAAATATGGCGGTCAGCTGAACCACGAGCATGCGGGCAAGACTCTCCAGCCAGACCCTCTGGAAAAAGGCTAACAATATCCGATCATTGACCCTTTGTACTAATTACCAGTGTGGCACGTAATTGACCTATTGACTAAACCCGTTATCCTATCATACCATCCCCTCCATAAACTTATCTAGCTTAATCTTAAAGTCATGGAGGTCCTTCGCCCCCACTGTTTCCCTCGGTAGGCTGTTCCAGAATTGCACTCCTCTGATGGTTAGAAACCTTCGTCTAATTTCAAGCCTAAATTTCCTGACTGACAATTTATATCCATTTGTCCTTGTGTCCACATTAGCACTGAGCTGAAATAATTCCTCTCCTTCCCTGGTATTTATCCCTCTGATATATTTAAAGAGTGCAATCATATCTCCTCTTATCCTTCTTTTGTTTAAGGAAAACAAACCGAGCTCCTCAAGTCTCCTTTCATATGACAGGCTTTCCATTCCTCGGATCATTCTAGTGGCCCTTCTATGTACCCATTCTAGTTTGAATTCATCCTTCTTAAACATGGGAGACCAAAACTGCACACATTACTCCAAATGAGGTCTCACCAACGCCTTATATAATGGGACTAGCACCTCCTTATCTCTACTAGAAATACCTCGCCTAATGCAACCCAAGACTGCATTGGCTTTTTTAATGGCCACATCATATTGCCTACTCATAGTCATCCTACGATCAACCAGGACTCCTAGGTCCTTCTCCTCCTCCGTTACTTCCAACTGGTGTGTCACCAGCTTATAACTAAAATTCTTGTTAGTCATCCCTAAATGCATAACCTTACACTTCTCACTATTTTATTTCATCCTGTTACTAATACTCCAGTTTAGAAGGTCATCCAAATCTCCCTGGAGGATATCCCGATCCTTTTCCGAATTGGCAATACCTCCCAACTTCGTGTCATCCGCAAACTTTATCAGCCCACTCCTACTTTTGGTTCCGAGGTCAGCAATAAATAGATTGAATAAAATCGGACCCAAAACCGAACCTTGAGGAACTCCACTGGTAACCCCCCTCCAACCCGACAGATCACCCTTCAATACGACCCTCTGCAGTCTCCCCTTTAACCAGCTCCTTATCCACCTCTGGATTTTCATTTCGATCCCCATCTTTTCCAATTTAACCAGTAATTCCTCATGCGGTACCGTATCAAACGCCTTACTGAAATCAAGATATATTAGATCCACCACATTTCCCTTGTCTAAAAAATCTGTTACTTTCTCAAAGAAGGAGATCAGGTTGGTTTGGCACGATCTACCTTTCGTAAAACCATGCTGTAATTTGTCCCAGTTGCCATCGGCCTCAAGGTCTGTAACCACTCTCTCCTTTAAAATTTTTTCCATGACTTTGCATACTACACATGTTAAACTAACAGGCCTGTAGTTACCCGGGTCACGTTTTTTCCCCTTCTTGAATATAGGAACTATATTATCTAATCTCCAGTCAAACAGTACAACCTCCAAGTTTAGAGATTTATTAAAAATCATCGCTAACGGGCTTGCAATTTCCCTCGCCAATTCCCTTAATATTCTAGGATTAAGATTATCCAGGCCCCCCGATTTACTTCCGTTAAGCTGTTCAAGTTTGGCTTCTACCTCAGATACCGTAATGTCTACCCCCATATCTTCATTCCCATCAGTCCCTCTACCATTATTCCTTAGCCCTTCATTAGCCTCATTAAAGACCGAGGCAAAATATTCATTCAGATATTGTGTCATGCCAAGATTATCCCTAATCTCCACTCCGTTTAAAGTTTTAAGCGGTCCCAGTTCTTCCTTCTTGGTTTTCTTCCTATTTATATGGCTAAAAAACCTTTTGCTATTGGTTTTAATCCCCTTCGCTAGGTCCATCTCCGCCCGGCTCTTTGCCTTTCTCACTGCTTCCCTACACCCTCTGACCTCAATAAGGTAGGTTTCTTTGCTGATCCCTCCCATTTTCCATTCCTTGTACGCTTTCTGTTTTTTCTTAATCACCCCTCTAAGATGCTTGCTCATCCAGCTCGGTCTAAAACTGCTACCTACGAACCGTTTTCCCTTTCTCGGGATACATGCCTTTGACAGCTCCTGCAACTTCAACCTGAAGTAACCCCAGGTGTCTTCCGTCTTTAGATCCCTAAATATGTTAGTCCAATCCACTTCCCTAACTAGTCGCCTTAATTTAATAAAGTTAGCCCTTTTGAAATTGTAAACCTTAGGCCTGGTCTACACTAGGACTTTAAATCGAATTTAGCAGCGTTAATTCGAACTAACCGCTCAACCGTCCACACCAGGAAGCCATTTAATTCGAACTAGAGGGCTCTTTAGTTCGAATTTGGTACTCCACCCCGGCAGGTGGAGTAACGGTAAGTTCGACATGGCTAGTTCGAATTAGGCTAGGTGTGGATGGAAATCGAACGTAGTAGCTCCGGGAGCTATCCCACAGTGCACCACTCTGTTGACGCTCTGGACAGCAGTCCGAGCTTCGATGCTCTGACCAGCCACACAGGAAACGACCCGGGAAAATTTGAATTCCTTTTCCTTTCTGGACAGTTAGAATCTCATTTTGTGGTTGGACATCGGGGCGAGCTCAGCAGCACCGGCAGCAATGCAGAGCTCTCCAGCAGAGGAGTTCATGTAATCTCTGAATAGAAAGAGGGACCCGGCATAGACTGACTGGGAACTCTTCGATCTGATCGGTGTGGGGGGCAAGGAGTCTGTGCTTTCAGAGCTGCGCTCCAACAAACGGAATGCAAAGACCTACGAGAAGGTCTCCAAAGCCATGATACAGACAGAGGATACAGCCGTCATGCAACGCAGTGCCGCGTGAAAATCAAGGACCCCAGACAAG
Organism: Mauremys reevesii; assembly: GCF_016161935.1. Classification (NCBI taxonomy): domain Eukaryota; kingdom Metazoa; phylum Chordata; order Testudines; family Geoemydidae; genus Mauremys; species Mauremys reevesii. The sequence continues at coordinate 12,624,992 of NC_052637.1, read as the reverse complement.
CCTACCAAAAAATCAAAGCGGCCAACGGATGCTACGGAGCCTGCCACCACTGCCCCACCAGTGACCATGGACTCTGACGATGGGACAGTGTCGACGGCCAGTTCCTCGACGATGTTCACGGACGGGGAAGATGAGGAAGGGTTTGTGGAGGACGAGGCAGGCGACAGCGCTTACAATACTGCTTTCCCCGACAGCCAGGATCTCTTCATCACCGTCACGGAGATCCCCTACCAACCCTCCCCGGCCAGGAACCCGGATCCTGAATCAGGGGTAGGAGCAGTCGGTAAGTGCTTTAACCATGTTAACTTTTATTCTTAATATAACAGGAATCTGAAGTGTGTGAAAAGGAGGTCTCTGTATATATGGTGATAGAACAGAAATCCTCCTGGGAGAACTCCACGAAGCTCTCCTGCCGTTAATCGATAAGCATCAGCAGGAGGTTCCTGGGGAGAGCTGCCTTATTGGGTGCTCCGTGATAGCACACTTTTCCGCGCGAGGCTTTCATGCGGTATTCAGGGAGCACTGCCTCCCAGAGCATGGCTGCATAGGTCCGTGGTTCATGCTAGATTTCACGCAGCATGCGCTCTCTATCTCCTTCAGTGCCCGTCCTCACGGTTATCTCGCTGGGAGACTCCTGCATCTAAGTAGGGGAAGAAATGTTACGTTATGCCTGGTCCAAAGTATTTTTAATAAATAAACGGACAGATGGCATAGCACAGACTCAGCACGCAGCTGCGTGACGAGCGTAACGGAAAGCCAAAGAATCAAATGGACGCTCATGGATGGAGGGGGGAATGAGGACGCAAGGTATCCCACAGTTCCTGCTGTCTCCAAAAAGCATTTGCATTCTTGGCTGATCTCCAAATGCATCTAGGGTCAAACACAGTGTCCGCGGTGGGTCGGGGCATAGCTCGGCAATTTACGCACCCTCCCCGACCCCCAGAAGTTAAAGGGAAAACAATCCTCTGTTGACTCTTTTACATGTCACCGTATCTGTACTGAATGCTGCAGATAGACGCGCTGCTGCCGCACTCAACAACAACATCCTTCCTCCCACCCCGCCATGGGTGGCTGATGGTACAATAGGACTGCTACCCGTCCTCATCATCAGCCTATTGGCACATGGGGCAGTGCAAAAGGACTGGTAACCATAACAACCATACCAACTGGCTTGGTACAGGTCGGTCAAGGCCGCCTGGTGCTAATTTTTCATGGTAGATGGTGCAGTATGGCTGGTAACCGTCCTCATCATTGCAACAGGGGGCTGAGCTCCATCAGCCCCCACCCTTCATTGTAAAGAAAAGATTCAATTGCCCCTAGACTAGCAGAGGAATGAGTGGCTCCCTCCTCCACACCCCTTAATGTCATCTCTGGACTATCATTGCAGCTGGAGGCTTCCTTCCACTCATTTCTCACAAACGACTACCTGTGTCTTATTCATGCATTCTATATTACTTCATCACACAAGTGGGGGGACAATGGTATTGGAACCCAGGAAGGCTGGGGGAAGAACGGAATGAACAGCTGGGGTTGTTTCAGGAGCACACCCTGTGAATAGCGTTCAGCTCAAAATTTATGCAGGATTGGACAGAGAGCAGCTGTGGTCTCTGGTTCTATGATACAGTGGTTCTCTAGTACAGTTGTCCATATTCTAGGCAGGACTGATTCTATTTTTAGATACCCAAAAAGGAGGGATTGAGTCGGGGAGTCATTCCCAAATTTTGCCTTTGCGCCCCTGGCTGATCGACCAGGGGCACTTATGACAGCACCAAATGGCGCAGTGCAAAAGGACAGGTAACCATGACCATCTTATTACCGTCTTCTTACCAGTTCATGGTATGGTAGACGGTGCAGTATGCCTGGTAACCATCACTGCTGTCATGCAAAAGCAAAAGCATGCTGCTGTGTAGCGCTGCTGGTCCGCCTCTGTCAGCGGCATCCAGTCCACATACGGTGACATACACAAAAGGCAAAATAGGGTCCATTGTTGCCACGCTATGGCGTGTGCCAGGGCATTTCATGGAAAATGTGCTCGAAATGATTGTCTGCCGTTGCTTTCCCGGAGGAAGGAATGACTGGCGACATTTACCCAGAATCCACCGCGGAAATGATTTGTGCAACAGCAGGCACAGGGGTCTCAACAAAAAATTCACAGAGACAGCCTAGACTCAGTTAATTGTTCGCAAAAAAGTATCATTGCAAGGAATTCACTAACTGTTTCCCATCTCACAGCTTCCACTGTCTCCAGACCTTCCACAGCATCCCCCTCGCAGAGGCGGGTGAAGATTAGGCGGCGAAAGAAAAAGACAAGGGACACGATTTTCGATGAATGTGTGTGGGCTGCTACCTAGCCGAGGCGGACCAGCAGAGGCAGTGGAGGGAGAAAGTCTCTCTGTACCAGCGCTCACACAGCGAATGGGAGGAGAGGTGGCGTGAGGAACACAAGCAGGCGACTCAAGCAATGCTTGTACTAGTGAGGGAGCAAACGGACACGCTCCAGCAACTTGTGTATGTTCTGCAGGACCGCTGCAGGACAGAGCCCCCGGCAGTATCTCTGCAACCGCCCTCCCCCGCCACAAAGTCACATACCCCCCTCACCCTAAATAACCAGGAGGATGCCCGCCCTGGGCCGTGAATACTGTCACTGCACCCCAGCAGAGTGCTCAAGTAACCAAAAGCTCTCATACCCTACGTTTGCATAAGTCCTTCCCTTCCAGACTCAAACAAGTCCCAATCCCAGTCCCATCCCATAACTGTGTACTTAAGTAATAAAAATACTTTGCTGTTAAGTACTGTTTCCGTCATGTTTTTTCACTGAAGACTGTGTTTGAATGGGGTGTGTGGGGAAGTGTGTTGCTAATTGCATAGGACAGGCACCTTTCCCAGGGTACAGACACGGGGGCCGGATCAGCAGCGGGTAACACACACAGTGCAGTCAGTAGGCACCGTGGTCGGTATGGGAGGTGGTTTCCAGGTTCTGTGTGGGCGGTGGGGATGTGACTTTTTAGCGGGGGAGGGCGGTTACAGATCTTATACAGCGGTCCTTGTCCTGGACCGCTGAGTCATGCAGCAGAGGAATCTGTATCCGTCCTCCTCCGCCACAAGGCCACATAGCCCCCCGCACACAGAATCCCAAAAAGGAGGGATGGCAGGCTCCGTTGAAACAAGCAGTCCGGCAATGTGGACCGCTGTAGGAGCAGGAGCCTGTAATTCCTTGAGTTTAGAGGCGGTCTTTACATCAGCGCACACCCTACCCACCGCAGTCTGCGTTCCAGTTTCGACCCTTTAACGAAAAGTCATGAATAAAGAAACCTCTCCTCAGTAACAGTGTGACATGTATTTTATTTTTACACGTGTCTTGGAAGTGGAAGAAACGGGGAGAACGGGGTATTTAACTGAAGAGGATAGTCAACAGTAACTGGGTAAAGAAACAGGGGCAGGTTCAGCTTCTCTGTAAAGAAACTGAACAGTCACAGGTCACGCTGCTCGCTGCTCGCTGGTATTTAAAGAGTTCCTTGTCGCTGTCCCAGGCGCCTGTATAGGGCTTCATGAGCAAGTGCATTAGCGGGCAGGCTGGGTCACCGAGGATCACTATAGGCAAATGCACATCCACAACAGTTATTTCGTGGTACGGGAAGAAACTACCTTCCAGCAGGCGTCTGAGCAGCCCACAGTTCCTGAGAACACACGCATCAGGAACCTTGCCCGGCCATACGACGTTCATGTTGGTAAAAAGGCCCCTATGGTCCCCCAGTGCTTGCAGAACCATTGAAAAGTAGCCCAATTTCTCAGCAGCTGAATGTGGAAGAGGTGGACGATAAAGTGCGAGGAGGAGAAAACGGCGAGGATCGCAGCGGGCTCCATGCTCGCAGTGCTGTGGCGTCCACGCTGTCACTGACCAGAAAAGTGCACGAACAGATTGCCCGCAGGCGCTTTCAGGGAGGGAGGGAGTGAGGGCGTGATTGACGGTTCAATGACGACAGTTACCCAAAACCACCCTCGACACATTTTTTCCCCCAGCAGGCATTGGGGGCTCTACCCAGCATTCCAATGGGCAGCGGGGACTGCGGGAACTGTGGGATAGCTTCCCACAGTGCACCGCTTCGAAAGTCGACGCCGGCCCCGTTAATGTGGACTCAGAAGTTCGAATTAGTGTATTTAGTATGGATACACAAATTCGACTTCATAAGGTCGAATCCACAAATTCGAATTAAGTAGATTCGAAATAGTCCTGTAGTGTAGACAAGGCCTTAGTCTCAGATGCAATTTTGTTTATCCTTCCATTTATTTTGAAACGAATTAGCTCATGATCACTCGAGCCAAGGTTGTCCCCTACAACTATTTCCTCAACAAGGTCCTCGTTACTCACCAAAATCAGATCTAAAATGGCATCCCCCCTTGTCGGTTCAGCAACTACTTGATGAAGGAATTCATCAGCTATCACCTCTAGGAAAAGCTGAGCCCTATTATTATTACTAGCATTTGTTTCCCAATCTATATCTGGGAAGTTAAAGTCTCCCATGATCATACAGTTCCTATTAGTATTTACCTCCTTAAAAACATTAAAGAGCTCTCTATCCATATCCAGGCTAGATCCTGGCGGTCTATAGCACACCCCAATCACTATCCCAGGGGACGCTCTAGTAGTTTTCTTCCCCAATGTGACCATTGCCCAAACAGACTCCGTATTATCCATTGCATTGCTAGTTATTTCGTTACATTTCACCTCATTATTGACATACAACGCCACTCCCCCACCTTTACCTTTGTATCGGTCTTTCCTAAACAGCACATACCCTTCCATACCTGTACTCCAGTCATGGCTACCGTTCCACCATGTTTCGGTTATTCCTACGATATCCGGTTTCAATTCTCGGACCAGGAGCTCCTCCATTTTGTTACCTAAGCTTCTCGCATTGGTGATCAAACATCCTAATTTTTGCTGTTTGGCTCCTCTCACCCTTTTCACCCAACTTGGTAGGGACACAGTACTACCAGTATGACCTGTTGGTCTAGTATCCGTTCCCCCCCCTCTTCCTTATACCTAACCGTCCCCCTCTGGCTATATCTGTTGTTATCCTGTTGTTCTCACTCTCAATGTATAAATTTGGCATGGAGAGTACCTGGACCTCTCCCAACCGTCTCCCCCCAATGTCTAGTTTAAAGCTCTTTTAATCAGATGAGCCAGCCTCCCTCCTAGAAGTCTACTTCCTTCCCTACTTAGGTGGAGCCCATCCCGTGAGAACAGTTCTCTGTCCCCAAAAGCCTCCCAGTGCCCATACATCCCAAAGCCCTCCTTGTAACACCACTCCATCAGCCAACTATTTATCGTCACGATCCTGTCACCCCTTTGGCGCCCTTCCCTAGGGACAGGTAGGATCCCACTGAAGATCACCTGAGCCTCAATTTCCTTGAGCGTCTTACCCAACCTGGCATAGTCTCCCTTGATTCTCTCTAGCGAGAATCTAGCCGTGTCATTCGTTCCTACATGAAGGATGATCAAAGGGTTCTTACCTGCTCCTCTTAGGATCCTTTTCAACCTCAGGTCCACATCCCGTATTTTAGCGCCCGGTAGACAGCACACCCTTCTGTTCTCTGGATCGGCCCTGGTCACAGGCCTGTCCAACCTTCTCAGTATGGAATCCCCAATCAGATAGACCTGCCTTTGCCTGGGGACAGTGCGGTCCTCTAACCTATCCTCCGTTCCCCCTGGTTGCAAGCTCCTTCCATTCCTATCATCCCTTGTGGTTCCCCTTAAGCCATCCTGTATCCTCCCTGGGCCCAAACTTGGTGCTGCCTCCATTGACTCCTACCCTCTTTCTATCGGACTAGCCGCTCTTCTCTTTTTCCTTGCCCTCCCACCATCAGCTACCACCTGCTGTACCCCTTCCTCATTCTCCAAACCTTCAAACCTGTTCCTTAGCTCTATTTCTCCCTCACTGGCTCTCCTCCTTTCTCGGCCTGCTTCTCACGGTCACATGCTTCCACTGTCCATATTCCTCATCTGGCAGTCCCCCCTCACTGGCCTTAGCCCCTGCTTCCCCCTGTACCCCTGGGCATTCCCCTTCGGTCGCTGCTTGCCATTGCTCCATCAGCTGCTCAAACCCCCTTCTATGCTCTACCAGGGTTTCCACCTGCAACTCTAGACCCTGGATCTTTTCCTCCAGCAGCTCTATTAGGCGGCACTTCATGCATACATAGTACTGTTCTGGCTCCCCCGCTAGGACCATGTACATACCGCTTTTATAGGCCCCTCCTAGCCTAGCTCCACCCCCTAATCAGGGCTCAGCCAATCCGGGCTCGGCTGCCCCTTCAGTAGTCTGCCCCTCCAGGCCTCTACAGAGAGATCGACTCACATCCAAGTTGAGGAAGGATCTCAGATGTTGGCCTGTTATTAGTACTAGAAGATCATCTTTGTGCATGGTCGTGTACACTACATATATGACAGACAGAAGCAGAGTATGTGATTAGATAGAGATACAGACAGACAGGACCATTCCTTGTCCTAACACACAACTTCATTTAGTCATAATGATAGATTTCTTTGATAGTGAATTATATTACCTAGCTAGATAATGAATAATCTATGAAGATTATTCTGCAAATTCTTCTTCTTGTTGTCCTGTTAAAGATTGTCTATGTCCAGATCATGATTTTATTAAAAGCAATCCCTATTAAACATTATTTAGCAAAGATTTTTTATGACTATATCTTACTCCATCGCTCATTTACAAACAGCTTATCCTCTGAGAATTTATACCCGCTGAGGATCTGATCCAAACTCTCATGATTATGAATTTAAAACACACTCCCTTTCAACATTCTGTACAATGGTCCTAATCCCATGGCCACTTCAGCATGTTCTTAACTTTAATAATATGAGTGGCCCCATTGAAGGTTTAAAGGCAAACACATGCTTAAGTTCCTGTTGGATATGGGATAGGTATATGGACAGGGCTTAAGGCTAACACCAAACTGGTGCCAGACTCTGACACTGTCTCCATTTCTCTCCTTTCCCAGTCAACTATACCCTTACAATTGGTACATTGGAATTACTCTCCGATTCTGGCGTATTTCAATAATTAGGATTCTGGGACCTGACGTGTCAGAGACTTTCGGCACCACACCGATGAATGGAGTAGAGAGGGAGATCAACATTGACAAGGACTTGCACAGAGAAAGGATGCAGTGCCACTGTCCATGTCATCAGTGTTAGGGGTATGCTGATGTGAGGCTCCCACAGTCACTCCAGTTGAAGCTGTTCCACTCTGGATAAATAATTAAAGAGTTATTGGAGCAGGGGACTGGACACTGGGTCTCCCAGGTGAGCGCTCTGACCACCAGCTACAAGGTAATTCTCATGTTCGTTCTCTCCCTCTCTGACCCAATGATTCTTTAATTATTTAATCCAAAGTGGAACAGCTTGAACAGCTTGAGGGAGCCCCACATCGGCAAAGGGGAACAGCTTGAACAGACTGAGGGAACCCCACATCGGAATATCCCACAGCCCAGTGGTTAGGACACTGGGTGGCAGATCCCCCTTCAAATCCCTTCTCCTCCTGGGGCGGGGGGGGGTCTTGAACTGGGGTTGTTCCCCATGCCAGGTAAGTACCCTAACCACTTGGCTAAAAGTTAAACAGTAGGGCCTTCCCCTTGTCACACAAAACACCATAGTTGCTTGACCCAAGGAGAGGGTTCCCAGCTATGATCACAAACAGGGATAGGCGCCACCCACCAGCTCAACGTTGGCGACTATCTCTGGGAGAGAGCAGGGCTTGACACACACTCATCTAGTCATCATCTCCCATTGGTGAGGTTAGGCACCTCCCCACTGCATGCTGGCAACTGTGGATCCCATTTAGGTGTTTACCTCTCCCCATTCACTGAACAGGGAGCCTGGGCTCCGAACACAGGCTTTATGAGTCATGGTGATTTTCTAAGTGCCTAAAAGTTAGGTGCTGCAACGTTCAGCATTAGGATACTGAAGGGCAAGATTTTCAAAGGTATTTAGGTGTCCTGGTGTGATTTTCAAAAGCATTTAGGTACATAAATCTGGTGTTTTGAAAGTCCCACTAGATGCTTAAATACCTTAAAAATTCAGGCCCTAATTCCTTCTGTGAATCTAGCCCTGAGTGTCTGATATCCCCTAAGAGGCTTTAACAATATCATCCCAAAAGGCTGGAGACAGATTCAAAAAGACTATTTTTGAGCCCTTCCTGACGCTGAAGGACTTTGTAAACTGCAGCCATATCCAGAAATGAGTTCTACAAATGGCCCTGTCTCTTTAACATGAGCCAAACACAGACCCCAGAACCAAACACTCATGAGTTTGAAGTTTTTAAATATAGGCCTGCTCCCATCTCAGATGGGACCATCCCACTTCTAGATCATGCAGAACAATCTGGTCCCAGCAGGGTGTAAGTGAAAGGCTGTTATTCATCGGATATCTATCAGTCAGTGGTAGCTGGGCAGTCTTGAAAATGAGGCCAGTTTGAAAATGCCAGCTGAGGGCTTTGTCAAGTGGAAAATGATCTATTGTCAGATTTTAAAATGGCTCTTCTCTTCATCCTTGGCCAAACAGAAACATCCATTCCTGAGCTTTGCAGTGTTCAGCAGCCAGCCTTGCATTCATTGCTGCCTTGGGGTACACAGGGACCATTCCTCTGCTAGGCCACTAGTGACTATGTTGGCATAATTGTTAGGGGGCTTATTCCTTCACCCTCTCCCTTCCCTGGTCCTTCTGACATGAACAGAGAGCAACAATACCTGAAGTCCAAAGGTGCAAACAATTCGATGTTTATTGGGGTGAACTTCCAGCAAGCATGATTTCAGTTTCCTTCCTCAGTGTCCTCCTTCCCAGCTTTGACACCACAGAGCCTTGCCTGTGTCCCTGTTTCCATTCCTGGGCAGCACAGCATGGGGAGAAAGTGACCAGCCCTCTATGGAAAAAGAAGTGGTTTGGGACTATTTAGAAAAACTGGATGAGCACAAGTCCATGGGGCCTGATGCGCTGCATCCGAGGGTGCTAAAGGAGTTGACAGATGTGATTGCAGACACATTGGCCATTATCTTTGAAAACTCATGGTGAACAGGGGAGGTCCCGGATGACTCGAAAAAGGGTAATGTAGTGCCCATATTTAAAAAAGGGAAGAAGGAGGATCTGGGGAACTACAGAACAGTCAGCCTCACCTCAGTCCCAGAAAAAATCATGGAGCAGGTCCTCAAGGAATCAATTCTGAAGCACTTAGAGGAGAGGAAAGTGATCAGGAACAGTCAGCATGGATTCACCAAGGGCAAGTCATGCCTGACTAACCTAATTGCCTTCTATGAGGAGATAACTGGGTCTGTGGATGAGAGGAAAGCAATGGATGTGTTATTCCTTGACTTTAGCAAAGCTTTTGATACAGTTTCCCACAGTATTCTTGCTGGCAAGTTAAAGAAGTATGGGCTGGATGAATGCACTATAAGGTGGATAGAAAGCTGGCTATATCGACGGGCTCAACGTGCAGTGATCAATGGCTCCATGTCTAGTTGGGAGCCGGTTTCAAGTGGAGTGCCCCAAAGGTTGGTCCTGAGGCCGGTTTTGTTCAATATCTTCATTAATGATCTGGAGGATGGCATGGACTGCACTCTCAGCAAGTTTGCAGATGACAGTAAACTTGGAGGAGTGGTAATTACGCAGGAGGTTAAGGATAGGATACAGAGAGACATAGACAAATTAGAGGACTGGGCCAAAAGAAACCTGATGAGGTTCAACAAGGACAAGTGCAGAGTCTTGCACTTAGGATGGAAGAATCCCTTTTGCTGTTACAGACTAGGGACTGAATGGCTAGGAAGCAGTTGTGCAAAAAAGGACCTAGGGGTTACAGTGGATGAGAAGCTGGATATGAGTCAACAGTGTGCCCTTGTTGCCAATAAGGCTAACGGCATTTTGGGCTGTATAAGTAGGGGCATTGCCAGCAGATCGAGGGACGTGATCATTCCCCTCTATTCGACTTTGGTGAGGCCTCATCTGGAGTACTGTGTCCAGTTTTGGGCCCCACACTACAAGAAGGATGTGGAAAAACTGGAAAGAGTCCAGCGGAGGACAAGAAAAATGATTAGGGGGCTGGAGCACATGAGTTATGAGGAGAGGCTGAGGGAACTGGGATTGTTTAGTCTGCAGAAGAGAAGAATGAGGGGGGATTTGATAGCTGCTTTCAACTACCTGAAGTGGGGTTCCAAAGAGGATGGATCTAGACTGTTGTCAGTGGTAGCAGATGACAGAACAAGGAGTAATGGTCTCAAGTTGCAGTGAGGGAGGTTTAGGTTGGATATTAGGAAAAACTATTTCACTAGGAGGGTGATGAAGCACTGGAATGGGTTACCTAGGGAGGTGGTGGAATCTCCTTCCTTGGAGGTTTTTAAGGTCATGATTGACAAAGCCCTGGAATATCCCAACAGTATACACATAATCATTTCAGAAGGAACTAAGCCATGCAGAAACCTCTTTTGCTCTCTTTTATCATTGTGGGGAGGAAACCTTCAGTTTGCTCAGAAAACCCCATAAAAAAGATGACATATGGACAGTCCCAAGAGAGGACAAACACTGAAAATCCTGTATCACCAAACACTCACCATGTCATCAGGCCGTTCCACCTCCAAAACCTCCTAAAACAAAGAAAAAAACCAAACCGCCAGCCAACCTGTTAAGCAAAAATAAGCTAACAATCTAACAAACACACACACAAACCAAAAACACGAAAAACAAATGCATTGATACCTCAGTCTGAGTTTTTATCCCAAAATATAAGATGAGCCAGAGACCTCACTAGGGACTTTGCTATGGCTACTGATTTTATAGGCAATGGTCTCAGATAGTACAGGTCTGTCGCATCTTACGCACATTTAACATGCGCGATATCAACTTTACGCGGTTGGCAAAAACAAAATAACAAAACAAAAAAAAGAGAAAATCAACCATTTTAATACTATACCTGTAGTGCGAACTATTCTGCCCGCCATTGAACTCAATGGAATTTTGACTATACACGGTTTTCGCTTTACGCGCTAACCGTGGAACGGAACCCCCACGTAAGATGAGACAGACTTTTATGGTAATTGGTAGCAGTATATGATAGATAGATTCCGACCTTATTTACATTGGTGTAAACCTATACAAACTCCTTTTTTTCTTGAGTCATGCTTGTCTGTATTTTTACTAGTGTAAATACCTATTTCAGCATAAAGAGATAGCATAGTATTTTCTCATGGAGGCAATAATGTCATTAGCTGATTATATTTATAAAGAAACATAGAATGAAATTGCTACTGAAGGAGAAATATGGACATTCTGTTCTTAGTGAATAACCTCCAAACTATCCATTTACTCAGAGCACCTTTGATCTCTTTGTTTCTCATGCTGTAGATGATTGGATTCATCATTGGTGGCAACACAGAGAACAGCCACCATGAGATCCAGACCTGAGGCTGAGCTTGAGTTGGGTTTCAGGTACGCAAGGGCAGCCGTACAAAACTACAAGGAGACCACAAAGAGGTGAGGGAGGCAGGTGGAGAAGGCTTTATTCCGGCCCTGCTTAGAGGGGATTCTCAGCACTGCTTTGAAGATCTGAACATATGACACAATCATGAAAACAAAGCAGCTTGAGGCTAAGCACACACTAAAGATGAGAAACCCGACTTCAAAGCGGCATGAGTCAGAGCAGGCGAGCTTGAGTAGCTGGGGGATTTCACAGAAGAACTGATCCACAGTGTTGCCTCCACAGAAAGCTATTGCAAACGTGTTCCCGGTGTGCAGTGCAGAGTAGAGCATACCACTGATCCAGGCACTGGCTTCCATTTGGATGAAAGCTCTCCTGTTCATCACTGACTCATAGTGCAATGGCTGGCAGATGGCAATGTATCGGTCATATGCCATGATGATCAGTATGGCAAAATCTGCAGAAGCAAAGAAGAAGAGAAAAAAGACTTGGGTGACACATCCAGAATAAGAAATTGATCTTGTGTTCATGAGGGAATTGGCCATGGATTTGGGGATGGTGACAGAGATGGAGCTGAGGTCTATGATGGACAGATTCATCAGGAAGAAGTACATGGGGGTATGAAGGTGGTGGTCAAGGGCTGTGGCTGTGATGATGAGAAGGTTCCCCAGCAGGGATATCAGGTAAAGCACTAGAAACACCACAAAGTGTAAAATCTGCAGCTCCCGAACATCAGAGAATCCCAGGAGAAGAAATTCAATCACAGTGGTTTGGTTGGACATTGTCTTCCTCAGTACATTGTGTGATGGCTGTGGAGGGAATGAGAAGGGCAATGATCAGGATTAGAGCGACAGAGGGAATGTCCCTGATTCCCCTTTCCCTAATATCTCATTATATGAATGTCAAAGGTTCACAGAACTCATCACTTACAATGACAAGGTGTTGTTACTGCTCCTCGCTTCTGACAATCAGTGAGTTGTGTTATCACAACAGTGTAAATTGTGTCACCTGCTTTAAAGTCAATGGCGCTTCATCACTTTATCCCATCTGAAGATTTTGCCCATGGTGTGGCTTGATAAAATGCAGTACGAAGGATGGATAAAAGAACTCTCCAAATCCAAGAATTCTTGCAAAGAATGTCCCTCCATTGCGACCATCACCAAGCTCACAACTTGGGAATGAAACTCATAAAGTCAAATTCTAACACAGCCTTATTCCTACTTCGCAGGGCAATATGACATAGACTCACCCAGAATCATAACTGGCAGCTCCTTTGTCATGTTTCTACCCCAAGTTCTGTGCTTAGATGGCCAGTTGTCTGCTTCCAAACTGATTTATGGCACAAAATCCCAGAGCTGCACTTCTGCCTGCATGTAACAATGGGCTAGTAGCATCCCTCCATCATCGTTATGTTGTATCATTTACTCTGTTCTGTGCGGTGCACTGGCTGTCAGGACACCTGGGCTCTGCTCTTGTTTGTGCCAGTGACCTGCTCTGTGACCTTGGGCCACTCATCTCCCCTCTTTCTGCCTCTGTTTCACCCCCCCCCCTTCTCTGACGTGTCTACGAGGGCTGTAGGGGTTTTTGGAGAGGGACTGTGGGGCAGATTTTTAAAGGTATTGAGACACCTAGTGGGATTCTCAAATGAATCAGGGCTCCAACACCCCTTGAAATCAATGAGTTGTGAGCTTCTAGGTGCTTCTGAAAATCCCACTAAGCAACTAAATACCTTTGGAAATGTAGCCCCGTGTCTTACTCTAATTATGTTCTGCATACCCATTTACACTCAGCTGACAGCAGTGTGGAGCTAGGCCAGGAGGTCTGGATTCTACTCCCAGTGATCTCCCATATGCCACCAAACGGGATCAGGATAGACAAGCTTTGACTGCTTTGTTCAGCCCTAACCCAGGGTTTAAAGGGGCTCTTCAGTATAAAACATTATGTGTGCTGCCAACTTTACTGTTTATTCACTTGTTACCTCCTCACAACTATCCCTTTGAAAGAGAAACAAACAGCTGCAATAGAATAAATGGGTTTGAAATCAGGCTCTTATCAGGTCATATTAATGTTCCTCAATTCACTTAAAGTTTAAAGCTGGTTGGAAATTTTCAGCTGTGTTCTTTTTAATTGAGAGTGGTTTTTCAGCTAAACAACAACAAATCTCAGAATCTGTCTGCTTTTCTCAAACATTCTGGGATTGTTTGGTAAAACAAACTGAAAACTGAAAAACCCAAACATTTTTGGTTCTGAAATTAAAAAAAAAAATCAGTTTTCAGCTGAAAGTTTCATTTGCCAAAAACTCACAGGGGTGGGGGGGAATGAATTTAGGGTTTTCAGTGAAAAGTAAAAATTTTCCTGATGGGAGGAAAAATTCCAATCAGCAGTAGGCATTTGATTAAACTGATAGTAAAGGTCTTAACCAGTTCATATTGTAATTCATATATATCATCTTAATTTTTCCCTGTATGTTGAGCCCATAACATTTAATTGAAATAGCAAACTTACTGTACCAGTCTTTGTGGATTTTTTTCCCAGTAGAAGACACATTCAGTCATCCAGTACTAGGATGTTTTGATCAATATCTGTCTATAGACCAGAATCTAGAAGCTAATGGCACAGGTATCTGAGAATCCTTTCACCCCTCATTCTGTGATTGAACTAGATTCAAACCTGTTGCTCTCTGCAGATGAGCTGTGCGTAGCTGGCTTTGAGCTGCACTGGCATTAAAGAACTGCTGTGGGAAGGTGATTTATCCATGCAGGGTTGGCTCCAGGGTTTTGGCCGCCCCACACAGCCAAAAAAAAAATAGCTGTGATCGTGATCTGCGGCGGCAATTTGGTGGAACGTCCAAGCGGGAGTGAGGGACCGTCCGCCGAATTGCTGCTGAATAGCTGGACCTGCCGCCCCTCTCCGGAGTGGCCGCCCTAAGCACCTGCTTGCCAAGCTGGTGCCTGGAGCTGGTCCTGTATCCATGTCTATTTCCTAAGGGCTAGCAGGACTCATGCCCTGGAGCCCTGCACAGCTCAGAAGCAGAGACCCAGAGGCAAGGGCACAGAAACAAAGATGGTAAAGCCAAAAGGGCCATTTTAATCCTCTAGTCTGACCCCAGCATAACACAGGGCGTATAATATCTCCACAAGGGTACCTGATTCCAGCCCAGCTTCTATGTTATCTGTGGGCCAGGATTAAAAGATGGAGAAAGTTACCTACTGGATTTAACAATGCTCCTAAGTGAGCCAAGTGGCTAAATCCTGTGAACATTCAGTGGGAGTTAGGCAACTGACCTGCTGAGACGCTATTGTAAATCCCACAAGGCACCTTTCTCCTTCTTTAGGTGCTTAAACCCTTTGTAATCCTGGTCCTGGGTCTATCTTGTTAACTTCCAAGGCCTGGAAATAGGGGTTCTAGTCCCATTTACCTCCTGTATGTCCTTTGGCAACACTGAGCTAGACTGGCTTTAACGGGTGGTTCAACTCTGAGTCTAAAGTGCTAGTGTGCAGAAAACATAAACTGTGGCTATCAGCTCTGCTGCTTAGTCAGTGTTTACCCTTGTTTAAAGCTCCATTTCAAATTAGAGATACTTGGAAATTTAGATTTTTTTTGTAGTAGTAGGAAAATAAAGTTTTGAACTAAAGAAAGATGTTCAGGGTAAGTATCTCCTATACTCAGATGTTTTGTTTGGTTTTGTTGAAATCTACAAATCCCAATATTCTTTGGTTTGCAATGTACAATTTTCAGTTTACAGTAGTTTTTAGATGAAAATTAATTAGTTTTTGGTTGCCAAACCCTGCAAACATTTCTGATTTCTGATGCAAAATTATCCACGTTTTCTGACTGGCTCTAGATATCTGACTAGACTGAGAGTTAAATCCTTAAGGAGATCAAATTGTAACTTATATTTAGGTTCTTATGAGAAAAGAAATCTGACAGGCTCTAGATGCTTGATAATAAATGTCTTAAAGAGTTCCATTTACAATTTATATATCTATTATTACATTGATCTCTATATTAATACCTTCACATATATAATTGAAAGCAAAAACTGATCCTACAGTACCAGGATTCTTTGGTCATCTCTCTCTCATGCCCCCATCACTGTGTTTTCCAGTGGCAGTTTCCATGTCCCTTTGCTGGATTTCCTGAGTCTCTCTGCAGTTCCTAGCAGACAGGGATCCACTCCACAGATGAGTGCTTCCTGCTCAACTCCTTGGACAGTCTTGGCTGAGAGACGAAGGACTAAATGGGATCAGAGACTGAAAAGTCCTTCCAGCTCTAGAGCTGATCCTGGCTTGTGCAGGGTTCAGACACGGTCAGAGCCCAGGATGTTCCTGCTCTGGGGCTAAATATTTGAATACAGTCTCCAAGGCTTTAAGCTCTGATCTCATCTCTGCACCCAACCACTCTGACAACCTGCTTGACTCTAACCCCACAGAGGGAGAACAGCACCGGCCCTGGATCTCATATGATGGCAGCATCGCTGGAAGGACCCTTGGCTAAAAAAAAGACAGGGCAGAGGCCCAAAGCATGTCCCAAGGTGTTTGCAAAATAAAACTGGGATTTCTAACACAGACACATGATCTGGCATAGAATAGCCTGTTCCTTCATTAACACCATGTGACATTATTGATATCAATTGGGACCATATAGAACATGGGTTGCAACCAAGGTCCTGTAGTGGCACCAAATCTTAAGTAAAAGGGGTCATATAAGGTGTCTAAGACCAGGTTCTGGGTTGCTGGTTATGATTATGCTGTCTGTATGTCTGTGTATCATTTTGTAGTTGAAGTTATAAGTATTGGCTCTGTACTGTCTGTATTTTGTATTATGCTCTGCTTCTGGGAAATATCCCAGACAAGCTGGTGTTAGCCCTGCCTAGCTGGCTTGATGGCCCATTAAGGACCATCAGCTACACAATTGACCCATGAAGAGAAGGCAGACACGCCTTGTGACTCAGCAAAGTATGCAGAGACTTGTCCATGTGACTGCAGACTCCATTTTGCTGTAATTTTCCACAGTAAGGACAAAGGGATTCTTACACCTGGAAAAGTCTATATAAGGCTAATACCTCATCTCCATCTTGTCTTCAATCCTGCTTCTGACCTCTGGAGGGACTTTGCTACGAACTGAAGCTCTACACAAGGGACTGAGGACCCATCCCAGCGGGGGATGTTCCAGAGACTTAATTTGAACCTGCAGTTTACTCCAGCACTGCTGCAAGCCTGAACTAAGAACTTTGCCATTACTGTATGTAATTGATTCCATTTAACCAATTCTACCTCTCATCTCTACCTTTTTCCCTTTGTAAATAAACCTTTAGATTTTAGATTCTAAAGGATTGGCAACAGCGTGATTTGTGGGTAAGATCTGATGTGTATATTGACCTGGGTCTGGGGCTTGGTCCTTTGGGATCGAGAGAACCTTTTTCTTTTATTGGGGTGTTGGTTTTCATAACCATTCATCCCCAGGATGAGTGCACTGGTGGTGATGCTGGGAGACTGGAGTGTCTAAGGAAATTGCTTGTGTGACTTGTGGTTAGCCAGTGGGGTGAGACCAAAGTCCTTTTTGTCTGGCTGGTTTGGTTTGCCTTAGAGGTGGAAAAACCCCAGCCTAGGGCTGTGACTGCCCAGTTTAAGCAATTGCTCCTGATTTGGCACTCTCAGTTGGGTCCTGCCAGAATCGCTCTGTCACACACCACGTAATCACTTCTGGGTGAGCAGAGATTTTTTTTCCCCTCATGCATTGTATCAGCAGCTCTTGGGATGCATCCACTAGAGGAACTCACAGCTCAAGCTGCCCTGTCTGCTTGAAGTCAGTCACCAAGAGGTACCGAGAGTTGAAGATTTAAAACAAAAGGCCAGGTCATGAGCTTGTGTCAATTGTTACACTTCCATTGATTTCATGGTAGTTTGGACTATTTACGCCAACTGGGAAGCTGGGCCTTTGATTTCTGTCGTCGGTGGCAATTTACTTCAGCTGGGGATCTAGCCCATTGCTTAGTTATAAATCCATATTTTTTGCCTGCCAATCTGATCTGAAGCTGATTCAAAAGTTCTGACCATTCCGCACTTTCTTAGCTCTTTGCCCCATGGGTTTAATTACAAGAGTAACTTTTATTGGTGACGGAGAATGGTTCCATCCCACTAGGGATAGAACCTTGGAGGAATTCTGTGTTGCACAGTTTTCAAGAATCTGACCTTCAACTTCTGTTGGGATGAATGGCCCAGTATCAATCTTTCTTTCTTTTTTTCTCAGCCATTACTTTAATTTTTTTTTACTACAGACAGCACTAAACTAAAAAGCTCAGTGGGGACATGTCTTCTAGGAACCGCACAAAGATCCCCAGTCCATTTCTTAAGGCCACCATGAAGCTATCACAAGGCACAAACGTTGATGCTTATGCCAACATAGTCACTAGAGGCCTGGCGGGGTAATGGTCCCTGTGCACCCCTAGGCAGTGATGAATGCAAGGCTGGATGTTGAACACTGCAAAGCTGAGGGATGGATGTTTCTGTTTGGCCAAGAATGAAGAGAGCGGCCATTTGTAAAATCTGATAATAGGTAATTTTCCACTTGACAGAGCCCTTGGCTGGCATTTTCAAAGCAGCCTCATTTTAAAATGACCCTACCACTGTCAGATACCCAATGAATAACAGCCTTTTAATTATACCCTGCTGGCACCAGATTGTTCTGCATGATGTAGAGGTGAGATGGTCCCAGCTGAGATGGGAGCAGCCCTATATTTTAAAACCTCACATTCATGAGTGTTTTGTCCTGGGGTCTGTGTTTGGCTCATGTTAAAGAGACAGGGACATTTGTAGAACCAATTTCTGGATTTGGCTGCAGTTTACAAAGCCCTTCAGTGTCAGGAAGGGCTCAAAGATAGTGTTTTTGGATCTGTCTCCAGCCTTCTGGGATGATATTGTTAAAGCCTCTTGGGGGATCTCAGACACTCAGGGCTAGATTCACAGAAGGAATTAGGCCCTGATTTTTTAAGGTATTTAAGCATCTAGTGGGACTTTCAAAACACCCCTTGATTTCAATTAGATTTTGGTACCTAAATGCTTTGAAAATCCCACCAGGACACCTAAATGCCTTTAAAAATCTTGCCCTTTGGTATTCTAACGCTGAGCATTGCACACCTAACTTTTAGGCACTTAGAAAATCACTATGATTCACAAAGCCCGTGTTCGGAGACCAGGATCCCTGTTCAATGAATGGGGAGAGGTAAACACCTAAATGGGATCCACAATTGCCAGCATGCGATGCGGAGATGCCTAACCTAACCAATGGGAGATGATGACTAGATGGGTGTATGTCAAGCCCCGCTCCCTCACAGAGATAGTTACCTACGTCGAGCTGGTGGGTGTCACTTATCCCTGTTAGTGATCCATAACTGGGAACCCGCTCCTTGGGTCAGGCACCTATGGTGTTTTGTGTGACTAGGAAAAGGTCCTCCTGTTTAACTTTTAGCCCGTTGGTTATGGTACTTATCTGGCATGGGGAACACCCCAGTACAAGTCCCACCTCTGCCTGAGGAGGAGAAGAGATTTAAAGGGGGATCTGCCACCCAGTGTCCTAATTGCTGGGCTGTGGGATATTCCGATGTGGGGCTCCCTCAATCCATTCAAGCTGTTCCACTTTGGCTTAAATAATTAAAGAATCATTGGGTCAGAGAGGGAGAGGGAGAACATGAGAATTACCCTGTAGCCTAGTGGTCAGCGTACTCACCTGGGAGACTCAGTGTCCAGTTCCCCTGCTCCAATAACTCTTTAATTATTTTTCCAGAGTGGAACAGCTTCAACTGGAGTGACTGTGGGAGCCTCACATCAGAATACCCCTCACATTGATGACATGGACAGTGGCATTGCATCCTTTCTCTATGCAAGTCCTTCTCAATGTTGATCTCTCTCTCTACTCCATTGATCAGTGTGATGCTGAAAGTCACAGATGAGTCAGGTCCCAGAATCCTAATTATTGAAAGAAGCCCGAAGGGGAGAGTAATTCCAATGCACCAATTGCAGGGCTTTATTTAACTGGGAAAGGAGAGAAATGGAGACAGTGTCAGAGTCTGATACCACTTTGGTGTTAGCCTTAAGCCCTATCAATATCCCTAACCCATATACAGCAGAGATTAGAGTATGCGTTTACCTTTAAACTTTCAATGGGACCACTCATAAGATTAAAGTTAAGAACATGCTGAAATGGCTGTGGAATCAGGACCATTGAACAGAATATACAAAGGAAGTGAGTTTTAAATTCATAATCATGAGTATTTGGAGCAGATCTTCAGCTGGTGTAAATTCTCAGAGATCTGTTGACTTCAATAGAGCGATGACAATTTAAATCAGCTGAGGATAGGCCTAAGGATCCTGACTGCAATACTTCCATTTGCTCAGAGAAGCAAACCAGAGCATGTTAAAAATGTATCCAGTCAAAACAGCTCAAAGTTCAAACACTAAGTGCGTTAGGATGAGCTGTTTGTAAATGAGTGATGGAGTAAGAGATAGTCATAAGAATCTTTGCTAAATAATGTTTAATAAGGAGTTTAATAATGTTTAATAAGAAAATCATGATCTGGACATAGACAATCATTAACAGGAAAAGAAGCACAATAATTTGCATAAGAATATCCGTAGATTATTCATTATCTATCTAGCTAACTAATATAATTCACAATCAAATAGAAATCTATCATTATGACTAAATGAGGTTGTGTGTTAGGACAAGCACTAGAAAAGGTTCAGAAAAGGGCAACTAAAATGATTAGGGGTTTAGAGAGGGTCCCATATGAGGAAAGATTAAAGAGGCTAGGTCTCTTCAGCTTGGAAAAAAGAAGACTAAGGGGGGACATGATAGAGGTATATAAAATCATGAGTGATGTTGAGAAAGTGGATAAGGAAAAGTTATTTACTTATTCCCATAATACAAGAACTAGGGGTCACCAAATGAAATTAATACGCAGCAGGTTTAAAACAAATAAAAGGAAGTTCTTCTTCACACAGCGCACAGTCAACTTGTGGAACTCATTACCTGAGGAGGTTGTGAAGGCTAGGACTATAACAATGTTTAAAAGGGGACTGGATAAATTCATGGTGGCTCAGTCCATAAATGGCTATTAGCCAGAATGGGTAAGAATGGTGTCCCTAGCCTCTGTTCGTCAGAGGATGGAGATGGATGGCAGGAGAGAGATCACTTGATCATTGCCTGTTAGATTCACTCCCTCTGGGGCACCTGGCATTGGCCACTGTTGGTAGACAGATACTGCGCTAGATGGACCTTTGGTCTGACCCGGTACGGCCTTTTTTATGTTCTTATGTTCTTATGGGATGATTTAGCTGGGTTTGGTCCTGCTTTGAGCAGGGGGTTGGACTAGATGACCCCTTGAGGTCCCTTCCAACCCTGAGATTCTATGATTCTATGATGCTATGATTCTATGTCTGAGTTACTGAAGTCCTCAAATTGTGGTTTGAAGACCTTAAAGCTGCAGAGAATCCTCCAGCAAGTGACCCGTGCTCCATGCTGCAGAGGAAGGCGAAAAACCTCCAGGGCCTCTGACAATCTGCCCTGGAGGAAAATTCCTTCCAGACCCCAAATATGGTGAACAGTTAAACCCTGAGCATGTGGGCAAGACTCACCAGCCAGCACCCAGGAAAGAATTCTCTGTAGTAACTCAGATCCCATCCCAGCTAACATCCCATCACAGACCACTGGACATACTTACCAGCTGATAATCAAAGATCAATTGCCAAATGAATTGCCAAAATTAGGCTATCCCATCATACCATCCCCTCCATAAACTTATCAAGCTTAGTCTTGAAGCAAGATTATGTCTTTTGCCCCCACTACTCCACTTGAAAGGCTGCTCCAGAACTTCACTCCTCTAATGGTTAGAAACATTCGTCTAATTTCAAGTCTAAACTTCCTAGTGTCCAGTTTATATCCACACTCACCTTCTCTCTCTCTAAAACAATGTTCTGTTGTTTTCAGTTTTTTGTCCAAAAGTTAAAATCTTTGGAGGTGATTTGCAGGGTGCTCCTTTCTACTCAGCTGAGGAAAGAGAGAGGGATCCAGACTCACAATCCCCCCAGACACTCTCCACCGCCATTCTGATTATTTAAGTCACATATCCTGCATAGCAGATGCCGGAGAATTCCAGCCAGTGATTCCCCCCTCAGGCCCATCGCCCTAGGGGGCTGGTGAAGATACCTTTGGTGGAGCTCAGTGAAATTGTCAGGCCCCATTCTTCGGTGTGGGGGTCACTGTCTCTCTCCCAGCCTGGTCCAGAGAAGTGCTTGGGGAAATCTCAGCTCAGCTTAACATGGGCTGTTGCACGTCTACTTTCATTTGCTGACATGGTGAACTAATTAATGATCTTGCACTTTCCAAGGGAGTCTCAAGCAGTGTAAGACAGTATATTTCTAGGGTACAAGGCTGCTGTGATTGGCTGGTTCCTCTCTCTGTATAATTCATGACTGGCTTAGAGTACATTCATGCAATTTAACCGAGTGTGGGTCTCCACAAACTGATGGCTGAGTGATCACAGCAACTGGAGGGGTTTGCTGCTTGTCACTGGCCTAGTATTGTGAGAGACAGCCCAGGCTGGAGAGTTAAGGGGACACAGCGGTCCCACACCAAGGAGGGTGAGGTAATATCTTTTATTGCACCATCTTCTGCTGCTGAGAGACTCAAGCTTATACAGAAGAGCTCTTCTTCAGGACTGGGAAATGTACTCAGTGTGTCAGCTAAATACAAGGCGGAACAGATTGTTTAGCATAAGCAGTTAACATATTTCAAGGGACTGCACTAGAGTGATCTCTTTGTGAAAAGTGTTCACCCAGAGGTGATACAGTGTTTGTCTTTTATCATTTTTCTGTGTCAGTTCATTTGAGAGCATAGCGATTGTCTGGTTTCACCCACATAGCTGTTGTCTGGGCATTGATTCACTGGGTGAAGTACACCACATGTTGTGATAGGCACATGTAGGATCCATGGATCTTAAAAGGTGTGTTGGGGATAGTATTGCTCATCGTAGCAGTGGAGATATGTCTGCTGCTTCTGCATCTGTTGTTTTGGCAGGATCTGATGCTGCTTTGAGTTGGTGTGTCCTGATCTGTGGGGAACTTGTATCTGATGATGAGCTTGGAAAGAATGGGGGGCTGTTTGAAAGCCAGAATAGGGGGTTTAGACAAGATTTCTTTCAGGATGTGATCCCCATCGAGTGTGGATTGTAATTGTTTAATGATACTTTTCACAAAGCGATCATTCTACATCTGACTTCTCAGTCCTCATTCTCAGGGAAATCTGCACAACCCTGTCAAAAGATGAGCCTGAGAACTTAAATTCATAACTTTGGAAGATATTAAAAATCATGAGCTGAATAGATACACTAGATTTATGGCTTAGTACAACAAACTGTAACCAACTAATCTCCTCCCCGCCACACACAAACACACACACACACACAGAAACACAGCTGCCTTTTCCCCTGTCCCTCCCATGACTGGAGGGGTGTTAAGGATCACTTCAACTTTAATGGTCTCTTGAAATGTTTGTTAACTACTTATGATAAACTATCTGTTCCACCTTGTATTTAGCTGTGATATTGAGTACATTCCCCAGACTGAATAAGAGCTCTGTGTAAGCTCAAAAGCTTGTCTCTCTCACCAACAGAAGTTGGCCCCGTCAAAAATATCACCTCATAGACTCATAGACTTTAAGGTCAGAAGGAACCATTATGATCTTCTAGTCTGACCTCCTGCACAAAGCAGGCCACAGAATCTCACCCATCCACTTCTATAACAAACCCCTAACCTATGTCTGAGTTACTGAAGTCCTCAAATTGTGGTTTGAAGACCTTAAAGCTGCAGAGAATCCTCCAGCAAGTGACTCGTGCCTCATGCTGCAGAGGAAGGTGAAAAACCTCCAGGGCCTCTGCCAATCTGCCCTGGAGGAAAATTCCTTCCCGACCCCAAATATGGTGAACAGTTAAACCCTGAGCATGTGGGCAAGTCTCACCAGCCAGCATCCAGGAAAGAATTCTCTGTAGTAACTCAGATCCCATCCCAGCTATCATCCCATCACAGACCACTGGGCCATGGGCGCCGACTTATATGGGCTCCTGGGGCTTTAGCCCCAGGAATATTTACAGTCAGGGGCTCTGCTCCACCAATAGTTGGAGCTAGGTTTCGCCCCTTTTAATCCCAGCCGCGGCTGGGAATCAGAGGGCTCTGGGCTGCCTGCAAGCGCGGGGAGCCCAGAGCCTTTTAAATCCCAGCCGCAGCCGGGAGTCAGAGGGCTCTGGGCTGCCTGCAGTCGCGGGGAGCCCAGAGCCTTTTAAATCCCAGCCGCGGCCAGGAATCAGAGGGCTCTGGGCTGCCTGCAAGCGCGGGGAGCCCAGAGCCTTTTAAATCCCAGCCGCGGCCGGGAGTCAGAGGTTCTGGGCTGCCTGCAAGCGTGGGGAGCCCAGAGCCTTTTGAAATCCCAGCCGCGGCTGGGAATCAGAGGGCTCTGGGCTGGCCGGAACCGCGGGGAGCCCAGAGCCCTTTAAATCCCAGCCGCGGCCGGGAATCAGAGGGCTCTGGGCTGCCTGCAAGCGCGGGGAGCCCAGAGCCCTTTAAATCCCAGCCGCGGCCGGGAGTCAGAGGGCTCTGGGCTGCCTGCAGCCATGGGGAGCCCAGAGCCTTTTAAATCCCAGCCGCAGCCGGGAGTCAGAGGGCTCTGGGCTGCCTGCAAGCGCGGGGAGCCCAGAGCCTTTTAAATCCCATCCGTGGCCGGGAGTCAGAGGCTCTGGGCTGCCTGCAAGCGCGGGGAGCCCAGAGCCTTTTAAATCCCAGCCGCGGCCGTGAGTCAGAGGGCTCTGGGCTGCCCGCAGCCGCGGGGAGCCCAGAGCCTTTTAAATCCCAGCTGCGGCCGGGAGTCAGAGGGCTCTGGGCTGCCTGCAAGCGCGGGGAGCCCAGAGCCCTTTAAATCCCAGCCGCGGCCGGGAGTCAGAGGGCTCTGGGCCCCCTGCAAGCGCGGGGAGCCCAGCGCCCTTTAAATCTCAGCCGCGGCCGGGAGTCAGAGGGCTCTGCACTGTCCCAGGGGCAGGGAGCCCAGAACCCTTTGAATCCCAGCCGGGGAGGCGGCTGGGATTTAAAGGGCTCAGGGCTCCCCGCGGCTGCCAGCAGCCCAGAGCCCTTTGAATCCCAGCCCCTGGCCGCTGATTGCCCCCTCCCCAGACCCTTGCCCCAACTGCCCCCCAGGACCCCCACCCCCTATCTAAGCACCACTGGTCCTTGTCCCCCGATTACCCCCTCCCGAGACTCCTGCCCCTAACTGCCCCTTGGGACCCCAGCCCCTATCTAAGCCTCCCTTCTCCTTGTGCCCAACTGCCCCCTCCTGAGACGCCACCCAACTACCCCCCAACACCTCTACCTGTCCCCTGATAAACCTACTGGACTCCCATTCCTATCCAATTGCTGCCTGTCCCCTGATTGCCCCTCCGAACCTCTGCCCCATCCAACCCCCCCGGCGCCGTGTCCCTTGACTGCCCCCGGAACTCCCTACCCTTCTCCAACCCCAAACCACTTACTGTGCCACTCAGACCAGCGTATCTGGCTCCGTGCAGCTCCAGACAGTTGCTGCCATGCTCCCCCATGGAGCCCACAGCCCTCTCCCACCCCCAGCACCTGCCTTCCAGATTTGAACACCTCAAAATTCAGGTGTGCTCAAGCTCGGTTTGGGCAGCTTTACTTCATTTCTCCCAAATCAGTTTCTGCAAGGTGCCAACTGAAGGTGTTGGAGAACAGAGAGATCGGGTGGCCTCCTAATGCCTGGAAAAGAGACAAAGGCCGGAGGAGGGAGTGTCAGTGCCTGTGCGGACTTCTGGGAAGTGCATGGTGTGGAAGGGGATGCTGTGATGCTTTGGAACAACTCCATACAAAGCCAGTCAGGACTCTGGGGGAGCCTCCTCTCTCGGAGCAGACTGTCTCCAGGGCAAGAAGCTTACACCTTCCTGGGTCTGACCTCGGAGCATTCAGCATGCCCTTCCACATCATGCACTTTCCACAGCGAGTCTGCCCAGGCTGGTCCTGGGGCAACCAGAGGTCCCTGCACCCCAACTCTGCAGTCAGATGTGACTCTCAGCCAGACAGTAAAACAGAAGGTTTATTAGATGATGGGAACACAGTTTAAACAGAGCTTGTAGGTACAGAAAACAGAACCCCTCTGTCAGGTCCATCTTGGGGGGTGGGGAGCCCAGAACCAAGTTCTGGGTCTCTCCCCATTTCCCCAGCCAGCTCCAAACTGACACTCCCTCCTCTGGCATCTGTGTCTCTTCCGGACAAGGAGGCCACCTGATCTTTGTCCCCAACACCTTCAGTTGGCTTCTTGCAGGGGAAACTGAGGCACCCATACAGTATTCAGAGAAAATATTAAGGACATTCCCACTTCATCGCAACAGGTGCAACAAAATATAATACTGTATATTGAAGTAGGCAAGTGCTGCTTCTGACTTTCCACTTTTAATTGACCTTTGTAATCTTGTGGCACTGATGCATTGTAGCTTCATTTTATATCGGCTTACAGGGTGGGAGCCAGGGCTGGCTCCAGACCCCAGCGCGCCAAGCAGGCGTGTGGGGCGGCATTGTCCTGGCAGGGCGGCATTTGGCTCCGGCGGACCTTCCGCAGTCATGCCTGCGGGAGGTCCACAGGAGCCCCGGGAGGAGCGGACCTGCCGCAGGCATGACTGCGACAGGTGCGCTGGTCCCGCGGCTCAGACAGAGCTCCCGCAGACATGCCTGCGGATGCTCCACCGGAGCCGCGGGACCACGGGACCATCCGCAGACACTTCTGCCCAGGCCGCGGGACCGGGGAAGGGCGGCGCAAGCGGCGCGGTGCGCCGCCCTGCTTGGGGCGGCGGAATTTCTAGAGCCGCCCCTGGCGGGAGCGGGGGGCACCACCATTTTGGGCCCCACCAAAAATTATACAAACCTGCCACCTATGCACTGGGCATACTTACCAGCTGATAATCAAAGATCAATTGCCAAATTAATTGCCAAAATTAGGCTATCCCATCATACCATCCCCTCCATAAACTTATCAAGCTTAGTCTTGAAGCCAGATTATTTCTTTTGCCCCCACTACTCCCCTTGGAAGGCTGCTCCAGAACTTCACTCCTCTAATGGTTAGAAACCTTTGTCTAATTTCAAGTCTAAACTTCCTAGTGTCCAGTTTGTATCCTCACCCACCTTCTCTCTATCTGAAACAATGTTCTGTTGTTTTCAGTTTTCTGTCCAAAAGATACAATCTTTGGAGGTGATTTGCACGGTGCTCCTTTCTACTCAGCTGAGGAAAGAGAGAGGGATCCAGACTCACAATCCCCCCAGACACTCTGATTATTTAAGGGTACGTCTACACTACGGGACTATTCCGAATTTGCATAAACCGGTTTTGTAAAACAGATTTTATAAAATCGAGTGCGCGCGGCCACACTAAACACATTAAATCGGTGGTATGCGTCCATGGTCCGAGGCTAGCGTTGATTTCTGGAGCGTTGCACTGTGGGTAGCTATCCCGTAGCTATCCCATAGTTCCCGTAGCCTCCCCCGCCCCTTGGCATTTCCGGGTTGAGATCCCAGTGCCTGATGGGGCAAAAATCATTTTCGCGGGTGGTTCTGGGTACAGCCTCACCCCTCCCTCCCTCCCTGACAGCGGCAGACAACCGTTTCGCACCTTTTTTGCTTGGTGAACCGTGCAGACGCCATAGCACAGCAAGCATGGACCCTGCTCAGCTCCATACCGCAATCGTGGATGTTTTAAACACCTCGCGCACTCTCGTGCAGTATATGCTGAACCAGGACCTTCGAGCCGAGGCGAGTAAGAGGCGGATACGGCAGCGCGGCGATGACAGTGATGAGGACGTGGACACAGAATTATCTCAAACCGCGGGCCCCGGCGCTTTGGAGATCCTGATGGTAATGGGGCAGATTCTATCCATTGAACGCCGATTTTGGGCCCGGGAAACAAGCACTGACTGGTGGGACCGCATTGTGTTGCAGGTGTGGGATGATTCCCAGTGGCTGCGAAACTTTCGCATGCGTAAGGGCACTTTCATGGAACTTTGTGACTTGCTTGCCCCTGCCCTGAAACGCCATAATACCAAGATGAGAGCAGCCCTCACAGTAGAGAAGCGAGTGGCGATAGCCCTGTGGAAGCTTGCAACGCCAGACAGCTACCGGTCAGTCGGGAATCAATTTGGAGTTGGAAAATCTACTGTGGGGGCTGCTGTGATGCAAGTAGCCAAAGCAATCACTAAGCTGCTGCTACGAAAGGTTGTGACTCTGGGAAACGTGCAGGCCATAGTGGATGGCTTTGCTGCAATGGGATTCCCTAACTGTGGGGGGGCGATAGATGGAACCCATATCCCTATCTTGGCACCGCAGCACCAGGGCACCCAGTACGTAAACCGGAAGGGGTACTTTTCAATGGTGCTGCAAGCACTGGTGGATCACAAGGGACGTTTCACAAACATCCACGCGGGATGGCCAGGGAGGGTTCATGACGCGCGTATTCAGAAGCACTACTCTGTTTAAACGGCTGCAGCAAGGGACTTACTTCCCAGACCAGAAAATAACAGTTGGGGATGTTGAAATGCCTGTCGTTATCCTGGGGGACCCAGCCTACCCCTTGATGCCATGGCTCATGAAGCCATACACAGGCAGCCTGGACAGTGGTCAGGATCTGTTCAATTACAGGCTGAGCAAGTGCAGAATGGTGGTGGAATGTGCATTTGGCCGTTTAAAGGCGCGCTGGCACATTACTGACTCGCTCAGACCTCAGCCAAACCAATGTCCCCTATTTTATTGCTGCTTGCTGTATTCTCCACAATCTCTGTGAGAGTAAGGGGGAGACCTTTATGGCGGGGTGGGAGGCTGAGGCAAATCACCTGGCCGCTGATTACGCGCAGCCAGACACCAGGGAGATTAGAAGAGCACACCAGGAAGCGGTGCGCATCAGAGAAGCTTTGAAAACGAGCTTCATCAATGGCCAGGGTACAGTGTGACTGCTGTGTTTGTTGATGAACACCCAACCCCCTTGATTGACTCAGTCCCTGTAAGCAACTCCCCCTCCCCTTCGAGTACAGCTTACTTATGCAAATAAAGTCACTCTCATTTAAAAAGCATGAATTCTTTCTTGATTCATTATAAAAACAGGGAGAGAAGTAAGGGTGTGCTTTGGGAGGAGGAAAGGAGGGATGGAAAAGGCCATTAAAAAAATTCAGAGTAACGGCATCCTTCTGGTTGGGCTGTCCACGGGGTGGAGTGGGCGGGTGCACGGAGCCTCCCCCCACGCGTTCTTACACGTCTGGGTGAGGAGACTAAGGAACATGGTGAGGGGGGAGGGTGGTTATACAGGGGCTGCAGCGGCACTCTGTGATCCTGCTGCCGTTCCTGAAGCTCCACAAGACGCCGGAGCATGTCAGTTTGATCACGCAGCAGCCCCAGAGTTGCATCCCGCCACCGCTGATCTTCCTGCCGCCACCGCTGATTTTCCTGCCGGTCTTCCTGCCGCCACCTCTCATCTCGGTTGTCCCTCCTGTCCTCACGTTCATCCCTCCTGTCCTCACGTTCACTGGCCTCTTTCCTGTAATTTGAAACCACGTCCTTCCACTCATTCAGATGAGCTCTTTCATTGTGTGTAACTTCCATAATATCCGAGAACATCTCATCTCGCGTCTTCTTTTTCCTCCGCCTTATCTGTGCTAGCCTTTGGGATGGAGGAGGGACGCTTGAAAAATTTGCAGCTGCATGAGGGAGATAAATATTTAGAAAGATACATTTTACAGAACAATGGTTATAGTGTTTCACAGTGAACATCACTATTCACCTAGCACATGTGATTTCCCTACAAGGTCGCATTTTTCATCTTAATAGTGACCGCTTGCAGCTCTGGGTTTACAGATCTCACAGACACATCAGGTCCAGGCATCAGAATTCAGCTTGCATGCGGCCATGGTAAGCCACTGTCTCAGTGATTTACCCTCCCCCCCAACGCATGGCTAATACCACGCTAGCTCCTGCTAATCAACAACCTTCCCCTCCCCACCACCCACCGGTGACCAAACAGAAAAGATCATCGGCATTTCACTCCTCCCCTCCCCCCGCTTCGCTACGTGCAGGAAAGTGTTTTTTTTAAGCTGCTGCATTCCACGAAACCAGTAGAAAAATGGCCACCCCCCTTACTTAAATTCCTGATTTTTAACCAGGTTATCCTGAACGATATCACTTTGCTGAGGATAACAGAACAAGATAAAGAGCGGATGCTTCTTGAATGCCAGCAGTCCCCGGGACCATACGCTGCGATGCTTTGCCACGCAATGATACCTGATTACTTGCTACATGCATGGCATGGTAAAGTGTCCTACCATGGTGGGCGGAACAAGGATGCCTTGCCCAGAAACCTTCTGCAAAGGCTTCTGGAGTACCTACAGGAGCGCTTCATCGAGATGTCCCTGGAGGATTTCCTCTCAATCCCCGGACATGTTAACAAACTTTTCTAAGTAACTATACTGTCTGCGAATGCATCCCAAGTCCTCTGGGTAAATCAATCATTAAAAAAGGCTTGCTTAAAAAACACTGTTTGCTATTTGCAAAGGTACACTCACCAGAGCTCCCTTCCAGGGCGTCATTCTCTGGAATAGTTGCTTGTGAGGGCTGGGAGCAGGGTAATTCCGTCAGGGTGATAAAAAGCTCCTGGCTGCTGGGGTTCACGGAGTGCTGTGTGCTCTCTGCGAGGTCTTCCTCTTCTTCTTCCTCTTCATCTTCCCCGTCTGCATAATCCTCAGACATGGCAGTGATTACAACCCCCACCTCGGAATCCACGGTCAGGGATGGGGTACTTGTGGCGCAGCCCCCTAAAATTGCATGCAGCTCATCATAGAAGCGGCATGTTTTTCGACCTGCCCCGGACCTTCCGTTTGCTTCTTTGGTTTTCTGGTAGGCTTGACTGAGCTCCTTAACTTTCAATCTGCACTGCACGGAGTCCCTGCTGTGGCCTTTAGCCGTCATAGCCTTAGAAATTCTTTCAAATACTTTTTCATTTCGTCTTTTGGAACGCAGTTCTGTTAGCACTGAATCATCTCCCCATATAGCGATCAGATCCATTACCTCCCGAGCGGTCCATGCTGGGGCTCTTTTTCGATTCTCAGGAGACTGCATTGTTAACTGTGCTGATGAGCTGTGCGTGGTCACCTGTGCTGATGAGCTGTGCGTGGTCACCTGTGCTGATGAGCTGTGCGTGGTCACCTGTGATGATGAGCTCTCCACGCTGTCGAAGCAGGAAATGAATTTCAAAAGTTCGCGGGGCTTTTCCTGTCTACCTGGCCAGTGCATCCGAGTTGAGAATGCTGTCCAGAGCGGTCAGTGGTGCACTGTGGGATAGCTCCCGGAGGCCAATACCGTCGATTGCGGCCACACTAACCCTATTCCGATATGTTAATACCGATATTAGTGCTACTCCTCTCGTCGGGCAGGAGTACAGAAACCGATTTAAAGAGCCATTAAAATCGATATAAGGTGCCTCCTAGTGTGGACGGTTGTGGCGTTAAATCGGTTTTACGCTCGTAAAACCGATTTAAACGCCTAGTGTAGACCAGGCTTAAGTCACATAGCCTGCATAGCAGAGGCCGGAGAATTCCAGCCAGTGATTCCCCCTTCAGGCCCATCGCCCTAGGGGGCTGGTGAAGATACCCTTTGGTGGAGTTCAGTGAAACTGTCAGGCCCCATTCTCCAGTGTGGGGGTCACTGTCTCTCTCCCAGCCTGGTACAG
Source organism: Mauremys reevesii (assembly GCF_016161935.1). Lineage (NCBI taxonomy): Eukaryota > Metazoa > Chordata > Testudines > Geoemydidae > Mauremys > Mauremys reevesii. The sequence continues at coordinate 12,593,706 of NC_052637.1, read as the reverse complement.
AGATGAGGCCCCAGCAAGGAGGGGAGGGAGGTTGTACAACCAGCCTGCCCCCCGCTTACCCCACAGCAGTGTGTCACATACAAAAAGAACCAGGGGTCACCCAATGACATTAAGAGGCAGCAGGTTTAACACACACACACGGAAGTTGTTCTTCACACATGTCATAAACAGATAGTTAAGGGTTAAAGTCTGTTTTACCTGTAAAGGGTTAACATGCAGTACCTGGTGACCACCTGACCAAAGGACCAATCAGAGACGAGATAATTTCAAATCTCTGTGGAGGGAAGCCTTTGTCTGTGTTCTTTGTTAGAACTCTTTTGAATCTAAAAGAGACCAGTCATGTCTCCAAGTTCTCCTGGAGTAGTTTCTACTAATTAATAGTGAGTATTAATTAGAAAGGCGAATTAGTCTTATGATTTGATTTCTATATTTGCAATTGTGTGTTTGCTAAAGTAAATTCTTTATTCCTGTTTACTGTTACCTTGCTTTCACTGAGAAAGAAAGGGGGAGGGGGATTCTCTCCAGAGATTGATAAGGTTATACCCTATGAGTGTCCAGCTTGGGCTCATAGAGATTCTGTATTTTCTTTTTGTTCTCTTAATAAATTCTTTTCTTTTCTTTGGACTTGGTTAATTCCTTCCCTTGGGGAAATTCAGGAAAAGGGGAGGGGGAAGTGGGCTGCTTCCCTGTGTGTAGAGATTCAAGGCGTTTGAATCCAGGTATCTCTCTTCAGAGCAGGCTGGAGAGAGGGAAGAGAGGGGAGGGGGAAGGTTCCTCCTCTGTGAATTGATCTGTGTTCCCAGGGAGTGTCTTTGAAGGGAGACAGGGGGGAAACAGGGGTGTCCCGGCCCACGAAATTGACCGGGTGGTGGCAGAAAAGGGGACCTACCCTAGGATTTTAGGGTGGGGGGATACATGCGGGTCCTCACTTTGAAACCGGCCAGTTTCAAGTGAGGGTAGACCCATGACAACACAACACACAGTCAGCCTGTGGAACTCATTGCCAGGGGATTTTGTGAAGGCCAAAAGTATAAGTGGGTTCAAAAAAAATTAGATCCGTTTATAGAGAATATGTCTATTGATGGCTATTAGCCAAGATGCTCTGGGTGTCCCTAAACCTCTGCCTGTCAGAAGCTGGGACTGGATGACAGGGGATGGATCACTCGATAATTTCCCTGTTCTGGTCATTCCCTCTGAAGCATCTGATACCGGCCACTGCCAGACACAGGACCTTGGGCTAGATGGACCATTACTCTGACCCAGAGTGGCCATTCTTGTGATCAGGTATTAGAGGGGAAGACGTGTTAATCTGGATCTATAAAAAGCAACAGACAAACAAACAAACAAATAAATGCCACAGGACTCTTTACTGCATTCTCATGATGTTACAGTGTTTTAAGAAGTGACACAGCATCAGTACCCCTATGGAGGAAATTCAGACGATCACTGGCAGCAGTCCCAAGGGAGATCCCAACAACAGCAGCAAGGGCCGGGGGGCTGGCTGCTTTCCCTGATAAACCCTGCAAGAATCCAGAGCAGGAGACATTAAGGGTTTGTGTGATGCCAACAATCAGCCCAGGCTGAGAGAGACGCCCATCCCAGCAGCTACAGGCAGGAGTCTGCCCACAAACTGAGACAAGAAGGCTGACTGACACCAGATCCAGTCACTGGCGATGGGGAGCTCGCTGCTTCATGTGGAGCTAAGTTCACTAGCCTCGCAGATGCTAATCTGAAACCTACAGTGGACAAATAACTCAACTTCAGGTGCCAGCACGATGCTGCGGGGCGAGGGCTGATGCAATACGTGGCTGATATCTTCAAATCAAGACTGGCTGCCTTTCTGGAAGGTACGTCTTAGCCAAACAAGTTACTCCGCTCAGTGTATGGGTACGGGGGATATTCTGTGGTTATTGTTAAGCAGGAGCTCATACTGGATGATCTAATGACTAACAGACTTTAAAGCATTTTAAAACAGATGTTGAAAGATTGGTGAGGGAGCAGAAAAGAGCCAGAAAAACAGCTTGAGAGCTGGAGAAAATATCTTCCAGTGAGAGCCGTCTAGAGCTCAATGTGTTCGGTTTATCAAAGAGGAGACAGAGGGGATTTGATCGCAGTGTATCAGCAGCTTCCTGGGGAGATAACACTGGTTATCAAAGGGCTCTTTTGTCGAACAGGAAAGGCACAGCTAGAACCAATGGCTGGAAGCTAAAGCCAGACACATTTCAATGAGAAATAAGGCACAGTTTGTTGCCAATGAGTGTGACTATCCATTGGAACAAACTACCAAGGGAAATGAATGATTCTCATCTCCTGGCATCTTTAAGGCCAGAAGGGCCCATCATGATCATCTACTCTGACTTCCTGCTCATCACAGGCTACAGAACCTCACCCACCCACACCTATAACAGACCCCTAACTTCTGGCTGAGTTACTGAAGTCCTCAAATCATGGTTTAAAGACTTCAGGGGACAGAGAATCTACCATTTACACTTGTTTAAACCTGCAAGTGACCTGTGACCCATGCTGCAGAGGAAGAAAACCCCTCAGGGTCTCTGCCAATCTGACCTGGGGAAAAATTCCTTCCCGACCCCAAATACGGTGATCAGTTCGACACTGAGCATGTGGGCTAAACCATCAGAATTCTCTGTAATAACTCAGAGCCCTCCCCATCTCGTGTCCCATCACCAGACATAGGAGATATTTGCTGCTAGCAGTCGCAGATTTGCTCCATGACATTGTAGGTAGAAATTTTAATCTAATTTCAAGCATAATCTTGTTGATGGCCAGTTTGTATCCAATTGTTCTTGTGGCCACATTGGCACTTAACATCAATAACTCCTCTCCCTCCCTGGTGTTTATCCCTCTAATGTATTTATAGAGAGCAATCATATGTCCCCCAGCTTTTCTTTGGTTAGGATAAACAAAATAAACTCTTTGAGTCTCCTCTCCATCTCTGCACCTGTTCCAGTATGAAGTAATCTTTCTTAAACATAGGAAACCAGAACTGCACACAGCATTCCTGATGAGGTCTCACCAGTGCCTTGAATGATGGGACTACCACTTCCTTCTCTCTGCTGGAAATACCTCACCTGATGCATCCTTGCACTGCATTACTCTTTTTCATGGCCGCATCACATTAGCGGCTCATGGTCATCCTCTGATCAACCAATAGGCCCAGGTCTTTCTCCTCCTCTGTCTCTTCCAACTGATATATCCCCAGTTTATAGCAATAATTCTTGTTGTTAGTCGCTAAATCCATGACCTTGCACTTTGCACTATTAAATTTCATCCCATTTCTATTACTCCTTATCTCAAGGTTGTCCAGATCTTTTCTAAAACCACGTTTATTTTATGCCAATTACTGATTAACTATGTCCTTTACTACTTTCTCTTTCAGAATTTGTTCTAAGATCTTGCATACAATTGATGTCAAATTTAACATATCTGTTGCTTCCTGGCTCACTTTTTTCCCTTTCTTAAATAGAGGTAGTATATTTGCAATTCTATTCCTAGGATATGATCCCTAAGTTTACACATTTATTAAAATCCTTCCCTACACTTTCTGACCTCCTTGTGGTAGCTTTCCTTGCTGAACCATCCCATCTTCCATTCTGTGCAGGCTTTCTCCTTTCTCTTAATCATTTGTTTGATAAGCTTGCTCATCTGAGCTGGTTGCAACCCTTCCCTACGAATTTTTCCCCCTTGCTTGGGATGCCAGCTTCAGATAGCTTCTGCAGTTTTGACAAAGTAATTCCAAGCCCCCTTCACATTCAGATCCCAAAGTTCTTCATGCCAGTTCACTTCCCAAATAATTTCCTTAATTTTTTTAAGTTAGCCCTTTTGAAATCAGGCACCCTAGTTGCAGATCTAGTTTTGTTTATCCTTCCACTTAGTTTAAGCTCAATTAGCTCATGATCACTCGAACCAAGGTTGACCCCTAACCAGTTCTTCTATGAGGTCCTCATTGCTCACGAATACCAAATCTCAAAATCTCTTGTTGGTTCAGCAAAAACAATGAGGGGCACCTCAGAGACTAACAAATGTATTTTGAGATAAGCTTTTGTGGGCTAAAACCCACTTCATCAGATGCATGGAGTGAAAAATAAAGTAAACAGAATATATATTCTAGCACATGAAAAGATGGGAGTTGCCTCACCAAGTGCGGGGTCAGTGCTTACGAGCCAACTCAATTAAGGTGAAAGTGTCCTATTCTCAATAGTTGTCAATATGGGGTGAATACTAAGGGAGGGAAAATTACTTTTATAATGACAACAAGGCCAATGCAATCAAGGTGGACCATTTCCAACAGCTGACAAGAAGGTGTGAGTATCAGCAGAGGGAAAATTACTTTTTGAAGCACTTGTCCTCTAATTTATCACTTCCCCAAAGTGATTTTGACCAAAACAGACTCTGTCTTATCTATTCTATCACTTCTAATTTCGTTACAGTCTACCTCATCATTAATATACAATACTACTCCACCACCTTTGCCTTTATTTCTGTCTTTCCTGAAGAGCACATACACATCAATACCTGGTCTCCAGTCATGACTATTATTCCACCATGTTTTTGTTATCCCCATAATACCTGGTTTCACTTCCAGCACCAGTAGTTCTAGTTCCTCCATTTTGTCACCCAGTTTCCTTGCATTGGTGTACAAATATCTTAACTGTTGCTGCTTGGCTTCACCCACATTCCTTGCTTGCTTGCTTGGGTACAGTTATTCTACTTTCAGTACGTGACTAGTATCAGCCCTATACCTCCTCTTAATGTCCATTCTCCTACCCACCGTGGCTCTTTTCTACATTGGTGTATGCTTTCTTACTTGATTTTCCTTCCTCTCAATGTTAGAATCAGGCATGGAGATTACATGAGCATCTCCCCAAGTTTCTAGTTTAGAGCTCTTTTAATCAATTGTGCCAAATGGTCCCTTTTGGTCCAAAATCTAAGAATCAATGAATGAAAAAAGTTGGAGTATGGGACAAAAGAGGAGCAAATTAACTCGGTGACAGCTCTTTGGGAGACAATATAAACCCAGCTCTCAGTTTGCAGTGGGAACTCTTATGGGATCAAAAGATGGAAATCTATCTAATTTCATAGTACAGTCAAATCTTCTGATGTTCATTACTTTTCACTATCACAGGATGCAGCTCATGGAGAAAGGAGATGCGGAAAATCAAACAGATTTCACAGAATTCATCCTCCTGGCGTTTGGGGATCTCCCAGAACTGCAGATCCTTCTCTTCCTGGTTTTCCTAGTGATCTACATTGTGACCATGGCCGGGAACATCCTCATCATTGCTCTACTTGTGACTGATCAGCACCTTCACACTCCCATGTACTTCTTCCTGGGGAACTTGTCCTGCCTGGAGACCTGCTACACTTCCATACTCCTACCCAGGATGCTGGCCAGTTTCCTGACTGGGGACAGAACAATTTCTGTGGTGGGCTGCATGACACAGTTTTTTGTCCTTTGTTTTCTAGCAACTACGGAATGTTATCTCCTGGCAGCGATGTCTTATGATCGGTATTTAGCCATATGCAAACCACTGCACTATGGAACATGTATGAATGGCAAGTTGTGCCTCCAACTCGCAGCTGGGTGTTGGATAAATGGATTTCTACCTTCTATAATAATGATGTGTTTTATGTCACAATTAATTTTCTGTGGCCCCAATGAAATGGACCATTTCTTTTGTGATCTCACCCCAATTTTAAAGCTCTCCTGCAGCGACACCAGCCAGATAATGCTGGTTCTTTATATATTTTCCTTCTTAGATGTAGTTTCCCCATTTCTATTAACCATGACATCCTACGTCTGTATAGTTAGCACCATCCTGAGAATCTCTTCCACCATTGGGAGGCAAAGGGCCTTTTCCACCTGCTCCTCTCACCTCATTGTGTTAACACTTTTCTATGGGACTGTAATGATTGTCTACATGCTACCGAAATCCAGCAACCTGAGAGCCCTGAACAAAGTGTTCTCTGTCTGCTACACAGTCCTGACTCCCCTGACCAATCCCCTCGTCTACAGCCTGAGAAACAGAGAGGTCAAGGCGGCCCTGAGAAAAGCTGTCAGGAAATGTCTGGCCTTCACAAAGAATTCGGACTAGTTGAATGAAAGAGGATCAATCAATCTGGTTTCTACTGTGAAAGAAGGAGGGTTTAAGTGGGCCCTGATACGGAAATGCAGTATACAAGAGATGTGTATACGTGCACACAGACACACACAAACATATATATATATATATATATAAGAGAGATACAGATGGTTGGAATTTTTCAGGGGGTGGAGGTGAGGGAAGACTTTACCTTTCATCAAAATAACTGAAACCTAAAAAATGAAAAAAAAATGCTTTTTGGCAACTGACATCTGAAAACCTTCAGATGGAAACTGTAAAAAAAAATGCTATGCACTGTTGTGGCTGTGTTGGTCCCAAAATATTACAAAGACAAGGTGTGACCCTCTGTACCTCAAAATAGCACCCTGAAACCCCATATTCACCACTGTAATATAATTATGGTTTGTTTGGTACAAAGTATGTCTTGGGAGGTATCTTTTGAGAAGTCTGGATCTGCTGAACAGTAATATCCTGTTGAATTGTGGGTACTATAATTATATGTGATGTTATGAAGTATTGCCATGTGTGTTACTGAAATCCAGTGAGGTTGGGAGATGGTCACAGCTGGCCTTTCTGTAACAACAAATTGCTGGCCAGACAGGTGTTTATGGCCCATCAAGAAGAATCCACTCTCTCAGAGATTCCCCAGAGGGAACATAAGCAGCAAGGATCCTTCTAGCACCTGGAGAGAAAGTATAAGGAGGGTCAATGACATCACCACTTGGCCTCTCTCCTCCACCATCTCAACACCTGGAAGACCATATGGAAGACAAAGACTTTGAACTGGGGAGGATTGGTCTCAGGCTGGGAAGGGATTTCAGTCTGTGTACAGAGAACTGTGAGTTGCCTGTAACATCTATTAGGGTGATAAACTGACTGAAATCTTTCTTCATTTGTAGAATTTAGACTGCAAATTTATTTTTATTTCTTATGTAACCAACTCTGATCACTATGCCTGCTTCTTATAATTACTTAAAATCTATCTCTCTGTAATTAATAAATCTGTTTTAGATTTTACCTAAAACAGTGTGGCTTTGGTTGAAGTGCTTGGGGAAATCTCAGGTCAGCTTAACAAGGGCTCTTGCACATCTACTTTCATTTGTTGGTGTGGTGAACAAATTAATGTGCTGCACTGTCCAATGCAGTCTTGAGCAGTGTAAGATGGTATATTTCTAGGGTTTAAGGCAGCCGTGATTTGCTGGTGCCTCTCTCTGTATAATTCATGACTGGCTTAGAGAACATTCATGCAATTTAACTGGGTGTGGGCAGTGATGAGCTGCCAAAAAATTAACAACCAGTTCCCTCCTCCTCACCCCACGGGGGGTCGTGCCTCCCCCGGGGACTCCTGCCCCATCCAACCACCCACATTCTTTGATGCCCCTCCCCCTCCCCCGGATCCCTACCCCATCCAACCCGTCCTCTCATTCCTGATGGCCCCCCGGGACCCCTGCCCTATCCAATCACCCCTTCTCTCTGTCTCCGACTGCCCCTGGAAGTGGAACCCCTGCCCCTGACTGGCCCCCACCGCTCCATCCAACCTCTGATCCTTCCTGACTGCCCCCCGGGACCCTTGCCCTTATTCAATCCCCTGTTCCCTGCCCTCAGACTGCCCTGACCCCTATCCACCCACCCCCACTCCCAAACTCCCCTGTCCTCTTCCAACACCAACTCCCTGCTCCCTTACCACGCTGGAGGCCGGGCCAGGGGCGCTGGACCAGGCTGGGGCTGACCCGGAGCCGCTTGGCAGGGACCAGGCCCGCGGGGAGCTGCTTGGCCGGAGCCAGGCTTGGCAAGTTAAGATGGGGTGGGGGTGCGAGGAGGGCTCCTGGGAGGTGCGGCACGGCCCAGCCCAGTCCTGATCCAGCCTAGCGCCCTGGGTCTTGCCTGGCCCGGGCCTGATTGAGCAGCCCCGGACCTGGCTTTGGCCGGAGTCGCTCAGCCAAAGCCTAGGCCAGAGCCACTCGCGGCCGGGGCCGGGGCCGCTCGCGGCTGGGGCCGGGGCCGCTCGCGGCCGGGGCTGGGGCTGCTCAGGGCCGGGGGCGCTCGCGGCCGGAGCCGCTCAGGGCCGGGGCCGGGGGCGCTCGCGGCCAGAGCCGCTCAGGGCCGGGGCCGGAGGCGCTCGCAGCCAGAGCTGGAGCTGGGCCCGGGTCAGGGTTGGGGTGCTAGTGGATAGAGCCGCTCGGCAGGAGCAGGACTGAGCTAGGCCGCACCACCCCTCCCTGGTCCCCTCCTGCATTCCCCGCCCCAGCTTACCTTGCCAAGCTGCTTCTTGCTTCTGAGCCCTCCCCAGTCCCAGGCTTCCCGCGCTAACATCTGATTCGCGGGAAGTAGGGAAGGGGGAGGAGAAGGGAGGGGCAGAGCCTTCAGGGGAGGAGCCCAAGAAGCAGTGGTGAGCTGGGGCCAGGGGCGGGGCGGCCCTTTTAGAATTGGTTGTCCTGGAACAACTGGTTCTAAAAGGGTTTCTAAATTTAACAACCGGTTCCTGCGAACTGGTGCGAACCGGCTCCACCTCACCACTGGGTGTGGGTCTCCACAAGCTCATGGCTGAGTGATCACAGCAACTGGAGGGGTTTGCTGCTTGTCATTGGCATAGTATTGTGAGAGACAGCCCAGGCTGGAGAGATAAGGGGACACAGCGGTCCCACACCTCCAGGTTGTACCCTAGAGATCCCATCACACAAGGAGGGTGAGGTAATATCTTTTATTGGACAATCTTCTGCTGCTGAGAGACTCAAGCTTATACAGAAGAGCTCTTCTTCAGGACTGGGAAATGTACTCAGTGTGTCAGCTAAATACAAGGCGGAACAGATTGTTTAGCATAAGCAGTTAACATATTTCAAGGGACTGCACTAGAGTGATCTCTTTGTGAAAAGTGTTCACCCAGAGGTGATACAGCTTTTGTCTTATTTTTCTATGTCAGTTCATTTGAGAGCATAGTAATTGTCTGTTTTCACCCACATAGCTGTTGTCTGGGCATTTGATTCACTGGATGAAGTACACCACATGTTGTGATAGGCACATGTAGAACCCATGGATCTTGAAAGGTGTGTTGGGGGGAGTATTGCTCATCCTAGCAGTGGAGTTACGTATGTTGGTTTTCAATCTGTTGTTTTGGCAGGATCTGATACTGCTTTGAGTTGGTGTGTCCTGATCTGTGCAGAACTTGTTTTTGATGATGAGCTTGGAAAGGATGTGGGAGATGTTTGAAAGCCAGAAGTGGGGGTTCAGGAAAGATTTCTTTCAGGAAGTGATCCCCATCGAGTGTGCATTGTAATTGTTTAATGATACTTTTCACAAAGTGATCACTCTACCTCTGACCTCTCAGACCTCATTCTCAAAGAAATCTGCACAACCCTGTCAAAAGATGAGCCTGGAAACTTAAATTCATAACTTTGCAAGACACTAAAAATCATGAACTGAATAGATACGCTAAATTTATGGCTTATTACAACAAACTGCAACCAACTAACCCTTCCCCCCCACACACACACACCAGCTGCCTTTCCCCCCTCCCTCCCATGACTGGAGGGGTGTTAAAGGGTCATTTCAACTTCAATGGTCCCTTGAAATTGTTGTTAACTACTTATGATAAACTACCTTGTATTTAGCTGTGACACTGAGTACATTTCCCAGACTGAAGAAGAGCTCTGTGTAAGCTCAAAAGCTTGTCTCTCTCACCAGCAGAAGTTGGCCCAATCAAAGATATCACCTCACTCACCTTGTTTCTCTCTCTGTCTCTCTCCAAAACAATGTTCTGTTGTTTTCAGTTTTCTATCAGAAAGTTAAAATCTTTGGAGGTGGTTTGCCCAGTGCTCCTTTCTACTCAGCTGAGGAAAGAGAGAGGGGTCCAGACTCACAATCACACACCCCTGCCCCCTCAGTTAGGTCTATTTGTTAGGGGAGAGCTAAGGAGGGGGGGAAATGTCACCAGCCCCACATACGGTGAAGTTGGGATGCTGGTGCCAGGATAAAGGGGTCAGGGGCCCTGTGGGGTGTTCTAGGGTGAACCCCAGGGGACCGGAGTGACTGAAGAAGGGAGAGAGGGGTTGGCATAGTCAGGAGCTGTGTGCATTTAGGCTGATGTTGAGGGTAGATGGACCTGGGTGTTGGGGGCTGCAGAAGGGCCCTGGGTGGAGTAGGGGTGCTGGGGAAGTGGCAGAAGGGGCTGGGGTGTAGAGAGAGGGAGGTGTGGGGAGGGAAGTTGTTTGAGGATGGTGGCATAGGGACGGTTTTCAGAGGTGGGTTTATTGGGTAATGGGGCTGAGAGGATGATGAGCAGTGGCGGGGGAAGGTCTGGGTGAGGGTGACGGATGTTGGGGTGGAATGGGGTGCTGGCAGGGTGATGTTTTCCGGGGGGCAATAAGTTGGAAGGGTGTGCCATGGTGTGGATATATGTAGGAAGAAGGGTGGGTGGGCGATGTGGCAGAAGGAGGTTTTGTGGGGTTTGGGTTTCTCTGGGGGTGTCTGGATGGGTTTATTTGGGGATGGAGTAGCAGGGGGCTGAATGGGTTTAAACAGGAGCTTGGGGAGGGTTGGGGGTTATATGGGGGTCTATGGTGGGGGTATTGGCTGTGGACTGCAGGAGGGTTTTGTGGCATCTATGGTAGAGGGTTGGGTGGGGACTGTTGGAGAAAGTTGGGGGCACTGTGGGAAGGGGATGGGGGGATGTGGGAGGGGATTAATTGGGGGGTCTATGATGGGGGCTTGGAGGGGCAGTGTGGGGCTGGGAGCACAGGTATCCGTGGGGCAGTGCCAATGGCCACAGCTGGCTGTGTCTGTGTCCGCCTCCCACCTCCACAGCCCTTTCCCCCTCTCCTCTCCTCCCTCCATCTGACTCCCCACACCAGGGACAGGGCTGGAGCGCTGGGCACTGGGCATGGTCAGGATGGACTCTGCCCGCAGCACCACGCCAGGCCACCTGCGGATCCTGCTTCTGGGCAGCCGGGGGGGGGGGTAGGTCTCGCCAAGTGGGTGGCTCACTCAGATCTGGTGAGGGGTGAACCCCCTCTAGCCCAGCCCACAGCTGGCAACACCCATGGCTGGTCCCGGAGCTAGAGAGGATCTTTTAGAGGGAGGCGTCCAGTCCAGATTGAAAGACTCCAAGTGACGGAGACTCTATCACAGGCCGGGACAAACTGTTCCAATCACCAATTGCCCTCACCATTAAAAACTTGCCCCTTCTTTCTAGCCTTTCTCGCTGCCAGCCATTGGCTCTCATTCATCTTTGTTTAGGAGACTGAAGAGCCCTTGGCAACCAGAAACACCCTCCCCTGTAGGAACTTCTAGACAACTCTTTGTTGACGCTTTGCTCACCGTCTGCCTGTTAAGTTACATAGTTTGAGGTTCTTGAGTCTCGCACTGTAAGGTCAGTTTTCCAGATCCCCAAATTGTTCTTGGAGCAGAGGTCAGCACCACCATGTTGTATGACGGACACTTGACAAAATTACTGGACTTAGTGACAGACATTGGGGGGAGGGTTATGTCTTTCAGTCATTCAACCTGGACTCAGATCGCCATGGACCTCAAAATTTTTACCACAGAGACTTGTGTCCATGTACGGACATGTTGCCTACCCCTGTCTTGGAGCAACTCTGAACCATTTAGTTAAGGATGTGGTGGAGTAGCCATCATCTGGAGACTTTACAGGAAGGCTGGAATCTCCTTCTAAAAGCTACACTCCAAATAGGGTCATTGATTTTAAATAATGAACATGCCTTTAGAGCAGTGGGACTGGATCCAGGGTCTCCTATGTCCTGAGGGAGCCCTGTATCCACTGAGGCTCAGAGTTAGGGTGCTCCTTTCTACTCACAATCCAGCCCCACCCCGCTCATGTGCACACACCTACTCTTCACCCTGCAAGACTCTCTCTTCCCTGTTATCCCACTTTTCCTGGGGGGAGAGGAGCTCCTGGATACATAGATTTTAAGGTAAAACAATCCATTCTCATCATTTTAGTCCAATCTCCCACATAGCAGAGGCCGGACCATTCTAACCAGTGATCTCCCCTCAGGCCCATCGCCCTAGGGGGCTGGTGAAGATACCTTTGGTGGAGCTCAGTGAAACTGTCAGGACCCACTCTCCAGTGTGGGGGTCACTGTCTCTATCCCAGCTTGGTGTGGAGCTGAGGCCCCAGCAAGGAGGGGAGGGAGGTTGTAGAGCCAGCCTGCCCCATGCTCACCCCACAGCAGCGTGTCACATAAAAGAAGAACCAGGGGTCACCCAATGAAATTAAAAGGCAGCAGGTTTAACACGCACACAGGGAAGCTGATCTTCACACAACGCACAGTCATCCTGTGGAATTCATTGCCAGGGGATGTAGTGAAGGACAAAAATATAAGTGGGTTCAAAAAAGAATTAGATCAGTTTATGGAGGTTACGTCTATTGATGGCTATTAGCCAAGATGCTCTGGGTGTCCCTAAACCTCTGCCTGTCAGAAGCTGGGACTGGATGACAGGGGATTGATCACTTGATAATTTCTCTGTTCTGGTCATTTCCTCTGAAGCATCTGACACCGGCCACTGCCAGAAACAGGACCCTGGGCTAGATGGACCATTAGTCTGACCCAGAGTGGCCATTCTTGTGATCAGATATCAAAGGGTTAGTCTGGATCTGTAAAAAGCAACAAACAAACAAACAAACGCCACAGGACTCTTTGTTGCATTCTCATGATGTTACAGTGTTTTAACAAGTAACACAGCATCAATTCCCCTATGGAGGGAATCCAGACGATCACATGCAGCAGTCCCAAGGGAGATCCCAACAGCAGCGGCAAGGGGCAGGGGCTTGCTGCTTTCCCAGATAAACCCTGCAAGAATCCAGAGCAGGAGACATTAAGGGTTTGTGTGATGCCAACAATCAACCCAGGCTGAGAGAGACGCCCATCCCAGTAGCCACAGGCAGGTGTCTGCCCACGAACTGAGACGAGAAGGCTGACTGACACCAGACCCACTCGCTGGCGATGGGGAGCTCACTGCTTCATGTGGAGGTTTGAAGGTAAGTGTCACTAACCTCGTGGCAAATCCTCAGGTCCTTGCTCATATGAAGCCCTTGCTCTGAGACATCCCCCTTGGACAGTGTCCTCACATGCTGGGAGCTCTGCTGGAGTAAGGACGTCAGAGTCCGTTTCTCTGTGGTTCACAGCTAGAAAAACTGATGAATCAGAAAGAAGACCCAGCTATCATCTCTGCCCTAACGCATCCCTCTGTCTGTCCTCCCCTTACCCTCCTGCTCGCTGGCTGGATCTCCCCATCTCTCTCTCCCTGACAGATCATTGTTTTCTCAGGGACCGTGGCCTTCAGTTTCTCAACTACTTATCAGCTGCCTCTCCAGACATTTCTGGGGGGCAGATACCTATGCACCATCCCAGCCCAATCCTCAGATGCTTCATATCTACTGCTGAGTATCTCCTCCCTGGATTTCCATGGGGCTTGAGGGCCCTCAGCATTTCTTGGGCAGTATTGAGCACCCCACAGAGTGGCTGTATAAACAGGGGAGCAAGGAGGGGATTTCACCTCTGTAAAGAGCACTGGTGACACCAATTCTGGAATACCGTGGGCAGCGCTGGGGTGAATGTTTTAAATGCCTTTAAGGTGCCACAAATACTCCTGTTCTTTTTGCAGATACAGACAAACACAGATGCTACTCTGAAACTTACAGTGGACAAATAACTCAACTTCTGCTCCCAGCACGATGCTGCGGGGCGAGGGCTGATGCGATCCGTGGCTGATATCTTCAAATCAAGACTGGCTGCCTTTCTGGAAGGTACGTCTTAGTCAAACAAGTTATTGAGCTCAGTGTAGGGGTACAGGGGAAATTCTGTGGTTATTTTTAAGCAGGAGCTCAGACTGGATGATCTAATGACTAATAGACTTTCAAGTGTTTTAAAACAGATGTTGAAAGATTGATGAGGGAGCAGAAAAGAGCTGGAAAAACAGTTTGAGAGCTAGAGAAGAATTCTTCCAGTGAGAAACTTATAGAGCTTGATGTGTTCAGTTTATCAAAGAGGAGACAGAGGTGATTTGATCACAGCGTATCAGCAGCTTCCTGGGGAGATAACACTGGTTATCAAGGTGCTGTTTTTTCGAACAGGAAAAGGCACAATTAGAACCAATGGCTGGAAGCTAAAGCCATATACATTTCAATGAGAAATAAGGCACAGTTTGTTGCCAATGAGTGTGACTTTTAATGATCGACTTTAAGGGACCATCATGATCATCTACTCTGACTTCCTGCTCATCACAGGCTACAGAACCTCATCCACCCACTCCTGTAATAGACCCCTAACTTCTGGCTGAGTTATTGAAGTCCTCAAATCATGGTTTAAAGACTTCAAGGGACAGAGAATCCACCATTTACACTTGTTTAAACCTGCAAGTTACCTGTGCTCCATGCTGCAGAGGAAGACGAAAAACCCCAAGGGTCTCTGCCAATCTGACCTGGGGAAAAATTCCTTCCCAACCCCAAATATGCTGATCAGTTAGACCCTGAGTATGTGGGCAAAACACATCAGGCAAAACCTGTGAAAGAGTTCTCTGTAGTAATTCAGAGCCCTCCCCATCTAGTGTCCCATCACCAGCCACTGGAGATATTTGCTGCTAGCCGTTGCAGATCAGCTCCATGCCATTATAGGCAATCTCATCATACCATCCACACCAGAAACTTATCAAGTTCAGTCTTGAAGCAAGTTTCATTTTTTGCCACCACTGCTCCTCGTGGAAAACTGTTCCAGAACTTCACTCTTGTGATGGTTAGAATCCTTAATCTAATTTTAAATGTAATCTTGTTGATGACCAGTTTGTATCCATTTTTTCATGTGTCCACATTTGTATTTAATTTAAATAACTCCTCTCCTTCCCTGGTGTTTATCCCTCTAAGGTATTTGTAGAGAACAATCATATCAACCCAGCTTTCCTTTGGTTAAGCAAAACAAACCAAGTTCTTTGAGTCTCCTCTCATAAGAAAAGTTCTCTATTTGTCGGATCAGCCTAGTAACGCATCTCTGCACCTGTTCCAGTTTGAATTCATCTTTCTTAAACATAGGAAACCAGAATTGCACACAGTATTTCTGATGAGGTCTCACCAATGCCTTGTATGATGGGACTACCACTTCCCTCTCTCTACTGGAAATACCTCACCTGACTGCATTAGTCTTTTTCACGATCGCATCACATTAGTGGCTCATGGTAATCCTGTGATCAGCCAATACACCCAGGTCTTTCTCCTCCTCTGTCACTTCCAACTGATATGTCCCCAGTTTATACCAAAAATTTGTGTTGTTAGTCCCTAAATGCATGACCTTGCAATTTGCATTATTAAATTTCATCCCATTTCTATTACTCCAGTTTTCAAGGTCGCCCAGATCTTCTTGTATGATATTCTGGTCCTCCTCCACATCGGCAATAACTCCCAACTTTGTGTCATCCACAAATTTTATTAGAACACTCCCACTTTTTGTGCCAAGGTCAGTAATAAAAATGTTAAATAAGATTGGTCCCAAGACCGATCCCTGAGCCACTCCATTAGCAACCTCCCTCCAGCCTGACAGTTCACCTTTCGGTATGATCCACTGTAGTCTTCCCTTTAACCAGTTCCTTTATCCACCTTTCAAATCTCATATTAATCCCCATCTTTTCCAATTTAACTAATAATTTCCCATGTGGAACTGTATCAGATGCTTTACTGAAATCCAGGTAGATTAAATCTACTGCAATTCCTTTGTCTAGAAAATCAGTTATCTTCTTAAAGAAAGAGATCATGTTGGTCTGGCACAATTTACCTTTTCTAAAACCACCTTTATTTTATGCCAATTACTGTTTACCTCTATGTCCTTAACTACTTTCTCTTTCAAAATTTGCTCTAAGATCTTGCATACAACTGAGGTCAAATTTAACAGATCTGTAGCTTCCTGGCTCACTTTTTTCCCCTTTCTTTAATAGAGGTAGCATATTTGTAATTCTCCAGTCCTAGGATATGATCCCCTAGTTTCAGATTTATTAAAACCCTTCCCTATACTTTCTGACCTCCACGTGGTAGCTTTCCTTGCGGAACCATCCTTTCTTCCATTCCTTACAGGCTTTCTCTTAATCACCTGTTTGAGAAGCTTTCTCATCTGGGCTGGTCTGCAACCCTTCCCTATGAATTTTCCCCCCTTTCTTGGGATGCGGGCTTCAGATTGCTTCTGCAAGTTTGACAAAATAATTCCAAGCCACCTCCACATTCAGATCATGAAGTTCTTCACACCAGACCACTTCCCAAATAATTCCCTTAATTTTTTTAAGTTAGCCCTTTTCAAATCACACACCCTAGTTGTAGATCCAGTTTTGTTTATCCTTCCATTTAGTTTAAACTCAATTAGCTCATGATCACTCAAACCAAGGTTGTACCCTACAACCAATTTTTCTATGAGGTCCTAATTGCTCACCAATACCAAATCTCAAATGGCATCACCTCTTGTTCGTTCAGTAACTAGTTAGTGAAGGAATCTGTCAGCAATCACCTCCAGGAAAATCTGGGTCCCTACTATTATTAGTTTCAGAGTGGTAGCCTGTTAGTCTCTATCAGCAAAAACAATGAGGAATCCTTGTGGCATCTTAGAGACTAACAAATGTATTTGGGCATAAGCTTGTGTGGGCTAGAACCCACTTCATCAGATGCATGGAGTGAAAAATACAGTAAACAGAATATATAATCTAGCACATGAAAAGATGGGAGTTGCCTCACCAAGTGGGGGGGGGGTGTCAGTGCTTACGAGCCAACTCAAGGTGAAAGTAGCCTATTCTCAATAGTTGACAAGAGGGGGTGAATACCAAGGGAGGGAAAATTACTTTTGTAGTGCCAACTAGGCCAATGCAATCAAGGTGGCCGATTTCCAACAGTTGACAAGAAGGTGCGAGTATCAGCAGAGGGAAAATTATTTTTTGTAGCATTTGTCCTCCAATCTATCACTTCCCCAAAGTGATTTTGGCCATAATCTAGTCCATCACTTCTCATTTCTTTACAATCTATCTCATCATTAATATTCAATGCTGATCCACCACCTTTGCCTTTATTTCTGTCTTTCCTGAACAGCACATACCCATCAATACCTGGTATCCAGTCATGACTATTGTTCCACCATGTTTCTGTTATCCCTATAATACCTGGTTTCACTTCCAGCACCAGTAGTTCTAGTTCCTCCATTTTGTCACCCAGGCTCCTTGCATTGGTGTACAAACATCTTAACTGTTGCTGCTTGGCTTCGCCCACATTCCTTGCCTGATTGGGTACAGTTATTCTACTTCCCGTATCACCTATCTGACAGGCATCAGCACTATCCTTCCTCTTAATGTAAATTCTCCTACCCACCTTGGCTCTTTTCTCCATTGCTGTATTCTTTCTTACTTGATTTTCCTTCCTCTCAATGCTAGAATCAGGCACGGAGATTACATGAGCATCTCCCCCAAGTTTCTAGTTTAAAGCTCTTTTAATCAATTGTGCCAACCTCCATCCCCAAATGGTCCCTTTTGGTCTTAAATCTAAGAATCAATGAATGAAAAAAGTTGGGGTATGGGGCAAAAGAGGGGCAAATTAACTGGGTGGCAGCTCTTTGGGGTGTGTGAGGAATCTCTCTGAAGTGAAAAAGTTTCTCTGTTGAGAGACAATATAAACCCAGCTCTCAGTTTGCAGTGGGAACTCTTATGGGATCAAAAGATGGAAATTTTCTAATTTCATAGTACAGTCAAATCTTCTGAAGTTCATTACCTTTCACTATCACAGGATGCAGCTCATGGAAAAAGGAGATGCGGAAAATCAGACAGATTTCATCCTCCTGGGATTTGGGGATCTCCCAGAACTGCAGATCCTTCTCTTCCTGGTTTTCCTAGTGATCTACATTGTGACCATGGCCGGAAACATCCTCATCATTGCTCTAGTTGTGACTGATCAGCACCTTCACACTCCCATGTACTTCTTCCTGGGGAACTTGTCCTGCCTGGAGACCTGCTACACTTCTGCCGTTCTGCCCAGGATGCTGGCCAGTTTCCTGACTGGGGACAGAACCATTTCTGTGGGGGGCTGCATGACACAGTTTTTTGTCTTTTGTTTTCTAGCAACTACGGAATGTTATCTCCTGGCAGCGATGTCTTATGATCGGTATTTAGCCATATGCAAACCACTGCACTATGGAACATGTATGAATGGCAAGTTGTGCCTCCAACTCGCAGCGGGGTGTTGGATAAGTGGATTTCTACCTTGTACAATAATGATGTGTTTTATGTCACAATTAATATTCTGTGGTCCCAATGAAATGGACCATTTCTTTTGTGATGTGACCCCAATTTTAAAGCTCTCCTGCAGCGACACCAGCCAGATAATGCTGGTTCTTTATATATTTTCCTTCTCAGATGTAGTTTCCCCATTTCTATTAACCATGACATCCTACGTCTGTATAGTTAGCACCATCCTGAGAATCCCTTCCACCACCGGGCGGCAAAGGGCCTTTTCCACCTGCTCCTCTCACCTCATTGTGGTAACACTTTTCTATGGGACCTTAATGATTGTCTACATGCTACCAAAATCCAGTAACTTGAGAGCCCTGAACAAAGTGTTCTCTGTCTGCTACACAGTCCTGACTCCCCTGGCCAATCCCCTCGTCTACAGCCTGAGAAACAGAGAGGTCAAGGAGGCCCTGAGAAATGCTGTCAGTAAATGTCTGGCCTTCACAAAGAATTCAGACTAGTTGAATGAAATGAGGATCAATCAATCTGGTTTCTATTGTGAAAGAAGGAGGGTTTAAGTGGGCCCTGATACAGAAATTCAGTATACAAAGAGATGTGTGTGCGTGCACACATACACACACACACATATATATGTATATGAATATAAGAGAGATACAGATGGTTGGAATTTTTCAGGGGATGGAGGACAGGGAAAATTTTACCTTTCATCAAAATAACTGAAACCTGAAAAATGAAAAAAAAATGTTTTTTTGGCAACTGATATTTGAAAACCTTCAGATGGAAACTGTAAAAAAAATGCTATGCACTGTTGTGGCTGTGTTCATCCCAGAATATTACAAAGACAAGGTGTGACCCTCTGTACCTCAAAATAGCACCCTGGACCCCCATATTCACCACTGTGATATAATTATGGGTTTGTTTGGTACAAAGTATGTCTTAGGAGGTATCATTTGAGAAGTCTTGATCTGCTGAACAGTAATATCCTGTTGAATTGTGGGTACTATAATTGTATGTGATGTTATGAAGTATTGCCATGTGTGTTACTGAAATCCAGTGAGGTTGGGAGATGGTCACAGCTGGCTTTTCTGTAACAACAAATTGCTGGCCAGACAGGTGTTTATGGCCCATCAAGAAGAATCCACTCACTCAGAGATTCCACAGCGGGAACATAAGCAGCAAGGATATTTCTAGCACCTGGAGAGAAAGTATAAGGAGGGTCAATGACATCACCACTTGGCCTCTCTCCTCCACCATCTCAACACCTGGAAGATCATCTGGAAGACAAAGACTTTGAAGTGCGGAAGATTGGTCCCAGGCTGGGAAGGGATTGCAGCCTGTGTACAGAGAACTGTGAGTTGCCTGTAACATCTATTAGGGTGAGAAACAGTTTGATTGAAATCTTGCTTCATTTGTCGAATTTAGACTGCAAATTTATTTTTATTTCTTATGTAACCAACTCTGATCACTATGCCTGCTTCTTACAATTACTTAAAATCTATCTTTCTGTAATTAATAAATCTGTTTTAGATTTTACCTAAAACAGTGTGGCTTTGGTTGAAGTGCTTGGGGAAATCTCAGGTCAGCTTAACAAGGGCTCTTGCACATCTACTTTCATTTGTTGGTGTGGTGAACAAATTAATGAGCTGCACTGTCCAATGCAGTCTCGAGCAGTTTAAGATGGTATATTTCTAGGGTACAAGGCAGGCGTGATTGGCTGGTTCCTCTCTCTGTATAATTCATGACTGGCTTAGAGAACATTCATGCAATTTAACTGGGTGTGGGTCTCCACAAGCTGATGGCTGAGTGATCACAGCAACTGGAGGGGTTTGCTGCTTGTCACTGGCATAGTATTGTGAGAGACAGCCCAGGCTGGAGAGTTAAGGGGACACAGCGGTCCCACACCTCTAGGTTGTACCCTGGAGATCCCATCGCACAAGGCGGGTGAGGTAATATCTATCATTGGACCATCTTCTGCTGGTGAGAGACTCAAGCTTATACAGAAGAGCTCTTCCTCAGGACTGGGAAACGTACTCAGTGTGTCAGCTAAATACAAGGCGGAACAGACTGTTTAGCATAAGCAGTTAACATATTTCAAGGGACTGCAGTAGAGTGATCTCTTTGTGAAAAGTGTTCACCCAGAGGTGATACAGTGTTTGTCTTATCATTTTTCTGTGTCCGTTCATTTGAAAGCATAGTGATTGTCTGGTTTCACCCACATAGCTGTTGTCTGGGCATTTGATTCACTGGATGAAGTACACCACATGTTGTGATAGGCACATGTAGGAACCATGGATCTTGAAAGGTGCGTTGAGGGGAGTATTGCTCATCCTAGCAGTGGAGATATGTCTGCTGGTTTTGCATCTGTTGTTTTGGCAGGATCTGATGCTGCTTTGAGTTGGTGTGTCCTGATCTGTGGGGAACTTGTTTTTGATGATGAGCTTGGGAAGGATGTGGGGTTGTTTGAAAGCCAGAAGTGGGGGTTCAGGAAAGATTTCTTTCAGTATGTGATCCCCATTGAGTGTGGATTGTAATTGTTTAATGATACTTTTCACAAATTGATCACTCTACCTCTGACCTCTCAGACCTCATTCTCAAAGAAATCTGCACAACCCTGTCAAAAGATGAGCCTGGGAACTTAAATTCATAACTTTTCAAGATATTAAAAATCATGAACTGAATAGATTCGCTAGATTTATGGCTTATTACAACAAACTGTAACCAACTAACCCCTCCCCCACCCCCCCCACACACCTGCCTTTCACCCCTCCCTCCCATGACTGGAGTGGTGTTAATGGGCCATTTCAACTTGAATGGTCCCTTGAAATGTTTGTTAACTACTTATGATAAACTACCTTGTATTTAGCTGTGATACTGAGTTCATTTCCCAGACTGAAGAAGAGCTCTGTGTAAGCTCAAAAGCTTGTCTCTCTCACCAACAGAAGTTGGCCCAATCAAAGATATCACCTCACTCACCTTGTCTCTCTCTGTCTCTCTCCAAAACAATGTTATGTTGTTTTCAGTTTTCTATCAAAAAGTTAAAATCTTTGGAGGTGGTTTGCCCGGTGCTCCTTTCTACTCAGCTGAGGAAAGAGAGAGGGGTCCAGACTCACAATCACACACCCCTGCCCCCTCAGTTAGGTCTGTTCCTTAGGGGAGGGCTAAGGAGGGGGGGAAAGGTCACCAGCCCTACATACGGTGAAGTTGGGATGCTGGTGCCAGGGTGAAGGGGTCAGGGGCCCTGTGGAGGGTTTTGGGGTGAACCCCAGGGGACCGGAGTGACTGAAGAAAGGAGGCAGGGGTTGGTGTAGCCCGGAGCTGTGGGCATTCAGGCTGATGTTTGGGGTAGATGGACCTGGGTGTTGGGGGCCGCAAAAGGGCCCTGGGTGGAGTAGGGGTGCTGGGGAAGTGGCAAGAGGGGCTGGGGTGAATAGAGAGGGAGGTGGGGGAAGGGAAGTGGATTGAGGATGGTGGCATAGGGACAGTTTTCAGAGGTGGGTTTATTGGGTAATGGGGCTGAGAGGAGGATGAGCAGCGGCAGGGGAAGGTCTGGGTGGGGGTGAGAGGTGTTGGGGTGGAAGGGGGTGCTGGCAGGGTGATGTTTTCTGGGGGTGGTTAGTTGGAGGGGTGTGCCATGGAGTGGACATATGTGGGAAGAAAGTGTTTGGTGCAGTGGGGTGGGTGGGGGATGTGGCAGAAGGAGGTTCTGTGGGGTTTGGGTTTCTCTGGGGGTGTCTACATGTGTTTATTTGGGGCTAGATGGGTTTAAACAGGAGCTGGTGGGAGGGTTGGGGCTTATATGGGCGTCTATTTTGGGGGTTTTGGCTGGGGACTTCAGGAGGGTTTTGTGGAGGGGGAGGGATAGCTCAGTGGTTTGAGCATTGGCCTGTTAAACCCAGCGTTGTGAGTTCAATCCTTGAGGAGGCCACTTAGGGATCAGGGGCAAAAATTGGTCCTGCTAGTGAAGGCAGGGGGCTGGACTCGATGACCTTTCAAGGTCCCTTCCAGTTCTAGGAGATTGGTATATCTCCAATTATTACTATTACTATTATGGTAGAGGGTTAGGTGGGGGCTGTTGAAGAAAGATGGGGGTACTATGGGAAGGGGATGGGGGGATGTAGGATGGGATTAATTGGGGTGGGTCTATGATGGAGGTTTGGAGGGGACAAAGGGAGGGGCGGTGTGGGGCTGGGAGCACAGGGAGCTGTGGGGCAGTGCCGATGGCCACAGCTGGCTGTGTCTGTGTCTGTCTCCCTCCTCCGCAGCCCCTTCTCCCTCTCTTCCCCTCCCTCCATCTCACTCCCCACACCAGGGACAGAGCTGACATGCTGGGCACGCTCAGGACAGACTCTGCCCGCAGCACCACGCCAGGCCACAGGGACTCTCCCTGCTCGTCCTGCTGCTGGGCAACCGGCGGGGGTGGGGGTGGGGCAGGGTGTCTCACCAAGTGGGTGGTTCCCTCAGATCTGGGGGGGGGGAGTGAACCCCGTCTAGCCCTAGCCCACGGCTGGCAACACTCATGGTTTGTCCCAGAGCTAGAGAGGATCTTTTAGAAGGAGGCATCCAGTCCTGATTTAAAGACTCCAAATGATGGAGAATCCACCACAGCCCTGGACAAACTGTTCCAATGGCTAATTTCCCTCACCATTAAAACATGCCCCTTCTTTCTAGCCCAAATTTGTCTCCTTTCTGTTGCCAGCCATTGGCTCTCATTCATCTTTGTCTAGGAGACTGATGAGCCCCCGGCAACCAGAAACACCCTCCCCTGTAGGTACTTCTAGTCAACTCTTTGTTGACCCTTTGCTCACCGTCTCCCTGTTAAGTTACATAGTTTCAGGTTCTTGAGTCTCACACTCTAAGGTCAGTTTTCTAGATCCCCAAATCGTTCTTGAAGCAGAGGTCAGCACCACCATGTTGTATGACGGACACTTGACAAAATTACTGGACTTAGTGACAGACATTGGGGGGAGGGTTATGTCTTTCAGTCATTCAACCCGGACTCAGATCGCCATGGACCTCAAAATTTTTACCACAGAGACTTGTGTCCATGTATGGACATGTTGCCTACCCCTGTCTTGGAGCAACTCTGAACCATTTACCAAGGGATGTGGTGGAGTCGCCATCATCTGGAGACTTTACAGGAAGGCTGGAGTCTCCTTCTAAAAGCTGCACTCCACATAGGGTCATTGATTTTAAATAATGAACATGCCTTTAGAGCAGTGGGACTGGATCCAGGGTCTCCTATGTCCTAAGATGCTAAGCACAAGGGTGTGTTCTTTCCCCCCTCCCCAAAGTTCAGCACCTAAATCCTGCCTGGACAAAGGCACATCCTTCTGACTGGGGCTCTCAGTCCCTCTCTTTGAATTAGACACAGCTGCCCCATAACTCTGAGCCTCAGGGAGCCCTGTCAGAAGGATGTGCCTTCGTCCAGGCAGGATTTAGGTGCTGAACTTTGGGGAGGGGGGGGAAGAACACACCCTTGTGCTTAGCATCTCCCAGTGGCGACCTTATGCGCCTTCCTGCAGAGCGCGCTGGCTTTTGACACTCCCAGCCTCGTCTCTCCCCATTCATTGTTCAGGGAGCCTAAGTACCTATCTCATGCATTGTGAATCCCAAGGATTTCCTCACTGCTGATAAGCTAGGAGTTGCTACACTCTAAGTTCCTGTGTGAATCACAGAAATGTAGGGTGGGAAGGAACCTTGAGACATCCTCACTGCCCATGGCAAGATCACCCTAATGCCCTGATATTGACACAACCTAAATCAGTTGTTTTCAACCTGGGGTCCACAGACTATGTCTAAGGTTTCCAAAAGGGTTTGCACCTCCATTCAAATTTTTTTTAGAGGTCCGCAAATGAAAAACAGCTTGAAAACCACTGACCTAAATGATTCTGTATTGGAATGGTTATTGACAGCAGTGAGATGGGATGCGAGAGTGGTCTGCAGCTTTAACAATGGGTAGGGAAAGTATAGGGTTAGTTGGTATCATGCATGCAACAGTGAAGGGGTTGTTGTAACACAGGGGCCCATTGGTGCCAACCGGCAAAGAGTTTGCTGTTTACAAGCAACTCCTGTCTCAAACCTCATAGAATTTAAGGTCAGAAGGGACCATTATGATCGTCTAGTCTGACCTCCTGCACAACACAGGCCACAGAATCTCACCCACCCACTCCTGAAACAAACCCTGACCTCTGTCTGAGTTATTGAAGTCCTCAACTCGTGGTTTAAATACTTCAAGGTGCAGAGAATCCTCCAGCAAGTGACCCATGCCCCATGCTTCAGAGGAAGGTGAAAAACCTCCAGGGCCTCTTCCAATTTTCCCTGGAGGAAAATTCCTTCCCGACCCCAAATATGATGATCAGTTAAACCCTGAGCATGTGGGCAAGACTCACCAGCCAGACATCCAGGAAAGAATTCTCTGTAGTAACTCAGATCCCACCCTATCTAGTGTCCCATCACAAGCCATTGGGCATATTTACTGCTAATAGTCAAAGATCAATTAATTGCCAAAATTAGGTTATCCCATCATACCATCCCCTCCATAAACTTATCAAGCTTAGTCTTGAAGCCAGATATGTCTTTTGCCTCCACTGCTCCCCTTGGAAGGCTATTCCAGAATTTCACTCCTTTGATGGTTAGAAACCTTCATCTAATTTCAACTCTAAACTTTCTGATGGCCAGTTTATAGCTATTTGTTCTTGTGTCCATATTGGTACTGAGCTTAAATAATTCCTCTCCCTCTCTGGTATTCATCCCTCGGATATATTTATAGGGAGCAATCATATCCCCTCTCAGCCTTCTCTTGGTTAGGCTAAACAAGCCAAGCTCTCTCAGTCTCCTTTCATAAGACAAGTTTTCCATTCCTCGGATCATCCTAGTAGCCCTTCTCTGTACCTCTTCTAGTTTGAATTCATCCTTCTTAAACATGGGAGACCAGAACTGCACACAATATTCCAGATGAGGTCTCACCAGTGCCTTGTATAACAGTACTAACACCTCCTTATCTCCACTGGAAATACCTCGCCTGATGCATCCCAAGACCGCATTAGCTTTTTTCACAGCCAAATCACATTGGCGGCTCATAGTCATCTTGTGATCAACCAATACTCCGAGGTCCTTCTCTTCCTCTGTTACTTCCAACTGATGCGTCCCTTGTTTAGAACAAAAATTCTTGTTATTAATCCCTAAATTCATGACCATGCACTTTTCACTATTAAACTTCATCCTATTACTATTACTCTAGTTTACAAGGAGTAAAGACCTGACAAACTCACTACAACTAATACATCACTTTTGTGGTGTTTATCCATAAAGGGTAGCATCCAAGGTATCTACTGAAAGCTTGTAACGTATGGATACTTAATTATTGCTAGATGTACATATGGGGTAATATTTAGGGAATAATGTAGCTATACTAAACATTTTGCCTTTATGGTCTTGGAGTAAGAGTTAGTCAGCAGGGAATCATGTGTCTCGGTGATGGCACATTTAACTGGGAGGGAGTTGTCATCCCTCCCTGGCTCGTCTATTATGTAATGCATCACTCCATTGTCTACCTTTGCACCAACCCAGAACAATCTACAGAAAGCCAAAGACACTATAAACATCAAAACCCTGTGGAAGTGAAAACAATGATATGACAGCAAGGGGATGGCCCTGTCTGGGAATAAAGACAAAAGACTGATTCCATATATCACAGGAGAAAGAGACCACACCTGTTTGCTGAGGAGGTACCTTGCTGAGCAGGGGTGCTTTATGAAAGACTAGGTGCTAGCTCCTTGGGGCCAGCAATCACTGTGACAGACTGAACTTTGGGGTGAGAATCTACTTTATTAGATAGGAAAGGTGACCATTAGTAAGCATAGTGTGACGTTATTGATATAAACCGGGACCATATAAACATGGTTTGCAACCAAGGTCCTGTAGTGGCACCAAATCTTATGTAAAAAGGGGTCATATTAGGTGTCTAAGACCAGGTTATGGGTTGCTGGTTATGATTATGCTGTCTATATGTATGTATCCTTTTATAGTTGAAGTTATGAGTATTTAATCTATACTGTCTGTATTTCAAATTTGTGCTGTGTTTTTGGAAACATTCCAGACAAGTTGGTATTAGCTCTGACTAGCCTGCTTGATGGCCCATTAAGGACCATCAGCTACACAAATAACCCATGGAGAGAAGGCAGATACGCCTGTAACTCATCAAATATGCAGGGACTTGCCCATGTGACTCCAGACTCCATTTTGCTGTAATTTTCCACAGTAAGAACAAACAGATTCTTACACCTGAAAAGGCCTATATAAGGCTAATACCTCATCTCCATTTGGTCTTCAATCCTGCTTCTAACCTCTGGAGGGACTTTGCTACAAGCTGAAGCGCTACACAAGGGACTGATGACCCATCCCAGCTGGGGATGTTCCAGAGACTTGATTTGAACCTGCAGTTTACTCCATCACTGCTACAAGCCTGAACTAAGAAGTTTGCCATTACTCTATGTAATTGATTCCATTTAACCAATTCTAGCTCTCATCTCTACCTTTTTCCCTTTATGAATAAATCTTTAGATTTTAGATTCTAAAGGATTGGCAACAGCATGATTTGTGAGTAAGATCTGATGTGTATATTGAGCTGGGTCTGGGGCTTGATTCTTTGGGATCGAGATAACCTTTTTCTTTTATTGGGGTGTTGGTTTTCATAACCGTTCGTCCCCAGGACGAGTGGGACTGCTGATGATACTGGGAGACTGGAGTGTCTAAGGAAATTGCTTGTGTGACTTGTGGTTAGCCAGTGGGGTGAAACTGAAGTCATTTTTGTCTGGTTGGTTTGGTTTGCCTTAGAGGTGGAAAAACCCCAGCCTTGGGCTGTGACTGCCCTGTTTGAGCAATTGGCCCTGAATTGGCACTCTCAGTTGGGTCCCGCCAGAACCGCATTGTCACACTGTAGTGAGTCGGTGTGGCTCCCCTCCTGCCCGGCAGAGGGAGCTCCCTTGCCAACCCCCCAGTGGGCGGAGCTACCACCACCAGTCCCCGCCCCCCGGAAGTCAAGGGGCGGTGCAGGAAGTAGAAAAGGAGCGCACCAGAGCTCAGTCAGAGGCCAGCCACCGCCGAGAGCAGACGTGCCGGCGGGAGCTCCCGGCTGGGAACCCTCCTCGGCCCGAGGCAGCTACCCGGCCTGGCC
Source organism: Mauremys reevesii (assembly GCF_016161935.1). Lineage (NCBI taxonomy): Eukaryota > Metazoa > Chordata > Testudines > Geoemydidae > Mauremys > Mauremys reevesii. The sequence goes on along the minus strand of NC_052637.1, from coordinate 12,566,193 downwards.
GGAGCTTCCCCACGCTCACTACGACGAGGAGTCCCCGGAGCCGGTACTGGGAGGAGCCCCCAGGATTGCCTAGCGCCCGCTACGACGAGGAGCCCCCAGGCTTGCCTAGCGCCCGCTATGACGATGAGCCCCCCAGGCCCTGCTGTTACCCGGAGGAGCCGCCCGAGCAGGCCTGGCCCGACTTCCCGGAGGAGCTGCCGGACCTGCCGCCAAGCCCTGCTCCAGAGGAGCCGATGCAGACGGACTGGCCCGACCCCAGTGCGGCCGACGAGGTAGGCCCTGAGGGGGAAATGGAGTGTAGCCCGGGGGTAGCCGACCCCTGTCAGGCTGCAGGCACTGAAGTGCCGATGTCAGTGTGTTGCGGCCAGGATCCCCACTGACTGCAGCGGATCCACGCCGCTGCTAGGGCCCCGGGCTGGGACACAGTGGAGTGGGTGGGCCTGTGTCCCCCCTGCCACCCCTCTCACGGATGGCAGTCTCCCCCTCACACCAGCACCCCGACCCAAAGGTCGGGACTTACCGGTTGGTTGCTCAGCTCCTGACTGAGGACCTGAGCCCCCGAACTTGAACTGCTGCTCAGCCCTGCCTGAGGATCTGAGCCCTGTGTTTGTTGCTGCCCTGCCCTGAGCTAGGGCCTGGGCTTATACACTGAGACCGGTATCTTGCTGTTGCCCAGCCCCTGCTCCAGAGGGCCTGGACCTATTTTGACTGCTGTTGCCCAGCCCCTGCTCCAGAGGGCCTGGGCCTAATTGTACTGCTGTTGCCCAGCCCCTGCTCCAGAGGGCCTGGGCTTATTTGAACTGCTGTTGCCCAGCCCCTGCTCCAGAGGGCCTGGGCTTATTTGAACTTCTGTTGCCCAGCCCCTGCCCCAGAGGGCCTGGGCCTGTTTGTATTGCTGTTGCCCAGCCCCTGCTCCAGAGGGCCTGGGCCTATTTGGACTGCTGTTGCCCAGCCCCTGGCTCCGGACGGCCTGGGCCTATTTGGACTGCTGTTGCCCAGCCCCTGCTCCAGAGGGCCTGGGCCTAATTGTACCGCTGTTTGCTCAGCTCCTGCGTAAGGACCTGAGCCCTGAACTGCTGTTGCCCAGCCCCTGCTCCGGAGGGTCTGAGCCACCTAATGTCGTTCCCTGTCACTCCTACAGACTATCAGGAGATAAGAAGTGAGTCGGTGTGGCTCTCCTCCTGCCCGCTGGAGGGTCGAGCCCTGACCAACTGATTACACACACATAGGCCCTAGTTTGTGTTTTATGTTTGTCTTGTATGTAGCCATTTGCTTCTGTCACTCACAGTTGTTTCTGTGTGAATCTCTATTCTTTCTTAAATAAATTCCTTTTGGTTTTACTGTAACTGAACTCAAGTGCTGTGTGACAGAGGACTTGGGGAGGGGTTAAGGTTAAAGGATTCAGGGGTCTTTGGGAATCCAGCAATCGGGGTGGATGCCAGAAGGGGGCACTATGAAGGGACGCAGGAGCGAGGGTGCATTGATTGTCAACCTGCAGGGCTGGTGGAGAGTGGAGGAGTGTCTGATGGGCTGGTTGTATCAGGAGCTCTCACTCGGCCAGCACAGGCAAGATTCACTCATGCTGGAGGTAGAGGGTAACCAGGCAACTCCCAGTCCTGGGCACCCCAGGCAGCATCATAGTTGTAAAATGTAACAACACTTTTACAAGTGCTGGCTCACCACTGAGGGCTAGGCAGCTGTAGATAGCGCTTGTCCATTGCTTTGACAAGGCAGAGAGACAGTGTGTGTATTATGGGCCTTATGGGGAGGGGGAAGGAGAGGAGAATGCACTGAGGGCAGAGTTAGAGTGACAGGAGCCTTTATCTTACCCAAAGTTTGAGTTTTGCTGAACACGACAGTATGGAAGAGCACAAGCTTTCCCCTCAGCCACACGGTTGCTCTGTGATTCCTCAGTGTTCCGCCCCCCACTTTGGTTATAGTGCAGTGGCTTTAAACCATTATTCATTTGTGGACCCCTAAAAAAATTTCCAAGGGAGGTATGGACCCCTCTGGAAATCTTAGGCAGCCTACAGACCCTAAAGGGGCCTGTGGACCACAGGTTGAAAACCACTGTTGTACTGCAATGGAAGTTCTTTGCAATGTTTGCAGTTGCTACCAGGGCTGATGAGAGAAACCTCATCCATGGGCTGTCCCAAAGCCTTGACAGCTTTATTACATGGTGGTTACAGTAATTTTAAGCATGTGATGGAGAGGCACATCAGTCATCTCCTTCTCCACCCCTCCCCTTCATGTAGCCCCTCCCGCAACATTTCTAGGCCCCTCCCTCCCATTAAGTCATTAGCTGCATTGTAGAAGCCACTAACATGTTAGAAGTTACTCCTTTCTGTCTCCTGTGCTGGTATGTGCACACATCACAGGCAGCAGTTTCCCACAGGGCCACCCACTACCTCAGTCATGTCTCCCAAGCTGGGCCCCTCACTCCAACTACTCACCCTCAGCTGGGACTCTGCCTCTGCTTCAGCCAGTCCCAACTAGCCATGACCCAGAGCCACCCAGTCCACCTCTCCTGTGAAGTGCCCCCCCACATGGGTGGCACACCATTTTCTTGATTTCAGATATTTAAGTTTGTTACTTTCATTCTCCTCACCCCAGCTGACATGGAGGGGCAGGAAGAGGGCTCAGACACCCCAAGAGGAGCAGGTCCCCTAGCTCCCAGCACACACAGGGGAGGGTTCTTAAATCGCTGTCATCACACCCACACACCCAGTGCAGTTTTCATGAGCTCAAAGCACCTTACAAAGAAAGAGAAGCATGACTAACCCCCTTTTGCAGATGGGGAAACAGAGGCATGGAAGGGTCATGTGATTTGCTCAGGGTCACCCAGTGGGTCAGTGGTAGGCATGGAAATAGATGACAGGCTCCCAGCTCCTCAGCCACTGTCTCCCATGAGATAAATATCAATTTAGTAAAGAAAATGATAGAGCCCAGGATTGTAAAAAGGCTCACAGGGGCCAGCTGAAATTCCAGGGGAGCTGGGCCCCTAAATCTCCCTCAAAGCCCTTCAAAAATCCAATCCTAATAGAGGAGATATTATATCAACTTTTTTTTTCCTTTTTTTTTTTTACATGTTTATTCTTCTTGGCATGAGTCAGGAGAGATTCTCTTGTCATGAACACCCTGACAGCGTAGTTAACTAAAGTGAATGGAGTGTTAACTCATAGAGATACATGTGTGATTAATTCAAAAGTTGGCATGGGAACATGCAGGTTTTTGGAGGGGGTTCCCCAGGTCAGACTGGCAGAGAGCCTGGGGCATTTTTGCCTTCCTCTGCAGTGCAGGACAGGGGTCACTTGCTGGCTTTAACTAGTGTAAATGGTGGATTCTCTGTCACTTGAGGTTTTTAAATCATAATTTGAGGACTTCAGTAACTCAGCTACAGGTTGGGGGTCTATTCCAGGAGTGGGTGGGTGAGGTTCTGTGTCCTGTGACGTGCAGGAGGGCAGACTAGATGATCATGATGGTCCCTACTGGTCTTAAAGTCAAAGTGATCTCATGGGGGGAAGTGGAGGGAGAAACTGAGGCAGCGCACAGCAGAGCCACACTCAGCTGCAAGGGGGTGCTGCAGGAGGTGATGGTGACTGTCTATACAACCGGGATCAATTTCATTTGAAACATGTTAATTTCACTAACGCTCTGCTTAGCACAAATATATTTAAAAAATAACCCCAAACTCCGCAAAAGGCTGTTTCACTATGTACTCATTAAAACCATTCCCATTAGCAAAGCTCCTTCTAAAAAGAACTCTCTCCAATTAGCCTTGCAGCACCTATTAGCTTAGAGACTTACAGGAAGACACACGGGTAATTAGAACTGCGCATGCCTTAATGAGCGCTCTGAGAAGGGCTCAGCCCAGTACAGGGACGGGCCTGGCCTGGAGAGCTGACAACCCTCTTGAGGAACTACAGGCCAGCAGCAGAAACAAAGTTACTCGTTGCTTTAATGGGTCCCGCCGAGAGGGCCATTAGAATGGCAACGCTGCCGGGAAATGCCGGTCTCCGTGGCAGTCTCGTGGGGGCTGATTAGAACAGAAAGTCAGAGGCATTGATTAAAGTTACACAAAGGAAGGGACGGTTCTGTTCCTATGGCAGATAGCCCTGATGGGAAAGCCAAAGGGGTCAAACTGTTCATTCCCAGCACCTATGACAGGTGATCCCTCCCTTTGTAAATTCCATTAGACCCCCCCAGGTAGTGAGGGAAGGTGATGGGGTTGGAGGGTGTGGCTGCAGTGAAACAGACATGTAAACAAACCTCAGTTTCCCACGAGGTTAGCAAAGGCCGCAGGACCCAGGGGCAGTGAGCAAAAGGCAATTCTGGGTTTTTAGGCCTCAGTGACTGACGGTCATTGCTGTCCTGCCCATAACCCCAGCTCTGCCGCTGTCCTCGGTCCTAACCCACAGCCCCCTTCTCCCCCATCCCATTCCATCTCTGGGCTCACACACACACAGCTGTGCTGGTGCCCCTCAGTCCTGATCTGCAGCCCCCTGCTGTCCCAGCCCTGCCTGCCTCCCTTACAGCTCTGTTGACAGATCTCAGCCCTGACTTACAATACCCCTGTTGTGCCTGTCCTCAGGGCCGCTCAGAGGGGGTGGGGGGCAAGTGAGGTGATTTGGCCCAGGCCCCGCAGAGGCCCCCACGAGAATATAGTATTCTATAATATTGCAACTTTTTTTTTTAATGGAAGGGGCCCCTGAAATTGCTTTGCTCCAGGCCCCCTGAATCCTCTGGGCAGCCCTGCCTGTCCTAACGCTGCCCATACATCAGAGAAATAAGCTATCACTGCTGCCTTGCCCCAAACACACAGGGCTGACAATTCCCCTCCATCCTGACCCTTTGCGATTCAAGTTCACTGCCCCTCCGCGCGCACACACACACACACACACACACAGAGCTCTGTCAATGCACCACTGCTGTGACTGGCAGCTCTCCCCCTGCAGCATTCCCCTTGTGTCTGCAGCACGCAGGCTAAGGAGCCTGGCCCAGGCCCTGCATCCTCAGACCTCTGGTATTTCTGTGGAATTCTGAGCTCTGGGCAGCACCTGCCACGCCAGGCCCGGACCAGAACTGAGCTGTCTCCATGCATCGTAAAGCAGCTTGCACCCCCTCCCCCCCCAGCCCCAAGAACAGGTGTCCTTCCTTCCAAGAGGGCACAGAAGGGAAATACACACCCCACCCCCACACACCGAGCGAGAGAAGAGGGCAGCAGGGATGCATGCACCTGCACTCACACTGAGCAGGGGACAACAACAAAACACACACACACACACACACACACACACACACACACACACACACACACACACAGCAGATCCCAGAGCCTCCGGCAGGGGGAACAGCCTCACACACATACTGTCCCAGATACATAGGATCAATGCTGTGCCCCCAGCTTTGGGCCAGTCCCTTGCAGGACCCCCTTCGATGGGCCAGACCCCAAAAGGGTCTCACTCTCCCTTCAGCGGAGGCCACACAGCCTCACTGCCTTCTGGACTGACCCCTGACTCCAGCCCCCCTGCTTCATCCCATGAGCTCTGTCCAGCGGAGCCAGACCCTGGAAGAGATGTGTCCACTTGGCAAGGACCCAGGCATCTCCCCCAGTAACACTCAGGCAGCGTGTGTGAAACAGCCAGGTTTATTAGTCATGTGGACACAGCCTAGGAAGCTCTTAGGTTAGCACAGAGAAATGAAGGTGAAAGAATCGTCCGTTCTGATCAGGCCGGGGCCCCGCCGAGCCGAAGTGAACTCCATGTCCAGGCTGTGTCTGTCTGACCTCCGTAGGCAATTCCCAGGAGAGAGAGTATCCAGAAGTCACCCCCATCCTTCATTCTCCAGCTGGGGGCGGGGGGGTCTTAGCTCAGCTTCCCTGCGAGAAGCGGGGAAATCCAGGCAGTGCTGGCATTCTCTCTCCAGTCCCCTTGTTCATCTGGGTCAGTTTCAACCAGTTCCTTAATGACTTTTCATGCCACCCAGACAGGGAGGTGATGCGCACACTCCTGTGTCTTTTAGTCTTTCCTGAAAACACACGTAGTCCTTTTCCCCGCACTGGGTAACCACGCACCATATAGGGGAAACTGAGGCATGTAGCAGGGTCATAAAAATATTACTAAAAATTCCCCCTTCCTCACATATACACATACACACAAAGTAATTGATCACCAAATACGTTTAAGCTTCTGTTATACTTCTGGGTCTCCATAGTGTGAATCAGAATTAACCCCTGTGACTTGAGTGGGACTAATGCATTGGGGCATCCGAGACCCTGATTTGTCTCCAGAGGTCAGTTTCTAACCTTGGTGTCACTGGTGGAAGTTTGGAGAAGAATTCATCATAATAGGTTGGAGCATGTTATGGGGCTCCAGAGACTTTAGCTTTAACAGCGGAGCTGGCCAAATCACTTAGGCAAAAGTTTTCAAACTCAGGTCCCTAAAGGTAGCCAGCAAAAATCCCTACTAATCAAAGTGACCAGACTTGTAGGTGTGTTGGGCACCTGTATTTCTCAGTGACCTGTCTGAGAACCAGGGCTGCCCAGCAATCCTGGGGAAAAAAAAGAAAAGAAAAAGACTAAAACAGACCCATTAAGGCTAAGATTTTCAAACTGCCTAAGGGATTTGGATGCCTAATTTCTATTCATTTCTAGGAGGGTTAGGCACCTAACTTGTTTAAGTACTTGTGAAAATTCCACAAAGCACATAAATACCTTTAAAAACCTGTCCCTCTGGATACTGGGATTAGATGCTTTTGAAAGTGTGACCCATCACCTCTCTGTGCCTCAGTTTCCCCAAATGGGGCTGGGGCTGAGGACTACGGTTGTGCCAGATGACAGCTAAGTTTGGCATTTTGAAAGCAGCTTTATAGAAGCTAGATGTCCAAATCACATTGAAATTCAATCAGATTTAGGTGCCTAATTCCAGCCTAATTATTAACTTTAGGTCCCCAAATTTGAAAATGTTGGCCCCAAATCAATCAATCCACATGTGCTAAACTCTTCCTAAATCTGTTCATTTGGGAAAAGCAGAGGTTGAAATTTTCATTGAGGAGCAGGACGCTTAATGCTAAACGGTTGTTTTGAACAGCCATGGATCACAGTTTCGCTAGGAGACTCATGGATTCCCAGCTGTTCCAAGGCCGGAAGGGACCACTGTGATATAGTCTGTTCTGTGCATAGCACAGGCCAGAAACCCTCGCCCTCTGACCCCAGCAAGGAGATGACGCCTGATTGTGTGTTTGAGGCATTGGACTGGCCCTCGGAACTCACAGATCAGTTCCCGGCTTTGCCCCAACTCTCTGTGTGGCACTGAGCGAGTCATTTAGGTTGATGTTTTCAAACTAGTCAGGATTGGAAAATATCAACCTTAAACTCTGTGGGCCAGATCCTCAGCCGTCGCTCCACTGGAGTCATTGGGCAGATCCCCAGTTGGTGTGACCCTGCTCTAGCTCCGTTGGGAGTCACCTCATCCCTGTGTGTGCTCAGACACTACAGTGCTCAGAAGCATTTACCTACCTAGATAGACAATGGGGGCAAAACCTGTCCCCACTGAGCTTAAAGGCCAACCTCCCATTTGTGCCTGCCTCACCAGGATTGGGGCCTACATGCGTTACTCACTGATGACTTAACAATACAAAGGCAAATCTCAGCAGGTGTCTGGGGTGCTGCGATCCCATCCACAGTCCAAGCACGCCAACCAGCCCCTGGTGCTTAGGAGTTCTGACTGACAAATGGGAAGCATTTGGAAGCAAACCGGTAAAGAGAAAAGATGGCAAATACTGCAGCTGTCAATGAAATTCTGGTTGCTTCATGCAGTTGTCAGAGGGCAGCAAAGGATAAGGAATGAGAAGGAAGCAGCATTATAGGGATTGGACAGGAGGGGATGATTCATTGATCTCTTCTGGCCTTGGAAACTATGCAACCATCTGATCTTCCCTCGTGTATAACACAGGCCCTAGCACTAATCGCATTCTGGGCTGTATTAACAGGAGTGTCGTATGTAAGACACGGGAGGTAACTGTCCTGCTTTACTTGGCCCCAGTGAGGCCTCAGCTGGGTACTGTGTCAGTTCTGGGCACCGCACTTTAGGAAAGATGTGGACAAATTGGAGAGAGTCCAGAGGAGAGCAACAAAAATGATCAAAGAGTTAGAAATCCTGACTCGTGAGGAGAGGTTCAAAAACTGGGCATGTTTAGTCTTGAGATAAGACGACTGAGGGGGACCTGATAAGAGTCTTCCAATAAGTTAAGGGCTGTTCTAAAGAGGACGGGGATCCATTGTTCTCCATTTCCACTGAAGGTAAGAGAAGAAACAATGGGCTTAATCTGCAGCAAGGGAGATTCAGGTTAGATATTAGGAAAAACTTTAACTCTCAGGGTAGTTGAGGGCCATTAGAACAGGCTTCCAAGGGAGGCTGTGGAATCCCCATCACTGGAGGTTTTTAAGAACAGGTTGGACAAACACCTGTCAGGGATGGTCTAGATTTACTCTAGCTGACTCAAAGATTAAATGACTTTTTCCAAAAGGAGTTGTGAAATATACATTTGATAAGTGAAGTTTCTTGTTCATAACTATTTCTGGTTCAGTAATTGATCAAGATGTTACTCTTCATGTATCTAGGTATCATACTGCACCCAGCACTGTCGTATCTGACTCCCAAGTATTTTTCGAGTTATCCTCATAGCACCACTGGAAGTGGGAATATCATCATCATCATCATCATCATCATCATCATCATCCCTATTTTTCAAAGGGGAAACTGAGACACAAAGCAATGAAGTGACCTACCCACGGTCACGCTATGATTCGGTGATAGAGCTGAGAATTGAACCCAGCACCCATGTTCCCCAATCCAGTGAATCACTGGGATGCTCTCTGCAGGCCAGTCTTAGATAACACACTCTATCAATATTTTGGGGACCATCCTATATTAAGTTTATGTATCACTGAGGGCCAGGAATTTTACATAACTCCACAGGGGAGGGTTACGCTAGCTCCTCCAGGAACCAAAAAAGGAGGGCAGCGGGGAGGGAAGTAAATCAAAGCAACTCACCATCTATGTCTACACTGCACCCTACGCCCGGGCTCTGACTCACGTCTAAGCCCAAGGCCCCCTTCTGCGTGCACACAGGTCAGTCTGACTCAGCGGAGCAAACACTCAGGGTCTGGGTCCTAGGATGCTGCTAGGGGGATGGGTCAGAGCTTGAGTCCTGCTGAGACTCGGGTCCAAGCCCTGTCATTGTGCAGTGTGGACACGGGTCAAGCCACAGACCCGAGTCAGAAGGTCTGCACAGGGCAGTATGGACATGTTAGCACTACTGTGAGACCCAGGTCCAGCATTGTAAACCCAGGCTTCCAATGCAGTGTGGACACTCGAGCTTGGAAACACCGAACCCACAAGCCCGGGTTTACAATGCAGTGTAGACACACCCTCGGAGACCAATCCGCTCCAGAGAAGTTGCACACCCTCGGGGGGGCTAGCACAGACTGGGTCAGGCTGGTTTTTCCAGAAACAAGGAAACAAAGGACTTCTGCTCTGAAAGGATGAGCTTGGACTGACTTGGACCCATCGAACGGACAGGACCTTCTGGGCTGGTGGAAGGATTGGAAAGACTCTGACCTGCTGGGGCCCCGTAAGACTGATGAGTGACTCCTGCTATGCTCAGTGTGTTTACATCTGTTAATTGTCTTTTCTCTGTGACGCTTTTCCCACAGGAGAAGCCAGGAGTCCTGAGTCCCAGACCCCCCTGCTCGACTCACTAGGCCACATTTGCCTCCAGGAACCAAAAGAGAACCCAGGAACGCCATGGGCCAGTCCCCTACTCCAGTCCCCAGCATGCAAAGCCCAGCCAGAGCCAAGGAGAGGACCTAGGACCCAGGACTAGATGGGAACGGATGGGCACGGACAAGGCATTACAGGCTGGAGGGTTCATACATTACTGGGTGTGCTACAGTACGTGAGGCCATTTATGGCCATATACGTGTGAGTACAGACGGTCGTATGATTTTATTTTGTGTGTGGGGATTTTCTATCTATCTAGCTAAAGGCTCAGGTATACATACTGGGCCTGCTTCAAAGTCCACTGGAGTCAGCTGGTCTATCCAAAGGCGCCAAAGGGAGCTAGGTAATCAGCTTCTACCAACAGAGTTTATCTGAAGACCATTGAAAAGACTCACTCCAGCTGGAGTTTCCAATGGGAGCTGGTTCCCCAGCTCTCTCTGAAAGAGCCTTTCCTCCGACTTCATTGGGTTTGGAACAGGATGATAGGTTGGGATTTGCAAAGAGGCCAAACTCCCTGGAACTGGGTGCCTCAACCACTTCTTCCAAAATCTCAGCCACAGGGTTTAATTTGCAAAAGCCCAGTAATATGGGCTGAAATTCTGTGCCCACTGAAGTCGAAGACAAAACGCCCTTTGATTTCAATGGGACGAGGATGTCACTGCTGGTATTGAAGTTCCACTATTCACAGCGGGAAGTGAGAATTAGGATCGCTGAATTCTATCTGGCCTTTGGTCAAATCTCAGTCCCAGGGCGGCATTCCTTCATAGTTTAAGGCAATTAAATCAATTACCTGGTATCTTAATCTTTCCCCAGAGTCTCTGCACCATGTGTGATTGGACTCCAGGTGCTGTAAATTGAATTTGTTGAGCTGCCATCTCAGACACGGAAAGGCTGAAATAGGGATGTGACCCAGCACAGTCATGTGGTGAAAGCTGTTCAAAGGGGGTCAGGGCTGGTTAACATAAAGTGGGAAAACTGTTTGCTTCTTCCTTATGCTCCTGCAGTTTCTTGATAAAAATAGCACTTTCTTTCCAGGAAATTAACCAGCTGATGTTTTCCTTCGTTTGCTTGAGTCCCAGGATGTCCTGAGAAGGGCCCCGTGCTGCCCAGGATGGACACAGCATGAGCATTAACCGTCAAGATGGTTGGTCAGGTTTTAAGCACTTCTTCCTGTGGTAGAGAATTCAGCAGCTGGTGACTGGGGACAGATTCACAACATGCAGCATGGGAGAAGCTTCCTCCATCTGCTGCCTGTTTTCACCTTTCAGCCTTCACCATGGAATCGCATTTGCCAACACAACACTGTTCAGCTGGAAAATGTCTAACCAGCTCTAGTCCGGACCTAGACAGAGAGGAAATGAAGAACTACGCGAATCACTGTGCTCCTGTTTGCGTTCAGGATTGTCTAGTGAAGAGAAATCTGCCATTATGACAAAATGAGGTCGCGTTTGGACAAGCAAAGATCCTGTTGGTCTGTCTGTCTGTGCAATAGCTGAACTCTGGAGAGATGGGACTAGGTTTACACTGGATGGCTCATGCAGGGCGAGGTCAGCGCAGCCACCTCTGCACCTCCTGTTGGCTCTTGGGGCTCCCAGTTGAATGCCCAGGGTAGTTTGGGGAGCAGGTACGGGGATCCCAGGAGGGCTCAGAGCCCGAAGACAGCAGGGCCAACGCTGCAGCCCAGCAGGGCGTTAGCGGCTTTCAGGCACTCGCTCAGCCGGGCCCCTGAAATGAGAAGGGGGTCAGTGGAGAGACACCAGATCAGGGAACAAGGGGAGGGCCTGGGGGCAAAGGGAAGAGAGCTCACAGCACGTGGGGGACTGGCATGGGGGTTGGGAAGCTGGGAAATAAAGGTCCTCAGGGGCGGGGCACGGAAACCCCAGAAGGATGCTGGGATTGGGATGGGGAGAGGCTGGGGATGGGGCTTTCGAGGGATGGGCTATGGGGCCCTGGGGTGCAAGAATCTCAGGGATGGGGGCCCTGGGACCCATGGGGAATAGGCTCTTAGGGCCCTGAAGGGGGATGGGCTATGGGACATGGGGGCAGGGTCATGGCTGTGGGCCATGGGGACAGAGGGGTGAGGATGGAGGGTCCTGGGGCCCAGGCTCAGGGGCCCCATGAGGCAGGGGCTCTTGGGGATTGAGACCTTGGACACTGTCCCTGCCCCCCACCCCCCAGGCCTCCTCTCACCTGCTCGGTCCCGCACCCAACCCACAGCCTTGGCCTCCAGCAGCTCCCATTCGTCGTGCTGCCCCACGGCCCGGTCGTGCAGCCAGACCATGGCTAGCACCGTGGCCCAGATGCTGGGGTCACGTCCTGTGGGGGGCAGGAGAAAGACAGCCTGAGTCAGTGCCTGGCCTGCCCGCCCCATCCCCCACCAGCCCTAGGGACCCCCCCACTCCAGTCCCACCCCCCCCCCCGACTCAGAGGGTTCCTAGCACTCCTGCTCCAGCACCGTGGTCCCCCTACCCAGATGCCCAGTGCCATGCCTGGGGGTAGAGAGACAGCCTGAGAAAGGGCCCGGCCTGGGAGCCTCCACCTGGCCCTTGGCCCCCTTGATCCAATGCTCCAACCCCATTAGGGGTTTCCCAGCCCCCCAATCTGGGCCCGTCTCGCCCACTGGGCTCCAGGTTCAGGGGTCATTTATTCTAATCACCCTCAAACTCTCCCCCACCAGCCTGGGTCATAGAATCATAGAATCTCAGGGTTGGAAGGGAGCTCAGGAGGTCATCTAGTCCAACCCCCTGCTCAAAGCAGGACCAAACCCAACTAGATCATCCCAGCCAGGGCTTTGTCAAGCCTGACCTTAAAAACCTCTAAGGAAGGAGATTCCACCACCTCCCTAGGGTCACCCCCAATCTCATCTAGGAGCAGAGAAGAGGACTAATCCATAGCACCTGCCCCCAATCTCTCCCTTCCTCTCTCCTTTGCACCCTCCCTCCCCCCCACCCGCTCACCTCACTGGGTATCCTCTTTCTGGCATCGGTCTCGCTCACCCCCAGCACGGCAGCCAGTCGGGGGTCCAGGTCCCACGAGCCATCGGCATTTTGCAGAGACACCAGCCTCAGCAAGGGAGACTCCTCCGGCATCCGCTCTGGGAAGAGACCAGATGGGGCTGGTAAAGGGTTGTGGATTCAGACCAGCGACATGGCCTGTCCAGGCTGGGGGACAGCCAACCTTAACTGTGACCCTCTGTGTGTCCTTAACTCTGTCCCTCCAGGGGTGTCCTTAACCTGCTCCTCTGCACCCCTAACACTACCTCATCCATGGGCACCCTTTACCTGCTCTTCTGCACCCTTAACCCTGCTACAGACATCCTTAACTCTGCCCCTTCTTGTACTCATGGGATGACAATTAACTTTCAGTCGGAGATGGGCACCCAACTCCCTGTGAATGTCCCAGCCCAGCCATTAATTCCATGACCCCAGGGTGTTTCTCAAAAACAATCTGATCCCAGGACCATCCCCCACCACAAATTGTGATACAGACCTACGTTAGGAGAGAGACAAAAGCAGCTAAAGGGGTAGCAGGCAACGGGATGTTACAGAGTCTATACAATATTATAGGCATGCATGGGCCAGGCTTACGGGGCAGAGCTAAAGTTATCTGGGCTATAGTAACTTTGTATTTCCAGACTCTCCAAATTCAGGTTTTAAGTTGAGCCTTCACTTTAAAAGTTCTGCCTTTCGTGGGTTTCTTCGTTTATAAACCAGAATGTGCCAATAAAGACTTTTGCCCCTGAACTCGCCTGTACAAACATCCAAGCTTAGGCTCAGTTTAACAAGGGTTTTTTGCCTGGGAATTTCCCTCTGTGTTTATTTCAGAGAAAACTGCTCAGAAGCATTTCTGTTACTAAAAACTACTGATCCCCCCCCCCCGACACACTTAGCTCACCGATACAAACTCACACCCCAAATTCCAGCTTCACAGAGTTTTTTGCCTAGGGGTTTCCTTATTTTTTTATTCATTTTGTTTCGAGATAATTTGCTTCAAGACACTTAAAAAAAAACAGCTAAGAATTCCCCCTCTCGCAGTGGCACAAAGGTTTTTCGCCCAGGAATTTCCTTCTTTTTCTATGTAGTTTTTAAATACTTGCATAGCTCCGTGACCTTCAGAGCACATCTGTCTCTAAGCCGATGAAGCGTCACCCTGGCATTTGCCCACCCCCAGAGTCCTGACTCCCAGCCCATGCCCCCCTCACCTTTCAGGGTGCCGGGGACCCCTGATTGTAGGACTGTCTGCCCTTGTGTTACCCCCACCACCACCACCACGGAGCCAGGAGAGGCACTTGCGAGGGAGGAGATGGCCGGTGCTGGACTTCGAGAGCTGCAGGCACTTGTGGCAGTGGTACTCATGTGCTGCACGCAAGTCACGGGACAGGCCCCCGAAGACGCTGCGGTAGTTTGGTTTGTCTAGGCGCGCTCTGCTCGCTGGACGCTCACAGACATGGTCTATTTGGATCTCCCTTATCGAGATGCAGTCTACCATCTCCACATATTCCCTGATGAAATCTAAATTCAGGGAGCAGATGGACAGAGGGAGACACAGACGGACACACAAATAGACACAGAGAAGGAAAGGGAGGGAAGAGAAATTCCCCCCCACACACAGGCACTTAGAGCCAATGCACCGCTGGGACCCTAGGACCCCTTCCCCATACCCCCCATTCCCTTTCCCCCAGCTGGGACCCCACCACACCCAGCTCCATCCTCCTCTCCCTGCAGCTCCATCATAGCCAGGATCTCTATCCCAGCTCCTGTCTCTTCCCCCCCAGCTGTGACCCCCAGATCCAGTCCACACAGGCCCATTCTTCTCTCCCCATTCTTCAGCCAGGACCTCTCCTCCAGCCCCAGAGGATGCAGGGGTGGGTGCTGCACCCCATGGATGAGGGCAGGATGCTGGGGAGCGAGAGGCCCCCGCTAGGCAGGTCTGCTCATGACAGTGATGCGCCTGCCCCTCCTGTCCCTGCAACTGTCTGGGTCGGTTGGTCGGCCCGATTGGATGTGTTTCTCTCTCTGCGTCTCTCCGTCCTGTCCCGCTCTAGGTCCGTCTGTCTGATTCTCGGTCTCTGTCCCTGCCTGACTCTGGGTCTCCGCCTGCCTGTCTGTCTCTGTCCGTCTGTCTGGGGGGAAGCACAGATCCCACTCTCCCGGCAGGGGTGTGGGGGGCAAGCCCTGTGGGCTACTCCCTGTCTCACCCTGCCAGCACCCCTGCTCTCCCCATGCCCCGGGGGTGAGAGGATTGGGGTCGCCCTGGAACAGTGAGGGGCAGCACAGCTCCATGGGAGTCAGGTGGGCAGGAAGAGGGGCAAAGGGACATTACCCCATAAGCAAAATGCCCCCCATGCTTCTGGGTTCCCCCTGCCCCTACACTGGGATCCTCCCATGCTCGGATCCCTCCCGGAATTCCCCTCCTTCCTGGTTCCAGGTTCCCCCCATCCCTCCCACCAGTGCCTTCCCCCTCCTCCCCCCCCCGAGTTCCCCCCACATGCTGGGTTCCCCCCCACCAGCGCCTGGAGCCCCGACCCCTTCAGGGGTTACCTGTCAGTGGGACGTCCTGTCTCACCAGTGGCCCCTGCACCGGCTGTCCCCGCTGCGTGTCCACCCCTACGTAGGCCGTGAGGGAGCAGATAACCCCCGAGCTCAGACTGGCCTCCAGTGCCCGGTGCCGGGCCCCCTCCGACCCAGCGCCCATGGCCCCCTCCAGCTCCAGCAGCAGCGACTTGGCTGCCAGCCGGTGAACAGGCAGCCTGTGCCAGGGAGAGAGAGTCACAGGGTCAGCCCTGGATGCCTGGGTTCCAGCTGCAGAGGGGAGGGGAGCAGGGTCTAGTGGGATGAAGGGGGGGAGTGGGTGCCAGGACTCCTGGGTTTTATCCTGGTGCCGAAAAGGGAGTGGGGTCTAGTGGTCACAGAAGGAAGGCTGGGAGCCAGGGGGGCAGGTCTCATCCCATCTCTGTTCCGCTGGGGTGGGGATGTGGGGGCGGGGGGGAGGAGGGCAGGACCCAGCTGCCTGGGAGCATTGCTGTCACCTGTCTCCATCCTGTGGCTGCAGGGAGAACTGCAGTGTCTCCTTGTAGGTTTGGTCCTGGATGCCATACTGCAGGGTGACGCCCCCCATGGGAATGTCTGGGGGCTGCAGGCAAAGAAAGGTGGTCAGAGGTGGAATGCGAAGGGGAGAAGAAGCCCTGAGACCCCCCAGACCCAGCTTAAAGAACAAAGAGGGCAAATACGCCCAATTAACACCAGTTGGGGGGCTAGCCTAATCAGCCCAATGGCCGCCATTAGGGCCCAGAGTTAACAATCCCCATTGAGCTCAATGGGGCTGGAGTAGCACAGAGACTTCCAGCCCAGTGGCCATCATTAGAGGTCAGAGTTATTGATCCCCACTGAGGTCTCATCTACACTACATACAGTGGTAGAACTACGTCGCTCAGGGGCATGAAAAATCCAACCCCTGAGCGACATAGTTACACCAACCTTAGCCCCCCGTGTAGACAGCGCTATGTCAGCAGGAGAGCTTCTCCCATCGGCTTAGAGTGTCTTCACCAGACGTGCTACAGTGGTGCAGCTGTGCTGATGTCAATTTGTAGTGTAGACCTGCCCTGAGATCAATGCAGCTGGGCTAGTACAGAGACCTGCAGTCCAATGACCATCATTAGGGGTCAGAGTTATCAATTCCCATTCAGCTCAATGGGGCTGGGGTAACACAGGGAGCTCCAGCCCAATGGCCATCATTAGGGGTCAGAGTTATCACCCAGGAGGGGACTGTGGGTCTCCTGGCTCAGTCACTGACCCTGAGCCCTGTGGGTGTCCCAGGGCGGGGGTTTTGCTCTCTCACCTGGGGCTGCCCACGGAGTTGAGCATAGACAAGGCACCGCTGCCCAGTGAAGATCACCTCGGGGCACCGGTGCAGCAGCTGTGCCTGCATCCCAGGGGGCAGATCCCAGCTCAGTGAGATCCCGGTCACCGCCGGCTGCAGGGCCCGCTTCAGAGACTGCAGCACCTGGGGGAGAGACCGGCACACACACAGTGGGCCAGGATGCCTGGGTCCTATCCCCAGCTCTGGAGGGGAGTGGGGTCTAGTGAGCTAGAGTGGGGAAGCTGGGAGCCAGGACTCCTGGGTTCTATCCCTGCTGCAGGGAGGGGAGTGGGGGCTGGTGGGTTACAACAGGGGAGCTCAGAGTCCACACTCCTGGGTTCTCACCTTGGGCTGCATGCGGTCCTGGCCGGTGATGAACTCGGCGCTGCCCCCTGCTGCCCGGGCGATGCCTTTGATCAGAGCTGTGGAAACCCCGTCCCCGATGCCGAAGGAGAAGCACCTGCAGGGGGGATAGAGTTTGGGGAGGGGGGCAGAGACTGGAGGGGGAGGGGCAGAGCTGGTGGGGTCCATCCAGTGCCGGGAGAGGGGGACAGGACAGTTTGAGAGGGGCCAGTAGGGCTCGCTGGGCTGGGGGGGCTCCCCATGCTGGCGGGGCTGGGGGGGGGCAGAGTGAGGTGAAAGGTTGGGCAGATGCTGGGGACTATGGTGGGGGGTCCGCATGATGGCAATACTAATGGGGGCAGGGTTGGGGGGGAAGGACCCCCATTACCTGTGGGTCCCCCGGTTACGCCACACCTCTGTGATGATATCCTGGGTGTTCTCTACCTCCCCATCTGTAAACACAAACAGCTGTGGGGGAGAGACGCTGTCAGAGCCAGGGACCACAGCACCCCCAGAGACACCCCCTCCCCACTGGGAACGGGAGCAGCTCACCAATGAGCCTGACCCTCCCAGAGACCCCCGGCCCCATCCCTCCCCTCCCAGAGATCTCTCCTGAGGGGCTGACGGATGGGGACTGCTGACCTTCTCGCCTATCTCTGTGACCCCCAACACCTAGGCATGACCCCAACCCCCACCCATCACCTGTTCGCCGGCCCCTGGAGACAAGAACCCACCGACGGCTGTGGGCACCTTCCAGAAGATTCCTCCTGACCTCCCGCACGTGTGCCCACCCTGCCCCCCGCAGGCTGCAGGGCACCCCCCAGACCTGGGTGCAGCACAAAGCGCTGCCCCTCCAAGCTCTATACAGAGGTTCCCGCCTCCGCCCGCCCTCCCCCCGGGTTGCTACCTGCCACACCCTGCTCACACCCCCAGGGATGCTGGCACTGCCCCCTCCCCCTGATCTGGCCCAGAGTCCCAGTCTCACTCCGAGCAACCCCATGGCCGCTGTCGACCATCCCCCAGAATCCCCAGCTCCTCTCCGATCACCTCTCCCAGGTTCTCCCTCTTGGAAGTTCAGGAACAGCCTCCGAGGGGAGCGGGATCGCGGGGACAGGCAAGGAGGGGCCTGCGATGGCATATGGCCCACATGACAGCTGGGAGCAAACACCCCATGGGCAGGGATGGTGCACTGGGGGTGGGGGTAGGGGACTCAGTTACTGCAGATAATCCTTCCCAGGGGGCTGGTGGGTGTGGGGGGGTTCCTTTCTATCCTGAAAGTCTATGAGTCTGTCCCCCTAGGCCCGCATACTTCTCTGAGACCCCCCACATCACCCCACAATCACTCTCTGAGCCTGCCCCAGGACGCCCCTCCAGCTGGCCTCAGTGTCCCTGGTACCTGGCGTGGGTGCCCGTCCTGGCAGGGGCTGCGGTAAATGGCTCGTAGTGGCTCCAAGATTCTGGTGCCCCCCAGGTCAGCCTGGAGCAGCTGGATGCGCTGCAGGGACTCGGCCATGGTCTGCTGGGTATATTCCACGCTCTGCCTGCAGGGGGCATTGACAGGTCTGGGGCTGGGACAGCCGGAGCCAGGGACACCCTGCCCCCAGCCAGCCCTGCCCCCTAACACCCAGCAAGCCCCTGCCCCCTAACCAGCCCTGCCCCCAACCTACCGAAATCCCCTGCCCCTAACCAGCCTTGCCCCCTAACCCACAGACACCCTCTGTCCCCTAACCAGCCCTGCCCCCTAACCCAGCCAGCCTCCTCCCTGCCCTGCCCCTCAGACTCACGGGTAGAAGGACTCAAACTCAGTCCCAAAGCCATAGATGTTGAAATAACAGCCCAGGGGCAAACTCTTCAACAGCAGGATCAGGGACTCCTGGGGACAGACAGACGGACGGATGGATGGAGAGTCAGTCCCCCGGGCTCAGCCCGCCTGGGCAGCTCCCCCCAGCGCAGGCCCATCTAGCGCAGCATCCCGTCTGGCCGTACCTTGGCGCTGTTGATGCGTTGCAGGGAGAGGTCTCTGCTGTCCATGGGGCATGTCATCCTGCTGGAGTGGTCCAGCAGGAGGATGAACTCCCCGGCCCGGCTCTGGGCCAGCACAGCCTCGGGCACGCTGGGCAGCAGGGTCACCATCACGGCCGGGTCGCCCATCAGGGAGCCTGCGGTGAGATGGAGGCCAGCCCCCAAATGGGGCAGGCATGGGGTCGAGCCCACGTGAGCCACCCCCTCAGTGCCCGACTGCCCCCTGAGACCCACCCCCACTGCTCTGTCCCTCCCCCCACCTCTCTCTTGCCTTAGATCCCCCCTCGCCCGCAATATCCAGTCCCCTAGTGCCTGCTCTCCCATCCCCAGTTCTCCCGTGTGCCCCCAAACCTGCAGTGCTCCCCAGTGCCTGCCTCCTCCCAGACACCCCGCCCTGCCAACGCCAGCTCCCCAAACCCCGCTCCTGTCCCTCCTCCACACACCCCATTCCCAGCTCCCCAAACCCCGCTCCTGTCCCTCGTCCTCCACACACCCCATCCCCAGCTCCCCAAACCCCGCTCCTGTCCTCATCCTCCACACACACCCCATCCCCAGCTCCCCCAAGGCCCCCCGCTCCTGTCCCTCATCCTCCACACCCCCCCATCCCCAGCTCCCCCAAGGCCCCCCACTCCTGTCCTCCGTCCTCTACACACACCCCATCCCCAGCTCCCCAAGGCCCCCGCTCCTGTCCCTCGTCCTCCACACACCCCATCCCCAGCTCCCCCAAGGCCCCCCGCTCCTGTCCCCCGTCCTCCACACACCCCATCCCCAGCTCCCCCAAGACCCCCAGTCCTGTCCCTCGTCCTCCACACACACCCCATCCCCAGCTCCCCCAAGGCCCCCCGCTCCTGTCCCTCGTCCTCCACACATCCCCCATCCCCAGCTCCCCCAAGGCCCGCTGCTCCTGTCCTCCATCCTCCGCACCCACCCTATCCCCCGCTCCCCATGTCCCCGCTCCTGTTCCCCACTCGTCCCGATTCCCACAGCAGCCACCCCTATCAGCCCTAGGACCCCCATTCCCCAATTATCCCCCTCATTGCCCTGTGCCTTCCCGACCCCATGTCACCACCCAGCACTTACTTCACCCCCCACAGATCCCTGCCCCACAGATCCCCCTCTGTGCCCCTGCCCAGAAGTAGCTGGGTGCAGGATTCCCTCCCCCACCTGGCTTGGCTCCAGGCAGTCCGGCCTCCAGCACCACGCTGGGTTTGTGTGGCTCCGCATAATACACCAGCAGCTCCATGTCCCGGTCCCACGGGGGGGCCTGGGCCAGTGACACCTGGGGGGGCGACAGACACACAGTCACCTCCACACGATTCCCAGGGGAGCAGGGTCCTGCTGGCACCCCCTGCATGGAGCCAGAGTGAGGGGCTGACCCTGCGAACACTGGCTGCCCCCCTCCCCCGGGTGCAGTGGAGAGAAGACAGGGAAAAACAACCCCAAAGGCCAACGCGGGAACTTGGCTTTTCTTGGTGAAAAACTGCAAAAAATTGACATGGCGGAGGGGAGGGGGGGCTAAATCTTTCCAATTTGAGGGTGAAATTTTCCTGGTCCCCCCACCTCCATTTCCTTCCACTGAGAAACAAGGAGAGGGAAAATCCCAGAAACTAAAGACTAACAGAGCCCCGCAACTCCCAGGGATTTCCTCCCCAAACTGGCAGATTTCAGCCTGTCCAGATTTTCCCCAGAGAAACTGGGAAATTCCCCAGATCTGTTGGTGTCGCTCAATCCCCCTGCCCCCCACAATCACCCAAAGAGTCTGGCCCATGCTCCCCCTTTCAGGACCCACTCACCTGGGACCTGCCCCCCAACCTCACCCCAAATCCCCCCCGTGCCCCCAGCCCGGTTCCCTGGCACCCACCCCTCAGCCCAGAGCCCTCCCCAGCACCCTCCTCCCAGTGGGGATGGCCGGGACCCAGGTGTCCGGGGGAGCCCTTACCTGGGCAGTGGTTCGGTTCCCGGCTGTATAGCTCAAGGGAGTGAGGGGGCAGTTGGAGGGCACGCGGTTGATGCCGTGGGGCGACTGCAGTGTGGCGCTCAGGCTCAGGGTGTAGGGCAGCTCCCGCTGGGGGACCTGTGGAACCCCCTGGGTGACATCCTCCCCATCCCACCCTGCAGAGAGAGACAGGGGTGAGAGCCAGGAGGAAGGATGGGGAGTATCAGATATTGGGGGGATATTAGGCTGGGATATCAGGGGATTTCGGGATGGCTAGGGTGGGTCACACACCCTGGGGCGGGGATTGCAGGCCTGTGGGGCAGGGTACTTACCATGGGGCACACAGTAGTGGCCTATGGGGCATTATGGAGGCTATGTGGGTCGTTCATTGTGGGGTTCGTAACAGGGGCTATAGGGGTATCGGGAAGTTATGGGCTGTGGGGTCACTCACCATGGGATATGTAGCCAGGGTTCTGGGGGCTATGGAGTACAGGGAGCTATGCGAGATCTATGGGGCCTATGGGTCTGGTCTCACCATGGGGCATGTGAAAGGGGTGCAGCACGGCTGGAAGCACACAGCTGGGGTATAGGGTACAGGGGAGTATGGGGGATCTGTGGGTCTCACCATGGGGTGTGTAGCAGGGGCAGGGGGATCTGTGGGTTTCACCATGGGACACGTGGGGGAGGGACAGGGGGATCTGTGGGTCTCACCAGGGGGCACGGAGTGGGGCCGTAGGGGGGGCTGTGGGTCTCACTGTGTGGCATGTGGAAGGGGCAAGGAGATCTCTGGGTCTCACCGTGGGGCATGTAGCGGGGACGCAGCATGGTCGGCAGCACGTAGCGGGCAGCCCCGTCAGGCTCCAGCGGCAGCTCGCAGACGTAGCGCAGGGTCAGCACCGCCTCCTCCCCGGGGGGCAGATTCCCCAGGGAGCAGCTGAAGACGTCGCCCCCGGCCCCCTCCTGCTGCAACAGGAACGAGCTCTGCCCCCCGGCCAGAGTGTCCCCGTACAGCTCCTGCGCCTGCCAGGAGAGACGGGGTTACCCCGAGATCCCCCTGCCCCCCAACATCCCTCTGCTCCCCGCCCAGTGCATCCCAGTAAAGCTCCTGCTCCTGCGCCTGCCAGGAGAGACAGGGTCACCCCGAGATCCCCCATCCCCTGACATCTCCCTGCCCCCTGCGTCCCCATACACCTCCTGCGCCTGCCGGGAGAGACACGGTCACCCCGAGATCCCCCTGTCCCCCGACATCCCTCTGCTCCCCGCCCAGTGCATCCCGGTACTGCTCCTGCGCCTGCCGGGAGAGACACGGTCACCCCGAGATCCCCCCAACCCAGCCCCCTGCTCTCTCCCCCCTGGGGCCCCTGCCCCCCAGCACCTGTTTCTTCTCATGGAGCTGGGCCTGGATGCAGCCCCCCCCCCCCCAGCCGGGCCTCGAAGGCGTAGACAGCTGCCTCGGCGTCCACGGGAAACCTGAACACGACCTCCAGGGGCCCCAGCTCCTCATTCCTGTAGAGCAGCTCGCAGCCCACGTCAGCCACAAAGCCTCGGATCAACACCGACACTGAGCTGCTGCACAGGGGCTCTGGGGGGAGGGGGATGTCAGCCACGGGCCCCCCATGGGCACCAGGGAGAGGGGGACATCATCCACGGCTACTGCACAACCCCCTCCCATGGACACCGGGGGGAAGGGTCCACGTCGGCCATGGGCCCCCCCCACAACCCCCCATGGGCACAGGGGTGAGGGGGACATCAGCCATGCCCTCCCACAACCCCCCGATGGGCATCGGGGTGAGGGGCCACGTCAGCCAGGGGTCCTCGGACAAACCCCCCATTGGCACTGGGGTGAGGGCCCACGTCAATCATGGGCCCCTCCCACAAAACCCCCATGGGCACCGAGGGAGGGGCCACATCAGCCATGTGGCCGCCTTCCCCCTCAAGGCACCACCCCCCACAGCCCTGACTCACCTGGCTCCTTGCGGAGCTGCAGCCTCCTCACCAGCTCCATCTCGGCTCCAGGGTCTGGGATCTGTGTGGGGGAAGGTGGGGGGTCAGATACGGGCTTTCCGTGGAAACTGACAGGCACAGGGTGCCCCAACCCCCCTCTCCCTCCCCCCCCGCCCCAGCGACGGCTCCGAGACCCCAGCCTCCCCCCCAGCCAGGTCCTGTGGCAGGGAGTCCCACAGGCTCACGGGGCCTAGCTCCTGAGATCAGAGTCATGGCTCCTCTTGGGCCACCACCTCCCCCTGCCATGGCGCCAGACCCCAGCAGGGAGGGGCAGGCGGGAACCGAGGTATGGCTGGGAGTTGGGGGATGGATGGAGAAACGTAGGGGGAGTGTATGGGGATGGATGGACGGATGGACAGACAGATGGAAGGAAGGAGGCATGGGGGGGTCAGATGGAATGAAGGTGGGTGGGGGGCTAGTGGGTTAGAATGAGGGGGCTGGGAGCCAGGACTCCTGGGTTCTATCCCCAGTCCATGGAGGGGGGCCCCTGGAGCAGTGATGGGGGTTGTGGGGGACCCAGGTCAGTCACTGGGGAATTGTCAGCCCAGCTAAGCCCCTCTCCCTGCTGTCGCCCTGCAGAGAAGCAGAGGTTTGAGGAGCAGGCTCCGGTTCCCGGCTGTTCCTGGCAGGAACGCAGCCCTGCTATTTTCTCAGCTTTCACTCTGGGCTGGAGCAGCCGCCATAACCCCCCCACCCCAATGAGGACAAAATCCAGCCCTCGGCCGCACCTGCTCCCTGCCCCGGAACTGTCCGTCCTGGGCCTCAGATTTGCTGCCTTACGAGGGGGTAAGAGGACAGCAGCCGGTTGATTTCTCCCGCAGCAGAAACCCGGCTCTGAGGCATGCAGGGAGTCTCCGTGGAGCAGCGGGGAGCTGAGGGTGGGATGGGGGCAAGGAACGCTGGAACTGCCGTGACCGAGGGGGGCTCTGAACCCCGCTCTCCGAGCCATATTTCAGCTCGCCACCACTCCAGCCGCCTGGAAAATTCCTAGCTGGAAGGTTGGACGGGAAGACTGGGATCACCTGGGCAAACCCGCGCACCGGGGAGGGCCTGGAGTGAACTGCGAGGGGATCGAAGGCAGATCTTCTAGAAAAATCTCCCGTCCAGCTTCACACATGGCCCAGGATGGAGAATCCACCACAGCTCTCAGGGAGCTGTGCCAGCAGCTAATTCCCCTCCCTGCCAGACAGGTGCACCTCCTTCCTAGCACAAATTCCTCTGCCTGCAACTCCAGCCAGGGGATGGCATCAGGCCATCTTCTGCCACGCTGCAGTGCCCACCCAGCAGGTATTTACAGTGGGGGGGGAGGTCTCTTCACCTTCTCTGGGCTAAGCTCCATAGGCTGGGAAAGGGCTGAGGCCGGGACACGAGTCCAGCGAGGAGCTGGGGCTGGTTGTTTGGCCCCGGCATTTAACTCTGATGCCTAATTCCCAGCCCAAAGGAAGGGAGTCGGCGTGAAAGTTAGGACAATTCAAAGGCCGCGGCTCCTGCTGCAGTAGCTGTGTCTTGGGATGCGATGGAGCCGGAGGCTGAGTCACAGTGCGGGGCTGGCGATGCGATGGCGAGCTCCGACCGGCAATGGGCACCCGGCGGAGCCCAAGAGCCTGTGGGCAGCAGGGCAGGGCCGGTGTACCGACACATTTCGAAACCCTCCCGTTTTGCAACCAGTTGCAGTTTCTGCCGCACAATTTAACAATCTGGGCTCCTGCTCAGGACTTGCTGCCGCCTGATCCATGGGGTTGCAAATCAGGAGGGACAGGGTTTGTGGTCGAAAACACTCACATTCTGCTTCCTCCTGGCTAATGTGCCAAATTGACCTATTGCAGGGTTCTGGAGGTTTCTGCATTTTAATGTAATTTTAAATGAAGCGTTTTAAGCATGTTAAAAAACTTATATACTTTATATACAACAATAGTTTAGTTATATATTATAGCCATAAAAAGAGACCTTCTAAAAATATTAAAATGTATTACTGGCATGTGAAACCTTAAATCAGAGAGACAAAATGAAGACTTGGCACAGCTCTTCTGAAAGGTTCTTGAACCCTGATCTTTTGGATGCTTGAGGCATGCTCTTTCACTTTTTTGTGTGTGAATATATGAAAAGGGAGGTAAGGTTTGTGGGTACAGAGCACTCCCCTGACCCCAAGGTAATAACCAGAGTGGCCCCATTCATTTTTTTCAATGGCTTCCTCCTTGATTATTTCCAATGACTTAGCTGCCTATGTCCCTGTCACTGGTCCAGGGATGGTTGCAAATCTGGAGGGAAGGTGTTTGTGGTCGAAAACGCTCATGATTTGCTTCCTCCTGGCTAATGTGCAAAATTGACCTATTGGAGGATTGAGGTGCACACTTCCACTCATTTGTTTGTGAATACGTGAAAAGGGGAGGTAAGGTTTGTGGGTACAAAGCACGCCCCAGACCCCAAGGTGATAACCAGAGTGGCCCCATTCATTTTTTCCACTGGCTTCCTCCTTGATTATTTCCAGTGACTTGGCTGCCTATGCCCCTGTCACTGGTCCAGGGATGGTTGCAAATCTGGAGGGATGGGGTTTGTGGTCGAAAACGCTCACGATCTGCTTCCTCCTGGCTAATGTGCCAAATTGACCTATTACAGAGGTCTGGGGGGGTTCTGCGTTTTCATTTAATTTTAAATGAAGCTTCTTAAGCATTTTAAAAACCTTATTTTCTTTTTATATACAATAGTTTAGTTATATATTATAGCCATAAAAAGAGACCTTCTAAAAATATTAAAATGTATTACTGGCATGCGAAACCTTAAATCAGAGAGACTAAATGAAGACTCGGCACAGCTCTTCTGAAAGGTTGCCGAACCCTGATCTTTTGGATGTTTGAGACATGCTTTTTCACTTTTTTGTGTGTGAATATATGAAAAGGGAGGTAAGGTTTGGGGGTACAGAGCACTCCCCTGACCCCAAGGTAATAACCAGGGTGGCCCCATTCATTTTTTTCAATGGCTTCCTCCTTGATTATTTCCAATGACTTGGCTGCCTACGCCCCTGTCACTGGTCCAGGGTTGGCTGTGCCCCTGTCACTGGTCCAGGGATGGTTGCAAATCTGGAGGGATGGGGTTTGTGGTCGAAAACACTCACGATTTGCTTCCTCCTGGCTAATGTGCCAAATTGACCTATTGGATGAGTGAGGCGCGCACTTCCACTTTTTTGAGTGTGAATACGTGAATAGGGAGGTAACGTTTGTGGGTACAGAGCTCTCCCCTGACACCAAGGTGGTAACCAGAGTGGCCCCATTCATTTTCTCCACTGGCTTCCTCCTTGATTATTTCCAATGACTTGGCTGCCTATGCCCCTGTCCCCGGTCCAGGGATGGCTGTGCCCCTGTCACTGGTCCAGGGATGGTTGCAAATCTGGAGGGATGGAGTTTGTGGTTGAAAACGCTCACGATTTGCTTCCTCCTGGCTAATGTGCCAAATTGACCTATTGGATGAGTGAGGCGTGCACTTTCACTTTTTTGTGTGTGAATACGTGAAAAGAAGAGGTAAGGTTTGGGGGTACAGAGCACTCCCCTGACCCCAAGGTGGTAACCAGAGTGGCCCCATTCATTTTTTCCACTGGCTTCCTCCTTTATTATTTCCAATGACTTGGCTGCCTATGCCCCTGTCACTGGTCCAGGGATGGTTGCAAATCTGGAGGGATGGGGTTCGTGGTCGAAAAAGCTCACGATTTGCTTCCTCCTGGCTAATGTGCCAAATTGACCTATTGGATGAGTGAGGCGCGCACTTCCACTTTTTTGAGTGTGAATACATGAATAGGGAGGTAACGTTTGTGGGTACAGAGCACTCCCCTGACCCCAAGGTGGTAACCAGAGTGGCCCCATTCATTTTCTCCACTGGCTTCCTCCTTGATTATTTCCAATGACTTGGCTGCCTATGTCCCTGTCACTGGTCCAGGGATGGTTGCAAATCTGGAGGGATGGGGTTTGTGGTCGAAAACGCTCACGATTTGCTTCCTCCTGGCTAATGTGCCAAATTGACCTATTGGATGAGTGAGGTGCATGCTTTCACTGTTTTGTGTGTGAATACGTGAAAAGGGAGGTAAGGTTTGGGGGTACAGAGGACGCCCCTGACCCCAAGGTGATAACCAGAATGGCCCCTTTCATTTTTTCCACTGGCTTCCTCCTTGATTATTTCCAGTGACTTGGCTGCCTATGCACCTGTCACTGGTCCAGGGATGTTTTCAAATCTGGAGGGATGGGGTTTGTGGTCGAAAACGCTCATGATTTGCTTCCTCCTGGCTAATGTGCCAAATTGACCTATTGTATGAGTGAGGCGCAGTCTTTCACTCGTTTTTGTGTGTGTGACATTATTGATATAAACTGGGACCATGTAGAACATGGTTTGCAACCAAGGTCCTGTAGTGGCACCAAATCTTAGGTAAAGGTGGTCATATACGGTGGCTAAGACCAGGTTATGGGTTGGTGGTTATGATTATGCTGTCTGTATCATTTTGTAGTTGAAGTTATAAGTATTGGCTCTGTACTGTCTGTATTTTGTATTTGTGCTCTGCTTCTGGGTGACACCGCAGACAAGTTGGTGTTAGCTCTGATAAGTTCGCTTGATGGCCTATTAAGGACCATCAGCTACACAATCGACCCATGGAGAGAAGGCAGATACACCTTGTAACTGAGCAAAGTATGCAGGGACTTGCCCATGTGACTCCAGACTCCATTTTGCTGTAATATTCCACAGGAAGGACAAAGAGGTTCTTACACCTGGAAAAGCCTATATAAGGCTAATGCCTCTGTGACGTTATTGATATAAATGGGAACCATATAGAACATGGGTTGCAACCAAGGTCCTGTAGTGGCACCAAATCCTAAGTAAAGGGGGTCATATAAGGTGTCTAAGACCAGGTTCTGGGTTGCTGGTTATGATTATGCTGTCTGTATGTCTGTGTATCATTTTGTAGTTGAAGTTATAAGTATTCGCTCTGTACTGTCTGTATTTTGTATTATGCTCTGCCTCTGGGAAGTGTCCCAGACAAGCTGATGTTAGCCCTGCATAGCTGGCTTGATGGCCCATTGAAGACCATCAGCTACACAATTGACCCATGGAGAGAAGGCAGACACGCCTTGTGACTCAGCAAAGTATGCAGGGACTGGCCCATGTGACTCCAGGCTCCATTTTGCTGTATTTTCCACAGTGAAGACAAAGAGATTCTTACACCTGGAAAAGTCTATATAAGGCTGATGCATCATCTCCATCTTGTCTTCAATCCTGCTTCTGACCTCTGGAGGAACTTTGCTACAAACTGAAGCTCTACACAAGGGACTGAGGACCCATCCCAGCGGGGGATGTATTCCAGAGACTTAAATTGAACCTGCAGTTTACTCCATCACTGCTGCAAGCCTGAACTAAGAACTTTGCCATTACTGTATGTAATTGATTCCATTTAACCAATTCTACCTCTCATCTCTACCTTTTTCCCTTTGTAAATAAACCTTTAGATTTTAGATTCTAAAGGATTGGCAACAGCGTGATTTGTGGGTAAGATCTGATGTGTATATTGACCTGGGTCTGGGTCTTTTGGGATCGAGATAACCTTTTTCTTTTATTGGGGTGTTGGTTTTCATAACCATTCATCCCCAGGACGAGTGCACTGGTGGTGATACTGGGAGACTGGAGTGTCTAAGGAAATTGCTTGTGTGACTTGTGGTTAGCCAGTGGGGCGAGACCAAAGTCCTTTTTGTCTGGCTGGTTTGGTTGCCTTAGAGGTGGAAAAACCCCAGCCTAGGGCTGTAACTGCCCTGTTTGAGCAATTGGTCCTGATTTGGCACTCTCAGTTGGGTCCCGCCAGAATCGCTCCGTCACAGCCTCATCTCCATCTTGTCTTCAGTCCTGCTTCTTACCTCTGGAGGGATTTTGCTAGGAAATGAAGCTCTACACAAGGGACTAGTGACCCATCCCAGCGGGGGATGTTCTCCAGAGACTTGATTTGAACCTGCAGTTTACTCCATCACTGCTACAAGCCTGAACTAAGAACTTTGTCATTACTGTATGTAATTGATTCCATTTAACAAATTCTAGCTCTCATCTCTACCTTTTTCCCTTTATGAATAAACCTTTAGATTTTATATTCTAAAGGATTGGCAACAGCGTGATTTGTGGGTAAGATCAGATGTGTATATTGACCTGGGGCTGGGGCTTGGTCCTTTGGGATCGAGATAACCTTTTTCTTTTATTGGGGTGTTGGTTTTCATAACCATTCATCCCCAGGACGAGTGCACTGGTGGTGATACTGGGAGACTGGAGTGTCTAAGGACATTGTTTGTGTGACTTTTGTTACCCAGTGCGGTGAAACCAAAGTCCTTTTTGTCTGGCTGGTTTGGGTTGCCTTAGAGGTGGAAAACCCCCAGCCGAGGGCTGTAACTGCCCTGTTTGAGCAATTTGTCCTGAACTGGCACTCTCACTTTGGTACCGCCAGAACTGCCTCGTCACAGTGTGAATAAGTGAAAAGGGAGGTAAGGTTTGGGGGTACAGAGGACGCCCCTGACCCCAAGGTGGTAACCAGAGTGGCCCCATTCATTTTCTCCACTGGCTTCCTCCTTGATTATTTCCAATTACTTGGCTCCCTATGCACCTGTCACTGGTCCAGGGATGGTTGCAAATCTGGAGGGATGGGCTTTGCGGTCAAAAACGCTCACGATCTGCTTCCTCCTGGCTAATGTGCCAAATTGACCTATTGGATGAGTGAGGCTCTTTCACTCCTTTGTGTGTGAGTACGTGAAAAGGGAGGTAAGGTTTGGGGGTATACCTAAATGCACTCCCCTTCCCCACTCCCAGCCCTATGCATGCTGGCTTGGGAATATCACTACTGTAGTGTCAGCTTTTAAGAGAGCTTCACATGCAGAGCCGTAACTAGGGATTTTTGGCACACAAGGCAAGGAACAGAGGCAGCATGTCTGGCTCTTCCCTATTGGAGGGAAGGATCCACCAAAGAATTTCTACAAAAGAGCCGTATGCGCCGCCCCTCTCCGTTGAAGACGACCAGCGGCACTTCGGCAACGAGTACCACAGTCCCTCTCAGAGGGAAGGACTTGCTGCCGAATTGCTGCTGAAGGAGAGACTTTCTGAGCCCCTCACTTTCCGTGCCCGAGGCAAGTGCCTCACTCTCCTTGCCCTCGTTACAGCAATAGTCACATGCACCACTTCTAGTATTACAGTAAGTTAAAACAAGCTACAGTACATTGGGATATTAATGCTCTATTACAGTGTTTGCAGTAGCATATTAAAAGCTATAACACCGAACAGACTAGTTAGGGCCAGCTTTAGGAAGTTTGGGGCCCACCCAATTAAAACATTTTCGGCGGGGCCCCAGCAGGGATGACTTTAAAAAAAAGGAAAAAAAGGTGGGAAAAAAAGCCTTTCCTTTCTTAGCAACCGGTTCCCTATAAAAAGTTCTGATTTAAGGGATGTGCCAGAATATGTATTTCTGGTACCAATAGGGTTACTATATTTCCAGATTTAAAAATTCCTCCAGGACAGCAATTTAAGAACCAAAAAGTCTGACATGTCCGGGAAAATATGGCTGTATGTTAACACTACCTACAGTTCTTTTTTAAAAAGATGGGAATGAACTAGAAATGAACTCCGCTTCACATGTGTGGGTCCCCGCCACTCCCTGGGAGTGTGCTAGGGTGACCAGATGTCCCGATTTTATAGAGACAGTCCCAATCTTGGGGTCTTTTTCTTATATAGGATCCTATTAACCTCCACCCCATCCTGATTTTTCACACTTGATGTCTGGTCACCCTAGGGTGTGCACATGGGTACCAGCTGCTCTCTTCTCCCATCATTGAAGCAGGTGTGCAGGGTTACTGCCCAGGGAATTGCAGGGCACCAGTGGACATGGGGCTGGCTGCAGGCAGGGCAAGGGGTGCAGCAATGGCGGGAGGCAGGGGTGTGTGGGGTGGGGTGCGCTGGCTGGCTTCAAGCACGGCCATAGCGGGGTGTGGCATAGATTGGCAGTGCTGAAGACAGAGGAGTGCAGGAATGGCTGGCTTCAGGCAGGGGGGGTGCAGCAGGGGTTGGCTGGAGACAGGGCACGGGGTGCAGGTACAGGGGGTACAGACCACCCGGTATGGTAAGTGCTCCCTCCTCCTCCTCCCTCCCCCACCAGAGTAGCAGCAGCCACCTGGGGCTCCCCTGCTTCCACAGCCCTGGCCATGTACACAGCTGCCGGAGCCCTGGGGAAGCGGCGGGGCTCCAGTGGCTATTTAAAGGGCTGGGGCGATAGAAGCAACGGGAGCCACAGACTTTTTAAGTAGCCCACAGATCCCAACAGCCCTACCCCATGGCTCCAGCAGTGTGGCAGTGGTGGCAATTTAAAGGGCCCCCAGGCCCTTTAAATTGTCCCCTGGAGAAGCCGGGCCACCCCGGTACAGTGCACTGACTCTTGCCAATACACTGAACCGGGGCTTGGGCGCGGGACCCTCTTAGGGGCAGGGCCCGATTCAGTGGAATTGGTTGAATTAGCCTAAAGCCGGCCCTGCCAGTATATCCAGGACATTAGTAGCACACTTTTCCCCCACCAATACCTAGTAGTTGCACTGTCATCTCCCATAGCTACTTAGGTTGCAGCTTTATTGTTAAACCTAAATTGGGAAGAAAGACGACTGATTCAGAACTTGTTTAATGGTTACTTTATTGCTAAAGGGTGTAGTGGGGTGTAGACTTGGAGAGAGGAAGGTTTCTATGATGTAGGCAAGATCAAGTATTTTATCCAAAACCAGAATACGAATGGCGCTGGTCTTCTTGGTGTCTGACCTTGAGCTATTGTCGAAAGTTTGAGGGTGACTCGTCTCCTTCCTCATATTTTGGTTGAGGATTCCATTGATAAAGGGATTGGCCTCAAATACCTGGTTGTAGGACTCTGCCACGGTGTAGTTTTCATCTTGGGTTGCCTGGTCCTAATTATAGTAAAGCATGTACTTTAGTCTTTGTAATTATCTGTTATAACAACGTTGAACTAGCTGTTTTACGGGATGTCTCGATTTCATTCGTGTAGTAACATAACTGGTGATAGGAAAGCAGGGAGAGAGAGAGGTGTGTGCTCTGCAAGGCTGCTGGCCACAGGGCCAATGGGTGTGGGTGGGCTGGGTAGGATCGCGGGAGTCACGTCTCAGGGATCTGCCCCACTACCCAGCACTGCTCCAGCTCTGAGCTGTCTCCACTGCCTGGGACCTGTGGGGCCCCACCTGCCTCCCTGGGGGAAGAGCCACCTGGGACTGGTGCAGAGGCTGGGCCAGTCTCAGCCACTCACAGGGAACAGTCGGGGAGGGGGGAGGCTCAGCTGGGTCCTGAGAGAGCCTGGCCCGGGTAGGCTCTGCTCCTGCTCCAGCCTGGCTGCTTCCACCACTCCCAAGAGGCCAGAGTTATCCTGCCCCAGGACCAGTTCTGGCTGTGCTGCCATCTCAGCCTCGCAGCCACAGTCACCTCCCATCAGGGCCGGCTACTGTGGCTGGGGGTTAGAGTGTGGGAGAGTAGGTCTCTAGGGGGTCTGGGTAGGTGCTGGGCACTGGGGCGGTGGGGAGATCTATGTGTTGGGGGGCTGTCAGTGGGGGAGATCTGTGTGTGTGTGGGCGCTGGGAAGTGTGGGGGGTCTGTGCGGGTCACTGCAGTTGTGGTGGTGGGGGGTACTGGACAGTGAAAGGATCTGCAGGGGCCTCTGGGTGGGAAGGTGTGGGGCACTGTGCAGTTGTGGGAGGGCTGTGGGGGGTCTTCAGCTGGGGGGCACTGGTCAGTGAGAGGATCTGTGGGGGGGTTCTGAGTGGGTGGGGGAGTGATCTGGGCGGGCACGGGGCCGGGGTGTTTGTGGGGGTCTCTGGATGGTGCAGCACTGGGCAACGGGAGTCAGAGGGGTGCAGGGCAGGGGATGTGTGGGGGGCTCTGGGTGGTGTGGCACTGGGCATAGGGAGTCGGAGGGTGCTGGACAGGGGTTGGTGGGGGTCTCTGGGTGGTGTGGCACTGGGCATAGGGAGTCGGATGGGGTGCTGGACAGGGGTTTGTGGGGTCTCTGGGTGGTGTGGCACTGTGCATAGGGAGGCGGAGGGGTGCTGGACAGGGGGTTTGTGGGGGGTCTCTGGGTGGTGTGGCACTGTGCATAGGGAGACGGAGGGGTGCTGGGCAGGGGATTTGGGGGGTCTCTGGGTGGTGTGGCACTGCGCGTAGGGAGTCAGAGGGGTGCTGGGCAGGGGGTTTGTGGGGGTCTCTGGGGGGTGTGGCACTGGGCATAGGGAGTCGGAGGGGTGCTGGACAGGGGGTTTGTGGGGGTCTCTGGGTGGTGTGGCACTGGGCGAAGGGAGTCAGAGGGGTGCTGGGCAGGGGGTTTGTGGGGGTCTCTGGGTGGTGTGGCACTGGGCGAAGGGAGTCAGAGGGGTTCAGGGCAGGGGATTTGTGGGGGTCTCTGGGTGGTGTGGCACTGCGCGTAGGGAGCCAGAGGGGTGCTGGGCAGGGGGTAGCATGGTGCAGCATGGGCCCACCCCCAAGGGGAAGAAGCACAATGGCAGTGCAGGGCTGGGCTGGACAGCCTGGGTCTGGCAGCTCCTGGTTTGTAAACAGTGCCCTTGTACTGGGCTGGGTGGAGTGGGGCTGTCCCTGCCGTGCCATGACTCATATCCCATTGCCCCCAGTCAGCCCCTCGCTCTGAGGACTCTGCCCCATGCCTCATGTCCCCATTTCCCCCATGGGGACCCACAAATATGTTTAGCACCGGGCCCACAACAGGTTAATCCGGCCCTGTTTGGGGTGCAGGCTCTGGGATGGAGTTGGGGGTGCAGGAGGGTTGCAGGCTATGTAGAGTTTGAGTGACGGGTGCAGGCTCTGACCTGGGGCAGGGGATTCGGGTACAGGAGGGGGTACAGACATGTGGGCTCTGGGAGGGCGTTACCAAATCAGCACGTTGTATAAGAGAAAGGAGCTGCAGTGATTTCATATAGACATAGAAAATGATAGAAGACACTTTTACATAGTCAAAATGTGAGAGGCAGAGTTTGAGGGAGGGAGGGGGCGTCTGTACAATATTTCCCCACATTCAGTCTCCTGGCTGGAGCAGTAAGAGCCCTGCAGCACTTGTATAGGCTAGAGAGGAGCTGCGGTGTCTGCGCTTTGACAGTCTGGGAATTGGGCTGCCTGTGCCTTTAAGTCCCAGCCCCAGGAACCCGCCCCCCGCCCCGGGGCTGACACGCGGCAGAACTGAAAACAGCCTGTGCCCCCACAACCCCGACACCCCAGATCTGCGAGCCCAGCAGGGGCTCATCCCGAGGCCACTGTCCCCACCCCTCCCTAAATGGGGGTTTTGTCCCCGCACAGGGTCTGGCAGCGTCTCCCCTCCCCGGGGCTTAACCGCGGCTACCACCCCCCCCCCCCGATTTTTCCCCTTCAGCCTCTCTCCTGCCGCTGCCTACAGCAGCTTGAACCCCTCTGGCCAGTAAATTTGTGTCCCCCGCTCAGACCCTGGCAGCCCCACCGCTGCGATTTGCCCCCTTGAGCATTTTAACCCCCCCCCCAAAGAGCAGGCAGCAAATGGTGAGTAGAAGTGAGGGCAGAGAGAGGGCAGTGGCGACAGCGGAGGTTACTGGGCATGGTCAGTTCGGGTGCGCATGCTCAGTGCAGCCAAAGTAGAGAATCGGGAGCGGTTCGTGTTTCTGTCAGTACAAGCCCTGAGTCAGGGGGATGAGCCCAGACCAGGGGGTGGGGGGCCCTGGACACGGAGGGGGGGGGATGTAGGGCCAGGCACCCCCGGGGAGGGGCTCGGAGGGCCCGATCCGCCCACCTTCTCTCTCGGTCTCTGAGCAGCGAAGTGTACCATCACATTTCGAAACCATCCCGTTTTGCTACTAGTAGCAGTTTCTGCCGCACAACATAACCATCTGGGTTCCTGCTCAGGACTTGCTGCCGCCTGATCCATGGGGTTGCAATCAGGAGGGACAGAGTTTTTGGTCAAAAACACTCACATTCTGCTTCCTCCTGGCTAATGTGCCAAATTGACCTATTGCAGGGTTCTGGGGGTTTCTGCATTTTAATTTTATTTTAAATGAAGCGTTTTAAGCATGTTAAAAAACGTATATACTTTATATACAACAACAGTTTAGTTATATATTATAGCCATAAAAAGAGACCTTCTAAAAATATTACAATGTATTACTGGCATGAGAAACCTTAAATCAGAGAGACTAAATGAAGACTTGGCACAGCTCTTCTGTAAGGTTGCCGAACCCTGATCTTTTGGATGCTTGAGGCATGCTCTTTCACTTTTTTGTGTGTGAATATATGAAAAGGGAGGTAAGGTTTGTGGGTACAGAGCACTCCCCTGACCCCAAGGTAATAACCAGAGTGGCCCCATTCATTTTTTTCAATGGCTTCCTCCTTGATTATTTCCAATGACTTGGCTGCCTACACACCTGTCACTGGTCCGGGGTTGGCTGTGCTCCTGTCACTGGTCCAGGGATGGTTGCAAATCTGGAGAGATGGGGTTTGCGGTCGAAAACGCTCACGATTTGCTTCCTCCTGGCTAATGTGCCAAATTGACCTATTGGATGAGTGAGGCGCGCACTTCCACTTTTTTGAGTGTGAATACGTGAAAAGGGAGGTAACGTTTGTGGGTACAGCGCACTCCCCTGACCCAAGGTGGTAACCAGAGTGGCCCCACTCATTTTCTCCACTGGCTTCCTCCATGATTATTTCCATTGACTTGGCTCCCTATGCACCTGTCACTGGTCCAGGGATGGTTGCAAATCTGGAGGGAAGGTGTTTGCGGTCGAAAACGCTCACGATTTGCTTCCTCCTGGCTAATGTGCCAAATTGACCTATTGGATGAATGAGGCGCGCACTTCCACTTTTTTGAGTGTGAATACGTGAAAAGGGTGGTAACGTTTGTGGGTACAGCGCACTCCCCTGACCCAAGGTGGTAACCAGAGTGGCCCCATTCATTTTCTCCACTGGCTTCCTCCATGATTATTTCCATTGACTTGGCTCCCTATGCACCTGTCACTGGTCCAGGGATGGTTGCAAATCTGGAGGGAAGGTGTTTGCGGTCGAAAACGCTCACGATTTGCTTCCTCCTGGTTAATATGACAAATTGATCTATTGGATGAGTGAGGCGCGCACTTCCACTTTTTTGAGTGTGAATACGTGAAAAGGGAGGTAACGTTTGTGGGTACAGCGCACTCCCCTGACCCAAGGTGGTAGCCAGAGTGGCCCCATTCATTTTCTCCACTGGCTTCCTCCTTGATTATTTCCAATGACTTGGCTGCCTATGCACCTGTCACTGGTCCAGGGATGGTTGCAAATCTGGAGGGATGGGGTTTGTGGTCAAAAACACTCACATTCTGCTTCCTCCTGGCTAATGTGCCAAATGGGGTTGCAAATCAGGATGGACAGAGTTTGTGGTCAAAAACACTCACATTCTGCTTTCTCCTGGCTAATGTGCCAAATTGACCTATTGCAGGGTTCTGGGGGTTTCTGCATTTTAATTTTATTTTAAATGAAGCGTTTTAAGCATGTTAAAAAACTTGTATACTTTATATACAACAATAGTTTAGTTATATATTATAGCCATAAAAAGAGACCTTCTAAAAATATTAAAATGTATTACTGGCATGTGAAACCTTGAATCAGAGAGACTAAATGAAGACTCGGCACAGCTCTTCTGAAAGGTTGCTGAACCCTGATCTTTTGGATGCTTGAGGCATGCTCTTTCACTTTTTTATGTGTGAATACGTGAATAGGGAGGTAAGGGTTGTGGGTACAGACCACTCGCCTGACCCCAAGGTAGTAACCAGAGTGGTCCCATTCATTTTTTCCACTGGCTTCCTCCTTGATTATTTCCAATGACTTGGCTGCCTATGCACCTGTCACTGGTCCGGGGATGGTTGCAAATCTGGAGAGATGGGGTTTGTGGTCGAAAACGCTCACGATTTGCTTCCTCCTGGCTAATGTGCCAAATTGACCTATTGGATGATTGAGGTGCGCTCTTTCACTGTTTTGTGTGTGAATACGTGAAAAGGGGAGGTAAGGTTTGGGGGTACAGAGCACACCCCAGACCCCAAGGTGATAACCAGAGTGGCCCCTTTCATGTCCTCCACTGGCTTCCTCCTTGATTATTTCCAATGACTTGGCTGCCTATGCACCTGTCACCGGTCCAGGGATGGTTGCAAATCTGGAGGGATGGGGTTTGCGGTCGAAAACGCTCACGATTTGCTTCCTCCTGGCTAATGTGCCAAATTGACCTATTGGATGAATGACGCGCACGCTTCCACTCATTTGTGTGTGTGTGACATTATTGATATAAACTGGGACCATATAGAACATGGTTTTCAACCAAGGTCCTGTAGTGGCACCAAATCTTAGGTAAAGGTGGTCATATACGGTGGCTAAGACCAGGTTATGGGTTGGTGGTTATGATTATGCTGTCTGTATGTCTGTGTATCATTTTGTAGTTGAAGTTATAAGTATTGGCTCTGTACTGTCTGTATTTTGTATTTGTGCTCTGCTTCTGGGTGACACTGCAGACAAGTTGGTGTTAGCTCTGATAAGTTCGTTTGATGGCCTATTAAGGACCATCAGCTACACAATCGACCCATGCAGAGAAGGCTGATACGCCTTGTAACTGAGCAAAGTATGCAGGACTTGCCCATGTGACTCTAGTCTCCATTTTGCTGTAATTTTCCACAGTAAGGACAAAGGTTCTTACACCTGGAAAAGCCTATATAAGGCTAATGCCTCATCTCCATCTTGTCTTCAGTCCTGCTTCTTACCTCTGGAGGGATTTTGCTAGGAAATGAAGCTCACGCAAGGGACTAGTGACCCATCCCAGCGGGGGATGTTCTCCAGAGACTTGATTTGAACCTGCAGTTTACTCCATCACTGTTACAAGCCTGAACTAAGAACTTTGTCATTACTCTATGTAACTGATTCCATTTAACCAATTCTAGCTCTCATCTCTACCTTTTGCCTTTATGAATAAGCCTTTAGATTTTAGATTCTAAAGGATTGGCAACAGCGTGATTTGTGGGTAGGATCAGATGTGTATATTGATCTGGGGCTGGGGCTTGGTCCTTTGGGATCGAGAGAACCGTTTTCTTTTATTGGGGTGTTGGTTTTCATAACCATTCATCCCCAGGATGAGTGGGTCTGGTGGTGATACTGGGAGACTGGAGTGTCTAAGGACATTGTTTGTGTGACTTGTGTTCCCCAGTGCGGTGAAACCAAATGGGACTGTAAGAGCTGGATTCACAGGCAAGAGTAATGCAGCAAAAGGCAATCCTAAAATTTGTAAACAGTTCTGATACTTTACATAGACAAATATGAGATACTCTTTTAAATACTCAAGAGATGTGATGCAGAGTTTGATGGAATATAGGGAAAGTATGTCACTGCATCAAGTCTCCTGTAGCAGTAAATTAACAGCAGGGAAGCAGATTTTTATATTTTTAGTGGCATCCAGATACGGTCCAAGGGAGTTTTCCTGTTGAAGGGGGATGACAGGGGCCGCAGCTTATATGGGCTCGAGGTGCTTAAGCACCAGTAATCTTCAAGGCTGAGGGCTCTGCTCCACCAATATTTGGAGCGGTGTTTCTCCCCTGCCCCCGCCGCAGAGCTTCCCTGCCTGAAAGAAAACAGCCAGTGCCTCTCTCCTTTCTTTGTGCTGTTTCTGCCTACGGATATAGAGATCATCGGCTGGCAGCCTCTTGGAGCACCGGGGGAGGGGGAGGGGAAGAGGGAGAGAGGAGGAGACAGGAGGCACTCAGGTGCTTAAGAGCTCTCTTCCCCCCCCCCTCCGCACGCAGGGGGAATAGCAGGGGTGGGGAGGCCACACATGATGGCAGCCCCCCACCCCGGTGTGACGAGCTGGGAATGTTCTTAATGTTTTCTCTGAATACTGTGTTGGTGCCTCAGTGTCTCCTATGCCGTTCTAAAGTATGTAGGTGGTGGATCAAGGTAATTTGATTGCTACAGAGCAAAGGGCCAGTGCACCTAAATGCCTGGCACTCTGTCTCCTAGCAACTGATGGCCTGGGCCCTCCTCTGCAAAGGTGCCAGCTGAAGGTGTTGGAGACAAAGAGGTCAGGTGACCTCCTGGCCCAGGAAAAGAACTGAGCAGAGAGGAGGGGCTGGAGGGGGTTTGGGAGTCTGGAGCTAGCTGGGGATGATGAGGGAAGTGCATATGGGGATCTGGCTCACTGCCCCCAGAATGGACCCAGCTGTGGGATCTTGTTTGCTGTACCTACAAGCTCTGTTTTAGACTGTGTTCCTGTCACCGAACAAACCTCTGTTTTACTGGCTGGCTGAGAGTCACATCTGACTGCAAACTGGGGGTGCAGGACCCTGTGGCTTTCCCTTGAACACCGCTGGGGTGGGATCACTGTGGGAAGCACATGGAGGGGCAGAGGATGCTGTATGCACTCAGGAGAGACCCAGGCGATGAAGATGGGTGAGGTTCGTGCCCTGAAAAGTCTGCTCCAAGTGAGAGGAGGCCACCCAAAGTCCTGACTGGCTTGGTTGGGAGCAGTTCCAGAGCATCGCCCAGGGACTCTGTGCCACCCAATACCCACCGCAGGGGAGGCGAGTGGGCTTTCTGGACCTGAGAGAGTCCCTAGGAGCATGTGCAGTGACTGTGTTGCAGAGTGAGTGTGCTGTGGGGGGAGAGGAGGGATCCCTCCACTGGAGCTTGCTGCTGCTGATAATGTGTGGGGGGGGAAGTCCTCTCTGGTCCTAGACCTGGGGCAGCCTGTCTGCATCCCAAGTTACTTATCCCCAGTCCTGCCCCACCCCAGAGCCTGCACCGCCAGCACCCCAAACCTGAGCACCCTCCTGCACTGTGAACCCCTCATCCCCTGCCCCACCCCAGAGCCCTCACCTAAGGGGGAAAAATGTGCAACTGAAATGTAGTGGTCAGTTTGCAGTATCATTGTGTTTAGCACAATACTTGATTATTTTACACCCCTTTAAAGTATATAAGTAGTTGTACACAGGTGTTACAAAGTGGCAATGTTCTTAATGTTTTCTCTGAAGACTGTGTGGGTGCCTCAGTTTCCCATATGCATTTCTCAAGGATCTAGATGGTGGGATAAGGGGGTGTGATTGTTGTAGAGCCCTGGAGGGCCAGTGTGATGCTGTCTGCACAGAGAATGGCCGAAACCCTGTCTCCGGGCACCTGATGGCCTGGGCCACTCTCCTGCAAGCTGCCAATTGAAGGTGTTGGAGAACAAAGAGATCAGATGGCCTCCTAATGCCTGGAAAAGAGAGAGAGGGCAGAGGAGGGAGTGTCAGTGCCTGTGCGGACTTCCGGGAAGCCCATGGTGTGGAAGGGGATGCTGTGATGCTTTGGAACTACTCCATACAAAGCCAGTCAGGACTCTGCGAGAGACTCCTCTCTCTGAGCGTACTGTCTCCAGGATAAGAAGCTTACACCTTCCTGGGTCTGACCTTGGAGCATTCAGCTCTTTCCACACCGTGCACTTTCTGCAGCGAGTGTGCCCAGGCAGGTCATGGGGCAACCAGCGGTCCCTGCACCCCAACTCTGCAGTCAGACGTGACTCTCAGCCAGCCGGTAAAATAGAAGGTTTGTTAGACAACAGGAACACAGATTAAACAGAGCTTGTAGGTACAGAAAATGACCCCTCAGTCAGGTCCATCTTGGATTTCTCCCCATTTCCCCAGCCAGCTCCAAACTGAGACTCCCTCCTCTAGCCTTTGTATCTCTTCTGGACAAGGAGGCCACCTGATCTCTTTGTCCCCAACACCTTCAGTTGGCACCTTGCAGGGGAAACTGAGGCATCCACACAGTATTCAGAGAAAACATTAAGAACATTCCCAATTTGGCACAACAGGTGTAACAAAATTTAATACCGTATATTGAAGCAGGCAAGTGCTGCTTCTCACTTTCCACTTTTAAATGACCCTTGTAATCGTGTGTTTCTGATGCGTTGTAGCTTAATTTTATATCGGCTTACAGAGCGAGAGCGGGGAGATAGACCACCATTTTGGGCACCACCAAAAATTATACAAACCTGCCGCCTATGGGATTACAGTCAGTATCGACTTTACAATGGTGCCATGGCACCAGGGCCACCCTGCATCTCACTGCAGACACAGTGCTCAGAATTAAGCAATGTTCTCAAGGCTATTGTACTCAGTACTAGTTTTCAGTTGGCAGCTACATGCTTCAGCCAGGCCAGTTTCTCACTAGGCTATATCCTGAATATTGTGACTGGGAATGAGGCGGGGGCGGGGAGTGTAGCAGATGCAAATTCGAGGTGAATATTATCTTGTCAATACTGTCCTGGGTTTATGATGCTTTATGCCATGGACTGAAGCAAAGTGGCTGGTGAATAACCAGGAATCTGGTTAATAATTATCTAAATTCAGCTTTCTTCTTTCTCTCTCTGTGAATTATCACTACTTCAAAATAGTGTGCAAGTTGACTGGATAATGGTAATAGAATAATCTCTTGTTAAAACATTGTAAACCATACTACCTGGTTTTTATATTAAACACCTACTATACATAATACAATAAATCTGACAAACAAAACCTAGGAAAATTTTATTCTTTCTATGTCTTATTTACAGTTTTACAGTAATCTCTTGCTTCAGAATGCCTCAAGGGTCACCCATACAGTTTGCAATAGGAATCAACATGTGGCTTGGCAGCTGACTCTTGACTGATTCCTGAACAGCTGTTAACTCAATATTAATCTGACATAGATACTATATGCAGAAGCACAACTCTGTATATATGGGGAGGGGGTGATTATTGACCTTTCTGCATATGTAATAATAGTTTTTGGTGTTTGTAAGACAAGGCATAATAATGAACTTTGTAAAAGTTCCTGTTTGGTGTGAGAGATGTTACTTATACCTAAATTCACTCCCCTTCCCCACACCCAGCCCTATGCATGCTGGCTAGGGAATATCACTACTGTAGTGTCAGCTTTTAAGAGAGCTTCACATGCAGAGCCGTCAGTAGGGATTTTTGGCACATAAGGCAAGGAACAGAGGCAGCATGTCCGGCTCTTCCCTATTAGAGGGAAGGATCCACCGACGAATTTCTGCAAAAGAGCCGTATGCGCTGCCCCTCTCCATTGAAGACGACCAGCGGCACTTTGGCAACGAGTACCACAGTCCCTCTCAGAGGGAAGGACTTGCTGCCGAATTGCCGCTGAAGGAGAGACTTTCTGAGCCCCTCACTTTCCGTGCGAGGCAAATGCCTCACTCGCCTTGCCCTCGTTACGGCAATGTTCACATGCACCACTTCTAGTATTACGGTAAGTTAAAACAAGCTACAGTACATTGGGACATTAATGCTCTATTACAGTATTTGCAGTAGCATATTAAAAGCTATAACACTGAACAGACTAGTTAGGGCTGGCTTTAGGAAGTTTGGGGCCCACCCAATTCAAACATTTTCGGCGGGGCCCCTGCAGGGATGACTTTAAAAAAAAGGAAAAAAAGGTGGGGAAAAAAAGCCTTTCCTTTCTTAGCAACCGGTTCCCTATGAAAAGTTCTGATTTAAGGGATGTGCCAGAATATGTATTTCTGGTACCAATAGGGTTACTATATTTCCAGATTTAAAAATTCCTCCCGAACAGGAATTTAAAAACCAAAAAGTCTGACATGTCCAGGAAAATATGGCTGTATGTTAACACTACCTACAGTTCTTTTTTAAAAAGATGGGCCTGAACTAGAAATGAACTCCGCTTCACATGTGTGGGTCCCCGCCAGGGGCGGCTCTAGAAATCAGGCTGCCCCAAGCAGCGCGGTGCGCTGCGCCGCCCTTCCCCGGTCCCGCGGCGGGTCCCCTCTTCCCGCGGCTCCTGTTGAGCTCCCGCAGGCCTGCCTGCGGCAGGTCCACCGGAGCCCGGGACGAGCAGACCTGCCG
This sequence comes from Mauremys reevesii, assembly GCF_016161935.1. Taxonomy (NCBI): domain Eukaryota; kingdom Metazoa; phylum Chordata; order Testudines; family Geoemydidae; genus Mauremys; species Mauremys reevesii. Next base: position 12,523,333 of record NC_052637.1, on the reverse strand, counting down.
CAGGCAAGACTGCAGGTCCACCGGAGCCAAATGCCGCCCCCCCGGGAAAGGGCCGCCCCACGTGCCTGCTTGGCGCGCTGGGGTATAGAGCCGCCCCTGGTCCCCGCCACTCCCTGGGAGTGTGCTAGGGTGACCAGATGTCCCGATTTTATAGAGACAATCCCAATCTTGGGGTCTTTTTCTTATATAGGATCCTATTAACCTCCACCCCATCCTGATTTTTCACACTTGCTGTCTGGTCACCCTAGGGTGTGCACATGTGTGTGGGTACCAGCTGCTCTCTTCTCCCATCATTGAAGCAGGTAGGCAGGGTTACTGCCCAGGGAATTGCAGGGCACCAGTGGACATGGGGCTGGCTGCAGGCAGGGCAAGGGGTGCAGCAATGGCTGGAGACAGGGGTGTGTGGGGTGGGATGGGGTGTGCTGGCTGGCTTCAAGCAGGGCCATAGGGGGGTGTGGCATAGATTGGCAGTGCGGCATAGATTGGCAGTGCTGAAGACAGAGGAGTGCAGGAATGGCTGGCTTCAGGCAGGGGGGGTGCAGCAGGGGTTGGCTGGAGACAGGGCAGGGGTGCAGGTACAGGGGTACAGACCACCCGGTATGGTAAGTGCTCCTCCTCCTCCCTCCCCACCAGAGTAACAGCAGCCACCTGGGGCTCCTGCTTCCACAGCCCTGGCCATGTACACAGCTGCCGGAGCCCTGGGGGAGCGGCGGGGCTCCAGTGGCTATTTAAAGGGCTAGGGCAATAGAAGCAACGGGGGCGATGGACTTTTTAAGTAGCCCACAGATCCCAACAGCCCTACCCCATGGCTCCAGCAGTGTGGCAGTGGTGGCAATTTAAAGGGCATCCAGGCCCTTTAAATTGTCCCCTGGAGAAGCCGGGCCACCCCGGTACAGTGCACTGACTCTTGCCAATACACTGAACCGGGGCTTGGGCGCGGGACCCTCTTAGGGGCAGGGCCCGATTCAGTGGAATTGGTTGAATTAGCCTAAAGCCGGCCCTGCCAGTATATCCAGGACATTAGTAGCACACTTTTCCCCCACCAATACCTAGTAGTTGCACTGTCATCTCCCATAGCTACTTAGGCTGCAGCTTTATTGTTAAACCTAAATTGGGAAGAAAGACGACTGATTCAGAACTTCTTTAATGGTTACTTTATCGCTAAAGGGTGTAGTGGGGTATAGACTTGGAGAGAGCAAGGTTTCTATGATGTAGGCAAGATCAAGTATTTTATCCAAAACCAGAATACGAATGGCGCTGGTCTTCTGGGTGTCTGACCTTGAGCTATTGTCAAAAGTTTGAGGGTGACTCGTCTCCTTCCTCATATTTTGGTTGAGGATTGTATTGATAAAGGGATTGGCCTCAAAGACCTGGTTGTAGGACTCTGCCACGGTGTAGTTTTCATCTTGGATTGCCTGGTCCTAATTATAGTAAAGCATGCACTTTAGTCTTTGTAATTATCTGTTATAACTCTGTTGCTTTTTATGAAGACAGGAGTAAAAGAAAAGTAGCTGCAATATTTTCATACTAAACTAATGCTGAAAATGTACATAATTTCAATCAGACTCCTAATCTTAATTTTTGGTTAATTTTCTTATGGATTTATTTATTATGGTGGGAAACTGCTATAGGGAAGTACACTTCTCCTATATAGGTCATAAGGATCCTATCTGTCTGAAACTGGCTGCTCTTTCTTTCTTTGATCTGCAGAGTGACTGATGCTTTTCAGACATCAGTTGTGGGTACAGAAGGGTTTCATTGCATCTTCTCTCTTGGCACCAGCTACTGTTCTCCCTTCTTGTTGTATTGATAGTGGGTGTGTGTGTCTCTCCTTTCTTTAAAATCATATATGCTAGGGACAGTCTTGTCCTCTTCTCCTCTCCTGATGTCAGTGTAGATGCAGGCGGTGCAAAATGTACTACAGTCATATAGTATCTCAAATGCAAAGCTACATTTCAATGATCTGAGGTTTGAAGAACAATGTGGAACTAGCTGTTTTATGGGATGTCTCAATTTCATTCCTGTAGTAACATAACTGGTGATAGGAAAGCAGGGAGAGAGAGAGGTGTGTGCTCTGCAAGGCTGCTTGCCACGGGGCCAATGGGTGTGGGTGGGCTGGGTAGGATCGCGGAGTCACATCTCAGGATCTGCCCCGCTACCCAGCACTGCTCCAGCTATGAGCTGTCTCCACTGCCTGGGACCTGTGGGGCCCCACCTGCCTCCCCGGGGGAAGAGCCACCTGGGACTGGTGCAGAGGCTGCGCCAGTCTCAGCCACTCACAGGGAACAGTCGGGGAGGGGGGAGGCTCAGCTGGGTCCTGAGAGAGCCTGGCCCGGGTAGGCTCTGCTCCTGCTCCAGCCTGGCTGCTTCCACCACTCCCAAGAGGCCAGAGTTCTCCTGCCCCAGGACCAGTTCTGGCTGCGCTGCCATCTCAGCCTCGCAGCCACAGTCACCTCCCATCAGGGCCGGCTACTGTGGCTGGGGCTGGGGTTTGGGAGAGTAGGTCTCTAGGGGTCTGGGTAGGTGCTGAGCACTGGGGGAGATCTATGTGTTGGGGGCCTGTCAGTGGGGGAGATCTGTGTGTGTGTGGGTGCTGGGAAGTGTGGGGGGTCTGTGCGGGTCACTGCAGTTGTGGTGGTGGGGGGCACTGGACAGTGAGGGGATCTGTAGGTGGGAAGGTGTGGGGCACTGTGCAGTTGTGGGAGGGCTGTGGGGGGTCTTCAGCTGGGGGGCACTGGTCAGTGAGAGGATCTGTGGGGGGGTTCTGAGTGGGTGGGGGAGTGATCTGGGAGTGCACTGGGCAGGGGGGTTTGTGGGGTCTCTAGATGGTGCAGCACTGGGTGAAGGGAGTCAGAGGGGTTCAGGGCAGGGGATTTGTGGGGGTCTCTGGGTGGTGTGGCACTGCGCGTAGGGAGCCAGAAGGGTGCTGAGCAGGGGGTAGCATGGTGCAGCATGGGCCCACACCTAAGGGGAAGAAGCACAATGGCAGTGCAGGGCTGGGCTGGACAGCATGGGTCTGGCAGCTCCTGGTTTGTAAACAGTGCCCTTGTACTGGGCTGGGTGGAGTGGGGCTGTCCCTGCCGTACCATGACTCATATCCCATTGCCCCAAGTCAGCCCCTCGCTCTGAGGACTCTGCCCCCATGCCTCATGTCCCCATTTCCCCCATGGGGACCCACAAATATGTTTAGCACCGGGCCCACAACAGGTTAATCCAGCCCTGTTTGGGGTGCAGGCTCTGGGATGGAGTTGGGGGTGCAGGAGGGTTGCAGGCTATGGGGAGTTTGAGTGACGGGTGCAGGCTCTGACCTGGGGCAGGGGATTTGGGTACAGGAGGGGGTACAGACATGTGGGCTCTGGGAGGGAGTTACCAAATCAGCACGTTGTATAAGAGAAAGGAGCTGCAGGGATTTCATATAGACATAGAAAATGATAGAAGAGACTTTTACATAGTCAAAATGTGAGAGGCAGAGTTTGAGGGAATGGGGGTGTTGGATTGTGGGTTTTCTGGGGGGGTGGATAGGGTCAGGGCCGCCCAGAGGGGGCGGGGCAAGAGAGCGCTCCCGGTCTCCGCCAGCGGGGGGTCCTTCTGCTCCGGGGCGGAAGGACCCCCCCCCCCACTGGCGAATTACCGCCGAAGCGGGACCCGCCGCCGACGTGCAGCCCGGTCTTCGGCGGTAATTCGGCGGCGGGGGGCCCTTCCGTTCCGGGACCCGCCGCCGAACTGCCCCGAAGCCGAATTACCGCCAAAGACCGGGCTGCGCTTCGGCGGCGGGTCCCGTTTCGGCAGTAATTCGGCGGCGGGGGGTCCCACCGCGGGTCTTCGGGGCACTTCGGCGGGTCCCGGAACGGAAGGGCCCCCCGCCGCCGAAGACCCCGGGCCCCCGGAATCCTCTGGGCGGCCCTGCGAGCCCCGCCCCCCACCAGGGAGCGTCTGCAAATGCTTCATCCTCCACCCAGGGAGAGTGTGCCAACTCCTCATCCCCAGCTACTAGAAACCAGGGACCCGCTGCGCAGTTCTCCCCACCCGCTGGGAGCCAGGGACTGTCTGCAAACTCTTCACTCCACACATCCTGCCATGTCCCGCCATTGAACTGGGGCTGGGGGGAGGGCGTGTCTCCAAATTGCCCCTTGCTCCTTCCTGCCCCTTTATGGTGCAAAAAGGGGGGAGCATTGTTGATGCAAATATTTCAACTTCAAGATACCCCATTCCCATCAGGGTATTCACCCTACACTCTCCATCCAGGGGGCAGTGGTGGTGGATGGTGCATTGTTGATGCAAATATTTCAACTTCAAGATACCCCATTCCCATCAGGGTATTCACCCTACACTCTCCATCCAGGGGGCAGTGGTGGTGGTGGGGGGGCGAACCCATCAGTTGATCATCACACCTGCCTCTCAGTAGGGAGAAAGCATGGAAAAGAAATGAGGAAGCTCAGCCCGATGTGAGGAAGGGAGGGGGGAATTTTTTCCACCCACTGTGTTTCCTCTGGGGTCTCTGCAGAACCTGCTTTTAATGTCCCACTGGATGGTGCATTGTTGATGCAAATATTTCAACTTCAAGATACCCCATTCCCATCAGGGTATTCACCCTACACTCTCCATCCAGGGGGCAGTGGTGGTGGTGGGGGGGCGAACCCATCAGTTGATCATCACACCTGCCTCTCAGTAGGGAGAAAGCATGGAAAAGAAATGAGGAAGCTCAGCCCGATGTGAGGAAGGGAGGGGGGAATTTTTTCCACCCACTGTGTTTCCTCTGGGGTCTCTGCAGAACCTGCTTTTAATGTCCCACTGGATGGTGCTGGCTCTGCCCCCGCCCCTGCCCTGAGTTCTCTGTGGGAGCCCAGAGCTGGGGCAGAGAGAGCTCCCCCCTCCACTCACAGCCCCACACCCATGGGCCTCTGGCCTGGGGAGACTCATTGTAATGGGAAGGTCAGTCTCCAAGGCCCATCCAGACCTTGCTCTCTCTGCTGAAGCTGCCAATGAGGAGTCAGATAGTGACCATGGGGATCGGGGCATCTTCTCCCCTATGGCCTGAGTGGCAGCCAGCACATCCCTCAGCTCACATGGCTTCCCACAGCCCCCATTGGCCTGGAATGGTGATCCGTGACCAGTGGGAGCTGCAATCGGCCAAACCTGGGGATGCTGCAGAAAAACAAACCGTTATGGCCTGCCAGCAGATTTCACTGACAGGCTGTGTGCCAAAAGGTGCTGATCCCTGTACTAGGGTAATGGTGGTGATGTAAATACCTTAAATATGAAATATGTAGCCCTTAGCCCAAACTGAGCTCATTAACAACTTAGACTGGGGGGTTTAGAATGGAAATAGGTGCTTGAATCCTTTTAAAATTAATTAAGGATTGGATGCCTTGCAACCCTTTGTCTCCTTTGATAATCCCCACCTACTCTTAACATGAACCTCTGAAACCCAACACTCAATTTCAAACCGAACCCTGAAACATCACTTTAATGTTAACCCTAATTCTAAATCTTATCCTACGCATACCCTTGGTCTTAGCTCTAAGGGCTGTGTTGTTGTTCTTATTAAGTCACAGAGAGCTTGTCTCTAACAATTAAACTCTCTGATATTCAAACACAGTAGAACACAATACCCAGAATTTGCTGTTTGTAGCAATCTACATTCCCTGGTCTACCTGCATCGCTGACCTCCATCTTGCAAAAGGAAGGTTGATCTTTGGTCTTTGTTGCCACAACCCACTTTCTCACACAACTACAGAGGGAGTTAGATGTTGCAGTACTCAGTGTCACAACACCTCACATTCAGGCACCTAGAATATCATTAAAAAGAACAGGAGTACTTGTGGCACCTTAGAGACTAACAACTTTATTTCAGCATGAGCTTTTGTGAGCTACAGCTCACTTCTTCGGATGCATAGAATGGAACACACAGACAGGAGATATTTATACATACAGAGAACATGAAAAGGTGGAACTATGCATACCAACAGGCAGAGTCTAATCAATTGAGATGAGCTATCATCAGCAGGAGAAAAAAAACTTTTGAAGTGATAATTAAGATGACCCATAGAAGGTGTGAGGAGAACTTAACATAGGGAAATAGATTCAATGAGTGTAATGACCCAACCATTCCCAGTCTCTGTTTAGGCCTGAGTTAATTGTGTCTAATTTGCATATTAATTCAAGTTCACCAGTCTCTCTTTGGAGTCTGTTTTTGAAGTTTTTTTGTTGCAAAATTGCCACCTTCAAGTCTGTCACTGAGTAGTTAGAGAGGTTGAAGTGTTCTCCCACTGGTTTTTGAATGTTATGATTCCTGATGTCAGATTTGTGTCCATTTACTCTTTTGCGTAGAGACTGTCCGGTTTGGCCAATGTACATGGCAGAAGGGCATTGCTGGCACATGATGGCATATATCACGTTGGTAGATGTGCAGGTGAACGAGCCCCTGATGGCATGGCTGATGTGATTAGTTCCTATGATGGTGTCACTTGAATAGATATGTGGACAGAGCTGGCATTGAGCTTTGTTGCAAGGATAGGTTCCTGGGTTAGTGTTTATGTTGTATGGTGTGCGATTGCTGGTGAATATTTGCTTTAGGTTGGGAGGCTGTCTGTAAGCGAGGACTGGCCTGTCTCCCAAGATCTGTGAGAGTGAGGGATCATCTTTAAGGATACGTTGTAGATCTTTGATGATGCGCTGAAGAGGTGTTAGTTGGGGGCTGTAGGTGATGGCTAGTGGCATTCTGTTATTTTCTTTGTTGGGCCTGTCCTGTAGTAGGTGGCTTCTGGGTACTCTTCTGGCTCTGTCAATCTGTTTTTTTCACTTCAGCAGGTGGATATTGTAGTTTTAAGAATGCTTGATAGAGATCTTGTAGGTGTTTATCTCTGTCTGAGATCATTGGGATTCACACAACCTGAGTCAGGCCCCCAGGTCCCCTATACAATGGAGGGGGAGAGGGAGACAGCTAAGAATGGGATCCACAAAAGTCAGAACGCTAGGCTAAACTAGCCAATAGGAGGTGCTGTGACCCAGGGACCCATTGGTGCCAAGTGGCAGAGGGCAAAAGGTGTTTACAGGGATCCCCTGGGCCAGGTTTCTATGTAACAGTTCACCAAAGGGTGGCATGTAAGGTCTCTACCAAGAGCTAGTAGCTTACTGGTCATCATAATTGCAAAATGTATGCACAGATGATATTTAAAGAGTTGTGTATCTATACTGAAAACTATGCTCTTAAGGTATGTACATTAGGACAGGTCAACAGAAGGCGATAAACAGGTTCTGTTCTGGTGGGGGTAGTAAACGCTTCTGTCTCTGGCTAGTTATTGTGTATTGTGTATCTCATAATGTAAGTCCATTTGCTTTACTGAGCCTAATGCTAATGCAGAAGTTGTGAATTCATATAAGAGAAGAGCTGCAGGAAAAAAAACAAAACCAGCAAAGCGGGTGTCCTGCTTACAAATAAAGACAATGGATTTGGGAGGTAGAACTGGGGCTACTGAGGTAAACCCAGGATCATTCACTGAGGAGACAAGCTGAGAGCGTGGCTTGTCTAATGAAAAAGGGATTGCAGCCTGCCTGGCTGAGAAACGCAGGTGAGCAATACTATAAGATATGACTGTAACTAATTAAGTAAATCTAGGTTCTAGAATGTGTACTATAAGTTTATTTTACATGTAACCATTTGTTTTCAATATATCCACTTACTAGCATTTGAATCTCTCCTCTGTGTTAAATGAACTTGTGTGTGTTTTCACTATAAACATCGCTAAGCGCTGTGTGTTGAGTGGAGCAGTGATCCGAGGGGAAACTGGTAAGCTGGGGTGTCCTGCTTCTTTGGGAGCAGTAGATCTGTGAATCTGCTGAGTCTCCCGTGGACCAGGAGCTGGACACTCCAAGGAGATATTCCGAGGGCTCAGGTTTTGGATAGTGCTAATTACTAACGTGTCGAGGGACAGCGGAGCCTGCATAGGCTGAGAGGGGGAGTGCTTGTGTTGCCCACGGCTGGTGGGACTGGGGAGCTGACCCCCGACAGACACAGACAAGGCTTCCTCATTCTAAGGACAGGTGGTAGAGAGGTGCTTCACAACCCTGGGAAGCATCACAGATACCAAGGACGAGGGGGTGTCTGAAGCCCCCTCCCTTAGCCCAGTGGTTAAGGTACTCATCTGTGATGTGAAAAGCTACTAGGTTATGTCCCTCCTCTACTTGAGGGGGAGAAGGGATTTAAACAGGGGTCTCTAAACACTCAGGAGAGTGTGTGAAACACTGGTTGATAGGGTAGTCTGATGTAGCTCTCCTGGTGAAGTTGTTCCACTTTGGATAAATAATTAAGCTGCCATTACAGTGGGGGACTGGATCCTGGGTCTCCCACATACTGGGAGAGTCTACCAATCACCAGCCTATAGTCATTCTGATGTGTGCATACGCCCTCTGGCCCAGTGACTCTTTATTCATCCAAAGTGGAACAACTGCACCAGGAGAGACTAAAGGACTCCCACATCAGAATATCCCTTAGCCCAGTGTTTAAAGCATTAAAGCAAAATGATTAGGGGGCTGGAACACATGACTTATGAGGAGAGGCTGAAGGAACTGGGATTGTTTAGTCTGCAGAAGAGAAGAATGAGGGGGGATTTGATAGCTGCTTTCAACTACCTGAAAGGGGGTTCCAAAGAGGATGGATCTAGACTGTTCTCAGTGGTAGAAGATGACAGAACAAGGAGTAATGGTCTCAAGTTGCAGAGGGGGAGGTTTAGGTTGGATATTAGGAAAAACTTTTTCACTAGTAGGGTGGTGAAGAACTGGAATGGGTTACCTAGGGAGGTTGTGGAATCTCCTTCCTTAGAGGTTTTTAAGGTCAGGCTTGACAAAGCCCTGGCTGGGATGATTTAGTTGGGAATTGGTCCTGCTTTGAGCAGGGGGTTGGACTAGATGACCTCCTGAGGTCCCTTCCAACCCTGAGATTCTATGATTCACCAGAGAGGTAGGAGACTTCTGTTCAAATCCCTTTTTTTTCCCTCATCAGGCAAAGGGGAGACTTAAACCAGGGGTGTCCCACACTCCAGCCAAGTACCCTACAGGGAAGGCTACTTCCTGCTGTTTTATGTGGCATTAGGTATGCTCTGAGCACACCTACCAAATCAGACTCTGCATGCAAGTTAGGTGCAGGAACACCGCTGGACTCTCTCCAATTTATCCACATCCTTCTTGTAGTGTGGGGCCCAAAACTGGACACCGTACTCCAAATGAGGCCTCACCAGTGCTGAGTAAAAGGGAATGATCACATCACTCGATCTGCTGGAAATGCCCCTACTTATACAACCCAAAATGCCATTAGCCTTCTTGGCAACAAGGGCACACTGTTGACTCATATTCAGCTTTTCGTCCACCGTAACCCCTAGGTCCTTTTCTGCAGAACTGCTGCCCAGCCATTCGGTCCCTAGTCTGTAGTAGTGCATGGGATTCTTCCGTCCTAAGTGCAGGACTCTGCACTTGTCCTTGTTGAACCTCATCATATTTCTTTTGGCCCAATCCTCTAATTTGTCTAGGTCCCTCTGTATCCTAGCCCTACCCTCCAGCGTATCAACCACTCCTCCCAGTTTAGTGTCATCTGCAAACTTGCTAAGGGTGCAGTCCACACCATCCTCCAGATCGTTAATGAAGATGAGACAACAGGACATGTCCTCAGTGGCAAAAACAAAGGTGTCTAAGGAACTTCTACTGCACAAACTTAGGTTCTGAGTAAGTTTAAGCACCTAAAAGGGTTTGGCAGCAGCTGAGTGCTGGTTCTGTGAATCCCTGTGGGGTCTTATTCTGGGGCTTGGGTACCTGAAGTGACAGTGTGGCACCTAACACTTTTTGTGAATCTAGCCCTTGGTTCTTATCTATATCTTTAGCTGCCTAAATACTTTTAAAAATTGTCTTTAAATGGAGTTCATACACAGGAACTTGGAAACTTCAGTAATAAAAATACAGGAGTTTTCCACCTAAGCTCTGTTCTGTGTAAATAGCCAGCCATTTGGAGTAAATAATACAGCTAAAGGTTGGATTTTTTTTCCTTTTATAATGCTGGTTCAATGAAATTGCAACATTTTGCAGAAATGTATTGATTTCATCAAAAAATTATATATGAAATTATCTAAATGTTTTGTGTTAATAATATAACATAATATAATAATTAATATATTATAGACATGTTTTAATATTACATTATATTATATTATGAAAGTTGAAGTGATAAAGTCAAAATAAAACATTTCAACAAGATCAAAATTAAGTATTTCAGAAGATTTCATCTAACAAAAACAAAATCAAATTTCAAAATATTGGAATTTCCCATTGGATGGGAATTCTGTTTTTAGATAAGCTCTTGTAGATGAGACTATACATATTCAAAAGCCCTAAGACATATTACATTTTACCTTTTGCTTAGAATTTGTTGAAAAAATGGAAAAAAAACCCACATTTGTGAAACAATTCAAAATTTCAAAGTATTTTTCATTCCAAAAGTAATTATTTTTATTTAGTTTTTTGTTTTGTTTTCTTTGCTTTGTATTTTTTTTTTGGCAAAACATTTTTAAACAAATATGAAAAACCCAAATATTGATATTTTGGAATTTCCCCCCTTTTCCCTTCTTTTTTCTTTATCCTTTTCCCTTAGCTCCATTTTCCCTTCTAAATGCAATACAGTGAATGGTATACAGGGATTTGGTTATTTTCATTTCTCATTATTTTTTTCTTTGTGCCACTATGTATTTTTTCAAAAGCTGAGGAGTCACAGAGTGAAGAAAGAAAGAAAGAAAGAAAGAAAGAAAGAAAGAAAGAAAGAAAGAAAGAAAGAAAGAAAGGCTGAACAGAAAAATTCAAAATACCAGAATTTCAAAAAACTCAGTTTCAACAAACAGAAAAAAAAGAAAAAAAACCTTTTCTGGTTTTGAGAAAAGATTGTTTTTTCTTAAAAAACTATGCAAATGAAATAATGTTAACAGCTCTAATGATATCTTACTATATACCAAATCAAAGACATCTACACGCTTTACATACCAGTGAGTGCCTTTTCCAAGGCTTTCTTCACCTCTTTGTTTCTTAGAGTGTAAATGAAAGGGTTTAACAGTGGTGTTACAATTGTGTTTAAGGTGTTGACTATTTTGTTTAGATCCAGGGTGTTCTGAACAGAAGGCTTGACGTACAGGAAAATGGTGGAGCCATACCAGATAATCACAACAGCCAGATGAGCAGAGCAAGTGGAAAAGGCCTTTTGCCGTCCTTGTGCTGACGGAATTCTCACTATTGTGGAAATGATATAAATGTAGGAGATCAGAGTTACTATGCAGGTGCCCAGGAGGACAATGAAGGAGGTGATGAAAGCCACCAGCTGAAGAAGATGTGTGTCTGAGCAAGAGAGAACTATCCAAGAATCTAGGTCACAATAGAAATGATTGATGACATTAGGGCCACAAAAGGACAACGTGGTTATGAGATACGCCGGCACACAAATAGCTAGGAAACCACATACCCAACAGCAGAGGGCCAGCCAAGCGGACAAGGTGCTGTTCATGATGGAACTATAGCGCAGTGGGTAGCAAATGGCCAGATAGCGGTCATAGGCCATGACGGATAAGAGGAAACATTCCGTACAGCCAAAGGATAGAATGAAGTACATCTGTGTGATGCAGCCAGTAAAGGAAATGGTTCTGCTTGTCCCCAGGAAGACTGCAAGTGTCTTGGGAATGCAGGCTGTGGTGTACCATATCTCCAGGAAAGAGAGATTGCAGAGGAAGAAATACATGGGAGTTTGCAGGTGGCAGCATGTTCTCACTAGGATTATGATGGCCATGTTTCCCATGACTGTCAGGATGTACATCATGGAAAACAGCACAAAGAGGAAGGTCTGCAAATATTGACTACCAGGGAAGCCCAAGAGGATGAACTCATGCGCTCTGGTTTGGTTTGCCATCTGTATTCAAGACACATGTTCCATCTGTTACAAAGCAAGAGATTGTTATAGAGGCAGTTAAATATATTAGATCAGGGGTTGGCAACCTTTCAGAAGTGGTGTGCTGAGTCTTCATTTATTCACTCTGATTTAAGGTTTCGTGTGCCAGTAATACATTTTAACGTTTTTAGAAGGTCTCTTTCTATAAGTCTATAATATATAACTAAACAATTGTTGTATGTAAAGTAAATAAAAGTTTTAAAATGTTTAAGAAGCTTCATTTAAAATTAAATTAAAATGCAGAGCCCCCCGGACCAGTGGCCAGGACCTGGGCAATGCAAGTGCCACTGAAAACCAGCTCGCATGCCACCTTTGGCACCTGTGCCATAGGTTGCCTACCCCTGTATTAGATATTGCTGACCCTTGAAGGTTTGAGTTCACCATCGCAGTCTGTCAGGATACCTAATACCGATCACTGCCTCTTTGTGTGATGACCAGACTAGGCTATGCTAACTGTGAGGAGAGGCAGGTTTCTTCACCTAACAGGCCCACATTTGTTCCTTAGGCACCTTTGAACTGTATTATGTCAATAGATGTTCAAACAGTCATTCTCTCTATTCCTATACCTTAGGTCTTTGTGGGTGAGCTTCTGATTTACTGTTTTCAGGATCTCTTTTCATCTAACAACTTTTTGATCAATTCCCTTTTTCACCAATTATATCTTCTTTCAGTTTTTGTCCCTTGATACTCTCTTTCTGGTGCATCTGTAGATATTATTTCCCTCTACTTCCCTTCTCTACTAGTGTCAGCTCACATACCCGGGTCTACTTTTTTCGGCTTCTCCTGACCTGAAACCTTTCCTATTTTCCTTCTTTCCTCCTTTCCACTTCCCAGTCCCCGACTTTTATTCATCTGTTGTTCTCGTATTTTATCACCTCACCTCCTACCCCAAGTTCCACTTCATCTGCTAGCTCAGAATCTAGATTCTTCTCCTCTCACAGCTTGTTTCCATCTGCCCCTTCAGGCGGATTCTGAGCCCCTTCTCAGTTCAAGCTGCCCTCCCACTGGCCATCTCTCTCCCCAGGACAGCATTCTCTGCAGCTGCTTGTGTCAGGGTGAGGGTTACTACACTTACCTAAGATAAAGCTGTGTGACCTTATTTATTTGCCCGAGTGAATTACTGCTGCAGTGAGTTTCACGTGTTAAAGATACATTTTAGTCCCTTCTCACTCACCTTGGTGTAAATCAAGAGTAATTCTACTAAAGTAAATGGGGCTCATTCTCCACTCACTCACACCAGTGCAAATTAGGAGTATGGCCGCTGAAGAAAAGGGAGAAGATTCTCTGCTTACACACCACAGTATAAATCCAGAGTAACTCCATGGGCATCAATGGGGCAATTTCTCCTGTCACTTAGCCTGATGTAAATCAGAAGTTATTTCACTTAAGTGAGTGGATTTACACCACTGTCAGACTGGTATGGAAGGAGCATCAAGCCCAATATGTCCTTATATTTATGCCAGGGTTTACAGTATAAGTAAGAAACAAAACCAAAAACAGCACGGTGAAATATACTTACTTTGTGTATATCAGTTTAATGATTCCTCACTCTTGAAGGATAAGATTATAATTCAAAATGATCTGGACAAACTGGAAAAATGGTCTGAACTAAATAGGATGAAATTCAATAAAGACAAATGCAACATACTCCACTCAGGAAGGAACAATCAGTTGCACACATGCAAAATGTCTTATAAATTGAATATTTGAACATTTCATAACCAAAAGATTCTGGAAAACTGTGTCTATTTCTATATTGGTTAGACCCTCATCCCCTTCAGAAGCTCAGTGTCTGCCAGCAGGGATTGCCTTTGGCTGACAAATTTATGGCAAGTGAAAAGGTTTGAGGAGGAAGCTCATTTTATATTCCTCCCCAGCCCCTATGGATTTGATCTCAACAAAATTTTACAGACTTCCTGATAATGTGCTAAGCCACAGGCAGTATTGTGCCTAGGGACCAAGCTTCTGGATTCATGTTATTACATCAAAATCTCACCTTTCACTGGGAGATGGGAGATGGTTGTAGCTCTTGTGGTTGTAACAGAAAGCTGGAAAATGTGACCTGAGTGTAACTAATGCAGGGCTAGATCCACAAAGGGATCTTAGGATGCACTTTGGAATTAGGCACCCAGGGTAACCATATATAATGCATGGGGAGAGTAATCACCTAAGAATGGAATTCATAGAAGCTAGAATGTTGCATGAAGAGCTGCCTCAGCTAACCAAAAGACAATGACAAGGAAAGGAGTGCAGCCTAGATTCTGCCCTTCAAAGGGGATTAGGTGCCTAAATCCAGGTCAGAGGGAGACACCTATCTCTGCTTGATATTCTCAGCTGGGAAGCCGCTAGTGGAGACAGGTGCTTACACCAAGTAGGAGGAGGTAGCACTCTGCCCTCCAATATTTAATAGTTCAGTGGTTACAGCACTCATATGCATACGGAAGACCCTAGTTTAAATCCCTACTCCACCTGTCCAGAGCAAGAATCTGAACCCCACTCCCACAGGAGTGCCCTAACCACTGGGTTTAGGGCTTTTGGGGATGGGTCTCTCTCCTGCTGCAGCTGTTCTACTTTTTATAAAATATTTAAATATTCAGTGGGCTAGAGAGAGAGAGAGAGTAAGAATGACACTATAGCCTAGTGATTTGCATACCCACCTGGGAGCTCCTGGTTCAGTCCCTGCTCCCAGGGCCGCCCAGAGGGGGGGGCAAAGGGGGCAATTTGCCCCAGGCCCCGGGCTCCGCAGGGGCCCCCAAGAGAAGAGCGGAGGCTCCCGCCTCCGCCCCTCTCCCAGAGCCTCAGCGCACCAAGCGCCGAGTCTCCGCCGGGGGCCCTGAGCCCCGCCCCGCTCAGAGTCGCGTGGGGCGGGGCAGCTCCCTCCGCTCGGTGTGGAGCTCACAGCCCCGCCCCCTCACCACGCGGCTCTGAGTGGGACGGAGCTCAGGCCCTGCTGGAGACGCGCTCGGGTAAGAGGCTGAGGCTGGGGCCGGGGCGGGGGAAGCGGGACCCGCCGCCGCCGAAGCGCAGCCCGGTCTTCGGCGGCGGGGACCCCTTCCGTTCCGGGACCCGCCGCCGAAGTGCCCCGAAGGCCTGCGGCGGGAACCCCCCCCCCCCCACCGAATTACCGCCGAAGGCCGGGCTGCGCTTTGGCGGCGGGTCCCGCTTCGGTGGTAATTCGGCGGCGGGGTCTCCCGCCGCGGGTCTCGGGGCACTTTGGCGGCGGGTCCCGGAATGGAAGGGGCCCCCCACCACCGAAGACCCCGGGCCCCCGGAATCCTCTGGGCGGCCCTGCTAATTCTTCCTGATTTGTGAGCAGCAGGTCACAAACCCACTGCTCCTCAAAGATGTCAAGGGAGCCAGCGGATGCTGCCCAGAGGAACTCTGCCCAGATGCATGAGACCAGATGCATGGGAGCAGAAATACGCCTCACAGTCGCAGAGCACCCCCTCATCCAGCATCTTCCTCCTGGTTTTGTAGATGGATACTTTGGCTAGGGCGAGGAAGAAGTTGACAAGGAGGTCTCATGACTTACTGGGGCCATGGATAGGGTGTGCAAATATAAACAAGTGGGGAGAAATGTGGCTAGAACCTCAGCAGGAGGTTCTGGAGGAGCCAGAATAGGGGCTGCAACCTGGCACACTCCAGATACACATGCACCAGGGTCTCCTTCATGCCACAAAAGGGGCAGGTGTCCGGAATGGGGGTGAACTGCACCAAGAACACACCTGTGCTCAGGGGTCCGTGAAGGAACCACCAACTGATATCCCCAGCAGGCTTCAGGACCAGGTGAAGTATAGGCTGGCCCACCAGGATTCCTCACCCTCCAGAGGTAGTAGGAGGTCCCGCCACTTCGTGACAGGGCAGGACATGAGGGTGAGGACGTGAAGGATGTGGAGCACAAGCGTGTACAGACTTTTCCTTGGCACGGTCTGGAAACGAGCTGGCTGCAATTTGTGCAGCTGGCTCACAGTGAAGGGGTGGAATGGCCGGGTAAGTCCCTGGGGCAGGAGCCTGATGAAAAGTTCCTGAGGGCCTGAAGGGACAATTAATAGTAGTATTTAAGTATATCACAGCTGTGATTTCATGCTCTATTGAAGATCACAGCCTTATTGTACTCGCCAGGGCTTGCACACACAGGATGAGATGATCCTCTAAAGACATAAAGGAAACAAAAAGTGGGAAGAGAAACTGAGGCACAGAGAAGTAAGGTAGTTTCCCCGGGCCACACAGTAGATACATGGCAGAGTGAGGTCACAAATCTACATCTCCAGTGCCCAATCTACTAGACCTTGCTGCCTCAGGCTGGGAAGGAAGGAGAACAGAGCAGCTATACTCTCTAAATGTAGCTGCATGGGTGAATTGGGTCACCTGAGGAGAACTTAGCATGTATATTGTACTGGATGATTAATATGCAGTGAGAAGGAAGCAGCTACATTGTATAAAGGGGAAAGAAGTCAGCAGAACTTCTGCAGCTGCAAAGGGGCAGCCGTACACTATAAAGACCTCTAGGTGGCTGCAGAAAACAAGGGATACAAAAGGAGCAGCGACAGGGGTAGATTCTCAGTGCTAGGAAGCTGATGTAGCTCTGTTAATTTCAATGGGGCTACTACACCCATTTCCCGCAGCTGGGGATCTGGGCTATTGACTGCAGTGGAGCTATGGCTGATTCCCAGCAGCTGGATCTGCCCCACTGATCCAGTGGAGCTACATCAATTTACATCAGAGGAGAATGTGGCCCACTGACTCCACTGGAGCTAGGTCAATTTAAACCAGATGGCAATACGGTCCGTTACCTTCAATGGAGCAACCTTATTTTACACCAATGGAGGCCCCGCCTGCCCCCCCCCCCATGGCTAACCATGCCCACCACAGCAGCTAACCGCGCCTGGGAAGCCCGTCCCAGCTCAACTCCGCTCCGCCTCCTCTGCTGAGCACACCGGTGCTGCTCTAATTCTCCTCCCATCCCAGGCTTGCTGTGCCAATTGGAGGACAATTAGAGCAGGGGCTGTGTGCTCAGCAGAGGTGGCAGAGTGGAGGTGATCTGGGGTGGGGAGCGGTTCCCCTGTGTACCCACCCTGTTACTGCGGGCGGCTCTCCCCGCGCTCCCCCCCAGCTCACCTCCACTCCACCTCCTCGCCTGAGTGGGCTTAACCACCAGGCGCCCTAGGCGGATGCTTCATTCGCCTAGTGGTTGCACCGGCCCTGGATAGGACACAGCTGTGAAATCTTCCTTCTTTCTCAGGATATTGTGTTGTCCCTTTAGCTTAAGCTGGGGCAGCTCATGTGTTTACATCTGGAGGTTTCCTGTTTCAGTCCTTGGTATGTCAACCAAGATGGTGGCCATCAAATAAAGATACTTGGGAGAGGGTCGGGATAGTTTCTGAGAAGGGAAGGATCTTCTCTCCATCCCTAAATAATACATCTAAATGACATGAGTGAGGAGAAGAAGCTGTGTGGTTATACCTGAGTTTGACATCCCTTCTCTTTATAAAGAGGTGGATGCATCTTGGGAGCCCAGTCTGACCACAGCTGTGTGTCAGTAAGGCACAGGTCAGAGGCAGTCACTCAGGTGGGCCAGGCTCAGGCCATGTTGGCTTTATAGGTCATACCTACAGCTGTGCAAATAAGGAATGTCTCAGTTTGTTGGCTAAACTGAAATATTTTTTTTAAAAAAGTCTTAGGTCAAACAGAAGGTTTTGCTTCACTCAAAATAAAATCTAAGCAAACTTCAAAACCAAAAGTCACTTCACATAAACAAATCAAAACATTTTGTTTACAAAATTGCATTTTTTCCTGGCCAAAAGAATTCAGCAAATTTGACACAAATTAGCAACATTTTTTAACAACCTCAACAGGCATTTTTTGGAAAAAGGAAGTTTGTCTGCAAAATTTTGGCCAGCTTTATTCAGAACCAACACCTTAAACTACACTGTGAGACCCCTGGATGCTTTGGACCAAGAGCCATCATTTTAGAAATTATTGGTGAGAACTTCAGAACTGCTGGAGGGATTTGGATGCTCAGTTCCTATTACAATCAATAGGACTTGGGTGCTGAACTCTCCGAGGCAGCTTTGAAAATTCCAAGTCTAAAGATTTAATAAAGTTTCAACCGTTTGGTAACGATTTCAGTAGAGGACTCTGTTCTCATTGCCCCTCTGCCATGCAAACCTGCAAGTCACTAACCTGAGTTTAACTATTACATGTATTCAACCTCACTCCCTGATCTGGGCCAGGCAGGTGACTTTGGTTCAGAGAGGGCTCTACCCTGTACAGGACAGGAGCAGACTCTTGCACGGTTCAGCACAAGTTAAACCGACCTGAGCAGTGTGGGAAGTGCGGAGGATTTTGATCCTGCGTTAATAACAGGCTGCTTCATGGCTCCTCAAGCATCTCCACCCTAGCAGCAGGAGTGAGGCCTGAGATGGAAGCACAGAACTAACCCTCTCACAACAGCATGATGATGACCAGGGAAGCCAGGAACTGACAGATTATTGGACTCGCAATGAACACACAGACACAGCACAATGTAATAGACATAGAGACACCTTCAGTGTTGAGGAAACACACAGATCCTCTGCACATGGTGATCCTGGCTCCCAGCCATGAGCTCAACCCATGAAGTCTCCCTGTCTCACTTGAGTTTCATGAAACAGCAGAAACTCCCAGAGAAGTTAACTTTTACCTTTGAGCCTCCGCTTCTGAGCCTGAACAGGGCTCCAGGGAGTGACTCGCCAACCATCCTTAGAGAACAGACATGGATAAATTTTCTGCCCACAGCACCAACCCTTTGCTGCCAGAGAGACCCAGAGTCAGCCACGCAGCTCATAGGCAGCGAGCAAGAGGTCTGCATTTATTGATATTCAGTCTCAGTGAGAACAATGAAAGGGCTCTTCAGAAGCTGATAATTTAGCATCCAGATACTACAGTGAATGGGGCATTAGCTGTAGACAGATTGATTAGACAGAAGCTTCAATGATAATTCCTTTTGCGACCAGCAGTATTCTGAAGTTGGAAAGCAAACACAACATCAACTGGGTGAAAGCCACACTTCTCAGCACAGTAAGTTGACTGCTGTCATTAAATCCCTCAGCTTTTTAAGGGGTTGAATTTAACCATTTAAATGTGAATGAAAATGTCAGATTTTACTGTGAATTAAATCAGCCTCAAGGGCTTCTTTTCCATGGGTCCAGCTGATGAAGATGTCATGAATTTATTGCAAGTAAAGTAGGGGCTTTAGGGGATGAGAGCTGAGGAAGCGTTGTTCTAAGTCAGCCATAAAAATGTACCCACATGGCACCACATTTTTATGGCTGACTTAAAACAATGCATCCTCAGCTCTTGTCCCCAATGCCCCTACTCTCTAAGGTGCCACAAGTACTGCTTGTTTTGTTGTTGTTGTTTTTTCTTTGCTGATGCAAACTAATATGCAACTCTGCATAATAATAAATACAACTCTGAAAAATATTCACGGAGTCATAGATTCCAAGGCCAGAAGGGAACATTGTGATTATCTAGTGTGACCACTTGTATACCACAGGCCATAGAACTTCCCTAAAATAATTCCTAGAACAGATCTTTTAAAAACATCCAATCTTGATTTAAAAATTGTCAGTGATGGAGAATCCACCACGACCCTTGGTAAATTGTTCCAATAGTTAATTACTTTCACTCTTAAAAATGTACACCTTATTTCCAGTCTGAATTTTTCTATCTTCAGCTTCGAGCCATTGAATTGTGTTATACCTTTCTCTGCTAGATTGCACTACCCATTAGTAAATATTTGTTCCCCATGTAGACACTTAGAGACTGTAATCAAGTCAACCCTTAAGCTTCTCTTTGTTAAGATAAATAGATTGAGCTCTTTGAACCTATCTCTGTAAGGCATGTTTTCTAATCCTCTAATCATTCTTGTGGGTCTTCCATGAACCTTCTTCAATTTATCAACATCCTTCTTGAATTATGGGCACCAAACCTGACACAGTATTCTAGCACTAGTCACACCAGTGCCAAGATTCACTCAAGAGTTCTAAAGGAACGCAAATATGAATTTGCAGAACTACTAATTGTGGTATATAGCCTATTGCATAAATCAGCCTCGGTACCAGATAACCAGAGGATGGTTAATGTAATGCCATTTTTAAAAAAAGGCTGCAGAGGTGATCCTGGCAATTAAAGACCAGTGAGCCTTACTTCAGTACCAGGCAATTTGGTTGAAATTGTAGTAAAGTACAGAATGATCAGACACATAGATGAACACATTATATTGGGGAAGAGTCAACATGGATTTTGTAAAGAGCAATCATGTCTGATCAATCTATTATAATGCTTTGAGTGTGTCAATAAATATGTGGACAAGAGTCATCCAGTAAATATAGTGTACTTGGACTTTCAGAAAGCCTTTGACAAGGTCCCTCACCAAAGGCAATTAAGCAACGTAGGCAGACATGGTATAAGAAAGAGGGTCCTCTCATGGATCAGTAACTGGTTAAAAGATAGGAAATAAAAGGTAGGAATAAAAGGTCACTTTTCACAGTAGAGTGAGGTGAATGGAGGGGTCCCCCAACGATTTGTACCGGGACCAGTGCTGTTCAACTTATTCATAAATTATCCAGAAAATGGGGTAAGCAGTTATGTGGCAAAGTTTGCAGATGATAGAAAATTACTCAAGATCGTTAAATCCAAAGCAGACTGTGAAGAGTTACAAAGGGAACTCACAAAATTTGGTGACCAGTCAGCTTAACTTCAGTATCTAGAAAGATAATGAAGCAAATAATTAAGCAATCAATTTGCAAACATCTAGACGATAATAAGGTAATAAGTAACAGTCAGCATGAATTTGACAAGAACAAATAGTGTCGAACCAACTTGATAGCTTTCTTCGACAGGGTAACAATTCCTGTGGATAGTGGGGAAGTGGTATATCTATATGGAGGGATGTGGTATATCTTGACTTTAGTAAGGCTTTTGATACTGTCTCACATGATCGTCTCATAAACAAACTATGGAAATTCAACATAGACGGATCTACTATAATATAGATGCATAACTTGTTGGAAAACCATTTCCAGAAAGTAATTATCAGTGGTTGACAGTCATGCTGGAAGAGGATATAGGGTGGGGTCCCACAGGGATCAGTTGTGGGTCTGGTTCTGTTCAATATCTTCATCAATGATTTAGATAATGGCATAGAGAGGACACTTATAAAGTTTACAGACGATACCATGCTGGGAGGGGTTGCAAGTGCTTTGGAGGATAGGATTATAATTTAAAATGATCAGGACAAACTTGAAAAATGGTCTGAAGTAAATAGGATGAAATTTATTAAGGACAAATGCTAAGTATTCCTTTTGTGAAAGAACAATCAGTTGCACACATAAAAAATGGTAAAAGACTGCCTGAGAAGGAGTCCTGTGGAAAAGGATTTGTAGGTCATAGTGGATCACAAGCTAAATATGAGTCAACAGTGTAACATTGTTGCAAAAAAGGAAACATCATTCTGGGATGTGTTAGCAGGAGTGTTATAAGGAAGACATGAGAAGTAATTCTTCCGCTCTGTTACAAGGAGGAGGGAGAAAAATTGTTGTTCTTAACCTCTTAGGACAGGACAAGGCACAACGGGCTTAAATTGCAGCAAGGGTGGTTTCTGTTGGACATTAGGAAAAACTTCCTAACTGTCGGGGTACTTAAACACTGGAATAAATTGCCTAGGGAGGTTGTGGAATCTCCATCATTGGAGATTTTTAAAGAGCAGGTTAGACAAACACCTGTCAGGGATGGTCTAGATAATATTTAGTCTAGATGGTCTAAATAATCCAGGACATCTATGTTGGCATTCTCAGAAATGCTTCCAGTTCTATGCTCAGGGCCAGGTAGGCAGGCAGAGCTTCAGCATCTCAATGCGTAGATGAGACAATGGTGTAGAGAGGAGATGTTTAGATTTATTAGGAACTGGGGAAACTTTTGGGATGGGGGAGCATATACAGGAGGGATGGGTTCCACCTAAACCAAAGTGGAACCAAACTGCTGGCACTTAACATTAAAAAGGTTGCAGAGCAGTTTTTAACCTAGGAGATGGGGGAAAGCCGACTGCTGCAGAGGAGCCTGTGGATCGGACAGAGACTTCTCTTAGAGGAGAGTCTATTGATAGAGATTCTCTAGGTTTTAGTCAGGAGAATAGGATGGAAGAAGATAAAGTAGGGGCCAGATCACACAGGAAACATTCTCATAAAAAAGAATCTGACACATCAAAAAAGGGCAGACAAATAAACAGTGACAAGTTTTTAAAGTGCTTGTACACAAATGCTAGAAGTCTAAATAATAATATGGGTGAACTAGAGAGCCTTGTGTTAAAGGAGAATGTTGATATAATGGGCAACACAGAAACCTGGTGGGGTGAGGACAATCAATGGGACACAAAGATTCCGGGGTATAAAATATATTGGAAGGACAGAACAGGTTGTGTCGTGGTGGGTGGGGGAGGCGGAGAGTGGCACTATATGTGAAAGAAAATGTAGACTCAAATGAAGTAAAAATATAAAGTGTATCCGCATGTTGCGTAGAATCTCTATGGATAGTAATTTCATGCTCTAATAAAGAATATAACAGTAAGGCTCTATTATCAACCACTTGACCAGGACAGTGATAGTGAAGATGAAATGCTAAGGGAGATTAGAGAGGCTATCAAAATAAAGAACTCAATAATAGCGGGGGATTTCAATTAACCCTATATTGACTGGGAACATGTCACCTCAGGATGAAATGCAGAGACAAAATTTCCTGATACTTTAAATGGCTGCTTCTTGGCCGCTGGTACAGGAACCCACAAGGGGAGAGGCAATTCTCCATTTAGTCCTGAGTGGAGCGCAGGATCTGGTCCAAGAGGTAACAATAACAGGACCACTTGGAAATAGTGACCATAATATAATGTCTTTTAACATTCCTATGGGGGGAAGAACACCTCAACAGCCCAATACTGTGGCATTTAACTTCAGAAAGGGGAACTATGCAAAAATGAGGAGGTTAGTTAAACAGAAATTAAAAGGTACAGTGAATAGAGTGAAATCCCTGCAAGCTGCATGGACACTTTTCAAAGACACCATAATAGAGACTCAACTTAAATGTATACCCCAAATTAAAAAAACACAGTAAAGGAACTAAAAAAGAGCCACCGTGGCTTAACAACCATGTAAAAGAAGCAGTGGGAGATAAAAAGGCATCTTTTAAGAAGTGGAAGTCAAAGCCTAGTGAGGTAAATAGAAAGGAGCATAAACACTTCCAAATTAAGTGTAAAAATGTAATAAGAAAAGCCAAAAAGGAGTTTGAAGAACAGCTAGCCAAAAACTTAGAAGGTAATAACAAAATATTTTTTAAGTACATCAGAAGTGGAAAGCCTGCTAAATAACCAATGAGGCCCCTGGACAAGTGAGATACAAAAAGAGCACTTAAAGACAATAAAGTCATTGCAGAGAAACTAAATGAATTCTTTGCTTCAGTCTTCACGGCTGAGGATGTTAGGGAGATTCCCAAACCTGAGCCAGCTTTTGTAGGTGACAAATTTGAGGAATTGTCACAGATTGAATTGTCACTACAGGTGGTTTTGGAATTAATTGAGAAACTTAACAGTTTCCTTAACTTAAAGTCACCAGGATCAGGGCCGGCTCTAACATTTTTGCCGCCCCAAGCAAAAAAATAAGAGCGCCGCCCTGCCCCCGCGAGTGCCGCCCGACCCCTCCCTGAGCATTGTATCACACAGCCCAAGTCCCCGCCCCCCAGCACCGTGTCGCGTCACGCCGCCCAAGTCCCCGCCCCCCGAGCATTGCATCTCACTGCCCAAGTCCCCGCCCCCCCAGCGCCGCATCGTGCCGCCCAAGTCCCCGCCCCCCGAGCGTCGTGTCGCACCCCCCAAGTCCCGTCCCCCCCCGAGCGTCGCGTCGTGATGCCCAAATCCCCGCCCTCCCCAGCGCCGTGTTGCGCCGCCCAAGTCCCCGTTCCCCCCAGCGCCGCCTGGCCAAACCAAAAACAACAAAAACAAACCCTGATCGCCGCCCCATCCCAAGGTGCCGCCCCAAGCACGTGCTTGGTAGGCTGGTGCCTGGAGCCGGCCTTGACCGGGATCAGATGGCATTCACCGAAGAGTTCTGAAAGAACTCAAATGTGAAATTGCAGAACTACTAACTATGGTTTGTAACCTGTCCTTTACATTGTCTTCTGTACCCAATGACTGGAAGATAGCTAATGTAACGCCAATATTTAAAAGGGCTCTAGAGGTGATCCTGGCAATTACAGACCGGTAAGTCTAACGTCAGTAACCAGCAAAAGAGTTGAAACAATCGTAAAAAATAAAATTGTAAGACACATAAAAGAACATAAATTGTTGTGCAAAAGTCAACATGGTTTCTGTAAAGGGAAATCGTGTCTTACTAATTTATTAGAGTTCTTTAAAGGGGTCAACAAACATATGGACAAGGGGGATCCAGTGGATATAGTGTACTTAGATTTCCAGAAAGCCTTTGACAACGTCCCTCACCAACGGCTCTTATGTAAATTAAGTTGTCATGGGGTAAGAAAAGGTTCAGAGAAGGGCAACTAAAATTATTAGGGGTTGGAACGGGTCCCATATGAGGAGAGATTAAAGAGACTAGGGCTTTTCATCTTGGAAAAGAGGAGACTAAGGGGGAATATGATAGAGGTATATAAAATCATGAGTGATGTGGAGAAAGTGAATAAGGAAAAGTTATTTACTTGTTCCCATAATATAAGAACTAGGGTCCACTAAATGAAATTAATGGTCATCAGGTTTAAAACAAATAAAAGGAAGTTCTTCTTCACACAGCGCACAGTCAACTTGTGGAACTCCTTACCTGAGGTGGTTGTGAAAGCTAGGATTATAACAGCGTTTAAAAGGGAATTGGATAAATTCATTAAGGTTAAGTCCATAAATGGCTATTAACAAGGATGGGTAAGGAATGGTGTCCCTAGCCTCTGTTTGTCAGAGGGTGGAGGTGGATGGCAGGAGAGAGATCACTTGATCATTACCTGTTAGGTTCACTCCCTCTGGGGCAGCTGGCATTGGCCATTGTCGGTAGACAGGATACTGGGCTGGATAGACCTTTGGTCTGACCCAGTATGGCTGTTCTTATGTTCTTATGAATGCAGGGAACAGGACTAGATGACCTCACAAGGTCCCCTTCAGTCCTATGATTCTATGACTTTGGCACGAAAATGGCAGATTAAATCCAGTGTTAAGTAATGCACACTGGAAAACATAATCCCAACTATTCATACAAAATGATGGGCTCTAAATTAGCTGTTACTATTAAAAAAAAATCTTAAAGTCATTCTGGATAGTTGTCTGAAAACATCCACTCAGTGTGCAGCAGCAGACAAAAATGCTAACACAATGTTAGGAACCATTAGGAAAGAGATAGATAATAAAAAAGAAAATATCTTAATGCCATTATATAAATCCATGATACACCCACACCTTGAGTACTGTGTGCAGTTCTGGTCACCATATCTCAAAAAAGATATATTAGAATGGGAAAAAGTACAGAAAAGGGCAACAAAAATTATTAAGAGTGTGGAACAGTTTCCATATGAGGAGAGATTCAAAAGACTAGAACTGTTGAGCTTTGAAAAGAGATGAATCGGGGGAGGGGTTTGATAGAGGTCTATAAAATCATGAATGGTCTGGAGAAGTGAATAGGGAAATATTATGTACCCCTTCAGAGAACACAAGAACCAGGGGTCACCCAATGAAATTAATAGGCAGAAGGTTTAAAACAAAAGGAAGTGCTTCTTTACACAACACACACCCTTGTTGCCGTGGATGTTGTGAAGGCCAGAAGTATAAACAAATTTTTAAAAGAACTAGGTAAATTCAGGGAGGCTAGGTCCAGTCTCCATCTCTCTTCTGTTTCTCCTTCCATAACCATCGCCCATTGGCCTTCCCTCTGCAGTGTACATCTACAGAAGAAGAAATGTCCAACCAAACCATCGTGACTGAGTTCCTTCTCCTGGGATTCTCTGACATGCGGGAAGAGCAGATTTTACACTTCCTGGTGTTTCTAGTGATTTACCTGGCAGCCATGGTGGGAAATCTTCTCATCATCACCGTCATAGCCCTCAACCAGCACCTTCACACCCCCATGTATTTTTTCTTGGGTAACTTATCCTTCCTAGACCTCTGCTACATCTCAGTCACAGTCCCCAAGTCCATGTCTGACTCCCTAACCAACAACAGACTCATCTCTTTCTCTGGATGTGTCACCCAAGTCTTTTTGGTTATAACTTTTGCAGCAGCAGAGCTGGCCTTTCTCACGGTGATGGCGTATGATCGCTACATTGCAATCTGCCACCCTCTACATTACAAGGTGACTATGAACAGAGGTGCATGTGTCCAGTTGGCAGTTGGTTCATGGATCAGCAGCATGATGTGCTCTGTATTACAAACAGCTAATACCTTTAGGTTACATTTCTGTAGGTCCAATGTTATCGCTCAATTTTTCTGTGATATCCCACAGTTACTAAAGATTTCTTGCTCTGATACACACGGTAATATAATAGTCATGATTGCCCTTGGATCAGTTCTAGATGTGGTCTGCTTTGTGTTGATAATTGTGTCCTACATTCACATCTTCTCCACGGTGATGAGAATCCCCTCTGAGCAGGGCAGGTACAAAGCCTTCTCCACCTGCATCCCACACCTGGTTGTTTTTTGTTTATTTATCAGTACAGCATCATTTACGTACATGAGGCCCAAGTCAATGTCTTCAACATCTCTAGACCTGATGGCTGCTGTGTTGTATTGTGTGGTGCCACCACTAATGAATCCAATCATTTACAGTCTAAGAAACAAAGAGATAAAAGGGTCCCTATGGAAAATGATAGGCAGGATATTTTTTCTCAGGAGAAATGAACTTCTCACACTGAAGTCTTAGTGTCCACCTGGAATTAAGTATTCCCATGTTGCACCTTATATAATAGCTCTGACAGACCTTGTTTGAGGACCAGCCTATGTTCATGTTAGGATCAGAAACTGACATTTTGCATTTTCTGATTTTGGCTGAGATTTTTTAAAATCTGACAGAAATATGGTCTATGGCATCCTCAGGACCCAAAGTCCCATTTTCAAACAAGACTCAGGCACTTCTGAAAATTTTACTCGTAGTAGCTCAAATCCCAATGAGTTTTCAATAGAATGTGGGAATCTAATTATCTTTTGGTCCCTTTGAAAATCCCAAGAAGAACTAATTGCAATTTTTCCATTTTCTAGTTTGAAATATCCACTTAAAATGAATTTTGTATTTCAAAATCTCATTTCCAAATTTTAAAATTTTGTGGGTTTTTTTCATTTCTAAGTGCTAATTCCCAAATTTTACAAAATTGAAATAATTTGAATGGTCATTTTGACTGAAAATGTCATTTTAATGTTATTTTCAGTCACACAGACAATTTGTAATGATTATTTTCATTGCTGTTTTGTAGCTATGTTGGTCCCAGGATATGAAAGAGACAAGGAGGGTGAGGTAATATCTTTTATTGCATCAACTTCTATTGGTGGAAGAGATAAGTTTCCAGGCTATCTGAAGAAGAACTGTGTAGCTCAAAAGTTTGTCTCTTCCACCAACAGAAGTTGGTCTAATTTATAATGATAATTTTTATTTTCAGCTGACATGTCTAAATGAAAGAATTTTCACTGGAACGTCAACACATTTTATTTTGTTAAAAAAAAGAAGGAAATAAATTAGAATTTTTGGTTTTGACATTTCCCAATTAAATTTTTAAGAACTTTTCATTCAGTGAAAATTTTTGATGTTTCTATTTTCACCCCATATAACATGAAAACAAACCTCAAATTACCAGAATATCTCACAGAAGTTTCTGTTTTACAATGAGCTGTAAACCCCAGGCTTTTACACTAACAACATTTTCACTATGACATTGCAAGGAGCAGGCTGCTGACCTCTCCACACCTCAGGAGAAAGGTCTGAGGCGGGAAAAGGGGCCAGTGGGGACTTCATGACAAACAACCCCTCCCCACAACTTTCAACCGAATATGTAATTTTCTATTTGGAAATATCACTACTGTGCCTCATGGGAGTTGCAGTTCGTGTGCCTCAAACTTCCGTTCTGTATGGGACAGGTTCCATGAGTGGATAATATCTGCACCACAGGATTCCTTCTTCCTAAGCCACTGTGGTGCATCATGGGAGTCCCACAGCTGCAATGCATCATGGGCGGATGTAGTCTAGCTAGAGATTTCAGCCAATAAAGAAGAATATGACCACAAGATAAGCAAATTACATCTCCCATGGGACACTGAGGTGGCATTTCCAAGTAGACAGATTCACTTTTCACCTGAAAGTTTCAAATTTTCAGACAAAAAGTGTTTTGGGTTGGGGTGCTGGTTTTCCAGAGGTAGCAGGCATTTTTTACAAAAAGATCCACGTTTTTGAAAAATGAATTTTTTATCAAAAAACAGATTTGCCAAAAAAAATTCAAACAGTTTTACTTGTGACAGCAGCACAGAGAGACAGATGCTATACCCCAGCTATACCCCAATCTTCTTCCCACTGGAGTCCATTGGCTCTCCATGAGTTCTGGGTACAGCTGGTTGGGAATTCTCCACTAGAATGATTTTCTAATGTAAAATTCCCTTCACAAAATCAAAATTTTCCATGAGAATATTGAGGTGTTCAGTGATCCCTCTGTGATGAAGGAGCCTGCAAGAGCTCTGCTTCATTCTGTGTACAGTTCCAGCTGGTTGAGCATAACAACAAGAGCTTCTCAATGTGCCTCTTTCCATATTCTCTATGTGGGAAGCTCAGCCCTTACGGGCGCAGCCTCCAATACCCTCAAAAATTTCAAAATTGGAAAATACAATTGATTTTCCATCAGGAACATTGCAATGACGGCTCCCTGCCAGCCTGCCTGCCTGGAAGGCCCTTGCCGATGTTTACATTTACCCTTACATGTAGCCAGAAAGTGAAATTAGCAAGAACCTTCCAGGTGAGCTGCTGGAGAACTCAGAAATGGCAAAACATTTAATTCTGATGAAAACTAATGTTAGTCAGAACCCAGAATTCCTGTTCCATAGTAATTTCCAAAGTTTCCTCATTATTATTATTTCTCTGAATCAGAACAAAAAATAAATAAACATTTCAGAACACCTTCCAGAACA
Organism: Mauremys reevesii; assembly: GCF_016161935.1. NCBI lineage: Eukaryota > Metazoa > Chordata > Testudines > Geoemydidae > Mauremys > Mauremys reevesii. The sequence continues at coordinate 12,494,180 of NC_052637.1, read as the reverse complement.
AAATTCTGAAATTGCATAGAGAAAAAATAGAAAAGACAGCCAGCCAGCCTGCCTTGTTTCCTTTAAAAGTTTTAATGGAATCAACACGTTCCTATGGAACTGTTCTGTTAGAAAATTTACAATCCGTTCTAGTTCCAATGTTTCAAAATGAACTATTTCATTTCAAAATGTCAATTCAAAATGAAAACAGTTCAATTTCAAGTGACATTTCGACTGGGTTCTAGGGCCATCAATACGCTTGTTAATTGTTGGACCTTGAACAAGCCATATCCACTTCCCTTGCCTCAATTTCTCCACGTTGAAATGGAGACAATGACACCAGCTGAAATTTATTGGGAAATGGAATTTCCAATCCATGCAAACTCCAGAAATGGCCTTTCATCCCTAATCCGAACCAAACATTAAAATGTACTGATTTTTTTCTAAAATATTTCATTTCAGAATCATCAGAATTACCTTTTTGAAACAAAACATTTTAATAAGTTTCAAATGTCTCTTGTTGCCTTGATCATTATACTACATTATGTTATACATTATAGTATCATATAGGCAATATACATAAATTATAATATAACATACAAGTCAAATGATAAATTTAAAATGCAACATTTTGACCAAATTGAAACAAATTGTTTTGCTAATTTCCCTTAAAAAATCAATATGTTCCCAGGAAAAGTGTTTATTTCATTGAACTTGCAGTTTCCAACTGAACACAGTTTCACTGAAAAGTTTTCAAAAAGCTGCAATATTAACCTGCTTTGAAAAGTGCTTTCAGATCAATATGTTTATGTATGTAAAATCGATGACCCTTTCATTTAGAATTTCGCACCTAACACCAAAATGGGGGGACACGAGGAGCTGTTCCTTAGGGCTGCATTTGCTTTTTACAGTTATCTGCCAATCATGGAAGGAGATCACTAGAGTTGGTACCTAAGTGAATTCCAGGGGATTTAGGGTGAAAAGTTTCAAAAGTGTGTAAGTGAGGTAGGAGCCTAGGTCCTATTGAAAGTTGGCGGGACTCTTAAATCATTTAGGGCCAGTTTTTTAAATCTATTTAGGTGTCCAGGGCCAAAGTTTTAAAGATATTTAGGCACCTCGTTGGATTTTGAAAAACATCTAGTAATGTCAAAATGAAGCATTTTGTTTCGTCCCAAGAAAATTTGTTTAAACTTTCTGGCATTTTGACAAACACCAAAGGAGTCATAAAAAGGTGGTGAAGGAGCAGGTGTTCATAGTGGAATTGTCTCCCTTATAAGATTTAGCTCAGTTCTCAGGGCACATTTCTACAATGTAGGAGACCACCATGCAAACGTTGTTTCCTCATCAGGCAGAGGGAGGAATTTTACTTGTGTCTCCCACAGCCCAGGTGAGTGTCCTAACCACTGAACTAAACTTTCAAGGGGCATGGTGCCTTCTTTAGCCATTTTGTGAATTTAGCTCTCCTTCTCCTTGCTCTTGTCAAAATTCCTGAAATTCAAAACATTTGTGGGGAGGGTGCGGGAGGGTGAAAATAGAACAAAATGTTTTATTTTGTTTCAATTCTTTTTTCCTATTCACCATTTTTTTTTAAAATGTCATTTCTCATTCCACCTGAAATGGTTTTTTATATTATTTTTCAAATTGCCAATGAACTGAAAAATCCATTATTCGACCAGATCTATTTTTTACTTCAGTTGATGATTAGCATTCAACCTGTTTCTCACACAAGTAGCCTTTAATCATGTACGGTGTTCATTTAATTTCAAAAGAACTATTAGAGTGAATTAAGTACAGCAAGATCAGACACGATGATATGAAAAATGAGAGCTGGTAGCCCTTGTGATTTTGGAGGCGTTCTAAAACATCTCTAAGGGTTTTACAGACCTGTTTTTGCATTTTAATATTGTGACAGGGTCAGACCAGACAGCTACAGGAGAGTGCAGGAAGGAAGATATGTTAGATTCAACCTGTTCGGATCCTGGAAGTGGGCGGGCTCTTAATGACCTTCCCCAGCCTAAAGGGAGGATCCACAAGGTCTTGGATCTCAATTAATTACGGGGAACAACTAAAGATATAACAGGCACAGGAGTGAGGTCACAGAGCTTAATGAAGGGAACCTGACAGGGACACCAAGGAGAGAACCCCAGACAGCTCCCACTGCTCCTCAAAGTCATTACGGGAGCCAGTAGACGCTGCCCAGAGGAACTCTGCCTGGATGCGTGAGGCCAGGGAGGAGTGGAAATAGGCCCCACAGTGGCAGAGCACCCCCTCGTCCAGCATCTTCCTCCTGGTGTTGTAGATGGCTATTTTGGGTAGGGCCAGGAGGAGGTTGACAAGGAGGTCTCACGACTTAGTGGGGCCATGGATAGGGTGTGCAAAAATAAACAAATGTGGGGAAAAATGAAGCCAGAACCTCAACAAGAGGTTCTGGAGGAGCAAGAATAGGGGCTGCAACCTGGTGCACTCCAGATACTCGTGCGCCAGGGTCTCCTTCACACCTCAAAAGGGGCAGGTGTCCGGGATGGGGGTGAACTGTGCCAAGAACACTCCTGTGCTCAGGGCTCCGTGAAGGAGCCACCAACAGATATCCCCAGCGGACTTCAGCACCAGGGTGGAGTATAGGCTGGCCCACCATGGTTCCTCAAGCTCTAGAGGTGGTAGGAGGTCCCACCACTTCCTGACGGGGCTGGACGTGAGGATAAGGGTGTGAAGGATGTGGAGCATGAGCGTGTACAGATGTTTCCTGTAGTGTACAGATGTTTCCTACAGGAGGTTGGACTAGATGACCTCCTGAGATCCCTTCCAACCCTGAGATTCTATGATTCTATGATTCCTTGGCATGATCTGGAAACGAGCCGGCTGAAATTTGTTCAGCCGGCTCACGGTAAAGTGGTGGAATGGCTGGGTGGGTCCCTGGTGGAGGGGCCTGATGAAAAGTTCCAGAGGGCCTAAAGGGACAATTAATAGTAGTATTTATGTATATCATGGCTGTGATTTCATGCCCTATTCAAGATCCCAGCCTTATTGTGCTCGCCAGGGCTTGCACACACAGGATGAGATGATCCTGACTCAATGGCATTACAGTCTAAAGACATAAAGGAATCAAAAAGTGGGAAGAGAAACCAAGGCACAGAGAAGTGAGGTAATTCCCCAGGCCACACAGTAGGTACATGGCAGACTGAGGTCACAAATCTACATCTCCAGTGCCTGATCCACCAGAGCTTTCTGCCTCAGGCTAGGAAGGAAGGAGAACATAGCAGCTATACTATCTAAATGCAGCTGCATGGCTGAACAGGGTCCCTGAGGAGAACTTAGCATGTATATTGTACTGGATGATTAATATGCAGTGAGAAAGAAGCAGCTACATTGTATAAATTGGAAAGAAGTCAGCAGAACTTCTGCAGCTGCAAAGGGGCAGCCATACACTATAAAGACCTCTAGGTGGCTGCAGAAAACAAGGGATAGAAAAGGAGCAGTGACAGGGTTAGATTCTCAGTTCTAGTGAGCTGATGTAGCTCTGATAATTTCAATGGGGCTACTACACCCATTTCCCGCAGCTGGGGATCTGGCCCTTTGACTCCAGTGGCGCTATGGCTGATTCCCAGCAGCTGGGTCTGCCCCACTGATCCAATGGAGCAACATCAATTTACACCAGAGGAGAATGTGTCCCACTTACTCCACTGGAGCTAGGTCAGTTTAAACCAGATGGCAATACGGTCCGTTATCTTCAATGGAGCAACCTTATTTTACACCAATGGAGAACGTAGCCCATAATGTTTGATTGGGGAGCAAAAGGAAAGGTTGATAAATGGGCGGAGCATATTAGCCAGTAGATATCAGCAGATGATACCTAATGTGAAAGAGAGATTTGCAGTAACCTCTAAATGGCAGCATTGTGTCCAGAACGAGTCATGGACAGCTAGTTCTTGAAAAAAAGGACGACTATTGTGCATTGTAACGGACCGTTATCCCTCAGAAAGGTAAACTATGCTTCATCACAATGGGAATCATTTCCCCCCAGAGACTCATGAGGCTGTTTCACTAAATGCAATTACATTTGGGTAAAAACAACTCAAGTCACACCAGGCTTTGGTAAGAGCAGAGCTCTGGAGACACAAAATTGTCCATAATAATAATGGGTTGGGTTTAAAAGTTTGGGACTCATTTGTACTTATGAAAAACTTTGAACTGGACAGGGAATAACAATCTCCCAGAATAAAAAAGATGTGGCTACACTTATTCTTTCCCCAAAACATCATATTATTCAGATCAGAGTTGGACAGCTTTCCTCAGAAAACTTACTGATGGAAATGCTTCCCTGTGGGAACCAGATGTGGACAATATACTGTGATGCATAATTGCAATAGACTATGTAGTTGCTCCTTTTGTATCCCTTGTTTTCTATAGACTATGTCAGGATGTTTACATTAATTGATGTGTGTACACACACAAATGTGCATGTGTATCCTTCTGCACAAACCACTGTTCTCTTCTGCCTGGTTTCAGAGGTTCTGAATTTGCTCTTTTTTACATTGTGTAGAACAGGTTTTCTTCAGCTCAAGTGATGGCCAGTACTTCCAAAGCCACTATAGAGTTGTCATCTGGCAACCAGGAAGGCTGGGGAAGGAAGCGAAGGGAAATAAGCACCCAAATCACAGTTGGACGTGGATGCCTAACTCCCTTAATTTCCTTTGAAAATCTCAGCCAGACTTCATATTTGGTCAAGGTTTAGTTCCAAACTTAGAGCCTCAGCTATGCAGTGTAATGATATTTCAGACTGAGAAGAGGGACTCAGTTCAAATATGTCTTCACAGATGCTTTACCCTCCCTCCAACCTTGAACACTTGGTCATGCAAAAAGTTTTTTTCTGAGTGGTCTGCATTTTGGGAGGGGCTCTCTGCAGATAAAGCCGGGGGAACTATGGGAGAGAAGCATTCCATTTTGCAACCATGCCAAAAGTCTTCAAACACAGTTTGACAATAAGGGCCCCAATGATAAAAGTCCCTTCTCAAACTTCCTGCCTCTAACTTCAGAGGAATTTTTTCAGGCCCAGTGTTGTGAAATCCTGAGTGACGGTGGGGAAGAAGACAGGCCCAGGGAAAGAGATCGTTAATAAATCCAGTTAAGATTGTAGGCGATCTTCATAATTCTGTTGAGATCTGGGCTAAGTTATTTAAAGTGGCCTAAAGAAATTAGGCACTGATCTGCCAATGGGAGTTGGGTGCCAGATTTCCATAGACCCTGTGTCCATTGCAATCACTTGGGCTTCTCTGATTTGTGAGAAGACACGTTGGCCAGACGGTGTGTGTTGTGAGTTTGATGTTTAATTCCTGGTTCTGCTGCAGACCCACTGGATGAAATTGGCCCCATTCACTTCTCCCTGAGTGCTTCACTCCGTGCATTGTACTGTTACAAGCAGTACTGAGGCGAGAAATCTGGGACACCAAACCTTCTACCTCTTAAGCCCACATCATGAGAAGGGCCTTTTCTTTACAGATATTTCCTACCTGAACAGTGCCCAGAGCAATCGCTCAGGCATCCAATCCCCTTCATTTGAAGCAAGGGGTATTAGGCCACATCTCATCTTTCATGACTTGAAATTGTTCCCCAGGATCCTTGTTGTTTGGAGCTACAGTAGTTTCCTGATAGGTGACACTGTCATATGGCCATGCCAAAGGTAGAACTGGTTATGGGCTAGAGAAACCTCTGCCAACTCTCTGGTCTCTCTGTAAGCACCCACCTCAGGTGCTGAGCCTCTTGCCCTCATCAGTCTCAGGGAAGACTCTCACGCTCCTTCTACTCTCAGACCAGGATCTTGTTACTCTATCCCACATACCAACCACTTATCACCCTGCAGCTCCAACTTTGCTTCAGGCACCAGTGACCAGTGACGTTGACCAACACTCACCTTAAAACAAAATGTATTTTTTTAGCAATTGGAACAAACATTTAAAATTAGATTTCAAAGCAACAAACAAACAACATACACATATCTAATCAAAGGACTTCAACTGGTTGCCTTCAACAAGTAGGATGGATGAGAACATCACTTGCACTCCAAACAATTTTATACTTCTTCCCAAAGCCACATAGTCTGCAGTGATCTGCTCAAGGTCATTCTTGGCAGTATTGTTGGTGCCCATGTGGATAAGTAGGAAGGAGTAGCAGACCAAGGGCTTGAGGAGTCTTGCCAGACTCTCAGTCACATCCTGAATTCTAGCTCCAGGCAAGCAGCACACTTCTCGGAATTCCCGGTCCAGATGGCAGATGGATGACTCTGTTCCCTTTAGGAAGAAGTCCCTGACCATCACCACCCTTCTCCTCCTCTTGGGAGTGGTGGTCATGGAACCCCCACCCTTAGGACAATGCATCAATGCCTTCTGGTCGACGGGGTCTCCTTCTGATCCCGTCCCTCAGATGACTTGGGAGGAGGGAGTTTGAGTTGGTAAACCCAGAGGCTGTCTCCAAAAGACAGAGAAGGAGAGTAGGAAGGAGTCCAGGAAAATATCTGCTCATTGTGGGAGCAAGCATACTATACTTGCAGGCCTCAGTGTCCCTGGGCTGGAACCCAGAGTAGTGGGCAGGCCCGAGTTCCCCAACCAACTGCTGGTAAAGTGGCACAGGACCTGGCCTTGGAGCAGAAGACTGTCTGGATTGATATGGGGTAATTGATCCATTGGGACATTGATACCCTGGAAGAGATGGACTGTGCGGGGCCCTGGCCGAAGGCTTGAGTCACAGAGAATCCTGCAGAGTGAGGGAGGACATGCTGTGAGCAACCGTCAGAAGCAGGGTGTCAGACCTGAGTGGAGCTAATCCAAGACATAGCCACAAAGAGACACCCAGTGGTGAGTAATCCCCTTGACAGATGGGTTTCTCTCTTGTGTTACAAGAGAAGAAGCGACCCCACCCAACTCACAATCTCTCAGAAAGCCAAGAAGCTCCTGGGACCCCGCCTGCTCTCAGTTTCTCTCCATGACTCTGTCTCCCTCTCCCAGGGAAAAATGGGGGTTTTGAATGCTCCCACCCTCCCTGCATGTTCCCAATTACCACATTGTTCATGGTGTCTTTCAGATAGGCCCCATCTGTGAAATCTTTCTTCTGTCTCAGTCTATTTTTCCCAGTTGGCCAGTGCATTTGGCCAGGCCATGTATGCCCCCCAGCTTGAATGCCCCATTTTTTGGCTGCTTGGACCCATTCATCTTTAATACCTTGCAATCAGTGGTTTTGTGACTGTCTGCAGCCTGTGGGTGAGGATGTTGGAACTGTCTGGAACAAACTTAACACACAAATTACATTTTGGCATACCGATTCATAACTATTACACACACACACGCATGCACGCACGCACGCATGCACCAACATTCATGACAGCTGGAATATGGGGGATTTTCTGTGGAAAACTTCAATTTTTGTCAAGAAACAAAAAACAATAAAACTTGTTTTCTTTTGGTTTTTGACACGCAAAAACCAAAGATATTCATCTGAAAACCAAATAGTTTTGTATAAAAACCAAACTTTTTTATTGAAAACAAAAATAATAAATTGATATCTGTTTTTTTTTTAATTTTCAGTCAAAAAATATCTTTGTGTGTGTTTACAACAGACGTGCTGGCTGATTTACACATTTCACTGGACGATCTTAAACCAGGAGGCAGACCTGACTAATTGACTTCTGCTGGGAACCGGATTATGAGAATCCACACCGCTGTTGCAAAGGACTGGAAGGAGGACTCAGCAATGGACATATTTTATTTTATTTTATTTTATTTTATTTTGTTTTATCTTTTCAAGAGGGTTGAGATGAGCCAGACTTTTTAATTAGACTGTGTATCTTTGGTTAGGAGAATACGACCAGTTGGGGAACTGGAACTCTTAGGGCTTGGCTTCACTTGTAAGTTACAGTGCATTAAAGCAACCCTGGGTGCTCTAACTCCCTATGTGTCCACACTGGCAAGGCATGTAGAACGCCTGGGCTCTGCAGCTGGAGCGCTCCTGGTAATCCATCTCCATGAGAAGTATAAAACTTGCTGTGCCCCACCTGAAATGCCCCATGCACTGTGATTGGCCTCGGGAAACATCCCATAATCCCCTTAAGTCAAGTGACCATTCTTCTCATTGTTTTGTTATCGTCTGCAGGAATGTGGATATCTCCTTTGAAAGCTCTGTGTCTGACAGCCGGCTGCTTATCTGCTCCAGGACAAAGCAACCATTACTATGAAATGCTGCTTGCTGTGAATGTGTGTGAGAGAGTGGTGGGGGTGAGGGTAGTCTGCTGCTGTCTGGACTTACAAGATAGCATGCTGACATGCTCCCAGCAACACAAAATACCCACACACAACACACTCCCTGTTACACTCTGCCCCACGCTACCCTTTCCCCCAGGGAATCATTTATGTCCTTGGTCCTCAGACTCTAATAATTGTGGAACCACAGAACAGAACAGAACAAGGCAGCCAGCAGGGCCTGATACAGTGAGGCTATTGAGGTGGGCCCCAAGTGGGTGTACATCATGGGGCTCATAGGAGTGGGGCCCAAACTGGGATGTTGGGGTCAAGATTCAATTGTGGCTCAAAGTCCCATCTTCCTCCCAGTTCAAGGGAGGGATAATGGAGTCTTGGGTTTTAGGTCCATAACCTGTCCCCATATAAGAGAAGCCCAATTCCTAAGCTCTTCCCCATTGACAATTCTGTGGCTCCGCAGTTCCCACCACTGCAATGACTGAAAGGAGCCACAGACAGACAAAACCTTCATTGCAAGTGAAACCCACTTGCCAGTGTGTGTAGAGCATCCCCCTCTGTCCTCCATCCCTGGAGGTTATGAACCTGGTACACGGAGTACTAAAGGGCGTTGTCCCTTTAGCTTAAGCTGGAGAAGCTCATGTGTTTACATCTGGAGGTTTCCTGTTTTGGGCCTTGGTATGTCAACCAAGATGGTGGCCATCAAATAAGAATACTGAGGAGAGGGTCGGGATAGTTTCTGAGAAGGGAAGGATCTTCTCTCCAATTCTAAATAATACATCTAATTAACATGAGTGAGGAGGAGGAGCTGTGTGGTTATACCTGAGTTTGACACTCCATCTCCTTATAAAGATGTGGATGCAGCTCGGGAGCCCAGGCTGACCACAACAGTATGGCTACATTAGCGCTTCAAAGCGCTGCCGCGGCAGCGCTCCCGCGGCAGCGCTTTGAAGCGCTAAGTGTAGTCAAAGCCCCAGCGCTGGGAGAAAACTCTCCCAGCGCTGTCCGTACTCCAGCTCCCTGTGGGGAATAACGGACAGCGCTGGGAGCCGCGCTCCCAGCGCTGGGGCTTTGACTACACTGGCGCTTTGTAGCGCCGCAATTTGCAGCGCTGCAGAGGGTGTGTTTTCACACCCTGCTGCAGCGCTGCAAATTTGCAAGTGTAGCCATAGGAATGGGTCAGAGACAGTGCCTCAGGTGGGCCAGGCTCAGGCCATGTCAGCTTTATAGGTCATACCTACAGCAGTGCGAATAAGCAACGTCTCAGTTTGGTGGCTGAACCAAAAGATTTAAAAAAAAAAAGTCTTAGGTCAAACAGAAGGTTTTGCTTCTCTCAAAATGCAATTTAACAAAGAAAAGAAAATCGATGCAAAATTCAAAACCAAAAGTCATTTCAAATATACAAATTAAACATTTTGTTTCGAAAATGTCATTTTTTTCCCAGCTTAAACAATTCAGCAAATTTGACACAAATTAGCAACATTTTTTAACAAACTTAACATGCATTTTATGGGAAAGGGAAGTTTTGTCTGCAAAATTTTGGCCAGCTTTATTCAGAACCAACTCCTTAAACCTTACCGTGAGACCGCTGGATGCTTTAGACCAAGAGCCATCATTTTAGAAATGATTGGTGAGAACTTCAGAACTGCTGGAGGGATTTGGATGCTCAGTTCCTATTACAATCAATAGGACTTGGGTGCTGAACTCTCCGAGGCAGCTCTGAAAATCCCAAGCCTGAAGATTTAATAAAGTTTCAACCACTTGGGAAGGATTCCAGGATCAGATTCTATTCTCATTGGCCCCCTGCCATGCAAACCTGCAAGTCACTAAATTGATTTTGGCTATTACATATATTCAAGGCTAATCTCACCCCCTGATCTGGGCCAGGCAGGTGACTTTGGTTCAGAGTTGGCTCTACCCTGTACAGGACAGGAGCAGACTCTTGCACGGTTCAGCACAAGTTAAACAGAGCTGAGCAGGGTGGGAAGTGCTGAAGATTTTGATCCTGCTTTAATAACAGGCTGCTTCATGGCTCCCTAAGCATCTCCATCCTAGCAGTAGGGGTGAGGCCTGGGAAGGAAGCACAAAACTAAGCATCTCACATCTATGATGTGCATGATGATGACCAGGGAAGCCAGGAACTGACAGATTATTGGACTCGCAATGAACACACAGACACAGCACAATGTAATAGACATAGAGACACCTTCAGTGTTGAGGAAACACACAGATCCTCTGCACATGGTGATCCTGGCTCCCAGCCATGAGCTCAGCCCATGAAGTCTCCCTGTCTCACTTGAGTTTTATGAAACAGCAGAAACTCCCAGAGAAGTTAACTTTTGCCTTTGAGCCTCCGCTTCTGAGCCTGAACAGGGCTCAAGGGAGTGACTCACCAACCATCCTTAGAGAACAGACATGGATAAATCTTCTGCCCACAGCAGCGAGCAAGAGCTCTGAATTTATTGATATCCAATCTCAGTGAGAACAATGAAAGGGCTCTTCAGTAGCTGAGCATTTGGCATCCAGATACTACAGTGATTTGGGCCTTAGTTGTAGACAGATAGATTAGACAGAAGCTTCAATGATAATTCCTTTTGCAACTAGGAGTTTCCTGAAGTTGGAAAGCAAACACAACATCAGCTGGGTGAAAGCCACACTTCACAGCACAGTAAGTTGACTGCTGTCATTAAATCCCTCAGCTTTTTAAGGGTTTGAATTTAACCATTTAAATGTGAATGAAAATGTCATATTTTACTGTGAATTAAATCAGCCTGGTATAACTAATTTAATTGTACCCAGAGACAAACTAGTTTTGATAATTTGTACCTTTTTTACATAATGAGAAAGGTGGGATCTGAATGAAGAGCTTGGTCCCACTTTCTGCACTGCCAGTGTCTTGCTCTGTGACTTTCGGCAAGTGACCTAACATCCATGTCCCTCCATTCCCCAGTTTGTAGAATGGGTGTAAAGCAGGAACAAGCTCAGGGAGTTGATGGGATTGGGCTGGTGTCAGTGAGGTCAGATTTTGTCTCTCGCAGACACTTAGGGACAGTTTTTGAAAAGTATTTAGGCACCTAGTGGGATTCTCTAAAGAACCTATGGCACCTAAAACCCATTAAAATCAATGGATGTTAGGCACCTATATGCTTTTGAAAATCCCATTTGTCACCATTTGCCTTTAAAAACCTGGCCTTCATTTTTAATCCACCACATGGTCCAGTGAAAGGAAGAACTTAGCTCCAGTTAGAGCTGGTTAGGAATTTGTCAGTGAAATGCATTTTGGTCAGAAAATGCAAATTGTCAAAACCAAAGCGTTTTGCCAAAATGTATCATTTTCAATGCAACTTTCATCGGGAAGGTTTTTCATGCCAGGGTGGAATTTCTGCTCAGAATAAGAGAGCGATCTACCCCAGAATTGCCCAGCGGTTAAAGCTCTCAGCTAGGATGTGAGAGAACCAACTTCATGTCTCTCCTCTCAATCAGGCAGATCAGGAACACAAAGGCTATGTCTTCGCAGTGTTAAAAGCCCCATGGAATGGCCATGGCTGGTACTGCAGGTTTTTTATTGCTGTGTAGACATATCCAAACTGCCCACATCCCAGGTGAGTGCCACGGCTATCAGATGATTGGCTATTATGCAGCAAGCGGGTCAATAGGTCTCTCTCTTTTTTTGTTTTGTGGAAAAAAACAAAAGGTCTCATTTTCATTGCACATCTCAACAAAATCAAATGTTTGGGATTCTCATTTTCTGGGCAGCCCTAGCTCTGCCATGTCAGGATGTTGTCTAACTATAGGCACATCAGTTCATGTCTTTGTGCCTCACCAGTCACAGAAAACAAAAAGGAGGATTACTTGTGGCACCTTAGAGACTAACGCATAGACTCATAGACTTTAAGGTCAGAAGGGACCATTATGATCATCTAGTCTGACCTCCTGCACAATGCAGGCCACAGAATCTCACCCACCCACTCCTGTAACAAACCCCTAAACTATATCTGAGTTATTGAAGACCTCAAATCGTGGTTTGAAGACCTCAAGGAGCAGAGAATCCTCCAGCAAGTGACCCGTGCCCCACACTGCAGAGGAAGGTGAAAAACCTCCAGGGCCTCTGCCAATCTGCCCTGGAGGAATAATTCCTTCCCAACCCCAAATATGGTGATCAGCTAAACCCTGAGCATGTGGGCAAGACTCACCAGCCAGCACCCAGGAAAGAATTCTCTGTAGTAACTCAGATCCCACCCCATCTAACATCCCATCACAAACCACTGGGCATATTTACCTGCTAATAATAAAAAATGAATTAATTGCCAAAATTATACATCATCATACCATCCCCTACATAAACTTGTCAAGCTTAGTCTTAAAGCCAGATATGTCTTTTGCCCCCACTACTCCCCTTGGAAGGCTGTTCCAGAACTTCATTCCTCTAATGGTTAGAAACCTTTGTCTAATTTCAAATCTCAACTTCCTGGTGTCCAGTTTATATTCATTTGTTTTTGTGTCCACATTGGTGCTAAGCTTAAATAATTGCTCTCCCTCTCTGATATTTATCCCTCTGATATATTTACAGAGAGAAATCATATCTCCCCTCAGCCTGCTTTTGGTTAGGCTAAACAAGCCAAGCTCTTGGCACATTTATTTGGGCATAAGCTTTTGTGGGCTAAAACCCACTTGATTGGATGTGTGCAGTGGGGAATACAGTAGGAAGATATATATACACAGAGAACATAAAAAATGGGTGTTGCCATACTATCTCTATTGAGACTAGTCAATTAAGGTGAGCTATTATCAGCAGGAGAAAAAAACTTCTGTAGTGATAATCAGGATGGCCTGTTTCAAACAGTTGACCAGAAGGTTTTGCTTTGCAAACAGGGGCTGCTAACAGGGAGTTTTGCAAGGGAGTTCTCCAGGTGAAGGAGGAGCAAATACAGCATCCTAGGGGTAAGTGACTGTCTGTAGGTTGTGTTTGTTTGTGGTTGGGGGTTACTTGCTGTGTGCTGAGCTTGTGTTTGTCAGTCTGTTTGGTTGGTTGGTTGTTTGAAGGACCATGTGCTGTGGCTGGCAGTTGGAGGCTGTGAGCTTCAAAGGAGAGTCTGAAAGCTAGAAGCCTCTGGTAATTGGCTGAGCCTTAATCAGTGGGCGGGGTATTCACACAGGCCAGGGCTTTATAAAGCCATGCACAAGCGACCAGGGAGCTTTGCGACCAGGGGCTACTAACAGGGAAATTTGCAATGGAGTTGGGAAGGGGAGAGGGAAAGAAGAGGAGGTCCCTTGCTGGTGTTATCTGTTTTCCTTTATTCCCCTTAAAACCTAGAAACCAAACTACATTAAAAACTTCTTGCTTTAAACAACCCTATCATTAACTAGGAGACAATGCAGGCAGAAGCCCAGCTGCACAGTGAGGGCTATCCAGTTTATTGCACTGAGTGTTGCATGTATGATTACCTGCCCTGTGGGCGGGTGGCGTATGTGTGCAGTCGGTACAAGGAGCTCCTGGCCCTCAGAGACCATGTAAGGACATTGGAGGCCAGGGTTGCGGAACTGGAGGAGCTAAGAGAGGCAGAGAGGTATGTTGATGAGGCTTTCCGGGACACTGTAGAATTGTCCCACCTCCGCTCAGACAGCCCCTGCACTGTTGAGGAGGATGAAAGGCCCAGGGAAGCAGAGCAGTCAATGGGAGCAGAGGGAAACCTTCCCATAGTTGGGACCCTCCTTCCAGATGGTGCTGGGGTTGCTCTCGCACTGAGGTTGCCTCTCTGGGGGAGACTCCAGTTGCTAGGAAAAGGCAGGTGTTAGTAATGGAAGATTCGATCATTAGAAATGTAGATAGCTGGGTTTGTGATGACCGAGAGAACCGTATGGTGACTTGCCTGCCTGGTGCGAAGGTTGCCGATCTCTCGAGGCATCTAAACAGACTTATGTGTAGTGCTGGGGAGGAGCCGGTGGTCATGGTACATGTAGGTACCAATGACATAGGGAAGGGTAGGAGAGATGTCCTGGAGGCCAAATTTAGCCTGCTAAGGAAGAGACTGAAATCCAGTACCTCTATGATGGCATTTCTGATGGCATTCTCAGAAATGCTCCCAGTTCCACATGCAGGGCCAGGTAGGCAGGCAGAGCTTCAAAGTCTCAATGATTGGATGAGACAATGGTGTAGGGAGGAAGCGTTTACATTCAATAGGAACTGGGGAAACTTTTGGGATGGGGGGAGCCTATACAGGAGAGATGGGCTCCATCTAAACCAAAGTGGAACCAGACTGCTGGCACTAAACATTAAAAAGGTTGTATAGCAGTTTTTAAACTAGGAGATGGGGGAAAGCCGACTGCTGCAGAGGAGCATGTGGATCGGACAGAGACTTCTCTTAGGGGAGAGTCTATTGATAGAGAATCTCCAGGTTATAGTCAGGAGCAGAGGAAGGAAGAGGATAATGTAAGGGCCAGATCAAATGATAAACATTCAAATAAAAAAGAATCTGGCACATCAGAAAAGGGCAGACAAATAAACAGGGACAAGTTTTTAAAGTGCTTGTACACAAATGCTAGAAGTTTAAATAATAAAATGGGTGAACTAGAGTGCCTTGTGATAAAGGAAGATATTGATATAATAGGCATCACAGAAACCTGGTGGACTGAGAGCAATCAATGGGACACAATCATGCCAGGGTACAAAATATATTGGAAGGACAGAATAGGTCATGCAGGTGGGGGAGTAGCATTATATGTGAAAGAAAATGTAGAATCAAATGAAGTAAAAATCTTAAGTGAATCCACATGTTCCATAGAATCTCTATGGATAGAAATTTCATGCTCTAATAAGAATATAACATTAGGGATCTATTATCAACCACCTGACCAGGACAGTGATAGTGATGATGAAATGCTAAGGGAAATTAGAGAGGCTATCAAAATTAAGAACTCAATAATAGTGGGGGATTTCAATTAACCCCATATTGACTGGGAACATTTCACCTCAGGACGAAATGCAGAGATAAAATTTCTCGATACTTTAAATGACTGCTTCATGGAGCAGCTGGTACAGTAACCCACAAGGGGAGAGGCAACTCTAGATTTAGTCCTGAGTGGAGTGCAGGAGCTGGTCCAAGAGGTATAGCAGGACCGCTTGGAAATAGTGACCATAATACAATAGCATTCAACATCCCTGTGGTGGGAAGAACATCTCAACAGCCCAACACTGTGGCATTTAATTTCAAAAAGGGAACTATGCAAAAATGAGGGAGTTAGTTAAACAGAAATTAAAAGGTGCAGTTACTAAAGTGAAATCCCTGCAGGCTGCATGGACGCTTTTTAAAGACACCATAATAGAGCCCCAACTTCAATGTATATCCCAAATTAAGAAACACAGTAAAAGAACTAAAAAAAAGAGCCACCGAGGCTTAACCACCATGTAAAAGAAGCAGTGAGAGATAAAAAGACTTCCTTTAAAAAGTGGAAGTCAAATCCTAGTGAGGCAAATGGAAAGCAGCATAAACACTGCCAAATTAAGTGCAAGAGTGTAATAAGAAAAGCCAAAGAGGAGTTTGAAGAACGGCTAGCCAAAAACTCCAAAGGTAATAACAAAATGTTTTTTAAGTACATCAGAAGCAGGAAACCTGCTAAACAACCAGTGGGGCCCCTTGATGATCGAGGGGCAAAAGGAGCGATTAAAAACAATAAAGTCATTGCAGAGAAACTAAATGGATTCTTTGCTTCAGTCTTCATGGCTGAGGATGTTAGGGAGAGTCCCAAACCTGAGCCGGCTTTTGTAGGTAACAAATCTGAGGAACTGTCACAGATTGGAGTGTTACTAGAGGAGGTTTTGGAATTAATTGATAAACTCAACATAAACAAGTCACCGGGACCAGATGGCATTCACCCAAGAGTTCTGAAAGAACTCAAATGTGAAGTTGCGGAACTATTAACTAAGGTTTGTGACCTGTCCTTTAAATTGTCTTCTGTACCCAAAGACTGGAAGTTAGCTAATATACCGCCAATATTTAAAAAGGGCTCTAGAGGTGATCCCAGCAATTACAGACCAGTAAGTCTCACGTCGGTACCGGGCAAATTAATCGAAACAATAGTAAAGAATAAAATTGTCACACATAGGAAAACATAAACTCTTGAGCAATAGTCAACATGGTTTCTGTAAAGGGAAATCATGTCTTACTAATCTATTAGAGTTCTTTGAATGGGTCAACAAACATGTAGACAAGGGGGATCCAGTGGACATAGTGTACTTAGATTTCCAGAAAGCCTTTGACAAGGTCCCTCACCAAAGGCTCTTATGTAAATTAAGTTGTCATGGGATAAAAGGGAAGATCCTTTCATGGATTGAGAACTGGTTAAAAGACAGGGAACAAAGGGTAGGAATTAATGGTAAATTCTCAGAATGGAGAGGGGTAACTAGTGGTGTTCCCCAAGGGTCAGTCGTAGGACTAATCCTATTCAACTTAATCATGAATGATCTGGAGAAAGGGCTAAACAGTGAGGTGGCAAAGTTTGCAGATGATACTAAACTGCTCAAGTTAGTTAAGACCAAAGCAGATTGTGAAGAACTTCAAAAAATCACAAAACTAAGTGATTGGGCAACAAAATGGCAAATGAAATTTAATGTGGATAAATGTAAAGTAATGCACATTGGAAAAGATAACCCCAACTATACATACAATATGATGGGAGCTAATTTAGCTACAATGAGTCAGGAAAAAGAACTTGGAGTCATCGTGGCTAGTTCCCTGAAGATGTCCATGCAGTGTGCAGAGGCGGTCAAAAAAGCAAATAGGATGTTAGGAATCATTAAAAAGGGGATAGAGAATATAAATCGATGGCACACCCACATCTCGAATACGGCATACAGATGTGGTCTCCTCATCTCAAAAAAGATATAATGGCACTAGAAAGGGTTCAGAAAATGATTAGGGGTTTGGAGAGGGTCCCATATGAGGAGAGATTAAAGAGGCTAGGACTCTTCAGCTTGGAAAAGAGGAGACTAGGGGGGGATATGATAGAGGTATATAAAATCATGAGTGATGTTGAGAAAGTGGATAAGGAAAAGTTATTTACTTATTCCCATAATACAAGAACTAGGGGTCACCAAATGAAATTAATAGGCAGCAGGTTTAAAACAAATAAAAGGAAGTTCTACTTCACACAGCGCACAGTAAACTTGTGGAACTCCTTACTGAGGAGGTTGTGAAGGCTAGGACTATAACAGCATTTAAAAGGGAATTGGATAAATTCATTGAGGTTAAGTCTATAAATGACTATTAGCCAGTATGGGTAAGGAATGGCGTCCCTAGCCTCTGTTTGTCAGAGGATGGAGATGGCTGGCAGGAGAGAGATCACTCGATCATTACCTGTTAGGTTCACTCCCTCTGGGGCACCTGGCATTGGCCACTGTCGGCAGACAGGATACTAGGCTAGATGGACCTTTGGTCTGACCTGGTACGTCCATTCTTATGTTCGTATGTAAGGTGTGAGTAACAGTAGGGGGAAAGCTTTCAGAGTAGCAGCCGTGTTAGTCTGTATCCACAAAAGGAACAGGAGTACTTGTGGCACCTTAGAGACTAACCAATTTATTTTAGCATAAGCTTTTGTGAGCCCACGAAAGCTTATGCTCAAAAAAATTTGTTAGTCTCTAAGGTGCCACAAGTACTCCTGTTCTTTTAGTAGGGGGGGAATTAGCATGGGGAAATAGTTTTTACTTTGTGTAATGATCCATCCACTCCCAGTCTTTATTCAAGCCTAATTTAATGGTGTCCAGTTGGAAATTAATTCCAATTCTTCAGTTTCTCATTGGAGTTTGTTTTTAAAGTTTTTTTGTTGGAGAATTGTGACCTTTAGGTCTGTAACTGAGTGACCAGGGAGGTTGAAGTATTCTACGACTGGTTTTTGAATGTTACAATTCTTGATGTCTGATTTGTGTCTTTATTCTTTTGCGTAGGGACTGTGCAGTTTGGCCAATGTACATGGCAGAGGGGCATTGCTGGCACATGATGGCATATAGCACATTAGTAGATGTACAGGTGAACAAGCCTTTGATGGTGTGGCTGATGTGATTAAGTCCTATGATGGTGTCCCTTGAATAGATATGTGGACAGAAATGGCAACAGGCTTTGTTGCAAGGATAGGTTCCTGAGTTAGTGTTTGTGGTGTGTGGTTGCTGGTGAGTATTTGCTTTAGGTTGGGGGTCTATCTGTCAGTGAGGACTGTCCTGTCTCCCAAGATCTGTGAGAGTGAGGGATCATCCTTCAGAATAGGTTGTAGATCCTTGATGATGCGCTGCAGAGGTTTTAGTTGGGGGCTGTAGGTGATGGACAGTGGTGCTCTGTTACTTTCTTTGTTGGGCCTGTCCTGTAGTAGGTGACTTCTGGGTACTCTTCTGGCTCTGTCCATCTATTTCTTCACTTCAGCAGGCGGGTATTGTAGTTTTCAGAATGCTTGATCTTGTTGGTGTTTGTCTCTGTCTGAGGGATTGTAATGCCATTTTAAAAAACTAGAGTGCCTTGTGATAAAGGAAGATACTGATTTCAGAGGTGATCCTGGCAATTAAAGACCAGTGAGCCTTACTTCAGTAGCAGGCAATTTGGTTGAAATTGTAGTAAAGTACAGAATTATCAGACACATAGATGAACACAATACATTGGGGAAGAGTCAACATGGCTTTTGTAAAGGGAAATCATGTCTGATCAATCTATTATAATTCTTTGAGTGTGTCAACAAATATATGGACAAGGGTGATCCAGTCAATGTAGTGTACTTGGACTTTCAGAAAGCCTTTGACAAGGTCCCTCACCAAAGGCAATTAAGCAACATAGGCAGACATGGTATAAGAAAGAGGGTCTTCTCATGGAGCAGTAACTGTTTAAAATATAGGAAATAAAAGGTAGGAATAAAAAGTTAGTTTTCACAGTAGAGTGAGGTAAGTTGAGGGCCCCCCCAATGATTTGTACTGGGACCAGTGCTGTTCAACATATTCATAAATGATCCAGAAAAAGGAGTAAGCAGTTATGTGGCAAAGTTTGCCGGTGATACAAAATTACTCAAGATTGTTAAAGCCAAAGCAGACTGTGAAGAGTTACAAGGAGAACTCACAAAACTTGATGACCAGTCAGCTTAACTTCAGTATCTGGAAAGATAATGAAGTAAATAAATAAGCAATCAATTTGCAAACATCTAGAAGAGAATAAGGTGATAAGTAACAGTCAGCATGGATTTGTCAAGAGCAAATAGAGTCAAACAAACCTAATAGCTTTCTTTGACAGGGTAATAAGGATTGTGCATAGTGGGGAAGTGGTAGATGTGGTATATCTTGACCTTAGTCATGCTTTTGATGTTGTCTCGCATGATCTTCACATAAAGAAACTTTGGAAATTCAACCTAGATGGAGCTACTACAAGGTGGGTGCATAACTTGTTGGAAAACCATTCCCAGAGAGTAGTTATCAGTGGCTCAAAGTCATGCTGGAAAGGGATATCAAGAGGGGTCCCACAGGGATCAGTTATGGGTCCGGTTCTGTTCAATATCATCATCAATGATTTAGATAATGGCATAGAGAGAACACTTATAAAGTTTGCGGATGATATTATTCTGGGAGGGGTTGCAAGTGATTTGGAGGATAGGATTATAATTTAAAATGATCTGGACAAACTGGAAAAATGGTCTGAAGTAAATAGGATGAAATTCAATAAGGACAGATGCAAAGTATTCCTCTTGGGAAGGAACAATAGGTTGCACACATAGAAAACGGGAAAGGACTGCCTTGATAGGAGTACTGTGGAAAGGGATCTGGGGGTCATAGTGGATCACAAGCTAAATATGAGTGAACAGGGTAACACTGATGTAAAAAAAGCAAACATCATTCTGGGATGTATTAGCAGGAGTGTTGTAAGCAAGACACGAGAAATGATCCTTCTGCTCTACTCCGTGCTGATTAGGCCTCAGCTGGAGTATTGTGTCCAGTTCTGGGCCCCACATTTCCAGAAGGATGTGGACAAATTGGAGAAAGTCCATAAAAGTGCAATAAAAATGATTAAAGGTCAAGAAAACATGACCTATGAAGGAAGATTGAAAAAATTGGGTTTGTGCATTCTGGAGAAGAGAAGACTGAGAGGGGACATGATAACAATTTTCAAGTACATAAAAGGTTGTTACAAGGAGGAGGGAGAAAAATTGTTCTTCTTAACCTCTGAGGATAGGACAAGAAGCAATGGGCTTAAATTGCAGCAAGGGCGGTTTAGGTTGGACATTTAGAAAATCTTCCTGTCAGGGTAGTTAAGCACTGGAAAAAAAAATTGCATAGATTGGTTGTGAAATCGCCATCATTGGAGATTTTTAAGAGCAGGTTAGACAAACACCTGTCAGGGATTGTCTAGATAATACTTAGTCCTGCCATGAGTGCAGGGGATGCGACTGGATGACATCTCGAGATCCCCTCCAGTCCCATGATTCTATGACTTTGGCAAGAAAAAAGCAGATTAAATTCTTTGTTAACAAATGCAAAGTAATGCACACTGGAAAACATAATTCCAACTATTCACACAAAATGATGGGGTCTAAATAAACTGTTACCATTAAAAAATAATAATCTTAAAGTCATTGTGGATAGTTCTCTGAAAACATCTGCTCAATCTGCAGCAGCAGACAAAAATGCTAACAGAATGTTAGGAACCATTAGGAAAGGGATAGATAATAAAATAGAAAACATCTTAATGTCGTTATATAAATCCATGACAGACCCACACCTTGAGTACTGTGTGCAGTTCTGGTCACTCTATCTCAAAAAAGATATATTAGAATGGGAAAAAGTACACAGAAGGGCAACAAAAATTATTAGACTTGTGGAACAGTTTCCATATGAGGAGAGATTCAAAAGACTAGACCTGTTGAGCTTTGAAAAGAGATGAATGGGGGAGGGGTTTGATAGAGGTCTATAAAATCATGAATGGTGCGGAGAAGTGAATAGGGAAATATTATGTACCCCTTCAGAGAACACAAGAACCAGGGGTCATCCAATGAAATCAATAGGCAGCTGGTTTAAAAGAAAAGGAAGTGCTTCTTCACACAATACACACCCTATGGAATTTGTTGCTGGGGACATCGTGAAGGTCAAAAGTATAATTGAGTTAAAAAAATAACTGGCTAAATTTAGGGAGGATAGGTCCACCAATGGCTATTAGTCAAGATGGTCATGATGTAACCCCATACTCTGGGTGTCCCTAAGCCTCTGACTCTGCCCTGTTCTGTTCATTCCCTCTGAAGCATCTGGCACCAGCCACTGACAGGATACTGGGCTAGATAGACCATTGCTCTGACACAGTATGGCCATTCTTATGTTCTTATGTTCAAATACATAGGTAAAATAACCTCTCTGCTCCTATTCAAGTTTCCCCTCTTTATTCATTCCAGGATCGCATTAGTTCTCTTGGCCACAGCATCACACTGAGAGCTCATGTTCAACTGACTTATTCATCACAATCCTGAAATTTTTTTAGAGTCACTGCTTCCTAGGACAGATTTTCCCATCCTATAATCATGGCCTATGCTTTTTGTTCCTAGGTGTATTTTTTTACATTTAGCCGTATTAAAGCACATATTAATTGCTTGCACCCAGTTTACCAAGTGAGCATATCATATCTCACCTTTGCTTAAATTCACCTGAGTTAGCTCAGCTTGGAACTGGTGGAAGCCATAACCACCAGCCTATAGAGTGATTCTTGCCCTCTGTATATTTGGCCCAATTCACTTTCAACTTTTTATACCCTGTGGAACAGTTTCAGCACAACAGATTGAAGACACCCTGCCTGGAATATCCCATAGCCCAGTGACTAAGGCTTGACCAGAAACTCAACTTCCTTTTCTAGAGTGTGGAGAAGGGAGTATTGAATCCAGGCTTCCTACATCCTGAGTGAGAGCGTTAACCGCTGGGCTAAACACCATGCGGGGAACCCTGTCTACCTTTGTGCTGAGTGTGTTCAGGCATGTCCTGGACTACTGGATTGGGCTTTACAGCAGAAGTGGGCAGGGAAACACCTAGTTTGAGGTCCTACTGGGTCTGAGGCCTAAACCTGGATGCCTAGACTGAGGCAACTTTTCGTCCTTCTCACCAGCAGGTATTTAGATGCACAGAGGACTTTATCAGTGGAACGTTTGGCACCTAGACCCAGATGTTTAAAGGTATTTAGGTGCCTAATGGAATTTTAAAATGCACCTGGTAGCTTAACACCCACTGAAATCAATGAATTTTACACACCTAGAGACTTTTGAAACTAAGAGTAAAATTTCACAATCCTGCCCCGATGGACTGTAGCCATCTACGGGGTAAGGGAGCAGCTGAGTGGGGGTTTTGTGATTTCCAGTGGGACACAATTACTGGACTGGACTTAACTCCCTAAAATGGCACTTAGGGGCCTAAGACCCTTTGTGAGTCAAGGCCTTAAGAACATAAGAATGGCCATACTGGGTCAGACCAATGGTCCATCAAGCTCAGTCTCCTGTTTTCCGACTGTGGCCCATGTCAGGTGTGTCAAAGGAAATGAACAGAACAGGCAATCATCAGATCATCCATCCCCTGTCATCCACTCCCAGCTTCTTATTCAGTAAAATAACTAGAGGGGGCTTAAAATAAACACAAGCAGTAGGTCTGTTGAATAAGAAGCTGCCAATAAAGTAGAGCCTCATGAACCTGCATTGTAAACATTGTAATTACATGGTGATGGCAACCAAAGGGAAGGATCTTATTTTCCTGAGCTGCCACATGTGTCCTGCAGAGTAATAAATAAAACCAGTCTCCATCTATCTTCTGTTTCTCCTTCCATAACCATTGCCCACTGGTCTTCCCTCTGCAGTGTACATCTACAGAAGAAATGTCCAACCAAACCATCGTGACTGAGTTCCTTCTCCTGGGATTCTCTGACATGCAGGAAGAGCAGATTTTACACTTCCTGGTGTTTCTAGTGATTTACCTGGCAGCCATGGTGGGGAATCTTCTCCTCATCACCGTCATAGCCCTCGACCAGAGCCTTCACACCCCCATGTACTTTTTCCTGGGCAACTTATCCTTCCTAGACCTCTGCTACATCTCAGTCACAGTCCCCAAGTCCATGGCTGACTCCCTAACCAACAACAGACTCATCTCTTTCTCTGGATGTGTCACCCAAGTCTTTCTGGTTGTAACTTTTGCAGGAGCAGAGCTGGTCTTTCTCACGGTGATGGCGTATGATCGCTACATTGCAATCTGCCGCCCTCTACATTACAAGGTGATTATGAACAGAGGTGCATGTGCCCAGATGGCAGTGAGTTCATGGATCAGCAGCATGATCTGCTCTGTATTACAAACAGCGAATACCTTTAGGTTACATTTCTGTAGGTCCAATGTTATCGCTCAGTTTTTCTGTGATATCCCACAGTTGCTAAAGATCTCTTGCTCTGATACACACGCTAATGTAATTGTCTTGATTGTCCTTGTGTCCCTTGGAGATGTGGTCTGCTTTTTATTGATAATTGTGTCGTACATTCATATCTTCTCCACGGTGCTGAGAATCCCCTCTGAGCAGGGCAGGTACAAAGTCTTCTCCACCTGCATCCCTCACCTAGTTGTGTTTTGTTTATTTATCAGTACAGCATCATTTACATACATGAGGCCCAGGTCAATGTCTTCAACATCTCTAGACCTGATGGCTGCTGTGTTGTATTGTGTGGTGCCACCACTAATGAATCCTATCATTTACAGTCTAAGAAACAAAGAGATAAAAGCGTCTCTATGGAAAATGATAGGCAGGCTATTTTTTCTCAAGAGAAATGAACTCCTCACACTGAAGTCTTAGTGTCCACCTGGAATAAAGTATTCCCACGTTGCACCTTTTATAATATCTCTGACTGACTTTGTTTGAGGACCAGCCTATGTTCATGTTAGGATCAGAACCTGACATTTTGCATTTTCTGATTTTGGCTGAGATTTTTTAAAATCTGACAGAAATATGGTCTATGGCATCCTCAGGACCCAAAGTCCCATTTTCAAACAAGACTCAGGCACTTCTGAAAATTTTACTCTTAGTTGCTCAACTCCCAATGAGTTTTCAATAGAATGTGGAAATCTAATTAACTGTGTAGCTCGAAACCTTATCTCTTCCACCAACAGAAGTTGGTCTAATTCATAATGACATTTTTCATTTTCACCTGACATTTCTAAATGAAAGGATTTTCACTGGAACGTCAACACATTTTATTTTGTTTTTTTTTTTAAAGAAAATAAATTAGTATGTTTGGTTTTGACATTTCCAAATGAAAGTTTTAAGAACTTTTTATTCAGTGAAAAATTTTGATGTTTCTATTTTCACCCCATCTAAGATGAAAACAAACATCAAAATAACCAGAATTTCTATTTTACAAGGAGCTGTAAACCCCAGGCTTTTACACTAACAACATTTTCACTATGACATTACAAGGTGCAGGCTGCTGACCTCTCCACACCTCAGGAGAAAGGTCTGAGGAGGGAAAAGGGGCCAGTGGGGACAACCTGGCTGAGGCCTGCAGCTCGCCTTATTTACACCCCTGCTCCAGCTCCTCCTCACCTGCCACAGGGAAGGTAGATGCTTGTCTACAGATGTACCCAGTTTATCCATTGAGCAATGAGACTCTTTTGACTAGGGATGGGGAGAAAATGTCTTTTCTTTCTTTAGAAATTTTTGACTTTATGACAAACAACCCCTCCCCAGAACGTTCAACTGAATATGTAAATATTTATTTGGAAATACCACTGCCGTGTCTCATGGGAGTTGCAGTTCATGTGCCTCAAACTCCCATTCTCCATGGGACAGGTTCCATGACTAGATAATATCTGCACCACTGGATTCCTTTTTCCTAAGCCACTGTGGTGCATCATGGGAGTCCCACAGCTGCAATGCATCATGGGGGGATGTAGTCTGGCTAGAGATTCCAGCCCATAAAGAAGAATATGACCACAAGGTAAGCAAACAACATCTCTCAGAGATAGCAGGCATTTTTTACAAAAAGATCCACGTGGTTGAAAACTGAATTTTCCATCAAAAAACAGATTTGACAAAAAAAATTCAACCAGTTTTACTTGTGACAGCTACACAGAGAGACATTGACCAGAAGGTTTGGTGCTCCATTTTCTGCCCTCAGCCAGAATAACCATGGGAAGGCATTAGTCCTCTCCATCATCCATGCAGCCAGAAGAGATTGGGGATTATGAAAACAAAACTCACTGGTTTCTTTTCTTGCTGATGATCAGACAGGAGCCATGGATGCTGGAGAATGGATTGTCCTGTCACCCACAAAAGGGGTTCCTGCAGGGCAGGACTGGAGCACATTGGCAAGGAGCAGGAGGATGTGGAAGAAATATATCTAGCCACAATCTCTGCTTCTACATGTTCTTTTGAAAAATAGTTTTTCAAAAATAGTGTTGAGGTTTTCAAAGGGATTTAGGCACCCAACAGTTTTTGAGTGGGAGTTGTGCACTCCTGATTCCTTTGAAAATTACAGCTCTCTACCTCTTGGGCTGCTGATCTGGCTGTTTGACGAAGAAGGAAAACAGAACAGGCAGGGGAGGGGGCATGGAAGAAAGCCCTTTGTCCTCAAAAGCAGGTCATTCAGTGTTATCAGTGTATAGTCTGCAGCCTATAAAATGTCTTGTTTCAGCCCTGAGTGTACAATATGCTGCATACAATTTCCTCTATAAGCCCACAGAGCCAAATCCATTCCTGGTGTAACTCCCTGGAATTCAGTGGACTCTCACCAGATGAATTTGGCCAAATCTCAAGTGGTTTTCTGCTGAATCCTCTGCAATGCCCACTGGGGATAATCACAGCTCTGTACTCCCAATGGTTGCTGTGCCCGTGGAATTCTCCACTTGGCCTGCGTGTTCTACTTCCTATTGACACCTGAATCCCTGGGCTGACATAACGGCCTTTGCACACTCTGCAGAATTTAAACACGGGGACATGAATGGGAAGAGATTGTGCCTGAAAAAGTGTCCTGAGGAACGATGACATATCCTGATATAAACCTCCACTGGGTAACGGAGGAGATGAGGAGTCAAATGTGGAAAACTGTCTAAAGTTTTAGGTATTTAGACACCTAAATATTCAGCTAGGTTCCTACTGGGGTCCTCAGATGTGCCTAACTCCCATTGATTTCATGATTTCCACTCATCTGAGCTGTCACTAATTATCTGCAGCTGGGCAGTCTTCTGAAGCACCAGTCAGACAGCTCGGACCTGTGATGCCCATCTGGACAGTGCAAAGGAGAATTCTGTCTCCAGAACACATTCATGACCTGCATCTCCAAAGAGATTGTGCCAACCAGCAATGGGGACATTGTCTGCCCATCCAACTAGTGGTGGGTTTTGTAGTGACAGAGCAGATCCAAAACCCCAGATCCAGAAGCTCCTCTCTTGAATGTTGAGGAATTTGGGATCCCAGCATGGATTAGAGTCTTGGTTTGGGCCCATCTCTGCTTTTCTGTCATATGGACACATTCCTGCTAAGGGGAATGTTTCATCTCTCAGCCCGAGTAAGCCCAGATGCTATACCCTAGCTATACCCCAATCTTCTTCCCACTGGAGTCCATTGGCTCTCTATGAGTTCTGGGTAGAGCTGGTTGGGAATTCTTCACTGGAACAATTTTCTAATGTAACATTCCCTTCACAAAATCAAACTTTTCCTTGAGAATATTGAGATGCAAGAGCTCTGCTTCATTCTGTGTCCAGTTCCAGCTGGTTGAGCATAAGAACAAGAGCTTCTCAGTGTGCCTCTTCTCCCCATACTCTCCATTTGGGAAGCTCAGCCGCTATGGGCGCAATCCCCAATACTCTCAAACATTTCAAAATGGGAAAATACAATTGATTTTCCATCAGGAACATTTCCTGGAAGGCCCTTGCCGATGTTTACGTTTACCCTGTAGCCAGAAAGTGAAAGTAGCAAGATCCTTCCAGGTGGGCTGCTGGAGAACTCAGAAATGGCAAAACATTTCATTCTGATGAAAACTAATGTTAGTCAGAACCCAGAATTCCTGTTACATGGTATTTTCCACGGTTTCCTCATTATTATTATTATTACTCTGAATCAGAACAAAACATAAATAAACATTTCAGAACATCTTCCAGAACAAAATTCTGAAATTTCATAGAGAGAAAAAAAAAAGAAAAAACAGCCAGCCAGCCTGCCTTGTTTCCTTGAAAAGTTTTAACAGAATCAACACGTTCCCATGGAACTGTTCTGTTAGAATTTTTTTTTCTAAAATATTTCATTTCAGAATCATCAGAATTACCTTATTGAAACAAAGGTCTCTTGTTGCCTTGATCATTATATTACATTGTGTTATACATTATAGTATAATATATGCAATATACATAAATTATAATATAACATAACATTCAAATGATACATTTAAAATGAAACATTTTGACCAAATTGAAACAAATTGTTTTGCTAATTTCCCTTAAAAAAATCAATCTGTTCCCAGGAAAAGTGTTTATTTCATTGAACTTGCAGTTTCCAACTGAACACAGTTTAACTGTATGCAAAATCTATGACCCTTTCATTTAGAATTTTGCACCTAACACCAAAATGGGGGTACACAAGGAGTTGTTCCTTAGGGCTGCATTTGCTTTCTACAGTTATCGGGGCAGCTCTAGGCACCAGCAAAGCAAGCACCTGTTTCGGGCAGCCCATTTGCAGGGGAGGCATGGGCCAACAGGGGGCCCTGGGAGCTGTAGTTCCTTGGTTAGCTCCCTGCCTATAGAGCCAGCCCTGGAACAGGGAAAGAACTATATTTCCCAGCATTCCCTTGGCTACTACCAACTGGAAAGGAAGGAGGGCAGCACGCTGTGAGTGGAGAGTTGCACTGTGAATGGTAGGGAGACCATATTTTAACATTCAAAAAACAGGACACTCCAGGGGGAGTGAAGCCCCACCCTGCCACAATCCACTCCCTCTGACTGCCCCCCATAGAAACCCCAACCCATCCAACTCCCCCCCTGCTCCTTGTCCCATGATTGCCCCCTCCTGGGACCCCTGCTCCTAACTGCCCTTTGGGACCCCACTCCCTATCTAAGCCTCCCTTCTCCTTGTCCTCAACTGCCCCCTCCTGAGACCCTCCCCACTTCCCCCCAGGATCCCACCCCCTACCTGTCCCCTGACAAACTCCTGGGACTCCCATGTCTATCCAACTGCTGCCTGTCCCCTGACTGCCTCCCCGAACCCCTGACCCATCTAACCCCCTTCTCCCTGCCCCTGACTGCCCCCCAAACCTCCACACCATCCAACCCCGCTCCCTGTCCCTTGACTGCCACCCCCGGAACTCCCTACCCCATTCTGCAACCCCCCAGCTCCCTTACCGTGCCACTCAGACCAGCGTGTCTGGCTCTGCGCAGCTCCAGACACAATGCTGCATACATGCTGCCGTGCTCCCCCACGGAGCCCGCAGCCCCCGCCCCCCACACACACACACAGCACCTGCCTTCCAGATTTGACCACCTCAAAGTTCAGGAGTGCTCAAGCTCAGTTTTGGCAGCTGTTACTTCATTTCTCCCAGATCAAATATGCTGATCCACTGTAACTTGCTGTAGAAAAAGTAGGATAAAATTGAGCAAGAAATGCTTCCCAGTGGTTATTAGGACTGGAATTGCTATTTTCAACAGCCATTGTCTTTTGTTTGTTTGTTTGTTTAAAAGGAAGACAGTGATATTGCATTGGCAAATTCCCCATAGAAAGAAAGAGTGGAACAAAAGAATAATAAAGGCACCTCAACTTTTCCTCATTTATGGAGGACAGTCTTATAATATGCATCCAGACATCCTCCAATCACACAAGCTGCAAATTGTTTCACTTTACTGCAGCTCTGTAACCATATGGGAACCAATCCTGTCTGTGTTTTGTGCACATCCAAAATTCCTGCTGAATGACCCGCCCTGGAAGCGAGTTACCAGTGACCCAAGGCTGCAGTGGAAAGAGGGTGCAGGTGGGGGCAGGGAGAGACCAGGGCTGGGGAGGCAGGAGGTGTGGGTGGGGACACTGGTGGGGGGGAAGGAGGGAGCCCAGGGCTGGGGAGGCAGTGGGGTGTGGGGAGGGCACTGGTCGGAGGGAAAGGGGGAAGCCCAGCGCTGGGGTGGCAGAGGGGTTACGGGGGGAGCCCAGGGCTGGGACAGGGAGCAGCCAAAATTTTTTTTGATTGGGGTGGCAAAAAACCTAGAGCCTGCCCTGACAGTTATCTGCCAATCATAGAAAGAGGTCACAAAAGTAAGGGGCTAAGTGAATTCCGTGCGATTTAGGGTGAAAAATTTCAGAAGTGTGTAAGTAACATAGGAGCCTACGTCCTATTGAAAGTTGGTGGGACTCTTAAATCATTTAGGGCCAGTTTTTTAAATCTATTTAAGTGCCCAGGGCCAAAGTTTTAAAGCTATTTAGGCACCTCATGGGATTTTGAAAAACATCTAATAGTGTCAAAATGAAGCATTTTGTTTTGTCCCAAGAAAATTTGGTTAAACTTTCAGGCATTTTGACAAACGCCAAAGGATTCATAAAAAGGTGGAGGAGAAGAAGGTGTTCATAAGGGAGTTGCCTCCCTTATAAGATTTAGCCCAGTTCTTAAGCCACATTTCTACAATGTGGGAGACCACCATGCAAATCTTGTTTCCTCATCAGGCAGAGGGGGGAATTTTATTAGTGTCTCCCACAGCCCAGGTGAGCGTCCTAACCACTGAGCTAAACTTTCAAGGGACGTGGTGCCTTCTTTAGCCATTTTGTGATAGTCCTCCTGCTTCTTGTTTTTTTCAAAATTCCTGAAATTCAAAACATTTGGGGGGGAAGAGAGGAAGTGGAGGGTGAAAATAAAACAAAATGTTTTATTTTGTTTCAATTCTTTTTTTTTCTATTTGCTAATTTTTTTTTAAATGTCATTTCTCGTTCCACCTGAAATGATTCTTTATATTATTTTTCAAAATTGCCAGTGAACTGAAAAATCCATTATTCAACCAGATCTATTTTTTACTTCAGTTGATGAAATAGAATTCAACCTGTTTCTCACACAAGTAGCCTTTAATCATGCACGATGTTCATTTGATTTCAAAAGAACTATTAGAGTGAATTAAGTATAGCAAGCTCAGACACGATGATATGAAAAATGAGAGCTGGTAGCCCTTGTGACTTTGGGCGGTGTTCTAAAACATCTCTAAGGGTTTTACAGGCCTGTTTTTGCATTTTAATATTGTAACAGGTTGGACATTAGGGAAAACTTTTTCACTAGTAGGGTGGTGAAGAACTGGAATGGGTTACCTAGGGAGGTAGTGGAATCTCCTTCCTTAGAGGTTTTTAAGGTCAGGCTTGACAAAGCCCTGGCTGGGATGATTTAGTTGGGTTTGGTCCTGCTTTGAGCAGGGGGTTGGACTAAATGACCTCCTGAGGTCTCTTCCAACCCTGAGATTCTGTGATTCTATGATTCTATGACAGGGTCAGATCAGACTGCTACAGGAGAGTGCAGGAAGGAAGGTATATTAGCTTCAGCCTGTTTGGATCCTGGAAGTGAGCGGCCTCTAAGGGACCTTCCCAAGCCTTAGGGGAGGATCCACAAGATCTTGGATCTCAATTAGTTACGGGGAACAACTAAAGATATAACAGGCACAGGAGTGAGGTCACAGGGCTAAACAAAGAGAACCTGACAGGGATACCGAGGAGAGAACCCCAGACCGCGCCGCCTGCTCCTCAAAGTCATCACGGGACCCAGCAGACATTGCCCAGAAGAACTCTGCCCGGATACGTGAGGCCAGAGAGAAGCGGAAATAGGCCCCACAGTGGCAGAGCACCCCCTCATCCAGCAACTTCCTCCTAGTGTTGTAGATGGCTACTTTGGCTAGGGCCAGGAGGAGGCTGACAAGGAGGTCTCACGACCTAGTGGGGCCATGGATAGGGTGTGAAAATATAAACAAGTATGGGGAGAAATGCAGCCAGAACCTTAGCAGGAGGTTCTAGAGGAGCCAGAATAGGGGCTGCAACCTGGTGCACTCCAGATACACATGCACCAGGGTCTCCTTCATGCCGCAAAAGGGGCAGGTGTCCGGGATGGTGAACTGTGCCAAGAACATACCTGTGCTCAGGGCTCCGTGAGGGAGCCACCAACAGATATCCCCAGCGGGCTTCGGGACCAGGGTGGAGTATAGGCTGGTCCACCATGGTTCCTGAACCTCCAGAGGTGGTAGGAGATCCCACCACTTCCTGACGGGGCTGGCCGTGAGGGTGAGGGAGTGAAGGATGTGGAGCATGAGCATGTACGACGTTTCCTTGGCATGGTCCATAAATGAGATGGCTGCAATTTGTGCAGCTGGCTCACAGTAAAGTGGTGTAATGGCTGGGTGGGACCCTGGTGGAGGGGCCTGATGAAAAGTTCCAGAGGGCCTGAAAGGACAATTCATAGTAGTATTTATGTATATCATGGCTGTGATTTCATGCCCTATTCAAGATCCCAGCCTTATTGTGCTCACCAGGGCTTGCACACACAGGATGAGATGATCCTGACTCAATGGCATTACAGTCTAAAGTCATAAAGGAATCAAAAAGTGGGAAGAGAAACCGAGGCACAGAGAAGTGAGGTAATTTCTCCAGGCCACACAGTAGATATGTGGCAGAGTGAGGTCACAAATCTACATCTCCAGTGCCCAATCCATTAGACCTTGCTGCCTCAGGCTGTGAAGGAAGGAGAACAGAGGAGCTATTCTATCTAAATGCAGCTTCATGGCTGAACTGGGTCCCTGAGGAGAACTTAGCATGTATATTGTGAATGTGGATGATTGATATGCAGTGAGAAAGAAGCAGCTACATTGTATAAAGGGGGAAAGAAGTCAGCAGAACTTCTGGGGCTGCAAAGGGGCAGCCATACACTATAAAGACCTCTAGGTGGCTGCAGAAAACAAGGGATAGAAAAGGAGCAGCGACAGGGTTAGATTCTCAGTTCTAGTGAGCTGATGTAGCTCTGTTAATTTCAATGGGGCTATGTAGGGAGCCAGGCTGGCTTCCCTCCGAGCCTGAGGGTAAACAGCCACCCTCTCAACCTGAGTGGGCGGGGCCAGGCCAAGCTTGTTCCGCCCCCCGGAAGGGGAGGGGTGGAACAGGAAGTACAAAGGGCGGGGCCCTTAGCTCAGTGAGGGCAGCACCAGGGAGGGAGGCAGATGCAGACTGCACGCTGCTCCCTTCGGACCTTGCTGCCACCCCAGGGGAGGCCCTGGACCAGGGAAACCCTGAGCTGGAGGAAGGACGGGGCTCACCAGGACTGCCTGCCGCCGAGTACCCCGAGGAACTGGAAGAGCCTGAGCCGGGGGGAGAGCTTGAGCTGCCAGCAGCGCTCTACCCAGGTGAACTGGAGGAACTGGGTCCCGACAGCCCTACAGACTCTTGCCGGTGCTCCCCTGACTGAGGGGCGCTACAGATTCCTGCCGGTGCTCCCCTGCTTGAGGGGCGCTACAGACTCTTGCCGGTGCTCCCCTGCTTGAGGGGCGCTACAGACTCTTGCCGGCGCTCCCCTGCTTGAGGGGCACACTACAGACTCTTGCCGGCGCTCCCCTGACTGAGGGGTGCGCTACAGAATCCTGCCGGCGCTCCCCTGCTTGAGGGGCACTACAGACTCTTGCCGGCGCTCCCCTGACTGAGGGGCGTGCCACAGACTCTTGCTGACGCTCCCCTGACTAAGGGTCGCCCTACAGACTCTTGCCGGCGCTCCCCTGCTTGAGGGGCGCTACAGACTCTTGCCGGCGCTCCCGTGCCTGAGGGGGTGGTACAGACCCCTGCCGCGCTCCCCTGCCTGAGGGGCGCGCCACAGACCTTCGCCGGTGTTCCCCCTGCCACTGATCCTCCGAGACCGGGCGGGGCTTAAGCCGGCCAGGGAAAGAGTAGCTCACCATCGCCCCTAGCGGTGGTAAGCCAGGCGACGCGACTTACAAGTGGCATCTGACCAGGGACCCGACCCTATCCCTGCTGGAAGGGATCAGGGCCACGAGGCGTTTGACGCCCCCAGGTGGAAGATGGAGATAGAGACGCTTATCAAGTTCCTGGCCGAGAGGCAGCAGCAGCAGCAGCAGCAACTCATACAGCAGCTGGGAACCCACCAGCAGCAGTTACTTCAAACCTTGGGGGTCCAGCACCGTGAACAACAAACCCAATGCTTCCAACAACTGGCCACCCTGTGGCCGAGCCCCAGTGGGGTTCCACCAGGGGGGGCAGCTTTGCCTACCCCCCCTGCTCCACCAATCCGTCTGGCCAAGATGGGGCCTGAGGATGACCCAGAGGCTTATCTGGTGACCTTTGAGCAAGTGGTGGCAGTAGCCGGTTGGGCACCGGACCAGTGGGCGACCCTCCTCGCCCCCTATTTGACGGGGCCCGCTCAGAAGGCCTACTGGGGGCTCCCAGACGATGAAGCCCGGATTTACGCTCGAGTGAAGGCAGCCATCTTTGATGCTTTCGACATCACCCCGGAGACCTTTCGACGATGGTTTCAGGGAAAGCTTTACCCTCCGGGCGCCCGACCCCGGGCCGTGGCCCAGGAATTAAAGGATGCAACTGGCCGATGGCTACAGCCCGAGTGTAGAACCGCGGCTGACATGACGGAACAGATCGTCCTCGAGCAATTCGTGCACATCCTCCCGACTCCAGGAAGGGCGTGGGTGTTGCGGCACCGACATCAAAATCTGAGCGCGGCCGTCACGCTTATGGAGGACTTTCTAGAGGTCGAGGCCCTTATAGGGCCGGCCGCCCGGCCCCCAAATTCGGGACCGGGCACTCAGAAACTGGAAAGGAGGTCCAACTCCAAGGCTGAGACACCACCCGGTGCTCGACGGCCAGAGGGCGGCGGGACCTCTTTTCCCCGATGCCCAGAGGCTCCACCGCATACGGGCTCGGGACGCGGGACCCGACCCCCAGGATCTGTCCAACCCCGCGGCCTCCCTGGTGCCCCCACGTGGTCGGGGCGCCCAGAGGTAGGACCTTGCTTTCGGTGTGGCAAGTACGGCCATCTGCAACGAGACTGTACGGCGATGGAGTGTGACTTTGGCCGCGTGTACACTGGGGAGCGCCGAGCCCGCCCGCCTTCCGCGGCCAAGGTGACGGCTCCCATGGACGTTGCCGGGACCCACGTGGTGGGTCTAATCGATTCGGGCTGTGGACAGACTCTTATTCGCCGGGCGCTCCTTCCAGATGCCGAGCGGATCATGGGGGAGGTTCGGATCCAGTGTATACACGGGGACGTGAGACCGTACCCCACGGTTCAGGTCCCTATCACGGTGAATGGAGCAACCCAGTTAATGAGCATGGCAGTGGCCCCATCTCTGGCCTACCTGGTTATTCTGGGCCGGGACTGGCCAGTTTTCGTCGAAGTGCTCCGATCCTTATCCCCGGAATAGGCATTTGAGGGAACTTCCTCGGAAATCGACATAGGCCCCAGTGCACGGGCCGACCCCGGCGCTGCCCCATTTCTCATGCCCGGGCAGGACGGCCGGGGGACGGGGCGCCCCCCTGAGGACATTGTGGACTTTAGCTGAGATCAAAGGGAGGACCCTACCCTATGGTTTGCCTATGAACAGCTGGCACGGGTGGAGGGGGATGTCGTGGAGGCCCAGCGGGCTATCCAATGGCCTAGGTTTGAACTCAGCCACGATCGGCTCTACCGCATGGAGCGAGATCCTCAAACCCAAGAGGTCCGGACCCAACTCGTGGTTCCCCGCCTTCATCGGCGGGCTGTCCTGAAGCTGGCCCACGACATCCCGGCCGCAGGCCATTTAGGCCCGGAGAAGACCGCAGCTAGGGTCCTGGCCAAGTTCTTCTGGCCCAGTATTTACTGCGAGGTAAAGGATTATTGTATGTCATGCCCGGACTGCGAACACGCTGCGCCAGCGGGGGTCCGGAAGGCCCCTCTGGTCCCCTTACCAATCGTGGACGTTCCCTTTGAGCGGGTAGAGATGGACCTGGTTGGGCCCTTCCCAAAATGTCAGGCGGGCCATCAATATATTCTTGTCATGATGGACTACGCCATCCGCTTCCCCGAGGCCGTCCCCTTAAGAAGTATCACCGCCCGCACTATTGCGGCGGAGCTCGTGAAGATCTTTGCCAGGGTGGGCCTCCCTCGGGAGATGCTCACTGACCAGGGAACCAACTTTACCTCTAAGTTGTTCCATCAGGTGTGTGCTCTGCTGGGGATTAAGAAACTGCAGACCTCGGTCTACCATCCCCAGACTGATGGGTTGGTCGAGCGTTTTAACCGGACCCTGAAGGGAATGTTACGATGCTTCCCCACCCAGGACCTCCACCAGTGGGATCAACTACTCCCCCCTTTACTACTGGCAATTCGGGAAGTTCCGCAGGCTTCCACGAAGTTCTCTCCATTTGAGCTCCTCTATGGGCAATGACCCCGCGGCGTGTTGGACCTCCTAAGAGAAACTTGGGAACGCACACCGTCCGCAACGCAGGGCCTCCTGCAGTATGTCTTACAACTACAGGAGCGGCTTGCCCGGGCGGGTGAGCTCGCTAGGGAGAACTTAAACACAGCCCAGAGAGCCCAGGAGCAGCAATATAATCGGGGCGCCCAGGCCCGAACATTTGTACTAGGGGATCGCGTCCTCCTCCTACTCCCCTCGGAGGAATCAAAACTTTTTGCCCGCTGGCAGGGCCCGTACGAAGTCCTTCGCCAGGTGGGGCCGGTCACTTACGAAATCCGGCAACCTGGCCGCCAGAAGGAAAAGCAGATTTATCATGTAAACCTGTTGAAACCCTGGAGGGAACGGGAAGAACTACTAATTGCCCCGTACCCCCCCAAACCGGACCTGGGGCCACAACCCCCCGAGGAGTCTGAAAGTGGGGGGCCCCAGCTAGCAGAGATGCTCACCACTGAGCAGCAAGAACAGGCTGCCTGTTTAGTGAAAGCATTCCCCAAGACCTTCACCACGAAACCCGGGCGGACTACACTCGCCTACCATGCGATCCAGACCGACCCAGGGGTGGTGGTCCGGGGGATGACCCGGCCATTGCCTAGGCGAATGCGGGAGGCCGTGGAGGAGGAAGTCCAGGCAATGCTGGAGCTGGGTGTTATTGAGCGCTCCCAGAGCGAATGGCGGAGCCCTGTCGTCCTTGTCCCCAAGCCAGATGGCAGCCGGCGGTTTTGCATTAACTTCCGGAGGGTCAACGCCGTTTCAAAGTTTGATGCCTATCCAATGCCCTGCATGGACGAGCTCCTTGATCGACTTGGGGAAGCCCGTTATATCACCACGTTAGATCTCACTAAGGGGTACTGGCAGATCCCCTTGGAACCCCGATCCAAGGAGAAGACCGCGTTTGCCACCCCTTCCGGGCTCTACCATTTCACCCGGATGCCGTTCGGCCTCCATGGGGCCCTGGCAACCTTCCAGCGGTTGATGGCTCGGGTTCTACAACCACACACTAAGTACGCCGTGGCCTACCTGGATGATGTGGTCATCTATGGCAGCAACTGGGAGGAACATCTCAACCAGGTAGCGGCTGTCCTCCGGGACCTCCGCGAAGCCGGTCTCACAGCCAATCCAAAAAAATGCCAAATCAGACGGGAGGAAACCACTTACCTGGGGTACACCTTGGGTCGAGGACTGGTACGGCCCCTCGTCGGGAAGGTCCAAGCACTCCAGGAATGTCAGGCGCCGACCACGAAGAGACAGGTGCGGCAGTTCTTGGGCTTAGCTGGTTACTACCGGCGGTTCGTACCCCACTTTGCAACCATTATGGCCCCTCTGACGGACCTCCTGACGAAAAATAGCCCCCGCCGAGTGTGCTGGTCTCACGACTGCGAGGAGGCCTTTCAAACAGTCAAAGCCCGCCTGTGTAGCGAGCCAGTACTCTTCAGCCCGGACTTTCATCGGGACTTCATCGTTCAGACCGATGCCTCTGCCGTGGGGCTTGGGGCGGTCCTCTCGCAGGAAGTGGACGGGGAGGAACACCCTATTGTTTATCTTAGCCGGAAGCTGTTCCCCAGGGAGCGGAACTACTCCGTCCTTGAGAAAGAGGCCCTGGCGGTTAAGTGGGCCGTGGACGCCCTCCGCTACTACCTCCTTGGGGCCCCCTTTACACTGATTATAGATCATGCACCCCTGAAATGGCTCAATAAGATGAAGGACGTGAATCCCCGGCTTCAGCGATGGTACCTCACTCTACAGCCCTACGCCTTTTCGATTCGTCACCGGGCGGGACGGGACAACGCCAAAGCGGACTTTCTATCCCGCCTAGGGGAGGCTGCGGATGCCAGCTCCGGGGTACGGGAGCTGGCATTGAGGGGTGGGGTATGTAGGGAGCCAGGCTGGCTTCCCTCCGAGCCTGAGGGTAAACAGCCACCCTCTCAACCTGAGTGGGCGGGGCCAGGCCAAGCTTGTTCCGCCCCCCGGAAGGGGAGGGGTGGAACAGGAAGTACAAAGGGAGGGGCCCTTAGCTCAGTGAGGGCAGCACCAGGGAGGGAGGCAGATGCAGACTGCACGCTGCTCCCTTCGGACCTTGCTGCCACCCCAGGGGAGGCCCTGGACCAGGGAAACCCTGAGCTGGAGGAAGGACGGGGCTCACCAGGACTGCCTGCCGCCGAGTACCCCGAGGAACTGGAAGAGCCTGAGCCGGGGGGAGAGCTTGAGCTGCCAGCAGCGGTCTACCCGGGTGAACTGGAGGAACTGGGTCCCGACAACCCTACAGACTCTTGCCGGCGCTCCCCGGCTTGAGGGGCGCTACAGACTCTTGCCGCTTGAGGGGCGCTACAGACTCTTGCCGGCGCTCCCCTGACTGAGGGGCGCTACAGATTCCTGCCGGCGCTCCCCTGCTTGAGGGGCGCGCTACAGACTCTTGCCGGCACTCCCCTGCCTGAGGGGGCGGTACAGACCCCTGCCGCGCTCCCCTGCCTGAGGGGCGCTACAGACTCTTGCCGGCGCTCCCGTGCTTGAGGGGCACTACAGACTCTTGCCGGTGCTCCCCTGACTGAGGGGCGCGCTACAGACTCCTGCCGGCGCTCCCCTGCCTGAGGGGGCGGTACAGACCCCTGCCGCGCTCCCCTGCCTGAGGGGCGCGCCGCAGACATTCGCCGGTGTTCCCCCTGCCACTGATCCTCCGAGACCGGGCGGGGCTCAAGCCGGCCAGGGAAAGAGTAGCTCACCATCGCCCCTAGCGGTGGTAAGCCAGGCGACGCAACTTACAGGCTACTACACCCATTTCCCGCAGCTGGGGATCTGGGCCATTGACTGGAGTGGAGATATGGCTGATTCCCAGCAGCTGGGTCTGCCCCACTGATCCAATGGAGCTACATCAATTTACACCAGAGGAGAATGTGGCCCACTGACTCCACTGAAGCTACGTCAATTTAAACCAAATGGCAATCCAGTCCGTTACCTTCAATGGAGCAACCTTATTTTACACCAATGGAGAATGTAGCCCATAATGTTTGATTCGGGAGCAAAAGGAAAGGTTGCTAAATGGGTGGTTATACTGCAAAGTAACCACCCAGGTGGAGTATATTGGCCAGTAGATATCAGCAGATGATACCTAATGTGAAAGATTTGCAGCAACCACTTGATGGCACCATTGTGTCAAGAACGAGTCATGGACAGCTAGTTCTTGAAGAAAAGGATGACTATTGGCAAGGGCTGTGCATTATAACGGACCATTTTCCCTCAGAAAGGTAAACTATGCTTCATCACGATGAGAATCATTTCCCTCCAGAGACTCATGAGGCTGTTTCACTAAATGCAATTACACTTGGGTAAAAACAACTCAAGTCACACCGGGCATTGGTAAGAGCAGAGCTCTGGAGACGCAAAATTGTCCATAATAATAATGGGTTGGGTTTAAAATTTGGGACTCATTTGTACTTATGAAAATCTTTGAACTGGACAGGGAATAACAATCTCCCACAATAAAAAAGATGTGGTTAGATTTATTCTTTCCTGAAAACACCATATAGTTCAGGTCAATGTGGGACAGCTTTCCTCAGAAATCTTACGGATGGAAATACTTCCCTGTGGGAACCAGATGTGGACAATGTACTGTGATACATAATTGCAATGGTTATATAGACTATGCCAGGATGTTTACATTAATTGATGTGTGTACACACACAAATGTGCATGTGTATCCTTCTGCACAAACCGCTGTTCTCTTCTGCCTGGTTTCATACATTCTGAAATTTGCTCCTTTTTACACTTTGTAAAACAGGTTTTCTTCAGCTCAAGTGATGGTCAGTACTTCCAAAGCCACAATAGCATTGGCATCTGGCAACCAGGAAGGCTGAGGAAGGAAGCGAAGGGAAATAAGCACCCAAATCACAGTTGGATGAGGGTGCCTAACTCCCTTAATCTCTTGAAAATCTCAGCCAGACTTCATATTTGGGTCAAGGATTAGTTCCAACATTAGAGCCTCAGCTATGCAGTGTAATGGTATTTCAGACTGAGAATAGGGACTCAGTTCAAACATGTCTTCACAGCTGCTTTACCCTCCCTCCAACCTTGAATACTTGGTTGTGCACAAAATATTTTCTGAGTGGTCTGCATTTTGGGAGGGGCTCTCTGCAGATAAAGCCGGGGGAACTATGGGAGAGAAGCATTTCATTTTGCAACCATGCCAAAAGTCTTCAAACACAATTTGACAATAAGGGCCCCAATGATAAAAGTCCCTTCTCAAACTTCCTGCCTCTAACTTCAGAGGAATTTTTTCAGGCCCAGTGTTGTGAAATCCTGAGTGACGCTGGGGAAGTAGACAGGCCCAGGCAAAGAGATTGTTAATAAATCCAGTTAAGCTTGTAGGTGATCTTCATAATTCTGTTGCGATCTGGGCTAAGATATTCAAAGTGGCCTAAAGAAATTAGGCACTGATCTGCCAATGGCAGTTGGGTGCCAGACTTCCATAGGTTGTTGTGAAAATGACAGCCTAAATCATGCCTAAATTCTGCAGCACAACTTTTTTGAAGGTCCCCTTCACCTCTTTGTTCCTCAGACTACAGATGTTAGGGTGGAAAGTTTCTGGTAGGTCCCCTTTTCCCTGTGTTCATATTATTAAGGACTCAGCTTCTTCCCAGGGGTACATTTATTGGGCTCAGATGGTGGAGTCCCAAATGCCCTAGCGAAAGTCCCTGTGTCCATTGCAATCACTTGGGCTTCTCTGATTTATTAGAAGACATGCTGGCTAGACCATGTGGGCTGTGAGTTCTATGTTTAATTCCTGGGTCTGCAGCAGACCCACTGGACGAATTTGGCCCCATTCACTTCTCCCTGAGTGCTTCACCCTGTGCATTGTCCTGTTACAAGCAGTACTGAGAAGAGAAATCTGGGGCACCAAACCTTCTACCTCCTAAGCCACATCATGAGAAGGGCCTTTTCTTTCCAGATATTTTCTACCTGAACAGTGCCTAGAGCAATCGCTCAGGTGCCCAATCTCCTTCATTTGAAGTCAAGGGGTATTAGGCCACACCTCATCTTTCATGACTTGAAATTGTTCCCTGGGATCCTTGTTGTTAGGACCTGAAATAGTTTCTTGATAGGTGACACTGTCATATGGCCATGCCAAGGGTAGAGTTGGTTATGGGCTAAAGACACCTCTGCCTCCTCTCTGGTCTCTCTGTAAGCACCCACCTCAGGTGCTGAGCCTCTTGCCCTCATCAGTCTCAGGGAAGAATCTCACGCTCCTTCCACTCTCAGACTCAGATCTAGTTACTCTATCCTGCATATATCCCACATACCAACTACTTATCACCCTGCAGCTCCAACTGGGCTTCAGGCACCAGTGACCAGTGACATTGACCAA
This sequence comes from Mauremys reevesii, assembly GCF_016161935.1. Classification (NCBI taxonomy): domain Eukaryota; kingdom Metazoa; phylum Chordata; order Testudines; family Geoemydidae; genus Mauremys; species Mauremys reevesii. Next base: position 12,453,172 of record NC_052637.1, on the reverse strand, counting down.
CACTCACCTTAAAACAAAGTCTACTTTTTTAGCAATTGGAACAACCATTTAAAAATAGATTTCAAAGCAACAAACAACCTACACACATCTAATCAAAGGGCTTCAGCTGGTTGCCTGCAGGTGTCAGGTAGGACTGTTTTCCCCAATGCACAGTTGGTCTGATGGATTCTATTTCTCCCCTCCCCTTCATTTGAAGCATCAGATATTGGCCTCAGCTGGAGCTGGGGCACTGGATGGGGTGGGTCAGTGCTCTGAGGTGGGCCAGAGAATCATTTTTTCTAGATGCCTGGCTGGTGGGTCTGGCTCTCATTCTCCAAGCACTATTAATCACCTGATTTGGGGTGGAGAAGGAATCTCCCTAGCTCGGATTGTCAGATTGGGGATTTTGCAGTCTGCTCTGTTGCTTTTCCTCTTGCCTTTTTAATGCAGTTGTGATTTCTAGTCCCTTCTCCAGAAATTAGCCCCTTCCGCTTGTCAACATTACTTGAGCCTAGATGCACATTGGCCAGATTTTTGTCACCATCCCCCATAGGACCTTGATTAAAGCTCTCCTTATCAGGTTAGCCAGAGGATATCCAAAGATGCTCTTCCCAGTATCTGATAGATGGAGCCCATCCCGGCACAGTAATCCTCTTTCCTGTAACATCAGCTCCTTGTTAAAGAAGCCAAAGCCCTCATGCTGACACCACCTGCATAGCCACGCATTTGCTTCCATGAGTCGATGGTCCATGGATCAACATTCATGACAGCTAGAATATGGGGGATTTTCTGTGGAAAACTTCAATTTTTGTCAAGAAACTAAAAGCAATAAAACTTGTTTTCTTTTGTTTTGGACAAGCAAAAACCAAAGATATTAATCTGAAAACCAAATATTTTTGGATAAAAAACAAGCTTTTTTATTGAAAATAATAAATTGATATGTGGGTTTTTTAATTTTCGGTCAAAAATATCTTTGTGTATGTTTACAATAGGCCTGCTGGCTGATTTACACATTTCACTGGATGATCTTAAAGCAGGAAGCAGACCTGACTAATTGTTTTCTGCTGGGAACTGGATTATGAGAATCCACACCGCTGTTGCAAAGGACTGAAAGAAGGACTCAGCAATGGACATATATATATTTTTTTTTATCTTTTGAAGAGAGTTGAGATGAGCCAGACATTTTCATTAGACTGTGTATCTTTGGTTAGGAGAATACAACCTGTTGGGGAACTGGAACCCTTAGGGCTTGGCTACACTTGCAAACTACAGTGCACTAAAGCAACCCCGGGCGCTCTAACTTCCTATGTGTCCACACTGGCAAGGCACGTAGAGCGCCTGGGCTCTGTGGCTGGAGCACTCCTGGTAATCCATCTCCACGAGAAGCATAAAACTTGCTGCGCCCTGGCTGAAATGCCCCAGCACCAATGTGAATGAGGTGTTGCATTACTGCACTGTGATTGGCCTCTGGAGACATCCCATAATCCCCTGAAGTCAAGTGGCCACTCTTCTCATTGTTTTGTTGTCGGCTGCAGGAATGCGGCTATCCCCTTTCAAAGCTCCGTTTCTGACAGCCAGCTGCTTATCTGCTCCAGGACAAAGCAACCATTACTGTGAAATGCTGCTTGCTGTGAATGTGTGTGAGAGAAATGGGGGTGAGGGGAGTCTGCTGCTGTCTGGACTTACAAGATAGCATGCTGACATGCTCCCAGCAACCCAAAATACCTACACACAACACTCTGCCCCACACTACCCTTTACCCCAGGGAATCAGGCTATTGAGCTGGGCCCCATGTGGGTGTACAACATGGGGCTCATAGGAGTGGAGCCCAAACTGGGATGTTGGGGTCAACATTCAGTCGTGGCTCAAAGTCCCATCTTCTTCACAGTTCAAGAGAGGGATAATAAAGTCCTGGGTTCTAGGTCCATAACCTGTCCCCATGCAAGAGAAGCCCAATTTCTAAGCTCTTCCCCATAGACAATTCTGCGGCTACGCAGTTTTCACCACTGCAATGACTGAAAGGAGCCATAGACAGACAAAAGCTTCATTGCAAGTGAAACCCACTTGCCAGTGTGTGTAGAGCGTCCCCCTCTGTGCTCCATCCCCGGAGGATATGAACCTGGTACAGGGAGTACTAAAGGGTGTTTTCCCTTTAGCTTAAGCTGGGGCAGCTCATGTGTTTACATCTGGAGGTTTCCTGTTTCAGTCCTTGGTATGTCAAGCAAGATGGTGGCCATCAAATAAGGATATTCAGGAGAGGGTGGGGATAGTTTCTGAGAAGGGAAGGATCTTCTCGCCAACTCTAAATAATACATCTAAATGACGTGAGTGAGGAGGAAGAGGAGCTGTGTGGTTATACCTGAGTTTGACACCCCTTCTCTTTATAGAGTGGCGGATGCAGCTCGGGAGCCCAGGCTGAAAACAGCTGTGTGTCAGTAAGGCACGGGTCAGAGACTGTCCCTCAGGTGGGCCAGGCTCAGGCTATGTCAGCTTTATAGGTCATACCTACAGCAGTGCAAATAAGAAACGTCTCAGTTCGGTGGCTGAACTGAAAGATAGGACTTTTGTTGATGTTGTTTTTAATTTTATGTCAAACAGAAGGTTTTGCTTCATCCAAAATGCAATTTAACAAAGAAAATAAAATTGAAGCAAACTTCAAAACCAATAATCATTTATTTCTCATTTATTCATTCATAATGGCTTTAGACCAAGAGCCATCATTTTAGAAATTATTGGTGAGAACTTCAGAACTGCTGGAGGGATTTGGATGCTCAGTTCCTATTACAATCAATAGGACTTGGGTGCTGAACTCTCCGAGGCAGCTTTGAAAATCCCAAGCCTGAAGTTTTAATAAAGTTTCAACCACTTGGGAAGGATTCCAGGATTGGACTCTGTTCTCATTGCCCCTGTGCTATGCAAACCTGCAAGTCACTAAACTGAGTTTGGCTATTACATGTATTCAAGGCTAACCTCATCCCCTGATCTGGGCCAGGCAGGTGACTTTGGTTCAGAGAGGGCTCTACCCTGTACAGGACAGGAGCAGCTTGTTTCACGGTTCAGCACAAGTTAAACAGAGCTGAGCAGGGTGGGAAGCGCTGAGGATTTTGATCCTGCTTTAATAACAGGCTGCTTCATGACTTCCCAAGCATCTCCACCCTAGCAGCAGGGGTGAGGCCTGGGATGGAAGTACACCTCACATCAGCATGATGATGACCAGGGAAGCCAGGAACTGACAGATTATTGGACTCGCCTTGAACACACAGACACAGAACAATGTAATAGACTTAGAGACACTTTCAGTGTGGAGGAAACACACAGATCCTCTGCACATGGTGATCCTGGCTCCCAGCTGTGAGCTCAGCCCATGAAGTCCCCTTGCCTCTCAGTCTTTGATCTCACTTGAGTTTCATGAAACAGCAGAAGCTCCCAGAGAAGTTAACTTTTGCCTTTGAGCCTACACTTCTGACCTTGAACCGGACCCCAGGGAGTGACTCGCCAACTGTCCTTAGAGAACAGACATGGATAAATCTTCTGCCCACAGCACCAACCCTTTGCTGCTGGAGAGACCCAGAGCCAGCCACACAGCTCATAGGCAGCAAGCAAGAGGTCTGCATTTATTGATATTCAGTCTCAGTGAGAACAATGAAAGGGCTCTTCAGTAGCTGAGCATTTGGCATCCAGATACTACAGTGATTTGGGCATTAGTTGTAGACAGATAGATTAGACAGAAGCTTCAATGATGTAATTCCTTTTGCGAGTTTCCTGAAGTTGGAAATCAAACACAACATCAGCTGGGCAACAGCCACACTTCTCAGCACAGTAAGTAGACTGCTGTCATTAAATCCCGGAGCTTTTTAAAGGGTTGAATGTAACCATATAAATGTGAATGAAAATGTCAGATTTTACTGTGAATTAAATCAGCCTGGTATAACTAATTTAATTGTACCCAGAGACAAACTCATTTTGATAATTTGTATCTTTTTTACATAATGGAAGCGGTGGAATCTGAATGGAGAGCTTGGTCCCAGTTTCTGCACTGCCAGTGTCTTGCTCAGAATAAGAGAGCAATCTACCCCAGAATTCCCCAGTGGTTAAAGCTCTCAACTAGGATATGTCTCTCCTCTCAATCAGGCATATCAGGAATAATGATAAAAGCCCCACGGAATGGTTGTGGCTGGTAGCTGCATGTTTTTTATCGCCGTGTAGACATATCCAAACTGCCCACATCCCAGGTGAGTGCTGCAGCTGTTCTGCAGCAAGTGGGTCAATGGTTCTCTCTCTTTTTTTGTTTTTTGAAAAAAACAAAAGGTCTCCTTTTCATTGCACATGACAACAAAATCAAATATTTGGAATTCTCTTTTTCTGGCCAGCCCTAGCTCTGCCATGTCAGGATGTTGTCTAACTATAGGCACATAACTTCATGTCTTAGTGCCTCACTATTCACAGAGTCATAGATTCCAAGGCCAGAAGGGAACATTGTGATTACCTAGTGCAGTGGTTCCCAAACTTTTTCTGCCGCTTGTGCAGGGAAAGCCCCTGGTGGGCTGGGCCGGTTTGTGTACCTGCCACGTCCGAGCCGCTTCCAGCAGCTCCCATTTGCCCAGAGCAGCGAACCGCGGCCACTGGGAGCAGCAATCGACCAAACTTGCGGAAGCGGCAGGTACACAAACTGGCCCAGTCTGCCAGGAGCTTTCCCTGCACAAGCAGTGGGACAAGTTTGGGCACCACTGATCCTGTGTGACCTCTTGTATAACAAAGACCATAGAACTTCCCTAAAATAATTCCTAGAGCAGATTTTTTAAAAACATCCAATCTTGATTTAAAAATTGTCAGTGATGGAGAATCCACCACGACCCTTGGTAAATTGTTCCAATAGTTAATTACTTTCACTCTTAAAAATGTACACCTCATTTCCAGACTGAATTTTTCTATCTTCAGCTTCCAGCCATTGAATTGTGTTAAACCTTTCTCTGCTAGATTGCAGAGATCATTATTAAATATTTGTTCCCCATGTAGATACTTAGAGACTCTAATCAAGTCAACCCTTAAGCTTCTCTTTGTTAAGATAAATAGATTGAGCTCTTTGAACCTATCTCTGTAAGGCATGTTTTCTAATCCTCTAATCATTCTTGTGGGTCTTCCAAGAACCTTCTTCAATTTATCAACATCCTTCTTGAATTGCGGCACCAAAACCTGACACAGTATTCTAGCACTAGTCACACCAGTACCAAGATTCACTCAAGAGTTCTAAAGGAACACAAATATGAAATTGCAGAACTACTAACTGTGGTATGTAGCCTATTGCATAAATCAGCCTCTGTACCAGATAACCGGAGGATGGTTAGTGTAATGCCATTTTTTAAAAAAGGCTCCAGTGGTGATCCTGGCAATTAAAGACTAGTGAGCCTTACTTCAGTATCAGGCAATTTGGTTGAAATTGTAGTAAAGTACAGAATTATCAGACACATAGATGAACACATGTCACTGCGGAAGAGTCAACATGGCTTTTGTAGAGGGCAATCATGTCTGATCAATCTATTATAATTCTTTGAGTGTGTCAACAAATATGTGGACAAGGGTGATCCAGTAAGTATAGTGTACTTGGACTTTCAGAAAACCTTTCATAAGGTCCCTTACCAAAGGCAATTGAGCAACGTAGGCAGAGATGGTATAAGAAAGAGGGTCCCCTCATGGACCAGTAACTGGTTAAAAGATAGGAAATAAAAGGTAGGAATAAAAGGGTCACTTTTCACAGCAGAGTGAGGTGAATAGAGGGGTCCCCCAATGATTTGTATTGGGACCAGTGCTGTTCAACTTATTCATAAATGATCCAGAAAAAGGGGAAAGCAGAGTTTACCTGTGATACAAAATTACTCAAGATCGTTAAATCCAAAGCAGACTGTGAAGAGTTACAAAGGGAACTCACAAAATTTGGTGACCAGTCAGCTTAACTTCAGAATACAGAAAGATAATGAAGCAAATAATTAAGCAATCAATTTGCAAACATCTAGAAGATAATAAGGTAATAAGTAACAGACAGCATGGATTTGTCAAGAAAAAAATAGTGTTGAACCAACCTGATAACTTTCTTGGACAGGGTAACAAGCATTGTGGATAGGGGGGAAGAGGTAGATGTGATATATCTTGACTTTAGTAAGGCTTTTGATACTGTCTTACATGATCGTCTTATAAACAAACTATGGAAATTCAACCTAGATGGAGCTACTATAAGATAGATGCATAACCTGTTGGAAAACCATTCCAAGAAAGTAATTATCAGTGGTTCACAGTCATGCTGGAAGAGGATATAGGGTGGGGTCCCACAGGGATCAGTTGTGGGTCTGGTTCTGTTCAATATCTTTATCAATGATTTAGATAATGGCATAGAGAGGACACATAAAGTTTGCAGAAAATACCATGCTGGGAGGGGTTGCAAGTGCTTTAGAGGATAGGGTTATAATTTAAAATGATCTGGACAAACTGGAAAAATGGTCTGAAGTAAATAGGATGAAATTTAATAAGGAGAAATGCAAAGTATTCCTCTTGGGAAGGAACAATCAGTTGCCCACATATAAAATGGGAAAATACTGCCTAGGAATTACTGCAGAAAGAGACCTGCTAAATATGATTTAACTGTGTAACACTGTTGTAAAAAAAGCAAACATCATTCTGGGATGTATTATCAGGAGTGTTATAAGCAAGACACGAGAAGTAATTCTTCTGCTCTACTCCGTGCTGATTAGGCCTCAGATGGAGTATTGTATCCAGTTCTGGGCATCACATTTCAGGAAGGATGTGGACAAATTGGAGAAAGTCCAGAAAAGTCCAACAAACATTATTAAAGGTCTAGAATACATGACATGTGAAGGAATATTGAAAAAAATTGATTTGTTTAATCTGGAGAAGAGAAGATTGAGAGGGGACATAGTTTTCAAGTACATAAAAGGTTGTTACAAGGAGGAGGGAGGAAAATTGTTGTTCTTAATCTCTGAGGATAACACAAGAAGCAATGGGCTTAAATTGCAGCAAGAGTGGTTTAGGTTAGACATCAGGAAAAACTTCCTAATTGTCAGGGTGGTTGAGCACTGGAATAAATTGCCTAGAGAGGTTGTGGAATCTCCATCATTGGAGATTTTTAAGAGCAGGTTTGACAAACATCTTTCAGGGATAGTCTAGATAATACATGAGTGCAAGGGATGGGACTGGATGACCTCTCAAGGTCCCCTCCAGTCCTACAGTTCTATGACTTTGGCAAGAAAATGGCAGATTAAATTCAATGTGAAGAAATGCAAAGTAATGCACACTGGAAAACATAATGCCAACTATTCACACAAAATGATGGGGTCTAAATAAACTGTTACCATTAAAAATAATAATCTTAAAGTCATTGTGGATAGTTCTCTGAAAACATCTGCTCAGTCTGCAGCAGCAGACAAAAATGCTAACAGAATGTTAGGAACCATTAGGAAAGGGATAGATAATAAAATAGAAAACATCTTAATGCCATTATATAAATCCATGATAGACCCACAACTTGAGTACTGTGTGCAGGTCTGGTCACCATATCTCAAAAAAGGTATATTAGAATGGGAAAAAATACACAGAAGGGCAACAAAAATTATTAAGAGTGTGGAACAGTTTCCATATGAGGAGAGATTCAAAAGACTAGAACTGTTGAGCTTTGAAAAGAGATGAATGGGGGAGGGGTTTGATAGAGGTCTATAAAATCATGAATGGTGCAGAGAAGTGAATAGGGAATATTATTTACCCCTTCAGAGAACACAAGAACCAGGGGTCACCCAATGAAATTAATAGGCAGCAGGTTTAAAACAAAAGCAAGTGCTATGGAACTTGTTGCCGTGGATGTTGTGAAGGCCAGAAGTATAAACAAATTTAAAAAAGAACTAGCTAAATTCAGGGAGGATAGGTCCACCAATGGCTATTAGTGAAGATGGTCATGACGCAACCCCATACTCTGGGTGTCCCTAAGCCTCTGACTCTGCCCTGTTCTGCTCATTCCCTCTGAAGCATCTGGCACTGGCCACTGTCAGATGACAGGATACTGAGCTAGATGGGCCATTGCTCTGACACAGTATGGCCATTATTATGTTCTTATGTTCAAATACACAGATAAAATAACCTCTGTGCTCCTATTCAAGTTTACCAAGTGATCCACATCTTATCATATCTCACCTTTGTTTAAATTCACCTGAGTTAGCCCAGCTTGGAAATGGTGAGAGCCCTAACCACCAGCCTATAGCATTATTCTTGCCCTCTGTGTATCTGGCCCCATTCACTTTAATACACCATGTAACAGATTCAGCAGAACACCCCTCCTGGAATACCCCATAGCCCAGTGGCAAGGGCCCTCTCCCACTCAATCAGAGACTCAGCTTTCTTTTCTATAGTGTGGTGAAGGGAGTATTGAATGCAGGCTTCCTACATCCTGAGTGAGAGCTTTAACCACTGGGCTAAACACCATGTGGGGAACCCTGTCTACCTTTGTGCGGGGTGGGGTCAGGCATGCCCTGACAGCACCTGCTGGATTGGGCCCTGCAGGTGAGATAGGCAGAGAAACACCTAGTTTGAGGCCCTACTGCGTCTGAGGTGTAAACCTGGATGCCTAGACTGAGGCAACTCCTCTCTCTGCTCACCAGCAGGTTTTTAGATGCCCAGAGGACTTTACCAGTGGAAAGTTAGGCACCTAGGTCCAGATTTTTAAAGGTATTTAGGTGACCAATGGAATTTTAAAATGCACCTGGTAGCCTAACACCCACTGACATCAATGAATTTTACGCACCTAGAGACTTTTGAAAATCCCACCCGGTGCCTAAATATATTTAACAATCTGGCCCCTGGCCCCTATGGACTGTAGCCATCTACAGGGTAAGGGAGCAGCTGAATGGGGGTTTTGTGATTTCCAGTGAGGCACAAATACTGGACTGAACTCCATAAAATGGCATTTAGGGGGTCTAAGACCCTTTGTGAGTCAAGGCCTTAAGAACATAAGACTGGCCATACTGGGTCAGACCAATGGTCCATCTAGTTCAGTCTCCTGTCTTCCAACTGCAGCCCATGCCAGGTGCTTCAAAGGGAATGAACAGAACAGGCACCATCAGATGATCTATCCCCTGTCATCCACTCCCAGCTTCTTACTCAGTAAAATAACCAGAGAGGGCTTAAAATAAACACAAGCAGTAGGTCTGTTGTATAAGAAGCTGCCAATAAAGTAGAGCCCCATGAACCTGCATTGTAAACATTGTAATTATATAGTGATGGTAAAGAAAGGGAAGGATCTTGTTATTTTCCTGAGCTGCCACATGTGTCCTGCAGAGTAATAAATAAAACCAGTCTCCATTTATCTTCTGTTTCTCCTTCCATAACCATCGCCCCTTGGTCTTCCCTCTGCAGTGTATATCTACAGAAGAAATGTCCAACCAAACCATCGTGACTGAGTTCCTTCTCCTGGGATTCTCTGACATGCGGGAAGAGCAGATTTTACACTTCCTGGTGTTTCTAGTGATTTACCTGGCAGCCATGGTGGGGAATCTTCTCATCATCACCGTCATAGCCCTCAACCAGCACCTTCACACCCCCATGTACTTTTTCCTGGGCAACTTATCCTTCCTAGACCTCTGCTACATTTCAGTCACGGTTCCCAAGTCCATGTATGACTCCCTAACCAACAACAGACTCATCTCTTTCTCTGGATGTGTCACCCAAGTCTTTCTGGTTATAACTTTTACAGCAGCAGAACTGGCCTTTCTCACGGTGATGGCGTATGATCGCTACATTGCAATCTGCCGACCTCTACATTACAAGGTGACTATGAACAGAGGTGCATGTGCCCAGTTGGCAGTTGGTTCATGGATCAGCAGCATGATGTGCTCTGTATTACACACAACTAATACCTTTAGGTTACATTTCTGCAGGTCCAATGTTATCTCTCAGTTTTATTGTGATATCCCACAGTTGCTAAAGATCTCTTGCTCAGATATACGTACTAATGTAATAGTCATGACTGCCCTTGGATCACTTCTAGATGTGGTCTGCTTTGTGTTGATAATTGTGTCGTACATTCACATCTTCTCCACGGTGATGAGAATCCCCTCTGAGCAGGGCAGGTACAAAGCCTTCTCCACCTGCATCCCACACCTGGTTGTTTTTTGTTTATTTATCAGTACAGCATCATTTACGTACATGAGGCCCAGGTCGATGTCTTCAACATCTCTAGACCTGATGGCTGCTGTGTTGTATTGTGTGGTGCCACCACTAATGAATCCAATCATTTACAGTCTAAGAAACAAAGAGATAAAAAGGTCTCTATGGAAAATGATAGGCAGGATTTTTTTTTTCCTCAGGAGGAATGAACTTCTCACATTGAAATCTTAGTGTCCACCTGGAATAAAGTATTTCCATCCTCCACCTTATGTAATGGGTCAGACTGACTTTGTTTGAGGACCAGCCTATGTTCATGTTAGGATCAGAACCTGACATTTTGCATTTTCTGATTTTGGCTGAGATTTTTAAAAATCTGAAAGAAATATGGTAACAAATTAAAGCATCTAAGTTCCTCAGGATCCAAAGTCCCATTTTCAAACAAGGCTCAGGCACTTCTGAAAGTTTTACTCTTAAGTGCTCAAATCCCAAAGAATTTTCAATAAAATGTGGGAATCTTATTATGTTTTGGCCCCTTTGAAAATCTCAGGAAGAGCTAATTGCAATTTTTCCATTTTCTAGTTTGAAATATCCTCTTAAAATGAACTTTTTTATTTCAAAACGTCATTTCCAAATGTTATAAAAAATGAAATATTTTCAATGGTCATTTTGACTTAAAATGCCATTTTAATGTTATTTTAAGTCAAACTGACAATTCATAATGATTATTTTCATTGTTGTTTTGTAGCCATTTTGGTCCGAGGATCTGAAAGAGACAAGGCAGGTGAGATAATATCTTTTATTGGATCAACGTCTATTGGTGGAAGAGGCAAGTTTCCAAGGTATCCGAAGAAGAACTGTGTAACTCGAAAGCTTGTCTCTTCCACCAACAGAAGTTGGTCTAATTCCTAATGAAATTTTTCATTTTCAGCTGACATTTCTAAATGAAAGAATTTTCACTGGAACGTCAATACATTTTATTTTGTTTTAAAAAAAAAGAAAATAAATTAGTATTTTTGGTTTTGACATTTCCCAATGAAATTTTTAAGAACTTTTTATTTGGTGAAAATTTTTGATGTGTCTATTTTCACCCCAAAAGTACAAATGGGTTAAAAAAAGAACTAGATAAGTTCCTGGAGGATAGGTCCATCATGGGTATAGCCATGATGGTCAGGGAAGTAACCCCATGCTCTGGGTCTCCATAAACTTCCAACTGCCAGTATCTGGGATTGGATGACAGGGGGTAGATCACTTGAAAATGCCCTGTTGTGTTAATTCCCTCTGATGCATCCGGCATTGACCACTGTTGGAAGACAGAACACTGTGCTAGATGGACCATTGGTCTGCCCCAGTATGGCCATTCTTATGTTCTCATGTGTGTTTGCTCATATGCTCAGGGTCTAACTGTTCACTGGATTTGGGGTTGGGAAGGAATTTTCTCCCAGGTAGGACTGGAAGGGATGTTGGGTGTTTTTCACCTTCCTCTGCAGCGTGGCAATTCTCTGCTATTGCAGAGACCTGGGGTATTGGTGGCTTCTTGGTCACTCCTGTTCTCTGCCTGTGGCACGCAATGGTTTAGTCTCCCAAAGACAGAAATACTGAGTTTAACTAAGTCATTTGGCTCAATGCAGGGGTATGTGGGTGAAGATTAGTGGGCTACCACATACAGGAGGTCAAAGTGGATTATCTAACGGTCCATTCTGGACTTAAACTCTATGAAGCTGTGAACACTGGATCATTGCTTTCAGAGATGACTTAGGGTCACCTGGGGCCCTGGGCCGGAGCAAGTGGAGCATCTCCTCCACCCATGGCCCCACCCTGTTCCACCCCTTTCCCCATGGCTCTAACTCCTACTCGCTCCGTTCCAGGAGCGACCCCTCCCACCGCCGCTGCAGCCATGACACTGGAGAAGCTCTGTGCCAATGCCAGGACGGGGAGCGAGAGTTCCTCAGGGCCACAGCAGGGAGGGGATTTTTCCAGGGGCTCCAGATTGGCCATAATCTGCCACTGATTGCTTTCACAATATATTTAAATTGTATCCAAACCCCTGTTATATGGTATATATATAACCCTGTATATATATGGTGAAAGCTGGAATATGCCCAATTTGTGGTTGCCTACACAGCCCCCCAGGCATCAACGTTGTGCCCTGTGTGAGGAAGGGGTCCTGGCAAGTCATGCTTTAATGAAAACAGCACAATACAAACTACCCCCATTGCTCAAGTGTAATTGAAGATGCGATTTACAACTGGCTTTAGATCATAGTTGACAGAACTGCAGCTGACTTTCCAGGGTGGTGTCGTCTCCACAGTACTAAGGGAAATACAATTCAATAGGTATGAATGACACTGAGTATACACTTTAGGACAGATTTTGCCACAGATTTGACCACCTTTCATCATGTTGGATTTTAATGGGACTGCCCATGGGAAAAGGAAATTCTCAGCATGAATAATGGTGTCAGACTCTGTTGGTTAGTGTATAAAAAGAGATGCATCTTCACAACATCATAGCACTGTACTCTGTACACCATTCAGACTCCGTGCTCAGTAAAGAGAACTGTCAGAACCTGAAAAACAGTAGCACCTATGTCTGGTTAAACATTTTCCATCGAAAGGTTTATGGTGGCAAATTGGACTTTTTACTAAATGATTTTTTTTTAGAAAGTGTCTAATTTTCTCAAGAGAATTGATTTTTCACTGGAAAACTGAAATCCAATAACCGAAATTTTTGAGCAAAAAAAAATGAGATTTTCTAAAGTTTGTGGCAGATTTGACTTCAAAAAATTTGGCTTGGGATTTCAAACAAGCAAACAAACAAAACTATTATGAGGTTTTCTATGAAAAGTCTAAATTTTTCATGAGGAAATTATACACACACACACGACAATTTGTGACCAGCGCTAGTATCAGATAAAGGAGACAAAACTGGTAGGTGCCATCACAAGCAGAGAAATGTGAGTTTTGATGCATCCTGAAGCTACCAATCAGTTCCCATTCACATCTAGCTATCTATACACCATATACTAACCACTAGGCTGCAGAGTTATTCTTTCCTCTCTCTCTCTCACCCAATGACTCCTTATATATTTATCTAAAGTGTAACAGGTTCCATGGGAGAGACTGGGGAAGAATACCCCACAGCTCAGGGGTTAGACACTCCGTGATTAGGACACAAACCCAGATTTTGAATGGGAATAGATCCAATGGGTGGTCTGTGAGCACACCTACTGAATCAGGTTCCACACATGAGTTAGGCAGACAAACCCTTATCTTCCCCCAGTTGGTGAATTGCTCTGGGGCTGAGGTGGGAGACAGGTGTCTGGTCACCTAGAGTGTGGCTGTAGTTTTATTTTAGGTTTAATATAATTAAAAGACACCTATCCAAGGCCTGAGGTGCCCTAACACGTCATTACTAATACAATACAATCCCAGCTGCATTAAAAGGATCATTTCAGCAGGAACTCAGTCCTCCAGAGAGCTACAGAACTCTTTTCCACCCATACGTCACTGTGGAAATCAAACCTTCAGATTTCTCAGAAAACCCAGTCAAAGAGATAACACATTGGACTTCCGAATACATGACAAACTACTGAAACACCCATGTAACCAATCATTTCCCGTCCCCCGAAAAAGGGGAAAAAACACCCTAAAACCGAATTGACCACCTGATAAAACTAAACAAAAGCCAGACGAGCTAGCTGTTACAATCTGGCCCGGTACCCAGTTATACAAGCACCCATCTCGTGAAAGTGGATCCAATCACTGGGTGCCACGTACTTCCAAGGTAATTGCGCCTGGGTAGAGTCTCATCGTCACTAGCTCTGGGGCTCTTGGAAACACTGCCAGTCTCAGACCTCTGGTCTGACGCTCTTCCTTTTGCCATTGGAGGCCACCGTCCAGCTGCCTTAGAGCTCAAAACCAGTGTCTGAGTTCCCCCAAGCTCCCAGACACCTACACACACTCTGCCAGAGCTTCACCTAGGCTAGGAGTCTAATTGAACCCCTGTAAGAACATTTTGAGAGGAAGGCAAGGAACATGGGTTTAGCAAAGGAATTTCTTAACCACAGAAACTTTATGCATTGAGCCCTCGAGAGTTCCAGATCTTCAAAAACAAGACAGTCCTGAGACACCCTCTCCCCTAGTCTGATCTCATCCATTCTGTAAGTCCGAGGTTGCAGGCTGAGAAGAATCCCTCCTGCCCTCTTGCTCCTGCAAGTCCTTCCTATGTGTGGGCATGGTTGGCCCCTCTCTGCACAGAGTGGAACCGCACTGTTAAATAGGCCCCTGTCTCTGCGTCAGGGGTTCAAACTCTGAAGTTCCATCCCCGACATTCATGCCTGTGGGCCCCCTGTATAGAAAAATCATTTTCCCTTGGGGGGGAGGGGAAAGTAGACGAGACACAACAAAATTCGATAGCCCCAGACTCTAGTCTTGATGCATCTCCATGATGGTGTCAAGCACCTTTCCCAGGCAGGGCAGCTGTCTGGAAAGCAGCTCAACAGGCTGCCATTGAGTCAGGCCAGATTTGTGCTATCACCGTGCCAATATTTCTACACATACTACAACAGAGTTCACAGTGTGACACCATCATACCCCACTCTGTCACACAAGCAAACAATTAGCCAAAAGCCATGGCACCCCAAGAAGAGTTTATGCCCCCAAAAAGGAGATGACACAGAGAACTCATGAAGTTCATGAAGTTCACTAGGGACATGATTATGGCTACTCATTTGAGGTGGAAGGTGCTCAGAGAGTGTGGTGTTGAGTGGCAGTACAAAAAACATGATAGGTAGAGTCTGATCTTATTTACACTGCTGTAAATCTACGGTAACTCCATTGACTTGAGTGGTGTTTGCATTTTTATCAGTCTAAACACATCTTTCTGCATAAGCAGATTGCAAAGCATGTTCTCATGGAGACAATAATGTCATTGGAGGATTACATTTATAAAGAAACACGAAATGGAATCACAACCAAAGAAAAAAAATGGACAGTTTATTTCTGGTGAATAATCTCAACACTATCAGTTTCCTCAATGCAGCTTTGATCTCCTTGTTCCTCATGCTGTAGATGATCGGATTCATTACTGCTGGCAGCACAGAATAGAGAACAGCCACCACGAGATCCATACCTGAGGCTGAGCTGGAGGTGGGATGACTGTAGGCAAAGGTGGCAGTGCAAAAGAACAAGGACACCACGGTGAGGTGAGGGAGGCAGGTGGAGAAGGCTTTATGCCGGCCCCGCTCAGTGGGGATTCTCAGCACTGTTTTGAAGATCTGAACATAAGACACAATTATAAAAACAAAGCAGCTTAAGCCTAAGCACACACTAAAGGCAATAGCCCCAGTTTCACTGAGGTACGTGTCAGAGCAGGCGAGCTTGAGGAGCTGGGGGATTTCACAGAAGAACTGATCAACTATGTTGCCTCCACAGAAGGATATTGCAAATGTGATCCCAGTGTGCAGTACAGAGTAGAGAAAAACACTGATCCAGACACCAGCTGCCATTTGGACACAAGCTCTCCTGTTCATCACTCTCTCATAGTGCAATGGTTGGCAGATGGCAACATATCTGTCATATGCCATGACAGTCAATAAAACGAGATCAGCTGAAACAAAAAAGACAAAGAGAAAAACTTGGGCAGCACATCCAGAATAAGAAATTGACCTGATGTCCATGAGGGAGTTGGCCATGGATTTGGGGACAGTGACAGAGATGGAGCCGATGTCTAGGATGGACAGATTCATCAGGAAGAAGTACATGGGGGTGTGAAGATGGTGGTCAAGGACAACAACTGTGATGATGAGAAGATTCCCCATCAGGGCTGCCAGGTAAATCACTAGAAACACCAGGAAGTGTAAAATCTGCAGCTCCCGAACGTCAGAGAATCCCAGGAGAAGGAACTCGGTCACGGTGGTTCGGTTGGGCATTTTCTTCCTCAGTACATCGTGTGATGGCTGTGGAGGGAAGGAGAAGGGCAATGGTCAGGATTAGAGTGACAGAGGAATTGATCCTGATTCTCTCTGTGTAATATCTCATAATGTGAATGTCAAGGGTGCACACACTCAGCACTTCCATTGATGAGGAGTCACGAGTGCTCCTCACCCATCAGTCAGAGCACTAATTAGGTGCATTATCACATTAGTGAAAACTGGATTATTTCACTTAAAGTCAATGGAGCTGGGTCAGTTTACACCATCTGATGATCTGTCCTTAGATAAAATGCAGTGTGAAGGATGGGACAAAGTACAATCCAAATCCAACAATTCTAGCCAAGGTGGTTCCCTATTGTGACAAACAGCAAGCCCACAACTTGGGCATGAAACTAACATACTAAAAAGACAACACAGCCTGATTCCCACTTCCTATAGAAATACGACATTGATTCACCCAGCTTCCCACGTGGCAGCTCGTCTGCGATGATTCCTTCACATAGATGGCTTTCTACCTATTTATAGATTGATTCATGGCACCAGTTCTAGCTGCACTTCTATCTCTGGGTGATGATGGGCTAGGAGCGTTGCTCAGTTTCTGCTAGGTTGTATTGTTTCCCTTTGTGTCTGTGCTGGGCAGGTCAGTGGCAGTCAGGAGACTTGGATTCTGTTCTTGGTTCTGCCAGTGACCTTGGGCCAGTCACTTCTCATCCCTGTGCCTCTGTTTCCCCTGCCTCCCTTTCTCTGCCTTGTCCATTAGGACTGGAAGCTTTTAGGGTGGTGGACTGTGTCTTACTATGTGCATGTTCTGTGCATCTCTCAACAGCACTGACATTTAGGTGGCAGCAATATAGGACTGCAGATATGGTCCTAGAGCAGAAGATCTGGGTTCTGATCTCATTGACCTTCTGTCTGTCCTTGGGCAGGGTCAAGATAGAAAGGTTTTGTCTGGGGGCTTCAACTCTTGCGGTGCTTAAAATATATTCTGTGGGCTGTCAACTTTGCTTTATTCAGTTTAACCATCCTGGAGCTATCCCTTTGGAACAGCTGCAATAGAGCGAATGGATTTGAAATTGTGATATTAGTGGAAAATCTTAATGTTTTCCCCCTTGGTGCAAAGCTGTTTCCCTTTCCAGGAAGACAGACATTTTCTGCTTTAATTATTGCAAAGGCAAATTGGGTTTTCAATTGAACACATTTTCATGGAAAGTCTCTGCTATCCTCGATATATATTTTGTTTTTCCCAAGGACAACAGAGGCTATTTTTTTTCAGTTTTTAACAGCTTTTAGTTAAAATTGTTTTCTTCTCAGTTGCCACAATGAAACAAAGGTTTGAGTTTTCACAATTTTTATGAACAGTCCATTTTTGCTGCTGAAAAAATAAACAAATAAAAAGCTCTGACTGGTTCTAGGTATTTAATTAAATAGATAGTAAAACTCTTCATGAGTGCCAGTTGTCATGCATATTTATGTTCTCACATGTGCCCTGTATAGCAATACCCTAACATATTTAATTGAAATAGGAAACTTACTGTGCTGGTCTTTGTGGACTTTTTCCCAACTTGTGATGCATTTGATCCTCCTCTGTTAGAGAGATAATGTTCAAATAATCCTATCTGTCTATCATGCACCCATTACTATATTATCCAGAAGCAGTTTCCTGAGTTGCCAGTCTCTCTGCAGTTCCTAGCAGACAGCAGACTCCACAGATGGGGGCTCCCTGCTTCCCTCCTTGGACATGGCTGAGAGGTAATGGACTAAATGGGATCAGAGACTGAAAGCCCCTCTCAGCTTTAGAGCTGATCCTGGTTTGTGCAGGCACCAGATGTGGTCACAATGTAGGATGTCCCTGTTCTGGGGCTAAATAGCTTAATCCGGTCTCTAGGGCTGTGAACCCAGCTGTGATCTCACCTCTGGAGCAAACCACCCTGACAACCTGCCCTAGATGAACTTAACCTCAGGTAACCAGCACCCTCCCTGGATCTCACACAATGGCAGCATCCCCAAAGGACCCTTGGCTAAAAATAAGGGCGGGCTGAGGTTCAAAGGCTGTTCCAAAGGGGTTGCAGAATAAATATGTATATTTATAGTACAGACATGTGACCTACAACTGGTAAGAGCCTAGTGGCACCAGAAGCTCAGCTGGCCTGAAATAGCCTGTTCCTTCATTAACTCCACATAATTACCTCTGGGTGAGCAGAGATTTCCCCCTCTTCCCTTTTCTCCTGCATTGCATCAGTAGCTCTTGGAGAACTGCCACCAGGTGAACCCACAGCTCAGGGTATCTGAGCTTTCACTTCTATTGGGATGAATGACCCAACTTTCTTTCTTTCTTTCTTTCTTAGCAATTACATTTTTTTTTCTTACTGCATTCAACACTATAATAAAAGGCTCATTGGGCTGCAGGTGCAAAGCTGCAAGACATTTACAAATGTTTAATTCACATTGGTTGTAGGTATGTCAGGGAGATTGATGTCAGCTGGTGTAAATTGGCATAGTGCTATGGAGCTGTGCCAGTTTACATGAGGTGAATGTCTATACTGTGGGCCTAGTTTGATGCTTTTTCCTCTATTTAACAGCACAATCCCATTTTAATGCTCATGGAATATTCCAAGATCATGGTTTATAGACAGAAATCTGAAAGATGGGTACTTAGCCAATACACAAACTGATAAATATTATAGTGACGCAGCAGTGCTAGTATAACTAAAGTTGTGTTGTGACTACCATTTAAAATCGGCTTTCGAAGGCCTCTAATATTGACATGCTTAGTCAGATTCCTTTGAAAATTGGTGTGCTTCTGGAGGGTGCAGGTTAGGATTAATAAATTGAATTATTGGTCATTTGAGCAAGGAGTTATGGAGAGATAAGCCATGAAATAAATAGATTTTTTTTCCAAAAAGACATTTGAGCTAGGGGTTGCAGAGATAAAAAGGGGTTTTCTAGGTGGGTTGTTTTGTGAAATGCTAGAGCTCAAACTATTGATGTGATGAGGGTCAAAAAGTCTCAATTTGTCAACTTTATTCACTCTATCTTCAGGGGACCTAAACTGAATTTCAGAAAATGTTCATTTTTTACAGAGTGCACGCACCAATATGGAAAAACAGCCAGAGGGTTTTCATTCCAGCCATTTTATATGCTTTAAACCTTAAACTTTGTAAGTGCTTTAAAATCCAAACAGTCACTCAGATTGCTTTGAAGTTTGGTATCCCTCACAGGGTCGCAGGGTAGTGTTAGCGATCCAAATCTGGAGTCATTTGACCAAGGCGTTTCCTGAGTTATAACCAGTGGTGCAAGTAGAAATCATTTCTTGCCAGTACTGCACTCATGGGAGGGATGCAAGGCGGGGCATGTGATCTCCCCATATGACTCCTCCTTGCCCCCAGCCCAGGGCCCTGACACTCTTCCCATCCCCTCTGAAACCCTCCTTTGTATATACAAATATCAACATGCTTAACTACTCACACCCCCACATATGTAGTATTCAGTCTGTTTATAACTTCTTTATGGTATTGTACCCAACATTGCATTTCAGTGCGGGATTCAACTTCCTTTACAGGAACCAGGGGTGGCTCTAGACATTTTGCCGCCCCAAGCACGGAAGGTCCGCTGGTCCCGCGGCTTTGCGGGAGGTCTGCCGAAGTCGTGGGACCAGCGGACCCTCCACAGGCAAGCTGCCGAAGGGAGTCTGCCTGCCGCCCTTGCGGTGACCGGCAGAGCACCCCCCGCGGCTTGCTGCCCCAGGCACGTGCTTGGAGTGCTGGTGCCTGGAGCCGCTATTGACAGGAACAGAACATACTCCTGAAACTTACCAGTCCACAGAAGTGGTCCATAGTCATACAAATAGTCTTCAGTGGGATTGATAAAATGATTAAGACATTATAGGATTTGGTTCCAAGTTTGTAAATTGTTCTGGATGAAACTGACAATGCCTGAGCTGTCAGATCAGAAGGAGCTCCAGTTGAATAAAGGTGGGCAGATGTGTGATAAGTCTTAGCTCTGTTGCTAAGATGAGGAACATATTTTCAGCAAAGTTCTTGGCAGATTCCTGAGGCAGCTGGCTTAAGGCCATCAGTGTCCAGCATTATAATCTTCACTTATAGTTCTCTCACCCACAAAGCTGGAAAATGAGGCATTTGTTTTCTTTGTTTTGCTGCTCCAGTTCCAGTTAACAAAATGCATGTTAGACTAGTTTGAAGAATTCTAGGTATACTGGGGACAACACCTGATTCCCATCAGGTGGCAGAACTGGGCTGACAACAGAATCCAAACTTCCTCTGGTCAGTGCAAGCAGAGACATTCCTCTGATGATCTGGACTGGATGTAATGCAGTATGGATTGTTGTGTATTTGGTTGTCATGGTTTTTGTTCCTATGGCAACTGAGTTAGATTATTAGGGGATAGCTCAGCCAGCTTCTGCTGGCTGAGTGAGCTCTGTGTCTGTAAATAAAATGGTAGTTTTGTTAGCTGTCTGCTCTCTGGCCTCAAGTGATTTCTTCCTAAACCGGCTGCCCGCAAGGATATAACAAGGATGTCATGGATAATTCAGACCCAGGGGGAGAAACAGAATAAAAAATACTGTTTAAACACCTTCCGTCCACGTCAGCCCTCCCCACTTGAGGATTCCTGACCAATGTAACAGCACAAAACATATGATAACAAACTTAAACAAAGCCTTTGTTTGTTAGCATATGTATTGTGCTGCTAAAGCCATTTAAATAATGAATGTCCTCCCTAGCCACATTTTGCTCCTTTAAGGAGCAGAACACGGCTCCCCCCCTCTAGAGGCGGGGGCTAGCCCCAAGTCTTTCTGGTACCCTGTACCCGCTATGATTCTCTTGTCGGAACTGCGTACTGGCGAGTACCGCCCTACTTGCACTCCTGGCTATAGCCCCCCCAAACAGTTTCCTGCCTTATAAGTATTAAATGGAGAGGTACTTATAAGTGGATGAATCACAGACCTCGTTGAGACTGATATCTGTGAATTCACCCTTCAGTTAAAATAACTAAGCATAAATTAAGTGCTAAAGCTCGTGGCAGGATGACAGCTGGCTCTTCAATCCTTGCCCTTAGCAGTTCCCTGCAGCGTCCAGGCACCAAAGCACACAGTGTGGAGGAAAGGAAGGGCTCCCCCCCCAGAGGGGCCATGGACTCTCCGCTGGAAGGAAGGGGCCCTCACTGCCATTCTACTATGTCCCCAGCTCATTCTCATCTCTTCTCACGCCACCCCAATCTTAGCAGCTCCATCAAGCCAAGGGAGCTGGGCTAGGGGCCACTCAAGCTCCTGGCCCTGAGCAGTGGGATGGTGATATACATTGATGTGGGTGTTCTTCTTTCTTTCTCTTAGTGGGCTGAGGTCCTGGCTCTTCACTGAAGGCCAGGTTTGCAGAGGTGTTGAGGGCTTGCAAACTGCACTGCCTGGAACTAGAGTTTTGGTGGCTGTGGCATCTCTGCAGTTTAGACCCTTAGTCCATCCTGCTCATGGACTTGAATTCACCTCTAGCCACGGGCACCTGCTCTGACTCATTCACCTTGCTGCTTCCCAGACACCAAATGGTGATGGGATGGAACGGGAATGACTTTCCGGGGCCTAAAGGTCACAGGCCCTGGGTCCCACCCCCAATCACCTGAGCCTAATCCAGCCTCTTCACCTTGTCCCCGTCAGTTGGGCACCTTCCCCCAGGATGGCTAAGGCTAGGACCACCAGCCCAGGTGCAGCAGTGGGTCGTAGATGGCCAGCAGCGCCACCTGCAGAAAGGATCTTCTCTGCCCCTGAGAGAATATCTCTCCAAAGACCTAAAAGCAGCAAGGCACAAACCTTTGGCAGATTCACAGAGCCAAGCTCAAAATCCTGGGGCTGGGACAGTATTACCCTATAGTAGCCCTGGGGGAGGTCTCAGGTACCACTCCCCACCCCACTGATGTTGCCACCAGCCTTTCATAGGGTGCAGTAATGAAGCCCAGGGTAGGAGCTCACTGTGTGCCTGACCCAATGCCCAAGGCAGGGCTGTTCTGCTTCCTGACTCACGATGGTGCTGGGAAACCCTCACACCCACTCTGTGCTCCCACAGGGGAGCCAGGAATCCATCTGGGATCTGATCAGACAATAGCTGAGTGAGTGTTTCCCAGCTCACTGACCCAGTGGCTCCCCTCTCAGACAGTCAAGGATCAGTCAGGGAAATAAAGGCCGGATCTCTTGAGACACAATCCCGCATTGACTCACCCACCCAGGGGATTCCCTTTGTGCCATGTAGCGATGGATCCCTGTAACGCACACAAGTCATGGCCACTAGTGAGGCTCCAACCCAGGCCTCTCATGTTCTGTTAAGCACCAACCACAGGACACCAGGCTGCTTTGGGGATCAAGAACCTCTAACCCTTGTTAGACCCAGGAGATGGCCCTGAGAAGAACACTGGCTCCTCCCAGTGGAGGAGGGCCCTTGGGGAATTGACCCTTCTCTCCCATGGGCACAGATTATTGGAGAGGGGAAGGGAATTGTCCTGAACCCTCCCTTCACCCCATAGAACTGCAGACATGGGCAGGGATTCTGAACCCCTGAATGATGAACAGAATGTCAGGAAGGAGACAGGTCAGCCATGACTGACCACCTATCACCGCAACCTCTGATCTAGTGAGACAATTACAGGACAAAACCCAAAGGACATGGACAGAATCCTGAGACCAGCAAAAGCCCTTCAACAGCTCTAAAATCAGGGAGTCCCATACTCCCCTGGTCACTGAGTCTCAGCCCCATGGGTAGGGGAAGGAGCTCGTTTTTACAGAACATTCACCTATCGACGGACCATGACCTGCCTCCTTCTCCAGAGCACATAGGGTTTAGTCTGATCTCCTGCACAATGCAGGCAACAGAATCTCACCCACCCACTCCTGTAATAGACCTCTAAACTCTGGCTGAGTTTCTGAAGTCCTCAAATCATGATTTAAAGACTTTAAGTTACAGAGAATCCATCATTTACACTAGTTTAATCCTGCAAGTGACCCGTGCCCCATGCTGCAGAGGAAGAAGAAACCACCCCCAGGGTCTCTGCCAATTTGACCTGGGGGAAAATTCCTTCTCCATCTCAAATATGTTAATCAGTAAGACTCTGAATGTGGGCAAGACCCACTAACCTGACACCTGGGAAAAAATTCTCTGTAGTAACACAGAGCCCTCCCCATCTAGTGTCCCATCACCAGCCATTGGAGATATTTGCTGCTAGTAGTCAGAGATCAGCTACATGCCATTATAGGTAGTCTCATCATACCATCCTTTCCATACACTTATCAAGCTCAGTCTTGAAGCCAGTTAGGTTTTTTGCTGTTCCAGAACTTCACTCCTCCTCTGATGGTTAGAAACGTTCACCTAATTTTGAGCCTAAACTTGTTGATGGCCAGTTTATATCCATTTGTTCTTGTGTCCACATTGGCGTTTAACTTAAAGAACTCCTCTCCCTCCCTGGTATTTATCCCTCTGATGTATTTAGAGAGGGCAATCATATCTCCCCTCAGCCTTCGTTTGGTTAGACTAAACAAGCTTAGTTCGAGTCTCTCCTCATAAAGTAGGTTTCCCATTCCCCGGATCATCCAAGTAGCCCTTCTCTGCACCTACTCCAGTTTGAATTCATCTTTCTTAAACATGGGAGACCAGAATTGCACACAGTATTCCAGATCAGGTCTCACCACTATCGGTAAGATGTGAGTCCCTCAATTCCAGGGGTGGCACAACCCATTAGGCAACCTAGGAGGTTGCCTAGGGCACTAACATTTGGGGGCGGAGACCACAGAGGCCAGATCTTCGGCCGCCCTGGTTGTTGGCGGTATTTTGGGGGTGGGACCTTCCGCCACCTAGGGCACCAAAAAAGCTGGCAGTGCTCCTGCTCAGCAATAAGGGTATTTCATTGCAGCAAATGGGGAAAATGTAATGTCTGACGAGACAATTCTTAAAAGCCAAATGCAGGTGAGACAATGAAAATCAGCTTGGCCCGGTTCTCCTCTTAGCCTTGTTCAGAAAATGGGGCTGAGCTAGGGTAGCAGGCAGGAGAATGTCACTCAGTGTTTGTTTTCACATTAATTTTGTATTCAGTGGCTGGTCTGGGAGATGAACTTTTTCCATCTGTGCCCCTGATTCTGAGCCCTGCAGGGCTCCAGGGTACCTACCCAAAATGCCCTTGGGAGAACGTAATTTAATAAATTCCCTTGGCAAAGCTTCAGTTGCTCAAAGGCTTGATATTCAGTGGGCCCCCAGTGTAAGCAGCTAGAGCAGGTCTCAAGCTATTTGCATACCCAGTAGTGTTTCTGCAGCTCTGGCAGGGTGGGAAGAGCCTGTTTTAATCTAGATGCAGTATGAACTTTACCCACAGCTCCTAATGAGCTCTGAAAGCCCTTTGTTATAAGTTGTTGTCCCCTCCATGTTCTGAGATAGTATCAGCTCCCACTGACGGTCTCAAGAAAAAAAAGTCACAGGGTTCATTGAGAGATTTTTACCACACCATAAGGATCAGAGGACATCTTGACTCAGAAGACACCAACTCACCCGTACAGGTACGTTTACTAAGGTGTAACTGACCAGGGACTTGGTTCTGAGCTCAGTGTGAGCTCTGAATTGTGTTCTCCCAGATCTCTTTCCGTTCTAAAGAATCCTGGAACCTGGTCAGAGCTGGTAATTTGTCCATTGCCCACAAGGGGCTACACATTCTGATGTATTTCTGGGGGTTGGGGGAAAGGAGGGATGGTCAGAACATATTTTAATTTATTTATTTAGCTAGGTTTTTTTCATGGAAAATTTTGACAAGAATAAAGAGAGACAAGGCGGGTGAGGTGATATCTTTTATTGGACCAACTTCTGCAGGTGAAAGAGACAAGCTTTCAAGTTACACAGAGCTCTTCTTCATGTCTCAGCCTCCATCGGCCGGGAGAGACACACACAGCTTGGTCCCTTCCACTGCCCCTGCTGGGGGTGGGTGGGAAGAGAGGAGCGGCATGGTAGGATGAAATGGCCAGTTCAAGAATCACAGACCAAGCTCACTGAACCTTCCCACCCCCGTCTCCTCTGCCTTAGTTTCTTCTGTCCCTCCCCGTGGTCAGGTTTCTGCCTTTGCCCCTGGCCTCCGCGCTGGGGTTGTGAAAGGGGTTTGGATGGGGGCAGCTCACGCTCAGCTGTTGTGACAGGGTCACACTCTTGTGAGTGAGTCTCACTCACTGAGCAGCAAACCACCGACCCAACCTCACACTGGGCTGTGCTCAGAGCAGACGAGGAGCCCGTAGGATTCAGCCTGTTACCCAGTAACACACGGCTCAGGTCAGACCGCAGCAGCAAGACCGGCCCCTCTTGCAGCTCAGAAAGCTCAGAAAGCTCAGAAAGCTCGGCCAGCCTTGGCTAATGGGGGCTGGGGCAGCATTGAGCAGTGCCCACACAACGCAGCCCTCACTTGTCCCAGGAGAGAGGCACAGACACGCCATCCGTTACCCGTCTGTGCAGCTCCCAGCACAATGGGCCCAGTCCAGGCCTCACAGCACCTGGTTCAGTGACACCCAGTAACTCAGCCATGGAGGAGTCAGGATGTCAGAGTGACGGGGCCTGGTCAGACACCTGGGCAAGTACCAGCAGGTGGCTGTAAGTAGCAGGCAAACTGCCCAGCACTCAGCGCATCAGCCTCCAGCTATCACAGCTCCAAGCCTGTCAGCTGGGTGCATGCGTGTCCTGGGGTCCCAGGCTCTGTCCAGAGCCCCAGGCACAACACAGCTGGATGTCCCAGTAGAATCCACTCACCCATGAATCTCTTCAGTGCTTCCCTCATGTCAAGGGAAATTTTATACATGTTCTTCAGGTCAGTAGAAACAGCTTCTGGTTCCTGAAGCTTCATTCTCACTCCTATGAAGAAAACGTCCCATCATCACTCAGCTGCTCTGTACACACATCATCCCAGAACCACCACCACGAATGTAAGAGCAATGAACATAGGAAACACACCTGTTCAATGTGCTTTTCACATCCTGAAAGGAAAAAGAGAATCAATGTTCTGTATTAACACAATGTGCGTAAAACTGAGTGAGTCTCACTCTGGGCATCAAACTTTCATCTAGAAAATAGATCAACCCTCCCAGGCTTCACTGTTTTGAACACTTGTTTCATTTATGTAGGTGAGACAGGAATTTAGCTAAAGGATTCTCCCTTCTAGGGACCCAACCCATCAGTATCTGTGTTTATCAACTGTGTTGAGTCCAGTGTTCTGGAGTCAGAGCAGGGAAGGGTTCAGCTCAGTATCATTCTTGTATCATCCATTTAATGTCCCATGGCCTCACTGTGTCTCCATGGGGAGAATTCCCCTCTAACATGAACTGGGATATTTTGGAACTGATGGAGCTTTTAGCCTCATGTTCTGTTTGTCAGTAAGCCACAGAACACATTTACTCTAATTGTTGGAATCCAGACCCAGAGATCTGAGTTATAATTCTGGATGGGTGGAAAATGTTGATGCCGTCTCACCTTTAGCAGCTCAATAACTGGTTGCTGACACTTCTCCTCCATCTTTGTGATCAACTGCTGCAGAGAGGAGCTTTGCTGGGACAGTTTGGTTACATTTTCCCTTAGTCTTTGCAGACTCTCCCTCTCCTCCTCCTCCAGGCTCTGCAGAAGCAGCTGCTCCTCCTCTCTCAGCAGTGTGTGCAGTTTGCTAAATTCACCTGCAATCATCTCTCTCTTGTTCTTCACTTTCCCTTTGAAATAGAAGAATAGGAAAGGCACAGAGAAAACATGAGCCAGATGTTGAGTTACACAGACTGGGCCTCTGTCCATGAAGCAGGGGATTAGATCAGTGTCAGGTTTGTAAGGAGATTTACTTCTTTGGGAAATGTACCATAATGGGTTTGTTTTAGTTCAGAGTTAATATGGCCAGTTCCATAGCGGGGTTGTCTAGGGTGCTTTGTAAAGCCGCAGTATGTTATTGCAGGTGGCATGGGACGGACACAGTAGAGTGGGGAGAAATCGAGAGAGCAGGAGAGATTTACAGGGTGCCACACAGGGTGTCAATGGGGACATTTGGGTGCCCAGTGCTGAGCACTCAGACACCCAGGGGAGCCGTCACAGTGGGATGTGGGCGATGCTCCTTTGATAATCTGCTCCCAGGGCTGCAAAGTTCAGGACCTAGGGCTGGTGCTAATAGTCCTTTGGGTGCCATCCTGGGGCTCACATGGGTGTTGGGCACCCAGGCCATTGTCAGGGCTTGCTTTGGCCTCACCCAGCCTGGCCGAGTGCCCCATGCCCATGTGCCAAGTGCCCTGGGATCACATCTTTTAGGGAGCCCTCTAGGCTTATAGAGCAACGGGTTGGCTGATGTCAGCTCTGTCCCTACCTGCTCTCTGGGGCAATCAGGCTGGGTTAGCATTTTAGTTTATCAGTTTCATACCCAAGTTGTGAGCTTGGTGATGGTCGCAATAGAGGGACCTTCTTTGCAAGAATTGTTGGATTTGGAGTGTGCTTTGTTCCATCCTTCACACTGCATTTTATCAAGCCACACCAGGGGCCAAATCCTCAGATGGGATAAAGTGATGAAGCTGCATTGACTTTAAAGGAGCTGAGTCAATTTACAGTAGTGTGATAACAGGACTGATTGATTGTCAGAGGGGAGGAGCACTAACAACACCCACTCATTGTAAGAGATGAGTTCTGTGCACCTTTGACATTCATATAATGAGATATTAGGGAAAGGGGAATCTGGGATATTCCCTCTGTCACTCTAATCCTGACCATTGTCCTTCTCTTTCCCTCCACAGCCATCACATAATGTACTGAGGAAGAAAATGTCCAACCAAACCGCCGTGACTGAATTCCTTCTCCTGGGATTCTCTGACATTCAGGAGCTGCAGATTTTACACTTTGTGGTGTTTCTAGTGCTTTACCTGATATCCCTGCTGGGGAACCTTCTCATCATCACAGCCATAGCCCTTGACCACCATCTTCACACCCCCATGTACTTCTTCCTGATGAATCTGTCCATCATAGACCTTGGCTCCATCTCTGTCACCATCCCCAAATCCATGGCCAATTCCCTCATGAACACCAGGTCGATTTCTTATTCTGGATGTATTGTCCAAGCATTTTTTTTCGTATTCTTTTCTGCAGCAAATTTTGTCTTACTGACCATCATGGCATACGACCGATACGTTGCCATCTGTCAACCACTGCACTATGAGATGGTGATGACCAGGAGAGCTTTTGTCCAAATGGCATCCAATGCCTGGATCAGTGGTATTCTCTACTCTGCATTGCACACTGGGAACACATTTGCAATATCTTTCTGTGGAGGCAACATGGTGGATCAGTTCTTCTGTGAAATCCCCCAGCTCCTCAAGCTCGCCTGCTCTGACTCATACCACTTTGAAGTTGGATTTCTCATCTTTAGTGTGTGCTTAGCCTCAAGCTGCTTTGTTTTCATAATTGTGTCATATGTTCAGATCTTCAAAGCAGTGCTGAGAATCCACTCTAAGCAGGGCCAGCATAAAGCCTTCTCCACCTGCCTCCCTCACCTCTTTGTGGTCTCCTTGTTGTTTTGTACTGCTGCCTTTGCCTACCTGAAACCCACCTCCAGCTCAACCTCAGGTCTGAATCTCATGGTGGCTGTTCTCTATTCTGTGTTGCCACCAATGATGAATCCAGTCAACTACAGCATGAGAAACAAAGAGATCAAAGGTGCTCTAAGTAAATGGATAGGTTGGAGGTTACTCACTAAGAACAAAATGTCCATTTTTCTCCTTCGGTAACAATTTAATTCTATGTTTCTTTATAAATATAATCGGCTGTTGACATTATTACATCCATGAGAAAATACTGTGCAATCTGTTTATGTTGAAATAGGTATTTACACTAGTAAAAATACAAACATGACAAAAATAAAGGAGTTTCTATAGGTTTACACCAATGTAAATATGATTGGAATCTATCATATACTGCTACCAATCACCATGCTATCTGAGACCATTGCCTATAAAATCAGTAGCCATAAGAAAGTCCCTAGTCAGGTCTCTGGCACTTCTTATATTTTGGGATAAAAATTCAGATTGGGGTATCAAAGCATTTGTTTTTTGTGGTTTTTTTTGTTTGTTTGACTGTCAGATTTTTAGCTTATTTTTCTTAATTGATTTGTTGGTGGCTTGGTTTTTTTCTTTGTTTTAGGAGGTTTTGGAGGTGGAAAGGCCTGACGATTTGGATGAGTCTTTGGTGAGACAGGATTTTCAATGTTTGTCCTCTCTTGGGAGTGTCCATATGTCATCTCTTTGATGGGGTTTTATGAGCGGTTTGGTCACAATGATAAAAGCGTGCAAAAGAGGTTTCTGCATGGCTTAGTTCCTCCTGAAATGATTATGTGTATCTGTTGGGATGTTATTGTATTATTATTGATATGTTAGGCATATTTTTATTATTTTAACCTAAATGAATATGTAAAAATGGTGTCATTCTTGCTATGGTGGAAAGGCTGTTTGAAAGATTTTTTTTCCAGAGGTTCCTAAAGAAAATCTGACTTGGAATAATGAGGCCAAATTTAGATTCCATGGAAGTGACTGGGGTTAATTCCTCACATCAAGGAGATCAGGATTTGGCCAATAGCCTCTATACACAAGGATCCAGATTTCACTGACAGCACTCTGAAGAAAGTGAGCGTGCCAGAGATCTATGGGTCAGATTTCTCCACTCAGTTAGACCAGCACAATGCAGAGTAGAACCATTAACATCATAAGTTTAGTACAGATGAGGTTCTGGCCCAAAGTTTCTGGGCTACACCCAGTAGTGACATGAATGTTGGTGTAAGTGTCTTGGCTGGTGTGGCAAATTGCCGGTACTGTTATGCTGGTCTCGCGCTTTCTCTTCTTTGGGGAAGGTTCGGGGCGCCATTGCTTGCCTCTGAACCGGTATTTTTAATTACCCCACTAGTGCCCTCTTCTCCAGGTCCCAACCCAGGGGCCCTGAGGTTAGTGGTGAACCACTTGAACTGGTGGTTCCTTCCCCTGGGCTACTTCCCTCTCCTGCCCTTCAGCTTGTGGAGGGGCTTCTTGCCTCCCTTCTACACAAGCCAGGTGCCCCTTACCTAGGGTTTTTGGACTTCTCAGCCCATGCAGCACTCCTCCAAACTTTCCTTTTGTCTCTCTTCAAAACTGTTCTCAGCTTCAACTCCTTCAAATCGCTCTCTGCTCCAACCAAACCTTCCTGCTCCAACCCCCACACAGTCTGACTGAAGCAGGGGTTTATATCATGTGACTGACTGCTGGTGCTCTAATTGGCTTCAGGTGCTCTAATTGGCTTCAGGTGATCTAGTTAGTCTATAGCAAACCTTCGTCCCCTTGCAGGGAATAAGGGTCCCTGCTAACACTCTCCTGCTGCCCTCTGGCCATGCTGTATCGCACTGGGGTCATTTTGTTCTAGCCCTGGTGTAAGTTCACTGATCTGGTGTTCCACATGCCAACCCGTGTAGATCGACTCACATCCAAGCTGAGGAAGGATCTCAGATGTTGGCCTGTTATTAGTACTAGAAGATCATCTTTGTGCATGGTTGTCTACACAACATATATGACAGACAGAAGCAGAGTATGTGATTAGATAGAGATACAGACAGGCAGGACCATTCCTTGTCCTAACACAAAACTTCATTTAGTCATAATGATAGATTTCTTTGATAGTGAATTATATTACCTAGCTAGATAATGAATAATCTATGAAGATTATTCTGCAAATTATTCTTCTTCTTGTCCTGTTAAAGATTGTCTATGTCCAGATCATGATTTTCTTAAAAGCAATCCCTATTAAACATTATTTAGCAAAGATTTTTTATGACTATATCTCACTCCATCGCTCATTTACAAACAGCTCATCCTAACACACTTACTGTTTGAACTTTGAGCTATTTGGACTAGCTACATTTTTAACCTGCTCTGGTTTGCTACTCGAAGGAAATGGAAGTTTCACAGTTGGGATCCTTAGGCCAATCCTCAGCTGGTTTAAATTGTCATAGCTCTGTTGAAGTCAATAGATCTCTGAGAATTTATACCCGCTGAGGATCTGAACCGAATTCTCATGATTATGAATTTAAAACACACTCCCTTTCAACATTCTCTACAATGGTCCTAATCCTGCAGCCACTTCAGCATGTTCTTAACTTTAACAATATGAGTGGCCCCATTGAAGGTTTAAAGGCAAACTCATACTTAAGTCCCTGTTGGATATGGGATAGGTATATGGATAGGGCTTAAGGCTAACACCAAACTGGTGCCAGACTCTGACACTGTCTCCATTTCTCTCCTTTCCCAGTCAACTATACCCTTCCAATTGGTACATTGGACTTACTCTCCCCTTCTGGCATCTTTCAATAATTAAGACTCTAGGACCTGACGTGTCAGAGACTTTCGGCACCACACCGATGAATGGAGTAGAGAGAGAGATCAACATTGACAAGGACTTGCACAGAGAAAGGTTCCAGTGCCACAGTCCATGTCATCAGTGTGAGGGGTATTCTGATGTGGGGCTCCCACAGTCACTCCAGTTGAAGCTGTTCCACTCTGGATAAATAATTAAAGAGTTATTGGTGCAGGGGACTGGACACTGGGTCTCCCAGGTGAGTGCTCTGACCACCAGGCTGCAGGGTAATTCTCATGTTCTCTCTCTCCCTCTGTGACCCAATGATTCTTTAATTATTTAATCCAAAGTGGAACAGCTTGAATGGCTTGAGGGAGCCCCACATCGGCAAAGTAGAACAGCTTGGATAGATTGAGAGAGCCTCACATCAGAATATCCCACAGCCCAGTGGTTAGGACACTGGGTGGCAGATCTCCCTTCAAATCCCTTCTCCTTCTGGGGCAGAGAGGGGACTTGAACTGGGGTTGTTCCCTATGCCAGGTAAGTACCCTAACCACTTGGCTAAAAGTTAAACAGGATGGCCTTCCCCTTGTCACACAAAACACCATAGATGCTTGACCCAAGGAGAGGGTTCCCAGTTATGATCACAAACAGGGATAAGTGCCACCCACCATCTCAACGTTGGCGACTATCTCTGGGAGAGAGCAGGGCTTGACACACACTCATCTAGTCATCATCTCCCATTGGTGAGGTTAGGCACCTCCCCACAACATTCTGGCAACTGTGGATCCCATTTAGGTGTTTACCTCTCCCCATTCACTGAACAGGGAGCCTGGGCTCCGAACACAGGCTTTGTGAGTCATGGTGATTTTGAAGCGCCTAAAAGATAGGTGCTGCAACGTTCAGCATTAGGATACCGAAGGGCAAGATTTTCAAAGGCATTTAGTTGCCCTGGTGGGATTTTCAAAAGCATTTAGGTATATAAATCTGGTGTTTTGAAAGTCTCACTAGATGCTTAAATACTTTAAAAAATCAGGCCCTAATTCCTTTTGTGAATCTAGCCCTGAGTGTCTGAGATCCCCTAAGAGGCTTTAACAATATCATCCCAGAAGGCTGGAGACAGATTCAAAAATGCTATTTTTGAGCCCTTCCTGACAGTGAAGGGCTTTGTAAACTGCAATCATATCCAGAAATGGGTTCTACAAATGGTCCTATCTCTATAAAATTAGCCAAACACAGACCCCAGGACCAAACACTCATGAGTTTGAGGTTTTAAAATATAGGGCTGTTCCCATCTCAGCTGAGATAGGGACCACATCACCTCTAGACCATGCAGAACAATCTAGTCCCAGCAGGGTATAAGTGAAAGGCAGATTCATTGGATATCTGGCAATAAGGGTTAGCTGGGCAGCTTTGAAAATGAGTCTGCTTTGAAAATGCCAGCTGAGGGCTTTGTCTGGTGGAAAATGATCTATTGTTGGATTTTACAAATGGCCCCTCTTGGCCAAACAGAAACATCCATCCCTGAGCTTTGCAGTGTTCAACAGCCAGCCTTGCATTCATTGCTGCCTAGGAGTACACAGGAATCTCCCCCACTAGGCCACTAGTGATTATGTTGGCATAAGCATCAAAGTTTGTGCCTTGTGATGGCTTCATGGTGGCCTTAAGAAATGGACTAGTGATCTTTGTGCGGTTCCTAGAACATATGTCTCCACTGAGTTTTTTAGTTAAGTGCCATCTGTAGAAGGAGAAAAATTAATATAATGGCTGAGACAGAAAGAAAGAAAGAAAGAAAGAAAGAAAGAAAGAAAGAAAGAAAGAAAGAAAGAAAGAAAGAAAGATTCTGGGTCATTCATTCCAATAGAAGTTGAAGATCAAATACTTGAAAAATGTGCAACACTGAGTTCCTCCAAGATTCTATCCCTGGTGGGACTGAACCATTCTCCGTCACCAATAAAAGTTACACTTGTATTAAACCAATGGAGCAAAGAGCTAAGAAAGTGTGGACTGGTTCAGAACTCTTGAATCAGCTTCCGATCAGATTGGCAGGCAAAAAAAAATGGATTTATAACTGTGTAACAGGATAGATCCCCAGCTGATGTAAATTGACATCGCTCGACGGAAATCAAAGGCCCAAATTCCCAGTTGGCATAAATAGTTCAAACTACCATGAATTCAGTGGAAGTGTAACGACTGACACAAGCTCATGACCTGGCTCTTAGTTTTTAGTCTTCACCTTTGGGTACCTCTTGGTGACTGACTTCAAGCAGACAGGGCAGCCTGAGTTGGAGGTTGCTCTAGCAGATGCATCCCAAAAGCTGCTGATACAATGCAGGAGGGGAAAAAAAATCTCTGCTCACCCAAAAGTGATTACGTGGTGTTAATGAAGGAACAGGCTATTCCAGATCAGCTGAGATTCTGGTGCCACTAGGCTCTTAGATATTGTAGATCATGTATCTGTGTTAGAAATCTATGTTTTATTTTGCAAACACCTGGAGACATGCTCTGGGCCTCTGCCCTGCCTTGATTGTAGCCAAGGGTCCTTCCAGGGATGCTTCCGTCATGTGAGATACAGGGCGCGTACTGTTCTCCCTCTGTGGGGTTAGAGTTGGGCAGGTTGTCAGGGTGGTTTGCTCCAGAGGTGAGATCAGAGCTGGGCTTAAAGCCTTGGAGACTGATTTCAACTATTTAGCACCAGAGCAGGGAGATCCTGGGATGTGACCGTGTCTGACCCTGCACAAGCCAGAATCAGCTCTAGAGCTGGGAGGAGTTTTCAATTTCTGATCCCATTTAGTCCTTTGTTTCTCAGCCAAACCTGTCCAAGGAGGTGAGAAGAGAGCGCTCATCTGTGGAGTGGATCCCTGTTTGCTAGGGACTGCAGAGAGACACAGGAAATCCACCAAAGGGACATGGAAACTGCTGCTGGATAATACAGTGATGAGAGCATGAGGCACAGATGACCAAATAATCCTGGCATTGGAGGATCAATTTTACTTTCAATTATATATGTGAAGGTATTAATATAGAGGCAAATTTAATTCTAGATATATGAATTGTAATCAAACTCTTTAAGACTTATTAACAAACATCTAGAGCCTGTCAGATTTCTTTCCAGTAGAAAGTAAGAACCTAAATATAAGTTACAATTTTAACTCTTAGGATTTAACTCTCAATCTTGTCAGTCATCTAGATCCAGTCAGGAAAAAAGAAGGTAGATAATATTAACTTTGCATCATAAATCAGAAATGTTTGCAGGGTTTGCCAACTAAAAACTAATTTATTTTCAGCTAAAAACTACTGTAAACTGGAAATTGTACTTTGCAAACCAAAGAATATTGGGATTTGCAGATTTCAACAAAACAAAACAAAACATCTGAGTATAGAAGATACTTTCCCTGAACATTTTTGTTTGGTTCAAAAACTCATTTTCCTACTACTACTACAACCAAAAAAAATATATCTAAATTTCCAACCATCTCTAATCTGAAATGGAGCTTTGAACAAAGGTGGGGAACTTTAGTCCTGTTCAATAATCCCATAGTTTCAAAACTATTTTTCTCTTAAAACTGGATTTGTTTCTGTGTCAAAGGACAGTTACTGGAAGGGTAAACACTGACTAAGCAGCAGAGCTGATAGCCACAGTTTATGTTTTCTGCACACTAGCATCTTTTGGCTCAGAGTTGACCCACCAGTTGCAGCCAGTCTAGCTCTGTGCTGCCAAACAACATACAGGAAGTAAATGGGACTAGAACCCCTATTTCCAGGTCTTGGAAGTTAACACGATACACACAGGACCAGGATGACAAAGGGTTTAAGCACCTAAAGAAGGAGAAAGGTGCCTTGTGGGATTTACAATAGCATCTGAGCAGGTCAGTTGCCTAACTCCCACTGAATGTTCACAGGATTTACCCACCTGGCTCATTTTGGACCATTGAGAAATCCCATTAGGTGCCTGTCGCCATCTTTTAATCCTGGCCCACAGGTAACACAGAAGTTGGGCTGGAATCAGGGAACCCTGCTGTAGATCATACACTCTGTGTTATGCTGGGGTCAGACTAGAAGATCAGAATGGCTTTATCATTTTTTGGCTTTAAAACCTTTGTTTCTGTGCCCTGGACTCTGGGTTACTGCTTCTGAGCTGTGCTGGGCTCCAGGGCGTGAGGAAATAGACATGGATAAATCACCTTCCCACAGCATCAGTCCTTTAATGCCAGTGCAGCTCAAAGCCAGGTACGCACAGCTTGTCTGCAGAGAGCAACAGGTTTGAGTCTAGTTCAGTTGCACAATGAGGGGTAAAAAGATTCTCAGATACCTGTGCCATTAGCTTCTAGATTCTGGTCTATAGATAGACATTGACCAAAACATCCTGGTGCTGGGTGACTGAATGTGTCTTCTGTTGGGAGAAAATCTACAAAAACTGGTATAGGAAGTTTGCTATTACAATTAAATATGTTGGGGGATCAACATACAGGAGAAAATTAAGATGATGAATATGAACTAGAATACGACCTGATTAAGATCTTTACTATCAGTTTAATGAGATACTTACTGCTGACTCAAAGTTTTCCTCCCTTCAGGAAAATTTTTACTTTTCACTAAAAACCCAAAATCCATTTTTGCCTCAGTTTTTGGCAATTGAAAAGTTCTGCTGAAAACTATTCTTATCTCAAAACTCAAAAAAACTTTCTTTTTTCCATTTTCCATTTTTTTACAAAACAATCCCAAAATGTTTGAGAAAAGCAGACCTATTCTGAGATTTGTTGTTGTTTTGCTAATAAACCAATCTCCATTAAAAAGAACACAGCGGAAAATTTCCAGCCAGCCTTAAATGTTAAATGAATTGGGGAACATTAATATTGCCTGCTAAGAGCCTGATTTCACACCCATTTATTCTATTGCAGCTGTGTGATTTCTCTTTCAAAGGGATAGTTGTGAGGAGGTAACAGCTGAATAAACAGTAAAGTCGGCAGAACAGAGATTATGTTTTATAGAGACTAGCCCCTTTAAACCCTTGGTTAGAGTTGAACCAGGCAGCCAAAGCCTGCTTATACTGATCCCTTTCGGGGGCATATGGGAGCTCACTGGGAGGAGAACTCAGAGCTCCTGGCCTAGCTCCACACTGCTGCGGGCTGAGTATAAATGGTGAAAATGGGTGTGCAACATAAACAGAGTAAGACACGGGGCTACATTTCCAAAGGTATTTAGGTGCCTAGTGGGATTTTCAGAAGCACCTAGGAGCTCACAACTCATGGATTCCAAGGTATGTTGGGGCCCTGATGCTTTTGAGAATTGCACTAGGTCCCTCAATGCCTTTAACAATCTGCCCCACAGCTCCTCTCCAAAAGCCCTTACAGTCCTAGTAGACACAGTAGAGAAGGGGCGATAGGTGTTTGAAATAGAGGCAGAAAGAGGGGAAATGATGGGTCCAAGCTTACACAGCAGGTCACTGGCAGAGACAAGAACAGAGCCCAGGTGTCCTGACAGCCAGTGCATAGCACAGAGTAAATGATACAACGTTTGCTACTAGTCAATTGTTAGATGCAGGCAGAAGTGCTGCTGGGAGCTGGTGCCATAAATCAATTTGGGAGCAGGGAGCTGGCCGTCTAGGTACAGGGCTCAGGCTAGAAAAATTACACATGAGCTGCTATTTATGATTCTGGTTGAGTCTATGTCATATTACCTGCAAAGGGGGAATCAGGCTGGGTTAGAATTTTAGTTCATCAGTTTCATACCGAAGTTGTGAGCTTGTTGATGGTTGCAGTAGCAAGAATTGTTGGATTTGGCGTGTGCTTTGTTACATCTGCATTTTATCAAGCCACACCAGAGGTCAAATCCTCAGATGGGATAAAGTGATGAACCTGCATTGACTTTAAAGGAGCTGATCCAATTTACAGTACTGTGGTAATGTGACTCTTTGATTGTCAGAGGCCAGGAACACTAACAACACCTAGTCATTGTAAGTGATGAGTTCTCTGCACCTTTGACATTCATATAGTGAGATATTAGGGACAGGGGAATCAGAGACATTTGTTGTAATCCTGACCATTGTCCTTCTCTTTCCCATCACAGCCATCACACAACATACTGAGGAAGAAAATGTCCAACCAAAGTACCGTGACTGAATTCCTTCTCCTGGGATTCTCTGATGTTCGGGAGCTGCAGATTTTACACTTTGTGGTGTTTCTAGTGCTTTACCTGATGTCCCTGCTGGGGAACCTGCTCATCATCACAGCCATAGCCCTTGACCGCCACCTTCACACCCCTATGTACTTCTTTCTGATGAATCTGTCCATCATAGACCTCGGCTCCATCTCTGTCAGCATCCCCAAATCCATGGCCAATTCCCTCATGAACACAAGATCGATTTCTTATTCTGGATGTGTCACCCAAGTCTTTTTTTTCTTATTCTTTGCTTCAGCAGATTTTGCCATACTGACCATCATGGCATATGACCGATACATAGCCATCTGCCAGCCATTGCACTATGAGACAGTGATGAACAGGAGAGCTTTTGTCCAAATGGCAGCAAGTGCCTGGATCAGTGGTATTCTCTACTCTGCATTGCACACCGGGAACACGTTTGCAATATCTTTCTGTGGAAGCAACACAGTGGATCAGTTCTTATGTGAAATACCCCAGCTCCTCAAGCTCGCCTGCTCTGACTCATACCGCTTTGAAGTTGGGTTTCTCATCTTTAGTGTGTGCTTTGTCTCGAGCTGCTTTGTTTTCATAATTGTGTCATATGTTCAGATCTTCAAAGCGGTGCTGAGAATCCCCTCTGAGCAGGGCCGGCATAAAGCACTATCCACCTGCCTCCCTCACCTCTTTGTGGTCTCTTTGTTCCTTTGTACTTCTGCTTTTGCCTACTTGAAACCCACCTCCAGCTCAACCTCAGGTCTGGATCTCATGGTGGCTGTTCTCTATTCTGTGTTGCCACCAATGATGAATCCAATCATCTATAGCATGAGAAACAAAGAGATCAAAGGTGCTCTGAGAAAATGGATAGGTTGGAGGTTAATCAGTAAGAACAAAATGTCCATATTTCTCCTTCAGTAGCAATTTCATTCTGTTTCTTTATAAATATAATCAGCTGATGACATTATTTCCTCCATGAGAAAATACTGTGCAGTCTGTTTATGCAGAATTGGGTATTTTCACTTGTATAAAAGCCAACAAACATGACTCAAGAAAAAAAGGAGTTTCTATTGATTTACAACAATGTAAATAAGATTGTAACCTATCTATCGTATACTGCTACCAATCACCATGCTATCTGAGACCATTGCCTATAAAATCTGTAGCCATAGCAAAGTCCATAGTGAGGTCTCTGGCTCATCTTATATTTTGGAATAAAAACTCAGATTGAGGAGCATTTGGTTTTTTGTGTTTTTGGTTTGTTTGTTTGTGTGTGTGTTTGTCAAATTTTTAGCTTATTTTTGCTTAACTGGTTGGTTGGTGGTTTGGTTTGTTTCTTTGTTTTAGGAGGTTTTGAAGGTGGAAAGGCCTGAGGAGATGGTGAGTGTTTGGTGAGACAGGATTTTCAATGTTTGTCCTCTCTTGGGACTGTCCATATGTCATCTCTTTGATGGGGGTTTCTGAGCGAACTGAAGGTTTACTCCCCACAGTGAGAAAAGAGAGCAAAAGAGGTTTCTGCTTGGCTTAGTTCCTACTGAAATGAATATGTACAAACGGTGTCATTCTTTCAGTGGTGGAAAGGCTGTTTTAAAGAAAAGCTTTTTCCAGAATTTCCTAAAGAAAATCTGACTCGGAATAATGAGGCCAAATTTGTATTCCATGGAAGTGACTGGAGTTTAGCCCCTCACATCAAGGAGATCAGGATTTGGCCAATAGCCTCTATACACAAGGATCCAGATTTGACTGATAGCACTCTGGAGAAAGCGAGTGTTACAGAGATATAAGGATCAGATTTCTCAACTCAGCTAGACCAGCTCCAGTGCAGTTTAATACTGATGAGGTTCTGGCCCAAAGTCTCTGGGCTACACTCGGTGGTGACATGAACACCGGTGTAAGTTTCTTGTCTGGAGACATTTTGTTCTAGCCCTGGTGTAAGTGCAGTGCTCTGGTGTTCCACACGCCACCTCATCCAAGCTGAGAAATGATCTCAGAAGTTGGCCTGTTATTAGTATTAGAAGATCATCTTTGTGCATGGCTGTGTGCACTACATATATGACAAAGAAAAGCAGAGTATGTGATTAAATAGAGAAACAGACAGACAGAACCATTCCTTCTCCTAACACACAACCTCATTTAATCATGATGATAGATTTCTATTTGATTGTGAATTATATTAGCTAGCTAGCTAGATAATGAATAATCTATAGAAATTATTGTTCTTCTTTTCCTGTTAATGACTGTCTATGTCTCAATCATGATTTTCTTATAAGCACTCCCTATTAAACATTATTTAGCAAAGATTTTTTATGATTATATCTCACTCCATCGCTCATTTACAAACAGCTCGTCCTAATGCACTTAGTGTTTGAACTTTAAACTGTTTTGACTGAATACATTTTTAGCCTGCTCTGGTTTGCTTCTCTGAGCAAATGGAAGTATCACAGTCGGGATCCTTAGGCCTATCCTCAGCTGATTTATATTGTCATAGCTCTATTGAAGTCAAAAGATCTCTGAGAATTCACACCAGCTCCAAACACTCATGATTATGAATATAAAACTCACTTCCTTTGAATATTCTATACAATGGTCCTAATTCCACAGCCACTTCAGCATGTTCTTAACTTTAATCATATCAGTGGCCCCATTGAAGGTTTAAAGGTAAACTCATACTTAAATCACTGTTGGATATGGGTTAGGGATATGGATAGGGTTTAGGCTAACACCAAACTGGTGACAGACTCTGACACAGTCTCCATTTCTCTCCTTTCCCAGCCAACTAAAGTCCTGCAATTGGTGCATTGGAATTACTCTCGCTTTCTGGCTTCTTTCAATAATTAGGATTAGGATTAAACAGGAGGGCCTTCTCCTTGTCACACAAAACACCACAGATGCTTGACCCAAGGAGAGAGCTCCCAGTTATGGATCACAAACAGGGATAGGTGCCACCCACAAGCTTGATTTAGGCAACTATGTCTGTGAGGGAGCGGGGCTTGGCACACACCCATGTAGTCATCATCTCCCATTGGTGAGGTTAGACACCTCCCCACAGCATGCTGGCAACTGTGGATCCCATTTAGGTGTTTACCTCTCCCCATTCCCTGAACAGGGAGCCTGGGCTCTGAACACAGGCTTTGTGAATCATGGTGATTTTCTAAGTGCCTGCAAGTTAGGTGCTGCAAGGTTCAGCATTAGGATACCGAAGGGCAAGATTTTCAAAGGCATTTAGGTACCTAAATCTGATTGAAATGAAAGAATGTTTTGAAAGTCCCACTAGACTCTTAAATATCTTAAAAAATCAGGCCCTAATTCCTTCTGTGAATCTAGTCCTGAGTGTCTGATATCCCCTAAGAGGCTTTAAAATATCATCCAAGAAGGCTGGAGATAGATCCCAAAACACTATTCCTGAGCCCTTCCTGACACTGAAGGGCTTTATAAACTGCAGCCATGTCAAGAAATGGGTTCTACAAATGGCCCTGTCTCCTTAAAATGAGCCGAACACAGACTCCAGGGCCAAACACTCATGAGTTTGAAGTTTTTAAATATAGTCCTGCTCCCATCTCAGCTGAGATAGGGACCACCTCACCTCTAGATCATGCAGAACAATCTGGTCCCAGCAGGGTGTAAGTGAAAGGCTGTTATTCATCGGATATCTAGCAGTCAGTGGTAGCTGGGCAGCTTTGGAAATGAGGCCCCTTTGAAAATGCCAGCTGAGGGCTTTGTCAAGTGGAAAATGATCTATTGTCAGATTTTACAAATGGCTCCTTTCTTCATCCTTGGCCAAACAGAAACATCCATCCCTGAGCTTTACACTGTTCAACAGCCAGCCTTGCGTACATTGCTGCTTCGGGGTACACAGGGAACATTCACCCGCCAGGACGCTAGTGATTATGTTGGCATAAGCATTAAAGTTTGTGCCTTGTGATGGCTTCATGGTGGCCTTAAGAAATGGACTAGGGATCTTTGTGCGGTTCCTAGAAGACGTGTCTCCACCACACAAATGTCAGCATCACTGGAAATATATTTGTGCCCTTGTTCTCCATTACTATAGAGAGGTCCAGGAGTATGCGGAAAGGAATCCTCTATCATATATAGCAAGGGTCCCTCCAGGGCAGGGTAGAAGCACACATCCAGGGAGTGGTAACTGAGGGAAGCTCGCACAGCTGCCACTTTGGCTTCTATATGTACTACTGAAAAATGTCGGACTTCATTTGGGCTAATCATTTGGCTGGTTAAGGTTAGGGTTGTGCAAAGAAAATGAGGATACAAGGGGACAAGACAGAAATCTCTGTATATTAAGTCTGGGATATTCAAAGGGGTCTAAGGATGTTAGTTGCCTAACTCTCATTGTGCAGTCAGTGGGAGTTGGGCACATAATGCCCTGAAGTCACTCTGAAAATCACTGTCACAGCTCATGGCCTGTAGTAAAAGTTCACTGTATGGTTACAGATTCTGCAGCACCCACAGCCCCTTGTGTCTGCTCTAATTGCACAGGATGCTGCGGACTCAGTCACTGGTTCCTACAGATGGCCAAGCCCATTCCTGGGGCCTCTCCAAGGAAATCTGTAATTTTGCACCCAGGATACATTGAGTCCCTTCTGCTGAGCTGTTTTCTACTCTCTCCCCTGCTAATGCCCAGTGGCAATAATCACAGTTCTGTGCTCCTCATGGGGGTTTCCTAGGGGATTCCCTGCTTGGTCTGATGATCTGATTGCTTTGGTTACTTTTAGTAACTTAATCCCTGGGCTGATGCTATGTACCTTGCAAACCATGCTGTGTGCACCACGCTGTGCAGGACCCGGGAATAGATTGTGCCCCAATAAAACAACTTTATTTGTTGACAGAGAGCAGGACTGTCCCTGGCATTAGCCCCCTGAACATTTGTAAGGCAATGAGGGCTCAGTTCACACCCCATTTCCATGTGGCTGCTCCAAACAATGTAGACAGGCTGGCTCGGGAGATAAGTGATGAA
This sequence comes from Mauremys reevesii, assembly GCF_016161935.1. Taxonomy (NCBI): domain Eukaryota; kingdom Metazoa; phylum Chordata; order Testudines; family Geoemydidae; genus Mauremys; species Mauremys reevesii. The sequence continues at coordinate 12,410,652 of NC_052637.1, read as the reverse complement.
GTTGCTGCTTTCGCCTTTACGTTACCTGTCCAAACCCAGCCCCACTGAGCAGTAGCCGAGAGCTAGATCTGCAAAAGCATTTAGGTGCCTAAGACCAAAATTTACATCCTCAAAACCACTGCTCAGCTGCTGTCTAACCCTGTAAGCACCTACATTTCCCTGGATAAAGTCCTTTATGGTCTGCAATTGCAGATGTTTGCAGATGATCGTATATCAGTTGTATAAACCCAAGATTTGCTCCAATAGGCTCTTTTTCAAATGATAAGTTTAACGTTTCTGAAGTTCAAGTGAAGTCCAGGCCTTAGAACTTGAGAAGATAGACATGAGGCCAGGATTATAAAGGGATTTAGGCACCTACCTATTCTAATAGATGCCTAGTGGGATTTCCAATAGCACTAAGCAGGTTAGGTGCCTAACTCACATTGAATGCCCATGGGATTTAGCCACCTGGCTTACTAAGGAGTTTTGATTAATCTCACTAGGTGCCTGTTTCTATCTTTAGGTGCCTAAATCCCTTTGTAATCCTCATCCACAGATTACACAGAAACTGGGCTGGAATAAGAAAGCCCTGATGGAGATCCTAGGGATTGTGATATGCAGGACAACAGGAACACTGGAGCTGAGGAGACTGGTCCCAGGCCTAACAGGGAAAGGTCTGTGTATCCAAGACTGTAACCAATCTGCAATATCCAGTAGGTTGAGAAAAACTGCTTAAACTAGATATTGTCTGTGTCTAATAAGGTTGAGAGTTGAGTGCTTAGCTTTTATTTTCTTTTGGTAACTTATCTGACATTCTGCCTATCACTTATAATCACTTAAATTGTATCTTCTGTAGTCAATAAACTTATTTTTATGTTTATTCTTACCAGTCAGTTTGTCTGAAGTGTTTGGTAAATCTGCAAAGGCTGGTGCATGTCTACTTTCCCTTGAAGTAAGTGGTGAATTAATTAATACAATTCCATTGCTCAAGAAAGAATCTTGAGCAGTGCAAGACGGTATATTCCTGAGGAACAAGGCTGGGATCTGGGGGGATCTGGCTGGTGCCTTTCTTTGTGTGATTCTCGAGTGGCTCTGGGAGCATTCATGCAATCTACCTGAGTTTGGGGCTTCACATGCTGCTGGACTGAGTGGTAATAGCACCTGGAGAGGTTTGCTGCTAGTCACTAGCAGAGCATTGTGAGAGACACCCCGGCCTAATGAGTTCAGGAGCCAAAGCAGTCCCACAGTCTCAGGTTGTACCCTGTGGAACACTGTCACACACTCCCACTCTGCCTAGGTGCACAGCATGGTGGGAATGCTTTGCCCAAATGATGAGTTTTGGCTGGTGTTGGATCACAAGTCACTTTGTTATTGGGGCAGGGGTAATAAAGGGTTGTTATCCTTGTTGTGTGAATCAAGGGCAGCAGAACTGTGCTTGACATACCTTGATTGAGGAACTCACCCTCAACTAAACTGCACTTGCTAAACAGGAGACATAGGTGCCAAAGCGCAGTAGAGTTGAGAGAGTGTGGAGGAAGGTGCCTGGTGGTGTGGGCACTGCCTAAGGGTCTTGACACCATTTGACCTTTCCTCTCTCCATTGTGTAATAACAGAGTTGATTAAGGGCAGGTCTACACTAAGAGCGGGGGTCGAACTAGGGTACGCAAGTTCAGCTACGTGAATAGCATAGCTGAATTCGAAGTACCCTAGTTCGAACTACTCACCCGTCCAGACGCCGCGGAATCGAAGTCCGCGGCTCCAAGGCCTTTTGCAGTGGTGGAGTACCGGAGTCGACCCCGGCGCTTCCGGAGTTCGAACTATCGCGTCCAGATTAGACGCGATAGTTTGAACTCCGAGAAGTCGAACTCACCGCGTCGACCCGGCTGGTAAGTGTAGACTAGCCCTAAGACTCAACGGAAAGTCTTGTTGCAAACCAATAGAGCTGAAACCACAAATAACCAGGTCTAAGCATTAGACTTGCTTTAGGACAGTGTCTCTGATGCACAAGGCTCCCCCAGCTGACATCACTGAGAGCTGTGTTATGTGGCGGGACCTCAAGAAATCTCAGAGGCTGCAGGATGACTGGTAGAGCAGAGCGGCAGAGGCCAGAATGAGTGCCCAGACAGCAGAGAGAGCAAGGTGCCTTTCTTTCCACCCACCAGGATGGGCGGTGAACTCCACAGATGCACCTCTGAACTCTGGACAACAGCTGTGAGTGGGGTGCGGTGAAGGGAAGGGCACATTACAGGAACTTTTGGTTGCTGAACTTAAGAACCTGAGGCAAAAGGACACTGCCCACCGTACTCTGGGGTGGGTGTTTTGCTCATGGTTTATGTTATGAATCCTGCTTGTGGTGTTTCCCCAAGTTAATGTCAGGTTACTTTCCCCCTTTTTATTAAAAGTTTCTTTTCTACACTCAGACTCTGTGCTTGTGAGAGGGGAAGTGTGGCCTCTAGAGTCACCCAACAGGTGATGTGCAATTGTCCCAGGTTACTATTTGAGGGCTCAAGCCGGTTTTGTGTTGGATTGTTGAAAAGGAACCGCTAGATATTGAACCCAGCCCTTGTTGCTGCTGACTCCAATTGGCAGAAGAGTTACACAGGTTTCTTAAAAATGAAGGGGCAGATTTTCAGTTGGTCTAAATCATGATAGCTTCTTGTCTGAACACTCAATGATTATGTAGCTAAAACTCATCTCCTTTGAATATTCTAAACTAAGGCACCAATCTAGAAAAACACTTAAGCAAGTGCTTACGTTTAAACAGATGAGTAGTCCCACTGAAGACTTAAAGTTAAAGTCATGCTTAAGTGCTTTGGGGGATTTGGGCATATGATTGAGATTCTCAACTGGGGCTATGGTAATTAGACATGCAACTCCTGTCGATTTCCAGTGAGAGCTCAGCACCCAGCTGCCTTGGGCCCTTTGAAAATCCCATCCCAATTGCTTCAAGTTCACTGTGTCCTTGAACATTCATGGCTGCATTGCTGGAATATTCATGGAATTTAACCACAAAGGGGCCGTGAACTCACCTGAATCAAATGTATTTTAAAATTAAAATTACTATTCACACAAATATGTTATGCTGTCTTCATTCAGTTCATCAAATGACAGGGGGCAGGAGCTCACTCAAGCTTCTGGGAGACATAAATAAAGGTGGGGCTCACAAGTTTTGTATCTTGTAATGTAATGCTCTATTTCAGTAAATACCAATGTCCAGTCTTTTCCTATCACGGCAAACTCCTGCATACACAACAGTAACACTCCAGAAGTTAGGTATCATTAAAACACTTTACAGTGTCTCTTTGCTCATCTAGTAATTTAGTCTGCAGTGTAACTGGAATCTGCTGAGGCACATGAGCAAACAATTGGTGATTCATTGACAATGGAATTGTCTTCTCATGCTACAGAACAAGTCTTTTGACCTTCATGATGTGCCTATGGCCTATCTATTTTTCCAAGCTTAGAAGAGGCCTTCAAACATGGCCCTAGGCTTCCAAGCTTACTTACCTCTATAAACAGAGAGAAGTTAGTACTTTCTGATGTCTTTCTGATTGCCTGTATGAAATGCACTAGGGATCTTTGTCCAGTTCCCAGAGGACGTCTCCCCATCACACTAATATCAACATTACTGGCAATAATTTGCACTCTTGTGGTCCATTATTATGAAGACCTCAGGGATATGGAGGAGGGAATGTGCTTTCATCTACAGAAAGGGTCACTCCAGGGCAGGGTAGAGGCACATTTCCAGGGAATGTTGAGTGGGGGAAGATCGCACAGCTGCCACCTGTGCTTCTGTGTGTGGTCTGTTGAGAAATGTCAGACTTCAGTCCCTTGCACTAATCATCATACCACTTAGGAGTAGGGTGATACTAAGAAAAATAGGAGATAAGAGTATGACAGAAATCCTGTATATTAAGCCTGGGCTATTCTGAGGAATCTAAGATAGTTAAGCATCTAACTCCCGTTGTTCAGACAATGGGCACTGGGCACCTGTTTCCCTGAAACCACTCTGAAAATCTTTGTCATAGCTCATGCTGACATACTCCCCCCATGGAAACCAGGAGTAATTCCACTGGACTCAATGAGACTCTTTCTTCTCACCCTCATCCTGGTGTAAATAAAGAGTAACTCTAGTACAGTAAATGGAGCTGTTTCTCCTCTTACTCACCCAGTGTAATTAAACAGGGTTAGGCCATGTCTACACTATGGACCATACAGCTTTTACCTTTATCGCCATGTCTACACTTCAGACCTTACTACCTTTACCGCTTTTGTCAGTAAAATTTTTGTCAGTTGGGGGTGTTTTTTTCACACCCTGACCGACAAAAGTGGCAGTGTAGACAAAGCCTAAGGTGGGGGGCTTTTGGTTAGCCTATTGTTAGTTTTGTTAACTGAAAGATGAATTTACAGCCATCTATCTCAATGAGGTCTGCCATTGATCCAGTCATTAGTACCTCACAGTTTAACAATACAAGAAGGCAGAAGGAAACCAGGAATTATGGAGGGGCTTATAACGCTGTCTCAAATGACAACAAATTTGGAACTCTGATGCTACTCCATGCCTGCCTCAGGCACCCAAATTTCAGAGCAATCTGAGTAACCGTTCAGCTTTTAGTGCACTTACAAAAATTGAGCTTTAAACCATATCAGATGGTGGGAATGGAATCCTCTGTATTGGCAAAAGTGCACAATAAAACATGTCAATTTTGTTAAATTCTGTTCTTATTTTGGGTCCCCCAAAGATTTAGTGGGGGCCATGCACTACATTCGGTAAAATTCGACAGATTGAGACCATTTTGTCCTGCATCACATAAGTAGTTTGATCTCTAGGTTTGAGCAAAACCAAACAAACCTAGGAACTTGTAACTGGGCTCATATCTCCACAACCCTTAGCTCATATGACCCCAAATTTAGGTCACGAACCCTACCCTGCACCCTCCTAAGGCACATAAAATTTCAAAAGAATCTGGCTAAGCAGGTCTTTTTTATTTTATTTTATTTTATTTTAAAAAAGAAGGACATTTAAACAGAAGTCATTGTGGAATCTTAAATATAAGGGTGTTGCTGTGATGGTAAAACTATTCATTAGTTCATTTACTGGTTGGGTACCCATCTTGCAGGTTTCTATTAACCCTGCTATTGGAATTTTCCATGAGCATTGAAATGGGATTGTAATGTCCAGCAATGAGAATCTTAGATACAGGAACACAGAAAAAGCTAAACATCAGGGTACAGATGTTCAGCTCATGTCACCTGGCCTGGTTCCATAGCACTATGCCAATTTACAGCCGCTGAGGAAATGGTCTAATCCACTTTAGTGAGACTGGGGCTGATTTACACAACAGCTGTTTGGGGATCTGGACCCTTTGACTCCAAGGCTGCTAGAGGTGATTTACAAAAACTGGGGCTCTGAACCATTCACTCCAGTGGAGCTACCCTGATTTGAACTAGTTGGGGATCAGAACCATTGATACCAATAGATCTAGGGCTGATTTATACCCTCTGGCTCTTTGTATTTCATCAATTTCTCTGACATGAATGTCTAGTGTAAATTACACATTTTTAAACAGGGCATCTGCAGCCAAAGGAGCCTTTTATTTTAATGTTGTCTGCAGAAAGGAAAAAAAATGTAACTACTGAGAAAGAAAGAAAGAAAGAAAGAAAGAAAGAAAGAAAGAAAGAAAGAAAGAAAGAAAGAAAGAAAGAAAGAAAGAAAGAAAGACACCTGGGCTATTCATCCCAATAAAAGTTGAAGATCAGATGCAGAAAATGTCCACAACACAGAATTCCTCCAAAGTTCTGTTCCCAGTGGGAATGAATCACTCTATCACTCTTACAAGTTATACTTGTGACTAACCCCAATGGATAAAGCGCTAGGAAAGAGCAGGTTGGTTACAAACATTTTACTCTTCTTTGGTTCAGTTCACGGGCAAAGAATATGGATTGGAAACTGCGTCATGGGCCAGATCCCCAGCTGGTGTAAATGGATGTAGCTCCATGGAAGTTCCATGGAAGTCAGATCCCCAAATGGTGTAAATAGCCCTCACTACTCTGAAGCCAGTGAAAGCATATCAATTTACACCAGCTCAGGACCTTGTCCTTAGTTTTAGTGTTTGTCTCTTAGTGACCAACTTCAAGCAGCCAGGGCAGCCTGAGCTGTGGGTTCCTCTGGTGGCTGCATCCCAAGTGCTGCTGGTGCAATGCAGGAGAAAAACATCTCTGCTCCCCTAGAGATGATTATGTGGAGTTAATGAAGGAACAGGCTATTCCAGGCCCGCTGAGGCTCTGGTGCCACCAGGCTCTTAGTTATGTAGATCCCATGTCTGTGCTACAAATATGTTTTATTTTGCCATCCTGTGGGGACCCCCTTTGTGATCCAGCCCTGCCTTGTTTTTAGCTAAACAGTCCTTCAAGAGATGCTGCCATCATGTGAGATCCAGGGCAGGTGCTGTTCCCCCTCTGAGGGGTTAGGGTCAACTAGGGCAGGTTGTCTGGCTGGTTTGCTCCTGAAGTGAGAGCAGAGCTGGGCTAACAGCCCTATAGACCAGATTCAGCTATTTAGCCCTAGAGCAGGGATATCCTGGGCTGTGATCTCATCTGAAGCCGGCACAAGCCAGGATCAGCTCTAGAGCTGGGAGTGTCTTTCAGTCCCTGATCCCATTTAGTCCATCGCCTCTCAGCCAAGCCTGCCCTAGGAGGGAAGCAGGGAGCACCCATCTGTGCTAGGAACTGCAGAGAGACCCCCTCAACTCCAGACATCCAGTGAAGGGACGCAACAACAGCTGCTGGATAATACAGTGATGGGGGCATGAGAGAGAGAGAACCAAACAATCCTGGCAGTGGGTGCACAGATAGATAGATAGATTAGATTAGATAATGACCAATGATTCCTAACACTGCAGGATCAAATGCATTGCAAGTTGGGATAAAGACCAACAAAGTAAGTTTTCTATTTCAATTAAATATGTTAGAGTATTAATATATGGGGCAAATTTAATATCAGAAATATCAATTGCAATTAGAACTCTTTAAGACTTCCTCTATCAAATTATGCAGACATCTAGAGATGATCAGATTTTTTTTTTTCACCAGAAAAAATTGACGTTTCACTGAGGTTGTGAGAACCAAACAGTTTCAGCCTAAAACTGTTGGTAACTGAAAAATTTCAGTCATAATAAAAAAAAAATGTTTTCATTTTTATGGCTATCAGAGACTTTCCATGAAAATATATTCAACTGAAAACTGAACAGGGCTGCCCAGAGGTGGGGGCAAATGGTGCAATTTGCCCCAGACTCCTGGCCCCACAGGGGCCCTCATGGGAATATAGTATTCTATAGTATTGCAACTTTTTTTTATGGAAGGGGCCCCCAAAATTGCTTTGCTCCAGGCCCCCTGAATCCTCTGGGTGGCCCGGAAACTGAATTTTCCTTTGAACTAAAGTAGAAATTGTCTGACTACTCCTAACTGGAAACTTAGCTTTAAGCCAGGGTGGAGAACATCAATATTGTCCAATAACACCACAATTTCCAACCCCATTCTCTCTATTGCAACCGTGTTTATGTCTGTTCCAAACAGGTAGCTACAGGATCGTAAAACTGAGTAAGTAGTAAAGTTGTTATCCCAGAGAATGTGTTTTAAACATACTAACTGAAGCCCAGAGAGCCGAAGCTCCCAGACAAAGCTTGTCTTTCCTGACCCTACCTGAGGACATGCAGGAGGTTGATGGAACTAGAACCTAGCTCTCCTCTTCTACCATCATAGCCTCTGTCCCACACTGCTGCCTGCTAATCAAAAATACTGTCAACAGGTTCATAGAACATGCACATGGTAAGATACAATCCATCCCCAAAAGAGTTCGCATTCAAAGTACACAAGACAGACAAAGAGAGGGGGAGGAAAGAGAGGCAACAGTGACTGCTCCAGGGTCACAAAAGTGACAGAGGCAAGACTAGAACTGAAGTCTCCTGACATTCACTGACTCACACAGAAATGGAAATAAAGTCACAGAGGGAAACCATACAACCTAACAGTAACTGAGCGATGGTAGTAGCCCATTAGCACCCAGCAATGGGACTGCAGCTGGGATCTGGTGCCATAAATCAATGTGTAAGTAGGCATCAGGCTGTATGTGGGATGTAGGGGTGGAATCATCACAGAAAAGCTGCCATGCGGGAAGCTGGGTGATTCTATCCTGTATTTCTCAGTTAAGTGGGACTCAGACTATGCTGGCATTTTAGTTTAGTTGGTCAAGTTGCGAGCCTGCTGTCTGTCGCAATAGGGGCATAATTTTGGCTAAAATTGTTGGATTTGGGTTGTACTTTGTTCCATCATTCATGCTGCATTTGATCAAGCCACATTTTGGGCCAAATCCTCAGATGGTGTAAACTGACCAATTCCAGTGACTTTAAGGGAGCGACGCTAATTTACACTCCTGTGATAACACACCAGAGTAGTGCTCTGGTTGTGATCGGTGAGGAGCCCTCACTTCTCCAGTCAATGGCAGTGACAAGTGCTGTGCACCTCAGTAGATATTATGGAGAGGGGAATCAGAGTCATTCCCTCTCTCACTATAACCCTGACCCTTGCTCTTGTCCTTTCCTCCACAGCCATTGCACGACGAACTAAGAAAGAAAATGTCCAACCAAGACAACATAACTGAGTTCCTTCTCCTGGGATTCTCTGATGTTCGGGAGCTGCAGATTTTACACTTTGTGGTGTTTCTAGTGCTTTACCTGGCAGCCCTGACAGGGAATCTTCTTATCATTACAGCCATAGCTCTTGATCACCACCTTCACACCCCCATGTACTTCTTCCTGATGTGTTTGTCCATCCTAGACCTCGGTACCATCTCTGTCACCATCCCCAAATCCATGGCCAATTCCCTTATGAACACTAGGTCCATTTCGTATTCTGGATGTGTCACCCAAGTCTTTTTCCTCATCTTCTTTGCTCAAGCCGACTTCACCTTACTCACCATCATGGCGTACGATCGATATGTTGCCATCTGCAAACCACTGCACTATGAGACTATAATGAAGAAGAAAGCTTGTATCCAAATGACAGCCAGTGCCTGGATCAGTGTAATTCTCTATTCTTCATTGCACACTGGGAACACGTTTGCAATAACCTTCTGTGGAGGCAACATGGTGGATCAGTTCTTCTGTGAAATCCCCCAGCTACTCAAGCTCGCCTGCTCTGACTCGTACCTCAATGAAGTTTGGGTTATTGTATTTGGTGCATGTTTAACCCTAAGTTTCTTTGTTTTTATAATTGTGACATATGTTCAGATCTTGATCACAGTGTTGAGAATCCCCTCTAAACAGGGCCGACATAAAGCCTTCTCCACTTGCCTTCCTCACTTCATTGTAATTTCCATGTTCCTTTCCACTGCTGCCTTTGCCTACATGAAACCCATCTCCAGCTCTCCGTCAGGTCTGGATCTCATGGTGGCTGTTCTCTATTCCGTGCTGCCACCAGTGATGAATCCGATCATCTACAGCATAAGGAACAAAGAAATCAAAGCTTCCCTGAGGAAACTGACTGGGTGGAGGTTATTCAACAAAAATAAAATGTCAGAATTTCTCTTATGAACTGTGTTTTTTTTTACAAATACAATCAACTGATGACATTATTGTTCCCATGAGAATATGGTGTGTGATTTTTTTGATATAAAATGTTGTATTTATTGTGGTAAATCCACACTAGCTCCATTATACAAGTATAAGTAAGATGAAAATCTATCTATTTCATGCTTTTATACTGCCACCGCTTACCATGTTATCTGAGTAAAATAAAATAAAAACATATAAAATCAGTAGAAAGTACCCAGTGGGCTTCATGGAGTCTCTGGTTCTTCTCCTTTTTGCGGGGGGGGGGGGTCAAAACTTTGCTTGGGGTATGATGGCTTTGGGGTTTCTGTTTGTTGGTGTGACAGAGAGGGATATGACAGAATCAGATCATGAGCTCTGTTTTTTTACTATCTGGGTAAATATTGGCATGGTGACTGCAGAAGCCTGGGCTTGCTCAATAGCAGCCTATCAGTCTTTGTTCATGGCAGCTCTCCTACCTGAGACAGGTGCATGTTACTTTGCTGGAGGACTATCACTCAGAGAAATCAAGACTGAAGTCTGAGGCCTTTGATTTTTGTTGCCTGCTGCATGGAACAAGTTTTTTGCTGTATAAGGAGTCTGCAAGTGATGGTGGTGGGGATCATGACTGGTGGTTCTGGAAGTCTTAATTTTAGTACATGACAAAGAGACAGGGGACCTATTTAAGTGCAGAGTCCAACCCTGTGTCAGGTGCCAGCCATAATTGCATGTAAGAAGGACTTGCAGCAGTTCTATCTCTCTAAGGATTCCACACTGCCACCCATTTCCAAGCTATCTGAGCACCTTCCACATAAAATCAGTAGCCATATCAAAGCCTCTAGTAGATCCTGAGCAGCCAGAGACATTTTGTTCTTCCTTTCAGGGTAAAAAATATGATTGTGGTATCAGTGCAGTTGTTTGGTTCTTGCTTCTTTCTCAGATTTTTCTAAATTATTATTTTATCTTTTGGCAGAGACAATAACAGGTAGTTCACATGTAGAGCTGAATGGAAATTTTCCAGTGAAACTGAGTTTTGTCCAAAAATGCGGATTCCTAGAACTCAAAGAGTCAGAACTCACAAACTTTTGAGTTCCATGAACTTTCAGTGAAGCAAAAGCAGGTTGGTCACTGAGCCCTACCTGCCTGCCAAACTGGGGAACCTGGTCTCTCAGGATCCATGGCTCCAGGGCAGCCCTGCCATGCCAGGGCTTTCAACCTCCCTACCACAGAGCCGGTAGACTGAAAGCCCTGGTATTCCCAACTCTAACTGTGGCTCAGAAGCAGGGAGCCTGGGAACCTGTCTCGAGCCAGGGCTCTCAGGACTTCTGGGCCCCTAACTTAGGCTTTGTGAATGCCGGTGATTTTAGAACAACGAAGGGCCAGATTTTTAAAGGTATGTAGGTGTCTTGTAGGATTCTCAAAAGCAGGAGTTTGCGGGGTTGAAAGTGTAGGGCTGCTCCCATCTCAGCTGAGATAGGGACCCTCTTACCTCTAGTTCACACAGGTCAATTTGCTCCCAGTTAAAGTTTATTCTATTCACTGGATATCTGACAGTCGACAGTAGCTGGGCAGCTCTGAAAATGAGGACCCTTTGAAAATACCAGCTGAAGATTTTGGGAAGTGTGCATCACAATTTATTTTCAGCTCACGGGTCACGTCAGTAGAGAGATTATCTTGTGAACACTTTCCCTCTCATTCATGATCACACCAACTGCCTCAACTCCCAGGCGCAGTTATGGGGACCATGTCCCTTGCCCATTCAAGTTCACATAATATGCCGGCATAAGCTACAACAATTGTGGGTATGGAAAGGTTACATTAGGAAAGCATTTGGGGATGTATTAAGGCTTAAACACTATAGGCCAATCTCCAAGGCCCAGCTCTAGGAGTCATGGCATTGCAGCAGAATCTCCGCTTTTATTTTCTAAGCAATAGTAATTTTCTAGTCCTAGTGGTTGGCAAGAAAAGCTTGAAAGTGTAATCCATGCCTAAGACAATAGCCAAGTGTAACCAGCAAAGCAATGTCCACCTGAGTCTGCAGAGAACCTGGGCCAATCACTCTGAGAGGGGGGAGTTGCCCTGAGTCAACCAATGTAACAATGCCTGCCTGAGTCTGCAAAGAGCCTGAACCAATAGCTGTGAAAGCAGAGGTCTACCCTGAGTGTAACCAACACAATGACCCCAGCTTGAATCAGTAGAGAGTCTGGGAGGGTGGTGTTAATCAATGAGAATCTCAGCTACAGAACAAACACAAAATTAAGCATCAATGCACAGATACACAGCTCATGCAAAATGGCATAGCTCTTTAACACTATGCCAATTTACACCAACCAGAGATCATGCCCCATTGAATTCAGTAAAATTACGTCTGATATACACCAGATGGGATCTGGCTCTTCAAATCTTTTTAGTCGCTCTGACATACCTACAACCCATGTGAATTAAACATTTTTAAAATGTCATGCAGCATTGCACCTGCCGCTTGTTGAGTCATTGTCTGAAAGAAGAAAAAAATGCAATTGGAAAGAAAGAAAGAAAGAAAGAAAGAAAGAAAGAAAGTTGGGCCATTCATCCCAGTAGAAGTTGAAGATCAGATACAGAAAATCTTAGCAATACTGAATTCCTCCAGAGTTCTGTCCCCAGTGGGAATAAATCACTCTGTAACCATAAAAGTTACACTACTAATTAATTTAAAAGGCAAAGGACTAAGAAAGTGCAGAAAGGTTAGGAACTTGTGATTTGTCTTCAGTGCAGACTAACAGGCCCAGAATATGGAATTGAAACTGGGTAATGGGACAGATTCCCCGGCTGGTGTAAATTGACACAGCTCTGTTGGAGAGAGTGGGCCAGATCCCAGCCCATGTAAATCAGCATAACCACACTGAACAAATAGAAATGACTGTGGGCTAATACAATGATGGGTGCATGACAGGTAGATAGACTAAACAATCATGATGGTTGAGAATCTAATGAATCACAAGTTGAGACAAACTCCACAGACCAGCACAGTAAATTTACTATTTCAATTAAGTATATTTTGAGGACTAATATTCAGGGGATATTTAAGAACATAAATGTGAAATTACAATTTGAATTCTTTTAGACTTTTAGTATCTACTTAATACTCTGCAAAAATTGGAATTTTCACCAGAACCCCAAAATATTACTTTTATTTATGTATTTATTTTTCACTTTTTGGCAGTGAAAAATTCAGCTGAAAAATGCAAATTTTAAGTTGAAAACCAATTTTTTGTTTGCGTTCATTTTTTCAAGAATAACCAATTTTTTCAAGAAAAGATTCTGAGGAAAAAATTTGTTTAGCTGAAAACCCAATTTTCCATAAAACAAACCAAACCAAACAAACAATATATTATCCACGCTCAGGGATTAAGCACCATGTTATGCCTGGAGAAACTCAGGCACAGAGAATTGAGCTAACCTAGTATCTTGATCACCTCTCTAGCCACTGTTGCCTGGCTGTACTTGTTATCATTTCAGGTTGGGATGTTGAAGGGAATCGAAGGGAGTAAGGTGCACAAAGTGTTGATGCAACAAACAACCTTTAGGCCCTGAAGGAACATACTCAGGTCAATGGGACCAGAACACAGACCTCCTGTTCTAGCACCATATTGGTTGTGCATTACAGCTGCCAGCTGAGCACAAGTTGCAGTAAATGTGTGCACAGAACATACACCGTGTTGTTTTAGTATTTTAGTTTCATGGCAAAATTTTTAGTCTATTGTCTGACAGAACTGGGGGACCTTTTTTGCTAGGTCTGTTGGGCTTGGGCTCGAATTTGTTCTATTTTTTTAATGCATTTGATCAAGTGATATCTTGGCCCAGATCCTCAGATGGTGTAAACTCTTGCAGTCCCATTGTCTATAAAAGAGCTGTGCCAATGGACACTAGTGTGACAACGCATCTCATAGTGCTTTGATGGTCAGCAGTGAGGCGCACACACCACTCCTGGTCAATAGAAGTGGCAAGTTCTATGGTCCCTTGACATTCACCTCTTGAGATATTATGAAGAGGGGAATCAGGGTCATTCCTTCGGTCACTGTAATCCTGACCATTGAAGCCGTTGAAGCTGTTCCACTGCATGAATACTTAGTCACTGGACTGAGCATAAAACTGAGAGATGCTATAGTGTGGTGATTAGAGCACTTTGCCAGGATGTAGGAGACCCAGAATCTAGTCCCCCCTGCTCCAATGATTCATGAATAGTTAGACACAGTGGAACAGCTTCTACAGGACAGATGGTGAAGGATCTACTGCAGAGTACCCCAGTGGTTAGGGCAGTTACCTAAGAAGTGAGATCCCTTTAGGCAGAGGAGGGAATTGTCTCCCTCATCCTAGGAGGATACCCTAACCACTGAGCTATAAGTTATGAGGGAGGCCCTCTCCTTCTCCCCTCCGCCTGAAAAAAAAATTTTTAGGCGCCTAACTCCAAGAGAAGGCCTGCAGCTTATAAATCCCTTTGGGAGCTTTGAAAAGCTCAACCTAGACTGGTAGGTAGAGTTAGGATGTCTCATAGCTCATATTGCTCTCCATCTGTCAGCACATACAAGTTTTCTCTCCTTTATCTTGCTCCTGGTGCTATTCAGAAATAGTCCTGGAAATATTTTCTCCTATGGAAAATTTAGTCTTTTCATAGAAAAACTGAAAACCTCAAAACGATTTTTATATGAACATTTTCAGTGTTCATATTTCAGTTTTCCAATGAAGAAAATCAGGAACTTTCAGCCAATATTTTTCATTTAGCGTAAAGCCCAATTTCCCAACAAAAATATTTTGATGGAAAATAGTATCAGAGAGGTAGCCATGTTAGTCTGGTTCTGTAAAAGCAGCAAAGAATCCTGTGGCACCTTATAGACTAACAGACATTTTGCAGCATGAGCTTTCGTGGGTGAATACCCACTTCGTCGGATGCATGTGATGAAGTGGGTATTCACCCACGAAAGCTCATGCTCCAAAACATCTGTTAGTCTATAAGGTGCCACAGGATTCTTTGCTGCTTTTGATGGAAAATGTTAACCAGCCATAGATGCTACTGCTTTTCAGGTACTCTTGGTTCTCCTGACTGAGCGCTGAGTGTGAATAGTGTACAGAGGACACTCCTGCTCTAAAAACTGATGCTGTGAAAATGTAGTCCTTCTTATATACTCACCGACAGACTCTGACACCCTTATTCATGTTGAGTATTTCTTTTTTCCTGCACTAGTCCCATTGAAATCCATAGAACTTCTTGGAGTATCATCTGCTCAACATGAGGAAAGGTGGTAAAATCTGGCCCAAAGTGTATACTCATTGTCATTCACATCTAGTGAATTTTACTCCCTTTAGTTCTGCAGAGACAACACAACCCTGGAGAGTCAACTACAACTTAATGCCAGTTGCAAATTGCGCCTTCAATTACACTTGAGCAATTGTGCCGATTCCCTGAAAGGACGACTCACCAGGAGCCTTGCCTCACTCAGTGCACAGTATGGATGCAGGCAAAACCAAATCAGGCATTTTCCAACTTTCAAGTCCTTGGCTTTGCAGGTCAAATTGATATATTTTCTAAGCAAGGTTTTTGCGGGCAATTTAAAGGAATGCTTCATAGTGTTCATAGTTTTGCAGTGTTTAGGGCCAGATGGCACCATTACATCATCCAGTCCAACTACCTGTATATCACAGGCCATTAAACGTCACCCAGATACCCCTATACTGAGCCCAATAACTTTAGTGAAAATCAGGATTTCAGTCGGCAGGAGACTACCTTCTTGTGAGCCACTGGCAGAGACCAGTAGAGCCTGAGATCCCTGGAGTGGCAGGGAATTGATTAGGTGAGATGTGCCCAGATGATCCCAGCAGGAGCTCTGTGCCCCATGCTACAGAGGAAGAATAAAAATCCCCAGCATACCCGCCAATTTGACCTGGGGGAAATTTTCTTCCTACCTTGAATCTGGTGACCAGTTAGACCCCGAGCATGTGAGCAAGACCCACCAGTCAGACAATCAAGCAAACAAAAACTCTCATATCCCTTTGCATTAATGTGGAGGTTTTTCCCCTATAGTTTTTTTTCTTTAAATAACCCTCCCCCGCCCCCGTGATTAATAAATGATAATCCTTTTTGTTTGCAATTGCATTAGTTGTTGAGGCGGAAATATATGTACACATATTTATAACTGAGGCCTTTTTGAACTTTGCAAAAAATAAATTAATTGGTATTATGATGGTCATAACCCAACATAATATTAAAATAGTGTGGCACCACTTATATTTTAAAAAGTATAAAATTGGCTTTTGCTGGAACAAAACAAAACAAAACAAAAAAGTAGCCATGTGACACATACGACAACACAGGATAACATACACGACAAGCTTACAATTAAAGACGAACAGTGCCAGAATTGTATTTATAACTTTAAAAGATAAGGCATTAAGAGCTTAAAGTTATTAAGGCAATGCATTTTAGAAAACAGATTGGTAAATGAAAGAGTTAAACATTTAAATTAGCATGTTATTACCTTTTTATTTAAAACTTTTAATAAGAATTGATAAAAATTCCTATAAAGTTATTTGCCCACGTTTTTGGTATTAACGTAGTTAATTGAGGCAGTTTCCATTACTTCATATCACTTTTATTTTAAAAACTCTACTATATGAAAAATCCATGTTTCAAATAGTAGTCAGTGGCTAGGATTAGAAGCAGAGCTAGCCTTTCTGTTGCTTGGAAACCATACTTTAAAGAAAGTTAAGAGTATTTCCAGGCGTTGCATTCCTGAAGGGCTAAAATAATTAATGTACTGGACTTATTTAAAGTAACGTTACCACGTTAAGTATTTTGACAATTTCGTTGGTTGTTTTTTTTCAGTTGCTCCATTTCTTTCTGTGATGGAGGTTTCTGTTATAACTATAATCTTTAGAACAAAGAGTAAGCACATTCCTGACCAGAGAGGATGGTACAAAAATACACAGATCTCTCAAGTAACTATGTAAATGCATCCCTAAGAGATGGTGGAAGAACACACCGACCCCTCGTAAAGATAAGGAGGGAATGACAGGATAATGGATAAGGATGTTGTGTTCAAACTAGCAGATTACGAGGATTAGGGTGGTAAATAACATCTGGAGTGTAATAAATAACAATGTATAAAAGGAGAAGTCATAGGAGGGACATCTCCATTCTGCTCTAGGCTAGGGGACAGGATTCTGGTGTCCTGACTGAATCAGTACCATTGTCACAGGCATACATGTGTTGTGTACCTGTAGCTCCTATGGGCACTAATACTGTGCTTTGTTGAGCACCTTCACCACTGAACCGAGCCTGTGGTTTTCCTTATGAATAACTTCAAGGTCTGCTGAATCAGCACGTTACACTCTCTGCTGGTGCAGCTAACACAGGAGCTCCAAGAGAAGCAGCACCAGCAGCATTAACACTCCGCAACACTTACAACACTGGTGACCCTCACCGCTGGTTTGGTAAGTGGCGAGCTGCCCGCTTTATGGCTCACAACCTAAGATGGCACAAAACTCTGAGTGAGGGAATTCCCTCATGTCACACCCTCCCCTCCCCCAGAAATCCTCACAGAGTTTGATACGGTTTGGATGCAGTAAGTAATGTGTAAGGGCCGTCTATGTGAGGTCAAAAAAGAAAGTGGGGATACATGGACTGGAATCTGTAAGACTAGGGCAGAGACTGTAGCCTTGAAGAATAATAAGAGTGAGAAATGTAGAATATCCCAAACTATGGGTATGGCCACTAGATGGCTATGACAACATGCCACAAAATTGTCAGGGGAAGTAGCAAAAAAAATAGAAGAAGCAACAGAAGCAATAGAGCACTGGAAAGCACAAGCTCTGCTGGTAGGGCAGCAAGCAGTCCAGAGACATGATATGTTGCAGCAAGCACAGGGACAGAATAGAATATTGTTGAGAATCTGTAAAAAAGAGAAGTGCCATCCCCCGTTATAAAACTTGCTGGGTACAACAGAAGCAGCAAAGAATCCTGTGGCACCTTATAGACTAACAGATGTTTTGCAGCATGAGCTTTCGTGGGTGAATACCCACTTCTTCGGATGCAAGCAGTGGAAATTTCCAGGGGCAGGTGTGTATATATAAGCAAGCAAGAAGCAGGCTAGAGATAACGAGGTTAGATCAATCAGGGAGGATGGGGCCCTGTTCCAGCAGCTGAGGTGTGAAAACCAAGGGAGGAGAAACTGGTTCTGTAATTGGCAAGCCATTCACAGTCTTTGTTTAGTCCTAAACTGATGGTGTTAAATTTGCAAATGAATTGGAGCTCAGCAGTTTCTCTCTGGAGTCTGGTCCTAAAGTTTTTTTGCTGGAGGATGGCCACCTTAAAATCTGCTATTGTGTGGCCAGGGAGGTTGAAGTGTTCTCCTACAGGTTTTTGTATATTGCCATTCCTAATGTCTGATTTGTGTCCATTTATCCTTTTCCTTCGAGACTGTCCAGTTTGGCCGATGTACATAGCAGAGGGGCATTGCTGGCATATGATGGCATATATTACATTGGTGGACGTGCAGGTGAATGAACCGGTGATGGTGTGGCTGATCTGGTTAGGTCCTGTGATGGTGTTGCTGGTGTAGATATGTGGGCAGAGTTGGCATCGAGGTTTGTTGCATGGGTTGGTTCCTGAGCTAGAGTTACTATGGTGCGGTGTGCAGTTGCTGGTGAGAATATGCTTCAGGTTGGCAGGTTGTCTGTGGGCGAGGACTGGCCTGCCACCCAAGGCCTGTGAAAGTGTGGGATCATTGTCCAGGATGGGTTGTAGATCCCTGATGATGCGGTGGAGGGGTTTGAGCTGGGGACTGTATGTGATGGCCAGTGGAGTCCTGTTGGTTTCTTTCTTGGGCTTGTCTTGCAGTAGGAGGCTTCTGGGTACACATCTGGCTCTGTTGATCTGTTTCCTTATTTCCTCATGTGGGTACTGTAGTCTTGAGAATGCTTGGTGGAGATTTTCTAAGTGTTGGTCTCTGTCTGCGGGGTTAGAGCAGATACGGTTGTACCTCAGTGCTTGGCTGTAGACAATGGATCTTGTGGTGTGCCCGGGATGGAAGCTGGAGGCTGATAAAGGAGGTGCTGTTGTCATCATGAACAGGTCTGACTACCAAAAGGAGGCCATCAGACAACTCTCCAATACCAAATTTTACAAGCTACTTCCCTCAGATCCCACTGAGGAATACACTAAGAAACTGCACCATCTACTCAGGACACTCCCTACACTAACACCGGAACAAATCAACATACCCTTAGAACCTCGACCAGGGTTATTCTATCTACTACCTAAGATCCACAAACCTGGTAATCCTGGACGCCCCATCATCTCTGGCATTGGAACTCTCACTGAAGGACTGTCTGGATATGTGGACTCCCTACTCAGACCCTATGTTACCAGCACTCCCAGCTATCTCCATGACACCACTGATTTCCTGAGGAAACTACAATGCATTGGTGACCTTCCAGAGAACACCATCCTAGCCACCATGGATGTAGAGGCTCTCTACACAAACATCCCACACACTGATGGAATACAAGCTGTCAGGAACAGTATCCCTGATGATGCCACAGCACAACTGGTTGCTGAGCTCTGTGCCTTTATCCTCACACACAACTATTTCAAATTTAATGACAATATATATCTCCAGATCAGTGGCACCGCTATGGGCACCGCATGGCCCCACAATATGCCAATATTTTTATGGCTGACCTGGAACAACGCTTCCTCAGCTCCTGTCCACTCACGCCCCTTCTCTACCTACGCTACATTGATGACATCTTCATCATCTGGACCCATGGGAAGGAGACTCTAGAAAAATTCCACCATGATTTCAACAGCTTCCACCCTCCATCAACCTCAGCCTGGACCTATCTATACGGAGGTCCACTTCCTAGACACCACGGTGCAAATAAGTGGTGGTCACATTAACACCACCCTATACCGAAAACCTACAGACCGCTATGCCTACCTTCATGCCTCCAGCTTCCATCCCGGGCACACCACAAGATCCATTGTCTACAGCCAAGCACTGAGGTACAACCGTATCTGCTCTAACCCCGCAGACAGAGACCAACACTTAGAAAATCTCCACCAAGCATTCTCAAGACTACAGTACCCACATGAGGAAATAAGGAAACAGATCAACAGAGCCAGATGTGTACCCAGAAGCCTCCTACTGCAAGACAAGCCCAAGAAAGAAACCAACAGGACTCCACTGGCCATCACATACAGTCCCCAGCTCAAACCCTCCACCGCATCATCAGGGATCTACAACCCATCCTGGACAATGATCCCACACTTTCACAGGCCTTGGGTGGCAGGCCAGTCCTCGCCCACAGACAACCTGCCAACCTGAAGCATATTCTCACCAGCAACTGCACACCGCACCATAGTAACTCTAGCTCAGGAACCAACCCATGCAACAAACCTCGATGCCAACTCTGCCCACATATCTACACCAGCAACACCATCACAGGACCTAACCAGATCAGCCACACCATCACCGGTTCATTCACCTGCACGTCCACCAATGTAATATATGCCATCATATGCCAGCAATGCCCCTCTGCTATGTACATCGGCCAAACTGGACAGTCTCAAAGGAAAAGGATAAATGGACACAAATCAGACATTAGGAATGGCAATATACAAAAACCTGTAGGAGAACACTTCAACCTCCCTGGCCACACAATAGCAGATTTTAAGGTGGTCATCCTCCAGCAAAAAAACTTTAGGACCAGACTCCAGAGAGAAACTGCTGAGCTCCAATTCATTTGCAAATTTAACACCATCAGTTTAGGACTAAACAAAGACTGTGAATGGCTTGCCAATTACAGAACCAGTTTCTCCTCCCTTGGTTTTCACACCTCAGCTGCTGGAACAGGGCCCCATCCTCCCTGATTGATCTAACCTCGTTATCTCTAGCCTGCTTCTTGCTTGCTTATATATACACACCTGCCCCTGGAAATTTCCACTGCTTGCATCCGAAGAAGTGGGTATTCACCCACGAAAGCTCATGCTGCAAAACATCTGTTAGTCTATAAGGTGCCACAGGATTCTTTGCTGCTTCTACAGAACCAGACTAACACGGCTACCCCTCTGATACTGGGTACAACAGGCTTCAGGTATTTATATAGTGCCTGAGGGATGGGGACAGAAATGGAAAAAGGTGGCCTTAGCAAATTTAAAAGATGGAACATGGGATGACTGGAATGGGTGTTGGAAAGGGGACACTGGGAGTGACCCAGACCAAGACCCACCAAGCAGTCCATGCTCAGGAGCCACCACGTTGTACGATGAGAGCCAGGTTCTGATAAAACCTAAACCGAGACCTAGACTGGTGCCTGTTAGAATAGGAGAAGTGAGTGCACAGGAGGGAGGAGGAGCAAACAATACTTTCAGTAGATTGGCAAATCAGATGGAGGAGGAAACAGAACAGTTAACAGAGCACATTCAGCTCCTTTCACCTAGGCTCCTCTCAAGAGAACTGGCAAGGAGAGCTCTTAAAGCAGTATAATTGTTCCAGCTGTCTCCATTAGCCCATCAGCCTAAACTGACCCTTTCTCAATTAACTGAAGTCAGGTGCCAGCATTAGCCTAACAACCTTAGCTAGTTAAAGTGGCATCAGGTGTCTTGATTGGCCTGGAATAGCCCTTGTTTGGCTATCCAGGGAACAGGGCTCTGCTCATTCTGAGGCTGATATATCTGCCATCCACTACCCTTTTATATCCTTCTGGCCTGAGTCCGTCACAGTGTACATATATTTCTGCCTCAACAACTAATGCAATTGCAAACAAAAAGGATTATCATTTATTAATCACGGGGGAGGAGGGATATTTAAAGAAAAAAACTATAGGGGAAAAACCTCCACATTAATGCAAAGGGATATAAGAGTTTTTGTTTGCTTGATTGTCTGACTGGTGGGTCTTGCTCACATGCTTGGGGTCTAACTGGTCACCAGATTCAAGATGGGAAGAAAATTTCCCCCAGGTCAAATTGGTGGGTACGCTGGGGATTTTTCACCTTCCTCTGTAGCATGGGGCACAGAGCTCCTGCTGGGATTATCTGGGCAAATCTCACCTAATCAATTCCCTGCCACTACAGGGATCTCTGGCTTTACTGGTCTCTGCCAGTGGCTCACAAGAATGTAGTCTCCTGCCGACTGAAATCCTGATTTTCACTAAAGTTATTGGTGTCAATATAGGGGTAAGTCAATATAGGGGTATCTGGGTGATGTTTAATGGCCTGTGATATACAGGTAGTTGGACTGGATGATGTAATGGTGCCATCTGGCCCTAAAAACTGCAAAACTATGAACACTATGAAGCATTCCTTTAAATTGCCCACAAAAACCATGCTTAGAAAATATATCAATTTGACTTGCAAAGCCAAGGACTTGAAAGTTGGAAAATGCCTGATTTGGTTTTGCCTGCATCCATACTGTTCACTGAGTGAGGCAAGGCTCCTGGTGAATCATCCTTTCAGGGAATCGGCACAATTGCTCAAGTGTAATTGAAGGCGCAATTTGCAACTGGCATTAAGTTGTAGTTGACTCTCCAGGGTTGTGTTGTCTCTGCAGAACTAAAGGGAGTAAAATTCACTAGATGTGAATGACAATGAGTATACACTTTGGGCCAGATTTTACCACCTTTCCTCATGTTGAGCAGATGATACTCCAAGAAGTTCTATGGATTTCAATGGGACTAGTGCAGGAAAAAAGAAATACTCAACATGAATAAGGGTGTCAGAGTCTGTCGGTGAGTATATAAGAAGGACTACATTTTCACAGCATCAGTTTTTAGAGCAGGAGTGTCCTCTGTACACTATTCACACTCAGCGCTCAGTCAGGAGAACCAAGAGTACCTGAAAAGCAGTAGCATCTATGGCTGGTTAAACATTTTTCATCAAAACATTTTTGTTGGAAAATTGGGCTTTACGCTAAATGAAAAATATTGGCTGAAAGTTCCTGATTTTCTTCATTGGAAAACTGAAATATGAAAACTGAAAATGTTCATATAAAAATCGTTTTGAGGTTTTCAGTTTTTCTATGAAAAGACTAAATTTTCCATAGGAGAAAATATTTCCGGGACTATTTCTGAATAGCACCAGGAGCAAGATAAAGGAGAGAAAACTTGTATGTGCTGACAGATGGAGAGCAATATGAGCTATGAGACATCCTAACTCTACCTACAAGTCTAGGTTGAGCTTTTCAAAGCTCCCAAAGGGATTTATAAGCTGCAGGCCCTCTCTTGGAATTAGGCGCCTAAAATATTTTTTTTCAGGCGGAGGGGAGAAGGAGAGGGCCTCCCTCATAACTTATAGCTCAGTGGTTAGGGTATTCTCCTAGGATGAGGGAGACAATTCCCTCCTCTGCCTAAAGGGATCTCACTTCTTAGGCAACTGCCCTAACCACTGGGGTACTCTGCAGTAGATCCTTCACCATCTGTCCTGTAGAAGCTGTTCCACTGTGTCTAACTATTCATGAATCATTGGAGCAGGGGGGACTAGATTCTGGGTCTCCTACATCCTGGCGAAGTGCTCTAATCACCACACTATAGCATCTCTCAGTTTTATGCTCAGTCCAGTGACTAAGTATTCATGCAGTGGAACAGCTTCAACAGCTTCAATGGTCAGCATTACAGTGACCGAAGGAATGACCCTGATTCCCCTCTTCATAATATCTCAAGAGGTGAATGTCAAGGGACCATAGAACTTGCCACTT
Source organism: Mauremys reevesii (assembly GCF_016161935.1). NCBI lineage: Eukaryota > Metazoa > Chordata > Testudines > Geoemydidae > Mauremys > Mauremys reevesii. The sequence goes on along the minus strand of NC_052637.1, from coordinate 12,387,359 downwards.
CTATTGACCAGGAGTGGTGTGTGCGCCTCACTGCTGACCATCAAAGCACTATGAGATGCGTTGTCACACTAGTGTCCATTGGCACAGCTCTTTTATAGACAATGGGACTGCAAGAGTTTACACCATCTGAGGATCTGGGCCAAGATATCACTTGATCAAATGCATTAAAAAAATAGAACAAATTCGAGCCCAAGCCCAACAGACCTAGCAAAAAAGGTCCCCCAGTTCTGTCAGACAATAGACTAAAAATTTTGCCATGAAACTAAAATACTAAAACAACACGGTGTATGTTCTGTGCACACATTTACTGCAACTTGTGCTCAGCTGGCAGCTGTAATGCACAACCAATATGGTGCTAGAACAGGAGGTCTGTGTTCTGGTCCCATTGCCCTTGAGTATGTTCCTTCAGGGCCTCAGGCGGGTTTGTACATCAACACCTTGTGCACCGAACTCCCTTCGATTCCCTTCAACATCCCAGCCTGAAATGATAACAAGTACAGCCAGGCAACAGTGGCTGGAGAGGTGATCAAGACACTAGGTTAGCTCAATTCTCTGTGCCTCAGTTTCTCCAGGCATAACATGGGGCTTAATCACTGAGCTTGGATAATATGTTGTTTGTTTGGTTTGGTTTGTTTTATGGAAAATTGGGTTTTCAGCTAAACAAATTTTTTCCTCAGAATCTTTTCTTGAAAAAATTGGTTATTCTTGGAAAACTGAACACAAAAAAAATTTGGTTTTCAACTTAAAATTTGCATTTTTCAGCTGAATTTTTCACTGCCAAAAAGTGAAAAATAAATACATAAATAAAAGTAATATTTTGGGGTTCTGGTGAAAATTCTAATTTTTGCAGAGTATTAAGTAGATACTAAAAGTCTAAAAGAGTTCAAATTGTAATTTCACATTTATGTTCTTAAATATCCCCTGAATATTAGTCCTCAAAATATACTTAATTGAAATAGCAAATTTACTGTGCTGGTCTGTGGAGTTTGTCTCAACTTGTGATTCATTAGATTCTCAACCATCATGATTGTTTAGTCTATCTACCTGTCATGCATCCATCATTGTATTAGCCCACAGTCGTTTCTATGTGTTCAGTGTGGTTATGCTGATTTACATGGGCTGGGATCTGGCCCACTCTCTCCAACAGAGCTGTGTCAATTTACACCAGCTGGGGAATCTGTCCCATTACCCAGTTTCAATTCCATATTCTGGGCCTGTGGGTCTGCACTGAAGACAAGTCACAAGTTCCTAACCTGTCTGCACTTTCTTAGTCCTTTGCCTTTGAGATTAATTAGAAGTGTAACTTTTAATGGTTTCAGAGTGATTTATTCCCACTGGGGACAGAACTTTGGAGGAATTCAGTATTACTAAGATTTTCTGTATCTGATCTTCAACTTCTGGTGGGATGAATGGCCCAACTTTCTTTCTTTCTTTCTTTGTAATTGCATTTTTTTCTTATCTCAGATGATGGCTCATCAAGCAGCATGTGCAATGTTGAATGACATTTTAAAAAAGATTTGAAGGGCCAGATCCCCACCTGGTGTATATCGTCACTAATTTTACTGAAGTCAATGGGTCTTGATCCCTGGTTGGTGTAAATTGGCATAGTGCTAAAGAGCTATGCCATTTTGCATGAGCTGTGTATCTGTGCATTGATGCTTAATTTTGTGTTTGTTCTGTAGCTGTGATTTTCATTGCTTAACATCACCCTCCCAGACTCTCTACTGATTCAAACTGGAGTCACTGTGTTGGTTACACTCAGGGTAGACCTCTGCTTTCACAGCTATTGGCTCAGGCTCTTTGCAGACTCAGGCAGGCATTGATACATTGGTTGACTCAGGGCAACTCCCCCCTCTCAGAGTGATTGGCCCAGGTTCTCTGCAAACTCAGGCGGACATTGCTTTGTTGGTTACACTTCGCTATTGTCTTAGGCATGGATTACACTTTCAAGCTTTTCTTGCCAACCACTAGGAGTAGAAAATTACTATTGCTTAGAAAATAAAAGTGGAGAGTCTGCTGCCATGCCATGACTCCTAGAGCTGGGCCTTGGAGATTGGCCTATAGTGTTTAAGCCTTAATCCATCCCCAAATGCTTTCCTAATATAACCTTTCCATACCCACAATTGTTGTAGCTTTTGCCGGCATATTATGTGAACTTGAATGGGCAAGGGACATGGTCCCCATAACTGCGCCTGGGAGTTGAGGCAGTTGGTGTGATCATGAATGAGAGGGAAAGTGTTCACAAGATAATCTCTCTACTGATGTGACCCGTGAGCTGAAAATAAATTGTGATGCACACTTCCCAAAGTCTTCAGCTGGTATTTTCAAAGGGTCCTCATTTTCAGAGCTGCCCAGCTACTGTCGACTGTCAGATATCCAGTGAATGGAATAAACTTTAACTGGGAGCAAATTGATCTGTGTGAACTAGAGGTAAGAGGGTCCCTATCTCAGCTGAGATGGGAGCAGCCCTACACTTTCAACCCCGCAAACTCCTGCTTTTGAGAATCCTACAAGACACCTACATACCTTTAAAAATCTGGCCCTTCGGTGTTCTAAAATCACCGGCATTCACAAAGCCTGAATTAGGGGCCCAGAAGTCCTGAGAGCCCTGGCTCGAGACGGGTTCCCAGGCTCCCTGCTTCTGAGCCACAGTTAGAGATGGGAATCTCACGGCTTTCAGTCTCCTGGCTCTGTGGTAGGGAGGTTGAAAGCCCTGGCATGGCCGGGCTGCCCTGGAGCCATGGATCCTGAGAGACCAGGCTCCCCAGTTTGGCAGGCAGGTAGGGCTCGGTGACCAACCTGCTTTTGCTTCACTGAAAGTTCATGGAACTCAAAAGTTTGTGAGTTCTGACTCTTTGAGATCTAGGAATCCGCATTTTTGGACAAAACTCAGTTTCACTGGAAAATTTCCATCCAGCTCTACACGTGAACTACCTGTTATTGTCTCTGCCAAAAGATAAAATAATAATAATAAAAAAAAATCTGAGAAAGAAGCAAGAACCAAACAACTGCACTGATACCACAATCATATTTTTTACCTGGAAAGAAGAACAAAATGTCTCTGGCTTCTCAGGATCTACTAGGGGCTTTGATATGGCTACTGATTTTATGTGGAAGGTGCTCAGATAGCTTGGAAATGGGTGGCAGTGTGGAATCCTTAGAGAGATAGAACTGCTGCAAGTCCTTCTTACATGCAATTATGGCTGGCACCTGACACAGGGTTGGACTCTGCACTTAAATAGGTCCCCTGTCTCTTTGTCATGTACTAAAATTAAGACATCCAGAACCACCAGTCATGATCCCCACCACCATCACTTGCAGACTCCTTATACAGCAAAAAACTTGTTCCATGCAGCAGGCAACAAAAATCAAAGGGCTCAGACTTCAATCTTGATTTCTCTGAGTGATAGTCCTCCAGCAAAGTAACATGCACCTGTCTCAGGTAAGAGAGCTGCCATGAACAAAGACTGATAGGCTGCTATTGAGCAAGCCCAGGCTTCTGCAGTCACCATGCCAATATTTACCCAGATAGTAAAAAAACAGAGCTCATGATCTGATTCTGTCATATCCCTCTCTGTCACACCAACAAACAGAAACCCCAAAGCTATCATACCCCAAGCAAAGTTTTGACCCCCCCCCAAAAAGGAGAAGAACCAGAGACTCCATGAAGCCCACTGGGTACTTTCTACTGATTTGATGTGTTTTTATTTTATTTTCAGGGCCGCTCAGAGGATTCCGGGGGCCCGGGGTCTTCGGCGGCGGGGGGCCCTTCCGTTCCGGGACCCGCCGCCGAAGTGCCCCGAAGACCCGCGGCGGGAGCTCCGCGCCGCCGAATTACCGCCGAAACTGGACCCGCCGCCAAAGCGCAGCCCGGTCTTCGGCGGTAATTCGGCGGCGGGGGACCCCCCGCCGCGGGTCTTCGGGGCACTTCGGCGGCGGGTCCCGGAACGGAAGGTCCCCCCGCTGCTGAATTACCGCCGAAGACCGGGCTGCACGTCGGCGGCGGGTCCCGCTTCAGCGGTAATTCGCCAGTGGGAGGGGGGTCCTTCCGCCCCGGAGCAGAAGGACCCCCCGCCGGCGAAGACCGGGAGCGCTCTCTTGCCCCGCCTCCTCTGGGCGGCCCTGACCCTATCCACCCCCCCCAGAACACCCACAATCCACCCCCCCCATTCCCTGTCCCCTCCCCCAACCTCTGCCCTGACTGTCTCCAGGGCTCCCTGCCCTTTAGCCAACCCCCCCCCGCCTCTTACCCCCAGCTCCCTCCTCACGCGCAGCCTCAGCGTCTCGGCTGAACAGCCGCAGCGTGTCCCCGGCGGGGCCTGAGCTCCGTCCCGCTCAGAGCCGCGTGGTGAGGGGGCGGGGCTGGGAGCTCTGGGCCCAGCGGAGGGAGCAGAGCTCAGGCCGGAGCTCCCAGCCCCGCCCCCTCCCCACGCGGTGTGGGGCGGGGCTCAAGGGCCCCGGCTGAGACACGCCTCTTGATGTGCTAAGGCTCCAGGAGAGGGGCGGAGGCGGGAGCCTCCGCTGTTCTCTTGGGGGCCCCTGCGGAGCCTGGGGCCCGGGGCAAATTGCCCCCTTTGCCCCCCCCCCTCTGGGCGGCCCTGTTTATTTTACTCAGATAACATGGTAAGGGGTGGCAGTATAAAAGTATGAAATAGATAGATTTTCATCTTACTTATACTTGTATAATGGAGCAAGTGTGGATTTACCACAATAAATACAATATTTTGCATCAAAAAATCACACACCATATTCTCATGGGGACAATAATGTCATCAGTTGATTATATTTGTAAAAAAAAATACAGATAAATCCAAGTTCATAAGAGAAATTCTGACTTTTTATTCTTGTTGAATAATCTACACCCAGTCAGTTTCCTCAGGGAAGCTTTGATTTCTTTGTTCCTTATGCTGTAGATGATCGGATTCATCACTGGCGGTAGCACGGAATAGAGAACAGCCACCATGAGATCCAGACCTGACGGAGAGCTGGAGATGGGTTTTATGTGGGCAAAGGTAGCAGTGGAAAGAAACATGGAAATTACAATGAAGTGAGGAAGGCAAGTGGAGAAGGCTTTATGTCGGCCCTGTTTAGAGGGGATTCTCAACACTGTGATCAAGATCTGAACATATGTCACAATTATAAAAACAAAGAAACTTAGGGTTAAACACATACCAAATACAATAACCCAAACTTCATTGAGGTACGAGTCAGAGCAGGCTAGTTTGAGGAGCTGGGGGATTTCACAGAAGAACTGATCCACCATGTTGCCTCCACAGAAGGTTATTGCAAACGTGTTCCCAGTGTGCAATGAAGAATAGAGAATTACACTGATCCAGGCACTGGCTGTCATTTGGACACAAACTTTCCTGTTCATTATAGTCTCATAGTGCAGTGGTTTGCAGATGGCAACATATCGATCAAACGCCATGATGGTGAGTAAGGCGAAGTCAGCTTCAGCAAAAAAGACAAGGAAAAAGACTTGTGTGACACATCCAGAATAGGAAATGGACCTGGTGTTCATAAGGGAATTGGCCATGGATTTGGGGATGGTGACAGAGATGGTACCGAGGTCTAGGACGGACAAACACATCAGGAAGAAGTACATGGGGGTGTGAAGGTGGTGATCAAGAGCTATGGCTGTGATGATAAGAAGATTCCCTGTCAGAGCTGCCAGGTAAATCACTAGAAACACCATGAAGTGCAAAATCTGCAGCTCTCAAACATCAGAGAATCCCAGGAGAAGGAACTCAGTTATGTTGGTTTGGTTGGACATTTTCTTTCTTAGTTCATCGTGCAATGGCTGTGGAGGAAAGGACAAGAGCAAGGGTCAGGGTTATAGTGAGAGAGGGAATGACTCTGATTCCCCTCTCCATAATATCTACTGAGGTGCACAGCACTTGTCACTGCCATTGACTGGAGAAGTGAGGGCTCCTCACCGCTCACAACCAGAGCACTACACTGGTACATTATCACAGGAGTGTAAATTAGTGTCGCTCCCTTAAAGTCACTGGAACTGATCAGTTTACACCATCTGAGGATCTGGCCCAAGATGTGGCTTGATCAAATGCAGCATGAATGATGGAACAAAGTACAACCCAAATCCAACAATTTTAGCCAAAATTATGCCCCTATTGCGACAGACAGCAGGCTCGCAACTTGGCCAACTAAACTAAAATACTAAAATGCCAGCATAGTCTGATTCCCACTTAACTGAGAAATACAGGATAGAATCACCCAGCTTCCCACACAGCAGTTTTTCTGTGATGATCCACCCCTACATCTCACATACAGCCTGATGCCTACTTACACATTGATTTATGGCACCAGATCCCAGCTGCAGTCCCATTGCTGGGTGCTAATGGGCTACTACCATCACTCAGTTACTGTTAGGTTGTATGGTTTCCCTCTGTGACTTTATTTCTGTGTGAGTCAGTGAATGCCAGGAGACTTTAGTTCTAGTCTTTCCTCTGTCACTTTTGTGACCTTGGAGCAGTCACTGTTGCCTCTCTTTCCTCCCCCTCTCTTTGTCTGTCTTGTGTACTTTGAATGCGAACTCTTTTGGGGATGGATTGTATCTTACCATGTGCATGTTCTATGAACCTGTTGACAGTATTTTTGTTTAGCAGGCAGCAGTGTGGGACAGAGGCTATGATGGTAGAAGAGGAGAGCTGGGTTCTAGTTCCATCAACTTCCTGCATGTCCTTGGGTAGGGTGAGGAAAGACAGGCTTTGTCTGGGATCTTCAACTCTCTGGGCTTCAGTTTAAAGTGGTTAGTATGTTTTAAACACATTCTGTAAGAACATAAGAACAGCCGTACCGGGTCAGACCAAAGGTCCATCTAGCCCAGTATCTGTCTACCGACAGTAGCTAATGCCAGGTGCCCCCAGAGAGAGTGAACCTAACAGGCATTGATCAAGTGATCTATCTCCTGTCATCCATCTCTATCCTCTGACAAACAGAGGCTAGGGACACCATTCCTTACCCATCCTGGCTAATAGCCATTTATGGACTTAACCATCATGAATTTATCCAGTTCCCTTTTAAACGCTGTTATAGTCCTAGCCTTCGCAACCTCCTCAGGCAAGGAGTTCCACAAGTTGACTGTGTGCTGCATGAAGTAGACTTCCTTTTATTTGTTTTAAACCTGCTGCCTATTAATTTCATTTGGTGACCCCTAGTTCTTGTATTATGGGAATAAGTTAATAACTTTTCCTTATCCACTTTCTCCACATCACTCATGATTTTATATACCTCTATCATATCCCCCCTTAGTCTCCTCTTTTCCAAGCTGAAGAGTCCTAGCCTCTTTAATCTTTCCTCATATGGGAGGCTCTCCAAACCCCTAATCATTTTAGTTGCCCTTTTCTGAACCTTTTCTAGTGCCAATTGGGCTACCAACTTTGCTACTTACTCAGTTTTACCATCCTGCAGCTACCCTTTTGAAACAGACATAAACACGGTTGCAATAGAGGGAATGGGGTTGGAAATTGTGGTGTTATTGGACAATATTCATGTTCCCCACCCTGGCTTAAAGCTACGTTTCCAATTAGGAGTAGTCAGAAAAATTTTACTTTAGTTCAAAGGAAAGTTCAGTTTTCAGTTGAGTATATTTTCATGGAAAGTCTCTGATAGCCATAAAAATGAAAACATTTTTTTTGATTATGACTGAAATTTTCCAGTTACCAACAGTTTTAGGCTGAAACTGTTTGGTTCTCACAACCTCAATGAAAAGTCAATTTTTTCTGGTGAAAAAATACCTGATCATCTCTAGATGTCTGCATAATTTGATAGCAAAAGTCTTAAAGAGTTCTAATTGCAATCCATATTTCTGATATTAAATTTGCCTCATATATTAATACTCTAACATATTTAATTGAAATAGAAAACTTACTTTGTTGGTCTTTATTCCAATTTGCGATGCATTTGATCCTGCAGTGTTAGGAATCATTGTTATTATCTATCTGTGCACCCACTGCCAGAATTGTTTGGTTCTCTCTCTCTCATGCCCCCATCACTGTATTATCCAGGAGCTGTTGTTGCGTCCCTTCGCTGGATGTCCTGAGTTGCGGAGGTCTTTCTGCAGCTCCTAGCACAGATGGGTGCTTCCTTCCTAGGGCAGGCTTGGCTGAGAGGCGATGGACTAAATGGGGTCAGGGACTGAAAGACACTCCCAGCTCTAGAGCTGATCCTGGCTTGTGCCGGTTTCAGATGAGGTCACAGCCCAGGATATCCCTGCTCTGGGGCTAAATAGATGGATCTGGTCTATAGGGCTGTTAGCCCAGCTCTGCTCTCACTTCAGGAGCAAACCAGCCAGACAACCTGCCCTAGTTGACCCTAACCCCCCAGAGGGGGAACAGCACCTGCCCTGGATCTCACACGATGGCAGCATCTCTTGAAGGACTGTTTAACTAAAAACAAGGCAGGGCTGGATTGCAAAGGGGGTCCCCACAGGATGGCAAAATAAAACATATATTTGTAGCACAGACATGGGATCTACAATAACTAAGAGCCTGGTGGCACCGGAGCCTCAGCGGGCCTGGAATAGACTGTTCCTTCATTAACTCCACATAATCACCTCTAGGGGAGCAAATATGTTTTTCTCCTGCATTGCACCAGCAGCACTTGGGATGCAGCCACCAGAGGAACCCACAGCTTAGGCTGCCCTGGCTGCTTGAAGTTGGTCACTAAGAGACAAACACTAAAACTAAGGACAAGGTCCTGAGCTGGTGTAAATTGATACACTTTCACTGGCTTCTGAGTAGTGAGGGCTATTTACACCACTTGGGGATCTGACTTCCATGGAGCTTCCATGGAGCTACATCCATTTACACCAGCCGGGGATCTGGCCCATGATGCAGTTTCCAATCCATATTCTTTGCCTGTGAACTGAACCAAAGAAGAGTCAAATGCTCGTAACCAGTCTGCTCTTTCCCAGCGCTTTGTCCATTGGGGTTAGTTACAAGTATAACTTGTAAGAGTGACAGAGTGATTCATTCCCACTGGGAACAGTGTTGTAGAGATTTTCTGCATCTGATCTTCAACTTTTATTGGGATGAATAGCCCAAGTTTCTTTCTTTCTTTCTTTCTTTCTTTCTTTCTTTCTTAGTAATAACATTTATCATTTCTGCAGACAACATTAAAATAAAAGGCTCCTTTGGCTGCAGATGCTCTGTTTAAAAATTTGTAATTTACACTAGACATTCATGTCAGAGAAATTGATGAAATACAAAGAGCCAGAGGGTATAAATCAGCCCTATATCTATTGTTATCAATGGTTCCGATCCCCAACTAGTTCAAATCAGGGTAGCTCCACTGGAGTGAATGGGTCAGAGCCCCAGTTTTTGTAAATCACCTCTAGCTGCCTTGGAGTCAAAGGGTCCAGATCCCCAAACAGCTGTTGTGTAAATCAGCCCCAGCCCCACTGAAGTCGATTAGACCATTTCCTCAGTGACTGTAAATTGGCATAGTGCTATGGAACCAGGCCAGGTGACATGAGCTGAATATCTGTGACGTGATGTCTAGCTTTTTGTTTGTTCCTGTATCTGAGATTCTCATTGCTGGACATCACAATCCCATCTCAATGCTCATGGAATATTCCAATAGCAAGGTTAATAGAAACCTGCAAGATGGGTACCCAGACAGTAAATGAACTGATGAATATTATTACCATCACAGGAACACCCCTATAGTTAAGGTTGCCCCATGACTTCTGTTTAAATGTCCTCCTTTCTTAAAATAAAATAAAATAAAATAAAATAAAATAAACACCTGCTTAGTCAGATTCTTTTGAAATTTAATGTGCATTAGGAGGGTGCAGGGTAGAGTTAGTGACCTAAATTTGGGGTCATATGAGGTAAGGGTTGTGGAGATTTGAGCCCAGTTACAAGTTCCTAGGTTTGTTTGGTTTTGCTCAAACCTAGAGATCAAACTACTGATGTGATGCAGGACAAAATGGTCTCAATCTGTCGAATTTTACCCAATGTAGTGCATGGTCCCCACTAAATCTTTGGGGGACCTGTTATATCCTTGGGGGGGCAGCCGGTTTAAGAAGAAATCACTTGAGGCCAGACAGCAGACAGCTAACAAAACTACCATTTTATTTACAGACACAGAGCTCACCCAACCGTCCGAAACCGGCTGGGCTATCCCCTAATAATCTAACTCAGTTGCCATAGGAACAAAAACCATGACAACCAAATACACAACATATTCCTCCCCTCCTAATAAGAACATCCCCTAAATAAAACACACACTAGACTAGAGAAGGAGGGTAGACTGCCTCCATTCCCGGCTAAACCCTGGGGATTATTTTGCCCCATAACCGTGGGTTCACCCTAGCTAAAGATCCAGCCGATGAGGAGGCCTTCTGTCTCTAGGTGGATTACGGCGAACTTCTGGTGGTGTTGCACCCGAAAGTACCATGGGCTCTGGGTCTGCAGCACGAACAGGTGAGGAGGTGCTCAGCTGTGCTGGGCAAAGGGGTATCTCAGCCACCGGCAGTAATGGAGGAGAACAGTCAGAAACAGGTGATTTGTGATTCGGTGTCTCACCAGAAGTGGTGAAGTCAGACCCCTCAACTGCAGATGTGTCCTGAGGACTGGCATGACCTGGCAACAGCTGATCTACATGTCGCCGCCAGGTAAGATTCTCTGCAGTCCGGACTGTGTAGGAAACAGGTCCTGTTTGAGTGATGATTGTGGCAGGGACCCATTTAGCTCTGGAAGTATAATTCCGAGCCAAAACTGGCTGTCCCGGGCTAAAGGTTCGCTCTTTTGCTCTGGGTGCTCGTCTGATAACTTGATTTTGCTGCTGATGTTGCACAATTTGTTGGGGTTCAGAAGGTTTCAGCAGATCAAAGCAAGTGCGCAGCTGTCGTCCCATCATTAGAAAGGCCGGAGATGCGTGGGTCGTAGCATGAGGTGTGTTTCTGTAGGAAAGTAAGAAGGTATCCAGATTCATTTGAACGGAGTGTTGTCCCCTTGCTGATTTCAAAGCGTGTTTCATTGTTTGCACAAATCTTTCAGCTAATCCGTTGGTGGATGGATGATATGGCGCTGACGTAATGCGGTGTATCCCGTTTGCCTTCATAAAATTTTGAAACTCCTGAGAGACGAACTGCGGACCGTTGTCACTCACAAGTTGTTCTGGCAGACCAAAACGACTAAAGAGTCCTCGTAGTTTTTGGATAGTACTCTCTGCAGTAGTGGACTGCATTATAGAGACTTCTGGCCATTTAGAATGGGCATCTACTGCCACCAAGAACATGCTTCCTTCAAGGGGGCCAGCGACGTCAACGTGAATACATTGCCACGGGTTTTCAGGCCAGTCCCATGGGTGTAGGGGTGCCCACTGGGGTGCATTCCTCACACCCTGACATGACATACAAGCTTTTGCCTTCTCTTCAATAGCACTGTCCAATCCAGGCCACCAAAAATAGCTTTGTGCAATTTCCTTCATGCGCACTATTCCACAGTGACCGGAATGTAGCTGTTCTAACATCTGTGATCTCAGTGGTGGTGGAATAATGACACGTCTCCCCCACAACAAACAACCAGATTGGACCGATAACTCCGTCCTCCTGGACATGTATGTAACAAGGTCGGGTGAGACCAGAGAGGTTTGTCGAGATTTTCCATGCATCACCAGGTCCATAACTTGGGACAATACTGGGTCAACGCGAGTTGCCTTCTTTATCTGAGTAGCAGTGATGGGTGTATTCTCTACCTGTTCAAAGTAGAAGATTTCATTTTGGGCACTACCTTGATGTTTGAGCGGCAAAGGCAACCTTGAGAGGCCATCTGCATTGCCGTTCAGAGTGGATTTCCGATATTTGATTTCATATGTGTGTGCTGAAAGTAACAATGCCCAACGTTGCATACGACTAGCAATGGGGGAATGCCTGTGTAGGGTCCAAAAATTGACGTCAGAGGTCGATGGTCTGTGAGAAGAGTAAACTTTCGCCCAAACAGGTACTGATGAAACTTCCAAATTCCAAAAACAATTCCTAATGCCTCATGTTCGATTTGGGCATAGTTAGTTTCTGCTTTGCTTAGAGTGTGTGAAGCAAAAGCAATAGGTCTCTCTTCTCCCAAAGGCATAATGTGTGACACGACTGCTCCCACTCCATAAGGGGAGGCATCGCAGGCCAATTGTAGGGGTAAGGATGGATCAAAGTGCATTAGAACTTCAGAATTTAGCAATGCATCCTTAGCTTTGTTAAGTGCAACATCACAGGCTTCAGTCCACTTCCAGGCCTTGTTCTGCCCAAGGAGCTCATGAAGTGGTTTTAACAGTGTGGTTAACTGTGAGATGAACTTTCCATAATAGTTCAGTAGTCCTAGAAATGAGCGCAGCTGGCTTACATTTCGAGGTGGGGGAGCCTCCACAATAGCTTTAACTTTTGCAGGGGCCTTATGAAGACCTGCAGAATCAATGATGTGTCCCAAATATTCAACAGAGGGCTTGAAGAATTCACACTTGTCTTTGCGAACTCGTAGGCCATACTCTTCCAGTCTTTGTAGGGTAGCCTCTAAATTCTTTAAGTGATCCTCTTCATTTCTTCCAGTGACCAGGATATCATCCAGATAGCACTGAACTCCTGACAAGCCACACAAGATCTGGTCCATAGCCCTCTGGAACAGGGCAGGAGCAGACGTTATTCCGAAGAGTAGGCGACAGTATCGATAAAGCCCCTTATGAGTCACAATAGTCAACAGCTCTTGGGACTTTTCATCGACGTGCATCTGTAAATATGCTTGACTCAGATCAATCTTACTGAACTTTTGTCCCCCAGCCAGGCCTGCGAAGAGGTCATCAATGCGGGGAAGCGGGTATTGCTCTGCACACAACACTGGGTTGATAGTGACTTTAAAATCACCACAAATCCGGAGAGAGCATTCTTTCTTCACTATTGGAACGATAGGAGTGGCCCATGAGCTATGGGTAACTGGTATTAGGACTCCATTGGTGACCAGGCGCTCCAGGTCCGCTTAGACTTTCGGCCAGATGGCATATGGCACAGTTCGGGCTTTCAGATATTTTGGTGGACTGTCAGGTTTAATGTTCAATGTCACAGTGATTCCCTTCATACTTCCCAAATCATCTCCAAAACCAGCAGCATATTTCCTTAGTATAGGGGTTAGACTGGTTTCTTCTTTAGTCATCCGGTGCACTTCTGCCCAGTTCAGTTGAATCTTCCCAAGCCAAGACCTACCCATTAAGGCTGGGTAATAACCTCTCACCACAAACAGTGGCAATTTAGCAGCCTGTCCATTGAGCTCCACCTTAACATCAATAGTGCCCAACATGGGCACAGCTTCTCCCGTATACGTCTTCAGAGCAGTTTTTGTTGCCTTAAGCGGAAGATGCTGTAGCTTTTCTTTTTACACAGTCTCGGAGACCAGCGAGACGGCTGCACCGGTTTCCAGTTCCATGCGTATTGGTTTGCCATCCAATAACGGGGTTACCCAGTATTCATGTGAGCCCATTGCCAAAGACAAAACATGCAGTGGCACTTCCTCTTGCGATGAGGTGTCACTTTGATCATCCTGGGTCTGCTCTAGGGTATGCAGGGTTCCTCTTTTTGTCAGCCAGACCACAGGCCTCTTTTTCTTTTGTTTACAGGCACACTCAATGTGTCCCTTTTTGCCACAGTGTCGACACACCAGGTCCTTACACCAGCATTCTGATGCCTGGTGACCCGGCTTACCTCAGCGGTAACATTCTTGACTCTGCACAGTTTTGTGGGTCGGTTCTTGTGACACTTTTTGCACCCTAGGGGATGCACCGATGTATTGCACCTCCCTTGTAGCCACTTCCATGGAGAGAGCAATATCAACAGCCTTCTGTAAGGTAAGCTGAGCCTCTGTCAGTAGGCGCTTCCGTATAGCTTCACTGTGCAGGCCACACACTAACCTGTCATGCAGGGCATCATTTAACATTTCTTTAAATTCACAGTGTTCTGCTAGCTTTTTTGAAATGGCTACAAATTGTACAACTGTTTCATCTTCCTTTTGGTCTCTTTTGTGGAACCTATATCTTTCAGCAATTGCCAGTGGTTTTGGGGAAAAATGGGACCCCAGGATTTCCACAATGTCACTGTAAGATTTAGTTGCTGGCTTAACAGGGTGTAGTAAGCTGTGTAGCAGGGAGTAGGTTTTAGCCCCTACAACACTTAAGAATATTGGCACCTTCTTCGCTTCTGTAATGTCATTTGCAATAAAAAAAAGCTCAAAACGCTCAGTATACACATGCCACTGCTCTATATTCTCATGAAAAGGTTCCAGTGGCCTGGTCAGAGTAGCCATGATTTTTAGTTTCACTTTCACAGTCAGTGCAAACAAGCATTTTTTTGTTTGTTTGTTCTTTACCTTGACTTCTACTTCCTTCTGTTACTGGAGCAGCACTGGAATCCCATCCTCGACGCCACTTGTTATATCCTTCGGGGGGGGGAGCAGCCGGTTTTGGAAGAAATCACTTGAGGCCAGACAGCAGACAGCTAACAAAACTACCATTTTATTTACAGACACAGAGCTCACCCAACTGGCCAAAACCGGCTGGGCTATCCCCTAATAATCTAACTCAGTTGCCATAGGAACAAAAACCATGACAACCAAATACACAACAGGACCCAAAATGAGAACGGAATTTCAGAAAATCTACATGTTTTATTGTACACTTGTGCCAATACAGAGGATTTCCATTCCCAACATTTTGTATGGTTTAAAGCTTTTTGTAAGTGCATTAAAGATGAATGGTTACTCGGATAGCTTTGAAATGTGGGTGCCTGAGGCAGGCCTGGGGTAGCATTAGAGTTCCAAATTTGTTGTCATTTGACCAAGGGCTTCCGGAGTTATAAGTCTCTCCATAACTCCCAGTTTTCTTCTGCCGTCTTGTATTGTTAAACTGTGAGGTTCTAATGACTGGATCAATGGCAGACCTCATTGAGACTGATGGCTGTGAATTCATCTTTCAATTAAGAAAACTAACAATAGGCTAACCAAAAGCCCCCACCTTAGGCTTTGTCTACACTACCACTTTTGTCAGTCAGGGTGTGAAAAAACACCCGACCAACAAAAGTTTTACTGACAAAAGCAGTAAAGGTGGTAAGGTCTGAAGTGTAGACATGGCAATAAAGGTAAAGGCTGTAATGTCCATAGTGTAGACATGGCCTAACCCTGTTTAATTACACTTGGTGAGTAAGAGGAGAAACAGCTCCATTTACTCTACTAGAGTTACTCTTTATTTACACCAGGATGAGGGTGAGAAGAAAGAGTCTCATTGAGTCCAGTGGAATTACTTACTCTGCAGAATCCTGTGTGATTACAGTAGAACCAAGGGGGTGTGGGTGCTGCAGAATCTGGAACAGTACAGTGGACACTTGCTCCAGGATGTGAGCTATGACAATTTTTCAGGTGGTTTCAGGGAAACAGGTGTCCAATGCCCATCATCTGCACAATGGGAGTTAGATGCTTAACTCTCTTAAGCCTGGTCTACACTACGCGTTTAAACCGGTTTTAGGGTTGGAGGCACCTTATATCGATTTTAATGGCTCTTTAAACCGGTTTCTGTACTCCTCCCTAACGAGAGGAGTAACGCTAGTATCGGTATTACCATATCGGATTAGGGTTAGTGTGGCCGGTGATCGACGGTATTGGCCTCCGGGCGGTATCCCACAGTGCACCAGTGACCGCTCTGGACAGCATTCTGAACTCGGATGCAGTGGCCAGGTAGACAGGAAAAGCCCCGCGAACTTTTGAATATTTCCTGTTTACCCAGCGTGGAGCTCTGATCAGCACGGGTGGTGATGCAGTTAATCAGTGATCGCTGTAAGGGCAGGCAAATCTGTTCTATCAGCGCTCCGTTACAGAAGACGACATTCAAAATCATTTTTTAAATATCTGCAGACAGATGCCATAGCAGGGACTCAGCGCACTGCTGCATGACAAGCGTAACGGAAAGCCAAAGAATCAAATGGACGCTCATGGACTGGAGGACTCAAGCTATCCCACAGTTCCTGCAGTCTCTGAAAAGCATTTGCATTCTTGGCTGAGCTCCTAGGGTCAAAATGCTTCTAGGGTCAAAAACAGTGTCTGCGGTGGGTCAGGGCATAGCTCGGCAATTTACGCACCCCCCCACCCACCCCCAGAAGTGAAAGGGAAAACAATCCTCTCTTGACTCTTTTACATGTCACCCTATCTTTACTGAATGCTGCAGATAGACGCGATGGTGCAGCACTGAACACCAACATCCTTGCTCCCCCCACGCTATGGCTGACTGATGGTACAATACGACTGGTATCCGTCCTCGTCATCAGCCTATTGGCACATGGGGCAGTGCAAAAGGACTGGTAACCATGATGACCAGCATCTGTTAGGTCGACCAAGGGCGCCTGGTCCTAATTTTTCCTGGTAGATGGTGCAATATGGCTGATAGCCATCGTCATCATAGAAACAGGGGGCTGAGCTCCATCAGCCCCCACCCTTCATGTGTAAAGAAAAGATTCAAGTGCCCCTGAACTAGCAGAGGGATGCTGGGCTCTTCTCCTACACACTCCTTACTGTCCTGTCTGGACTATCATAGCAGCTGGAGGCTGCCTTCCACTCATATCTCACTAACAAATCACTGTGTCTTATTCCTGCATTCTTTATTACTTCATCACACAAGTGGGGGGACAATGCTACGGTAGCCCAGGAAGGCTGAGGGAAGAACGGAATCAACAGGTGGGGTTGTTGCAGGAGCACCCCCTGTGAATAGAATACAGCTCATAATTTCTGCAGGATCTGACACAGAGCAGCTGTGCTCTTTGGTTCTATGATACAGTGGTTCTCTAGTATACTTGCCCATATTCTAGGCAGGACTGATTCTATTTTTAGATACCAAAAAGGAGGGATTGACTCAGGGAGTCATTCCCAATTTTGGCTTTTGCGCCCCTGGCTAAGAGCAGCCAGGGGCACTTATGACAGCAGCAAATGGAACACTGCAAAAGGACTGGTAGCCACGATCATCTTATTACCAATTTATGGTATGGTAGATGGTACAATATGGCTGATAACCATCTCTGCTATCATGCAAAAGCAAAAGCATGCTGCTGTGTAGCGCTGCTGAATCGCCTCTGTGAGCGGCATCTAGTACACATACAGTGACAGTCACAAAAGGCTAAACAGGCTCCATGATTGCCATGCTATGGCATCTTCCAGGGCAATCCAGGGAAAAAAGGCATGAAATGCTTGTCTGCCGTTGCTTTCCCAGCAGAAGGAGTGACTGATGACATTTACCCAGAACCACCCGCGACAATGATTTTTGCCGCATCAGGCACTGGGATCTCAACCCGGAAATTCAAAGGGGCGGGGGAGGCTGCGGGAATTATGGGATAGCTACGGAGTAGCTACCCACAGTGCAATGCTCCAGAAATCGACGCTAGCCTCGGACCGTGGACGCACACCACCGATTTAATGTGTTTAGTGTGGCCGCGCACACTCGATTTTATAAAATCTGTTTTACAAAACCGGTTTATGCAAATTCGGAATAGTCCCGTAGTGTAGACGTACCCTTAGATTCCTTTCAATATCCCAGGCTTAATATACAGACATTTCTGTCATACTCTTATCTCCTATTTTTCTTAGTATCACCCTACTCCTAAGTGGTCTGATGATTAGCGCAAGGGTCTGAAGTCTGACATTTTTCAACAGACCACACAGAAGTGCAGGCGGCAGCTGTGCAATCTTCCCCCGCTCACCATTCCCAGGAAATGTACCTCTACCCTGCCCTGGAGGGACCCTTTCTGTAGATGAAAAGACATTTCCTCCTCCATATCTCTGATATCTTCATAGTAATGGACCACAACGTTGCAAATTATTGCCAGTAATGTTGATATTAGTGTGATGGGGAGACGTCCTCTGGGAACTGGACAAAGATCCCTAGTGCATTTCATACAGGCCACCAGAAAGACATCAGAAAGTACTAACTTCTCTCTGTTTATAGAGGTAAGTAAGCTTGGAAGCCTAGGGCCATGTTTGAAGGCTTCTTCTAAGCTTGGAAAACTAGATAGGCCATAGGCACCTCATGAAGGTCAAGAGACTTGGGCTGTAGCATGAGAAGACAATTCCATGTCAATGAATCACCTATTGTTTGCTCATGTGCCTCAGCAGATTCCAGTTACACTGCAGACTAAATTACTAGATGAGCAAAGAGACTCTGTACAGTGTTTTAATGAGGCCTAACTTCTGGAGTGTTATTGTTGTGTATGCAGGAGTTTGCCCTGATAGGAAATGGATGGACATTGGTATTTACTGAAATAGAGCATTACATTACAAGATACAAAACTTGCGAGCCCCACCTTTATTTATGACTCCCAGAAGCTTTAGTGAGCTCCTACCCCCTGTCATTTGAAGAACTGAATGAAGACAGCAAAACATATTTGTGTGAATAGTAATTTTAATTTTAAAATACATTTGATTCAGGTGAGTTCACGGCCCCTTTGTGGTTACATTCCATGAATATTCCAGCAATGCAGCCATGAATGTTCAAGGACACAGTGAACTTGAAACAATTGGGATGGGATTTTCAAAGGGCCCAAGGCATAGGGCCGGCTCTAGGCACCAGCAAAACAAGCAGGTGCTTGGGGCAGCATATTTATAAGGGGCAGCATTTGAACCATCCTTTTTTTTTATTTTATCTTTTTAACTCACACCCTCCCCTCTCACAACCCTGCAGAAGCGGAGCCACAGAGCAGCTGGGGATCCAGCATGGGAACTGAGAATCCATGGGACCCTGGGAGCTGTAGTTCCTTGAGCCATGCTGCAGCTTGCTGTGAGTTGAGAGCTGCTAGAAGGGGATGGCAGTGTGAATGGGGAACAAGTATGCCCAAGGAATAGGCTTTGCCCCAGATGTCCCCTTCAGAAGACATCCCCAGACTGCATTAGGGATGCTGGTGTGACCTCACCTTGCAGCCCCCAAAGAAGGAAATGGGTGGACTAAATGGACAACACACCTCTCTATCTGAAGCTTAGCAAGGGAGGTACATGGATACCACTAGAATTTAAAATGAAAAGTAAGAAAGGGGAGGCTCTGCTAGGGGACTTCAGCAGCTTTAGATACAGTACCAGGCACTTAGGAGGATTTCCACTTCTGAGCCATGGAAGCAGAAATTGATGTTTCCTTTCCAGATTTAGCTAATATTCAGAAAGGCAATCTAGCACCTGCCTTCCAGATTTAAACACCCTCAAAATTCAGGAGTGCTCAAGCTCAATTTGGGCAACTGTTACTTCATTTCTCTCAAATCAAATATATGGATCCACTGTAACTTGCTGTAGAAAAAGTAAGATAAAATTGAGCAAGAAATGCTTCCCAGTGGTTTTTAGGACTGGAATTGCAATTTTCAACAGCTATTATCTTCTTTTTTTTTTAAGTTTTCTTTGTTTAAAAGGAAGACAGTGATATTGCATTGGCAAATTCCCCATAGAAACAAGGAGTGGAAAAAAGAATAATAAAGACACCTCAACTTTTCCTCATTTATGTAGGACAGTCTTATAATATGCATCCAGATATCCTCCAATCACACAAGCTGAAAATTGTTCCACTTTGCTGCAGTTCTGTAACCACATGGGAACCAATCCTGCCTGTGTTCTGTGCACATCCAAAATTCCTACTGAATGAACCACCCTGGGAACGAGTTACTAGTGACTCAGAGCTGGGACAGCAGGTGGGTGTAGGTTTGAGGGGAGAGCCTAGGGCTGGGGCCGCAGGGGTGTGTGGGTGGGGGGAGTGCACTAGTGTGGGAGAAGGAGGGAGCCCAGTGCTGGGGCAGCAGGGGAGGCAGGGTAGCCCAGGGCTGGGGTGGGGGGACAGCCAAAAATGTTTTTGCTTGGGGCAGCAAAAAACCTAGAGCCGGCCCTGCCAAGGCAGCTGGGTGCTGAGTTCCCACTGGAAATCGACAGGAGTTGCATGTCTAATTACCATAGGCCCAGTTGAGAATCTCAATCATATGCCCAAATCCCCAAAAGCACTTAAGCATGACTTTAACTTTCAGTCTTCAGTGGGACTACTCATCTGTTTAAACGTAAGCACTTGCTTAAGTGTTTTGCTAGATCGGTGCCTTAGTTCAGAATATTCAAAGAAGATGAGTTTTAGCTACATAATCATGATTTAGACCAACTGAAAATCTGCCCCTTCATTTTTAAGAAACCTGTGTAACCCTTCTGCCAGTTGGAGTCAGCAGCAACAAGGGCTGGGTTCAATATCTAGTGGTTCCTTTTCAACAATCCAACACAAAACCGCCTTGAGCCTTCAACTAGTAACCTGGGACAATTACACATCACCCGTTGGGTGCCTCTAGAGGCAACGCTTCCCTTCTCACGAGCACAGAGTCCGAGTGTAGAAAAGAAACTTTTAATAAAAAGGGGGAAAGTAACCTGGCATTAACTTGGGAAAACACCACAAGCAGGATTCCTAACATAAACCATGAGCAAAACACTCACCCCAGAGTATGGTGGGCAGTGTTCTTTTGCCTCAGGTTCTTAAGTCCAGCAATGAAAAGTTCCTGTAATGTGCCCTTCCCTTCACCGCACCCCACTCACAGCTGTTGTCCTTGGTCAGTGAAGACCCAGAGTTCAGAGGGTCTGTAGAGTTCACTGCCCACCCTGGTGAGCGGAAAGAAAGGCACTTTGCTCTCTCTGCTGTCTGGGCACTCGCTCTGGCCTCTGCCGCTCTGCTCTACCGGCCATCCTGTAGCCTGTGAGATGTCTTGAGGTCCCACCAAATAACACAGCTCTCAGTGATTTCAGCTGTTACTGGGGGAGCCTCGTGCATCAGAGACACTGTCCTAAAGCAAGTCTAATGTTTAAACCTGGTTATTTGTGGTTTCAGCTCTATTGGTTTGCAACAAGACTCCACTGAGTCTTAATCAGCTCTGTTATTACATAGTGGAGAGAGGAAGGATCAAATGGTATCCAAGACCCTTACGCAATGCCCGCACCACCAGATACCTTTCTCCACACTCTCTCAACTCTACTGGGCTTTGGCACCCAGGTCCCATGCTTAGCAAGGGTAGTTTAGTTGAGGGTGAGTTCCTCAAACAGGGTATCCCAAGCACAGTTCTGCTGCTCTTGATTCATGCAAGAAGGATACACATCCCTTTATTACCCCTGCCCCAATAGCAAAGTGACTTGTGATCCAACACCAGCCAAAACTCATCATTTGGGCAAAGCATTCCCACCATGCTGTGCACCTAGGCAGAGTGGGAGTGTGTGACAGTGTTCCCCGGGGAGCAACCTGGGACTGTGCGACTGCTTTAGCTCCCAAACTCATTAGGCCGGGGTGTCTCTCACAATGCTTTGCTAGTGACTAGCAGCAAACCCTTCCAGGTGCTATTACCACTCAGTCCAGCAGCATGTGAAGCCTCAAACCCAGCTAGATTGCATGAATGCTCCCAGAGCCACTCGCGAATCACACAAAGAAAGGCACCAGCCAGATCCCCCCAGATCCCAGCCTTGTTCCTCAGGAATATACTGTCTTGCACTGCTCAATGGAATTGTATTAATTAATTAATTAATTAATTCACCACTTACTTCAAGGGAAAGTAGACATGCACCAGCCTTTGTAACATGAGCAGATTTACCAAACACTTCAGACAAACTCACTGGTAAGAATAAACATAAAAATAAGTTTATTGACAACAGAAGATACAATTTAAGTGGTTATAAGTGATAGGCAGAAAGTCAGATAAGTTACCAAAAGAAAATAAAAGCTAAGCACGCAACTCTCAACCTTATTAGACACAGACAATATCTAGTTTAAGCAGTTTTTCTCCACCTACTGGATATTGCAGATTGGTTACAGTCTTGGATACACAGACCTTTCCCTGTTAGACCTGGGACTAGTCTCCTCAGCTCCAGTGTTCCTGTTGCCCTGCATATCACAGTTCCTAGGATCTCCACCAGGCTTTTCTGATTCCAGCCCAGCTTCTGTGTAATCTGTGGATGAGAATTACAAAGGGATTTAGGCACCTAAAGATAAAAACAGGCACTTAGTGAGATTAATCAAAACTCCTAAGTAAGAAAGGTGGCTAAATCCCATGGGCATTCAATGTGAGTTAGGCACCTAACCTGCTTAGCTGCTACTGGAAATCCAGTAGGCACCTATTAGAATAGGTTGGTGCCTAAATCCCTTTATAATCTTGGCCTCATGTCTATCTTCTCAAGTTCTAAGGCCTGGGCTTCACTTGAACTTCAGAAACATTAAACTTATCATTTGAAAAAGAGACTATTGGAGCAAACCTTGGGTTTATAAAACTGATATACGATCATCTGCAAACCTCTGCAATAGCAGAATGTAATGGACTTTATCCAGGGAAATATAGGTACTTACAGGGTTAGACAGCAGCTGAGCAGAGGTTTTGAGGATGTAAGTTTTTGACTTAGGCACCTAAATGCTTTTGCAGATCTAGCCATTGGCTACTGCTTAGTGGGGCTGGGTTTGGACAGGAAACTTAAAGGTGAAAGCAGCAACTTCATCTCTTATCTCCCGAGCCAGCCTGTATACAATGTTTGTAGCAGCCACATGGAAATGGGGTGTGAACTGAGACCTCATCCCCTTTCAGATGTTGAGGGGGCAAAGGCCAGGGACAGTCCTGATCTCTAAAGATGTTAAGCAACTAACATCCTTAGACCCCTTTGAATATCCCAGACTTAATATACAGAGATTTCTGTCTTGCCCCTTGTATACTCATTTTCTTTGCACAACCCTAACCTTAACCGGCCAAATGATTAGCCCAAATGAAGTCCGACATTTTTAGTAGTACATATAGAAGTCAAAGTGGCAGCTGTGCGAGCTTCCCTCAGTCACCACTCCCTGGACATGTGCTTCTACCCTGCTCTGGAGGGACCCTTGCTGTATATGACAGAGGATTCCTTTCTGCATACTACTGGACCTCTCTATAGTAATGGAGCACAAGGGTGTAAATATATTTCCAGTGATGTTGATGTTTGTGTGGTGGGGACACGTCTTCTAGGAACCGCACAAAGATCCCCAGTCCATTTCTTAAGGCCACCATGAAGCCATCTGTAGATGAGCGGACTCACCCCTGCGGCACCTCCTGCAGGTGCTTCTGGGAATTAGCTCAGTTCCAGTTCTGGAGCACCCTCTGCAGGCTGGTGATCCGCCTGTTCTCTGCCCCCCCCCATGTCCCTCCCTGGACCTGGTGCCCTTTTACATGGGGGTGCTGCTCCCTGGCAGTAACCCCTTTCTCTCAGGGTTTCTCCTCCTCAGGGAACCCCCACTCTCTATCCCCATCTTGCCTCAGTGTATGGCTACTGCCAGTCATTGTCTAGCCCCACGTCCTGGGGCAGACTGCAGTATCAGCCAAGTCATCACTGGCAAGGAGGGTTTGGACCTGCTACCTTGGCCTACCCCTGAGCTGCCCTCTGCAACCCCCAGTACCTGTTAGCCCAGTGCTAGGCCACAGCCTGGGGCTTTCCAGGCTAGAGCTCCTCAGCCTGTCCCCAGCCCTACTCCCCTCAGGTACTTTGTCTGTAGCTCCCTGCAGCCAGGCCCTTCTCCCTCTATAGCTAGAGAGAGACTGTCTTGGCTTCTGGCTTCCCTGGCCTTCTTATAAGGCCCTGTTGCTCAGTTCGGGGCGTGGCCCCAGCTGCAGCCACTTCCCCAATCAGCCCAGCCTAAAGGCTGTTTTCTCCCGCCACAGCCCCTTCCCAGGGCTGTTTTTAACCCCTTCAGGGAAGGAGCAGGGGTTCACCCTGCTACACCATCACATGGCACAAACTTTGATGCTTATGCAAACGTAATCACTAGAGGCCTGGTGGGGGAATGGTCCCTGTGTACCCCTAAGCAGCAATGAACGCAAGGCTGGCTGTTGAACACTACAAAGCTCAGGGATAGATGTTTCTGTTTGGCCAAGAATGAAGAGAGGAGCCATTTGTAAAATCTGACAATAGATCATTTTCCACTTGACAAAGCCCTCAGCTGGCATTTTCAAAGGGGCCTCATTTCCAAAGCTGCCCAGCTACCACTGACTGTCCTTGTTGAACCTCATCATATTTCTTTTGGCCCAAAATCTGACAGATATCTGATGAATAACAGCCTTTCACTTACACCCTGCTGGGACCAGATTGTTCTGCATGATCTAGAGGTGAGGTGGTCCCTATCTCAGCTGAGATGGGAGCCGCCCTATATTTTAAAACCTCAAACTCATGAGTGTTTGGCCCTGGGGTCTGTTTGTGGCTGATTTTAAAGAGACAGGGCCATTTGTAAAACCCATTTCTGGATATGGCTGCAGTTTATAAAGCCCTTCAGTGTCAGGAAGGGCTCAGGAATAGTGTCTTGGGATCTATCTCCAGCCTTCTGGGATGATATTGTTAAAGCCTCTTAGGGGATATCAGACACTCAGGGATAGATTCACAAAAGGAATTAGGGCCTGATTTTTAAGGTATTTAAGCATCTAGTCGGACATTCAAAACATTATTTGATTTCAATAAGATTTAGGTACCTAAATGCCTTTGAAAATCTTGCCCTTCAGTATCCTAATGCTGAACCTTGCAGCACCTAACTTGTGGAACTTAGAAAATCACCATGATTCACAAAGCCTGTGTTCAGAGCCCAGGCTCCCTGTTCAGGGAATGGGGAGAGGTAAACACCTAAATGGGATCCACAGTTGCCAGCATGCTGTGGGGAGGTGCCTAACCTCACCAATGGGAGATGATGACAAGATGGGTGTGTGCCAAGCCCCGCTCCCTCACAGACATAGTTGCCTAAATCAAGCTGGTGATTGGAGCCTATCCCTGTTTGTGATCCATAACTAGGAACTCTCTCCTTGGGTCAAGCATGTATGGTGTTTTGTGTGACAAGGAGAAGGCCCTCCTGTTTTACTTTTAGCCCAATGGTTAGGGTACTTACCTGTCATGGAGGGTAGGGATAGGATACAGAGGGACCTAGACAAATTAGAGGATTGGGCCATGGAGTTCTTCCGTCCTAAGTGCAGGACTCTGCACTTGTCCTTGTTGAACCTCATCATATTTCTTTTGGCCCAAAATCTGACAGATATCTGATGAATAACAGCCTTTCACTTACACCCTGCTGGGACCAGATTGTTCTGCATGATCTAGAGGTGAGGTGGTCCCTATCTCAGCTGAGATGGGAGCCGCCCTATATTTTAAAACCTCAAACTCATGAGTGTTTGACCCTGGGGTCTGTTTGTGGCTGATTTTAAAGAGACAGGGCCATTTGTAGAACCCATTTCTGGACATGACTGCAGTTTATAAAGCCCTTCAGTGTCAGGAAGGGCTCAGGAATAGTGTTTTGGATCCATCTCCAGCCTTCTGGGATGATAGTGTTAAAGCCTCTTAGGGGATATTAGACACTCAGGGCTAGATTCACAGAAGGGATTAGGGCCTGATTTTTTAAGGCGTTTAAGCGTCTAGTGGGACTTCCCTCACAGAGATAGTTGTTACCGTTGAGCTGGTGATTGTAGCCTATCCCTGTTTGTGATCCATAACTCGGAATCTTCTCCTTGGGTCAAGCATGTATGGAGTTGTGTGACAAGGAGAAGGCCCTCCTGTTTAACTTTTAGCCCAGTGGTTAGGGTACTTACCTGGCATGGGGAATAACACCAGTTCAAGTCCCCGCTCTGTCCGAGGAGGAGAAGAGAAGAGATTTGAAGGGGGATCTGCCACCTTTTGGGTGAGTGTCCTAACCACTGGGCGGTGGGATATTCCAATGTGGGGCTCCCTCATCCGCTCCTGTTGAAGTTGTTTCACTTTGGATTAAATAATTAAAGAATCATTGGGTCAGAGAGGGAGAGAGAGAACATGAGAATTACCTTGTAGCCTGGTGGTCAGAGCACTCACCTTGGAGCCCCAATGTCCAGTCCCCTTCTCCAATAACTCTTTAATTATTTATCCAGAGTGGAACAGCTTCAACTGGAGTGATTGTGGGAGCCTCACATCAGAATACCCCTCACACTGATGACATGGACAGTGGCACTGCATCCTTTCACTGTGCAAGTCCCTGTCAATGTTGATCTTTCTCTCTCTACTCCATTGATCGGTGCGGTGCCGAAAGTCTCTGACAAATCAGGTCCCAGAATCCTAATTATTGAAAAAAGCGTGAATGCACCAATTGCAGGACTTTAGTTGATTGGGAAAGGAGAGAAATGGAGACAGTGTCAGAGACTGGCACCAGTTTGGTGTAAGCCTTAAGCCCTATCCATATCTCTAACGCATATCCAATAGGGATTTACGCATGAGTTTACGTTTAATCCTTCAGTGGGGCCACTCATATGATTAAAGTAAAGAACATGCTGAAGTTGCTGGTGAATTAGGACCAGTGTACAGAAAGTTCAAAGAAAGTGAGTTTTAAATTCATAATCATGAGTGTTTGGAGCAGATCCTCAGCGGGTATAAATTCTCAGAGATCCATTGACTTCAATAGAGCTATAACAATTTAAACCAGCTGAGGATTGGCCTAACGATCCCAACTGTGAAACTTCCATTTGCTTAGAGAAGCAAACCAGAGCAGGTTAAAAATGTATCCAGTCAAAACAGCTCAAAGTTCAAACACTAAGTGTGTTAGGATGAGCTGTTTGTAAATGAGCAATGGAGTAAGATATAGTCATAAAAAATCTTTGCTAAATAATCAGGGGCGGCTCTAGACATTTCGCTGCCCCAAGCAGGGCAGCATGCCATGGGGGGCGCTCTGCCGGTCGCCGGTCCCGTGGCTCCGGTGGACCTCCCGCAGGAATGCCTGTGGATGCTCCACCGAAGCCGCGGGACCAGCGGACCATCCACAGGCACGTCTGTGGGAGGTCCACCGGAGCTGCCTGCCGCCCTCCCGGCAACCGGCAGAGCGCCCCCCACGGCATGCTACCCCAAGCACGCGCTTGGCGTGCTGCGGTCTGGAGCCGCCCCTGTAAATAATGTTTAATAGGGATTGCTTAAAAGAAAATCATGGTCTGGACATAGACAATCATTAACAGGAAAAGAAGAACAATAATTTCCATAGATTATTCATTATCTACCTAGCGAATATAATTCACAATCAAATAGAAATCTATCATTATAACTAAATGAAGTTGTGTGTTAGGACAAGGAATGGTCCTTTCTGTCTGTCTCTGTATCTAATCACATACTCTGCTTTTGTCTGTTATATATGTAGTGTACACGACCATGCACAAAGATGATCTTCTAATACTAATAACAGGCCAACTTCTGAGATCCTTCCTCAGTTTGCACGTGAGTATATCTACACAGGTTGGCGTGTGGAACACCAGAGCAGTGCACTTACACCAGGGCTAGAACAAAATGACCCCAGACAAGAAACTTTATGTCACTACTGAGTGTAGCCCAGAGACTTTGGGACACAACATCATCAGTACTAAACTGGTGATGTCAATGGTTCTACTCTGCATTGGTGCTAGTCTAGCTTAGTTGGGAAATTCATTTAGGTTAAAATAATAAAAGACAGCTACCTGAGGCTTTTTGTCCCCTAACATATAATTAATAATACAATAATATCCCAACAGTGTATACATGATCATTTCAGAAGGAACTAAGCCATGCAGAAACCTCTTTTGCTCTCTTTTATCATTGTGGGGAGGAAACCTTCAGTTCGCTCAGAAAACCCCATCAAAGAGATGACATATGGCCGGTCCCAAGACAGGACAAACATTGAAAATCCTGCATCCAACAAAGTGGGTATTCACCCACGAAAGCTCATGCTCCAAAACATCTGTTAGCCTATAAGGTGCCACAAGACTCTTTGCTGCTTTTTTTGAAAATCCTGTATCACCAAACACTCACCATGTCATCAGGCCTTTCCACCTCCAAAACCTCCTGAAACAAAGAAAAAAACCAAACCACCAACCAACCTCTTAAGCAAAAATAAGCTAATAATCTAACAAACACACACACAAACCAAAAACACAAAAAACAAATGCATTGATACCTCAATCTGAGTTTTTATCCCAAAATATAAGATGAGCCAGAGACCTCACTAGGGACTTTGCTATGGCTACTGATTTTATAGGCAATGGTCTCAGATAGTACAGGTCTGTCGCATCTTACGCACATTTAACATGCGCGATATCAACTTTACGCGGTCGGCAAAAACAAAAAAACAAAACAAAAAAAAAGAGAAAAACAACCATTTTAATACTATACCTGTAGTGGGGACGATTCTGCCCGCCATTGAACTCAAAGGAATATTGACTATATGCGGTTTTCGCTTTACGCGCTAACCGCGGAACGGAACCCCCGCGTAAGATGAGACAGACCTTTATGGTAATTGATAGCAGTATATGATAGATAGATTCCAATCTTATTTACATTGGTGTAAACCTATAGAAACTTCATTTTTTCTTGAGTCATGTTTGTCTGTATTTTTACTAGTGTAAATACCTATTTCAACATAAACAGATAGCATAGTATTTTCTCAGGCAATAATGTCATTAGCTGATTATATTTATAAAGAAACATAGAATGAAATTGCTACTGAAGGAGAAATATGGACATTTTCTTCTTAGTGAATAACCTCCAACCTATCCTTTTACTCAGAGCACCTTTGATCTCTTTGTTTCTCATGCTGTAGATGATTGGATTCATCATTGGTGGCAACACAGAATAGAGAACAGCCACCATGAGATCCAGACCTGAGGCTGAGCTGGAGGTGGGTTTCAGGTAGGCAAGGGCAGAAGTACAAAACAACAAGGAGACCACAAAGAGGTGAGGAGGCAGGTGGAAAAGGCTTTATGCCGGCCCTGCTCAGAGGGGATTCTCAGCACTGCTTTGAAGAACTGAACATATGACACAATTATGAAAACAAAGCAGCGAGAGACGAAGCACACACTAAAGATGAGAAATAAAAGACTTGGGTGACACATCCAGAAAAAGAAATCGATCTTCTGTTCATGAGGGAATTGACCATGGATTTGGGGATGGTGACAGAGATGGAGCCGAGGTCTATGATGGACATATTCATCAGGAAGAAGTACATGGGGGTGTGAAGGTGGTGGTCAAGGGCTATGGCTGTGATGATGAGACGGTTCCCCAGCAGAGATATCAGGTAAAGCACTAGAAACACCACAAAGTGTAAAATCTGCAGCTCCCGAACATCAGAGAATCCCAGGAGAAGAAATTCAGTCATGGTGGTTTGGTTGGACACTTTCTTCCTCAGTACATTGTGTGATGGCTGTGGAGGGAATGAGAAGGACAATGGTCAGGATTGGAGTGCCAGAGGGAATGTCCCTGATTCCCCTTTCCCTAATATCTCATTATATGAATGTCAAAGGTGCACAGAACTCATCCCTTACAATGACGAGGTGTTGTTAGTGCTCCTCGCCTCTGACAATCAATGAATCACATTACCACGGTACTGTAAATTGGGTCAGCAACTTTAAAGTCGATGGAGCTTCATCACTGTATCCTATCTGAGGATTTGGCCCTGGTATGGCTTGATAAAATGCCGATGAAAGAAAAGCACACGCCAAATCCAACAATTCTTGCAAAGAAGGTCCCTCTATTGCGACCATCAACAAGCTCACAACTTGGGTCTGAAACTGATAAACTAAAATTCTAACAGCCTGATTCCCACTTTGCAGGGTAATATGACATAGACTCAACCAGGATTGTAAATAGCAACTCATCTGTAATTTTTCTACCCCAGCCTCTATGCCTAGATGGCCGGCTGCCTGCTCCCAAACTGATTTATGAACACAGCTCTCAGTAGCAATTCTGCCTGTGGCTAACAATGGACTGGTAGTAAATGTTGTATCATTTACTCTCTGCTGTGCGGTGCACGGGCTGTCAGGACACCTGGGCTCTGTTCTTGTCTCTGCCAGTGACCTTCTCTGTGACCTTGGACCCATCATTTCCCCTCTTTCTGCCTCTGTTTCAAGTTCCCTCCCCTTTCCCTGCCGTGTCTACTAGGACTGTAAGGGCTTCTGGAGAGGAGCTGTGGGGCAGATTTTATTTCCTAAGGGCTAGCAGGACTTACGCCCTGGAGCCCAGCACAGCTCAGAAGCAGAGACACAGAGGCAAGAGCACAGAAACAAAGGTGATAAAGCCAATAGGGCCATTTTGATCCTCTAGTCTGACCCCAGCATAACACAGGGAATAGAGTTTCCACCAGGGTCCCCTGATTCCGGCCAAGCTTCTGGGTTATCTGTGGACCAGCATTAAAAGATGGCGACAGGCACTCACTCACTAGGATTTGTCAATGCTCCTAAATGAGCCAGGTGGCTAAATCCTGTGAACATTCAGTGGGAGTTAGGCACCTGACCTGCTCACATGCTATTGTAAATCCCACAAGGCCTCTTTCTCCTTCTTTAGGTACTTAAATCCTGGTCCGGTGTCTATCTTGTTAACTTCCAAGGCCTGGAAATAGGGGTTCTAGTCCCATTTCCCTCCTGTATGTCCTTTGGCAACACTGAGCTAGATTGGCTTTAACTGGTGGGTCAACTCAGAGCCAAAAGCTGCTAGTGTGCAGAAAACATAAACTGTGGCTATCAGTTGGCTCTGCTGCTCAGTCAATTTTTCCCTTCCAGTAACTGTCCCTTTGACACAGAAATAAACCCAGTTTCAAGAGAAAAAATGGTTTTGAAACTATGGTATTATTGAACAGGACTAACGTTCCCCACCCTTGTTCAAAGCTCCATTTCAGATTAGAGATGGTTGGAAATTTAGATTTTTTTATTTATTTTTTATTTTTTTGTAGTAGTAGGAAAATGAGTTTTTGAACTAAACAAAGATGTTCAGGGAAAGTATCTTCTATACTCAGATGTTTTGTTTTGTTTTGTTGAAATCTGCAAATCCCAATAATCTTTGGTTTGCAACGTACAATTTCCAGTTTACAGTAGTTTTTATATGAAAATTAATTAGTTTATTGTTGGCAAACTCTGCAAACATTTCTGATTTCTGATGCAAAGTCAAAATTATCCACCTTCTTTTTTTCTGACAGGATCTAGGTGACTGACAAGACTGAGAGTTAAATCCTTAGAGTTCAATTTGTAACTTATATTTAGGTTCTTACTTTCTGCTGGAAAGAAATCTGACAGGCTCTAGATGTTTGATAATAAAAGTCTTAAAGTGTTTGAATTACAATTCATGTATCTAGTATTAAATTTTTCTCTATATTAATACCTTCACATCTATAACTGAAAGCAAAATTGATCCTCCAGCACCAGGATTCTTTGGTCATCTCTGTCTCATGCTCTCATCACTGTATTATCCAGCAGCAGTTTCCATGTCCCTTTGGTGGATTTCCTGCATCTCTCTGCAGTCACTAGCAGACAGGGAGCCACTCCACAGATGAGTGCTCCCTGCTCACCTCCTTAGACAGGCTTGGCTGAGAGACCAAGAATTAAATGAGATCAAAGACTGAAAACTCCTCCCAGCTCTACAGCTGATCTCAGCTTGTGCAGGGTTCAGACACGGTCACATCCCAGGATCTCCCTGCTCTGAGGCTAAATAGTTGAAATCAGTCTCCAATGCTTTAAGCCCAGCTCTGATCTGAACATGTCTGGGGATGGAGCGGAAATCCTCCAGGGACATCTCCATGAAGCTCCTCTGGAGGTACTCCAAAAGCCTTTGCAGAAGGTTTCTGGGCAGCGCTGCTTTATTCCGTCCTCCATGGTAGGACACTTGACCACGCCATGCATGTAGCAAGTAATCTGGTATCATTGCCTGACAAAGCCTAGCTGTGTATGGTCCCGGTGATTGCTGGCATTCAAGCAACATCCGTTCTTTATCTCGCTGTGTTATCCTCAGGAGAATGATATTGTTCATGGTAATCTGGTTGAAATTCAGGAATTTAAGTAAGGGGACAGAGATGGCCATTCCTACTGGGCTGTTTGCCTGTGGCTTAAAAGAAATCCTTCCCTGCAGGTAGCCAAGGTGGGGGGGAAGTGGGGGGGGGGGCGATTGGCGCTGAGCTTTTCCGTGTTTGGCTAGTAGGGATCTTCCCTGCTACCAGCCACGCGGTTCGGGGGTGGAAGGGGGGTGTTTAGCAGTGATCTTCCATGATACCAGCCACAGAGTGGTTTCTGCTGCTGCACGTTAACAGGAAAGAAGCAGCACTCAATGGGCTTTGCTTGCTATTTGTGAAAGGAGGGTGCTGGATAGATGAAGGCTGCAGGAGACGAAAGACAATGACTTACCATGGCCGCATGAAAGCCGAATTCTGCTGCCCGGACTTGCATCTGTGATCTCTAACACCAAAGCTGCAGGCACTCAATATTAAGATGCAAAATGTGACCTTGTAGTGAAAACACATGTGCTATGTAAGGTGAATACTGTTGTTCACCATGAAAGAGTATGACCATTGTTCTCTAAAATGTATCTTTTAAAATACTTCTCTCCCTTTTTTCCCTCCCTCATGCAGCTGCAAATTTTTCAAGCCTCCCTACTACATCCCGAAGGCTATCTCAGATAAGGCGGCAGAAAAAAAAGACGTGAGAGGAAATGTTTTCGGAAATCATGGAAGTGACCCGCAATGAAAGAGCTCATCTGAATGAGTGGAAGGATGTGGCAGCAAAGTACAGGAAAGATGCCAGTGATTGTGAGGAAAGGAGGGACCAACGTGAGGACAGGAGGGACGCTCGAGATGAGAGGAGAGATGCTCGAGATGAGAGGTGGCGGCAGGAAGATCAGCGGTGGCGGGATGCAACTCTGGGACTGCTGTGTGATCAAACTGACATGCTCTGGCGTATGGTGGAGCTTCAGGAATGGCAGCAGGATCACACAGTGCCGCTGCAGCCCCTGTATAACCACCCTCCCCGCTCACCAAGTTCCTTAGCCTCCTCACCCGCCAGACGAGTAAAAACTCGTGGGGGTAGGCTCCGTGAACCCGCCCACTCCACCCCAGTGGACATCCCAACCAAAAGGCTCTCATTATTATGAAATTTTTTTAGTGGCCTTTTCCTTCCCTCCTATCCTCCTCCCAAACCCCACCCAGGCTGCCTTGTCAGTTCTCTCCCTCCTTTTATAATTAAGTAATAAAGAATACATGATTTTTAAACAAGAGTGACTTTATTTCCTTAGAAAGCAAGCTATGATTGAAGGGATGGATGAGTGGCTTACAAGGAATGAGTCAATCAAGGGGGGGTGGGTTTCATCAAGCAGAAACAAACACAACAGTCACACCGTACCCTGGCCAGTGATGAAACTGTTTTTCAAAGCTTCTGTAATGCGCACCGCTTCCTGGTGTGCTCTTCTAATCATCCTGGTGTCTGTCTGCGCGTAATCAGCGGCCAGGTGATTTGCCTCAGCCTCCCACCCCGCTATAAAGGTCTCCCCCTTACTCTCACAGAGATTGTGGAGCACACAGCAAGCAGTAATAACAATGGGGACATTGGTTTGGCTGAGGTCTGAGCGAGTCAGTAATGTGCACCAGCGTGCCTTTAAACGTCCAAATGCACATTCTACCACCATTCTGTACCTGCTCAGCCTGTACTTGAACAGCTCCTGACTACTGTCCAGGCTACCTGTGTATGTCTTCATGAGCCATGGCATCAAGGGGTAGGTTGGGTCCCCCAGGATAACTATAATATTTCAACATCCCCAACTGTTATTTTCTGGTCTGGGAAGTAATTCTCTTGCTGCAGCCTTTTAAACAGAGTAGTGCTCCTGAAGACGCGAGCATCATGAACCCTTCCCGACCATTCCACGTGGATGTTGGTGAAACGACCCTTGTGATCCACTAGTGCTTGCAGCACCATGGAAAAGTACCCCCTGCGGTTTATGCACTGGGTGCCCTGGTTATCTGGTGCCAAGATAGGGATATGGGTTCCATCTATTGCCCCACCACAGTTAGGGAATCCCATTGCAGCAAAGCCATCCACTATGGCCTGCACATTTCCCAGAGTCACAACCTTTCATAGCAGCAGCTTAGTGATTGCTTTGGCTACTTGCATCACAGCAGCCCCCACAGTAGACTTGCTCACTCTAAATTGATTCCCGACTGACCGGTAGCCGTCTGGCTTTGCAAACTTCCACAAGGCTATTGCCACTCACTTCTCAACTGTGAGGGCTGCTCTCATCTTGGTATTCTGGCGCTTCAGGGTAGGGGAAAGCAAGTCACAAAGTTCCATGAAAGTGTCCTTACGCATGCGAAAGATTCGCAGCTACTGGGAATCATCCCACACCTGCAACACAATGCGGTCCCACCAGCCTGTGCTTGTTTCCGGGGCCCAAAATCGGCATTCAATGGCTAGAACCTGCCCCATTACCAGCAGGATCTCCAAAGCGCAGAGGCCCACAATTTCACAGAATTCTGTGTCCATGTCCTCATCACTCTCATCGCCGCTCTGCAGTAGCCGCCGACTCCTCACCTGGCTTTGCAGGTCCCGGTTCAGCATAGACTGCACGAGAATGTGCAAGGTGTTTAAAATGTCTATTATTGCTGTCTTGAGCTCAGCAGGGTCCATGCTTCCCATGGAATAGCATCTGCACAGTTCACCCAGGAAAAAAGGCGCGAAACGGTTGGCTGCTGCTGCTTTCACGGAGGGAGGAGTGAGGCTGTACCCAGAAGCACCAGCAGCAATGTTTTTTGCCCCATCAGGCACTGGGATCTCAACCCAGCATTCCAATGGGCGGGGGAGACTGCGGGAACTATGGGATAGCTTTGGGATAGCTACCCACAGTGCAATGCTCCGGAAATCGACGCTAGCTTCGGTACATAGACGCACACAGCCGAATTAATGTGCTTAGTGTGGCCACGTGCACTCGACTTCATACAATCTGTTTTAAAAAAACGGTTTCTGTAAAATCGGAATAATCTCGTAGTGTAGACATACCCTTAGCTAGTTATAGAGGTATAAAAGAGAGAATCAAAATCACTGTCTGTGTAATGGCCTTCTCTTACTGTGACAGTCTGAGGCCTGGTTCTTCAGCTAAGCAGCAGAGGCAGCCATAAGTTGGGAAGTGTATGGTCACATCCTCACATTCCAAACTAGTCACATTGAAATAAGGTGCTATTGGGCTATTAGGAATACAATCCTGTCCTGATATTCCTATTACCTCCAGAGAAAGGGAAGAGCCTAGAAGATGTAAAAAAAAAACTTAGTTTAACAGCATCCTGTCTGGCAAGAACTCACTTATCAATAGACACAGCTGGAAAACCCTTATGTCTGTATAGATGTAGTTGTGAAATCCTCACTTCTGTATTGTTTTGTATGTTTATTTGTGTTATATCCTTGGGGGCAGCCGGTTTAGGAAGAAATCACTTGAGGCCAGACAGCAGACAGCTAACAAAACTACCATTTTATTTACAGACACAGAGCTCACCCAACCGGCCGAAGCTGGCTGGGCTATCCCCTAATAGTCTAACTCAGTTGCCATAGGAACAAAAACCATGACAACCAAATACACAACAATTTGCATGGTCTCTGTCTGGTTCTGTGATTGTTTCTGTCTGCTGTATAATTAATTGTGTTGGTTGTAAACCAATGAAGGTGGTGAAATATAATTGGTTAAATAACCATGTTACAATATGTTAGGATTGGTTAGTTAAATTTCAGTAACATGATTTCAAGTATCAGAGGGGTAGCCGTGTTAATCTGAATCTGTAAACGCAGCAAAGAGTCCTGTGGCACCTTATAGACTAACAGATGTTTTGGAGCATGAGCTTTCGTGGGTGAATACCCACTTCATCACATGCATCCGACGAAGTGGGTATTCACCCACGAAAGCTCATGCTCCAAAAGGTCTGTTAGTCTATAAGGTGCTACAGGACTCTTTGCTGCTTTTACAGTAAAATGATTGGTTAAGCAAAACTCAGGTTTACTATGTAGTCTGCAGTCAATCAGGAAGCGGGGGGGGGGGGCGGAATGGGAACAGGGACTGGGGATGGGGAAATTGGGATCATGTTTTGCAAAAGGGGGAGTGGGGCTCATGTTTTGCTAAAGGGGGAAATGGGAACAGGGGATGGGAACAGGAACAGGGACACAGACAAGGTTCTGTGGTGTCGGAGCTGGCAAGGGGGACACTAAGGAAGGAAACTGGAATCATGCTTGCTGGAAGTTCACCCCAATAAACATTGAATTGTTTGAGCCTTTGGACTTCGGGTATTGTTGCTCTCTGTTCATGTGAGAAGGACCAGGGAAGTAAGATGGTGAAGGAATAAGCCCCATAACATCTTGGTGCCGGTGACTCGGATGCATTGCATCAGATAGGTGAGTAGCAGCCTGCAAGTCCCCCTCCCCAACAGTACATGCAGCTGCTTGGAGGGGGTATAGCGAACTCTCGTGATGGTAGTTGCGGGTTCTGGCAAGCCAGGGTAAAGGATCCCTAGTGTGAGTGCCACTGAAAATCAGCTTGTGTGCCGCCTTCAGCACGCATTCCATAGGTTGCCTATCCCTGATCTAGAGGGACTTTCAAAACACCTTTTGATTTCAATCAGATTTAGGTACCTAAATGCTTTTGAAAATCGCATCAGGAAAACTAAATGCCTTATAAAATCTTGCCCTTAATTATCCTAATGCTGAGCGTTGCAGCACCTAACTTAGAAAATCACCATGATTCACAAAGCCTGTGTTCAGAGCCCAGGCTCCCTGTTCAGTGAGTGGGGAAAGGTAAACACCTAAATGGGATCCACAGTTGCCAGCATGCAGTGAGGAGGCACTCAACCTCACCAATGGGAGATGATGACAAAATGGGTGTGTGCCAAGCCCTGCTCTCTCACACAGATAGTTGCCTACATCAAGCTGGTGGGTGGTGCCTATCCCTGTTTGTGATCCATAACTGGGAACCCTCTCCTGTCTGTCTCTCTATCTAATCACATACTCTGCTTTTGTCTGTCATATATGTAGTGTACACAACCATGCACAAAGATGATCTTCTAATACTAAAAACAGGCCAACTTCTGAGATCCTTCCTCAGTTTGCACGTGAGTAGATCTACACGGGTTGGCGTGTGGAACACCAGAGCAGTGCACTTACACCAGGGCTAGAACAAAATGACCCTAGACAAGACACTTTACACCAGTGTTTATGTCGCTACTGAGTGTAGCCCAGAGACTTTGAGCCACAACATCATCAGTACTAAACTGGTGATGTCAATGGTTCTACTCTGCATTGGTGCTAGTCTAGCTGAGTTGGAAATTCATTTCGGTTAAAATAATAAAAGACAGCTACCTGAGGCTTTTTGTCCCCTAACATATAATTAATAATACAATAATATCCCAACAGTATACACATAATCATTTCAGAAGGAACTAAGCCATGCAGAAACCTCTTTTGCTCTCTTTTATCATTGTGGGGAGGAAACCTACAGTTCGCTCAGAAAACCCCATCAAAAAGATGACATATGGACAGTCCCAAGAGAGGACAAGCACTGAAAATCCTGTATCACCAAACTTTCCACCTCCAAAACCTCCTAAAACAAAGAAAAAAACCAAACCGCCAACCAACCTGTTAAGCAAAAATAAGCTAACAATCTAACAAACACACACACAAACCAAAAACACGAAAAACAAATGCATTGATACCTCAGTCTGAGTTTTTATCCCAAAATATAAGATGAGCAGAGACCTGACTAGGGACTTTGCTATGGCTACTGATTTTATAGGCAATGGTCTCAGATAGTACAGGTCTGTCGCATCTTACGCACATTTAACATGCGCGATATCAACTTTACGCGGTCGGCAAAAACAATAAAACAAAACAAAAAAAGAGAAAAACAACCATTTTAATACTATACCTGTAGTGCGAACGATTCTGCCCGCCATTGAACTCAATGGAATTTTGACTATACGCGGTTTTCGCTTTACGCGCTAACCGCGGAACAGAACCCCCAAGTAAGATGAGACAGACTTTTATGGTAATTGGTAGCAGTATATGATAGATAGATTCCAACCTTATTTACATTGGTGTAAATCTATACAAACTCCTTTTTTTCTTGAGTCATGCTTGTCTGTATTTTTACTAGTGTAAATACCTATTTCAGCATAAAGAGATAGCATAGTATTTTCTCATGGAGGCAATAATGTCATTAGCTGATTATATTTATAAAGAAACATAGAATGAAATTGCTACTGAAGGAGAAATATGGACATTCTGTTCTTAGTGAATAACCTCCAACCTATCCATTTACTCAGAACACCTTTGATCTCTTTGTTTCTCATGCTGTAGATGATTGGATTCATCATTGGTGGCAACACAGAATAGAGAACAGCCACCATGAGATCCAGACCTGAGGCTGAGCTGGAGGTGGGTTTCAGGTAGGCAAGGGCAGCAGTACAAAACAACAAGGAGACCACAAAGAGGTGAGGGAGGCAGGTGGAGAAGGCTTTATGCCGGCCTTGCTTAGAGGGGATTCTCAGCACTGCTTTGAAGATCTGAACATATGACACAATCATGAAAACAAAGCAGCTTGAGGCTAAGCACAGACTAAAGATGAGAAACCCGACTTCAAAGCGGTATGAGTCAGAGCAGGCGAGCTTGAGTAGCTGGGGGATTTCACAGAAGAACTGATCCACAGTGTTGCCTCCACAGAAAACTATTGCAAATGTGTTCCCGGTGTGCAGTGCAGAGTAGAGCATACCACCGATCCAGGCACTCGCTGCCATTTGGATGAAAGCTCTCCTGTTCATCACTGTCTCATAGTGCAATGGTTGGCAGATGGCAATGTATCGGTCATATGCCATGATGATCAGTATGGCAAAATCTGCAGAAGCAAAGAAGAAGAGAAAAAAGACTTGGGTGACACATCCAGAATAAGAAATTGATCTTGTGTTCATGAGGGAATTGGCCATGGATTTGGGGATGGTGACAGAGATGGAGCCGAGGTCTATGATGGACAGATTCATCAGGAAGAAGTACATGGGGGTGTGAAGGTGGCGGTCAAGGGCTATGGCTGTGATGATGAGAAGGTTCCCCAGCAGGGATATCAGGTAAAGCACTAGAAACACCACAAAGTGTAAAATCTGCAGCTCCCGAACATCAGAGAATCCCAGGAGAAGAAATTCAATCACGGTGGTTTGGTTGGACATTGTCTTCCTTAGTACATTGTGCGATGGCTGTGGATGGAATGAGAAGGGCAATGGTCAGGATTAGAGCGACAGAGGGAATGTCCCTGATTCCCCTTTCCCTAATATCTCATTATATGAATGTCAGAGGTTCACAGAACTCATCACTTACAATGACAAGGTGTTGTTACTGCTCCTCGCCTCTGACAATCAGTGAGTTTTGTTATCACAACAGTGTAAATTGTGTCACGTGCTTTAAAGTAAATGGAGCTTCATCACTTTATCCCATCTGAAGATTTTGCCCATGGTGTGGCTTGATAAAATGCAGTATGAAGGATGGATAAAAGAACACTCCAAATCCAACAATTCTTGCAAAGAATGTCCCTCCATTGCAATCATCACCAAGCTCACAATTTGGGAATAAAACTCATAAACTCGAATGCTAACACAGCCTTATTCCCACTTTGCAGGGCAATATGACATAGACTCACCCAGAATCATAAGTGGCAGCTCCTCAGTCATGTTTCTACCCCAAGTCCTGTGCTTAGATGGCCAGTTGCCTGCTTACAAATTGATTTATGGCACATAATCCCAGAGCTGCACTTCTGCCCGCATGTAACCATGGGCTATTAGCATCCCTCGGTCATCGTTATGTTGTATCGTTTACTCTGTGCAGTGTGGTGCACTGGCTGTCAGGACACCTGGGCTCTGTTCTTGTTTCTGCCAGTGACCTGCTCTGTGACCTTGGGCCACTCATCTCCCCTCTTTCTGCCTCTGTATCACCCCCCCCTTCTCTGCCGTGTCTACAAGGGCTGTAAGGGCTTTCGGAGAGGGGCAGTGGGGCAGGTTTTTAAAGGTATTGAGACACCTAGTGGGATTCTCAAAAGAATCAGGGTTCCAACACCCCTTGAAATCAACGAGTTGTGAGCTCCTAGGTGCTTCTGAAAATCCCACTAGGCACCTAAATACCTTTGGAAATGTAGCCCCATGTCTTACTCTAAATATGTTCTGCACACCCATTTACACCATTTATACTCAGCTGACAGCAGTGTGGAACTAGGGCAGGAGGTCTGGGTTCTGCTGCCAGTGAGCTCCTGTATGTCCCCGAACGGGATCAGTATGGACAGGCTTTGTCTGCTTTGTTCAGCTCTAACCCAGGGTTTAAAGGGGCTCTTCAGTATAAAACATTGTGTGTGCTGCCAACTTTACTGTTTATTCAGCTGTTACCTCCTCACAACTATCCCTTTGTAAGAGAAATCACACAGCTGCAATAGAATAAATGGGTTTGAAATCAGGCTCTTAGCAGGTCATATTAATGTTCCCCAATTCACTTAAAGTTTAAAGCTGGTTGGAAATTTTCAGCTGTGTTCTTTCTAATGGAGAGTGGTTTTTCAGCTAAACAACAACTAATCTCAGAATCTGCCTGCTTTTCTCAAACATTCTGGGATTGTTTGGTAAAAAAACTGAAAACTGAAAAAAACAAACTTTTTTGGTTTTGAATTTTAAAAAAAAATCAGTTTTCATCTGAAAGGTTTCATTTGCCAAAAACTCACGGGGGTATGGGGGGAATGAATTTAGGGTTTTCAATGAAAAGTAAAAATTTTCCTGATGGGAGGAAAAATTCCAATCAGCAGTAGGCATTTGATTAAACTGATAGTGAAGGTCTTAAACCAGTTCATATTGTAATTCATATTTATCATCTTAATTTTTCCCTGTATGTTGATCCCATAACATTTAATTGAAATTGCAAACTTACTGTACTAGTCTTTGTGGATTTTTTCCCAATAGAAGACACATTCAGTCATCCAGTACTAGGATGTTTTGATCAATATCTGTCTATAGACCAGAATCTAGAAGCTAATGGCACAGGTATCTGTGAATCTTTTCACCCCTCATTCTGAGATTGAACTAGATTCAAACCTGTTGCTCTCTGCAGACGAGCTGTGCGTAGCTGGCTTTGAGCCGCACTGGCATTAAAGAACTGCTGTGGGAAGGTGATTTATCCATGCAGGGTCGGCTCCAGGGTTTTGGCCGCCCCACGCAGCCAAAAAAAATAAATAGCTGTGATCGCGATCTACGGCGGCAATTTCGTGGAAGGTCCAAGCGGGAATGAGGGACCGTCCGCTGAATTGCTGCTGAATAACTGGACCTGCTGCCCCTCTCCGGAGTGGCCGCCCTAAGCACCTGCTTGCCAAGCCGGTGCCTGGAGCCGGTCCTGTATCCATGTCTATTTCCTAAGGGCTAGCAGGACTCATGCCCTGGAGCCCTGCACAGCTCAGAAGCAGAGACCCAGAGGCAAGGGCACAGAAACAAAGATGGTAAAGCCAAAAGGGCCATTTTAATTCTCTAGTCTGACCCCAGCATAACACAGGGCATATAATATCTCCACAAGGCTACCTGATTCCAGCCCAGCTTCTATGTTATCTGTGGGCCAGGATTAAAAGATGGAGAGAGGCACCTACTGGATTTAACAATGCTCCTAAGTGAGCCAAGTGGCTAAATTCTATGAACATTCAGTGGGAGTTAGGCACCTAACCTGCTCAGACGCTATTGCAAATCCCACAAGGCACCTTTCTCCTTCTTTAGGTGCTTAAACCCTTTGTAATCCTGGTCCTGGGTCTATCTTGTTAACTTCCAAGGCCTGGAAATAGGGGTTCTAGTCCCATTTACCTCCTGTATGTCCTTTGGCAACACTGAGCTAGACTGGCTTTAACTGGTGGTTCAATTCTGAGTCTAAAGTGCTAGTGTGCAGAAAACATAAACTGTGGCTATCAGATCTGCTGCTTAGTCAGTGTTTACCCTTGTTTAGAGCTCCATTTCAAATTAGAGATACTTGGAAATTTAGATTTTTTTTGTAGTAGTAGGAAAATGAATTTTTGAACTAAAGAAAGATGTTCAGGGAAAGTATCTCCTATACTCAGATGTTTGGTTTGGTTTTGATGAAATCTACAAATCCCAATATTCTTTGGTTTGCAATGTACAATTTCCAGTTTACAGTAGTTTTTAGATGAAAATTAATTCGTTTTTGGTTGCCAAACCCGGCAAACATTTCTGATTTCTGATACAAAATTATCCACCTTCTTTTTCTCTGACTGGCTCTAGATGTCTGACTAGACTGAGAGTTAAATCCTTAAAGAGTTCAAATTGTAACTTATATTTAGGTTCTTACAAGAAAAGAAATCTGACAGACTCTAGATGCTTGATAATAAAAGTCTTAAAGAGTTCCATTTACAATTCATATATCTATTACATTTGTCTCTATATTAATACCTTCACATATATAATTGAAAACAAAAATTGATCCTACAGTACCAGGATTCTTTGGTCATCTCTCTCTCATGCCCCCATCACTGTATTTTCCAGTGGCAGTTTCCATGTCCCTTTGCTGGATTTCCTGAGTCTTTCTGCAGTCCCTAGCAGACAGGGATCCACTCCACAGATGAGTGCTTCCTGCTCAACTCCTTGGACAGTGTTGGCTGAGAGACGAAGGACTAAATGGGATCAGAGACTGAAAACTCCTCCCTGCTCTAGAGCTGATCCTGGCTTGTGCAGGGTTCAGACACAGTCACAGCCCAGGATCTCCCTGCTCTGGGGCTAAATATTTCAATCCAGTCTCCAAGGCTTTAAGCTCTGATCTCATCTCTGGAGCCAACCACTCTGACAACCTGCCTGACTCTAACCCCACAGAGGGAGAACAGCACCCGCCCTGGATCTCATATGATGGCAGCATCCCTGGAAGGACCCTTGGCTAAAAACAAGGCAGGGCAGAGGCCCAAGCATGTCCCAAGGTGTTTGCAAAATAAAACTGGGATTTCTAACACAGACACATGATCTACAATAGCTAAGAGCCTAGTGGCACCAGAATCTCAGCTGGCCTGGAATAGCCTGTTCCTTCATTAACACCACATAATCACTTCTGGGTGAGCAGAGATTTTTTTTCTCCTCATGCATTGTGTCAGCAGCTCTTGGGATGCATCCGCTAGAGGAGCCAACAGCTCAGGCTGCCATGTCTGCTTGAAGTCAGTCACCAAGAGGTACCCAGAGGTGAAGATTAAAAACTAAGGGCCAGGTAGTGAGCTTGTGTCAATTGTTGCGCTTCCATTGAGTTCATGGTAGTTTGGACTATTTACGCCAACTGGGAATCTGGACCTTTGATTTCCGTCGAGCGATGTCAATTTACAACAGCT
Organism: Mauremys reevesii; assembly: GCF_016161935.1. NCBI lineage: Eukaryota > Metazoa > Chordata > Testudines > Geoemydidae > Mauremys > Mauremys reevesii. The sequence goes on along the minus strand of NC_052637.1, from coordinate 12,344,208 downwards.
GGAGATCTAGCCCATTACACACTCATAAATCCATATTTTTTGCCTGTCAATCTGATCTGAAACTGATTCAAGAGTTCTGAACCAGTCCGCACTTTCTTAGCTCTTTGCCCCATGGGTTTAATTAAAAGTGTAACTTTTTTTGCTGATGGAGAATGGTTCAGTCCCACTAGGGATAGAACCTTGGAGGAATTCTGTGTTGCACAGTTTTCAAGTATCTGATCTTGAACTTCTGTTGGGATGAATGGCCCAGAATCTTTCTTTCTTTCTTTCTTTCTTTCTCAGCCATTACTTTAAATTTTTTTTTACTACACACAGCACTAAACTAAAAAACTCAGTGGGGACACGTCTTCTAGGAACCGCACAAAGACCCCCAGTCCATTTCTTAAGGCCACCATGAAGCTATCACAAGGCACAAACTTTGATGCTTATGCCAACATAGTCACTAGAGGCCTGGCGGGGGAATGGTCCCTGTGCACCCCTAGGCAGTGATGAATGCAAGGCTGGATGTTGAACACTGCAAAGCTGAAGGATGGATGTTTCTGTTTGGCCAAGGATGAAGAGAGGGGCCATTTGTAAAATCGGACAGTAGATAAGTTTCCACTTGACAAAGCCTCTGCTGGCATTTTCAAAGCAGCCTCATTTTCAAAGCTATCCACCTACCACTGACTGTCAGATACCCAATGAATAACAGCCTTTTAATTATACCCTGCTGTCACCAGATTGTTCTGCTTGATGTAGAGGTGAGATGGTCCCAATTGAGATGGGAGCAGCCCTATATTTTAAAACCTCAAACTCATGAGTATTTGGTCCTGGGGTCTGTGTTTGGCTCCTGTTAAAGAGACAGGACCATTTGTAGAACCCATTTCTGGATATGGTTGCAGTTTAAGTCTTGCCCTTTGGTATTCTAATGCTGAGCATTGCACACCTAACTTTTAGACACTTAGAAAATCACCATGATTCACAAAGCCTGTGTTCGGAGCCCAGGATCCCTGTTCAATGAATGGGGAGAGGTAAACACCTAAATGGGATCCACAATTGCCAGTATGCGGTGGGGAGGTGCCTAACCTAACCAATGGGAGATGATGACTAGATGGGTGTGTGTCAAGCCCCACCCCCTCACAGAGATAGTTACCTACGTCGAGCTGGTGGGTGTCACCTATCCCTGTTAGTGATCCATAACTGGGAACCCGCTCCTTGGGTCAGGCACCTATGGTGTTTTGTGTGACTAGGAAAAGGTCCTCCTGTTTAACTTTTAGCCCTTTGGCTATGGTACTTATCTGGCATCGGGAACACCCCAGTACAAGTCCCCCCTCTGCCTGAGGAGAAGAGATTTAAAGGGGGATCTGACACCCAGTGTCCTAATCACTGGGCTGTGGGATATTCCGATGTGGGGCTCCCTCAATCCATTCAAGCTGTTCCATTTTGGCTTAAATAATTAAAGAATCATTGGGTCAGAGAGGGAGAGGGAGAACATGAGAATTACCCTGTAGCCTAGTGGTCAGTGCGCTCACCTGGGAGACCCAGTGTTCAGTTCCCCTGCTCCAATAACTCTTTAATTATTTTTCCAGAGTGGAATAGCTTCAACAGGAGTGACTGTGGGAGCCTCACATCAGAATACCCCTCACACTGATGACATGGACAGTGGCACTGCATCCTTTCTCTGTGCAAGTCCTTGTCAATGTTGATCTCTCTCTCTCTACTCCATTCATCGGTGTGGTGCTGAAAGTCACTGACGAGTCAGATCCCAGAATCCTAATTATTGAATGAAGCCCAAAGGGGAGAGTAATTCCAATGCACCAATTCATTCATTCATTCATGCCCGTCACCCCAACCGGGGTATGGGCCGCCAACAACAGATCTCCATAGTCTTCTATCCTGGGCCATTCGCTCTAGCTGGTTCCAGGTATAGCCCATTTTTTTGCTATCAACCTGAAGGTCGCGTCGCCAGGTATTTCTTGGGCGGCCTCTTTTCCGCTTGCCTTGGGGGTTCCACTGCAGTGCCTGTCTGGTGATGTTGGTTGGCTGCTTGCATAGTGTATGTCCTATCCAGCCCCACCTTCTCCTTCTAATTTCTTCCTCTGCTGGGAGTTGATGGGTCCTCTCCAAGAGGTGGATGTTACTGATGGTGTCTGGCCAGCGGATCTGGAGAATCCTTCTGAGGCAGCTATTAATGAAGGTCTGGATCTTCCTGGTGGTTGTTTTGGTTGTCCTCCAGGTTTCAGCTCCATACAGTAAGACTGATTTCACGTTGGAGTTGAACAGTCAAATCTTTATTGCCAAAGACAGCTCTCTGGAGCTCCAGATGTTCTTGAGCTGTAAGAAGGCTGCTCTTGCCTTACCAATCCTTACTTTGATGTCTGCGTCTGTGCCACCCTGCTGGTCGATGATGCTACCTAGGTAGGTGAAGGACTGCACTTCTTCCAGGGGGCTTCCATTCAGTGTGACTGGGTCGTTGCTGATGGAATTGATCCTAAGGATCTTGGTCTTGTCCTTGTGGATGTTGAGGCCAACCTGTGATGACGTGGCTGCCACTACGTTGGTCTTCTCTTGCATCTGCTGTTTACTGTGCGAAAGGAGTGCAAGGTCGTCGGCAAAGTCCAGGTCATCAAGCTGGGTCCACAATGACCATTGGATTCCATTCCTACGCTTGTAAGTGGATGTCTTCATAATCCAATCGATGACGAGAAGAAAGAGAAGTGGTGACAACAAGCATCCTTGTCTGACTCCGGTTCGCACCTGGAAGCTGTTTGTGAGCTGCCCTCCATGGATCACTCTACAGTGTATGCCGTCGTATGAATTCTTGATCAGGTTGACCACCTTTGCTGGGATGCCATAGTGCCGAAGGAGCTTCCAGAGGGTCTCTCGATCCACGCTATTGAATGCTTTCTCATAGTCAACAAAGTTGATGTACAACGAGGAGTTCCACTCCATAGACTGCTCGACTATGATGCAGAGCGTTGCTATCTGGTCCGTGCATGATCTGTTCTGCCGGAAACCTGCCTGTTCATCTCGTAGCTGTGGATCGACGGCATCCTTCATTCTCTCTAAGAGGACTCGGTTGAAGACCTTCCCTGGCACCGACAGGAGTGTGATTCCTCTATAGTTGGCACAGTTGCTGAGGTCTCCTTTCTTGGGGATTTTGATGAGATATCCCTCTTTCCAGTCAGCCGGAATCACTTCTTCTTCCCATATTTTCTCAAAGAGGGGGTACAGCATTTCCACTGAGGCATCCAGGTCTGCTTTCAGGGCCTCTGCTGGGATATCGTCAGGTCCAGCCGCCTTCCTGTTCTTCATCATGGTGATGGCTTTTCTGATCTCGTCTCTGGTTGGTTTATCGCAATTGATTGGGAGGTCCTCGTTGGCTGGGTCGATGTCTGGTGGATTTGGTGGTGCTGGTCTGTTCAGGAGTTCCTCAAAGTGCTCCGCCCATCTGTTCATCTGTAGTTCTATTCCTGTTATAGACTTTCCCTGCTTGTCTTTAACGGGACGTTCTGGCTTGCTGAACTTTCCAGACAGTCGCTTGGTAGTATCGTACAGCTGTTTCATGTTACCGCTGTATGCTGCCTGCTCTGCTTCTGCTGCCAGTCCATCCACATAATCTCTCTTGTCCTTCCTAATATTCCTCTTCACTGCTCTGTGGGCTTCAGCATACTCTTTTTGAGCTTTGGCCTTTGCTGCTCTAGTCCTGCTATTGTTGACTGCTGCCTTCTTCTTCTTTCTGTCTTCTATCTTTGTCAAGGACTCTGCTGTGATCCACTCTTTCTGCTGGTGTTTCTTAATTCCAAGCACTTCCTGGCATGCTGACCTAAGTGTGTCTCTCACTTTCTGCCATCTGTTGAGTACACTGTCTTCCTCTTCCTCAGACCGATCCTGTAGTACTGAAAACTTATTCTTCAGCGTCAATCCAAAATCTTCCTTGGTCTTATGGTCCTTCAGAAGGTTGACGTTGTACTTCGCTCTTCTGTCTGATGCGTCTATCCAGTTCTTCTTCAGCTTCAGCTTCAATCTGGCCACCACTAAGTGATGGTCGGACGCCACGTCTGCTCCTCTTCTAACTCTAACGTCCTGCAAGGATCTTCTGAACTTCTTGCTAATGCAGACATGGTCGATCTGGTTTTCTGTCATGCCTGCTGGCGTACCCAGGTACTCTTGTGGATCCGCTTGTGAGGAAAGATGCTGCCTCCTATGACCAGATTGTTAAGTGCACACAGATCCACAAATCTCTCTCCATTCTCACTCATCTCTCCCAGAGCATGGGTCCCCATGACTTGTTCGTATCCTGTGTTATCAGGTCCAATTTTGGCATTAAAGTCTCCCATAAGGATGGTAATGTCTTTGTCTGGGAGAGTCTCTAATATTTTCTGGAGTCTGTTGTAAAAGTAGTCTTTGTCCTCCTCTTCACTGTCATTGGTTGGAGCGTAGCACTGAACAACATTCATCTTAATCCTCTTCATTTTAGTTCTGAAGGATGCTGTGATGATCCTGGGACCATGTGCCTCCCAACCAATCAGTGCTCTCTGTGCCTGCTTGGACAACATGAAGCCTACTCCCTGTGTGTGGTGTGTCGCTCTCTTCATGTCCTGAATACAGCAACAGCTCTCCTGTCAACAGTCGTCTCTGTCCAGCTTGCGTCCATCTTGTCTCGCTAATGCCTAGTAGGGTCAGGTTGTTGCTCCTCATCTCTGCTGCAACCTGCGCCGTCTTTCCTGACTCGTACATGGTCCTCACGTTCCATGTGCCGATGGTAATCCTCCTGGCTGCAAGAAGGGTGATCGGCTTAGTGGCTTCCTCGCGGCTTTCACCACCCAGCGTCATGCATCTTCGAGTTGAAGACCCTTCTTTTTCCAGGCTAAAAGTCTCTGTTAACTCTATTGTTGGCGTTTCTGTAGCAAGCTGATTTTTACAGGGTGGAGTTGCTAGCCCCACGCCCAACCCTCTTCCTTTACCCTGACTTGGGACAGGCAGATGGCCCCAAAGGACCTCTCTGGTGGAGTTAATGCACCAATTGCAGGGCTTTATTTAACTGGGAAAGGAGAGAAATTGAGACAGTGTCAGAGTCTGGTACCACTTTGGTGTTAGCCTTAAGCCCTATCCATACCCCTAACCCGTATCCAACAGGGATTTAAGCATGAGTTTACCTTTAAACCTTCAATGGGGCCATTCATATGATTAAAGTTAAGAACAGGCTGAAGTGGCTGCAGAATCAGGACCATTGTACAGAATATACAAAGGAAGTGAGTTTTAAATTCATAATCATGAGTGTTTGGAGCAGATCTTCAGCTGGTGTAAATTCTCAGAGATCTATTGACTTCAATAGAGCGATGACAATGTAAATCAGCTGAGGATAGGCCTAAGGATCCTGACTGCGATACTTCCATTTGCTCAGAGAAGCAAGCCAGAGCATGTTAAAAATGTATCCAGTCAAAACAGCTCAAAGTTCAAACACTAAGTGCGTTAGGATGAGCTATTTGTAAATGAGCGATGGAGTAAGAGATAGTCATAAAAATCTTTGCTAAATAATGTTTAATAAGGAGTTCTTATAAGAAAATCATGATCTGGACATAGACAATCATTAACAGGAAAAGAAGCACAATAATTTGCACAATAATTTCCATAGATTATTCATTATCTAGCTAGCTAGCTAATAGTATTCACAATCAAATAGAAATCTATCATTATGACTAAATGAGGTTGTGTGTTAGGACAAGGAATGGTCCTGTCTGTCTCTCTAACTAATCTAATGCTTTTGTCTGTCATATATGTAGTGTACACAACCATGCACAAAGATGATATTCTAATACTAATAACAGGCCAACTTCTGAGATCCTTTCTCAACTTGGATGGGAGTAGATCTACCAAAGATGGCGTATGGAACACCAGATCAGTGCATGTGATGGCTCTTTTCCGCTTATATCAGGGCTAGACCAAAATGACCCCAGACAAGAAACTTACACCAGTGTTCATGTCACTACTGAGTGCTGCCCAGTGACTTTGGGCCAGAACCTCATTAGTATTAAACTGGTGATGACAATGGGTCTACTCTGCATTGGTGCTAGTCTAGCTGAGATAGGAAATGTGGCCCTTATATCTCTGTCACACTCACTTTCTCCAGGGTGCTGTCAGCCAAATCTCGATCCTTGTGTATATAGTCTATTGGCCAAATCCTGATCTCTTGGAAGTGAGGGGCTAAAGTGGAGTTGGTCCTGGGGCTGGTTTTGTTCAATATCTTCATTAATGATCTGGAGGATGGTGTGGATTGCCTCAGTAATTTTGCAGATGATAGTAAACTGGGAGGAGTGGTAGTTACGCTGGAGGGTAGGGATAGCATACAGAAGGACCTATACAAATTAGAGGATTGGGCTAAAAGTAATGTGATGAGGTTCAACAAGAACAAGTGCAGAGTCCTGAACTTAGGATGGAAGAATCCCATGGACTGCTACAGACTAGGGATCAGTGGCTAGGCAGCAGTCCTGCAAAAAAGGACCTAGGGGTTACAGTGGACGAGAAGCTGGATATGTGTCAACAGTGTGTCCTTGTTGCCAAGAAGGCTAAGGGCATTTGGGGCTGTATAAGTAGGAGCATTGCCAGCAGATGGAGGGATGTGATCGTTCCCCTCTATTCAGCGTTGATGAGGCCTCATCTGGAGTACTGTGTCCAGTTTTGGGCACCAGACTACAAGAAGGATGCGGAAAAATTGGAAAGAGTCCAGAGGAGGGCAACCAAAATGATTAGGAGGCTGGAGCACATGATTTATGAGAAGAGGCTGAAGTAACCGGGATTATTTAGTCTACAGAAGGGAAGAATGAGGGGGGATTTGATAGCTGTTTTCAGCTACCTGAAAGGGGGTTCCAAATAGGATTGATCTAGACTTTAATCAGTGGTAGTAGATGACAGAACAAGAAGTAATGGTCTCAAGTTGCAGTGGGGGAGGTTTAGGTTGGATGTTAGGAAAAACTTTTTCACTAGAAGGGTGGTGAAGCACTGGAATGGGTTACCTAGGGAGGTGGTGGTATCTCCTTCCTTAGAGGTTTTTAAGGTCAGTCTTGACAAAGCCCTGGCTGGGATGATTTTGTTGGGGATTGGTCCTGCTTTGATCAGGGGGTTGGACTAGATGACCTCCTGAGGTCCCTTCCAACGCTGATATTCTATGATTCTATGATTTATGAATCCAAATTTGGCCTCATTATTCCGAGTCAGATTTTCTTTAGGAAACTCTGGAAAATGTTTTTCTTTAAAACAGCCTTTCCACTATAGCAAGAATGGCAGTTTTACATATTCATGTAGGTTAAAATAATAAAAAGATGCATAACATATCATTAATTACACAATAATATCCCAACAGTATACACATAATCATTTCAGTAGGAAATAAGACATGCAGAATCCTCTTTTGCACATTGTGGGGGCAAACATTCAGTTCACTCAGAAAACCCTATCAAAGAGATGACATATGGACATTCCCAAGAAAGGACAAACATTGAAAACCCTGTCTCACCAAACACTCACTATCTCCTCAGGCCTCTCCACCTTCAAAACCTCCTAAAAGAAAGAAACAAACCAACCAAGTAGTTAAGCAAAAATAAGCTAAAAATCTGACAAACAAACAAATAAAAACCACAAAGAAGAAATGCATTTGTCATAACTATAAAGGGAAGGGTAACAACCCTCCTGTATACAATATTATAAAATCCATCCTGGCCAGAGGCACCAAAATCCTTTTGACTGTAAAGGGTTAAGAAGCTCAGGTAACCTGGCTGACACCTGACCCAAAGGACCAATAAGGGGACAAGATACTTTCAAATCTTGAGGCGGAGGAAGGCTTTTGTTTGTGCTCTTTGTTTTGGTGGTGTTCGCTCTTGGGACTAAGAGGGACCGGACATCAACCCGTGTTCTCCAAATCTTTCTGAACTCTGATCTCTCATATTTCAAACTTGTAAGTAACAGCCAGGCAAGGCGTATTAGTTTATCTTTATTTTCTCAACTTGTGAATTTTACCTTTGCTAGAGGAAGTTTATCCCTGTTTTATTGTAACTTTGAAACTAAGGCTAGAGGGCTGTATGGGATCTTTGAATCTATTTATCCTGTAAAGTTATTTTCCATCCTGATTTTACAAAGATGATTTTTACATTTTTAAATAAAATCCTTCTTTTAAGAACCTGACTGATTTTCCATTGTCCAAAGACCCAGGGGTTTGGGTCTTTGATCACTTTGTAACCAATTGGTTAGGATACTATTCTCAAGCCTCCCTAGGAAAGGGGTGTAAGGGCTCAGGGGATATTTTGGGGAAGAGGAACTCCAAGTGGTCCTTTCCTTGTTTCTTGTTAAATCACTTGGTGGTGGCAGCATACCAGGTTTTAACCTAAGCTGGTAGAAATAAGCTTAGGGGGCTTTCATGCGGGTCCCACATCTGTACACTAGCGTTCAGAGTGGGAAGGAACCCTGACAGCATTCATACCTCATTCTGAGTTATTATCCCAAAATATAAGATGAGCCAGAGACCTCACTATGGACTTTGCTATGGCTACTGATTTTATAGGCAATGGTCTCAGATACTATGGTAAGTGGTAGCAGTACACGATAGATAGATTACGATCTTATTTACATTGCTGCGTAAACATATAGAAACTCATTTTATTCTTGAGTCATGTTTGTCTGTATTTTTACTAGTGGAAATACCCAATTCTGCATAAACACATTGCACAGTATTTTCTCATGGAGGTAATAAGGTCATCAGCCGATTATATTTATAAAGAAACCCAGAATGAAATTGTTACGAAGGAGAAATATGGACATTTTGTTCTTAGTGAATAACCTCCAACCTATCCATTTACTCAGAGCGTCTTTGATCTCTTTGTTTCTCATGCTGTAGATAATCGGATTCATCATGGGTGGCAACACAGAATAGAGAACAGCTACCATGAGATTCAGACCTGAAGTTGAGCTGGAGGTGGGTTTCAGGTAGGCAAAGGCAGAAGTACAGAGGAACAAGGAGACCACAAAGAGGTGAGGAGGCAAGTGGAGAAGGCTTTATGCCGGCCCTGCTTAGAGGGGATTCTCAGCACTGCTTTGAAGATCTGAACATATGACACAATTATGAAAACAAAACAGCTTGAGGCTAAGCACATACTAAAGATAAGAAACCCGACTTCAAAGTGGTATGAGTCAGAGCAGGCGAGTTTGAGTAGCTCGGGGATTTCACAGAAGAACTGATCCACCATGTTGCCTCCACAGAAAGACATTGCAAATGTGTTCCTTGTGTGCAGTGTAGAGTAGAGAATACCACTGATCCAGGCACTGGCTGCCATTTGGACACAAGCTCTCCTGTTCATCACCATCTCATAGTGCAGTGGTTGGCAGATGGCAACGTATCGGTCATACGCCATGACGGTCAGTATGGCAAAACCTGCTGAAACAAAGACGACGACTAGAAAAATTTGAGTGACGCATCCAGAATATGAAATTGATCTGCTGTTCATGAGGGAATTGGCCATGGATTTGGGGATGGTGACAGAGATGGAGCCGAGGTCTAGGATGGACAGATTCATCAGGAAGAAGTACATAGGGATGTGAAGGTGGTGGTCAAGGGCTATGGCTGTGATGATGAGAAGGTTCCCCAGCAGGGATATCAGGTAAAGCACTAGAAACACCACAAAGTGTAAAATCTGCAGCTCCTGTACGTCAGAGAATCCCAGGAGAAGAAATTCAGTCACGGTGGTTTGGTTGGACATTGTCTTCCTCAGTACGCTGTGTGATGACTGTGGAGGGAATGAGAAGGACAATGGTCAGGATTAGGGCGACAAAGGGAATGTCCCTGATTCCCCTTTCCCTAATATCTCATTATATGAGTGTCAAAGGTTCACAGAACTCATCACTTACAATGACAAGGTGTTGTTACTGCTCCTCGCCTCTAACAATCAATGAGTTGTGTTATCACAGTAGTGTAAATTGTGTCACCTGCTTTAAAGTCAATGGAGCTTCATCACTTTATCCCTTCTGAGGATTTTTCCTATGGTGTGGCTTGATAAAATGCAGTACGAAGGATGGAACAAAGCACACTCCAAATCCAACAATTCTTGCAAAGAAGGTCCCTCCATTGCGACCATCACCAAGCTCACAACTTGGGAATGAAACTCATAAACTTGAATGCTAACACAGCCTTATTCCCACTTTGCAGGGCAATATGACGTAGACTCATAAGTGGCAGCTCCTCTGTCATTTTTCTACCCCAAGTCCTGTGCTTAGATGGCCAGTTGCCTGCTTCCAAATTGATTTATGGCACATAATCCCAGAGCAGCACTTCTGCCCGCGTGTAACCATGGGCTATTAGCATCCCTCGGCCATCGTTATGTTCTATCGTTTACTCTGTGCAGTGTGGTGCACTGGCTGTCAGGACACCTGGGCTCTGTTCTTTGTTTCTGCCAGTGACCTGCTCTGTGACATTGGGCCAGTCATTTTCCTTCTTTCTGCCTCTGCTTCAACCCCTCCTCCCCCTCTCAGCCTTATCTACTAGGACTGTAAGGGCTTTCGGAGAGGGGCAGTGGGGCAGATTTTTAAAGGTATTGAGACACCTAGTGAGATTCTCAAAAGAATCAGGGATCCAACATCCCTTAAAATCAATGAGTTGTGAGCTCCTAGGTGCTTCTGAAAATCCCACTAGGCACCTAAATACCTTTGGAAATGTAGCCTCGTGTCTTACTCTGACTATGTTCTGCACACCCATTTACACCATTTATACTCAACCAGCTGCAGTTTGGAGCTAGGCCAGGAGGTCTGGGTTCTACTCCCAGTGAGCTCCCGTATGTCCTCGAACAGGATCAGGATAGACAGGCTTTGGTTGCTTTGTTCAACTCTAACCCAGGGTTTAAAGGGGCTCTTCAGTATAAAACATTGTGTGTGCTGCCAACTTTACTGTTTATTCACTTGTTACCTCCTCACAACCATCCCTTTGAAAGAGAAACAAACAGCTGCAATAGAATAAATGGGTTTGAAATCAGGCTCTTATCAGGTCATATTAATGTTCCCCAAATCGTTTAAAGTTTAAAGCTGGTTGGAAATTTTCAGCTGTGTTCTTTTTAATGGAGATTGGTTTTTCAGCTAAACAACAACAAATCTCAGAATCTGTCTGCTTTTCTCAAACATTCTGGGATTGTTTGGTAAAAAAACTGAAAACAAACTTTTTTTTTCTTTCAAAACCATTTGCTAAAAACTCAGGGGGAAAATGGATTTAGGGTTTTCCCACCTACTGGGATTTGTCAATGCTCCTAAATGAGCCAGGTGGCTAAATCCTATGAACATTCAGTGGGAGTTAGGAACCTAACCTGCTCAGGTGCTATTGTAAATCCCACAAGGCACCTTTCACCTTCTTTAGGTGCTTAAACCCTTTGTAATCCTGGTCCTGGGTCTACCTTGTTAACTTCCAAGGCCTGGAAATAGGGGTTCTAGTCCCATTTCCCTCCTGTATGTCCTTTGGCAGGACTGAGCTAGACAGGCTTTAACTGCTCGGTCAACTCTGAGCCGAAAACTGCTAGTGCGCAGAAAACATAAACTGTGGCTATCAGCTCTGCTGCTCAGTCAATTTTTCCCTTCCAGTAATTGAAATGATATTATTGAACAGAACTAATGTTCCCCACCCTTGTTCAAAGCTCCATTTCAGATTAGAGATGGTTGGAAATTTAGATTTTTTTTTTATTTTTTTGTAGTAGTAGGAAAATGAATTTTTGAACTAAACAAAGATGTTCAGGGAAAGTATCTCCTATACTCATGTTTGGTTTGGTTTTCTTGAAATCTGCAAATCCCAATATTCTTTGTTTTGCAACGTACAATTTCCAGTTTACAGTATTTTTTAGCTGAAAATTAATTAGTTTTTGGTTGCCAAACCCTGCAAATATTTCTGATTTCTGATGCAAACTTAAAATTATGCACCTTCTTTTTTTCTGACTAGCTCTAGATGTCTGACTAGACTAAGAGTTAAATCCTTAAGGAGTTCACGTTGTAACTTATATTTAGGTTCTTACCTTCTGCTGAAAAGAAATCTGACAGGCTCTAGATGTTTGAATTACAATCCATATTTCTATTATTACATTTGTCAGAATCTGTCTGTTTTTCTCAAACATTCTGGGATTGTTTGGTAAAAAAGCTGAAAACAAACATTTTTTTTATTTCAAATCCAAAAAAAATCAGCTTTCAGCTGAAAGTTTTCATTGCTAAAAACTCAGGGGAAATTGATTTAGGGTTTTCCCACCTATTGGGATTTATCAATGCTCCTAAGTGAGCCAGGTGGCTAAATCCTGTGAACATTCAGTGGGAGTTAGGCACCTAACCTGCTCAGACACTATTGTAAATCCCACAAGGCACCTTTCTCCTTCTTTCGGTGCTTAAATCCTTTTTAATCCTGGTTCTGTGTCTATCCTGTTAACTTTCAAGGCCGGGAAATAGGGTTCTAGTCCCATTTACCTCATGTATGTCCTTTGGCAGCACTGAGCTAGACTGGCTTTAACTGGTGGGTGAACTCTGAGCCAGCTGCTAGTGCACAGAAAACATACACTGTGGCTATCAGCTCTGCTGCTTATTCACTGTTTACCCTTGTTTAAAGCTCCATTTCAAATTAGAGATACTTGGAAATTTAGATTTTTTTTGTAGTAGTAGGAAAATGAATTTTTGAACTAAAGAAAGATGTTCAGGGAAAGTATCTCCTATACTCAGATGTTTGGTTTGGTTTTGTTGAAACCTGCAAATCCCAATAATCTTTGGTTTGCAACGTACAATTTCCAGTTTACAGTAGTTTTTAGATGAAAATTAATTTGTTTTTGGTTGGCAATCCCTGCAAACATTCCTGATGCAAAATTATCCACCTTCTTTTTTTCTGACTGGCTCTAGATGTCTGACTATACTGAGAGTTAAATCCTTAAAGAGTTCAAATTGTAACTTATATTTAGGTTCTTACAAGAAAAGAAATCTGACAGGCTCTAGATGCTTGATAATAAAAGTCTTAAAGAGTTCCATTTACAATTCATATATCTATTATAACATTTGTCTCTATATTAATACCTTCACATATATAATTGAAAGCAAAAATTGGTCCTCCAGCACCAGGATTCTTTGGTCATCTCTCTCTCATGCCCCCATCACTGTATTTTCCAGTGGCAGTTTCCATGTCCCTCTGCTGGATTTCCTGAGTATCTCTGCAGTCCCTAGCAGACAGGGCTCCACTCCACAGATGGCGCTTCCTGTCAACTCCTTAGACAGTCTTGGCTGAGAGACGAAGGACTAAATGGGATCAGAGACTGAAAACTCCTCCCAGCTCTAGAGCTGATCCTGGCTTGTGCAGGGTTCAGACACAGTCACAGCCCAGGATCTTTCTGCTCTGGGGCTAAATAGTTGAATCCAGTCTCCAAGGCTTTAAGCCCAGCTCTGATCTCACCTCTGGAGCAAACCACCTGACAACCTGCCCGACTCTAACCCCACAGAGGGAGAACAGCACCCGCCCTGGATCTCACATCATGAAAGCACCCCTGGAAGGACCCTTGGCTAAACACCAGGCAGGGCAGAAGCCCAAAGCATGTCCCAAGGTGCTTGCAAAATAAAACTGGGATTTCTAACACAGACACATGATCTACAATAGCTAAGAGCCTAGTGGCAGCAGAATCTCAGCTGGCCTGGAATAGCCTGTTCCTTAATTAACACCACGTAATCACTTCTGGGTGAGCAGAGATTTTTTTTCCCTCCAGCATTGTGTCAGCAGCTCTTGGGAAGCATTCGCTAGAGGAGCCCACAGCTCAGGCTGCCCTGTCTGCTTGAAGTCAGTCACCAAGAGATACCCACAGGTGAAGATTTAAAACAAAGGGCCAGGTCATGAGCTTGTGTCAATTGTTACATTTTCATTGAGTTCATGGTAGTTTGGACCATTTACACCAACTGGGAATCTGGGCCTTTGATTTCTGTCGTCGGTGGCAATTTACATCAGCTGGGGATCTAGCCCATTGCACACTCATAAATCCATATTTTTTGCCTGCCAATCTGATCTGAAGCTGATTCAAGGTTCTGAACCAGTCCACACTTTCTTAGCTCTTTGCCCCATGGGTTTAATTACAAGAGTAACTTTTATTGGTGATGGACAATAGTTCAGTCCCACTAGGATAGAACCTTGGAGGAATTCAGTGTTGCAGTTTTCTAGTATCTGATGTTCAACTTCTGTTGGGACTTCTCTTAGGGAGAGTCTGATGATAGAGAATCTCAGGTTATAGTCAGGAGCAGAGGAATGAGAAGTATAATGTAAGGGCCGGATCAGATGATAAACAGTCACATAAAAAGAATCTGGCACATCAGAAAAGGCAGGCTAATAAACAGGGACAAGTTTTTAAAGTGCTTGTACACAAATGCCAGAAGTCTAAATAATAAGATGGGTGAACTAGAGTGCCTTGTGATAAAGGAGGATATAAATATAATAGGCATCACAGAAACCTGGTGGACTGAGAGCAATCAATGGGACACAATCATTCCGGGTACAAAATATATCGGAAGGACAGAACAGGCCATGCAGGGGAGGAGTGGCACTATATGTTAAAGAAAGTGTAGATTCAAATGAAGTAAAAATCTTAAGCGAATCCATGAGTTCCATAGAGTCTCTATGGATAGAAATTTCATGCTGTAGTAAAAATATAACAGTAGGGATCTATTATCGACCACCTGACCAGGACAGTAATAGTGATGATGAAATGCTAAGGAAATTAGAGAGGCTATTAAAATTAAGAACCCAATAATAGTGGGGATTTCAATTATCCCCATATTGACTGGGAACATTTCACTTCAGGATGAAATGCAGAGATAAAATTTCTTGATACTTTAAATGACTGCTTCATGGAGCAGCTGGTATGGGAACCCACAAGGGGAGAGGCGACTCTAGATTTAATCCTGAGTGGGCGCAGGAGCTGGTCAGAGGTAACTATAGCAGGACCGCTTGGAAATAGTGACCGTAATACAATAGCATTCAACATCCTTGTGGTGGGAATAACATCTCAACTGCCTAACACTGTGGCCTTTAATTCAAAAGGGGAACTATACAAAAATGAGGGGGTTAGTTAGACAAAAGTTAAAAGGTACAGTGACTGAAGTGAAATCCCTGCAAGTTGCGTGGGCCCTTTTTAAAGACACCATAATAGAGGCCCAACTTCAATGTATACCCCAAATTAAGAAAAACAGTAAAAGAACTAAAAAAGAGCCACCGTGGCTTAACAACCATGTAAAAGAAGCAGTGAGAGATAAAAGACTTCCTTTAAAAGTGGAAGTCAAATCCTAGTGAGGCAAATGAAAGGAGCACAAACACTGCCAACTTAAGTGCAAGAGTGTAATAAGAAAAGCCAAAGAGGAGTTTGAAGAACAGCTATCCAAAAACTCCAAAGGTAATAACAAAATGTTTTTTAAGTACATCAGAAGCAGGAAGCCTGCTAAACAACCAGTGGGGCCCCTTGATGATGAAAATACAAAAGGAGCGCTTAAAGATGATAAAGTCATTGCGGATTCTTTGCTTCAGTCTTCACGGCTGAGGATGTTAGGGAGATTCCCAAACCTGAGCTGGCTTTTGTAGGTGATCTGAGGAACTGTCACAGATTGAAGTATCACTAGAGGAGGTTTTGGAATAAATTGATAAACTCAACATTAACAAGTCACCGGGACCAGATGGCATTCACCCAAGAGTTCTGAAAGAACTCAAATTTGAAGTTGCGGAACTATTAACTAAGGTTTGTAATCTGTCCTTTAAATCGGCTTCGGTACCCAATGACTGGAAGTTAGCTAATGTAACGCCAATATTTAAAAGGGCTCTAGGGGTGATCCCAATTACAGACCGGTAAGTCTAACGTCGGTACCGGGCAAATTAGTTGAAACAATAGTAAAGAATAAAATTGTCAGACACATAGAGAAACATAAACTCTTGAGCAATAGTCAACATGGTTTCTGTAAAGGGAAATCGTGTCTTACTAATCTATTAGAGCTCTTTGAAGGGTCAAAACATGTGGACAAGGGGATCCAGCGGACATAGTGTACTTAGATTTCAGAAAGCCTTTGACAAGGTCCCTCACCAAAGGCTCTTACGTAAATTAAGCTGTCATGGGATAAAAGGAAAGGTCCTTTCATGGATTGAGAACTGGTTAAAGGACAGGGAACAAAGGGTAGGAATTAATGGTAAATTCTCAGAATGGAGAGGGGTAACTAGTGGTGTTCCCCAAGGGTCAGTCCTAGGACCAATCCTATTCAATTTATTCATAAATGATCTGGAGAAAGGGGTAAACAGTGAGGTGGCAAAGTTTGCAGCTGATACTAAACTACTCAAGATAGTTAAGACCAAAGCAGATTGTGAAGAACTTCAAAAAGATCTCACAAAACTAAGTGATTGGGCAACAAAATGGCAAATGAAATTTAATGTGGATAAATGTGTGGAAGCCAGTAAATAATTAACAAGGTTTTGAAGAGATCTTAATGAATGTTAGTTAGCATGAGTTAGGTTAACTGTGACCCTGGTGACGTGAGGAAGCAAGATAATGTAAGACAGAGTGAATTGTGTGAAAGTTATTACGACCTTGCAATGTGCAGTCTTGCAGTCTTGTTTTTCTAGTGAGATAGCAGGAAAACTTATGTATAAACAAAATGTATTTGTTGTTTTTTACTGTCTGTATTATTGCTAGAAATTGTCTGTAAAAGGTATAAAGGCTTGCTGTAATTGTTTACCAGTTGAGAGACCTGTCCAGGACCCTGTGTCCTATGGCACTCTCTCCCTCCATGGTAATTACTGGAGAAATAATAAAGTATTTGATTTTGCTGCATCCAAACAAAAGTGAGAACTGAGTTTTTCTTCGACAATTTGGGGCTCGTCCGGGATGGCATACGGACCTGAACAACTACTACGGATCATTCCCTTCGAACCCCATGGCGCCACATGAGAGGTATGAGACCTTTTGAAATCTCTATTGGGGTATCGGAGGAGGATTTTCCCTGAGGACGTCTGTCTCTCTGTTGGGCTCACGCCATCTGAACTTATTGACTGTGCAGCAGGATCAGATGCAAAGTGGTATTGGGGAGAGGCCCCAATAAGGTTAGTTTATTGCAGTACTGGGAACTGCTGAGTTGGCCAAGGAAATGCATAAGGTAATGCATAAGGTAATGCATAGGTAAATGCATTAGAATGCACCAGTGCTGAGGGGTTTTTACCGCCTCAAGAGGGGTTGTCATACCGCCTCATGGTATTGGTCCGGACCAGGTAAAGATGCATCATGGTTTAAAAAAAAAAAAAAAAGGAAGAAAAAGAGGCCTGGGTGTGTGTGTGTGTACACCAGTGTGAGTGGCTGTTACTGGGCTAGCCAGTAACTAGTGGATCTTTAGGAGATCCGACCCACGGTGGGCTGACTCAGCCTGGCATAGTCCGGCGGAAGCTGCCTGGGTCTAGTAGTGTGTGAACCCATCTTCCCTCCCCTTTCCTTGTGAGTCTCTCCTGTGTGAGTGGAAAATGGGTAAGGGACAGTCTAAATATTCCACCTTACCCCCTAAGGGTGCCCCAGCATATTACATGTACGTACATTATGGTCCTAAAACCTGCAGGTATTTAAATAATTGGAATCTGTATACGCGTAAAAATTCATTTAAACAATGCCCATTAGAAAGTACCTTCAATCTAGATAACATCATATATCTCAGTGGAGCTTTATTCACAGAAAAACCTCTGTTACAGTGTGAGCAATTTGTCTAGGAACAGGTTAATTTGAAATTCGACAGCCCTGAGATAAGGGAGAAGTTGTTTTGTCTTCAAGGTCATGAATTAGTGCGGACTATGCTAAGTGCTAAGTAAAACTGCTTCAGCCCCAACTGGTTGTGGAAAATAAAAAAAAAAGCAGTATAAGTTACAAAACTGAGATTGCATTTGCAAAACTTAACGGTTCAGTGAGATCCAACAGTTTTTGCAACCCTGAAGCCGGACAGGCAGCTGACCTGAACTGGAATCTCTGAAAGAGGCGCAGGAGATTCCAGGGTGTGAAAGAACAGCCATCCCAAGAGTGGCAGCATGTTGGAAATGCTGGACAAGCTGTATACAGGATAATCTCCCGTCCACCTATTTCCCTTCTCTGAACATTATACACAGACATGCCAGTCTGGATATGTGTAAGTATTAAAGTGGCTTAAGGCTTGGGGCATTCATATTTTTCCCGAGTGATGTAGGAGCATTCCCAACACTCTCCATTGTTGTTTATTATTTTAATGAAGCTTTAAATTTGATTATATGCTCTGTCAGTTTGATCACCTGACATGAGGATAAATTAGTAATAGGAATTTATCACAATTTGGTGAGCAATTGCAGAATTTACACCATCTATCTGTTTTGCCCTTGTTAGTTTATGTTTGCTTTGTTTGGTACTGTTGGTGTTTTGTGTTAAGAATAGCATGATTATAGGTGAGCTCTAATAGAATAAGGAAACACTATTTGGTTTGGTGCACTATTTAGCTTTGGCTCTGTTTTGTTTAACGGTTACTGATGTTTTCTGCTCTGTTAATTTGGGCGTTAGGTGTGTGGCGGAACTGAACTTCGTTCGTAATTCCTCAGAATTGGAAGCCATGTGTGCGATGAAGATCTGAGGTTGTCCTGAAATTTTACAGTCCCGCCCCCCCGTAGCGGACAATATAATAGAAGTAGAAAAATTTGGCTTAGACTGTAATTTTCTTTGTTTTTTGTGTAATTTTCTTTTCTGTTTAAGTGTCATCAGACAAATGGGTGGGTCTCTGGGTATGCCCCAAAGGGGTTTGGATTATGTGTTAAGTGAATGGCCATGTATTTTTGCCCAGGTGGCAAGCCTTACTAGGGAGGACTTAGGTAGTCTTGTGAGTAGAAATGTTTTGGGAAAAGACCAGAAGGGTGGGGCTAGTTGAGGAGCTCACCCTCCTAGCTAGAACTGGTTGTGGAACAAGCTAGTGTCCATGGACGGGACGATTCAGCGAGGAAAAAGGATCAGGCCCAGACGGGCAGGCAACAGACAGAGATTGGAAAACAGGTTGGAAATTTTTGAGGGTGTAGTGGAAAGAAGGAGTAAGTGAAAATAAGCATGAGGATTTCACATACTCAAGAGGATATTTGGAATGGTGATTTGCATTGGTAAAGTGGCTGTTGGAAGGAAAAGCAATTGATTTTTAAGGGAAAATGAAAAATTGACTCTGTGTTTGCTGGGGGGAACAACACTTGAACTTTGTGAAAAAGCTAGAAGAGAACAGTTTTGGTGTCTTTGACATGTTTGTGAATGAATTCAGGCAAAGAAATTATTAGATTGCACTCATTTGGCTATGAACAATTTTGTTAAATCAGTTGAAGAATGTATACAGTGCTATGTAATGACATTGTATTAGGCCCTACAGGCACTATAAGTGGTGATGTTTTCTTTCAGTGTTTAAAAGCAGGAGTTAAAAGAAATAAAAAGCAAGCGGAGAGCATCTGTGTTAATGCAAATTAACTAACTGATAAGGTAGAGGCCGCTGAACCAGGGCTGTCTAAGAAGCACATACGAGAAAATATGGGGGTAATTCCTCTGTTTTGCCTAGAATCAACAAGAGTATTTGTATATTTTAAGTATTTAACTGCCCCGAAGAGTGGACCTCTGTTTTGTCTTTCAGATAATCAAAGAACATTAATACCAGCTACACAGCATTCAACATACTATGATTTACTGGCAGTCACAATTATGTTGTGTGTTCTATGTTCTGTTTTGTGGTGTTTGCCAAAAAAATTGTTGTGTTTAATATTTTCATGAGATGGTCTGATTTGACATCAAGCGAAAATGTTGCATTGCAATGCAGATACTTGTTTTGTTCAACAGAGTACAAGTGTTTGGTTACATCAGAAAAATGTGATATACTAAAGTATAATACATTTTCTTCAGTAAGGAAAGAAACTACATTGGCCAAATCTTTTAATTGAGAATTGTTGTTAAAATTTGCATACTGACAGTCTTTGGAAGCAAGGACATGAAAAGTTAACCCACTCCCACTCCATATTGTACGAGGATCCTTCTGGCTACCTCAGACTTTTAGCCAGAGGGCTGGGGATGGTGGATAGCTATTGGACTAGAAGTTATATTAAGTGAACTTCTCAAAGTGGGTGTGCTTGTCCTGGCTTGTTCTTCCAAAGTTCTGTAATAAGGTTATTTTAGTGAAAGGGTATATGTGGCATACATTGAATGATAATACTTCTGTACTGTATAACAGTACTGTTTATGTGTTCATGGTATGAAAAAGGTGTATAATTGAAGAGTAAAGTTTCCTTTGTAGGTTAAATGAAGAAAAAAGCCAAGTAGAGGAGAATGGCTAACATGCGCTGGCCCCAGTCAAGGACACCGCTTGGCTGCCTACCAAGGGAAGGAAATGGTTGTTGCAGTTACACAGATTGGTGTGCAGCGTAGCCCACTCTCCTCCTTGGGGAATTTTGTGAATATTCAGATTGATTTTATTTCGATGTCTACATGTTGTGGTTCTGGATATGTATTTGTTTTAGTTGATGTATTTACCAATTGGGTTAAGCTTTTCCCTGCAGGGAAGCAGGTGTCAGGACTGTTGTGACATTTTGCTTAAGATTTTTGTGCCACGTTTTGCCATCCTGTGGGTATCAGCAGTGATCGTGGAATTCATTTTACTGGACAGATTGTAAAGGAGTTATGTGCAACTCACTGCCCTCACCACCCAGAATCTGCTGGGACAGTGGAACGCCAGAACAAGTTTTAAAGAATAAACTGGCCAGATTTGTGCTGAGACACACTTAAAGTGGCCAGATGCCCTTCCTTTGGCACTGCCAGGGTGTATGAGAGCCATTCCCAATCGAACGACTGGACTCAGCCCTCATGAAATTTGACAGGACACCCAATGCTGACTACCAACTGCACCCCCACTAACCCCAGCTCAGATGGACATTCATTTTGCTGGATAACATAATGCTTAAATATTGTCAGGCACTAATGAAATGTGTTAAGTCTTTTTACACAGGTGATGGAAGCACTACCAAAGGATCCTGTGCAACCTTGCCACTCGTTGGAACCAGGAGCCTGGGTCTGCATAAAGATCCATCAGCGAAAGACTGCCTTGGCTCCCATGCTGGAAAGGCCCTTTCCCAGTCCTGCTGACTACCGACACAGCTGTGAAGTGCCACAAACTGACTGCTTGGACCCAGGATTCTCACTGCAAAGACCCTCCACATCAGAAGAATTTTCCTATTGATGGTTAGCCTATCTTTCTTCTAGTTCTACTGTACTTCTGGACAGCAGGGAAAAAGCTCCCTTGACCACTGACGGACCAACTGTGCCTTTAGACTTTTCTAGAAAAGAGCACAGCTATTACAGGGTGATATGTGCTGGAAACCTCTCCCCTGTAGGATGCTAAGCCTCGATTGTTTTGGGAAAGAAGAAGACACACTCACTCCACTGACATTGCCAAAGTCCAGGAATTCCTGACTGAAAAGGACACTGAGGCTGACCCTGGTGAAGAAACAAAGAATTACATACTGGCAGGAAGTACTTTGTGGGACCCATGCTTGGGACTGTGGTATTAATTGGATTTTGGGGTTTATTCTACAGGCTGCGCCCTGTGTTCTGGATAAATCCTTCAGTATGTATTGCCCTCCCTAATTGGATTTTACCTGACATTGCCCTTATCCAGTTTTCTACATACCCAGATTGCTCACAATGGGCTACCATTAGATTAGCACAACAAAAAGGCCTGAGTTATTTCCTCTGGACAAAAAGGGAATTGACCAGATCCCTGTGGGCTGGGTTATTTCATCTGGCCAATAGTGTAGTAGCCATTTGGACTATTCTTCCAGGCCAGAACATGATAAGAAATTGGGGCAACTACAAGGCCACTAGTCTTTTTGAAGCTCAGCTATCTTCAGTACAGGCTGGAGTTGCTGAGTTACATGTAATTTCCACCCTTAGTTCTATGACCCAGAAGTTACTGACAGAGATGGTGCATATCACTGAGGCTGGGAAGGTATTGCAGTGTGTGGTGTGGATCTGGACCAGACTTGGCCCACTGCCCTTCCAGACACGTCAGGTGTACCATCTGATCTGTGGTCATGAAGACATGCTTGGACACTTTCTGGATGGAAGTGTGGACATTCACAGTGCTCCTTCCAAGCATATGGACCGGTTAGGGTGGGTGTGGGCTCCCACATACCGAATCCTGCTGGGTCCATGGGGAGGATGCCTGTGGGACTGTAGTGTTTACCGAGACATCTGGGAAATTAGACCACCTGGTATCTCCAACTGATTTCTAGACAGTACCCCTGGACTGACACCTGACATTTTGGATAAGAATAGAGAGTCAATGGACATTTTGGCCGTTAGAACCACCACAGCTCAGTGTATCTATAAACTGAAGCTAGGGAGATTGTCACTGTTTATGACAATATTTGTTGAGAGGGTGGAGGTCAAGGAACTACCTGACAGGACACCCACTTTTTCAAGCTAATGATAGCTGTGTGTGCGTTAATGACACCACTTTACAAGATATACATATTGATCTTACCACTGCTGCAGGCAATCCTATCATTTCCTGGCCTGCAGATAGAATGTTACATGTAGCTCTTAGATTTCAGGTATATTTTAATTGGACTAGAATAGTACCTGATTGGTTTCAAAATTTGCTTTCATTGTTACCAAAGGTTCGAAGAATCTCTGAATTGCAAGGGCAAATTCCCATGTTTTTAGAATGTATATCAAGCTGGAAGGAATGCCTTTCATACAGCTTATAGAGTGTTACTTTATGTACTAGGTATGATGTTTTGTGCTTTGTGTTCACGATTGTACAACAGCCCCATTATATTATTCCTATAGGATTGTTATTATTTGTAGTGTTGTTAGTTAATTTAGGATTATATTGTTGTTGTTGTTCTTGTAAATAACGTAAGAATAGCAATACCTTTCATGTTCGTGCTGATCATGCACATTGTCATTACATCCCATGAAACCCTAAGATTGACATATTTGCTGTAGAATCTGATATCCATGGTTTGATGCAAATTGGGATTTGAAATGTTTGTTGTACTAAGTACAAAAGGGGAGTGTGGAAGCCAGTAAATAATTAACAAGGTTTTGAAGATCTTAATGAATGTTAGTTAGCATGAGTTAGGTTAACTGTGACCCTGGTGACGTGAGGAAGCAAGATAATGTAAGACAAGTGAATTGTGTGAAAATTATTACGACCTTGCAATGTGCAGTCTTGCAGTCTTGTTTTCTAGTGAGATAGCAGGAAAACGTATGTATAAACAAAATGTATTTGTTGTTTTTACTGTCTGTATTATTGCTAGAAATTGTCTGTAAAGGTATAAAGGCTTGCTGTAATTGTTTACCAGTTGAGAGACCTGTCCAGGACCTGTGTCCTATGGCACTCTCTCCCTCCATGGTAATTACTGGAGAAATAATAAAGTATTTGATTTTGCTGCATCCAAACAAAAGTGAGAACTGAGTTTTCTTGACAAATGTAAAGTAATGCACATTGGAAAAAATAACCCCAACTATACATACAACATGATGGGGCTAATTTAGCTACAACGAGTCAGGAAAAGATCTTGGAGTTATCGTGGATAGTTGTCTGGAGATGTCACGCAGTGTGCAGAGCGGTCAAAAAAGCAAACAGGATGTTAGGAATCATTAAAAGGGGATAGAGAATAAGACTGAGAATATATTATTGCCCTTATATAAATCCATGAGTACGCCCACATCTCGAATACTGTGTACAGATGTAGGTCTCCTCACCTCAAAAAGATATTCTAGCACTAGAAAGGTTCAGAAAGAGCAACTAAAATGATTAGGGAGTTTAGAGAGGTCCCATATGAGGAAAGATTAAAGAGGCTAGGACTCTTCAGTTTGGAAAAGAGAAGACTAAGGGGGGACATGATAGAGGTATATAAAATCATGAGTGATGTTGAGGAAGTGGATAAGGAAAAGTTATTTACTTATTCCCATAATACAAGAACAGGGGTCACCAAATGAAATTAATAGGCAGCAGGTTTAAAACAAATAAAAGGAAGTTCTTCTTCACGCAGCGCACAGTCAACTTGTGGAACTCCTTACCTGAGGAGGTTGTGAAGGCTAGGACTATAACAATGTTTAAAAGGGGACTGGATAAATTCATAGTAGCTAAGTCCATAAATGGCTATTAGCAAAATCAGGATGGGTAAGAATGGTGTCCCTAGCCTCTGTTCGTCAGGATGGAGATGGATGGCAGGAGAGAGATCCATGATCATTGCCTGTTGAGTTCCTCCCTCAGGGGCACCTGGCATTGGCCACTGTCGGTAGACAGATGCTGGGCTAGATGGACCTTTGGTCTGACCGGTGCGGCCTTTCTTATATTCTTATGTTTCTTATGAATGGCCCAGAATTTCATTCATTCTGTCTCAGCCATTACATTAATTTTCTCTTACTACAGACAGCACTAAACTAAAAGCTCAGTGAGGACACGTCTTCTGAACTGCACAAAGATCCTAGTCCATTTCTTAAAAGAGCCACTAATGAAGCCATCACAAGGCACAAACTTTTATGCTTATACCAACATATGGTAAGTAGCGGCCTGGCGGAGGAGATGGTCCCTGTTCGCCCTAGGCAGTGATGAATGCAAGGCTGGATGCTGAACACTGCAAAGCTGAGGATGGATGTTTCTGTTTGGCCAAAGGATGAAGAGAGGGGCCATTTGTAAAATCTGACAATGAGATAAGTTTCCACTTGACAAGAAGCCTCAGCTGGTATTTTCAAAGCAGCCTTATTTTCAAAAACTGTCCACCTACCACTGACTGTCAGATATCTGATGAATAACAACCTTTTACTTATACCCTGCTGGCACCAGATTGTTCTGCATGATGTTGAGAGGTCAGATGGTCCCAGCTGAGATAGGAACTTAAGGCCTATATTTTCAAAACCTCAAATTCATGAGTGTTTGGTCCTGGGGTCTGTGTTGGCTCATGTTAAAGAGATTTGACAGGACCATTTGTAGAACCCATTTCTGGATATGGCTGCCATTTACAAAGCCCCTTCAAGTGTAGAGGAAGGAGCTCAAAAACTAAAATGGTTTTGGATCTGTCCCCAGCATTCTGGGATGATCATTATTAAAAAGCCTCTTGAGAGATCTCAGACACTCAGGATAGATTCTACAGAAGGAATTAGGCTCCTGATTTTTAAGGTATTTAAGCATCTAATGGGACTTTCAAACACCTTTTGATTTCAATCAGATTTAGGTACCTAAATGCTTTTGAAAATCCCACCTGGACAAGACTAAATGCCTTTTCCAAAATCTTGCCCTTGGTGTATTCTAACACTGAGCGTTGCAGCACCTAACTTTTAGGCACTTAGAAAATCACCATGATTCACAAAGCCTGTGTTCGGAGCCCCAGGATCCCTGTTCTAAATGGGATCCCACTGTTTGCCAGCATGCGGTGGGGGGCGCTAACCAACCTGTGTGGGAGATGACAAGATGCCAATCCCCCACCTCCTGCACAGAGATAATTGCCTAGGTCAGAGCTAGTGGGTGTCACCTATCCCTGTTTGTGATCCATAACTGGGAACCCTATCCTTGGGGTCAGGCACTTGTGGTGTTGTGTGTCAGGAGAGAGGCCCTCCTCTGTTTAACTTGCAGCCCAGTGGTTCAGGGTACTTACCTGGCATGGGAACAACCCCAGTACAAGTCTCCCCTCTGCCCAAGGAGGAAGGGATTTGAAGGGGATCTGCCACCCAGTGCCCTAATCACTGGGCTGTGGGATATTCAATGTGGGGCTCCCCTCAATCCGTTCAAGTTGTTCCACTTTGGTTAAATAATTAAAGAATCGTTGGAGTCAGGAGAGGGAGAGAGAGAGAACATGAGAATTACCCTGTAGCCTAGTGGTCAGAGCGCACTCACCTGCAGACCAGTGTCCCAATTCCCCTGCTCAATAACTCTTTAATTATTTTCCAAAGTGGAACCGCTTCAACTGGAGTGACTGTGGGACCCTCACATCAGAGAGAGAATACCCCTCACACTGATGACATGGACAGTGGCACTGCATCCTTTCTCTGTGCAAGTCCTTGTCAATGTTGATCTCTCATCTCTCTACTCATTCATCGGTGTGGTGCAAAGAGTCACTGACACGTCAGGTCCCAGAATCCTAATTATTGAAAAAAAGAAGCCAGAAGGGAGAGTAATTCCAATGCAGCAATTGTAAGGCTTTAGTTGACTGGGAAAGGAGAGAAATGGGAGACAGTGTCAGAGTCTGGCACCAAGTACTTTTGATGAGCTGTTTGTAAATGTGCGATGGAGTAAGTTATAGTCATAAAAGAAATCCTTGTTAAATAATGGTTGTTCCAATAAGAATTAGCTTGTAAGAAAATTATGATCTGGACATAGACAATCATTAATAGGAAAAAGAATAATAATAATTTCCATACGAATTATTTTATCTAGCTAACTAACATAATTCACAATCAAATAGAAATCATCATTATGACTAAAAAAAAAGGTTGTGTGTTAAGACAAAGGAATGGTCCTGTCTGTCTGTCTACTTAATCACATACTCTGCTTTTTGTCTGTCATATATATGATGTACACAACCATGCACAAAAATGATATTCTAATACTAATAACTGGCCCAAGATTCTGAGATCATCTCTCAGCTTAGAAGTGAGTAGATCACATCAGAGCAGTGCACAAACCAGAGTTAGAATAAAATGACCCCAGACAAGAAACTTACCACCATTGTTCATGTCGCTACTAAGTGTAGCCCAGAGACTTTGGGCCAGAACCTCCATCAGTATTAAACTTTGCATTGTGGTGCTGAATCTGTAGCACGTTAAGAAATCGACCCTTACATCTCTGTCACCTCACTTTCTCAGTGCTGTCAGCCAAATCTGAATCCTTGTGTATGGCTATTGGCCTAATCTTGATGTTGTTGATGTGAGCTAAACCCCAATCACTTCCATGGAAACCTAATTTGTTTCTAATTCTGAGTCAGATTTTCTTTAGGAAACTCTGGAAAAAGTTTTTCTTTCAAACAGCCTTTCCACCATAGCAAGAATGACAGTTTTACATATTCATTTTAGGTTAAAATATTAAAAGATGCCTAACATCTTTAATACAATAATATCCCAACAGTATACACACATAATCCATTTCAGCAGGAACTTAGCCACCAGAAACCCCCTTTTGCATTCTTATCATTGTGGGGAGTAAGCCTTCAGTTTGCTCAGAAAACTCCATCAAAGAAGTGACATATTGACACTCCCAAGACAGGACAAACATTAAAATTCTGTCTCACCAAACACTCATAATCTCCTCAAACTTTTCCACCTTCAAAACCTCCTAAAACAAAGAAACCATGAACCACCAACCAACCAGTTTAGCAAAAATCAATAAAAATGCTTATTAAATACACAAATAACAGAAACAAAACAAACCAAAAACACAAAAGAACAAATGCATTGATATAATCTGTTATTATCCCAAAATATAAGGCAATAGAAGGATATTTCTATCAGCAGAACAGATGGATAGATTAAGTCTCACTAGTTGCTAAGCCTCAATGCTAGATTTTGTGGGTTAAAATCAAGACAAGATAGTTTAGGGTTGAAGTCTTTATTTAGACCTAGTGTTTCAGTGCAGCATTCTCTCTTGGATCTCAGCTAGGCAGTATATCAAACCTAAACCCCTGAATCTTCCTCTTCATGCAGTATAGTGAGTATTAGAAGGCAAATTAGTCTTTTGATTAATTTCTGTATTTGCAAATATGTGTTTGCTGGAACCATATTTTTATTTTTGTTTTGCTGTAACTTGTACTTAAGCTATGGGGATGGGTCCCTTTTGTTTTATAAGCTGTACCCTGTAAACTTCCATCCTGATTTTACAGAGAGTTTTTATATTTTCTTTCTTTAATTAAAAGCTTTTCTTTTAAGAACCTGATTGATTTTTCCCTTGTTTGAAACCTCAGGGAGTTAGTTTGACTCACCAGGGACAGGTGGGAAAGAAAGGTGGGGAATGGTTTATTTCCCTTTGTGTTAAGATCAGGAGTTTGGTTGTGTTCCCCATGGAAAGGGGAACAGAGAGTGTGTAGGAAAACACTGGAAACCTGGCTGGTGGCAGGAAGTACCAGATCTAAGCTGATTTAAGCTTAGAAGGATCCATCCAGGTCCCCATCTTTTGGGCGCTAAATTTCAAAGTGGGGAATAAACCTATGACACCTCCCTATGGACTTTGCTATGGCTACTGATTTGCAAACGCGGTCTCAGATACTATGGTAATTGGTAGCAGTACCGATAGATAGATTACGATCTTATTTACATTATATGCCAAACTTATATAGAAACTCCTTTTATTCTTGAGTCATGTTTGTCTGTATTTTTACTAGTGGAAATACCCAATTCTCATAAATGACTGCACAGTATTTTCTCATGGAAGCAATAATGTCGTAAACTGATTATATTTATAAAGACACATAGGAATGAAATTGCTATTGAAGGAGGAAATATGGACATTTTGTTCTTAGTGATTAACCTTTCAGCTATCCATTTATAGAGTATCCTTGATCTCTGTTTTCTCATGCTGTAGATGATCGCATTCATCACTGGTGGCAACACAATGAGACAGCCGTAGATCAGACCTGATGTTGAGCTGGAGGTGGGTTCCAAGGTAGGCCAAAGGCAGAAGTACAGAGGAACAAAGACCTGAGGTGAGGGAGGCAGGTGGAGAAGGCTTTATGCCAGCCCTGCTTAGAGATTCTCAGCACTGCTTTGAAGATCAAGACATATGACACAATTATGAAAGGCAAGCAGCTGGAGGCTAAGCTCATACTAAAGATAAGAAACCCGACACAAAGTGGTATGAGTCCAGGCAGGCGAGCTTGAGTAGCTGGGAATTTCACAGAAGAACTGATGATCCACCAGTGTGCCTTCCACAGAAAGATATTGCAAATGTGTTCCCAGTCTTAGCAGTGCAGGTAGAATACCACGGATCCAGGGGCACTGGCTGCCATTTGGACTGAAAGCTCTCTGTTCATCACCATCTCATAGTGCAGTGGTTGGCAGACAGCATATCTCGGTCATACGCCATGACAGTCAGTATGGCAAAACCTGCTGAAACAGGCAGCGACTAGAAAGAGTTGAGTGGCGCATCCAGAATATGAAATTGATCTGCTGTTCATGGGAATTGGCCATGGATTTGGGGATGGTGACAGAGATGGAGCTGAGGTCTAGGATGGACAGATTCATCAGGAAGAAGTACATGGGGTGTGAAGGGGATGGTCAAGGGCTGGCTGTGATGATGAGAAAGTTTCCCAGCGGGATATCAGGTGAAGCACTGGAATCACCAAAATTAAAATCTGCAGTTCCAGGAACATCAGAGAATCTAGGAGAAGAATTTGGTCACGACGGTTTGGTTGGACATTTTCTTCCTCAGTACATCGTGTGATGGCTGTGGAGAGATGAGATGGATAATGGTCAGGATGAGAGCAACAGTGGGAATGTCCCTGATCCCCTTTCCCTAATATCTCATTATATGAATGTCAAAGGTGCACAGAACTCATCACTTACAATGACTAGGTGTTAATGCTGCTTGCCTCCTGACAATCAATAAGTCACATTGCCACACTGTTAATAAAATGGTCAGCCACCTAAGTCAAGTGGAGCTGCATCACTTTATCCCATTTAGGATTTTGCCCATGGGGTGGCTTGATAAAATACAATATGAAGGATGGAACAAGCACTCCAAATCCAATAATTCTTGTAAAGAAGGTCCCATGCGACCACATCAACAAGCTCAAAACAGGTATAAAACTGAAACTAAAATTCTAACAGCTTGATTCCCCCTTTGCAGACAATATGACGTAGACTCAACTAGAATCGTGAATAGCAGCTCATCTGCCATTTTCCCACAAACTCTCTATGCCTAGACGGCTGATTCTCTGCTCCCAAATTGATTTATGGCTGCTCCAGCAGCACTTCTGCTGCGTCTAACAAAGGACAGTAGTAAACGGTGTATGTTTACTCTCTCTGCTGTGGTGCACTGGCTGTCAGGTCACCTGGGCTCTGTTCTTGTCTCTGGCTGACCTGCTCTGTGACCTTGGACCCATCATTTTCCCTTTTTCTGCCTCTGTTTCAGCCTCTACTCCCCGCCCGTGTCTACTAGGACTGTGGGAGCTTTCAGAGAGGAACTCCCCAAGGCAGATTTTAAAGTATTAGAGGCACCTAGTAGGGTTCTCAAAAGCATCAGGGCTAACACCCCTTGGAATCAATGAGTTGTGAGCTCTAAAGTGCTTCTAGGTCACTAGGCACCTAAATACCTTTGGAAATCTGTATGTCTTACTCTGTTTCTCTTCTGCACACCCATTTACACCATTTATACTCAGCCAGATGCAGTTTGGAGCCTAGGCCAGGTTCTAGGTTCTACTCACCTTGAATCCGTATGTCGTTGAATGGTAGCAGGCTAGACAGGCCTTGGCTGCTTAGTTCAACTCTAACCCAGGGTTTTTAAAGGCTCTTCTCTATAAAATATCCTGTGTTCTGCCCAACTTTACTGTTTATTCACTTGTGCACTCCTCCCATAACTATCCTTTGAAAGAGAAATCACACAGCTGCAATAGAATAAATGGGTTTGAAATCAGGCTCTTATCAGAGCTATTAATGTTCCCCAATTCATTTAA